>NC_086453.1:265529378-266804378 GCF_028390025.1 Pseudophryne corroboree | reverse complement strand
CTAGAGCATCATTTGGATGCTGCAGACTGCAGCGTATATAGCAACCGGAGCATCCTGAAGATGCTCTGGATAGTGCAGCTCTTACCAGCGCTGGCAGACCCGCCTCTTCCGCGTGACATCATGAACCTGTTACAGCAAAAATAGATCGTAGTAGCATATTCTTGCAGTAACAATCCTGAAACAGCCATAGTCTGTCTGCAAGATATTTGGGATCACTTCATTTGTTGCAAACCTTGAACATACGTCCCAACAGTTTAATTGTGAAGGTCAGGACAGTCTTTGGGGTGCCATTAAAAGTAGGAGTGGCCACATACATGTGCTTCTCTCACATTGGGGTGCGACTGTCAATTCTGAACAGCTCGGTTGACCACAACCCCCTCCCTTCACCTAAACACAGATACACATTGCAGGTGCAATGTCAAGCCTAAAAGAGACATGTGGCTTTGTAGGGTCTGTTTTATGTTACTACTGGGCTTGAAAGAGAACTATACAGTGCTCAGGGCATTAAGTGTAGCACTGTATGAATTTCTGCCCTTCTGACAGTCCTCAGATTCATCTGTAAAACTTCAGAGGCCAAGGGGTAATTACCCACTTTCTATACTCGAAGAGTCTTAGGCTGGCCAAATGTGCTGCGTTGTCCTGTTAGGCCTTCAGATCTAGCACCTTAATCATTTCGCTGCTGTGGTCTGTTAGTATGGTTAGAAGATGACCACTATACATAATGATCCTTTTTCTAAATGGTATTGCGGTAACACTATTCGATATCGCAACTAATAGCCATCATTATTCTCACTTTCACATTCCTAAATACAGATAGATCAACGGTCTTGAAGGATGCAAAGGGATTTCACAAATTCTCAGTCTCTGAAAACATTAAAGGCAATGCCAGGTATCTTATGTCACATCTAAGAACAGGTAGCTGATATATATATATATATATATATATATATATATACATATGAAAATCAGTGGATTTTGCAGTGTTTTGTATTCTAAGCAATAGATCTCTTGCGTACGTTGATGTAATAATTTTATTTAATTGGTGAACTCATATGGATTTATGCATTAAGGCAGAAGTGGACCAATGTAATCTTGTGTCTTTATACCAGACAATTTGTACGTGGATTATTCTCTTGTCTACAAATAGTACACTGAGCAAAAGTTTTGGCTCTAATTCGTTAAGTAAATGTTTTATACATACAGGGTAATGAATCCTAAATGGACACCTGTGATGGGAAAAAAAGATATTCTTATTTTTCCATATTTTAGATGTACTAAAAAATGCATTTCATAATAGATTGTTTTGTTTAATAAACTGCAATTATTTTCTGAAGGAAACGGGGGGGGGGGGGGGGGGGTTATTTATGCTAAGGCTTTAGTTTATCAATTAACAAATCACACTCTGTAATCAAGTGAAGCCAACGTTCACGTCACGACGTCTAATAAACCTTATTGCTGATTATTGTAACTAATAAGCGTTCAATATAATTTTAGGTTTGGGTACTTTAATAGAATCCCTATTTAAATAAGTTTATGCCTCCCAACATTCCAGCATGAAAAATAAAGACTAAGCTGGCATGCCCCTCTGCTTACACAGTGTTACCCCATCAATATGCCATAGCCATTCCCCCCATTTCACCATGATGGCACACAATGTAATAGTATCAACCCCTCATACTTTCTGGAATGGGGATCATTGGGGGACTTTTACATGTACAGGGCTCAGCATCTCAGGTCAAAGTAATAAGGTCGAAGATCAAACCTAGAAAGCAGATCTAGCTGATCTAAAAAGGTTCTGAAATGATATATATATATATATATATATATATATATTACTTGATTGCTGCTGTAGCTTGGAAATATAGAGCAGGTCCCTATCAGTAAGATACTAATTATAAGAAATGGGTTTAACCATTCTTAGTAGAATGAATCCTGTTGGATTTAAGGAGACCTAAGCTTATAACTGATGAGACGCTTCTAGCTACTAGACTATTAGTGACGTTTTACCTGAAGACACTTGTAAAATCCTTCCTGGACAATTGGGTGCATTGTAAGGTTATACATATATCTCCATATTCAAAATCAGAGTTGGCTAGGCCTCAATTCGCAAGGAAATTGTAAGGCCACCCATACAATACGTCAATGAAGACTCCTAATGGCAATTTCATGAGTGTCGCCAAACCTCAATCAACTGACATTTCTATATATATATATATATATATACACACACACACACACACACACACACACATATAATAAAAGGCTAACGCTACTCCTCACCTCTATGGGGAGAATTCAAGTGTTTTGCATGCCGGTGGCAACTATGTATGGCGCCTGATGGAATAATTCAATTGTTGCTCCGTTCAGGCATGCACAGCCACCGGCTGTGTGTGTGTGTGTGTGTGTGTGTGTATATATATATATATATATATATATATATATATAAAAACACAATAACCTATATAATGAAGGAGAATGTTTGCTGTGTGTTATATTACTGTTATATTTCCGCCACATAAATGACACTATGGGACTTGTTGTCTAATATAATACAATGTGCATAATATGTTACTCATGTCAACCTATCAGATTATAACAGATTTTTCTTGCTCAGGTGCTAACATCTTGCCCGTTGATATGAGTTACAATATATTTACATAGGTAGTTACTATATAATGCCCTAATTTGTCTGATATGAGCAAAAGCCTTGCAAAGAAACATACACCATCACGCAGAAACCACAAATGACATTATTAAAGCCTAAGAATAATAACTCATTCGTACATTTGCAAAAGGTAATCATTTTTAAATGAAAAGTCTACAGTGCATTGTTTAGATATTAATGTCTGTCAGTTTTATGTCATAAGCATAGGAAAACAGTGGGATTGAAAATTTAAATGAATGCAATAATTGGTATGTTTTCATCTGTAGTACATAGATGCCTTTGGTGGTGACTGGGTTAAAAGTGTCTTGAGGTTTTTGTCATTAAAAACTAGTAATACAAAATCTCTGGATTTTGTTGTAATGGGGTTTTTTGTTTTTGTTTTTTTTAGGAGGTATGCTGTACTGGCTATTATTTTCAGGCTAATTTGTTAAAACGTCCTAATTACAGTAGTCAGTTGACTGTTTTGCTCTCAACGCACAAGGGACATTGTCAGTTACAGTTTGTCTGCATTATTGTAGCAGAAATGGATAACGTGGTTTGCGTAATAATAAAGATGTTTCAGTACAAGACTGGCGTGCTGTTTTGGTGTTTTTACATTTCCGTCTTGTGATGCACATTACAGCAACAGAGGCGCTGCACTATTCTGCTGGATCTGCTTTGCATTAATAGTTCACGGTATTAACCCACTCTTTTCAGCAGTCGAGTATTCCTTATCCAAAATTTTAAATCCCACATTTTTGGGTCCCCTACTGAGATAATGACATATATATTATGTGTATATATAGATATATTATATAGACATATAATATTTTATATATATATATATATATATATATGTCATGATCTCAGTAGGGGAACCAAAAATGTGGGATTTTGGATAAGGGATACTCAACCTGTAATTGTAACTTTCAGTAAATGCATTTAGTTGTCAAGCAGGTCACTGCACTATAAAGCAATTATTTTTTTCCTCTTTATTAATACTGGCCTCACATACAGTAAGCTGGTTCTTTGTCTCAGATGCCAGTGTAAACAGGATTTTAATACCTACCGGTAAATCCTTTTCTCCTAGTCCGTAGAAGATGCTGGGGTCCACTTCAGTACCATGGGGTATAGATGGTTCCGCAGGAGCCATGGGCACTTTAAGACTTTTAAAGGGTGTGAACTGGCTCCTCCCTCTATGCCCCTCCTCCAGACCTCAGTTATAAGAACTGTGCCCAGGGAGACGGACATTTAGTGGAAAAGACTTACTTTTAAACTATGGTGAGATTCATACCAACTCACACCTCAACCATGCCGCACAACATGGCATTCAACACAACACACGCCAACAGGCATGAACCAACACAACACACACCAACAGGCATGAACCATTTGCAGCAACATGCTGAAAACAAATGTAACACAACTTGTGTAATGATAATTAACAAACTGCAGGTAAAGTACACACTGGGTTGGGTGCCCAGCATCCTCTACGGACTAGGAGAAAAGGATTTACCGGTAGGTATTAAAATCCTGTTTTCTCATACGTCCTAGAGGATGCTGGGGTCCACTTCAGTACCATGGGGTTATACCAAAGCTCCAGTACGGGCGGGAGAGTGCTGATGACCCTGCAGCACCGATTGACCAAACTTGAGGTCCTCATCGGCCAAAGTGTCAAACTTATAAAATTTAGCAAATGTGTTTGACCCTGACCAAGTAGCTGCTCGGCAAAGTTGTAAAGCCGAGACGCCCCAGGCAGCCGCCCAGGATGAGCCCACCTTCCTAGTAGAATGGACCTTCACCGACTTCGGTATCGGCAATCCGGCTGTAGAATGAGCGTGCTGAATCGTACCTCTGATCCAGCGCGAAATAGTCTGCTTAGAAGCAGTACACCCAATCTTGTTGGGAGCATACAGGACAAACAGAGCCTCTGTTTTCCGTATCCAAGCTGTTCTTGCGACATACATTTTCAAAGCTCTAACCACATCAAGAAACTTTGACTCAGTGAAAGTGTCAGCAGCCACTGGCACCACAATAGGTTGGTTTATGTGGAAAGATGAAACCACCTTTGGAAGAAAATGTTGGCGAGTTCTTAACTCTGCCCTATCTTCATGGAACATCAGGTAAGGGCTCTTGTGAGACAAGGCCCCCAACTCAGACACCTGCCTTGCGGATGCCAAGGCCAAAAGCATCACCACTTTCCAAGTGAGAAACTTAAATTTTATCTCCCGCAGAGGTTCAAACCAATCCGATTGAAGGAACTGCAACACCACATTAAGGTCCCATGGTGCCACTGGAGGCACAAATGGAGGCTGGATGTGCAGAACCCCTTTCACGAAGGTCTGAACTTCTGGAAAGGAGGCCAATTGTTTTTGAAAGAAAACTGATAAGACTGAAATCTGGACCTTGATTGACCCCAATCTAAGGCCCGCATCCACACCAGCCTGCAGAAAATGGAGAAAATGTCCCAACTCAAACTCTTCCGTAGGAGCCTTCTTGGATTCACACCAAGATACATATTTTCTCCAAATACGGTGGTAATGTTTAGACGTTACTCCTTTCCTGGCCTGAATAAGAGTGGGGATGACTTCTTTGGGAATACCCTTTCGGGCTAGGATCCGGCGCTCAACAGCCATGTGTCAAACGTAGTTGCAGTAAGTCTTGATACACACACGGCCCCTGCTGTAGTAGGTCCTCTCAAGGAGGAAGAGGCCGAGGATCTTCTATGAGCAACTCCTGAAGATCTGGATACCAAGCCCTCCTTGGCCAGTCTGGGGCAATGAAGATTGCTCAAACTCTTGTTCTTATTATTTTGAGAACTTTTGGAATCAGTGAAAGTGGAGGGAACACATATACCGACCGAAACACCCACTTGGTCACCAGTGCATCCACTGCTATTGCTTGAGAGTCTCTCGACCTGGAACACTATCTCTGAAGCTTCTTGTTTAGATGAAATGCCATCATGTCTACTTGAGGAACTCCCCATAGACTTGTCACCTCTGCAAAGACGACTTGATGGAGGCCGCACTCTCCTGGATGGAGATCGTGTCTGCTGAGGAAGTCTGCTTCCCAGTTGTCCACTCCCGGAATGAAAATTGCTGACAGAGCTCTAACATGTCTTTCTGCCCAGAGGAGAATCCTTGTTACCTCTGCCATTGCCGCTCTGCTTTTCATTCCGCCTTGCCTGTTTATGTATGCGACTGCCGTTTCATTGTCCGACTGGATCTACACGGGATAATCTTGAAGAAGATGTACTGTTTGCAGGAGGCTGTTGTAAATGGCTCTCAATTCCAGAACGTTTATGTGAAGGCAGGCTTCCTGACTTGACCATTTTCCTTGGAAGCTTTCCCCCTGTGTGACAGCTCCCCAGCCTCAGAGACTTGCATCCGTGGTTACCAGGACCCAGTCCTGAATCTCGAACCTGCGTCCCTCTAGTAGGTGAGAACTGTGTAGCCACCACAGGTGCGAAATCCTGGCTTTGGAGGACAGGATTATCTTCCGGTGCATGTGTAGGTGGGATCCAGACCACTTGTCCGGCAGGTCCCACTAGAATACTCTGGCATGAAATCGGCCAAACTGTATGGCCTCGCAGGCCGCTACCATTTTCCCCAACAACCGAATGCATTGATGGATCGACACTCTTGTTGGTTTCAATATTTGTTTGACCATTTTCTGGATTTCCAGAGCCTTTTCCACTGGAAGAAATACTCTCTGTACTTCTGTGTCCAGAATCATCCCTAAAAAGGACAATCTTGTCGTTGGTTCCAACTGTGACTTTGGAAAATTTATGATCCAACCGTGTTATTGGAGTATTGACACGGAGAGTGCGATGTTCCGCACCAACTGTTCCCCGGATCTTGCTTTTATCAGGAGATCGTCCAGATAAAGAATTATATTGACTCCTTTTTGACGAAGGAGGACCAACATCTCCGCCATCACCTTGGTGAATACCCTCGGAGCCATGGAGAGTCCGAACGGCAACGTCTGGAACTGGTAATGGCAATCCTGTACTGCGAATCTCAGATAAGCTTGGTGAGGAGGATAAATGGGAACATGCAAGTAAGCATCCTTTATGTCTACTGACACCATGAAGTCCCCCTCCTCCAGACTGGAAATCACTGCCCTCAGGGATTCCATCTTGAACTTGAACCTTTTCAGGTAGAGATTCAGATTTTTCAGGTTTAAAATCGGTCTGACCGAGCTGTCCGGCTTTGGAACTACAAAGAGGCTTGAATAAAAACCTTCTCTTTGTGACAAAGGTACCAGGATAATGACCTGATCCTGACATAGTTTTTGAATTGCCGTTGTTACTGCCTCTCTTTCTGGAAAAGAAGCTGGCAAGGTCGATTTGAAAAATTGGCAGGGGGGGGACGTCTTGAAACTCCAGCCTGTACCCATGGGACACTATTTGTAAGACCCATGGGTCCAGGCCAGATTGAATCCAAATTTGACTGAAGAGTTTCAGACGTGCTCCCACCCGAGCAGACACCCGCAAGGGAGCCCCAGCGTCATGCTGTAGATTTGGCAGAAGTAGGGGTTGACTTCTGCTCCTGGGATCCTGGAGACGCTGCGGATTTCTTTCCTTTTCCCCTTCCTCTACCTGCAAAGAAGGGGGAACCTTTGGCCTTTTTGTATTTGTTGGGCCGAAAGGACTGCATGCGAGAGTGATGTGTCTTTTTCGCCGGTGCAGGAGCATAAGGCAAGTATGACGACTTACCTGCGGTAGCCGCCGAGACTAACGCATCCAGCCCATCACCAAATAAGGCCTCACCTTTATATGGGAGAGCCTCCATATTTCTTTTGGAATCTGCATCAGCATTCCACTGGCGAATCCACAACGCCCTCCGAGCCGATACTGCCATGGTAGCGGCTGTTGAACCCAAGAGTCCAATATCCTTCATAGCTTCCAGCATATATGCTGCAGCGTCTTTTATATTACCTAACGTTAGGAGTATCTCGTCTCTATCAATCGTGTCAATTTCTGATGACAAGTTATCAGACCATTTTTCAATAGCACGACTCACCCATGCGCAAGCAATGGTGGTTCTGAGCAGCGTACCATTGGCCACATAAATAGATTTTAACGTGGTCTCCATTTTGCGGTCTGCCGGCTCCTTTAGTGAAGCCGTCCCAGGTGCAGGGAGAATCACCTTTTTTGTCAACCTTGACAGTGCACTGTCTAACACCGGGAGTGATTCCCATCTTTTCCTGTCCTCTAAAGGAAAAGGATAAGCAATTTGAATCCTTTTGGGAATACGAAATTTCTTTTCAGGATTTACCCACACTCCCTCAAAAAGAGTATTGAGCTCGTGGGAAGGATGGAAAGTTACCTTACATTTTTTTTCCTTATAGAAATAAGCCTTCTCCTGAGGTACAGTAGGGGCTTCCGTAACTTCTCAAACCTCCTTTTATAGCAACAATCATATATTGTATGTTTTTTGCCAATTTAGGATCTACCTCCCTGGAATCACTATCATCGACACAAGAATCCGAGTCCGTGTCGGTATCGGTATGTACAATGTTTGCAAACGGTCTTTTATGTGACCCAGAGGGGTCACCTGCGGATGAGGCAGCAGAACCCTGAAAAATCACATCTTCAACTGATTTTCTCCAGCTTTCTGCATGAGACTCAGACTTATCTAATCTCCTACTGATATTATTCACACTATCACTTATTTCTTTCACCCATGCAGGCTCGTGGTGTGCCGGCAGCGCCACCACATTACAACTCTGTGTCCCTAAAAATGGCTACCTCAGGGGAAGAACTCCCTGCCTCAGACATGTCACACACGTGTACAAACACCCCACAGACACTCCGGGACTTATAGGGGACAGACCCACAGTAAAATCTGTCAGAAGGACACAGATAGGAGCAGCCAGTTCACAAACCCAGCGCCAGTAACACAATGCCTGTGAAACACAAAATGTCCACTGACATACAGCGCTTTTTTTTTTATATGTAAATACACAATGTAAAGCACCAATTTCACTGTGCCCCCCCCCCCCCTCCCCTGTTTTGCACCCTGATACTTGTATTCAGTAGTGGAGGAGGACCAGCGTTGTCTCTGCAGCCTGAGGAGAGAGAGAAAACGGCACTAAGCAGTGTGCTGGCTGACTGAGGAGGAAGCTCCGCCCCCACAATGGCACGTTTCTCAGCGATTTCTACAATATTATTTATACTGGCGGGGGTAGGGCTGTGCCATGGCATCTTATGCCCCCTTTCTGCCAGTTTAATCAGGTTTCATGCTGCCCAGGGTGCCCCCCCCCCCTGCACCCTGCAGTGCCTGTGTATGAGTGGGCAACATGGCGCGCTGCGCTCCCACCAGCCGTGCGGTACCTTTAGCCGTCACCTTGATTGAAGATCTATCTTTTAACACTCACCTGTCTTCTGACTTCTGGCTCTGCAAGGGGGTGACGGCGTGCTGTGGGAGTGAGCATCTAGGCATGGCTAGTTTTCAGTACCCTTCAGGAGCTAATGGTGTCCTGTCAGCCAGAAGCAGAGCCATGAAACTCTTTAGGAAGTTGGTTCCTACTTCTGCCCCCTCAGTCCCACGAAGCAGGGAGACTGTTGCCAGCAGTTCTCCCTGAAAATAAAAAACCTAACATAAGTCTTTTCAGAGAAACTCAGTAGAGCTCCTCTGGAGTGCATCCAGTCTGCCTGGGCACATTTCTAAAACTGAGGTCTGGAGGAGGGGCATAGAGGGAGGAGCCAGTTCACACCCTTAAAAAGTCTTAAAGTGCCCATGGCTCCTGCAGAACAGTCTATACACCATGGTACGGAAGTGGACCCCAGCATCCTCAAGGACGTATGAGAATTAGAGGGTAGGTTCACCGATAGTATAGCCATGTTAGATCCAGCCATATGGCTCTTATGACAAGTCAAGGTTCACAGGTGGTAACTGCACTTAGCTACACTATGGGGCTGATTTATCGAGTTTTAAAACTTGTTGCGTATGACAAATGGTGCTCCAGCCAATCAGCTCCCAACTGTCAGTTTTCAAACACATGACAGGAGCTGACTGGCTGGAACACCATTTATCATACGCAACAAGTCTTAAAACTCGTTGCATATGGTAAAACTCATTGATAAATCAGCCCCTACATATTTCCTGGATGCAGGATGTACTCTGATGTTTTCAGACCTGTGCATGTGCAAGATCTGTACTGCGCAATTGCGTATCTATGTGATGATAAAGCTAACTATTTATCTTATTACATTCACTATAAAATGGGTAAGAGACTCAGTACGCAATTGGCGTATGGGGTACCGTAAGGGTACGCACTTAGCGTAGCAGACGCTTATCCGTGGTCGAGACGCACATGCGACACGCTCGCTCACAGCTTAACGCGTGGTGTCGAGCACGCTATAGGCGGCCGACTACCGTAATGCTACGCTACTAGCGTAGCGTACGCTCGTGACCACGAGGAGAACACGAGCGGCGCAGACGCTCACGGGATGACACTCAGTAAACCTTGTATGCAACACAGTGAAAGATTGAGTTTGTACTGTGAACCTTGGTTTTGTAATGTGAGCACAATGCAATGCTAATTAACCTCTATTGTATGAAAGCCTCTTGAGCGATTGAGACACTCTGAATACTCTCAGCAATGTAATAAACACACAATACCTTTTTAAGGTTCCAACACCTTTACTAACAATATCTAGCTATGTAAAAGTTAAAAACAGTTAACTGTTCATACACTACAGGCTAACATCAATATCTAAGCAGAATAACTACACATAAATATACAATAGCGTCACAATCTTATACAATAACAGAGAGAGAGAATATGGCAAATACAGTCAGAGATTTAGAATGGTCACAGAGAATAACTTACACACACTGGGGAATGATCGCAGCGCAGTCCTGGTACCAGCTCCGAGTTAGTCAAGATGAAAACCGTTTGTGGAGAGAAGACTGAGCTGGCCAGGCTGGCTGTCCTTATATACACTGCGTACAGTATACTACAAAGGGACCTACAATCTCATTGTTCATTGGACACAGGAATGTCTCCTCGCATCATAACAAAAGGTCATAGGTTAGTTTGAACAGGTGGGCTGTGACTATATCAAACTGCATTCCCGCCGCATGGATAATGAACCGCAAATATAGTAAATGTCCAGAAACTACTAATAGACATAACTATACGCAGGAGCGATTAATCTTTACCTAACCAGCACCGGATTGTTTCTAATAAAATGTTCTTTAGTTAGGTACCAAACACCACTGCTCAAACCCTGTCTGACCCTTCGTATCATGCAAAGAGGAATTTCTCTGTCCAGCGACCAGTTACATTAAACAAACTTACAGTCATTATTAAGGGGAACATTATCTATAAAACATACTATTTGGTTTTATTATTTAACGATTGAGTCGCCCGCTAGACGCACACAAACTCTACCGTAAATGCACATACCACGCGCTCGAGCGCATGGCCGAGGAGGCGCCATCACGCAGCTGCGAGTATCCGCACGCACGGGAGAGAATGTGCACGTGCAGCGGGCAAGCGCATGAGGTGAATATATGGCAACGTGTAGCATGATATTTTTCCGACTTTGACAGTCCACCCTTTGGCAGTCATCAATAACTGCCACTTCCTAAAACAGTTCAAAAAGAAAAGAAAAAAATATATGTCATGATGAAAATACCATTTTATGATTGGGTAAAGGGAGGAGAGGAGCAGGTGGGAAAAAGGTATGACCTAGTGAGATAGTAGAAGCATGTGTGTATGAATCCATGTTTGAGGGGTCATGTATCATCGTGCCGTACGTGTTTTAAATCAAGCTTCGAGGTATTGCGAAGTATACATTTGAATCCTTCTTATCCCGTATTACGGGTCTGTGGATGGGCTGTCAAACTTTACTGAGCTCTTTTCGGCTTTTGGTTGCAACAAATGGGGGAGCACATTTAGTTGATGATACATGAATGGGGGAATATGTGAGTGCTGATATCTGTATCTATATTCCCTATCGACTATGTGTGTCATTACCTGAAGGTTGTAGAGGTGAAGATAAGAAACAATTATTATAAATGCAGTCGTAAACTATGTGAGTTTAATATGCATTTGATGATTGAGGTCTTGTCTGAAGTCTTGTCTTGATGTACATGGGCCCTCATTCCGAGTCGTTCGCTCGGTATTTTTCATCGCATCGCAGTGAAATTCCGCTTAGTACGCGCGCGCAATATTCGCACTGCGACTACGCCTAGTAATTTTACAATGGAGATAGTATTTTTACTCACGGCTTTTTCATCGCTCCGGCGATCGTAGTGTGATTGACAGGAAATGGGTGTTACTGGGCGGAAACACGGCGTTTTCGGGGCGTGTGGATAAAAACGCTACCGTTTCCGGAAAAAACGCAGGAGTGGCCGGAGAAACGGGGGAGTGTCTGGGCGAACGCTGGGTGTGTTTATGACGTCAAACCAGGAACGACAAGCACTGAACTGATCGCAGATGCCGAGTAAGTCTGAAGCTACTCTGAAACTGCTAAGTAGTTTGTAATCGCAATATTGCGAATACATCGGTCGCAATTTTAAGAAGCTAAGATACACTCCCAGTAGGCGTAGGCTTAGCCTGAGCAACTCTGCTAAATTCGCCTTGCGAGCGATCAACTCGGAATGAGGGCCATGTTGTCTAATGTCTCTCGGTGCTTTTGCTATAAATAACGAGCAAAAGTTGTTCCATTGTCCATAAAGTTACAGTCTCTAAAGTGTTGGGCTATCGTAAAAGTTAAAGTCACTAGGGAAATTGGGGCTTGTAGCATAGTTCATCAATGGTCTGTATAAAAAAGGTTGTCAAATTCTTCTTCCAAGCGGATGTCTTTGTACCTTGGAGGAAAACAAAGGAGAAACGGGTGAAAGAAACGGACCGTGGAATCACATTTTCATCACAACATTGTCTCTATCGTTGGGTCATAAATCAAATTAGTTGTTGTTAGTACAGTGTCCTCGCTCCTTAGACTCATCACCCTGGTATTACTTTTACTCTTCGTTAAAACCCGAATGCATCTAAATAGCAGGCCAACCAATATGACGACTCCCAGAATACACAAAAGAAATTTCCCTACATCCATAATAATACTTTGGGGCCAATTCTCCTAAGCCCGAGAACCAATTTCGTGGGTTCAACCATGACACCCAACTGGTCAGCTCATTACCCACAGCAGCGAGTGTGAGATTGTGTTTCCTTCGAAACTCCCACTTTAATTGTAAAATGTCATCCATCTTTTGGTCTATGACCTCGGCTGGGTCCTCCGTGCTGTTTGTAATGTACGTGCAGCACTTTATTCCATATTGAGTTGCTAGGGTAACACAATACCCGCCTGTCACAGCTGTGAGGAAATTGAGAATCATCCTATGCTGAACCAGTTCTGTTTTGTAGGCTTGTAACTCTTTCCCAGTATACCTGAATGTGTCGTCATACATTTCGGTGATATTGTCTAACAAATTTGCAAGCGCAGATATATATTTATAATTTATCACTCCTCGGGCGGTACGAGTGATATCTAACGCGAGTAGGAATTGAATCCCGGTGGATTCATGGATCAGATCAGAGGCTGAATGCTCTGTCCTCTCTATCAGGTGCCGTTTAACGACGTGCTCGTAATGAGTGTGAGTATAAGGAGCTTGGGCACTGCGGTGAATATCTTTCATTTTGTTATGGGTTACAGTCATTACTTCAGGCAGTACTTTTCCAATATAACACAGTCCCTCTGAGTTTGGGGCAAGCCACTTATACGCCTTCCTCCCGCATATGAAATATGCATCATCGGGGAGAACATATGGGACGGAGTATGACATTATCATGTTACAAATTTTCCATGTGAAATCTGCTAACCCTAACTCTCCCATCTGTTTAGTACACGTATCAGGTTGTACGATATGTGCACAGTATCCTGGTGATACTTCTCCAACTCGCATGGTCCTACTTCCTAGAGTGTACCTATACCGGAAATATTTTCCATGGTCGGCTATCTGGCGTATAAGTTCTGTGTCTATGGGCATTCTGTCGGCTCTGTATGAAAAGGTCATGGTTTGATTACTCCATGACACTTCCCAATTTCCCGGCTTTCAGGGATTGGAAATGTTAAAGCACACTAAGGACCTATCCACATGATATTGGTGGAGCTTCAAACTAGGAGGACTAGAGATATTAAACCTCTTGTCCAACGGCCTCCCACCACTTAGCTCAAGTACCTCTCCTACAGTTAAAGGGAATGGTACTAGTCCTGATTTGCTATGACCTTGAGGTACTTGAGAGCATACCCAATAGTCTGTTTGATTTAACACTTTACCCACTAAGGAGTGATAGTCACTCAATGGATGCCGGTCCATGTGGACATTAAAACTGGACTGACATTTCTTTATGCACCCATCCTCAACTATATTGTCACAATGCCTACAGATGCAGTTCTCTTCAGCTAACAATCCTTCACAATTTCTTCTATTGTCAATGCTACCAGATCGTTTTCTGATACTCGCCTTTACTCGGAGATTATGTTGCTCTTGGAAATTTACGCCTGCATCCTGGTCATCAGAACCCATTCCCGATCCTTTCTCGACCTCCATGGTTCTCTCACCGAAACAGACTGCTCTGGTCAACATCATGGTCAACAGGAAAATCCGAATCACAGTCTCTTGGGGCAAGTCCATCTTAGAGGAGTAAAAGGAGAAAAATAAGAAAGGGGAAAGGGAATAGGAGGGAGGTGGGAACTGGAGAAAATAACAAATGGGAAAAAGAAATCTGGCTCGACAAGCTTCCGGTCTTATTATTCTCAGCGCTCAGGTGTCGTCTCAATCCTCCCTGAACAGACACTCTAGTGATACAACCTCTACCGTCTGTTCTTTATCACGGGACCTCTCTGGGTCAGTGACCTTTTTACAATGAGACGAATGGACCCAAGTCTCTCTCTCGGCAACCTTCAATGCTGTTGTGCTGGTCAATAAGACTTGATATGGTCCTTCCCATCTGTCAATAAGGCAACCTGAGCGTAGAAAATTCTGTATCATTACATAATCCCCAGGTTCAATGTCATGACAATTACTGTCTGGCAGATCAGGAATCACCAACTTTAGATTATCATTCTGATTCCTCAATTGCTTACTCATCTTAACCAAATACTTTACAGTGACTTCATTGTTACATTTCAAATCATCCTGGGGATTAATCATAACATGGGGTTGTCGACCAAACAGAATTTCAAAAGGAGACAGATTAAGAGGGGACCTGGGAGTGGTTCTGATGCTGTATAATACAATTGGCAAAGCTTCGGGCCATAACAGTCCTGTTTCAGTCATTACCTTGCTCAATTTATTTTTAATAGTGCTGTTTACTCTTTCCACCTTCGCACTCGCCTGGGGGCGGTACGGAGTGTGCAGCTTACTATTAATTCCCATCAACTTACACATTGTTTGAAAGACTTCACCTGTAAAATGGGTACCCCTATCACTTTCAATGATTCTAGGGATACCATACCTACACACAAATTCCTGCACAATTTTCTTTGCAGTAAATACAGCGGTATTTGTGGCCGCGGGAAATGCTTCAACCCAATTTGAGAACACATCAATACAGACCAATACATATTTTAAATTTCTACAAGGTGGCAATTGTATGAAATCAATTTGTATTACCTGAAAAGGGCCATCTGTCGGAGGGATATGGGATGGCTCTGTCGGTATTGCCTTTCCGATATTCTTCCTCAAGCAGGTGAGACATGTCATCGCTCTTTTACCCGCATGGGAAGAAAATCCTGGGGCGCACCAATAAGCTCTTACCAACTTACACATTCCTTCTTTGCCTAGATGAGTCAGCCCATGTGCCGCTTCCGCTAAACTTGGAAGGTATGCTCTGGGTGCCACTGGCTTACCCTGTCCAGAGTCCTGAGGACCCCTGGCCATACCCTTTTGACCTCCAAACTGCCTTTTCCTGCGGGGAACACAAGTTTTGCATTTCACACAATTTCTGTGTGTTTACAGTATTAAATACCATCAGTTGTGTACTGTCTGTTTGTATGGGGGTACTTGCTGCTGATTTAGCAGCTTCGTCTGCTCGGCTGTTACCAAGTGATACCGGGTCTTGGCTATATGTGTGAGCTTTACACTTGATAACAGCCACTCTGTCGGGTTCCTGTATCGCTGTTAGAAGACTTTTGATGTGGGCTGCATGCGCTACGGGTGTGCCAGCTGCCGTCATGAAATTTCTGAGGCGCCATAGGGCCCCGAAATCATGGACTACTCCGAAGGCGTACCTAGAATCTGTGTAAATATTGGCTGATTTGCCCTTAGCCAATTCACATGCTCTGGTTAGTTCAACCAGTTCAGCAACTTGTGCTGAGTGTGGTGGGCCTAGCGGTTCCGCTTCTATGGTACCTTGGTCATCTATGACTGCGTATCCAGTACACAAGTCTCCCGAGTCCGTCTGTCTGTGACAACTACCGTCAGTGTAGAAAGTAAAATCTACATCTTCCAGTGGGTTGTCACTGATGTCAGGCCTTGCCGTGAAATTTTGGGTCAAATATTCCATACAATCATGCGTGTCATCCCCTGTATTAAATCCTCCTTCACCATCACTCTCATCCTCCACCCTTTGTGCCTGTCCAGGCACACCTGGGAGATACGTTGCAGGATTTAATGCGCTGCATCTCCTTATGGTGATGTTTACGGGGGCCATCAATGCCAATTCCCATCTTGTAAACCGCGCTGATGAGACGTGTCTGGTTTGGGCCGAATTCAGTAAGGCTGACACTGCATGTGGTGTATGAATTGTGAGGTTGTGTCCTAGCACTACATCTTCGCTTTTTGTGACTAGCAATGCTTTTGCTGCAACGCTTCGCAAGCATGTGGGGAGGGATCGCGCTACCGTATCTAGCTGAGCGCTATAGTAGGCTACCGGCCTGCTGGCATCACCATGCTTCTGGGTTAAGACACCTGCTGCGCACCCAGCACTCTCTGTTCCGTACAGCTCAAAGGGTTTCCCATAGTCAGGCATACCTAATGCCGGTGCCTGCGTTAGGCACTGTTTAAGTCTCTCAAATGCCATATCAGACTCGTCTGTGTGCGAAATCCGATCAGGTTTGTTTGAGGAGACCATCTCCTGCAAAGGTAGGGCTAGTATGGAAAAACCTGGGATCCAGTTACGGCAATACCCACACATTCCTAAAAATGTTCTAATCTGTTGCTGGGTTTGTGGCAGGGTCATGTCACGAATTGCTTGAATTCTATCAGCGGTAAGGTGTCTCAGTCCTTGTGTTAGACAGTGTCCCAAATACTTCACACTGGTTTGGCATAATTGTAACTTGTCCTTGGAAACCTTGTGTCCTGTGTCTGAAAGATGAAACAGGAGTTGTTTTGTATCTCTCAGGGACGCTTCCAGTGAATCTGAACACAGCAGTAAATCATCCACATACTGTATCAATATTGATCCACTCTCTGGTTGGAAAGACTGTAAACAATCATGCAGGGCCTGTGAGAAAATACTTGGACTGTCTATGAAACCTTGTGGTAATCGAGTCCAAGTGTACTGAACTCCTCTGTATGTGAATGCGAATAGGTATTGACTGTCAGGGTGCAGAGGTACCGAGAAGAAAGCGGAGCAGAGGTCAATCACAGTGAAAAATTTGGCAGTGGGAGGGATTTGCATAAGGATGACAGCTGGATTTGGCACTACGGGGAATTGACTCTCAACTATTTTGTTGATCCCTCTTAGATCCTGCACTAATCTGTAACCCCTCCCACCACTCTTTTTAACAGGGAAGATGGGACTATTGGCAGTGCTGGACGTTCTTACCAGAATGCCCTGTTGTAGCAAGCGCTCTATTACAGGGTAAACTCCTAACTCCACCTCTGGCTTCAGAGGGTATTGTGGGATTTTTGGAGCTATCCTACCATCTTTTACTTGCACAACTACTGGGGCTACGTTTGCCATCAATCCAGTGTCTTGTCCATCCTTGGTCCAAAGTGATTCCGGTATCTGGGAAATTGGACGGACACCTATTTACAACAACAGTGTGTGACATTAATCTTGTTGGGGAGTCTAGCATATCCTGCGCTTCCTGTGCGTGGTTTTCGGGTATGTCCAAGAACACACCTTCAGGAGTACAGTATATGACGCATCCCATTTTGCACAGTAAATCTCTCCCTAGGAGATTAGTCGGAACCGATGCAGCCAGCAGAAAAGAATGCTTGGTATGCAAAGGCCCTATCGTAATCTCTGCAGGTTTGCTTAAAGGGTAGTGCTGTACTACTCCTGTTACTCCCATGGCTGGAATTGTTTTACCAGTGGTTCTCATGCCCATGGTCGAATTTATCACTGACTTGGCCGCCCCCGTATCTACAAGGAAATTTAGAGATTTACCAGCTACATCAATTGTGACCTCGGGTTCACTTCCAAGGCTCGCAATTAATTTTACTGGCTGCAGATTACATGTGTGGCCCCACCCCTATGGTGCGTGATGACCTCCCTGCATTGCGCTGGCAGTTATTACCTGTGAAGGGGGTAAATGGGAACTATCAGTGACTTGCCAGTCTCTTTTTGGGGGATACCTTTTTGTTTCCCCTGCGTGTGGCTCATAACTCCGTCTCTGCGGTCCTTGATCCCAATTTCGTGTGTCATGTCATTGTCTAGGGGGTTGATATGATTTTTGTGCATTTTTCGATCTACAGTCTCGTGCAAAATGTCCCTCTTTATGACAGTAATAACAAGTTACCACATTTGACTTACCCACAGGGGTCGGAGATTTATACAGAGGTGGCCTTGTGGTCAGGGCCTGTATACTTACGGCCATTAACTTATCACTTTGTGACTCCCTGTGTCTGGTGATATTCCGATCATGATCAATAGCGGCCTCTCTCAAAGTAGCCACCGACAGACCTCGCCAACATGGTTGGGTGGTCTGTACCCTCGTCCTCAATACTTCCTTTAAACCATCCATTAACACACATACTGCTACTTCTCTATGATTCACATTTGTCTTAATGTCTTCTATGCCTGTATACTTAGCCATCTCCTGTAGTGCCTGATGAAAATAATCAGCAGCTGTTTCTCCCTCTTTTTGTTTGATGGAGAAAATTTTGTTCCATTTGACAACAGCTGGAAAATACTCTTTTAACTGTAAATTTATTCTCTTTACATTATCTTGGTTGTACACATCCGTAAGGGGTACCTCTTCATCTAATTTACAGTCAGCTATAAATCTCGCTGAGTCGACATTGGAGGGTAAACATGCCCTCAGCAATATCTGCCAGTCTTTGTTATTGGGCTCCACAGTATTTCCTAGCTCTCTAATGTATTTCTGGCTTGCAACTAGATCTTTCCTAGGATCAGGGAATTCAGACACCATTGATCTTAATTCCATTCGGGAAAAGGGGCAGTGCATGGCGATGTGTCTGAAAGGAGTGACTCCTGAAGTGTCAGTTTTCCCATTTGGCACTACAATTACCCTAACGGGATTAAGTTCAATAACATCATTCTGAGTAGATTCTACAATATGTGGTGTAATGGTTTCAGCATAGTGTATGGTGCCGTACTTACCAGTTGATACGACCTCACCTGTCCCTCCACTAGGGGCCTTTGATACTGCTCTTACTGGTTGGAACGTGCCCACTGTTGTTTCTGCTATGGTGGCTGCTAGAGAGAGTGCCGATATTGTTGTTGGCTCATCCTCTTGGTCACAATCCTGGGGAAAGTTTAAAACAGGGTACAGCTTGCACGGGTTAATATTAGCATCAACAATCTTGGTTACATTATTCTTAACATTTATACAGTTACTAAGTGCATGTTTATCATTCACCAGTGTGCCATTCTCTGTAACCACCTTCTCTCCCGTTATGTATGGTGGTGGTGGCGCGGTGGCT
The DNA here is from genome assembly GCF_028390025.1 of Pseudophryne corroboree. Taxonomy (NCBI): domain Eukaryota; kingdom Metazoa; phylum Chordata; class Amphibia; order Anura; family Myobatrachidae; genus Pseudophryne; species Pseudophryne corroboree. The sequence continues at coordinate 266,784,881 of NC_086453.1, read as the reverse complement.
ATCAGTTTTCTGATAGGGTTAGATCCAGCCGCTTGAGCCAATCCTCTTTGTATTTCACCTTCCTGTTGCCATAACTGTAAATAATCGTAATGTTTGATCCGTCTCTTTGCAGATTTAATGAGACATATCCTTCTCCTTAGATTTTGTAACACCTCGGGACTAAAACTGCCTACCCGTGGGAACTTTTCCCCATCATGCACAGTCATTCTTTCCCATTCATCGCACAAAACCTCTGTGTGTGAACCGTATTTCTCACACATGACATACCTTGCCGACCCGATTGGTCGGTTTACTAAGTCAACCCGAACCGAGGTTGATCGCCCCCTACCTGAACAACTGGCCCCCATCTTTGCAGGTGTTGCTTTCACTACCTCTGACCTTCAAATCAGGGTCTTCAGCGAACCCTTACAAAAACCAAGATGTCCGGGGTAGGCCGGCGGCGGAAGTTTACCGAGTACCTCCACTCACTCGCCCACGTCGACCAATACGCCCACACACTGCCTTAGCGCTGGCGTACTCAACCTAGGGCCCCTGCGACCTGAACCTCTATTTACTGGAACATGTGGGTGTGATCCGAAGAGCACTTAACCCTTCCCAGTAACTATTGGTTGTTAGAGAATTCCCGAGTGACCAGCGAACCTCCCTTAAAATAAAAAAAATTACACAAATCACGTTAGACTGTACAAATAGCGTTTATGACCCCTCTAGCGTATGCAAATGGTACTGGGTCAAGTTACTAACTAATGCACACAATTACGTGCAGTACAATCGTTCTGCACATAAGCAACTAATCTTATGTGCGGAGCGACCAGTGGAATCGAAAATTGTGGCTGCGAATTCCTTCAGCTAGAGCTTAATGGCCTATATGGGTACCGCACCAAGCCTTCCTGGTGTTGTGCTCCTTTACTCTTTATCTATAGCGGACTTCTTAGTCTGCTGTACCTAGACCTCCTGGTCTGTCTGGACCTCCTGGTATGTGCTACAGTAGACCTCCTGGTCTGCTATACTCTAATGCTCTTATTTTAAATGTTTAACAAGGGATGCCTCCCAAGCCACCGTGCCGTCACTTACACTTATGTACCTCACGAGAACTCGATGATTTCCTGTGGTTCAACCCCAAAATTTTAGAAACTTATATATATGTATACACACTCTTTCACCTCATATACTCTTTACTTTCGTTTCTGCGCAGAAATCCCTTTCATTCAGTATCGCAGGCTAATCCCGAGGAGTTGCAACTAGAGAAGGATCTATTAGCTTAAAATTTTGGACACTGAGATTGATTTGCGCTATTATCGCGTTGCCTCCTTATCGCCTAACTAAAACAATACTATCGTGCGATTTGTATTATGTGGGCGTACCCAGACGCTCCGTTGCGTAATATACGCTCTGTGCGTCGGCCCTTGCGTCGCGTACGCTAGTCCCGCCCTTTGTTAGAGACACATGTACGCAAGCCAGATATAGCCACAGAAATACAATTAACACGTTTATATCAATGTAGATGATCTTTAACTGTAATCATTTACTGAACACCACACAGAACTTCCTTGTATCTTAGGCAAGCCGTGCGTGTGTTTTACAAATTACTCCTTAACGTATTAATTTTACTTTTAACTACCAATAGCAGCAAATCTTTCTCAGCACGTTATCAATTGTGAAATGGCAAGCAGGAAGGTGAGGTGTGAAAATACACAAATGGAAAAAGAAATACAGGTGTGTGCGTGCGTGTGTGCGTACGCAAAACAGAAATAAACAGTTTTAAAAGACAATAGCGTACTGTTCTTACCTTCCGGTTCCGGATTCCACCAGCACTCCTACAGCGTAGCGAAACAGACGCTTATCTAGCCAGCACTACTGTATCCCGATACGAAGGGATACTGCCTTCCCGCCCTTGCTGACAGATAAAGTCTGTGTTCGCTAGTGCGGATATGTGGAGGACGGACGAGCCGCCAATTGATAAAGCTAACTATTTATCTTATTACATTCACTATAAAATGGGTAAGAGACTCAGTACGCAATTGGCGTATGGGGTACCGTAAGGGTACGCACTTAGCGTAGCAGACGCTTATCCGTGGTCGAGACGCACATGTGACACGCTCGCTCACAGCTTAACGCGTGGTGTCGAGCACGCTATAGGCGGCCGACTGCCGTAATGCTACGCTACTAGCGTAGCGTACGCTCGTGACCACGAGGAGAACACGAGCGGCGCAGACGCTCACGGGATGACACTCAGTAAACCTTGTATGCAACACAGTGAAAGATTGAGTTTGTACTGTGAACCTTGGTTTTTTAATGTGAGCACAATGCAATGCTAATTAACCTCTATTGCAGTGTTTCCCAACCTCAGTCCTCAAGGCACACTAACAGTCCTGGTTTTAGTGATATCCAGGCTTGAACACAGGTGACTTAATTAGTACCTCAGTTATTTTGATTTAACCATCTGTGCTGAAGCCTGGATAACACTAAAACCAGCACTGTTGGTGTGCCTTGAGGACCGCGGTTGGGAATGCCTGCTCTATTGTATGAAAGCCTCTTGAGCGATTGAGACACTCTGAATACTCTCAGCAATGTAATAAACACACAATACCTTTTTAAGGTTCCAACACCTTTACTAACAATATCTAGCTATGTAAAAGTTAAAAACAGTTAACAGTTCATACACTACAGGCTAACATCAATATCTAAGCAGAATAACTACACATAAATATACAATAGCGTCACAATCTTATACAATAACAGAGAGAGAGAATATGGCAAATACAGTCAGAGATTTAGAATGGTCACAGAGAATAACTTACACACACTGGGGAATGATCGCAGCGCAGTCCTGGTACCAGCTCCGAGTTAGTCAAGATGAAAACCGTTTGTGGAGAGAAGACTGAGCTGGCCAGGCTGGCTGTCCTTATATACACTGCGTACAGTATACTACAAAGGGACCTACAATCTCATTGTTCATTGGACACAGGAATGTCTCCTCGCATCATAACAAAAGGTCATAGGTTAGTTTGAACAGGTGGGCTGTGACTATATCAAACTGCATTCCCGCCGCATGGATAATGAACCGCAAATATAGTAAATGTCCAGAAACTACTAATAGACATAACTATACGCAGGAGCGATTAATCTTTACCTAACCAGCACCGGATTGTTTCTAATAAAATGTTCTTTAGTTAGGTACCAAACACCACTGCTCAAACCCTGTCTGACCCTTCGTATCATGCAAAGAGGAATTTCTCTGTCCAGCGACCAGTTACATTAAACAAACTTACAGTCATTATTAAGGGGAACAATATCTATAAAACATACTATTTGGTTTTATTATTTAACGATTGAGTCGCCCGCTAGACGCACACAAACTCTACCGTAAATGCACATACCACGCGCTCGAGCGCATGGCCGAGGAGGCGCCATCACGCAGCTGCGAGTATCCGCACGCACGGGAGAGAATGTGCACGTGCAGCGGGCAAGCGCATGAGGTGAATATATGGCAACGTGTAGCATGATATTTTTCCGACTTTGACAGTGATGACTGTCGCAATTACCCCTAAGCTGCAGTACGATTGACATGCTACGGCTGTTTGAGGATGGTTATGGCCAGCAATAAGGGGTGTTGGCTCCATTTTTCCGGACATGCTGATGCCAGTGGCTGCGTCGTTGGACCTGAATGCATGGAAATATCGACCATCCTGAGTAAGCTGAGGGTTACTCAGATGACCGATGATCATGCAGAGTGATGTGTCTTCTGACTCAACAGCGGGTTACAGAAGCCAGCAGGAGGGGGTCTATTTACACAAGACCCCTCCTGCTGCATTAGCATGTTTTCGTCCAGCCGCTGCATACAAAGACAACGGCTGTGCCACTGTTTCCATCTCTGAATCAGGCCCATAGTCAGGGATTGAGCTTCCTCCCAGTATAATCACAGCAATACAATTCACAGACTGCACACGGATCTTCTAAGGCAGAGTTTTCTAAACTCCGCCATTACAGGCCAGGTTTTAAGTAGATCCAAGCATGAGTCTAGATGGGTAAATCAAACTGACTGATGTACGTCTTAAGTCACATTTGCTTCAGCATGGATATCCTTAAAACCTGGACTGTAATGGCGGAGTTTGGGAACTATTCTAAGGAGTGTGCTTTACTCCGGAAACGTGAGGCTGCATATGTCAAGGCGAGAGGACAGATCACAAGTCCGTTTTGGATATGAGAGGTGACTACAGTTTCAGGCTTACAAAGTCTGATGATTCAATCATTTTGAGGCCACATAGGTGCCATAATCAGTGAGAGTAACTCCATTTTTTTTTTTTTATTGTGCAATTTTTTATTGATTTAACTGTTTGTGTAAAGTGCATTATAAATGTACAAATAAAATATTTGTTTTATAAATTACCAGTTACATATATATAGAATATGTGAGCATGTTACAGATGAGCTGCTATATCACGTTACGCAATATTTGTAGATAATACTATGTAAAAATCAGTGTAGTGCAGGTTGCTGCGATATACTTGAGTATTTCTGCCTTCCCCCCCTAAACCAGTATAACTCTACAGTGTTCCCAACCCCAGTACATCCCCGCTCAGAGCAGAAAGGTTCCATCTGTCCCATTTTCCGAAGTATTTAGTCAAAGCACATCTGGAGCTGAACATCATCCTTTCATGGCCAGAAACATCATTAACCAGAACTCTCCAGTGAAGCAGGTTAGGAGATGTGGGTGCAAACCAATTTCTTGCTCTCATCCCTTTAGCCAAAGTCATCAAACACAAAACATATCTGTATAGAATCGGTAAATATGTCTCCTCGAGGTCTACACCAAACAAGCAAAGGTAATGGTGGTTCCGTACGACTGATATCACTCCGGACTGCTGTCCAAAAGGTAAATAAATACCTTTGAGCATGACCATAATAGATGCCAAAAATCAGCCCCTTCCTCTCCACACTTTGGACATATTGTATCTTATTTAAGACCCGCCCTACAAAGTGACACCGGTGTGCGGTACACCCTATGTAATACATAGAAATGCACTTGTTGGTACCTAACACATGGGTGGTACATCTAATAGACCCTAGTATTTGCATCCTTTGTTTCTCGAATAGCTCGCCTAGATTTTGCTCCCACTTAATTTTCAGGGAGTCAAGTAAGTGTGTACAGGTTTAATATCCCTTATCCAAAATGCTTGGGACCAGAGGTATTTTGGATATCGGATTTTTCCGTATTTTGGAATAATTAGATACCATAATGAGATATCATGGTGATGGGACCTAAATCTAAGCACAGAATGCATTTATGTTATATATACACCTTATACACACAGCCTGAAGGTCATTTAATACAATATTTTTAATAACTTTGTGTATTAAACAAAGTTTGTGTACATTGAGTCACCAGAAAACAAAGGTTTCACTATCTCACTCTCACTCAAAAAAGTCCATATTTCGGAATATTCCGTATTTCGGAATATTTGGATATGGGATACTCAACCTGTATTAGTGCAATCATTTAACCTCGCATAGACTGCGGAAATCTGGCCTCTTGCGCTTAAATAGGTAAGTAGCACTTTCACTGGGGATGCTGAGCGGGATAATGGGGATTTACCAAACTGAGCCTGTACAGCATGGCGCAGCTGTAGATAATGAAAGAAAGTGTGATGAGGATACAGTATTGATTATGCAACTGTTGGAATGTTTTAAAAATACCTCCCTCATACTGTATAACTGGCCTAAAGCTGTAGCTCCCGCCCGCAGCCAAAAATGATCCTGCGATCAATGAAATAGTTGTTGGTATGCAGCATTAAACCAGATGGAGAGATTCTTCGTCAAAATCCCACTATTCAGTATGTGAAAATCACCATACCAGCAAAGCCTGACGTAGTATAAGTGGAAGATTAGCAGTAGAAGAGCCAGACAGAAGGACTTAACAAAGAGAAGACCCCAAACACTCTGCATAGAACCCAGACAGCGTGGCACCACCTTTCCCCAAAATCCAATTAGAGAGGTGAACCAATTGAAAGGCCATATAGTACATACGCATATTAGGAAGCCCAAGTCCACCATCTGATTTAGATTTAACCAATGTTTTCAAGGCAACTCTAAGTGATTTGCCACCCCATATAAAAGAGGATATTACAATATCAATCATTGAAAATACTTTCTTGGGTATATATATATATATACCTATCTATAGTCCATGGCGACTGATCACGAGCCGGGATGAGCAGCCAGTAGTGGGGAGAGGTCACGTCCAGATTATGTCATGACACGGCGCCCTGGCGTCTCTGAGACCGAAGCGGTATGCTGGCCATTAACACCTGGCAGGAATGTTTGAAGGTCGCACTAACAGGTGAGCACATTTGTTTATGATTTAGTGGGTATATAGAGAGCAACATTGGCACAATTAAACAGACACTCCCCTGATGATGGCAGGAGCCGTAACGGCTGTTAGGAACCGCAGCTGGGTTGGACACATGTCCCCAGCATGGATGCTGTTTGTAAGAATATCTAAGCGTTCTACTCTTCAATCTGCCATATGCTGATTTTGCACCTTTTGTGTCCTGGATGACATTAAATAACTTTATGCTGGTCTTGTCTGCAGCATAGCCTCTGTTGGAGCCTCTGTGTGTGGATATACATATATTTCTCCGGCTGGGTCAACAGGTTATCCACAGGATAACAATGGGATATGATGGAGCGATAGCGGATTGGCACCAAACGATCACAAGCTTTCAGTCCTCCCAGGATGCAACGGGCCCATCCATATATCCCCGCCCACTGGCTCAGGCAAATCAGTTTTTTGTTTGGTGCGGCAGGAGCCGGACCATGGTCAGAGGGCTGCTGTTTCTTGGCAGCCCTAAGCTTTCTTATTTTATTTTTATAGTCTAACTATGGTTTTTGAGTGATCTTTCCTAACAGCATCTTATATGCATATTGGAAAGAGTCGCTCCAACAACTCTCCGCTGGGTCGCAACAATGCTTACCCACGGTACAGTGCTGTCATGGCGGGCGTCTGTGTCGGATATACTGGCAGGTCCAGCACACGTTACCAGGCTGTGGCCGGAGCACGGGGAGAAGGTAAGGCATCGGTTCCACTTAGAAGGGAGGCCGTGATCCCTAGGGTTGATGTCAGCGGTGGGGAGTCAGACGCTCTCCTGGTCGCCCCTCCCCCCAGTTCATGACCAGTTTCCGTCGGTCTCCCTCCATGAACTGTTGCCTCACTTCCGTCTCAGACGCTATCACAAGGGGTCTCGGTCACAGCATAGGCCGCTGCATCTGTGTTCACTAAACGCTACCGTGAGGAGACCCGGTCGCAGTACAGGCATCTGTATGACCGGTGCATCTCTATGCACAGTGCATCTGTGTTCACTTAAAGTTCCCAGAGTGGCAGTGTACACTAGTAGCGTCTGGATCCACTCAGCGTTCGCTAACGTATTGATCGATCTTGGAAGTGAGGTGAGTCTCCCTGTATTCCACTCTACTGAGTACGGGTTATACAGCACTAAATTTCTATCTACTTTTGTTAATATGAATAGTTAAGTTTAGTGCCTATTGCATATGAGTCTGTGTACATTACTGTGGTTTTCTGCACATTGTGTCTGAATACGCTAAGATCTGTATAGAACAGAATTCAGTAATATGTACTCCTACATACTTTAAAATGTGTTTGTAGTTGATATTATGCTCATATGACTAATATATAATATGTGACTGACTGCTAGTGTGATTGCTGACTTTAATATATGTTTGTCAGTTGAGCTTCTGATCCTCAATGCAGGTGCATGGGTAGGGCAGATTGATATCACTTTAGAGAGATAAAGTGGTTACAGTCACAAATTGTGTAGTGCTGATTATTTATCATGTCTAAGAGCGGCAAAAGCGACAAGGGTACACTTACAATAACACCAACACTCATATCATGTTGTTTTGTAAAAACTGTATTATCCTCTATGATATGGTACAGGATGGCTTATGTTTAAGATGGTTTGCTGTTCAGCATAATACATCCCTGATCTACATCAGGTATAGATAGACCCATTGGGTCGATGTTTGCACAGACCTTGTCCAGTTTAGCTGAAAAGTTAATTCTTATAGCTTCAATACCAGGAATAGGGTTCACTATTACTACATGCAGCTCCCTACCTATGGTATATCCCCAACAGCTTCTCAGCTTCTCCAATAAGACAAGCTGATGAACCAAATAAATCATCGACTTCACAAGCTACACATGATGATCATCAGACGATGAAAGCTCTATATACTCTACTTCAGCATACGAAGAACAGGTAAAAAGTATCAGCTTAATGAATAAGCTGAATTAATGAGAACAGAAAAAGCTAGTCTGTCAGAGGCAGCAGAGCCTGGGTTAAAAATAAGGCACCTGTGTTTAAACAACCCAAAACAATAATAAGGCCTCCTCACGAGGGCAGAATTCATGGAAAAGGTTTGGGCTACACCCATAAAATAGAATTCCCGGTAAATGGGATTCCAATATCCTTTTCCAGCTGGGGACTGTTTAAAATAGGGAAGTGCCTCCCAAAATAGATACGCATGTCATTTGACAGTGCAAAAATCTATATGGCCTCTGCCGTCAACTTCAAAAGAGGAATGGTTTTCAAAAAAACCATAATGTCTCTGTCTGAGGCAGTCATAAGGCCAGCCATGACTTCAGCTTGCAAGGAAAGAAGCAAGATAGCTGCCTGGGCTTGTAACAGGCAGAAATAGATATGGGTAATGCTTCATGGAGGCGTCACCCTTCACAATAGCTGCTTGCAGAGCAGTTTGCTTACATACATGGAAAGCTGATTCAGAATCAAAGAAGGTTCTGGGAACTTAACTTTGGCTGGAACTCTCTGTTGAGTAAAAAATTAACAGATATTCGGGTGTCAGAAGCAGACTCCAAGAAGGTCACGTTTCCTTCCACATATAGCCCCTGGTTAGGGGTCTGATTTTCGGCCTTGTCGGTCGTAAAGGAAAAGCAAAAGGATCGTAACAGCGACCAGAGGGCCAGCTTCCAAACAAGAGGATAACCTATCAGCATGATGGTGCAGGTCTCCTTCTGGGGGATCCCAGGTAGCGGGCCGACTTCTTCAGTTTGCACAGATGCGTGCAATAAGCAGTATCTCTAGTTTATGCTTTCCTTTCAAGAAGCATCCTCATTGAAAGTTCTTCTGTTCCAGCCCATCTCGGGTAGAGGCGAAGGCGAGGGATTTGCATGAAGCAGTTCAGAAATTGCTTTTGTCAGGAATAGTCATTCCAGTAACCCATGCATAATGGGGGATTTCTACTCCAACCTGGGTTTGAGTCAGAAGGATCCTTCGCTTCATTCTCAATCTCAAAACTTCTAAACAGATAAGTTTGGGTACCACGGTTCACATGGAGACATTGTGCTCTATAGTTTTGGCAGGGAGCTAGTAGATTACATAGTATTTCTGGATAAGTCAGGATGCTTACCTACAGACTCCTATAGCACTGTCCATCAGTGTTATCTCAAGGTTTACCATCCTTCAGCAACATTTCAGTTCTAGGCCTTACCCTTTGGGTTAGCCACAGCCCCAGAGTATTTACCAAAATGATTATGGCAGTTTATCTCCGCTAGCAGGGGATAAGAAAATTGCCATACCTTGACCACCTTTTTTATCTTGTCACAATTACAGGAAAGGTTTCTGTGCCATCTCCAACACACAATAACTTGTCTGCAGAGGCACGGGTGGTTCATAAATTGGCAAAGTCATCTCTGGTTCCGTCACAACGGATGACTCACGGTGGGGCTGTACTGAATTCGTCTGCAGAAAATATTTACCTCGGAACAAGATATCCAAGGTAAAGTCAGTGGAGTTTTGTTACACAGTCAAACAATATCAATTCACGCAGCAATGCGAATGATGGGTTTGATGGTGTCAACAATAGACATGGTGGAGTGTGCACAATTCCACTCAAGACCTCTGCAGCATCTGTTTCTATCTACAGCAGCATCACACTGGATATGACCAATCTCATCTGATGTTGGAAGTTAAGCCGTGTTGTGCCTGGTTAAATTCTCATATAGGAGACCACCTGTGAATACCAAGTGGTGTAGGTGGGCCAGATGGACGATAAACAAACAAGTACGTGGTACTATCAGAAAAGGTAAGAAAGTCAGTAGCCTGGTGGCTACAGACATTCCATCTAGACCAGGGGACACCCTATTGGATATCAGGTTGGGAGATCCTGACAGCAAATGCCAGTCTTCGGGGCTGGGGGGGCCATTGTACGGAACATTGATTTTGGGGACTATGGACCATAGAAGAAAGTTGCCTGCCAATAAACCTGTTAGCACTTCAGGCCATATACATGGTCCTGAGTCAGGCACGGGACACTCCTAAAGGAAAACCAATTCCAGATCCACAGGGACAAGGCAAAGGCAGTAGTGTACCTCAACCTTCAGAGAGGAACATACAGCTAAACAGCAAGGAAGGAGGTAAGTCACATACTAAAGTGTGCAGAACTCCATCTTCCAGCCTTGTCCGCAGTGTTCGTTCCGGGAGTCCTAAACTGGAGAGCAGACTTTCTCAGTCAACACGCCATTCAGGTAAGCGAATGGGCTTTGCACCCAAAAGTCGTTTCAGACTTGGGTAGACAAGTGAGTTAGGCCAGAGATAGATCTCATGGATTCTCATCGGAACAACAAAGAGCCCATAATCGGGTCAGGAACAAAGGATCAGGGAGTGATCTTTGTGGACGTCTTTTCAATGGAAATTTCATTTCACGTATATGTGTTTTCTCAAATCATCCTGCTACCCAGGATAGTGAGGAAAATACAATAAAAGTTCCGGGATTCTAATAGCTCCGACTTGGCCCAGAAGGCGTTGGTACACAGATCCTCAGAAAATGTCGAATGCCATTTCTGCTTCCTCAATGCCCAGATCTACTAATGCAGGGTCCTTATTATCACAGATATCTGGATCGACTGTCTTGACGGCGTGGCTCTTGAAATCTATATCCTGAAGTCAAGAGGATTCTCACAGGTAAATCAAACAATGCTCAGAGCAAGGAAAACTTCCTTGGCTCATATTTATCACCAAATATAGCAAGCCTATATTCATTGGTGCAATGGAAGAGGTATGGACCCGAAATCTTTCAGAGTTTCCAGGGTTCTAGCATTCCTTCAAGCAGGAATGGATAAAAGTTTAAGGGTGGCTTCCTTGAGAATTCAAGTGTCAGCACTGACTGTATGGCTCCGAAATAAAATTGCCAAATTGCAGGATGTGCGCACTTTTTCCAGGGAATGCTGCGCATTCAATCTCCTTTTGTTCCTCCTACAGTGCCTTGGGACTTAAGTCTAGTCCTCAAAGCCCTTCAAGTTGCTCCGTTTGAACCATTAAATAAAGTGGATCTTAAATGGTTGACAGCTAAAGTTCTCTTTCTACTGACTATAGCATCAGCTAGAAGAGTGTCAGATTTAGGAGCGCTGTCATGTGAATCTCCTTGTCTGATGTTTTATACATATATATATATACACATATATATATATACACATATATATACATATATATATATACATATATATATATACATATATATATATACATACATATATATATATATATATACACATATATATACATATATATATATATATACACATATATACACTGCTCAAAAAAATAAAGGGAGCACTAAAATAACACACCCTAGATCTGAATGAATGAAATATTCTTATTAAATACTTTGTTCTTTACATAGTTGAATGTGCCGACAACAAAATCACACAAAAATTATCAATGGAAATCAAATTTATTAACCCATGGAGGTCGGGATTTGGAGTCACCCTCAGAATTAAAGTGGAAAAACACACTACAGGCTGATCCAACTTTGATGTAATGTGCTTAAAACAAGTCAAAATGAGTCTCAGTAGTGTGTGTGGCCTCCACGTGCCTGTATGACCTCCCTACAACCCACACAAGTGGCTCAGGTAGTGCAGCTCATCCAGGATGGCACATCAATGCGAGCTGTGGCAAGAAGGTTTGCTGTGTCTGTCAGCGTAGTGTCCAGAGCATGGAGGCGCTACCAGGAGACAGGCCAGTACATCAGGAGACGTGGAGGAGGCCGTAGGAGGGCAACAACCCAGCAGCAGGACCGCTACCTCCGCCTTTGTGCAATACATATATATATATATATATATATATATATATATACACATATATATTGGGGAATGTTGTAATAAATATAGAGGATAAATGGACATTTTAATTAAGTTAATTCGGCCTGTGGCAGCTTTTTCCATACATGTACTTTCTTCTTAAAATCAATTGTAACAGGATTATGCTAAACATAATCACTAGCATAAGGGGTGATCCAAACACCTAGATATTTGAAACAGAGTCCATTGCAGTGGACATAAAGGGATAGATTCATTAGGGATAGTACCTGATATAGGTAAAATACTGGACTTGTTCCAATTAATAGTTAAGCCAGAAAAGGATCCCAACACATCGACAATCCTCAACATGCAAGGAACTGAGGCTTTGGCATCCTTAAGGAATAGGAGCATATCATCTGCATCAGTGGCGGAACTACCGCCAGTGCAAGCAGTGCCTTGCACTGGGGCCTGCCACTGTCAAGGGGCCCAAAGCCAGCGCGGCATGTAATGAGTCAAACTGACTCATTACATGCCGCTGTGTGCTGCGGGCCACCACCGCCTGCCGAGCAGAAGATCAGCAGGGACGCAGCAGCCACGTGGGGGGCTCACCTCCTCTGTGCTATGCTCACGGGCGTCAGTAACATCCAACCTTGACCCAGAGCCTACCGAGGAGCCAGCTGGGAGGAGGGAGAGGAGGCTGACGCGGCTTTGTCAGTCTGTGCAGAGCCTGAGAGACGGATTAAAGAAGGGGGGCGGGGGCAGGGGCGGATTGGGAACAAAAAGCGGCCCTGGAAAACTTGTACTAGTGGCCCCACTTGGGCAGCACCAGAGGTGTAAGGTCTAGCCATGGCCCATGGCAGCAGCACCCTCCCCCCAAGACTTTCCAGATAGTGGGCATGTCCAGCATCAGTGGGGAAGTTAAAAAGAAATAAAATTAAATATTATGAGCACATTATATGATACACCTTCAGAATTTAGGAAACTATATAATTCTTTAGAAAGATATATTTTCTTGCTTATTACACCAACCGTATCCCAATCACTATTCACTCAATCTTATATGTCAGCCAAGCAGGCAGACAGAGTATACACTAGATCATCTGCAATCACATGCTAAGTGGCAAAGTCATTTTCATATATGCAAATTATTTAGCATCTTATTCATTATGTCTATAAAAAGGACCATATGTCCTCAAACAAAACAGGCCCCCACGGGTGCGTCGGCCCACCGGGAATCTTCCCTGTGCACCCTATGGCCAATCCGCCTCTGGGCGGGGGATGAGTACAGTCGTCTGGTTTATTGTGCTGCAGCTGCTACCTGGGTGAAAGATGCAGCTGAGACTAAGCTGCTTGCCTCGGGTGCTGCATGCCACCGTGGCTCCGCCCCCTTACTTCACTGGGTTGGCTATTCTACAGAGTGTGACAACAGTGTCACTGAAAGTCCTGGCTGGTAGTACCAGGAAGCCAGGCAGCAGCAGCACCACTCCCTTCCCTGCTTTGCTATCCAGTCAGTCCGTGAAGCTCCGCCCCCTCCCCAGCCTCCTTCTACAAGGGACAAGAACTGGAGCCTCAGGCAGGAAAATGCATGGAGTAGCTGACAGTGACCACTGCCACTGTAAACCTGGATCAACTTCAATAAAAGTAAGTATAGTTTAATAAAAGTAATATTAAAATGTAGCCAAAATAAAGTACATTTCTTTTGTATATATACTACTGACTACTTCCTGTCTAAGCATGGTTCTTTAATTATTTATTTATTTCTGTCTGTCTATCTATCTATTCTATCTGTCGTAATGTGTAAAAAGGGGACGCTGTCTGCCGTAATGTGTAAAAAGGGAACGCTGTCTGCCGTAATGTGTAAAAAAGGGGACACTGCCTGCCGTAAGGCATAAAAAAGGGGACACTGTCTGCCGTAAGGCATAAAAAAGGGGACGCTGTCTGCCGTAATGTGTAAAAAGGGGACGTTGTCTGCCGTAATGTGTAAAAAGGGGACGCTGTCTGCCGTAATGTGCAAAAAGGGGACGCTGTCTGGCGTAATGTGTAAAAACGGGACGCTGTCTGCTGTAATGTGTAAAAACGGGACGCTGTCTGCCATAATGTGTACAAAAGGGGGACGCTGTCTGCCGTAATGTGTAAAAAGGGGGGCGCTGTCTGCCGTAATGTGTAAAAAGGGGGACGCTGTCTGCCATAATGTGTAAAAAAGGGGGACGCTGTCTGCCGTAATGTGTAAAAAGGGGGCACTGTCTGCCGTAATGTGTAAAAACGGGACACTGTCTGCCGTAATGTGTTAAAAGGGGACACTGTCTGCCATAATGTGTAAAAAAGGGGGAAGCTGTCTGCCATAATGTGTAAACAAGGGGACACTGTCTGCCGTAATGTGTAAAAAGGGGACGCTGTCTGCCGTAATGTGTAAAAAAGGGGACGCTGTCTGCCGTAATGTGTAAAAATGGGACGCTGTCTGCCGTAATGTGTAAAAACGGGACGCTGTCTGCCGTAATGTGTTAAAAGGGGACGCTGTCTGCCATAATGTGTAAAAAAGAGGGACTCTGTCTGTCGTAATGTGTAAAAAAAAGGGGACGCTGTCTGCCGTTATGTGTAAAAAAGGGGACGCTGTCTGCCGTAATGTGTAAAAGGTGGACGCTGTCTGCCGTAATGTGTAAAAAGGGGAATCTGTCCGCCGTAATGTGTAAAAGGGGCTCTACCTGGTGTAGTGGCGCTACTGTGCGGCGTAATTTGAATAATGGAGACTACTGTGCACTGTTATATGAATTGGTATTATTTTCTGGTCACACCCCTTCCCCATTAAGTCACGCCCCTGTATATTTTTGCGCGCGTCTACGGCGCGCACTGCCCCTGTTTTACATAGAGGGGGCTCCGATGACGTTTCTTGCACACAGCGCTAAAATGTCTAGGTACGGCACTGTTGCCATTTCCCTGGCCCTGAGCAGGTCCCCCCTCACCAGATCCTCTCCAGGGGTGAGGGGGTGGACTTGGACAGGATGGGGGGGGGGGGCTCAAAGAACCGCTGACAGCCTCCATCGCTTTCTGCTCCCCCAGTCTCCTTCACTGGCTAGTGAAGTGGAGCCGCCGTCAGCGCTGCAGCGCGCCGGGGACTGAACACCCACACCAGGTTAACAGTACCCGGAAGTGCTGCAGCCGCCGGTGGTCTCGTTGTCCCGGAGGCTCACTCATCAGTGTGCAGGCTTGCACACAGAAGATCTACACCCGCCTGGGACCGGGATGGGGAAGGAAGGAAGCGCAGCGGGGGACGGTAGACGAGGACGATCAGAAGAAGAAGGGTAAGTATATGTACCTGAGGGTTACGGGACGCCGCACCCCCAGAACATATATCCCCCACCACATATTTGCATTGTATATTCAAACATTTGCTGCGGTCAGCAGTACCAAGGACTGCTCTGTTCAGGGCGCAATACCATCTTTAAAGTACATTTATTTGCGATCAGCATTTGAACTTACAATTTGTTAACCGGATCATTTAGGTGCAGTAATTTTGCTGGACTATAGTAGTGATTAGAGACTTGTAAAGGGATTTTATATGGGAATAATTCACGCCATTTGCATGGACAGAATTAACCTCTAATTGTTACAAGATAACTTACAGCATTAACAAGTTGTCTGGGAGGAGCATTGTGACTCCTAATTAAAAGTTTATTTGGTACCTAGATTTGTGGTTTACTCGTTTGACATAAATTGACGAAACATATGGTTCCCATCTGCAACACATTAAAATTAAGACTGCATATACACAGTTAACACTGACATCCTTTACGGTCAGATATCAGGGGCTGAGCGCAGTGTTTCACATACTCTGTAATTTACCTAGTAGGACAGATCACCTACAAACATTAGCAGCTCGCCAAATTCACTAGTTAGCATTGCCTCAGTGCGCAGGTGGTAACTCTCTAAAATCCATTAAAACCTAGATATACCTGTATCCCAATTGCCAACCCCCCCTCAAACTATTAACATACAAATACTAAAGACGGGAATAATAGGAATTAAATATCCTATCCGTTATATCCGCAGCATAGAACTCCCAGTAAGAATGTAAAAGGGAATCCCTGACATAGGGTAGCAGAACATATACCCTTTGAATATGAAACTTTTCAAACATGGCAAATTAGCCCCTATAATAATCATGAGCAAATAAGCATTATGCCTATGGATAAACAATCACATTAACAAATGATAGTCACAACCTTTGTTATCAGCAAGGGGTTCGAGACCCCTGCTCCAGCCACACCTCGGCTTCCTTCGGAGTGTTAAAGCTTCCTTTTATACTGCAAAGTCTGGATAGACCGCCACTGAGTGATTTTCAAACTGCATAGGACCATGTGTACGAGCTAGACGAAGAATGGCGTCTCCATCTTTATAATGTAGCAAAGGGCAATAAAGGTGCGAGCTGTGGCACCTGGAGGGGGAGCTTGAAAAGGGATACGGTGTGCATGCTCCACTGCAAAGTGAGAATTATGATCTTCTCGTTTCAATTTTTTCAAGAGCCAATTTTCCAGGAATTTCTCTGGTTGCGAGTCCTTAACTTTTTCCGGATGTCCAACAAAGCGCATATTATTCCTCCTTAGTCGGCTCTCTATATCAGAGAATTTGGTCTTGACAGCTACCATTTGGGAAGACAGGTCCTCCACTTTATCTTTAAGAGGGTTGGCTATATCCTCCAGATCATATACACCATGGCTGTAACTAGGGGCCAGATTTAAGGGGAAGCCCCGGGCGCCAGATTTAAGGGGAAGCAAGCTGTCCCCGCTCCTCACTCCCAACACTGCCTCATCCTCTCCTCTCCCGGTCACTGGCATACATACAGCAGCTATCTCCATGTGCCTCGCTCCCAGTGTCGCTGCTGCAGCCTGTGTGGGTGTCGGCGTTCAGTCTCTCCCAGGCTGGGGAAACCTTGGGAAAGTTTTGCAGTGTCCCAACCAGTCAGCGGGCTGGGACTTTTATAACGGGCTGTGCATGGCAGCCCCCATCATGGCTCTCCTTCAATCACATGCCAGGACAGGAGCTGTGAGTGTACACAGAGACACAGACACCATAGACCGTAGGCAGCAGCAGCAGCTGAGTTCCAGCACTGACCACACACCCTGCTCCTCTGAGAATCATCAGAGCAGTAGCACACTGCCCTTACACACCGACCCCAGTGCGGCCATCTCTGTGCATGGGAGATCACAGTCACTACAGTGAGTGAGCCCATCCATAAGAATTGCATTTATAGGAAATATATATATATATATATATATATATATATATATATATATATATATATATATGATAGCTGTGAGGTGAACTTTGAGGCACTACAAAGGGAGTTTACTGGATAGTTTTGAATTATTCTGGTTTGCTATTCCATTTTGATGTTGAAGCCCAATTGGATACATTAGAAAGGAAGTACACGGACTTACCTTTGATTCACTTCGGTTCACACCCATAGGTGGTCATTCCGAGTTGCTCGATAATTTTCTTCGCATCGCAGCGATTTTCCGCTAATTGCGCATGCGCAATGTCCGCAGTGCGACTGCGCCAAGTAAATTTGCTATGCAGTTAGGTATTTTACTCACGGCATTACGAGGTTTTTTCTTCGTTCTGGTGATCGGAGTTTGATTGACAGGAAGTGGGTGTTTCTGGGCGGAAACTGGACGTTTTATGGGAGTGTGTGAAAAAACGCTGCCGTTTCTGGGAAAAACGCGGGAGTGGCTGGAGAAACGGGGGAGTGTCTGGGCGAACGCTGGGAGTGTTTGTGACGTCAAACCAGGAACGAAACTGACTGAACTGATCGCAGTGGCAGAGTAAGTCCCGAGCTACTCAGAAACTGCTAAGAAATTCTATTCGCAATTTTGAGAATCTTTCGTTCGCAATTCTGCTAAACTAAGATTCACTCCCAGTAGGCGGCGGCTTAGCGTGTGCAATGCTGCTAAAAGCAGCTTGCGAGCGAACAACTCGGAATGAGGGCTATAGTTTGAGGTTCCTTCAGATGCACCAATAAGGAAACATTCTCAGCAATCTCATGTATTGTGTATATTGATACATATTGGGGAAGCTCTATTTATATCTTACCCATTTTTGAATATTGTCAATCCTTGTGGCTCTGTCTGGATGGGATATTGAAATTTGCAAATATTTGATGTTAACCCCTGATGAAGTCCTAACGGACGAAACGCGTTGGGCTTCTACGAATTTGTGAATAGATCACACATTTGTATTCGGGTTGAAGAATTAACACTTCACCTAACAACAGATAACATCTAACGACTATTGCAAATGAATGTATTTTTCAATTAACATGTATGATCTATCTATTCATGCTATGGAAGTCTGTATGACAATATTGTTTTCTTTGAATAAACGATAATTTTTATCATATGTTTTAGATATCGGTGGTGGTCAAGCTCCCAAGAGAACCCTTTCCTTTTTTTATATATATATATATATATATATACACACACAGTACCAGTCAAAAGTTTGGACACACCTTCTCATGCAATGGTTTTTATTTATTTTAATTATTTTCTACATTGTAGATTAATACTGAAGACATCAAAACTATGAAAGAACACACATGGAATTATGTTGTAAAAAAAAAGTGTTAAACAAAATCAAAATATGTTTTATATTATATCAAAGTATATATATTTATATCAAAGTAGCCCCCTTTAGCTTTGATGACAGCTTTGCACACTCTTGGCATTCTCTCAATCAGCTTCATGAGGTAGTCTCCTGGAATGGTTTTCCAACAGTCTTGAAGGAGTTCCCAGAGGTGCTGAGCACTTGGCTGCCTTCACTCTGCGGTCCAACTCATCCCAAACCATCTCAATTGGTTTTATGTCAGGTGATTGTGGAGGCCAGGTCATCTGACGCAGCACTCCATCACTTTCCTTCTTGGTCAAGTAGCCCTTACAGTACATAGCCGGGAGGTGTGTTTGGGGCCATTGTCTTGTTGAAAAACAAATGATGGTCCCAGTAAGCGCAACCAGATTGGATGGCATGGCGCTGCAGAATGCTGTGGTAGCCATGCTGGTTAAGTGTGCCTTGAATTTTGAATAAATCACAAATAGTGTCACCAGCAAATCACCCCCACACCATGACACCTCCTCCTCCATGCTTCAAAGTGGGAACCACACATGCAGAAACCATCCGCTCACCTTCTCTGCGTCTCACAAAGACATGGGGGTGTATTTACTAAGCTCCCTATTTTGACCGATTTTGAGTTTTTTTTTCAAAGTGTCATCTCGGGAATTTACTTAACTAAAATCTCGGCAGTGATGAGGGCATTCATATTTTTTTTTTAAGGCAAAGAAAAAAAATACGAATGAATACATCATCGGTTAAACACGCCTGTTATTTTATACAACTCGGTAATTTACTAAAAATTCGTATTCACAATCCCTGCCGGAAATAGCCAAACACTGCCGTGAAAAAGTACAAATCGTAAAAAAAAGCAGTTTTCAAATAGACCTGCTTTTTTTTATCGTATTCTGATAGGTATGCACGGATCAGTGAGATCCATGCATGTTTATCAGTGGGAAGGGGCGTGAAAGAGATTAAAATCAGAAAAAGAAATTGCGTGGGGTCCCCCCTCCTAAGCATAACCAGCCTCGGGCTCTTTGAGACGGTTCTGGTTGTAAAAATACTGGGGGGGAAATGACTGTGGTTCCCCTATATTTAAACAACCAGCACCGGGCTCTGCGCCTGGTCCTGGTGCAAAAAATACGGGGGACAAAAAACGTAGGGGTCCCCCGTATTTTTAACACCAGCACCGGGCTCCACTAGTCAGAGAGATAATGCCACAGCCGGGGGACACTTTTATATTGGTACCTGCGGCCCTGGCAATAAATCACCAACTAGTCATCCCTGGCCGGGGTACCCTGGAGGAGTGGGGACCCCTTAAATCAAGGGGTCCCCCCTCCAGCCACCCAAGGACCAGGGGTGAAGCCCGAGGCTGTCCCCCCCATCCGTGGGCGGTGGATGGGAGGCTGATAGCCTTTTGTGTAAAAAAATAATATTGTTTTTTGTAGCAGAACTACAAGTCCCAGCAAGCCTTCCTCGCAAGCTGGTACTTGGAGAACCACAAGTACCAGCATGCAGGGGGGAAATGGGCCCGCTGGTACCTGTAGTTCTACTACAAAAAAATACCCAAATAAAAACAATACACAGACACCGTGAAAGTAAAAGTTTAACTTACATACATACATACTTACCTATGCTGACACGAAGCACTCGGTGCTCTTGTCCAGTAGAATTCAGGGGTACCTGTAAATAAAATTATACTTACAAAGAATCCCGGGTAGATCGGTCCTCTTCTTCAAAGTTATAATCCACGTACTTGATAAAATAAAAAAAATGAAATACCCGGTCCACGCACTAAAAGGGGTCCCATGTTTACACATGGAACCCCTTTCCCCGAATGTCTGGACCCCCAGTGACTCCTGTCAAAGACGGTCCCTTCAACCAATCAGGGAGCGCCACATCATGGCACTCTCCTGATTGGCTGTGCGCTCCTGCGCTGTCAGGCGGTGCACTGTGGATACAATGAAGCGCAGCAGCGCTACATTATATCTAATGGTGGTAACTTTGCGGTCTGTGGTAAACCGCGAGGTTAAGTGGGGTCACTCTTGTGGTTGGCCCCACTTAACCTCGCGGTCTACCGCAGACCGCAAAGTTCCCACCATTGGATATAATGTAGCGCCGCTGCGCTACATTGTATCCACGGGTGGTATTCATGTGACCGACAGTCACATGACCTCCTCCACCAGCCCGACGGGTCACTGTCCTGATGGTCGGCATGCCGACCAACAGGGACTATTTCCACTCGTGGGTGTCCACGACACCCATAGAGTGGGAATAGAACCCGTGGCGACTGCAGGTCGCCACCGAGCCCGCAGCGTGGCGAGCGCAGCGAGCCCGCAAGGGGCTTGATGCACTCGCCCCTCCCCGCCAGGATCCCGGCGTCGGTATGCTGCCGGGATCCCGGCGACGGTAAGCTGACCGGCGGTCAGGAGACCGCCGGTCACCCGTACTACACCCTGTATCCACAGTGCACCGCCTGACTGACAGTGCAGGAGCACACAGCCAATCAGGAGAGTGCCACGACGTGGCGCTCCCTGATTGGCTGAAGGAACCGTCTTTGACAGGAGTCACGGGGGGTCCCGACATTTGGGGAAAGGGGTTCCATGTGTAAACATGGGACCCCTTTCAGTGCGTGGACCGGGTATTTCGTTTTTTTATTTTACCAAGTACGTGAATTATAACGTTGAAGAAGAGGACCGATCTACACTGGATTCTTTGTAAGTATAATTTTATTTACAGGTACCCCTGGATTCTACTGGACAAGAGGACCGAGTGCTTCGTGTCAACATAGGTAAGTATGTATGTATGTTCATTAAACTTTTACTTTCATGGTGTCTGTGTATTGTTTTTATTTGGGTATTTTTTTGTAGTAGAACTACAGGTACCAGCGGCCCCCCGCATGCTGGTACTTGGGGTTCTCCAAGTACCAGCTTGCGGGGGAGGCTTGCTGGGACTTGTAGTTCTGCTACAAAAAACTATTCTTTTTTTACACAAATCCACCGCCCACGGATGGGGGGGCAGCCTCGGGCTTCACCCCTGGTCCTTGGGTGGCTGGAGGGGGGACCCCTTGATTTAAGGGGTCCCCACTCCTCCAGGGTACCCCGGCCAGGGGTGACTAGTTGGTGATTTAATGCCAGGGCCGCAGGTACCAATATAAAAGTGTCCCCCGGCTGTGGCATTATCTCTCTGACTAGTGGAGCCCGGTGCTGGTGTTAAAAATACGGGGGACCCCTACGTTTTTTATCCCCCGTATTTTTTGCACCAGGACCAGGTGCAGAGCCCGGTGCTGGTTGTTTAAATATAGGGGAACCACAGTCATTTTTCCCCCTGTATTTTTACAACAGGACCGCCTCAAAGAGCCCGAGGCTGGTTATGCTTAGGAGGGGGGACCCCACGCAAAAATTTTGGGGGATTTTTAACTCTTTCTTCACTTCTCAGAATATACACAATGAAGCCCTGCACGGATTTCACAGATCTGGCCGGGATTAATTGTGTTAAATCCGGCAGTGTTTTACTAATCACTCCCGTATAACACTGCCAGACATTACGAATGACATCGGCATCGGAAAAAACAAAAATGCAGAATACGACAGCTTAGTAAATGAATCGTAAAAAAAAAAAAAAAAAAAGTTTCAAATTCACACTACCGATGTCATCCGTGTTTAATCTCCCTCCAAATTTCGACATTTACGAATCTCAGTAAATATACCCCATGGTGGCTGGAACCAATAATCTCAAATTTGGACTCATCAGACCAAAGTACAGATTTCCACTGGTCTAATGTCCATTCCTTGTGTTTTTTGGCCCAAAAAATTCTTTTCTTCTTGATGTTCATCCTCAGTAGTGGCTTCTTTGCAGTAATTCAACCATGAAGGCCAGATTCACGCAGTCTCCTCTGAACAGTTGATGTTGAGATTTGTCTGCTACTTGAACTCTGTGAAGAAATTATGTGGGCTCTAATCTGAGGTGCTGTTAAGTAGCGGTTTCTGAGGCTGGTAACGCTAATGAACTTATCCTCTGCAGCAGAGGTTACTTTTGGTCTTCCTTTCCTGGGGTGGTCCTCATGAGAGCTAGTTTCATCATAGCGTTTGATGGTTTTTCCAACTGCACTTGAGGATACATTCAAAGTTCTTGAAATTTTCTGTATCGACTGACCTTCATGTCTTAAAGTAATGATGGACTGTCATTTCTCTTTGCTGAGTTGAGTGGTACGTGCGATAATATGGATTACAACAGTAGTCAAATAGGGGTGTCCACTGTGTACTAACCCTACCTCTGCACAACACAACTGATGGTCTCAAACACATTAAGAAGGCAAGTAATTCCACAGATTGACTCTTGACAAGGCACACCTTAATTCAAAACCATTCCAGGAGACTACCTCATGAAGCTGATTAAGAGAATGCCAAGAGTGTGTTCATCAAAGCAAAAGGGGGCTACTTTGAGGAATCTAAAATATAAAACACATTTTGATTTGTTTAACACTTTTTTGTTTACAACATAACTCCACGTGTTCTTTCACAGTTTTGAGGTCTTCAGTATTAATCTACAATGTCAAAAATAATTAAAATAAATAAAAACCATTGAATGAGAAGATGTGTCCAAACTTTTGACAGCTAATGTGTGTGTATGTATGTATATATATATATATATATATATATATATGTGTGTATATATATATGTGTATGTACCATGAGTAAATCTAGAAGAAGTACATCTTTGCAGGGTACCTTTAAAGAGTGCATCTATTGGGAGCATAAATATAGGGAAAGCATATATAGGGGGTACAACTATAGGGGGGAGCGCATCTATATGGAATATGTCCCAGAGTAAATATATGTGTGTTTGCTTGGGGGGGCGCCACATTACTGCCTTGAAACGGGTGACAAGAATCCTAGTTTCGGCCCTAGATACACGCTGCTCCACTCCTCCCACTCTCTCCTGGATTTTCTGCATATTGTGACGAATAAGCAATGTATCCGTTTGGCCCTGACCAATCTTTTCCGTCACCCGTTGCTCGGAAGTAGAGATAGCTTGAAGGATCTGCTGGGTAGTATGGGGACATCCTTAGTAGGAGATTCACTAAGTGGCTGTTTAGAGGAAGGAGGAGATGTGCTCCATGCAGGTGGAGGTCCAGCTGCATTTCCCATCTTCCCCATAATGACATACCTTCCAACATGACCCATTCCATTCAGGGACGTGCAGTCAGGGGAGGCAGGGGAGGCAGTGCCTCCCCTGTCATTAATGATTAAGATAATACAAAGAAGATGCATATGACACATATTCTGTGTCATATGTATCTTCTTAATATTATTCTGATCATTGCTCCCCTCCTTATGTGTTTGGGAGGCACCGATCGTGGTGCCTCCCGTTATCTCTGGGGATAATATGGGGAGCGGGGGGCGGACACGGGCGGGGACTAGCCATGGGCTGTAAAAGCCCGTTGAAAATGTATGGGAAAGCGGCACCATTAGTGGTGCCGCTTTCCTACAGGGACATGCTTTCAACCTATGAAAGCACGTCCCTGTCAGTGAGGCTACAGTGATTGGCCAGCGGATCCGTCACTGGATCCGCTGTCAATCACTGTGCGGGCGGCTGAATGCGGCGATTGTGCGGGCGGCGGGATGCGGCGGCGGTGGTGCGGGCGGCGGTGGAGCAGGCGGCGGTGGAGCAGGCGGCGGGTTGCGGCGGCTGTGCGGCGGCGGAAAATTACCTTTATCTGCAGAGTTTGGCAGCGGAGCGGTTCCATTTTCAAAAATGGCGCCTCAGCGTCATTTTTGAAATTCAAGATGGCCGCCACGAGCCAATCACAGCTCGCCGCGTCATCGCTCCGCCCCCTCCGGCTGACTTATATAAGTCAGCGCGAGGCGGAGGAGAGTCAGTCCGACGGCGGAGGAGGAGCTGTGAAGAGCTCCTGAAGAAAGAAGACGGCTGGAAGTCCTGGCTGGGCGGCGGCTATGCAAAAGAGCTTAGCAGCCGCCGCCCACCAGGTGAAGACGCTGGAAGCCCTGGGGGGGTGGCGCCCCCCAGGTGAAGACGCCGGAAGCCCTGGGAAGGCGGCGGCCACGCAAAAGAGCTTAACGGCCGCCGCCCCTAGGTGAAGACCCAGTTAAATAAAGCTTCTTTTCAAGACGTGTGGCGTTTTATTTTAATATTTTCTTTACAGGTGGACTATAGGTGCCAGCGGGCCCTTTATGTCCGGGCATGCTGGCACTTGTGGTTCTCCAAGTGCCAGCATGCTGGGGCAGGCTTGCTGGGACCTGTAGGCTACCTGTAAAGAACAATATTACTATTCTTTGCAGGTGGACTACAGGTGCCAGCAGGCCCTTTATGTCCGGGCATGCTGGCACTTGTGGTTCTCCAAGTGCCAGCATGCTGGGGCAGGCTTTCTGGGACCTGTAGGCCACCTGTAAAGAACAATATTAACACACAATGAACCCCGCACCCACCGCCACCAGGGGTGCGGGGCATAGCACTGGGCTATCAGCCCAGTGCTGGTTATTGCTCGGGAGGGGGGACCCCATTTTTATTTTTTGGGGTTCCCACTTTCCGAGGAATTCCAACCCTGGGCTGACTGGCTGGGGGGCAGATTAATGTTATGGCAGGGGGACCCCACACTGAGTGTCTCCCCTGCTATGGCATTACTCCCCCTGGCTGGTTCTGCCTAGTGCTGGTTTTCCTGATGTGTTGGGGGACCACACTTTTTTTTTTCCGGGGGAAGGGGGGGGGGGGGGGGGCTTGTTAGCTGCCAGTGCCTCCCCAACCTGTGATCCCACCGCACGTCACTGATTCCATTAGGTACAAAATGCTCTGTTCCTTGACTTTCTTCCAGTGGCAGTTATAGAGGTTAGGCTGCTGCACAGTCCAAAATTTAAACAGGGGAGTCACACCAACTGCCAGTTAGTCTTGGCCAGCGATGTTTGAGGTGGCAGTTGGTGAGATGCAGACGATATATAATGAGAAGTATAAATGGAAAAGTGTGAAGTGCGAAGATACAAATATGTGCTTTAACCTCCAGTGAATTTAGTATTCAGGAATATACTCCGGTAGCCCATGTTATAAAGGTATTGAGCGCGCCGTAGGCGCACGGCCCAAAAAAGGGGTGTGATCTCAAAAAGAAAGGGGCGTGGTCACACAATAGTAATAATGCCCACAGTAGTAGCACCCCTAATACACATAATGCCGACAGTAGTAGCACCCCATAATACACAATGCCCAAAGCGGTAGCGTCCCTTATACAATGCCCGCAGTAGTAGTGCTCCTTATGCAATGTCCACTGTACTGGTAGTGCCCACAGTGGGAGTGCCCCTTATATAGAGCCCATAGTAGTGGTGCCCCTTATGCAATGCCCCCAGTAGTAGTGCCCCTTATGTCCCCAGGAGTGATGCCCCTTATGAAGTGCCCCCTTTACAATGCCCTCATTAGTAGTGCCCCCATTAGTAATGCCCTTAATGGTAATGCCCCTGTGTAGTATTGCCCCCCAGTAGTAATGTCGCCTGTAGTAATGCCCCCAGTAGTTTAGCCCCATGTAGTTTGTCACAAGTAGTAATGCCCCCAGTAGTTTAGCCCCTGTAGTTATGCCCCCAGTAGTAATGCCCCCAGTAGTAATGCGCCCCTGTAGTTATGCCCCAGTAGTAATGCGCCCCGGTAGTTATGCCCCAGTAGTAATGCGCCCCTGTAGTTTAGCCCCATGTAGTTTGCCCCATTAGTTTGCCCCAAGTAGTAATGCCCCCAGTAGTTTAGACCCTGTAGTTATGCCCCCACTAGTAATGCTCCCCTGTAGTTATGCTCCCAGTATTAATGCGCCCCTGTAGTTATGCCCCCAGTAGTAATGCACCCCTGTAGTTTATCCCCATTTAGTTTGCCCCAAGTAGTAATGCCCGCAGTAGCTTGCCCCCTTGTAGTTAGCCCCCCAGTAGTAAGCCCCTGTTGTTTAGCCCCATGTAGTTTGCCCACAGTAGTTTGCCCCAAGTAGTAATGCCCCCAGTAGTGTAGCCCCCTTGTAGTTTAGCCCCCAGTAGTAATGCCCCCCTGTAGTTTGCCCCCTTGTAGTTTAGCCCCCCTGTAGTTATGCCCCCAGTGGTAGTCACATGTTTAAAAAAAAAAAAAAAAACACACACCATACTTACCAAGTCCCACTCCCGCATCCGACCGCTGTGATCCTCCTGGCGTCCGACTCCCCAGCACTATGAGAGAGACGTCATGACGTCTCTCTCATAGCGTGCACTGACAGAGCTGGGAGCCGGAAGCCGGAAGCCGGAGCTCAGCTGGTAACACAATCTCAGCGGGCGCCCGGCATCTCCATGCGGCGCCGGCACACATCGGGTGAGGTGAGCCGGAGGAGGCGGAACTGTGTTCCATCTCCAAGTGGAATGGACGGAACGCAATTCCGCCCTGTTCCGGCTCACCTTAGCCCCTGTCCGGCAGAGTACACAACATAGAAGGGGTAATTCAGAGTTAATCGCAGCAGCAAATTTGATAGCAGTTGGGCAAAACCATGTGCACTGCAGGGGGGCAGATATAACATGTGCAGAGAGAGTTAGATTTGGGTGGGGTGTGTTCAAGCTGAAATCTAAATTGCAGTGTAAAAATAACGCAGCCAGTATATACTCTGCACAGAAACAAAATAACCCACCCAAATCTAACTCTCTGCAAATGTCATATCTGCCCCCCCCTCCCTGCAGTGCACATGGTTTTGCTCAACTGCTAACAAATTTGCTGCTGCGATCAGATCTGAATTACCCCCAGAGTCAGGCACACATTTAAAAGTATCAGAGCTAAATGATAATGCCCAGTATGGTGTTATATATCAAGCATCCACTGACCACCACTGTAATAGGGGAGAGCAAGGTTGAGGCACACCAGACAGCAGCCCAAGCACGAGGACATACAAGGGATCCCTGTACCTCCAAGCATATACGTGGCCAATATGGCGCCGCTTCACCCACAGCCCACGAGTTTTCTTCCAGACCAGGTCACAGCTGAGATATCCACTTCATCAATCTGCCGCAGAGGACTGGGAGCAGGATCACATATCTCCACCTGTCCAGCGACGGAGAAGTCACAGCAAGCAGAGTGTCTTGTAGGTCCGGATCTCCGGAGGGGAGGGTTGAAATAATCACTTAAGAGGTGTTCTGACCACCCGCATCCCAAGCATCGGGATCCTAATACCATCCCATCTCCAAGTGAGTATTTAATTTTCCAATCTCCCAAGTTTCATCTATGGAGCACAATAGAAGAATACTACTCTGCAATCAATTCTGCACTTATCTCTGAGGATAAAACTAAAACAGTTGTAGCAGTCCCAACAACATCTGGTAGTCCCAGTGGACAAGCACAGGTCCTGTTTTAGACGGTGGTAGTCTGGCAGTAACAGGGACTTTATGAGAAAATAATACTACTGGCTGATTCTCTGTCTCTTCATAGGAGTGATTGAGTTCGGTGTGTACATTAGTGCATCTAGTTTGAGGTCCAGTTTGCTCATTAGCTGTAACGTGTCCTAACTAAGGAGTCAGGACTGCTTTTACACTAGTCACCGGACTGGGACCAGCTTTTACACTAGTCACCGGACTGGGACCAGCTTTTACACTAGTCACCGGACTGAGGCCAGCTTTTACACTAGTCACCGGACTGAGGCCAGCTTTTACACTAGTCACCACATTGTGGCTAGCTTTTACACTAATCACTGGACGGAGGTCAGCTTTTACACTAATCACTGGACGGAGGTCAGCTTTTACACTAATCACTTGTCAAAGTCGAAAAATATAGCGACCTATGATGCCTTGTACTAACCCCATGCGCTTGCCCGCTGCACGTGCATATTCTCTCCCGTGCGTGCGCATATTCGCAGTTGCGTGACGGCGCCTCCACGGTCGTGCGCTCAGGCGCGTGGTATGTGCATTTACGGTAAAGTTTGTGTGCGTCTGGCGGGCGACTCGATCGTTACATAGTTAATCCAAATAGTATATTTTATAGGTTATGGTCCCTTTAATAATATCTGTAAGTATGTTTAGTGTAACTGGTTCATGAACAAAGGAATTCCTCTTTGCATGATACGAAGGGTCAGACAGGGTCTGAGCGGTGGTGTTTAGTACCTTACCGAAGAGTATTTTATTAGAAACATTCCGGTGTTGGTTAGGAAGAGATCGGTCGCTCCAGCGTATAGTTATGTTTAAAAGAAGTTTATGGACTTTAAAAGTATTTGCTGTTTTATTACACATGTGGTGTGAGTCCTGAGAATCCCTCCCAGTTGAGCATTTTGGAATAGTCACAACCCACCTGTTCAAACTAACCTATGACCTTTGGTTATAATGCGAAGACAAATTCCTGTGTCCAATGAACAATAAGATTGTGGGGCCCTTTGTAGTGTACTGTACTTTGTGTATATAAGAAAAGCCAGCCTGGGCCAGCTCAGTCTACTCTCCACAAAAGGTTTTCATCATTGACTAACTAGAGAGCTGGTTCCAGGACTGCGCAGCGATCATTCCCCAGTGTGTAAGTTTTTCTCTGTGACCAACTTAATCTCTGTCTGTATTTGCCATACTCTCTCTCTCTCACTGTTATTGTTTAGGATTAAGACGCTATTGTATATTTATGTCTAGTATTCTGTGTAGGTGTTTTATGTTAGTGCTGTAGTGTATAAGCTGTTAACTGTATTTTCCCTTTTACATAGCTAAACCTCGTTAGTAAAGGTGTTGGAACCTCAGCAAGGTGTCTGTGTTTCTCTAGCTAGTACAAAGGGTTTCTGAGTATCTCAATCACTCAAACAGCTTGCTTAAATATCCAGGTTAACCAGTGGTATATCATTACAGTATCTCAATACTAAGACTTACAGTATAATCATACTCTGTGTTTAAGGTTTAAAAGGTTATTATCTGTGTGTACGCTCGCTGTGTGTATTCCGTACACTCAGCGCAGCGTGTGTACGTGACTTGCGTGCCACGTGCGAGGTCTTTGTACGCAAATAGCGTACGGAGTGCGTAGCACGTGCACGTGGTTTAGCAGGCCATTACTGCTTGAAGGTATTAGTAAATAGCTTGTGTTAAAAGGTAGAAAACTGACTCTATCAATTGGGGCCTCGTCCTTCCTCCACATATCCGCACTAGCGAACACAAGCAGACTTTATCTGTCAGCAAAGGGGGAAGGTAG
This sequence comes from Pseudophryne corroboree, assembly GCF_028390025.1. Classification (NCBI taxonomy): domain Eukaryota; kingdom Metazoa; phylum Chordata; class Amphibia; order Anura; family Myobatrachidae; genus Pseudophryne; species Pseudophryne corroboree. Next base: position 266,755,027 of record NC_086453.1, on the reverse strand, counting down.
TATCCCTTGGTATCCGTGTTGGTGGTTGGGGATACGGTAGTGCTGACTAGATAAGCGTCTGCATCGCTACGTTGTAGGAGTGCTGGTGGAATCCGGAACCGAAGAAGGTAAGAACATTAAGCTATTGTCTTTTTAAATCTGGTTTTTATTTCTATTTGGTGCCAACTGCACACGCAGATTGGATTGCTTGTCTGTTTAAATAGGTTTAAAAGTATTTTTAATCGCTCTGCATAGCTTGATAGTTTTAATTTTAACTCAGGCCTAAAATAACTTTAGGGGCTGGCATGGTGATTTTCGTTGTGACAAAAGAAGCCGCCTGGTCTGTCCTCCATTTTGTGTAACCCTCATGGATGTGGAAGGGGGAGGAGCAGCGGCCATTTTGGGAAGGTCAAAAAAAAAAATTCTGAATGGCTGATTTTCAGTTGACTCGGGAAATAATCAGCCATCCATTGTCAAAAAGAAATCACCATTTAATGAGTTTTTTAATGCATTTATTTAATCCATATCATAATTAATTATAAATAGTTTAGATAGAGTTTAATGTAAGATAATAGTAAAATGAATATTTGATTTAGGAAAGACACAAATAAAACAAAGTTGTAGTTTTTTTTTCTTCCTTTTCTTTCTTCCTTCAAGAGCCTGTTTAACTCTGCTACTTGTGAGATGGGCCATTGAAATGCAAATTAACCTGTGTAACTGGGTTTTGGTTTTTTTTTTCTATCCCAGCAGTGAAAGAAATCGCCTTCACAGATAGTTAAAAGCACATTCATATGCAAATTAGAAGCACTGAATAAGGTCTCATAGATGTAATAGTGATTAGTACATATATGTAATATTATATGTGTGTGTTTACATTAATGTATGTCATTAGATTAATTTAGAATTGCATTTTCATCTGTGTATTTTCACATCTCACTCTCCTGGTTGCCATTTTATCATTGATAACGTGCTGAGAAAGATTTGTTGCTATTGGTAGTTAAAAGTAAAATTAATACGTAAGGGAGTAATTTGTAAAACACGCACACGGCTTTGTCTAAGATACAAGGGAGGGCTGTGTGGTGCTCGGTAGATGATTAGTTAAAAATCATTTGCATTGATATAAACGTGTTACTTGTGTTACTGTGGACGTGTCTGGCCTGTGTACACGTGTCCCTAACAAAGGGCGGGACAAGCGTACGTGACGCAAGGGCTTACACACGTAGCGTATATTACGCAACGGAGCATATGGGTACGCCCACATAATACAAATCACACGATAGTATTGTTTTAGTAGGCGATACGGAAGCAACGCGATAATAGCACAAATTGATTTCAGTTTCCAAAAATTTAGTTTAAATACCTTACTTTACTGTAATACCTCTGGGGAGAGCTATCAGATTACGGGAAATGATTTTTCTGATCAGAAAACTATAGAATGATAGTGGGTTGAAAACGGTATGAGTGTATTGAACTCCTCTTGGTGAAGTCTTGGTGAAATCTTGGTGACGTCTTGGTGAAATCTTGGTAAAGTCTTGGTGAAATCTTGGTGAAGTAAATCTTGGTGAAGTAAGTCTTGGTGAATCACGGTCTAGGTGAATACGTGATGAGCACGGTCTAGGTGAAAACGTGCGTGCTCGGTCTTGGTGAACAAGTGCGACGAAGTGTGATAAAGTTTTTGTGGTATTACGCTCCGGCTGTTTTGGAGCACAGTAGGGAGACTCCAATGATCCTACCATTTATAGGCAACAAGTGTCTATAAGTGGTACGATTGGACCGCACGGTTGTATGTGTGACCAATAACGCAACGTGATATGAGGTCGTATATTTAAATTGCCCTCATGCATGTTGTAGGGAGCACATGCAAGCGTGATTTGTGTAAAATATAAAGGTAAGGAATTTTCGCTGGTAGGGCCTGCAACGATAACGTGGGTCTGCTAAAAGGGGCGGATTCAGACTTCCTGTTCCGGCTGCATGGAGTGAGCAGCTCGTCTCACTGCTCCCCTCCGTATGAAGCTTATCTGACACTTTTACAAGGCTTATTTAGCCTCCAACCTCCCCCTAATACATCACCCTCTTGTCAGCAGCCACTGTGAGAAATTCAGCCCGAATCTCTCCCCCCTCCTCCTTCAACACACAACGAGGAGAGACACGCTGCAGGCACCAGGCATCAGACGGAGTCACAGCTCACCTCTACGAAGCCCACCAACGTATACACACAGTGCTAGCAGGCGCTTCACTGCACATAATTAAGGCTCCCCTTCCTGAGTAAAGGGTGCAAGGGCACATTAAGAAGAGAGACACACGCTGCTGTTACGGCTCACGTGTCACACACCACTGAGCTCCGTGCTGAGACAACAACAGACGGAGAGATAAACAGCTCCCAGGAGGTAAGACACATACCCTGTTCTACTTAAGACTGCACACTGGCTAGTGAAATGGAAAAGTACATCACATACTCACAACCTGCCAGATCACAACAACAGTCACTAAGACAAATTAAAAGGAGTCCTGACCCAGTTATGAGGCCAGATACAGAAACACTGGCAGTTTCCCCAGCCTCAAAGAAAAAAATTGCACCTGCCCCATTGGATGAAGAACAGGTCTCCCAGCTCAGGGAACGCAATACTCCTCTCACATATGGAGATCTGGTTGATGCTATAGCCTCTACAGTGGGCCCAATGCTTTCCAAAGCAGTCAGCGACATCTCTACCCAATTGAACCAACTCTCAATTAGAGTCACCACTGCTGAAAACACGATTGGCACAGTGGCTCACCATTTAGCAGACCTGCAAGGTGAAGTTAAAAGGCTAGAGAAAGAGAACTACCATATAATTAATAAACTAGAAGAAATAGAGAATCGATCACGGAGGAACAATATACGCGTAGTGGGACTACCTGAAACATTCAAAGGGCCAACTCTAGAGGATTTTGTCAAAACCACCCTACCCCAAATCTTAGGGATTCAGGAAATCTGCAAAGACTTAGTAATCGAAAGAGTACACAGGATAGGCCCTCCCCCAAGACCGAACGACTCCCGCCCTAGAGTCACCATATTTAAGTGCCTCAGTTATACCCACACAGTGGAATTGTGGAAAGCCTCCCGAAAACAACCCATACTGAAATGGGAAGGACTGACGCTACGACTATTTCAAGACTTCTCAGTCGAATTGACCAAAGCCCGCAGAGCTTTCTCCCCCATCTGCTCACGCCTTATTGCTGATAAACAAAAATTCGCTATAATCTACCCAGCCAAGCTACGCATCTTTAATAAGGACAAACACTATGACTTTAATTCTCCTAATGATGCTACTGAATTTCTCAAAGATTCAACCAACTCCTTGGAATCAGACATCGCCGACCATGACTAACAGAGACTCACAATAGTCAATCCCACCTCAATAAGAACTCTCCACTCCCAGGAAAAACTTATCCAGATCCATGCCAACACTAGGGGGGCAGGGAAAGTTACCTTAGATTAGGCTGATTACGGAGTCAGCATGCTCCGGGTTATTGATGGGATTTTTCCCACGACAATTGCACTGTTTATTTTTATTTTTTTCTCTATGGTTACGGAAGTTACATGACTGTTTATTACTTCGATCTGATATGTTTTTCAGATCTCGTTCTGAGACAAATTTCTCACCCAATTATGTCTGTCTCCCCCCCCCTTCAATGTTCTCTTCCTCCCCCCAAACTTCCCTTTCCCCCTTACCCCACGTATCTGGTTTAGGACTTGACGATGTTAGGCTTGACCGAAGTTATGAAGCATGGCGACACTTAAGATAGGATCATTAAATGTGGGCGGGTTTAATTCCCCTGCTAAACGCAGGAAGATTCTGGTATACTGTAATAAACTAAAACTGGATATAATCTTCATTCAAGAAGCACACCTGATTCATTCTGAAATGCTAAAGCTCCAGATGATAGGCTGGAAACTAGTAGCTTGTGCCCCCTACTCATCAAAGGCAAGAGGTGTTGTAACCTTGATACAACGTTCCATCCCTCTTGAAATATTTAATACAACTTCAGATCCTGAGGGCAGGTTTTCTGTAGCTCATGTCTCCATTTACGCTAAACCATATAGCCTGTGCAATGTCTTTGCTCCCACAATTTACAAAAAATACTTTTTCATGCATCTCATCTCTGAACTTTCACAATACTCACACTGCTCCTTAATAATTGGAGGAGATTTCAATCTACTCTCGGACAAAACCCTAGACAGATCAGCCACCCCCAGAAGAGGCTTCTCTCTACCCAAACTAGGAATACCACAATTCACTGAACAACTGAACGTGGTAGACGTGTGGAGAGCCTCCAACCCCACCACAAAAGACTTTACTTGTCTCTCGGCGGCCTATCACACTCTATCAGGAATAGATTACATACTGATTTCTCAGACCCTGTTCACAAGGGCATCCTCCCCCACTATCGAACCAATCACGATTTCAGACCATGCACTGCTATGGCTTATCCTACATGTCTCTGAAGAGCAATCCTCCCAAATCATCTGGCGATTCCCATCACACCTAACATCTTCCTCCGATTTTAAATCCATGTTGACAGACAGTTGGAAAACCTACCTTCCTTTCCAACAACCAGTCTCAGGCGATCTCCAACCCCTCCTTGTTCTGGCAGGCAGCTAAAACTGTCATGAGGGGTGACATAATTTCATACACTGCAAAATTGAAAATAAATTACACAAAAACATTTCTTAAACTACAACAGGATGTATCTAAAACCTATACTGACTTTCGCATTACACCTACTCCACATAACAAACAACAATATCTGACATCTAAAACGCATTTTAACGAATATCTTAATAAACAAGGGAATAGACCAGTGGTTCCCAAACTGTGTGCCGTGGCTCCCTGGGGTGCCTCGGGACACTTGCAGGGGTGCCCTGGGTTGGTTGTCCAGGACCAATTCAAATTATTTATGGTCAATATAAAAGGCAAAACTAGTGCTGGTGGCTGCCAGTCATAAAATATGGAGACAAACAGAAGCAAATCTTGTCCCTCACCACACAACTGACCCTAAGGATGACCTATAAACACAGTCTACTTAATTTAATATTTCTTTCTAAATTTCTCATTAAGAAATTATTGGCCTAGGGGTGCCGTGAAAAAAATTCTGATATTCTAGGGCGCCGTGATTCAAAAAAGTTTGGGAACCACTGGAATAGACAATTATATAATATCAATTATAGATACCACAAATTTGGCAACAAATCTGGGAAACTGCTCACTAATATACTTAATGGGGATAGATCCTCTGCGACAGTTTACCCTCTGAGACGCCCAGATGGTTCACTCACCTCCTCCAATAAACAAGCAGTAACAATCTTGCAAGATTTTTATTCTAACCTCTATACACCGACCCCCTCAGTGAATAAGGACATTGATCACAATTCTGAACCTCCCAATCCTACTTTGCCACCTATCTCCTACCCCACTCTTACGGCTGACATGAGAGAAGAATTAGAGAAACCAATAACATCAGAGGAAATAACAAAAATAATTAAATCATTACAGTCACATAAAGCACCGGGCCCAGACGGGTTTGGTGGAAATTTTTATAAATTAATGATCTCAGATATACTGGAAACACTAGTAAATGCGCTCAATCACATATTAGAACTCGAAACTCCTCCCCTTTACTTTAACGCAGCTTATATTAAAATATTACCCAAACCGGGATAAGACCTATCGCTACCAGGGTCCTATCGACCCATATCACTACTAAATTCCGATTATAAGATCCTAGCTAGAGTTATAGCGAACAGACTCAAACATATCATGCCTAAGATTATACACCCAGACCAAACCGGCTTCATTTCAGGCAGACACTCGGTTTTAAACATTAGAAAGGTCATCTCCGCTGTACAGCACCTTCAATCATCCTCCAATAATATCCCCCCAGGCATAATCATGTCATTAGACGCAGAAAAAGCCTTTGACCTTGTCCTCTGGCCCCATTTATATGAAACATTGAACAATTTCGGGTTCACCCCCCGCTTTATCACCTTCATAAAAAAATTGTACACCAATCCACAATCTCAAGTTATGTGTAATGGCCAATTTTCAAACCGCTTCGAGCTCTTCAGAGGTACAAGGCAAGGATGCCCCTTATCTCCCATTTTGTTCGCCATAGCCATAGAACCCCTAGCAATCCTTCTTCAAAATTCCCCCCATTTTACCGGCATTAAGATATCCACTTATGAATTAAAAATTTCTCTATTCGCAGATGACATGCTTCTCTTTGTTTCCAACCCCTTGACTTCTATCCCTTATATAATGAATATGATTAACAATTTTGGTAACAAATCAGGTTATAAAGTCAACTTTGACAAATCTGAAATTCTACCTCTGGGCTCATATTCCCTTGATTTACACTCCTCACCGATATATAATACATTTAAAATCAATCTATCCCACATAAAATATCTAGGAGTCTTCATTACACGAACCATAGACAAATTATATACCACTAATTTCACCCCTTTGATAAAAAAGATCACAACATTAATGGCCTCATGGCACTCTCTACCTCTTTCTCTCCTCGGCAGAGCTGCAGCAGTGAAAACAATAATATTTCCCAAAATATTCTACGCTATACAGATGCTACCCATAGCTCTAAACAACAGAGACATTATTACTATAAATTCTTCTATAAACACCTTTCTCTGGAAGGGCAAGAGGGCTAGAATATCACTCTCCAAATTGGTGCTTCCCAAATCCTTGGGAGGACTCAATATACCCGACTTTAAATCATACTCCATTGCTGTCTTCTTCAGATACGCCAAAGACTGGCTACTGGAATCCTCCATATATACCGATGCCACACTGGATCTAGCACTATTCGAACCTTACTCCCCTTCAGCTCTATTACATTCTGCGACACCAAATATACCCAGAAATATATACACAGATGTAATCTTTCATGATACCTACGTAAACTGGCTAAGCCTACATAAAAAATTAAAAAGGAATTTTAGATTCTCCCCATTTCTCCCTCTCTGGGGCAACCCTGAATTTCAGCCATCTCTTCACAACCCTGCCTTCCAGATGTGGAAACAAAAAGGGATAGCTCTTGTGAACAGGGTCTTTGACCCGGGAGGACACTTATACTCCTTTCAGGATTTACAACAGAAATTCTCGCTCCCAAACAACCTCTTTTACATATATCTCCAGATCAGACACTACATACAAGCTCTACCAATATCATTTCCCCTAATCCAAGAACAGCATGTTATCATTAAAATATTACAGGAAAAAGCTCACAAACCATACAAATTACGACAATTATACCCCTCTCTGACGGAAATGAATGTGAACGCATCCCTCCACTCCGTCAAATTCCTTGCCAGCTGGAAGACAGATATTCCCTCTTTGGTAGGCTCAGAAGACACCATACTCTCAACATACACCAAATATAACAAATATCTACAATCAGACTATCTTCAAGAAACCCATATTAGATGCTTACACAGGGCCTATATATCCCCAGCACAAAGAAAATATATGAACACTAGTGAGACTGGGAAATGTATTAAATGCTCCATGGCAAATGCAAAATTATTCCACTGTTTTTGGGATTGCTCTAAAGTTAGACGCTTCTGGGCCAAAACAATGGCTCACATTAATTCTATGCTTAACCTTTCTCTGATTCTCTCCCCTGACGCCTGCCTTTTATTCCATTTTGATAATTGGAACTTAGGCTCCCCAAAATATAGATTCATTCCTATCATCATTATTATTCTCACAATTGCCAAAAAACTTATCTTGATTCATTGGATCAAGAAATCTGCTCCTACGATACTTGAGCTTAAAAGTAGATTACTACAAATATTATATTTTGATATTCGTTCTTCTGTGCTCAGTGATTCTGGAAATACCAGGACCCTTCACAACAGATGGGATCCATACATAAATTCCCTTGATGAAAACGACATGAATAAATTATCTAAATATTTTGGAAATATCGAATGGCATAAGGCCCAGATTCTATTTAATACTCCTAACTAACAAATCTACATCACTAGGGTGTGCTGGTGTCCCCAGAATCACCGTACTTATTAAGATGTACTATTTATTAGGGTAAATTACCTTCCAGTGTCATAACTCCTTGCTCTCCCCCACACCTGGAATCCGTCCTTTTGTCCTCAGGAAGATACAACCAACAAACATGGAATGATGACCCATATTAATCCTCAAGACTCTCTCTCTACACCCCCTCTTCCACTACAATGGATTCATTTTTTAACAATGACTCCCGCTGAAATACCATCACCAATTTGAATATTGCACTTTAGCATCCGTCATAATGTTCTCTTCTCGACATCTCTATAACTCTCAACCCCCACCCCCCTCTTCCCTAATGTGTGTGTCTTGTCTGGTTTACATAGTTTTGATTTTAGATGTTTAGCGATACGATGTGCCATGAAACTAGAATTTTAAGTTTCATTCTAAACTCTAATATTACACAGAAGTAAAATGTATTAAGAAATATAATGCACATCCCAGGACCCTGTATTTGATTATCTCTGCATCGCATGTTCTCACGCATACTGAATATCTGCCTATTGAATATTTCTATATAGACTTGTTATTGAAATTCATGTACCACTGAAAACTCCAATAAAAATGTTTTGGAAAAAAAAAAAAAAAAGGGGCGGATTCGTTGTACTCGGAGCAGAAGAAGCTGGTGGAAGAGCTTGGAAAACTTCCACCGTAGACTTCTGTGTTTGGTGCATTTTAGGAAGTTTTTCTGTGTTAAAAAGGTCCACAATGGAAGCCAAGTGCACAACACAGGGACGTTTAGCAGTCAGGGTTCAGACTGAAGAGGCTTGCAGACCCCGAGGGTCTGCTCGGTTAGTAATGTGGGGGAAGTATGGTCCCCACACTGAGACCTTTTGTGATGAATGGACACAAATGACTGTGGGGGATAAAGCACCATTTCCTGGGATAGGTAGTTTTGACTCAAAGGTATTGCATAATTTAAGGAGAAGGATCTGTCTCATAAAATCCGGGAAGCAACGGATTAGACATTATGATTGTTTACAGTTATGGCAACGGGAATGTGAGATACAAGGAGGATTAGCTTACACAGCTGACTCTCACTTTGGTAAGAAAAATATGGCAACAAGAGAGAAAGTGGTTACAGAGAATGGCACACTGGTGTATGATAAACATGCACTTAGCAACTGTATTGATGATAAGAATAATTGTAACAAATGTAATAATGATAAAAGTAAAACTGTTAAATGTACAACTGTTAACCCGTGCAAGTTGCACCCCATGTTAAACTTCCCTCAGGATTACAAGCAAGAAAGTGAGCCCAGCACGATGTCGGCACCTTTTCCAGCAGCCATCATACAAGACATCCAGGTGGACGTGACCCAATCGGTAAAGGTAGTAGTCAAACCCCCTAACGGAGGGTCAGGTGAGGTCGTGTCCACAGGTACGTACGGTGTTATATATCACGCACAAACAAATGTACCCCATATTGTAGAACCAACACAAGATGATGTGGTTGAATTTAATCCTGTCAGGGTGATCACAGTCCCCAATGGGAAGACTGACGCTCTGGGAATCATTCCCGCCAGGGACAGTGCAATGCGCCGTCCCTGGTCCCGGACAGAATTAAAAGCAATTATGTCTGAATTCCCTGATCCTAGGAAAGATCTAGCTGCAAGCCAGAGATACATTAAAGAATTAGGAAACTCCACAGAACCCACCAACAAAGGTTGGTGAACAGTGCTGAGGGCATGTTTGCCCTCCAGTGTTGACCCTGCGAAATTTATTACTGATTGTAAATTAGACACAGAAGTACCTCGTACGGAGGAACACAATCGGGAATGTATTAAGCAGATCAACCGACAGTTAGGAGTATATTTCCCAGCCGTTGTCGAGTGGAACAAAATCTTCTCCATAAGACAAAGAGGAGGAGAAAGTACTTCTAATTATTTCAATCAAGCACTGCAAGTAATGGTTAGAGATACTGGGATCACGGACATTGAGAGAAATGCACAACATAGAGATATAGCGGTTAAGGTATTAATGGATGGTTTAAAGGAAGTGTTGAGAACAAGGGTACAAACCTCTCTACCTAACTGGAGAGGTATCTCGGTGGCTGTTTTGAGAGAGTCTGCTATTGACCATGAATGGAACATCAAAAGACACCTGGAGTCACAGGGCAGTAAGCAAATGACAATCAGTAGACAAGCCCTGACAATGAAGCCACACCAGCTAAAGCCCCAAACCCCTGTGAGAAATTCAAATGTGATAGTTTGTTATCATTGTCACAAAGAGGGACATTTTGCAAGAGATTGTAGATCAAGAAATATACAAAAGTCATATCAACCCCCTAGACAACGACATGACCATGATATCCAAAGAAACAGGGAAGCACAGGGAGGTAAGAAGCCTCAGATCCCTGTGGGTAAGTCAAAGGTGATAAGATGTTATAATTGCCAGAAGGAAGGTCATTTTGCACGAAGTTGTAGGTTTAAAGATCCACAAAAGGTATATCAACCCCCTAGAAAAAAAAAACATGAGCAAAGTCATGATACACGAAATTGTAATCAGGGATCATATAAGAAGAATTTTGGGCCCACCTGTAATTTGCAGCCAGTAAATCAGTAGCCTTGATAGTAAGCCTGAGGTTACAGCTAATGATATTGGGAGGTCAGCTCCTTGTAGACACAGGAACGGCCGGGTAAGCTTTGTAATTTATCTGTAAATGTTTCTTTTTCCCCATCTCTGACGTTCATCGGCAGAACTCAAACATCACATAGCTACTTGGTCTTTGCAGAAGTCTTTCTAACCCCAGTGTGACCTACCGACATCGGTGTGTCCTGACCAGGCACAAAAGGGTGGAGTGTGGAAATACTGGTGGGGGAGACTGCGCAAAGATACCAATGGATGTGATGGTGTGACAGCCTGATGGTGAGCGGAAGATCTGACAATATTTTTTTTTGTTTGTTGTTTTAGGTAACATATATATGAATTGTTCTCTCTCTCGTTTTTTTTTCTCTTCTCTCTTCTCTCTCATGTTCTCATGCTTTACAGATGGTATGTCACACATCAGTTAGACAAATGGTAATGCAAGATTTTTGCTCCTTACAGAAAGATTGCTGATTTGGAAGGAATATTGCATCACCGGAATGTTTGTTTGGAAGACTGAGAGATAGCACCTTTGAGATGACAACAGAGCAAGAAGAACAACAAGACTAGAGGACAAAAGCATCGTAACATTTTTCTTTCCCCTCAAATTATTTTTTGTACCCCCATTACAAATTTCTCTTTCTCCTCCTGTAAGATGGACTCGCCCCAAGAGACTGTGATACGGATTTTCCTGTTGACCATGATGTTGACCAGAGCAGTCTGTTTCGGTGAGAGTACCATGGAGGTCGAGAAAGGATCTGGAATGGGTTCTGATGACCAGGATGGAGGCGTAGATTTCCAAGAGCAACATAATCACCGAGTAAAGGCGAGTATCAGAAAACGATCTGGTAGCATTGACAATAGAAGGAATTGTGAAGGATTGTTAGCTGAAGAGAACTGCATCTGTAGACATTGTGACAATATAGTTGAGGATGGGTGCATCAAGAAATGTCAGTCCAGTTTTAATATCCACATGGACCGGCATCCATTGAGTGACTATCACTCCTTAGTGGGTAAAGTGTTACACCAGACAGACTGTTGGGTATGCTCTCAAGGTCACAGCAAATCAGGACTAGTACCATTCCCTTTAACTGTAGGAGAGGTACTTGAGTTAAGTGGTGGGAGGCCGGTGGACAAGAGATTTAATATCTCTAGTCCTCCTAGTTTGAAGCTCCACCAATATCATGTGGATAGGTCCTTAGTATGCTTTAACATTTCCAATCCCCGAAAGCCGGGAAATTGGGAAGTGTCATGGAGTAATCAAACCATGACATTTTCATATAGAGCCGATAGAATGCCCATAGACACAGAACTTATACGCCACATAGTCAACAGTGGAAAATATTTCCGGTATAGGTACACTCCAGGAAGTAGGACCATGCGAGTTGGAGAAGTATCACCAGGATACTGTGCACATATCGTACAACCAGATACGTGTACTAGACAGATGGGAGAATTAGGGTTAGGAGATTTCACATGGAAAGTTTGTAACATGGTTATGTCATACTCCGTCCCATATGTTCTCCCCAATGATTCATATTTCATATGTGGGAGAAAGGCGTATAGGTTCCTTGCCCCAAACTCAGAGGGATTGTGTTGCATTGGAAAAGTACTGCCTGAAGTAATGACTGTATCCTATAACAAAATGAAAGACATTCACCGCGGTGCCCAAGCTCCTTATACTCACACTCATTACGAGCACGTTGTTAAAAGGCACCTGATAGAGAGGACAGAGCATCCGGCCTCTGATCTGATCCATGAATCCACCGGGATTCAATTCCTACTCGCGTTAGATATCACTCGTACCGCCAGAGGAGTGATAAATTATAGATATATATCTGCGCTAGCAAACTTGTTAGACAATATCACCGAAATATATGACGACACGTTCAGGTACACTGGGAGAGAGTTACAAGCCTACAAAACAGAGCTGGTTCAGCATAGGATGATTCTCAATTACCTCACAGCAGTGACAGGCGGGTATTGTGTTACCCTAGCAACTCAGTATGGTGTAAAGTGTTGCACGTATATTACAAACAGCACTGAGGACCCGGCCGAGGTCATAGACCAAAAGATGGATGACATTTTGCAATTAAAGTGGGAGTTCCGAAGGAGACACAATCTCACTCTCGCTGCTGTGGGTAATGAGCTGACCAGTTGGGTGTCATGGTTGAACCCACGAAATTGGTTCTCGGGTTTAGGAGAATGGGCCCAAGGTATTATCATGGATGTAGGGAAATTTCTCTTGTGTATTCTGGGAGTCGTCATATTGGTTGGTCTGGTATTTAGATGCGTTCGGACTTTAACGAAGTATAAAGGTAATACCAGAGTGATGAGTCTGAGGAACGAGGACACTGTAATAACAACAACTAATTTGATTTATGACCCAACGATAGAGACAATGTTGTGATGAAAATGTGATTCCACGGTCCGTTTCTTTCACCCGTTTCTCCTTTGTTTTCCTCCAAGGTACAAAGAATCCGCTTGGAAGAAGAATTTGACAACCTCTTTTATACAGACCATTGATGAACTATGTCACAGACCCCCAATATCTCTAGTGACTTTAACTTTCTACGAAAGCCCAATACTTTAGAGACTATAATTTTATGGATACGGGAACAGCTTTTGTTTGCCATTTACAACAAAAGCACCGAGAGACATCAGACAACATGTACATCAGACAAGACATCAGACAAGACCTCAATCGGCGACTGTTTATTTAAACTCACATAGTTTACGACTGCATTTATAACGATTGTTTCTTATCTTCATCTCTACAACCTGCAGGTAGTATCTCACATAGTCGACAGGTGATTCTCACATATTAGCATTCACATGTCCCCCCCCCTTCATGTATCATCAACTAAATGTGCTCCCCCATTTGTTGCAACCAAAAGCCGAAAAGAGCTCGGTAAAGTTTGACAGCCCATCCACAGACCCTTAATACGGGATAAGAAGGATTCAAATGTATACTTCGCAATACCTCGAAGCTTGATTTAAAACACGCACGGCACGATGATACATGACCCCTCAAACATGGATTTCATACACACATGCTTTTACTGTCTCACTAGGTCATACTTTTCCCACCTTCTCCTCTCCTCCCTTTACCCAATCATAAAAAGGTATTTACATGATGACATATATTTTTCTGTTTGAACTGTTTAGGAAGTGGCAGTTATTGGTGACTGCCAAAGGGTGGACTGTCAAAGTCGAAAAATATAGCGACCTATGATGCCTTGTACTAACCCCATGCGCTTGCCCGCTGCACGTGCACATTCTCTCCCGTGCGTGCGCATATTCGCAGTTGCGTGACGGCGCCTCCACGGTCGTGCGCTCAGGCGCGTGGTATGTGCATTTACGGTAGAGTTTGTGTGCATCTGGCGGGCGACTCGATCGTTACATAGTTAATCCAAACAGTATATTTTATAGGTTATGGTCCCTTTAATAATATCTGTAAGTATGTTTAGTGTAACTGGTTCATGAACAAAGGAATTCCTCTTTGCATGATACGAAGGGTCAGACAGGGTCTGAGCGGTGGTGTTTAGTACCTAACCGAAGAGTATTTTATTAGAAACATTCCGGTGTTGGTTAGGAAGAGATCGGTCGCTCCAGCGTATAGTTATGTTTAAAAGAAGTTTATGGACTTTAAAAGTATTTGCTGTTTTATTACACATGTGGTGTGAGTCCTGAGAATCCCTCCCAGCTGAGCATTTTGGAATAGTCACAACCCACCTGTTTAAACTAACCTATGACCTTTGGTTATAATGCGAAGACAGATTCCTGTGTCCAATGAACAATAAGATTGTGGGGCCCTTTGTAGTGTACTGTACTTTGTGTATATAAGAAAAGCCAGCCTGGCCAGCTCAGTCTACTCTCCACAAAAGGTTTTCATCATTGACTAACTAGAGAGCTGGTTCCAGGACTGCGCAGCGATCATTCCCCAGTGTGTAAGTTTTTCTCTGTGACCAACTTAATCTCTGTCTGTATTTGCCATACTCTCTCTCTCACTGTTATTGTTTAGGATTAAGACACTATTGTATATTTATGTCTAGTATTCTGTGTAGGTGTTTTATGTTAGTGCTGTAGTGTATAAGCTGTTAACTGTATTTTCCCTTTTACATAGCTAAACCTCGTTAGTAAAGGTGTTGGAACCTCAGCAAGGTGTCTGTGTTTCTCTAGCTAGTACAAAGGGTTTCTGAGTATCTCAATCACTCAAACAGCTTGCTTAAATATCCAGGTTAACCAGTGTTATATCATTACAGTATCTCAATACTAAGACTTACAGTATAATCATACTCTGTGTTTAAGGTTTAAAAGGTTATTATCTGTGTGTACGCTCGCTGTGTGTATTCCGTACACTCAGCGCAGCGTTTGTACGTGACTTGCGTGCCACGTGCGAGGTCTTTGTACGCAAATAGCGTACGGAGTGCGTAGCACGTGCACGTGGTTTAGCGGCCATTACGGCTTGAAGGTATTAGTAAATAGCTTGTGTTAAAAGGTAGAAAACTGACTCTATCACACTGGACTGAGGTCAACTTTTACACTAGTCACAAGACTGAGGTCCATTTTTACACTAGTCAGAAAATTGGGATTAGTTTTGAACATGAGCTTTGTATATTATTCACCAGTTTGTGGAATGCATTGTATACTAGACATAAGAGTAGTGTCTACTATATTTACTAGTAATACTATTGGGCTCTAACTACAAATTCCCCAAAGGGGACAAGAGGTCACTGGTTTCTCCATTTCTCATGAAAAGAAAAGCTAATAAAAAAATCCAGATAATTTCTGTATAAATCATGTAAATCCACACGACCTGTCAATGCGGCTTCTATGGGGCTGACAGTTGGGGTGGAGGGGGTTTGGGCTTGGTGATACCGGTCTATCCACTCTGGACAGGTCCACTCTTCTGACCGTTTCAGGGGAGTTACAGATCTGAAAATCCAAATGTCGCTTTACTACTCTTATGCCATCAGATAGACGAGTATTGCTGGGTCACCCAATAATGTTACTGTGTTGCTGGATGGTTTCATCATTACGTCCTCCCACTCAACAATATAGTTTAATATCTTGTACCATCGTAATGCAATTTTACTTTTGTTTCTTCTTTTCATTCTCTCAATAGGAAACAAGATAGATTACCTCTTACACTAAGCAACTTTTCATGGACTGGAAACATGATGAAGAGTGTAAATAATGAAGAGGAATAGCTTTTATTGGCATGTCATACTGGTCATTTGCTATGCTTTCTTATTTCCTATTCACATAAAATGTATTTCCCAAAACACAGCTGCTGCTGCTGACCATGACAGCAGATTAGCTTTCCTTAGAATACTTGCTTTATCAGTAGATCTGAATAGGCATATTATTCACCGCCCGGTGTTATTAATGTACTTTCCGCTGCCATCAGAATGTGCTGCGTTCTCACCTCAGACGGCCACATCATTTTCCTTATTTTTGTGCTATCTGCATTTCTCTGGAAAGAATTGATTTTTTAGCCTTACCAAGCCAATTTGCCATTGCTTCCAATGTTATGCACATGGCTTATTAGTTCTAGAAATTAATCCAGAATTCAGAGTTTAACGGGGGTCATTCCGAGTTGTTTGCTCGTTGCCGATTTTCACTATACTGCGATTAGTCGCTAACTGCGCATGCGCATGGTACGCAGAGCGCATGTGCTTAGTTATTTTACTAAAAACTTAGCTGTTTTGCTGTAGCGTCTGCGGCGCTTTTCAGGTGCACTGGTGTTCGGTAAATGATTAACAGGAAAGGGGCGTTTCTGGGCGGCAACTCAGCGTTTTCCCGGCGTTGGCTAAAAAACGCAGGAGTGTCAGGGAAAAACGCGGGAGTGTCTGGAGAAACGGGGGAGTGGCTGGCCAAACGCAGGGCGTGTTTGTGACGTCAGACCAGGAACGAAACGGGCTGAGCTGATCGCAGTGTAGGAGTAAGTCTCGAGCTACTCAGAAACTGCTAAGAATTATTTATTCACAATTCTGCTAATCTTTCGTTCGCAATTCTGCTATGCTAAGATACACTCCTAGAGAGCGGCGGCCTAGCGTGTGCAATGCTGCTAAAATCAGCTAGCGAGCGAACAGCTCGGAATGAGGGCCAACATCCGATATCTGATATCTGCGTGGCAAAAAAATAGAGGAATGTGTGAATAGCCGAGAGTGCTGTAGAAACAATAGTGTAAGTGGGAGATACAATATATATTATAAATAAATAATATATATTTGTGCAATATATATATATATATATATGTATTTAGATTTATATATATATATATATATATATATATAGGTTGAGTATCCCATATCCAAATATTCCGAAATACGGAATATTCCGAAATACGGAATATTCCGAAATACGGACTTTTTTGAGTGAGAGTGAAATAGTGAAACCTTTGTTTTTTGATGGCTCCGTGTACACAAACTTTGTTCAATACACAAAGTTATTAAAAATATTGTATAAAATGACCTTCAGGCTGTGTGTATAAGGTGTATATGAAACATAAATGAATTGTGTGAATGTAGACACACTTTGTTTAATGCACAAAGTTATAAAAAATATTGTATTAAATGACCTTCAGGCTGTGTGTATAAGGTGTATATGAAACATAAATGCATTCTGTGCTTAGATTTACGTCCCATCACCATGATATCTCATTATGGTATGCAATTATTCCAAAATACGGAAAAATCCGATATCCAAAATACCTCTGGTCCCAAGCATTTTGGATAAGGGATACTCAACCTGTATATATATATATATATAGATATATATATATATATATATATATATAAATAGGGCCCATATTTAAAACTCGTGTATAATAAATGGTACCAAGTCAATCAGCTCCTAACTGTCATGTGTAAAAAAAAAATATGACAGTTGCGTGCTGATTGGCTAGAGCACCATTTATCAAACATGAGTTTTATATAGCTAAAACTTGTTGCTAAATGGGCCCCTATATACTGTGTATAATATATAATCTAGACATATTTATATAATATACTTTATACTGTATATAATATATACAGTGTGGTTCAAATTGAATACAATTTAAGGGCTGTCATAGAGGTGCAATCTAACTTTCTCCAGTGATTTTGCCTCTGCTCGTATGTGGGAGACTCATGTTTTTTTTGTAAGTGTGGTTACTAAGACATTGAGAGAGACAAGATAGTAGAAACATTAATGCATAGTTTGAGATGGTTTGACTGTTTCACTGATTTATGTTTAGGATGAATATATGTAGGATGGGATTAGCAGTGGAAAGAATGTTAGATTGTAGGTTGTAGTCATATTAGATGATTATTTAGTCTGTGTAGAAATGGAGCTATGATCTATTCCCTTCCCTTCATCAGGTGGGCGTCCCAGGTTCTCCTATTACTACCTCTTCTCATGCCCATAGTATTTATTTAAAAAATATAATAAGAATTTACTTACCGATAATTCTATTTCTCATAGTCCGTAGTGGATGCTGGGGACTCCGTAAGGACCATGGGGAATAGCGGCTCCGCAGGAGACTGGGCACAAAAGTAAAAGCTTTAGGACTACCTGGTGTGCACTGGCTCCTCCCCCTATGACCCTCCTCCAAGCCTCAGTTAGGATACTGTGCCCGGACGAGCGTACACAATAAGGAAGGATATTGAATCCCGGGTAAGACTCATACCAGCCACACCAATCACACCGTACAACCTGTGATCTGAACCCAGTTAACAGCATGATAACAGAGGAGCCTCTGAAAAGATGGCTCACAACAATAATAACCCGATTTTTGTAACAATAACTATGTACAAGTATTGCAGACAATCCGCACTTGGGATGGGCGCCCAGCATCCACTACGGACTATGAGAAATAGAATTATCGGTAAGTAAATTCTTATTTTCTCTAACGTCCTAAGTGGATGCTGGGGACTCCGTAAGGACAATGGGGATTATACCAAAGCTCCCAAACGGGCGGGAGAGTGCGGATGACTCTGCAGCACCGAATGAGAGAACTCCAGGTCCTCCTCAGCCAGGGTATCAAATTTGTAGAATTTAGCAAACGTGTTTGCCCCTGACCAAGTAGCTGCTCGGCAAAGTTGTAAAGCCGAGACCCCTCGGGCAGCCGCCCAAGATGAGCCCACCTTCCTTGTGGAATGGGCATTTACAGATTTTGGCTGTGGCAGGCCTGCCACAGAATGTGCAAGCTGAATTGTACTACAAATCCAGCGAGCAATAGTCTGCTTAGAAGCAGGAGCACCCAGCTTGTTGGGTGCATACAGGATAAACAGCGAGTCAGATTTTCTGACTCCAGCCGTCCTGGAAACATATATTTTCAGGGCCCTGACAACGTCTAGCAACTTGGAGTCCTCCAAGTCCCTAGTAGCCGCAGGCACCACCATAGGTTGGTTCAGGTGAAACGCTGAAACCACCTTAGGGAGAAACTGAGGACGAGTCCTCAATTCCGCCCTGTCCGAATGGAAAATCAGATAAGGGCTTTTACAGGATAAAGCCGCCAATTCTGACGCGCGCCTGGCACAGGCCAGGGCCAACAGCATGACCACTTTCCATGTGAGATATTTTAACTCCACAGATTTAAGTGGTTCAAACCAATGTGACTTTTGGAACCCAAAAAAACTACATTGAGATCCCAAGGTGCCACTGGAGGCACAAAAGGAGGCTGTATATGCAGTACCCCTTTTACAAACGTCTGAACTTCAGGGACTGAAGCTAGTTCTTTTTGGGAGAAAATTGACAGGGCCGAAATTTGAACCTTAATGGACCCCAATTTCAGGCCCATAGACACTCCTGTTTGCAGGAAATGTAGTAATCGACCCATTTGAATTTCCTCCGTCGGGCCTTACTGGCCTCGCACCACGCAACATATTTTCGCCAAATGCGGTGATAATGTTTTTCGGTTACATTCTTCCTGGCTTTGATCAGGATAGGGATGACTTCATCCGGAATGCCTTTTTCCTTCAGGATCCGGCGTTCAACCGCCATGCCGTCAAACGCAGTCGCGGTAAGTCTTGGAACAGACAGGGTCCTTGCTGGAGCAGGTCTCTTCTTAGAGGTAGAGGCCACGGATCCTCCGTGAGCATCTCTTGAAGTTCCGGTTACCAAGTCCTTCTTGGCCAATCCGGAGCCACTAATACAGTGCTTACTCCTCTCCATCTTATAATTCTCAGTACCTTGGGTATGAGATGGCAGAGGAGGGAACACATACACTGACTGGTACACCCATGGTGTTACCAGAGCGTCTACAGCTATTGCCTGAGGGTCCCTTGACCTGGCGCAATACCTGTCGAGTTTTTCCCAACGGTTTATAATCATGTGGAAGACTTCTGGGTGAAGTCCCCACTCTCCCGGGTGGAGGTCGTATCTGCTGAGGAAGTCTGCTTCCCAGTTGTCCACTCCCGGAATGAATACTGCTGACAGTGCTATCACATGATTTTCCGCCCAGCGAAGAATCCTTGCAGCTTCTGCCATTGCCCTCCTGCTTCTTGTGCCACCCTGTCTGTTTACGTGGGTGACTGCCGTGATGTTGTCCGACTGGATCAACCCCGGCTGACCTTGAAGCAGAGGTCTTGCTAAGCTTAGAGCATTGTAAATGGCCCTTAGCTTCAGGATATTTATGTGAAGTGATGACTCCAGGCTTGACCATAAGCCCTGAAAATTCCTTCCCTGTGTGACTGCCCCCCCAGCCTCGCAGGCTGGCATCCGTGGTCACCAGGACCCAGTCCTGAATGCCGAATCTGCGGCCCTCTAGAAGATGAGCACACTGCAACCACCACAGGAGAGACACCCTTGTCCTTGGTGACAGGGTTATCCGCTGATGCATCTGAAGATGCGACCCGGACCATTTGTCCAGCAGGTCCCACTGGAAAGTTCTTGCGTGGAATCTGCCGAATGGGATTGCTTCGTAGGAAGCCACCATTTTTCCCAGAACCCTTTCATTGATGTACTGAGACTTGGCTCGGTTATAGGAGGTTCCCGACTAGCTCGGATAACTCCCTGACTTTCTCCTCCGGGAGAAACACCTTTTTCTGGACTGTGTCCAGGATCATCCCCTAGGAACAGAAGACGAGTCGTCGGAATCAGCTGCGATTTTGGAATATTGAGAATCCAATCGTGCTGCCGCAACACTACCTGAGATAGTGCTACACCGACCTCCAACTGTTCCCTGGATCTTACCCTTATCAGGGAATCGTCCAAGTAAGGGATAACTAAAATTCCCTTCCTTCGAAGGAGTATCATCATTTCGGCCATTACCTTGGTAAAGACCCGGGGTGCCGTGGACCATCCATACGGCAGCGTCTGAACTGATAGTGACAGTTCTGTACCACAAACCTGAGGTACCCTTGGTGAGAAAGGTAAATTGGGACATGAAGGTAAGCATCCTTGATGTCCAGAGACATCATGTAGTCGCTTTCTTCCAGGTTCGCAATCACTGCTCTGAGTGACTGAATCTTGAATTTGAACCTCCTTATGTAAGTGTTCAAAATTTTAGATTTAGAATCGGTCTCACCGAGCCGTCCGGCTTCGGTACCACCACAGTGTGGAATAATACCCCGTTCCCTGTTGCAGGAGGGGTACCTTGATTATCACCTGCTGGGAATACAGCTTGTGAATGGCTTCCAAAACTGCCTCCCTGTCAGAGGGAGACATCGGTAAAGCCGACTTTAGGAAACGGCGAGGGGGAGACGTCTCGAATTCCAATTTGTACCCTTGAGATATCCCTTGAAGGATCCAGGGGTCTACTTGCGAGTAAGCCCACTGCGCGCTGAAATTCATTGAGACGGGCCCCCACCGTGCCTGATTCCCTGATTCTGCTTGTAAAGCCCCAGCGTCATACTGAGGGCTTGGCAGAGGCGGGAGAGGGCTTCTGTTCCTGGGAACTGGCTGATTTCTGCAGCCTTTTTCCTCTCCCTCTGTCACGGGGCAGAAATGAGGAACCTTTTGCCCGCTTACCCACGAAAAGACTGCGCCTGATAATACGGCGTCTTCTTATGTTGAGAGGCGACCTGGGGTACAAACGTGGATTTCCCAGCTGTTGCCGTGGCCACCAGGTCTGAAAGACCCCAAATAACTCCTCCCTTTAATAAGGCAATACTTCCAAATGCCGTTTGGAATCCGCATCACCTGACCACTGTCGTGTCCATAACCCTCTACTGGCAGAAATGGACAACGCACTTAGACTTGATGCCAGTCGGCCAATATTCCGCTGTGCATCACGCATATATAGAAATGCAGCTTTTAAATGTTCTATAGGCAATAATATACTGTCCCTATCTAGGGTATCAATATTTTCAGTCAGGGAATCCGACCACACCAACCCAGCACTGCACATCCAGGCTGAGGCGATTGCTGGTCGCAGTATAACACCAGTATGTGTGTAAATACATTTTAGGATACCCTCCTGCTTTTTTATCAGCAGGATCCTTAAGGGCGGCCATCTCAGGAGAGGGTAGAGCCCTTGTTCTTACAAGCGTGTGAGCGCTTTATCCACCCTAGGGGATGTTTCCCAACACACCCTAACCTCTGGCGGGAAAGGATATAATGCCAATAACATTTTAGAAATTATCAGTTGTTATCGGGGGAAACCCACGCATCATCACACACTACAGGTAGTTTTTCCTCACCGAAAATAATACCCCTTTTTGGTGGTACTCGTATTATCAGAAATGTGTAAAACATTTTTCATTGCCTCAATCATGTAACGTGTGGCCCTACTGGAAGTCACATTTGTCTCTTCACCGTCGACACTGGAGTCAGTATCCGTGTCGGCGTCTATATCTGCCATCTGAGGTAACGGGCGCTTTAGAGCCCCTGACGGCCTATGAGACGTCTGGACAGGCACAAGCTGAGTAGCCGGCTGTCTCATGTCAACCACTGTCTTTATACAGAGCTGACACTGTCACGTAATTCCTTCCAACAGTTCATCCACTCAGGTGTCGACCCCCTAGGGGGTGACATCACTATTACAGGCAATCTGCTCCGTCTGCACATCATTTTTCTCCTCATACATGTCGACACAAACGTACCGACATACAGCACACACACAGAGAATGCTCTGATAGAGGACAGGACCCCACTAGCCCTTTGGGGAGACAGAGGGAGAGTTTGCCAGCACACACCAGAGCGCTATATATATACAGGGATAACCTTATATAAGTGTTTTTCCCCTTATAGCTGCTGTATCTTTAATACTGCGCCTAATTAGTGCCCCCCTCTCTTTTTTTAACCCTTTCTGTAGTGTAGTGACTGCAGGGGAGAGCCAGGGAGCTTCCCTCCAACGGAGCTGTGAGGGAAAATGGCGCCAGTGTGCTGAGGAGATAGGCTCCGCCCCCTTCTCGGCGGCCTTATCTCCCGTTTTTCTGTGAATTGTGGCAGGGGTTAAATGCATCCATATAGCCCAGGAGCTATATGTGATGTATTTTTAGCCATCTAAGGTGTTTTTATTGCGTCTCAGGGCGCCCCCCCCCAGCGCCCTGCACCCTCAGTGACCGGAGTGTGAAGTGTGCTGAGAGCAATGGCGCACAGCTGCGGTGCTGTGCGCTACCTTATTGAAGACAGGACGTCTTCTGCCGCCGATTTTCCGGACCTCTTCAGTCTTCTGGCTCTGTAAGGGGGCCGGCGGCGCGGCTCTGGGACCCATCCATGGCTGGGCCTGTGATCGTCCCTCTGGAGCTAATGTCCAGTAGCCTAAGAAGCCCAATCCACTCTGCACGCAGGTGAGTTCGCTTCTTCTCCCCTTAGTACCTCGGTGCAGTGAGCCTGTTGCCAGCAGGTCTCACTGAAAATAAAAAACCTAAAACTAAACTTTTCACTAAGCAGCTCAGGAAAGCCACCTAGTGTGCACCCTTCTCGTTCGGGCACAAAAATCTAACTAAGGCTTGGAGGAGGGTCATAGGGGGAGGAGCCAGTGCACACCAGGTAGTCCTAAAGCTTTTACTTTTGTGCCCAGTCTCCTGCGGAGCCGCTATTCCCCATGGTCCTTACGGAGTCCCCAGCATCCACTTAGGACGTTAGAGAAATTAACATTATATAGCAACGTCTTATTCCTGACACATATTGGCCAATATTGCTATTCACTATAAGCAGTAGATGATAGGACTAATGTCCACTTTAGCTTCATACATAAAATGCCAGGTTGGACTCTAGCTGCTTGGCCCCTTAGCCCTACTACAAGTCACTTAGCATGCAGCCTACCAATTCACTTGTAACCACCAACATGAAAGTGAGATTGCAGAGTTCCTACAGAGTGCCAAACAAACCTACTTCACTGCTCTTTGCTGCCTTCATCTTCTCTGTCTCCTACCACCTCCCTAATAGCTCATCATATTGCCATCTAATTCAAAAAACAAACTCAACGCCATGTGACAAGATATTTCTTCAGACCCACAGAACCCAACTACTTTCAACTACATTCTCAAAAAACCCTCATCCCATTCTTCAATAACCAAAGATGAGCACTTCTCAACATCTTATCTCTACATCCCTCCCTATTGACCTAACATCTTCCCAACACCTGTGCTACCTCTCCCCCACTATATGCCCACCCGTAGCTGACTCTACCCACTGCATTCACAATTTCAACCATGCGTTCATCTCCCAATCCTAAAAGACATTTCTCTTGACCTACCCTCTCTTCTCAACTACTTACTTGTTTAATTCCTCCTCTTTGCCTCCAAACTACTTAAGTGACTTGCTTACAGCTGTTATTTCACTTTCTCTCCTCTCTATAATTGGGCATTAGACCCCAAAGTTCCACTGAGGCTGTCCATAAAAATGTGATTAATGATCTACTTAACGCAATGTCTAAGGCTGGATACACGCCTAAAGATTTATCTGTCCAGTGTGAACAAAAATCTGGTAATGTATGGGAGCAAAGGACAATCGTCCATTTGCTCCCAAAACACTGGAAAACAAACAATGGTCATTCAGACAAATTGGGTAGATCCATTTGATTCAACAAAATAATCCAAACAAGCTTTTTTGTCCATTTTCCAGCATTTGGGATCAAATAGTTGATTGTCATTTGCTCCCATAGATTACCAGATTCTTGTTCCCACCAGACAGATTGGATAGACAAATCTTTGTGTGTACCCAGCTTTACGGTTACTGCTTCACAGTCCTCGTTGACCTCTCTGCTACGTGATTAGTCATCTAATTAATGCACTCCCTACATTAAGTTGGCCTTCTTAAAAGAGTCTTTCCTAGTTTCCTTTTTGATGATCCAACGGCTCCATCATCATCCTTAACTTTGATACATTGTCTCCTCCACGCTGACTATCTCCTGTGAACTCACAGTGATCTGTTCTTGGCCTCCACTCTGTAAATCTCGTCTCTTGGTTAATTAAGTCAACTTCCAGTACCAAAGCTACACTGATGATACCCAAACATACCTCTGCAGCCCTGGCATCTCCCCTTCTGTAATATCTGGTGTAACCAACTGTCTCCTTGCTGGCTCCAGATTGATATCCTAACAGAGCAATTATCTACCTGCCTCCCAGAGCCACCACCTACATGCAAATCAAACTCAATATCTACAACCGCACAATTTTCTCAGTCTCTCAAGCCTGTTGCCTTGGTGTCACATATAACTCTGTTGTCTGCTTTATTCCTTATATCCAGTCTCCCTAACAGTCCTTTTACCTCCACCTTTAGATTGCTAAATGGCACCATTCCTAATGCCCAAGATATAACCAAGCAGCGATGGACTGGGCCTCCGTTTCGGACCGCACATTTGTGAACATGCATGCGCACATTGTGGGGGGGGGGGGCACGCCATCACAATGTACAGGGGACGTGCCACGAGTCCACGCCCCCTTGACTAAAGGCACATTAGTCAAGGGGGCGTGGACTCGTGGCACGTCCCCCAGTTCTATGGCTACGCTTGCTGGGGGCGTGCCGCAAGTCTGGGGGGCGTGGACTCGTGGCACGCCCCCATTTCCATGGAGAGCGGGGTGGCAGCTAAACCAGAGAGCTGGAGGCAGCGCTGTGCGTGGACTTCTCAGCTCTCTTTGAGACCGGACCTACCCATCGGCCCTTCTGGCATGTGCCAGAAGTGCCAGATGGCCAGTCCGGCCCTGAAACCAAGACTCTTCTATATCATCTCATCCTTTCCTGCATTGATTACTGCATCATCTCCCTATTTGGCATTCCCGATAGCCATCGATCCCTGCTTCAATCTATGCTCAATACTGCAGCAGCATTGATCTTCTGTTGATGCTCGCATCCATTGCAACACTATATCTACGACCCTGGCTCATCATACGGACCAGAATGCAATTCAAATTACTTACCCACACTTACAAAGCCCACAACAATACTAATCCTTCATACAACCTTATCTTGAAATCCGCACTCTTAGTTCTACATCTGACCTGCAGCTCTGGTTTGCTGAGAACCAATTTCTATATTAGAGCTAACCAGACAACCATATATACCACTCACACTGTTGCACCCTCACAACTGATTCAATAGGGATGACTATCGAATGGTTGACCACTGATGGGGCCAGTGGTGCTTTACATCAATGGCAGGAATCCATGGACAGAAAACAATGAATGGGTTCAGCCATCAATGTGCTTCACTGCTGTGTGACTCAGGGACATGGCGGGCATGCAGGCATTTTTCCTGACACTCCCATAAAATGGCCAGTCTACCATCCCCAAACATCCGCTTTCTGTCAATCATCCTGCATTCGACTAGCGATAAAAAAATGCAGGATTTTTACGCTGTTTGGCATCACACCTGCGCATTATGATCCATACCCATGAGCAGTCATTCGATAATCGTCCGCTGTGTGAATTCGCACAACATCGATCAAGTCTGAATTAGGCCCTATATCAGAACCCAACTGAATCTTGCCTGATACACCCAAGAGAAAACTAGGAGAAACCCTCCAGAGCCGCGAGGACTCACATTTCTGTGGATACAACCAACAAATGACTCTTGTATCTCTACTGCTGTAATATCCAGTAACAGCTGCCGATACTGGGCAATTACTGTAGGAGCCTCCAAAAAATCCGCAGACCCATTTCTAGTCATAACACTGTTTTTCTGAAGATTTTTCGAGGCTTATAAATACCATACCATTAATTTCAACCTAATTGGAGTGATATTTCTGCTCTAACCTGCACTTTTTACACTTTCTTTTTATTACAGTAACCTTTTCAGCGCTGGTAGTATTATGCCATTTGATTTGCTAGAGGTGTCAGAGGGAATCGTTTAGATTATATGGAAACGGGGCCTGGACTGCACACCCTAGCTTATTATAATGGGATGTGCTACCTTGCTGGGACTAAGTACTGTAATACTACAACATAGGAAAAAGTATTTGAGGTTCTTGGCATATATTGGCCAGTATATGAGCCTGCCCACCTGCTTCACGGTGAGGTCATATACTGGCCAATATATGCCAAGAACCTCAAATATTATATTATGGTTATAATAATGTTAATGGTGTATGGTGCACTGGCACCCTTTTTCCTATGTTGTAGGAATCGTTTAGATGCCAGACAACAGTAAAAGTGCAGCACAGTGACACAGTCATGCCTATGGTAGAACATCTCACTTACTGTAGGTGACCCTTACAGACCTATATGTAAGCAAACAATACACCTGTTTGGATGTGTCTATTTTCCACCTGGCACATATTTGCCTACTCTTTCAGAAATGGTGGGTGACTCCCGATTTTACAGGCAGTCTCCCACATCTCGGCAAGAGTAGATGGATCTCCTGCACCCTACCCGCTTCCTAGTGAAGTGGACACAATGAGAAAAACATCAGTAATTGCTGCGCCCTATTGAGGAGGCAGCGCTAAATGAAGCGAATTGCATCACTTAGCCCCACCCCTTGTCAGAGGACCTGCGAATTGCAGCATTTTTGCAATGGTGAGGGTGGGACCTAATTGTGTGACAGCCCGGCTCTGCACCCGAAGTGGCCAGTAGCGTGTACTCTCCGGGCTTCTCCCAGAGAGGAGGCACTGATGATGATGATGACTAGTTGTAACCAGAGCATATGCTGCCCACACAGAGCTCGGCCCATGCTTTTTTCCCTTGCATTCATGTATGCCCAAATTATTTTCAACTCTGCACAACCCTCTGTGACCTATACCAACCAAACATCCCTGCAGCGCATTTCACTTTACAGAAATGCTCTTATGTTTCCTACTACTAGCATATACAGAGGTATTGGTACTTTTCCTGGTTTCAGGATCTTCCTCTAGAGTTTCTATCACGGTGATAGTATCACCACTTAGCGAATGAAAATATTTCACCATAATTTAACAAAACAAAAACCTATCAGTATCCAAGGCAGATACTCAGCTTCTCGGGGATACTGACTGGCAACCGTAGGAAGATGCTTGTGCACTAGACTGGAGACTCCAGGAGCAGTTCTACAAAACAAAAAATGTTTAAGAACATTTAAAAAAATAAAATAACATTTAAAATATATATGTATAGAGATCTACTGTATCTATCTATCTATCTATCTATCTATCTATCTATCTATCTATCTATCTATCTATCTAATTAGCACAAGTAAAAATGCTTTGCCTCTGCTAATGCCATCTTGAGATGGCGATGGGAGGTCAGCCAACAATATACATACCATCCCCGTCTATGTTAATGCTTTAAATGAGGAAACTACTGTGGGAGACGGGTTAGGAGATGTATTGACTGCAATACCTGGTAATGACTATGGTCACGCAGATGCCCTTTTAGTTGTTGATGCACACCTACCTACAGGTTTTACTAAGAAGATATCATCTTGCTTTTCTGCATTTATACACTTCTTTTCTAGCTTCTACGTTGCTTCTTATCATCATTTATAAAACATTTTGCCCTGGGATACAACCCAGATTTATTTTCTTGATACAAACAGTTAGAGGGCAACAAAATACACAAGTCTGTCTATAACTATAAATATATGGCAAAGGAATCTATGTAAATGCTGGGGGATACCCTCATGCAGCTCTTACTAGAGCAAGCTACTGCATACGCCTTTAGGGTGCAAGGGAATTTTCCAATCATTTCCAAATTCAAATTATTGAAATTCTGTTTGTCTCCAGGGTTGTATAACAGGAGTAAGGGAGGTTCTAAGACGCATGTGATCTAATGTGGAAAGTCACATGTTAATGAAATGAAAGCCTTTTTTGTCTTATTTATTTACATGAGCATTGCAAGATCTGAGCTAAGGGAACCTGACCTTACATATACCCCTTTCACATCGCACTAAAAACCCGGTATCGACACGGCATATTGCCGTGTCGAAACGGGTCAGTGTGCGATGTGAAAGGTCCTTTTCAGAATTAGCGGGTCGCCTGACCCGGTAATTCAGCCCGGTAAAAAAGAAGGGTTATTCCCGGGTTGATTACCGGGTCAGGCGCAGTGTGAATGGGAGCCGTTCCGATGCGATACGGCTCCCATTCACAGCATAGGCAGAGGCGGCGCAGGAGATGAGCTCATCTCCCGGCGCCGCCTCCACCCCCGCCCCTGCTGCTGCTGCGCCCTCCGCTGCTATGGCAACCGACCCGGTATATTGCCGGGTCGGAAAGCCAGCAACGGAGCGCAAATGCCGGATCCCACCCGGTAAGTACATGTTTCTCTTACCGGGTAGGATCCGGCATTTGCGATCTGAATGCAGCATTACTGGATGAGATAAGGAGCCTGCCGTTATTGCTGTAATTCCATTTTATGTTACACAGCTCTTAAAATTAGAGGTGTGCGGTTCAGTTTTTCAGACATCCAAACCATACTTGCCGACATCCTGACTGCTCTCTCCGGGAGAGCAGCCACGTCGGCTCAGCAGGGGGGCAGAGCTATGATGTGCAGAGGGGACGGGGCAGAGGCAGAACAGGGCGTGGTTACCATGTCACGTCATTTAAGCTGCGCCACCCACACGCTCTGTCATGCCAATATTACCGGCATTATACTGCAGGGGGCGTGGTTGTGATTACTCGTTTCAGTAAGAAACACATCATCGACTGCCTGGACCACCCACTTTACTTTCTAAGTAGGTGGGGGAAGGGGGTTGGGTTAAAATAGGGAAACTTGCCTGTTCTTCCGAGGGGCCGGGAGGGTCACCTGCTTTTCAGGAACCTCCCGGCCATTCCGGGAGAGTTGGCAAGTATGATCAAAACCCACCTGGATTTTGTGTATCCAAACCAAGACCCAGTTCGGATCTTCCAATGGTTCGGAATTCAGATTTTAAATACATATTTCGTATTTTAGGATAACAACAATTAAATGATTTTAGCCATTGTTACCCATTGCCAAGAAATCCAAAACCCAAGAATCAGATTTTAACCTGAATACTTGAGGGTGGTTTTACAAAACCGAAACATGACGATGAAATTAGAACCAAACACAAGACTGTGCAGATCTCTACTTGAAATGTATTTTCTCACAATAAATAAAATATATATTGTATAAATGTGCTGTAATAGCACACTGCAACAAAACAGCTGTTAATTTACCTTTATCTATTCTAAACACAACATAGATACTGTATCATACTGGTTTATAAAGTTCTAGCATGTGGCTTTTGTATCATAGTACTAAATAAATCTAGTGGTTTAATTTGTTTTTTTTTTCTTTATTTTACACCTTTAATTTAGACCTTGCTATAATATATTTTCTCCTCTAAATGGATCATCCAGTACATATCTCTCTTCCAGTACTCTGAAGTATAATTTAGTATACAATCAGTCGGTGCAGTGATAAGTAAAGGCATTTTTCCAACTGTCTCAACGGACAGATTTTAAAGGAGTGTTTGAAAACTGTGCCCTTGACTTAATCATTATTTGATGCCCTGACAGTTCCGGACACCCGGCTCCTACTGGGTTTCTTATAAATAATGCAGGGTCTGGTTTATTTTCGCTGCAAGCCTGGTCAGTGGATAAGATTCCTGCATTGACGTCAGTCTGGTTAATAATACCCTAAACTCTTGTAATCACCTGCATATTGTTAGGAGATAGAGATCTACACCATTCAGTACACAATGGCTGTTCTGTGGAATGGAAAAAAAAAAGGAAACATCTCAATATTCTTTTAACAGAGCAGTATAACCAGGTGCCATGGCTGTGGAGCAAATATACTTATGTTAAATTTTATGGATGGAAACTTCCATGTTAAAAAGATGGGTTTTAATGAAATACAGGAGAGAGATATTCTTCAAAGTAAAATAAGTATTAGACCACAAAGGCATGCACTGACACTGGAGGGAGGCAGGATCGGGGAAACTTAAATCATACTTTATTATATTCTGTATTAACTTTTGGTTCTTTAGTTGTCGTGGAACAACAAGTCCCAGCATCCCCTTCCATCCTTTGTGGTTCCATGCTTGCTGGTGAGCCACAGGCTGCTTGCCTATGTTCTAAACAATATTAAATTAATTGACCTTTTATTTTGCTAGACATTTTCTTTAAAGCTTTTGGGCGGGAAAAATACAGACGCCGGAAACCCAACACTGATCAGAATGCTGGCACCGACATCCCAAATGAGATCACAATCCCGGCGCCAGCATGCCAACAGCCGGGATCCTGAGTGACTGCCGGCCAGCAGGAGAGGTAAGCCGCGAGAGGGGGGAGGGGTATGGTTAGGCTGCGGGGGAGGGTTAGAGTTAGGTTTCGGAAAGGGGGGGTTAGGTTTAGGCACCCCTGGGGAGGGTTAGGCTTAGGCTGTTGGGGGGGGGGGGGGGGGGGGTTAGGTTTTAGCTGGATTAAGAGAGAGTTAGGGTTAGGGGGTGAGGGGTAGCATGCTTACCCAACCCATATCGGGTTTCTAAACAGTGGCTGCCGCTATCGGTATACTGACCGCCGTCCCTGCGACTGCCATCATTTCAGCCCCACCCCATTAGTTTAGGCAGGTTTAGCCGCTTTGCCCAGCTAAACTTGATACTTTTGGATGCGACAAGTGCAATAATTAATGGATGCCCCAAAATACTGAATTGCTCCATCAGTCACCCATTAATTATCGTCATTTAAATACAATTGAATCACCCCCAACCTTTGAGTTTTTTAGTTTTGGACAAAATTTTCTTTCCTATGTTGTTGTTGGTTATACATGGTACTTGGATGACCTTAGGCTGCTGTCTGTTTCCTTGCTATCTTAAATGCCCTTTAAAAATCTGTTGTGCAATCAAATCCTGTTCAGTTTTGATTTGTCTGCATAACACAATGACTTAGTATATGATCCCTGTAACCAATTTCACATCTGCCAGACAGTTTAAGGTCTGAGTTTTTCGTTAATATTGCAAAAGACAGGAGCAGATGGCTCAGCCAGAACAGATTAATGATGACTTGTCATTAAGCGCATAATGAAGTGGCGTAGGCTATGCAGTTGTTGGGGAATCCCACGGTGGTTAATGCAGCAGTGCTAGCTGAGTAAATCATACTGTAATGTGGGACTTATCATTGTTGAAGAGACATATTACTTTCTTTACAGTCTGCAGCAATAGTTCAAACAGACAGTCTTACGGTGCATACACATGGTGAGATCATTGCTATGCCCGATTTTGACTATACGATTTCCCTTGAACTCCCC
The DNA here is from genome assembly GCF_028390025.1 of Pseudophryne corroboree. NCBI lineage: Eukaryota > Metazoa > Chordata > Amphibia > Anura > Myobatrachidae > Pseudophryne > Pseudophryne corroboree. The sequence continues at coordinate 266,722,836 of NC_086453.1, read as the reverse complement.
CAGAGCCCAGATAGCACAGAGAGTACAGATTTTGACTGTCTGTACTTTCGATTTTGACTATGTACGATTTTGACTAAGTGGCAGTTTTTACTATACTTTGTACTAGATAGTACACTAGATAGTCAAGATTGACTTGCCTGCACAGTCTATCTAACCTTGCGATACCGACCCCGCAGGACTGCGCATCGGAGTCAAATCGAAATCGCAAGCTGCCTAACAACTTTGCGATTTCCACTAACTTTCCTTGCAATTTTAACTATATAGTCATTGCTGTATGACTGAAAGAGGTATGAAGGGGGTATAAATTCCATGTCTGTCCCAATTTAATTAACCTGAGCAAGATTATCGTGAAAAAACACCTTTCATATTATTTAGGTAACTTTTTTTAATGCTAGGTTAAGTCAACTGGAAAATCAGTAGAAATAAGAGCAGAACAATTACAGATGATAGCTTGTGACAAAGACTATGAGGCACAATATGAGGCATAAAACAAGTGACATATTTGTAAATGAGCATGCGCCATTTCATTACTTCCTCTGTTGCATTGACGTGGCTTTTTCTCAAACTCTGCTGCTAAAAAGGGAATATAGCTAAAAGCAGACATTAGCAGACATTTGTGTCAAATTAAAGTCAGACATTTTTGCAACAGTTTCAAAAGAGATGCATAGTTATATCCTGGTGAGACCTGGCATATACGGAATATACAGGTAGTCTTTAAATAGGAAAAAGCGTTGAATCTACAGAAAGTCTGGGTTCATAAGGATTAGTGTGAGGCATGTTCCTCTGACTCACTGGCGTACTGAAGTGCAGTGAAGCGAAAATGGAAATTGGAACTGTAATGTAACTTGAATGAGATGTTTAATGGAGCTAGTCACCACGGTGCAGCACAGCAAAATAGAACAGGTACTGTATTATTGTCAGCATGAGGTCATCAGAACTGACTGATAGAATGAGCAATAGATATAACAGTTTCTAATAATTGCTTATACTAAGTGTCCAGCTCCGCAATTCTCCCAAGTCCTTCTGGTGAATGGGATACGGTCATTAGGTCGACCACACTTAGGTCAACAGTCATTAGGTCGACCACTCTTGGTCGACATGCATTAGGTCGACATGGTCACTCGGTCGACATGTACTAGGTTGACATGGAAAAAGGTCGACATGCATTTTAATTTTTTTTATTTAATTTTTGAACTTTTTTATACTTTACGACCCACGTGGACTACGATTGGAAATAGTAACCTGTGCCAAGCGCAGCGGCAGTGGAGCGAGGCACCTTGCCCAAAGCATGGCTGGCGAAGCGGGCCATGCAAGGTGACACGATGCACTAATTGGGGTTCCCGGTCACTTTACGAAGAAAACGACACCAAAAAAAGTAAAAAAAAAAAAACTCATGTCGACCTTTTTCCATGTCGACCTTGTTCGTGTCGACCTAGTGACCATGTCGACATAATGCATGTCAACCAATAGTGGTCGACCTAATGACTGTCGACCTAAGTGTGGTCAACCTGATGACCCATACCCGTGGTGTATTATGATTGGTAAAACTATTTTCTAGGTCTACATGGTGATTCAAAAGTCGCAGTACACCCTTTTGTTTCAAAAACTGTGCAGGAGATGGAAAAACTGAATACTCCAGTAAGGTATGGGTGAGGTGGGCTATCTTTTAGGGTATGTTCCGAACATGGGCACCATCTTGAAATCGTCCATCTTGAATCTAAGTCAGTTTTTTTTTCAATGGAAAGGGGGTAGTGTAACATGTCAGATAACATCAGTATTTGCTGAAAAGTTTATTGCTGCAAACATTTGAAATAGCAGTTATGGTTCAAAAGTTACAACACTTTTTTTGTTGGAATTACAGGCTGAACTGTTCTCTATAAAGGACAATCATGTGTTCAACATGTTGACAAACGTCATGTGCTGCGTTGTGGGCTCTACATGAAGGATGCCAAAACCATTGTTGAGGTTGTCTTGTCAGTAGCACTTTTTGGACGACCACTTCGTGACTTGTCAGCCACAGTCCCAGTTTCTCGGAATTTGGAAATTAGGCACCTGACAGTGTTATGTGAAATTGGAGGTCTTTCTGGGTGCTGGTTTTTAAAATCTGCTATGACACGGAAACTTCATTCTCCAGATATCAAAATGACCTAAATTCTCTTCTCTTTTGTCAAAGCCATCTTAGTTACCCGCAACAAAAAAAGTGTTGTAACTTTTGAACCAAAACTGCTATTTCAAATCTGTTTGCAGCAATAAACTTTTCAGAAAATTCTGATGTTGTTTTACATGTTACACAACCCCCTTTCTATTTGAAAGATCTGTCTGAGATTCAAAATGGCCGATTTCAAGATGGCGCCCATGTTTTGTACATACCCTAAAAGATAGCCTACCTCACCCATACCTGACTGAGATTCAAAATGGCCGATTTCAAGATGGCGCCCATGTTTTGTACATACCCTAAAACAGGGCTGGCCAAACCAGTCCTCGAGATCTACCAACAGTACACATTTTCCAGACCACCTAGCTGGTGCACATGTGTAGTCATTACTAATTAAGATGTGCTGCATTCATTCCTAACTGACAATTCTACAGATCTCCAGGAGGCCTGGAAAACATGAACTGTTGGTAGATCTCGAGGACCGGTTTGGCCAGCCCTGCCCTAAAAGATAGCCTACCTCACCCATACCTTACTGGAGTATTCAGTTTTCCCATTTCCTGCACAGTTTTTGAAACAAAAGGGTGTACTGCGACTTTTGAATCACCCTGTAGATTTAGACGTTATCTGTAAGGTTACATCTGTGCTAACTGTGTAAGAGTTTGTGACATAAACCTGATGATACTGGAGTAATATTTAGCTCTTTTGCCGTTGCTTTCTGTCCGATCCATCTGTGGGCCAGAGCTGAGTATGTCACACACTCCTGCGACCGCTTTGCGTCATTTGCCTAGTCGTATCTGCAACTTTATGCTGATGCTAGTATCAGCCCTTCCCCTGGTATACAAGTGTGCGTCTGAATATACAAGGACTGGGGCACCCACATTGCGCATCTTTAGACACAACCATCAGTCACACCATGGAAACTTGCACCTGCCCTATGCTAGGTGCAGAATTTCCATCAGAGTATGGCCTCCAATGTGGGCAATTAAGCACCTCAGTTTGTAACCAGTTCAGCGACATACAGTACCCATAACACTCATCTCGCTGGCTCTGAATAGCCATCTACCGGTCACCGTCCAGGAACGGCCAATACATTTCCACTACATCTCACACACTGTGTGTCTTAATCGCAACTGTCTCTCTGCACACACACAGTGTAACACATGTTTTTAGGGATTTTTGTGTAAGCGCAGTATCACAAAATTGCTCAGCTCTATGAACATTGTCAATACGTGCGACACAAGCACATTGGGGGTCATTCTGACCCGATCGCACGCTGCAGTTTATCGCAGTGCAGCAATCGGGTCAGAACTGCGCATGTGCTGGCGCCGCAGTGCGCCGGTGCATGCGAGACTGCGCTGGCCGGGAGCTACTCCTAAAGTGCAAAAGCAGCACCCCTGTGCAATGTTTTTGCACTTCTGCGGGGGGGGGGGGGGGATTTGGGGGAAATGGGCCGGCACTGACATGCGGGGCGGGATAGCCCTGTGCTGGGCGTCCCCCCGCATGTCTATTGTCATGATCGTAGCCCTGCAAAATTTTGCAGGGCTACGATCAACTTGGAATGACCCCCATTGTGTGTCACCCCTACTTTCCTGGTACCTCAATATGGGTTAAACAAATCACCTAGGCAAATTGTGGGTGAAAGACACACCTTTTATTGAATAAAACACAAAACATGCGACAATATCAGGTGAATTTACTACACTGCAAATTGCACTCCTATTTCTTAGCCGTGCCTTTGTCACACTCCATTCAATGTGAAATCCCGGCTGCCGAGCCAAGATCCGCATGGGGTGGGAACTAAGCTTAATGTTTCCCCACTTTTGGCGGGTGCACAAAGTAGTAAAGTCCTCAGAGGATTCCTAATTCACTACTTGAAACAAATCTTGCCATTCTGTGACTTCCTTGCAACCAGTTATCGCCACCCTGCATCCAGTACAACCAGAGCTGGAACACCATTTCAGCACTGAGCAGGTGACATGCATCAATGGATACCCTTCTATACTATGATCATTGGTGTATCGTAATAGGTGAAGGGTGTGTAGTGATCACGTGCTCCTGGGTCCAGGGGAGCCTATAACCAGTGCTGAAAGTACGCTGGTATGGGGTGGTACGGAGTACCATTAAGAAATATGGTGGTGGTACGCAGTACCACCAGCCCACCGATGGGGCATAATTTATAAGGGCCATTTTTGTGTGTGAGACATAAAATGGTATCAGTGGCATAACTGTGTGTGGCATAATATGTAATAGGCATTACGGTGTGTGGTATAATATGTAAGGCATTACGGTGTGTGGCATAATGTGCAATGGGCATAATGGCGTGTGGCATAATGTGTAATGGGAATTACAGTGTGTGGCATAATGTGTAATAAGCATTACGTTGTGTAGCATAATGTGTAATAAGCATTACGTTGTGTGGCATAATGTGTAATAAGCATTACAGTGTGTGGCATAATGTGTAAGGGGCATTACGGTGTGTGGACAGTGTGGCCATACACCTATTGTCATGTCGCCATTCCCCTAATTTTGGGTTTCCATGACCCCTCATGACACGTGACCATGCCCATTTTTACTATCAGTACCACTAACAAAAAAATTCTACTTGCACCACTGCCTGTAACACACACCTTGCATCCATATAACTATACTTCCACTTACCTCTCTGGAGTCCCGTATCGGCTGTCATTACAGGAGAGCAGAAATCACAGGAAAAATGGTGTTCTGCCATTTCCCGGAGAATTGCACATGCGCAGCAGAGAAGTCATAGGGAACATGGCAAGCCATTTTCCCAGACACTTCCACATGTGCAGTAGACTCTGGCACAAAGTTGACTGTACAGCCAGAGAGGAGAGGCCCCACACAGAGGGGGTTATTCAGGTTTGTTAGCAAACCAAAAAAGTTAGCAATTGGGCAAAACCATGTTGCACTGCAGGTGGGGCAGATGTAACATGTGCAGAGAGATTTTGATTTGGGTGGGTTATATTGTTTCTGTGCATGGTAAATACTGTCTGCTTTATTTTTACACTGCAATTTAGATTTCAGTTTGAACACAACCCACCCAAATGTAAATCTCTCTGCACATGTTACATCTGCAGTGCAACATGGTTTTGCCCAATTGCTAACTTTTTTGGTTTGCTAACAAACCTGAATAAGGCCGAGAGTCTGCACATGGGCCCTCTCCTCTCTTATACCGCCCCTGGGTATGATTGCACCTCTTAAACCCCATTTTAAAAAAAGGTCTTGCAGTGGCTATTTTAGCCTAATTTGGTCCTGGGACCACCCCTAGCCTTTACATCATTGTGATAGTTACTCCTCCAGACCATACATGCCGACATCCTGGCTGCTTTCTTCGGGAGAGAGCAGCCAGGTCATCTCAGCAGGGGAGCGGGGCAGGGCTACTTATGTGTATTGTCAAAGTCAGAAAAATGTCTCAATGCACGTTGCCATATTTGCACCGCACACTGGTCCGTGCTGCGCATGCGTACGCTCTCCCGTGGAAGCGCATACCCGCAATAGCGTGCACTCGCACGCGCAGTATGCGCATTTACGGTAGAGTTTATGTGATCGTAGCGTGCGACTCATTAGTTACAAATGTTCACAATTAATGTAGTTTATAGATCATGATCCCTTTGATAGTTTCTGTAAGTTTGGTTAAAGTATAATGTCCCAGAGCTGAGGAATCCCTCTTTGCATCGTACGAAGGGTTTAACAGGAATCATACAGCAGTGTTTGGTACCCATCGGAAGAGTATTTGATTAGCAATATTCCGGTGTTGGTTTGGAGCGTATTAATCGCTCGTGCGAATAGTTATGGACATAAGAAGTTTATGTCCATTTCTATGATTTGCACATACTCAGGTATGCGGCGGGAAACCCAGTTTCCCACCCACCTGAGCTGTTGGAAATCGTCACAGCCCACCTGTATGAATCACCCTATGACCTTTTGTTATGATGCAGGGCCGAATTCCTTCGGCCAATGGACAATGGGATTGTAGGACCAGGAGATTGCATTGTGTGTGGAGCATAAATAGGCAGGCCGACCGCATCCAGCTCTCACTCTCTCATCAACGGTTATCTGCTGATAATCGGGAGCTGGATATCGAGGCGCTGGCGATCATACCCTTTGTGCGTAAGTTCTCTCCATAATCATTGTCTTTCTGCGAGCCAATCTCTCTCTCTCTCTCTATCTCTCTCTCTCCTCTTTTTCTCTTAAATACCTTATAGTATTATAGTATTGTATCGTATTGCATTTAGGTCAGTGTAGTATTGTCTTTTTGTATTTATTGTTTAGTTCTGTGGTTAGGAAGTCTCTGTTATATTGTAGTGTATCATATGTACTGTTATCCCCTTTTACAAGTATTCTAGATATAATACAGTTAATAGGCCTTGGAAACCTAAACCAGTATCTGTGTATTTCCTATAGTGATAAGTGTTCATTTGAGCGTCGGTGACGCTCATGCAGCTTTGTAGATAGTCAGGTTCCACAAGGTTGCACTTACACCCTGTACTCACATTAAGGTATTCAGTGTATTTCATCGGTATAAGGTTTAACATAAAGGTATAGTGTTGTGAGCGTCTGCATCGCTGGTGACCTCCTCGTGGTCTCTAGCGTACGCTACGTTACAGCGAATCTTTCCCCTAGACATAACCAATAACGTGTCCTGTGATCACTGGGCCGTGAGCGAACGTGACGCTTGAGCGTCTCGCCTACGGCTGAGCGATCGTTACGCAAATAGCGTATCATTACGGTATTTCTTAAGTAAGCAGCGTACAGTGTTCTTAGCTTCATAAGGGTTGATTATACGACAAAGGAATTTAGCATTGTCAATTGCGGGCTCGTCCGGTCCTTTTCACATCTGCACTAGGTAGATCAGCAGACATTATCCCTCCAGCAAAGGGTGGGAGGTTGTCTCATAGTGCTGGCGGGATAAGCGTCTGCTTCGCTTAGGTAAAGAGTGCTGAAGGAATCCGGTAACCGGAAGTAAGAACAAAACGCTTGTGTCTTTTAAAACTGTTTATTTTTTTTGTCTTGCGTACGCATACATTTATCTGCATTTCTGTTTCATTTTCGTATATCACTATTCCTGTTTGCCAATTTTTTATAGTTGATAGAAAGTGCTAAAAAGAGATTTGCTGTTATTTAAAAGTAGAGGTAATAGTTAAAGTATAGAACAAACACACGGTTTGTCTGAGATACAAGGCAGTCAGTGTGGATTGCGGTAGATGATCAGGGATCATCTACATTGATAAATAAATATATTGTGTTACGGTGGATCCTTTGCATTGCGTACACGTGTCGCTAACAAAGACTAGCGTACGCAATCCAAAAGGCAGACGCACGCAGCGTTCATTACGCAACGTAGCGTCTGGTTACGCCCACGTAGCCCAAGTCACGAAAAGTTGAATTAGCGCAAAGCGATAATTAGCGCAAAAGCGATAAGTAACGCACAGCGGTAGATAACGCGACGCGGTAAATAACGCAAATCTATTTTTTTTGGAAAATCTGAAATTTAGTTTAACAGATCCTGCTCCTAATTGGTAACACTTTTGGCCTGAAGACAATTTCTGCGCAGAAATAGATATAGAAACAAAGTGTACATGTGTTGAGTGAGTGTGTTTGTATACAAAAGTTTATATAACTTTAAGGTGGAACCAAAAGGAAAGTCGGGTACTCGTCAAGGAACATACGTGTAAGTGACATATACGGTGGCCAGGGAGGCATCCCTGGTTAAATAATATTTGAGCATTAGAGTATAGCGGACCATAAGGTAACAAGACCAGGAGGTCATAAGGAACAAGACCAGGAGGTCGTAAGGTAAAAGGTCCGCTATAAAAGTCCAGTGGCACAACGCCTGGGGTGTTGGTGCAGAACCCATATAGGCCATAAGCTCTTGCTGAAGGAATCGCGGCCGGAAACATCGATTCCATTGGTCTTTCAGTACATGACAAATAGTGCTCGTGTACTGAACGATTGGACCACACGTAATTGTGTGCAGTAGTTAGTAATCTGACCTAAATACCATTAGAGTAAAGTGGTCACAAACGCTATTTGTACATTCTGACGTGATTTGTGTAATTTTTTATTTTTGGAAGGGAAGTTCGCTGGTCACTCAGGAACTATCTAACAACCCCAACTTTACTGGAAAGAGTAAGTGTCCTGCGGGTAACCCTCATATGTTCCAGTAAACTGAAGGTTCCATAGGGGCCCTGTATCGAGTACACTGGCATCATAACGGTGTTTACAGGTCGTATTGGTCGAGGTGGGCGAGTGAGTGGGGTACTCGGTAAACCGCCACCGCCGGCCTACTGTGGAGTAATTTGGTTGTCTGAAAAGGCTTGCTGAAAACCTTGATACAGAAAATCCAAGGAGGATTAAGCAACACCTACAGACTATGGGGGCCAGTTGCTCAGGTAGGGGGCGATCAACCCTGGTTCAGGTTGATTCTGTGAACCGACCAGTTGGGTCGGCACGATATGTAATGTGTGAAAAATATGGAATTCACACCGAATCTTTATGTGATGAATGGGAGAGAATGACTGTACAAGACAGGGACAAGTTCCCAAGAATAGGTAGCTTCAGTCCAGAGGTGTTACAAAATTTAAGGAGGAGGATATGTCTCGTAAAATCAGCAAAGAGACGAATTCAGCATCATGATTATTTACAGTTATGGCACCAGGAAGGTGAGATACAGAGAGGTTTGGCTCTGGCGGCGGGATCTGGGGCAGTCAGGAAGTTGATTGCCACAGCTCCTCCCCCACCATACATTGCAGGAGAGAAGTTGATTGCGGAGAGAAACGCACTGGGTTGTAAAACACAAACTCTTAGTAACACTGTAAATGTTAATGATGTTAACCAAATAACTCATGCAAGTATTAACCCGTGCAAGATGTACCCTGTTTTGAACCTTCCTCAGGAGTGTGATCAAGAAGACGATTCAGCAACAATTTCAGCTCTCTCTCTTGCAGCCACCATAGCAGAGACCACAGTAGGCACAGCGACACCCACGAGATTAGTGAAAGCCCCTAGCGGAGGGATAGGTGAGGTCGTGTCAACGGGTAAGTACGGCACCATGCACTACACTGAAACAATTGTACCACAACAAGCTGTAGAATCTACACAGGAAGAGGCTGTTAGAATTGCTCCTGTAAGGGTAATAGCAGTTCCCAATGGAAAAACAGATGTGTCTGGAGCCACTCCCATAAGGAACATTGCCATGTACACTCCATTTTCCAGAATGGAATTAAGAACAATAGTGTCCGAATTTCCTGACCCCAGGAAGGATTTAGTTGCTAGCCAAAAATACATCAGGGATTTAGGTAACACGGTAGAACCCAACAACAAGGATTGGCAGATACTGCTAAGAGCTTGTTTACCTTCCAATGTTGATGCAACTCAGTTTTTAGCTGATTGTGCATTGGATAAAGATGTACCGCTTACAGACGTGTACAATAAGGATAATGTAAAAAGGATAAATTTACAGCTAAAGGAGTATTTCCCTGCCGTTGTTAAATGGAATAAAATATTTTCCATTAAGCAAAAGGAGTCCGAAACGGCAATAGAATATTTTCACCGGGCACTATTAGAAATGGCAAAGTACACTGGTATAGAAGACATAAAGACCAACCCAAACCATCGAGAAGTAGCAGTATCTGTACTGATGGATGGTTTGAAAGAAACATTAAAAGCTAGGGTACAGACCACGCAGCCATGTTGGCGAGGTCTGTCAGTGTCCACCCTGAGAGAGGCTGCTATTGATCACGACAGAAATATCACTAGGCACAGGGAGTCGCAAAGTGATAAGTTGATGTCCGTAAGTATACAGGCGCTGACCACAAGGCAGCCTGCGTATGTACCACCGAATCCTGTGGGTAAGGCAAGTGTAATAACATGTTTTTCTTGTAACAAACCAGGACATTTTGCACGAGACTGTAGAGTAAGAAATGTACAAAGATCTTTTCAACCCCCTAGACAACAACACCACACACGACATTGGGAGCAGGGTCCACGGAGGCGGAGTTTTGAGCCACATACAGGGGAAACAAAAAGATATCCCCCACACAGAGATTGGCATGCCTCTGGTAGTTCCCAGCTAACTCCCTCACAAGTAGTTGCTGCCAGCGGGATTCAGGGAGGTCAGCATACCCAATAGGGGTGTGGCCATACCTGTAATCTGCAACCAGTTAAATTGATTGCCAGTCTTGGAAGCGAACCAGAGATTGCAATCAATGTAGCCGGTAAAACTTTAAACTTTCTTGTAGACACAGGGGCGGCCAAGTCAGTGATCAATTCGACAGTGGGCATGAGAACCACTGGTAGGACAGTTCCAGCCATAGGAGTAACAGGAGTAGTCCAGCACTACCCTGTTAGCAAACCAGCCGAGATTACAATAGGGCCTTTGCATACCAAGCATTCCTTTTTGCTGGCTGCATCGGCACCGACCAATCTCCTGGGAAGAGACTTACTATGTAAAATGGGTTGCGTCATTTATTGTACTCCTGAAGGTGTATTCTTGGACATCCCTGAGAATCACGCTCAGGAAGTACGAGACATGTTAGACTCCCCATCAAAATTAATGTCACATTCCATTATGACAAATAGGAATCCATCCCAAGTAGAAGAGATGACATCTCAGATACCAGAGTCGCTTTGGACAAAAGATGGACAGGACACTGGATTAATGGCAAATGTAGCTCCAGTAGTTGTACAAGTAAAAGATGGTAGGATAGCTCCAAAAATACCACAGTATCCTCTGAAGCCAGAGGTGGAGTTAGGAGTTTTCCCGGTAATAGAGCGCTTGCTACAACAGGGCATTCTAGTAAGAACGTCCAGCACAGCAAATAGTCCCATCTTCCCTGTTAAAAAGAGTGGGGGGAGGGGTTACAGGCTAGTGCAGGATCTAAGGGGGATTAACAAAATAGTTGAGAGTCAGTTCCCCGTAGTGCCTAATCCAGCTGTCATCCTAATGCAAATTCCTCCCACTGCCAAATTTTTCACTGTTATTGACCTCTGCTCCGCTTTCTTTTCGGTACCTCTGCACCCTGACAGCCAATATTTGTTTGCATTCACATACAGAGGAGTCCAATATACGTGGACTCGGTTACCCCAAGGTTTCATAGATAGTCCAAGTATATTTTCTCAGGCTTTGCATGATTGTTTACAGTCTTTCCAACCGGAAAGTGGATCAGTGTTGATACAGTACGTGGATGATCTACTGCTGTGTTCTGATTCATTGGAGGCATCCCTGAAGGATACGAAACAGCTCCTGTTTCATCTTTCAGACACAGGTCACAAGGTTTCCAAAGACAAGTTGCAATTATGCCAGACTAAGGTAAAATATTTGGGACACTGTCTAACACAAGGACTGAGACACCTGACCGCTGATAGAATCCAAGCCATTAGAGACATGACACTGCCACAAACCCAGCAACAGATCAGGACGTTTTTAGGAATGTGTGGGTATTGCCGTAATTGGATCCCAGGGTTTTCCATATTAGCGCTACCTTTGCAGGAAATGGTCTCTTCAAACAAACCTGATCGGATTTCGCATACAGACGAATCTGAAACAGCATTTGAGAGACTCAAACAGTGCCTAACGCAGGCACCAGCACTAGGTATGCCAGACTATGGGAAACCCTTTGAACTATACGGAACAGAAAGTGCTGGGTGCGCAGCAGGTGTACTAACACAAAAACACGGTGATGCCAGCAGGCCAATTGCATACTACAGCGCGCAGCTAGACACGGTAGCGCGATCCCTCCCCACATGCTTGCGTAGCGTTGCAGCGATAGCATTGCTAGTGACGAAAAGCGAAGATGTCGTGCTAGGCCACAACCTCACAATCCATACACCACATGCGGTATCGGCCTTATTGAATTCTGCCCAAACCAGACATGTCTCATCAGCAAGGTTTACGAGATGGGAATTGGCATTAATGGCCCCAGTAAACATCACCATAAGGAGATGCAGCGCATTAAACCCTGCAACATTTCTCCCAGGTGTGCCTGGACAGGCACAAAGGGTGGGAGGTGAGAGTGATGGGGAAGGAGGATTTAATACAAAGGAAGATACACATGATTGTATGGAATATTTGACCCAAAATTTTTCCGCAAGGCCTGACATCAGTGACAATCCACTAGAAGATGCAGAACTCACGTTCTACACGGACGGTAGTTGTCACAGACAGTCAGACTCGGGAGACTTGTGTACTGGATACGCAGTCGTAGATGACCAAGACACCATAGAAGCGGAACCGCTAGGCCCACCTCACTCAGCCCAGGTTGCTGAACTGGTCGCCCTAACCAGAGCATGTGAATTGGCTAAGGGTAAGTCTGCCAATATCTACACCGATTCTAGATACGCGTTCGGGGTAGTCCATGATTTCGGAGCGCTATGGCGTCTCAGAAATTTCATGACGGCAGCTGGTACACCGATAGCGCATGCAGCTCACATAAAAAGGCTTCTAACAGCGATACAGGAACCCGACAGAGTGGCTGTTATCAAATGTAAAGCACATACATATAGTCAAGACCCAGTATCCCTTGGTAACAGCCGAGCAGACGAAGCTGCAAAGCTTGCAGCTGCTACCCCCATACGGACAGACACCACACAACTGATGGTATTTAATACCATCAACACACAAAAGTTGTGTGAAATGCAGAATTTGTGTTCCACTCAGGAGAAGGCAGTCTGGAAGGCAAAGGGATATGGCCAGGAGTCCTCAGGGCTCTGGACGGATGGACATGGTAAACCAGTGGCCCCCAGGGCATACCTTCCGTGTCTGGCTGAAGCAGCTCACGGGCTGACTCATCTAGGCAAGGAGGGGATGTGCAAATTGGTAAGAGCATACTGGTGCGCCCCAGGATTCTCCTCTCATGCTAGTAAAAGAGCAATGTCATGCCTTACCTGTCTGAGAAAGAATATTGGAAAGGCAATACCTACAGAACCCTCCCATATCCCACCTGCCGGCGGCCCTTTCCAAGTAATACAAATTGACTTCATTCAATTACCCCCATGTAGAAATTTGAAATATGTACTTGTTTGCATAGATGTTTTCTCGAATTGGGTCGAGGCTTTTCCAGCAGCTACAAATACCGCTATGTTTACAGCTAAGAAAATTGTGCAGGAATTTGTATGTAGATATGGTATCCCTAGAATCATTGAAAGTGATAGGGGTACCCATTTTACAGGTGATGTCTTTCAAGGAATGTGTAAGTTGATGGGAATTGATAGTAAGCTGCACACTCCGTACCGTCCACAGGCGAGCGCGAAGGTCGAAAGAGTGAACAGCACTATTAAAAATAAATTGAGTAAAGTAATGGCAGAGACAGGATTGACGTGGCCAGAAGCTTTACCCATTGTTTTGTATAGTATCAGAACCACTCCCAGGTCCCCTCTTAATCTGTCTCCTTTTGAAATTCTGTTTGGTCGACAACCGCATGTCATGATTAACCCTCAGGATGATTTGAAATGTAACAATGAAGTAACTGTAAAATACTTAATTAATATGAGTAAGCAGTTGAGGAATCAAAATGATAATCTGAAGTTGGTGATTCCTGATTTACCAGATAGTAATTGTCATGACATTGAACCTGGGGATTATGTAATGATACGAAATTTTCTACGCTCAGGTTGTCTTATTGATAGATGGGAAGGACCATACCAGGTCTTATTGACTAGCACCACAGCATTGAAGGTTGCTGAGAGAGAGACTTGGGTCCATTCATCCCACTGCAAGAAGGTTGCTGATCCAGAGAAGTCCCGTGATAAGGAACAGACGGTAGAGGTTGTATCACTAGAGTGTCTGTTCCAGGAGGACTGAGGCGGCACCTGAGCCTTGAAGACCGAAAGCAGCTGTCGACTCCCCTCTCCCTTTTATTGTTTTCTCCACTTCCCATCCCCTCTCCTTTAAAATTTCTTTCTCCCCCTTCTCATTCTTCTCTATTTCCTCCTCAAAGATGGACTTGCCCCAAGAGACTGTGGTCCGGATTTTGATGTTAACCATGATGTTGACCAGAGCAGTCTGTTCCGGCGAGAGTACCATAGAGGTCGAAAGAGGTTCTGGAATGGGTTCCGATTATGATGATGGAGGCGTAGTTTTCCAAGATCAACCAAGCCAACAAGCAAAGGCGAGTATCAGAAAACGATCCGATAGAAGAAATTGTGATGGATTGTTAGCTGAGGAAAATTGTATCTGTAGGCTCTGTGATAATCTGGTTGAAGATGGATGCATAAAGAAATGCCAATCTAGTTTTAATATCCATATGGACCGGCATCCATTGAGTGACTATCACTCCTTAGTGGGTAACGTGTTAAACCAAACAGATTGTTGGGTATGCTCTCAAGTACCTCAGGGTCACAGTAAATCAGGGCTAGTACCATTTCCTTTAACGTTAGGGGAGGTACTTGAGCTAAGTGGTGGGAGACCGGTGGACCGGAGGTTTAACATCTCCAGCCCTCCTAGTTTGAAGCTCCACCAATACCATGTGGATAGGTCCCTCATATGTTTTAACATCTCCAATCCCAGAAAACCGGGAAATTGGGAAGTGTCATGGAGCAACCTTACCATGACCTTTTCACACAGAGCAGATAGAATGCCTACAGATACAGAGCTCGTACGCCACATAGCCAGTAGAGGAAAATCTTTCCGGTATCGATATACCTTAGGAAATAGGATTACTAAAGTTGGAGAGGTATCACCAGGATACTGTGCACATATCGTACAAACCGATACGTGCATTAGGCAGATGGAAGAATTAGGGTCAGGAGATTTCACCTGGAAGGTTTGTAACATGGTCATGTCCTTCTCCGTCCCCTATGTTCTCCCCGATGATGCATATTTCATATGTGGGAGAAAGGCGTACAAGTGGCTTGCCCCAAACTCTGAAGGATTGTGTTATATTGGAAAAGTATTGCCTGAGGTGATGACTGTTACACATGACAAAATGAAGGACATACACCGTGGTGCCCAAACTCCTTATACTCACACTCACTACGAGCACCTTGTTAAAAGACAACTGTCAGAAAGGTTAGAGCATCCGGCCTCTGATCTTATCCATGAATCCACCGGGATTCAGGTTCTGGTAGCGTTAGATTTCACTCGCACCGCTCGAGGTGTGATGAATTATAGATACATTTCCGCACTCGCCAATTTGTTAGATAATATCACTGAAATGTATGATGACACGTTTAGATACACTGGAAGAGAACTTCAAGCTTACAAAACAGAACTAGTTCAGCATAGGATGGTTCTTAATTATCTTACAGCAGTAACAGGCGGATATTGTGTTACATTGGCAACACAGTACGGCATAAAGTGTTGCACGTATATCACAAATAGCACCGAGGATCCGATAGAGGTCATAGACCAAAAGATGGACGATATTCTGCAATTAAAGTGGGAATTTCGTCGAAAACACAATCTCACCCTTGCTGCTGTAGGTAATGAGCTGACTGGGTGGGTGTCATGGTTGAACCCGCGAAATTGGTTCTCCGGTTTAGGAGACTGGGCTCAAGGAGTCATAATGGATGTTGGAAAGTTTCTCCTATGTATTTTGGGTGTCGTTATATCGTTTGGGTTGATATTTAGATGCGGGCAGGCTTTAATAAGGTGCAAACAAAGTACAAAAGTGATGAGCTTGAGGAGTGAGGAAACTGTAATTAACCTGGATTTGATTTATGACCCAATGCTAGAAACCATGACGTAATGATGTAATAAGTATACGGTCCGTCTTTCACCCATTTCTATGTTTTCCTCCGAGGTACAAAGACCCACGTAGACGAAGGATTTGATGAGCCAAGGGGCCGACAACGGAAAGATGGAAAGAAGAAGAGCAGACGACCTGATAAACAAGATTTTGATGGACAATGCCATGGGTACCCCAGTTTCCCTAGGAACTTTAAAATCACGCTAGCCCAACATTTTTTGTAAATCCATGGACGTTGTATGCTTTACTCACGATTTATGAGCAAAAGCACAAAGAAGAAGACTCCAATCAACCGACACCAATCAAGACCTCAATCGACGAATGTACATTTCCCTGACATAGAATATTATTGCATTTTTCGTAAGTGTTCTTTATCTTCATCTCTACAACCCTCAGGTAACGACACACATAGACGATAGGGAATACAGGCACAGATATCAGCAACCACATACCTCCCCCATTCATGTATCATCAACTAAAATGTGCATCCCCATTTTGTTACAACTGAAAGCCGAAATGAGCTCGGTAAAGTTTGACAGCCCATCCACAGACCTGTACCACAGGATAAGAAGGAATTCAAATGTATACTTCGCAATACCTCGAAGCTTGATTTACCACACGTACGGCACGATGATACATGACCCTCCAAACATGGACTCATACACACATGCTTCTACTTTCTCACTAGGTCATACCCTCTTCACACCTACTCCATTCTTCTTCCTTTCCCCACCATGGAAATCAATTAACCCCTGACTTACATTTTTCTCCTTAAATATTTTGTGGCAGTTATTATTGACTGCCAAAGGGTGGACTGTCAAAGTCAGAAAAATGTCTCAATGCACGTTGCCATATTTGCACCGCACACTGGTCCGTGCTGCGCATGCGTACGCTCTCCCGTGGAAGCGCATACCCGCAATAGCGTGCACTCGCACGCGCAGTATGCGCATTTACGGTAGAGTTTATGTGATCGTAGCGTGCGACTCATTAGTTACAAATGTTCACAATTAATGTAGTTTATAGATCATGATCCCTTTGATAGTTTCTGTAAGTTTGGTTAAAGTATAATGTCCCAGAGCTGAGGAATCCCTCTTTGCATCGTACGAAGGGTTTAACAGGAATCATACAGCAGTGTTTGGTACCCATCGGAAGAGTATTTGATTAGCAATATTCCGGTGTTGGTTTGGAGCGTATTAATCGCTCGTGCGAATAGTTATGGACATAAGAAGTTTATGTCCATTTCTATGATTTGCACATACTCAGGTATGCGGCGGGAAACCCAGTTTCCCACCCACCTGAGCTGTTGGAAATCGTCACAGCCCACCTGTATGAATCACCCTATGACCTTTTGTTATGATGCAGGGCCGAATTCCTTCGGCCAATGGACAATGGGATTGTAGGACCAGGAGATTGCATTGTGTGTGGAGCATAAATAGGCAGGCCGACCGCATCCAGCTCTCACTCTCTCATCAACGGTTATCTGCTGATAATCGGGAGCTGGATATCGAGGCGCTGGCGATCATACCCTTTGTGCGTAAGTTCTCTCCATAATCATTGTCTTTCTGCGAGCCAATCTCTCTCTCTCTCTCTATCTCTCTCTCTCCTCTTTTTCTCTTAAATACCTTATAGTATTATAGTATTGTATCGTATTGCATTTAGGTCAGTGTAGTATTGTCTTTTTGTATTTATTGTTTAGTTCTGTGGTTAGGAAGTCTCTGTTATATTGTAGTGTATCATATGTACTGTTATCCCCTTTTACAAGTATTCTAGATATAATACAGTTAATAGGCCTTGGAAACCTAAACCAGTATCTGTGTATTTCCTATAGTGATAAGTGTTCATTTGAGCGTCGGTGACGCTCATGCAGCTTTGTAGATAGTCAGGTTCCACAAGGTTGCACTTACACCCTGTACTCACATTAAGGTATTCAGTGTATTTCATCGGTATAAGGTTTAACATAAAGGTATAGTGTTGTGAGCGTCTGCATCGCTGGTGACCTCCTCGTGGTCTCTAGCGTACGCTACGTTACAGCGAATCTTTCCCCTAGACATAACCAATAACGTGTCCTGTGATCACTGGGCCGTGAGCGAACGTGACGCTTGAGCGTCTCGCCTACGGCTGAGCGATCGTTACGCAAATAGCGTATCATTACGGTATTTCTTAAGTAAGCAGCGTACAGTGTTCTTAGCTTCATAAGGGTTGATTATACGACAAAGGAATTTAGCATTGTCAGTATAGGGGGCGGGGTGGAGGTGGATCGAGGGCGGAATGGGACGGGGTTAGTGAGGCACATAATTTAAGCCACACCCCTGCTCTGTAATTCAGCTATCATTGGTATTATACAGCGGGGGGCATGGTTATGATGACGCAATTCAGCAAGAATCACGTCATCGACTGCCCGGACCGCCCACTTTACTCACTAAGTGGGCGGCCGGTAAGGGGGGGACCTGAAAAATCGGGAGACTTGCCTGCTCTTCCGGGGGGCTGGGAGGGTCACCCGATTTTCAGGAGCCTCCCACCTATTCCAGGAGAGTAGGCAAGTATGTTCCAGACCCGACACAAACCAATTTGTACAAAAAACAACATTTAGACACTTACTGTACGACATTAATCAGCCAGTCAGGAATGTACAATAGCTGTCTTTCATTCTGATGTCCCCCCTCTTAACTACATTCCTCCAACACTACTTCAGATCTTTTTTCCAGACAGTAGACAAAAAAGTTCACACCCTTGGAAGCCCATTTCATGTTTATGTTTAGGCTCTGTAAGTCTGCATGAGAAGTTTCTCCTCCCCCTCTCCATTTGCAGCCTCTCCCAAAATTCCAGGGTCAAGGGGCCTAATTCAGACCTGATCGCTAGCAAGCGATTTTTGCACTGCTGCGATCAGATTGTCACCGCCCAAAGGGGGAGTGCAGTTTAGCTGCACAAGTGTGCGAACGCATGTGTAGCAGAGCTGTACAAACAGATCTTGTTCAGTCTCCGCGCAGCCCAGGACTTACTCAGCCGCTGCGATCACATCAGCCTATCCGGGACCGGAATTGACGTCAGGAACCCTTCCTGTAGACGCTTGGACACACCTGCGTTTTTCCAACCACTCCCTGAAAACGGTCAGCTGCCACCCACAAACGCCGTCTTCCTGTCAAACTCCTTGCGAGCGCCCGTGGGAATGGATTCTTCACACAAACCCATCGCTGAGCGGTGATCCACTTTGTACCCGTGCGACGCGCCTGCGCATTGCGGTGCATACGCATGCGCAGTTTAGACCTGGTCGCCGCTGTGCGAAAACGAACCCTAGCGACCAGGTCTGAATTACCCCCAAGATAAGATGCATTAGCTAACATGGAGAAGAACTGTATCAGATGCAATATGTATGCAAGCATGCAGAAGGAAACCACTGCTCTCAATAAAGACAATTGTTTGTTATACATTTCAGATTTAAGACCTTCTCCATGATCCAGAATGCTGTTGGAAGAATAATCTGAGTACAGATATGAATAGATGGAATACAAGAGATGCATTATGGCTGTAGAATACAAAACACTACAGTACATCAGATTCAGTGGGATTACCATGCCGTCTCCCCACCAGGGCAGCTTGTAATCACTTAGGGATTTATTTACTAAAGTGCGAGTTTACAAAAGGCTGGTACAGTGAAAGCGCGGTACTTATCGCTATACGTCATGCGGCTGTGGTAAGGTAGTGACTCTGACAGTATGGGATGGAAGGCTGCACATCCGTGCAGACTGACTCCCGTTGGAAGGAACACACACCTCCCACTACTCTCCATCCCAATCAGGCAGTGTGACACACGCTGCAGGTGGAACTGTCTCTCTCTCTCTCTCTCTCTCTCTCCACTGCAGGAGGAACTGTGTCTCCCTCTCCACTGCAGGAGGAACGGTCATCTCTCTCCACTGCAGGAGGAACGGTCTCATCAGTCTCCGCCTCCCTGAGGCTCCAGCACTAGAGGGTAAACACTAGAGGATACACACCCAGTGTAATGTATACGCAGGAGACAAGGTACTGAGTGCACTATACTCCAACAATCTCCACTTGTATAAACCTGCACTTTAGTAAATATACGCCTTAGAGAACAATAAATAAACATGCTGGTCTTGTAATATGGCACATACTGGTCTTACCTACTCGTCCGGAAGTTGCAGGAGACTCCCTATTTTTCAGGTAGTCCCCCACACCCCTGGAAACCCACCTACTTCCTATTAATTTTAGCCCTGCCGCTTCCTTGGAGGACCAGTATTTTGTAGGATTTACCTGATGGGGCATGGGGCAATTAGGCGAAAATCCAGCCCTGCCCCCGGAGTGCCGAGCTTCTTCTCCTCTAAGGGCTTCTCCTGGAAAAGAGTTTTTAAATTAGGCAAGAATGACATGACAATCATCCTTCATAAATACACAAGTATGTTTATGACACAATGGTTAAAAAGAGAATATGGTTTGCATGTCAGAGTGGCATAGTTAAAGTTCTAATCTTATCCTGATTGAAATGTTGTTGCAAGAGCCATGACAGCAAAAAGCCAAATAGGATAACACATTTCCAAGCAGATGTGATGTGACAGACTGGCCATAGGCACATGAACTTTGGTTTGATGTCAAAGGGTGTCACACATTTCCCCATCTTCAGCAGGACAGTCTTGCTTTTTGCAATAGAGCGCATCCTGAGCAAAAGATTGGGCTGAAAACAGGTGTACAAGCATATATGCACAACTCTCCATAGCCCACAATTCCATAAACGAGCCCTGTCTATGTTTCACCTATGTGCACATCTCCCATTGCCACCGTGATCAGCTGCAAGTGGAGATGTGTTTTACCAGTGTCGAAACAAGGCTCTATGCCACCCTGTGCTAGGGATGGCCATTGACCACCGATGATTCCTAATCATCGATGGTTTATGGCCGATGTCGAATGCTTTTGCCATCGATGGGAGAAAACCAGATAGTTTTCCTCCATCGATGGCACAGCATAAATGTTTTTTTGCAAGGTGCCAGGACTTGGAGCATAGCTCCGCCCCCGACACCCATGAAATCTTGCCCTTTTTCTGTGATTGGCCAGCAGGTCATTCACTGAAACCATCGATGGTCTCCCATAGCTTAGTTGGTGACCATCGATGGCCACTCACAGTTTCGCCATCTATGGCAACCATCAATGGCGAACACACCAATGGCTATCCCTACCCTGTGCTAGCCTCTCCCTCTTCCCAAACCCATGACGTAACACTTAGGGGGTGGGGCCACCAGCACTAGGAAGTAGAGCACTATCCAGGCAGCTCTACAGGTGTCCCTTGGATACGCCGAACGGCTCTGCAGTAACGTACTGGTTGTAGTGTACCGTTCCAGCTACAACCCTGCGTATGACTCAGTACCACCCATCATTACATAAGATCCATTCTAGAGCACGCACAGTACGGAACCACACAAGATATAGCTGCAATACTGACTTGTGCTCTACACAGCATCAGCCGCTACAGTATGTGTTAATTAAGGGATTTGTCTACTTTTATTATTGTTGTATTACATGTTTCTTTTGAGAACTATTATATTATTGGTGTTAAATGGAAAATTCCAAATTAATGTTCTTTCCTTGATGCACTGCTCTAAGATTTCCTCAACTACTATGTCTATAATCTTGGCACATAAATGGTCATTATTATTTCATTTCTCTTTTGTTTTTACCTATCAGAGATTTATATTTATTGCTCGCTAGGACTGGTAGGGTGACATTCATATTTCCTCTATACCAACTTCCTCTTTCTGGAACTCCAAACACATTAGAAGAGAATCAGCTGCAAGGAAAACTCTTCATTACATGGTATTGATGTTGTGTAGTGGGTTAGAGCTGAAAATGGAATGCAATTTGCATTGATCTGAGCAGTCACAGAGGACAGGAAATCTGTAAATGCAGTATACATTTTCTGCTTACAGGAATGTCACTTGTATCTCTTGCCCCAAAGGTTGTAAATGAAAGAGGCTTGCAGGACTGCAAAGTCAAAGTGGACAAATAAAGTTCTCCTCTGTATTTTGGGTTATATCAGGGTCTTTGCTTATTGTTACAATGGCTGCAACATTTTTTTCATATCTCATTTTCTTTTAAGTTAACAGAGAATGAATTTCCAGCAAGCCTCCACGCAGAATGTGTTATGCAGCGTCACATGCCAATTTGTAGAGGTGCAAGGTTCCTACAATGCAGTGGTCCACTTCACTTTACCTTTGCCATTTCAAGCAAAGCCATTCCATGCTATGAGGCTGATTTAATATGCAAAAAGTAGCCCCATACTCATGGCCACTGGAAGTAATCTAGGTCTCTGGAGCTGCTGTTGCTTGGCCTCTCCAAGCTGCGCTCATCATCGTCAAAACCCAATCAACCTCACCACAATCTTCCCCAGTGGAGACCTGGGCCCATATACGTTTTACTGTCTCATCTATGGTGGCCAATCCCGGGATCGGCGGGATCCAGGGATTTAGGGCCAAAAATGGCCGGGATTCAATCCCGGGATTGGAAGCTCCAATCCCGGGGATTGAGGGATCAGCGTTGAGCGTCCACAGGATGCTCAAATGCTGCCCGGCTTCCTCCTTCCAGGTCCCCAGCGCAGCGTGAGAGGTCACGCTGCGCTGTCAGCTGCTGCTGGGAGCCGCCAGCAGCAGTCAAAGGGTGTTCCCCTCCCGCCCGCCCCCGGTATATGGTGAGTTATATGTGCGGGGCGGGCGGGGCGGGGTGGGGCGAGGGGGCGGCCACCTAGCTAAAAGCCAATCTGCCATTTTTCAATCCCGATACCTGGGATTGAAATAAAGGCCCGCGATTGGCTTCCCTAGTCTCACCCCTTCCAGGTACCATATTGTACCTAGGAGTTATAGGAAATAGAGCCAGGTCTTCCCAATAAAGAATACCAGGGCTTGCCCCCCCCCCCCCCCCCCCCAAAAAAAAAAAAAAAGAACACAGAGAGATGGAAAACTGTAAGAGGAGCTAGAAATATATACGTTATGGTAAGAACTTACCGTTGATAATGGTATTTCTGCTGTGTCCACAGTTTTCCACAGGATAACAATGGGATATGATGGAGCGACAGCGGATTGGCACCAAATGATCACAAGCTTTTAGTCCCCCCAGGATGCAACGGGCTCGTCCATATATCCCTGCCCACTGGCTCAGGCAAATCAGTTGTATTCCATAGCATTTAGGCAGGAGCATTATGTAGAACCCTATTCAGGCGAGAAGAACACACATGCACACCCTTCCATGCAAGAGGGAAGAGGTTAGGGAGTATAAAGATTCTCAAATCAGGTGCGTCAGGGTGGGATCCCTGTGGAAACCTGTGGACATAGGAGAAATACCATTATCAATGGTAAGTTCTTACCATAACGTATATTTCTCTGGCTGGGTCCACAGGTTATCCACAGGATAACAATGGGACTTCCCAAAGCAATTTTTAGTGGTGGGGACGCTCCTGATTGGACAGGAGAACCTTGCGCCCTAATTCAGCTTCCTGAGAGGCAAAAGTATCCAAGGCATAATATCTAATGAATGTGTTAATGGAAGACCATGTGGCTGCCTTACATATCTGTTCTGCTGAAGCACCATGTTGTGCTGCCCATGAAGGACCTACCTTACGAGTAGAGTGAGCAGAGACATTAGCCGGAACAGGGAGATCAGCTCGAGAATATGCTTCTGAAATCGTCATTCGAAGCCATCTTACCAGCGTCTGTTTAGTAGCAGGCCATCCCCTCTTGTGAAATCCGTAGAGAATGAAGAGAGAATCTGTCTTTCTGATGGCACTGGACCGATCCAGTTTCTTAGTGCACGGACTACGTCCAGCGACGCTTCAACTGCAGAAAGTCCCGATACCTGAAAAGTCGGGACTACAATTTCTTTGTTAAGGTGAAACTTAGAGACCACCTTAGGAAGATAACCAGACCTATTTCTGAGAACTGCTTTATCTGGATAAAAAATCAGAAAAGGAGATTTACATGACAGCGCTCCTAAATCTGATACTCTTCTAGCTGATGTCATAGTCAGTAGAAAGAGCACTTTAGCTGTCAACCATTTAAGATCCACTTTATTAAGTGGTTCAAATGGAGCACCCTGAAGGGCTTTGAGGACCAGACTTAAATCCCAAGGTACTGCAGGAGGAACAAAAGGTGGTTGAATGCGCAGCATTCCCTGGAAAAAAGTACGCACATCGTGTAAAGTGGCAATTTTCTTTTGGAACCATACAGTCAATGCTGATACTTGAACTCTCAAGGATGCCACCTTCAAACCCTTATCTATTCCTGCCTGAAGGAAATCTAAGATTCTGGATACTCTGAAAGATTTTGGATCCATACTTCTTTCACTGCACCAATGAATATAGATTTGCCATATTCGGTGATAAATGCGAGCTGAGGATGGTTTCCTTGCTCTGAGCATAGTTTGAAACACTTGTTGCGAGAAACCTCTTGACTTCAAGATAGAGGTTTCAACAGCCACACCGTCAAAGACAGTCGGTCCAGATGCCTGTGATAGCAAGGACCCTGCATCAGTAGATCTGGACATTGAGGGAGCAGAATTGGAGCCTCCATAGACATCCTTTGTAGATCTATGTACCAATGCCTTCTGGGCCAAGCCGGAGCTATTAGAATCACGGCACCCTTTGTTTGCTTTATTTTCCTCACCACTCTGGGTAACAGAGAGATTGGAGGAAACAGATATGCCAGATGAAAGTCCCATTTCACTGACAGTGCGTCCACAAGGATCGCTCCGGGGTCCTCTGTTCTTGACCCGTATGCCGGAACTTTGTTGGGAAGTCTGTAGCCAGTCCACCAGGCTAATGACCTTTTTACCTTTACTGGAAGTACCATCATTTGTTTCTTTATTGTCTGATGTACTCCATTCCATCTGGTCAGAATCAGATGCTGCAGAGGTCTTGAGTGGAATTGTGCATATTCCACCATGTTGAATGTTTACACCATCAAACCCATCATTCGCATTGCTGCGTGAATTGATATTGTCTGACTGTGTAACATTTCATGAATCATTAACTGCACCTTGGATAACTTTTCCCAAGGTAAAAATATTTTCTGCAAACTTGAATCCAATACAGCCCCCAAGTGAATCATCTGTTGTGACGGAATCAGAGATGACTTTGCCCAATTTATGAGCCATCCGTGTTTCTGTAGACAAGTTATTGTCTGTTGGAGATGGCTCAAGAGCAATTCCTGGGATTGTGCCAGGATTAAAAGATCGTCGAGGTATGGAAAAATTCTTATCCCCTGTTTGCGGAGATAAGCTGCCATAACCACCATAATCTTGGTAAATTCTCTGGGGGCTGTGGCTAACCCAAAGGGTAAGGCCTGGAACTGAAAATGCTGCTGGAGGATGGTGAACCTGAGATAACACTGATGGGACAATGCTATAGGAACATGCAGGTAATCATCCTATATATCCAGAGATACAATGTAATCCCCTGGTTCCATGGCCAAAACTATGGAGCGTAACGTCTCCATGTGGAACCCAAATGTATTTGTTTAACATTTTGAGATTGAGAATTGGCCGGAATGACCCATTTGGCTTCTGAACCAAAAATAGGTTGGAGTAAAAACCCTGTCGCCGTTGTGCCGGGGGCACTGGAATAATTACTCCGGACCAAAGCAATTTCTGAACTGCTTCCTGCAGGGCTCTGGCCTTCGCCTCTATATGAGACAGACTGGTGCAGAAAAACCTTCGAGGAGGCTGCTTCTTGAAAGGGAAAACATAACCCAGAGATACCGCTTCTTGCACCCAAGCATCTATTGTCGACTGCTGCCATATGTGTGCAAACTGAAGAAGTCGGCCCCCTACCCTGAGGTCCACCAGCGGAGGCCCGCACCATCAGGCTGATGGTTTCCGTTCTGGTTTGGAAGCTGGCCCTCTGGTGGCCCATTGCTTCTTTGCTTTACCAGACTTATTATACTGGGTCTGCTTAGAATCATTTTTGCCTTTTGTTTTACCTTGCAACCGAAATGGCCGAAACCCCGAACCCCTAGGCCTAGGATTATAGCTGGCAGGAAACCTGACCTTCTTGGATTCTGCTTCTGACTCCAGAATATCTGTCAATTCCTTACAAAATATGTTGGGAATATCTGAATATTCCCAACAAAATGCAAAGATTCCAGAACCTTCTTGGATTCGGAATCAGCTTTCCATGTACGTAGCCAAATTGCGCTGCGAGCGGCTACCGTTAAGGCTGATGCTTTGGATGCAATTGTACCCATATCCATTGCTGCTTCTTCTAAGAATACCGCAACCTGCTTCGTGTGAGCTATATGGGATTCCTGCTCCCTAGTAGGTGCTGAAAGGCCATTTTCCAGTTCGTCAGCCCATTCAGCTACCGCCTTTGCCATCCAGGCTGAGGCCATAGCTGGCCTTATGACTGCCCCTGACAGAGAAAATATGTTTTTCAAAAACCCATCCACTCTTCTGTCTGTGACATCATTTAATGATGTTGATGGCAAAGGCAATATAGATTTTCGCACCAAATGAATGACGTGCGTATCTACCTTAGGAGGCACTTCTCTTTTTAAACAATCCCCAGTTGGAAAAGGGTAATAGGAATCCCATTTTTTGGGAATTTTATATTTCCTATTGGGTGTAGTCCAAGCTTCCTCCATAATTTCCGTCAGCTCCTCTGATCCTGGAAACTCAACCCTAACTGTTTTGGGACGTTTAAACACCGGTGCTTTAGTTTTTATTATCGGCTCTGCTGAATCCTCTAGGGACAGAATAGCATCCATTGCTCCAATTAACTCAACTATATCCTCTGAGCTAATACCTTCTACCTGTTCTTCATATGGTGAAGTAGAGTATATATAGCTATCCTCATCTGATGTATCATCCTGTGTAGCCTGTGAAAGAGATGATATATTTACCCTTGGTTTATCAGCTTGTTGATTTGTAGAAGCTGTTGGGGCTATACCATTGTTATGAGTGTTGGTGTTACTGTTAATGTAACCTCGTCACCTTTGCCGCTCTTAGACATGATAAATAATCAGCTTTTCACAGTATACTACACAATCTGTGACTGTAATCACTTTACTGTATTAAAGTGATATCAATCTGACCCCAACCCAAGCACCAGCATTGAGGCTCAAAAGAAACCACTGACAAACATATATAAAGTCAGCAATCACACTAGCAGTCAGTCACATGTTATATATTAGTCATATTATCAACTATGAACACATTTCAAAGTATGTAGGAGTACATTTACTGAATTCTGTTCTATACAGTTATTTAACGTATTCAAACGCATTGCGAAGAAAACCACAGTAATGTACACAGACTCATATGCAATAGGCACTAAAGTTAACTATTCATACTAACAAAAGTAGATAGCATTTTAGTGCTGTATAACCCGTACTCCAATAGAGTGGGATACAGGGAGACTCACCCCACTTCCAGGATCGATCAATACGTTAGCGAACGCTGAGTGGATCCAGACGCTACTAGTGTACACTGCTGCTCCGGGAACTTTTAGTGGACACAGACGCTCAGTCAACGCTACTGCATGCAGACGCACCGGTCTGCAACCCGGTCTCCTCGCAGTAACATTTAGTGTACACAGACGCAGCGGCCTATGCTGCGACCGAGACCCCTCGTGGTAGCATCTTAGATGGAAGTGAGGTAACAGTTCATGGCGGGAGACTCGCGGAAACTGGTCATGAACTTGGGGGAGGGGTGACCAGAAGAGCGTCTGACTCCCCACCGCTGACATCAACCCTAGGGATCGCAGCCTCATACTAATCCTGGTGCTTATGATCCCTAAGGCCTAGCGCTGGAAAACCTGTGCTGGCGGCGCGCCAGCTACTGTTTGGTAGTCTCCTCCCAATACAGTGCGGCTGTGTCCGTATTCCCCTTCTAAGCGGAACCGATGCCTTACCTTCTCCCCATGCTCCGGCCACAGCCTGGTAACGTCTGCTGGACCTGCTAGTTATATCTGACACAGACGCCCGTCGAGACAGCACTTGTACCGTGGGTAAGCGTTGTTGCGACCCGGCGGAGAGTTGTTGGAGCGACTCTTTCCGATATGCGTGTAAGACGCTGTTAGGAAAGATCACTCAAAAACAATGTAGTAAGACTATAAAAATGAAATAAGAAAAGCTTAGGGCTGCCAAACACAGCAGCCCTGTGACTATGGTCCGGCTCCTGCCGCACCAAACAAAAAACTGATTTGCCTGAGCCAGTGGGCAAGGATATATGGACGAGCCCGTTGCATCCTGGGAGGACTGAAAGCTTGTGATCGTTTGGTGCCGATCCGCTGTCGCTCCATCCTATCCCATTGTTATCCTGTGGATAACCTGTGGACCCAGCCGGAGAAATGCACAATTTGAGCAAACATATAATCAAGCGCTGGAAAAATAAATAAATATCAAACCTCCCTTATATGTGTGGATGTTCTTTATGAAGGATGGTTCCTCATGTATTTCAACCATTCATTTCCACTCACATATAGGACGGTATATAGAAAATAAAATAAAACAACAATACAATAGTGTAGTATATCAAACAAAAATTTGCAATACACCCAGGTGATCTGGGATATATCCCATATGCTCAGGGGTTAAGTTCGTGATGGACCTCCGCTATCTTCCTAATGGGGTTATGGACATAAACAGGGGTTCCGTATAAGATGGAGCTATGCTTTTCTCCTCCCTTGCAGTATACCGGGACTCACAATATATAATGTGTGAAGGTATCTTTATCGTAGTATAGAAACAGATGAGCGTACCTCAACTCACAATGAATGTATATATTCAAGATATATCAAGGTTTCTTTAGGGGGTTCTAGGAATAACAGCGTACCCCAAATCACAGTTCAGATGGTATTTTAAATCACATAAAGGTACCTTTCAATATCACAAGACCAAACGATGTGTAAAACTTGAACAATTGTATTCCATAAAAGGTGATGTCCAAACAATTAAAAAAATTGCAAAAGGAATGTACAATGACATAAAAAATAGGAGCAGTAATGCACGATCCCACCGAAAGGAGAGGACCACTGGTAACAGACACCTGATAGGTTGGGTTCTGGAAGTTCCTTCTCATTCAGGGTCCCAGACAGCGGCGTTTCTAAAGAGGAGGGGACCCATGTGCAGACTCCGTGTGTGGGCCCCCTCCTCTCCCGTAGCCGCCGCTGCTAGCGCTCTCAGAGCTGAGACTCCGAAAAATGTCCGCTGCGCCATTTTTCCGGAGTCCTGCGCATGTGCTGTAGACTCTGGCACTGTGCCAAAGTCTCTAGCGCTCAGTGCGCTAGCAGCGGCAGTGATGGCTACAGGAGAGGAAGGGGCCCACACACAGTCGCCGATGGACGCCGGAAAGGTAAGTATAGAAGAAATGGGTGCAGTGTGTGCGGTGTGGGCCCCCTCTGGACCCAGGGGCCCGTCTGCACCGCACACACTGCACCCTTTATAGATGCGCCAGTGGTCCCAGAGGTCCAGAATCCAAACGAAGAGACCGTGTATCACAGATTTCAGATGCTCCTCTCTGCTGCCAATGCGTTTCGATCTATAAAAAGATCTTTTTCAAGGCCTGCAGAGTAGGAGCCCATGTGATCTTTTTATAGATCGAAAAACGTTCGCAGCAGAGAGGATCATCTGAAATCTGTGATACACGGTCTCTTCGTTTGGACTCTGGACCTCTTGACCCTGACTGAGAAGGAATTTCCGGAACCCAACCTATCAGGTGTCTGTTACCAGTGGTCCCCTCCTTTCGGTGAGATCGTGCATTACTGCTCCTATTTTTATGCCATTGTACATTCCTTTTGGAATTTTTTAAATTGTTTGTACATCACCTTTTATGGAATAAAATTGTTCAAGTTTTACACATCGTTTGGTCCTGTGGATATTAAAAGATACCTTTATGTGATTGAAAATACCATCTAAACTGTGAGTTGGGGTACACTGTTATTCCTAGAACCCCCTAAAGAAACCTTGATATATCTTGAATATATACATTCATTGTGAGTTGGGGTACGCTCATCTGTTTCTATACAGCGATAAAGATACCTTCACACATTATATATTGTGAGTCCCGGTATACTGTAAGGGAGGAGTAAAGCATAGCCCCATCTTATATGGAACCCCTGTTTATGTCCATAACCCCATTAGGAAGATGGTGGAGGTTCATCACGTACTTAACCCCTGAGCATATGGGATATATCCCAGATCACCTGGGTGTATTGCAAATTTTTGTTTGACATACTACACTATTGTATTGTTGTTTTATTTTATTTTTTATATGCGGTCCTATATGTGAGTGGAAATGAATGGTTGAAATACATGAGGAACCATCCTTCATAAAGAACATCCACACATATAAGGGAGGTTTGATACTTATTTATTTTTCCAGCGCTTGATTAATAATCAAGCGCTGGAAAAATAAATAAGTATCAAACCTCCCTTATATGTGTGGATGTTCTTTATGAAGGATGGTTCCTCATGTATTTCAACCATTCATTTCCACTCACATATAGGACGGCATATAAAAAATAAAATAAAACAACAATACAATAGTGTAGTATGTCAAACAAAAATTTGCAATACACCCAGGTGATCTGGGATATATCCCATATGCTCAGGGGTTAAGTACGTGATGAACCTCCACCATCTTCCTAATGGGGTTATGGACATAAACAGGGGTTCCATATAAGATGGGGCTATGCTTTACTCCTGATTATATGTGTTTGCTCAAATTGT
This sequence comes from Pseudophryne corroboree, assembly GCF_028390025.1. Lineage (NCBI taxonomy): Eukaryota > Metazoa > Chordata > Amphibia > Anura > Myobatrachidae > Pseudophryne > Pseudophryne corroboree. The sequence goes on along the minus strand of NC_086453.1, from coordinate 266,692,261 downwards.
GCATATTTGTAGATTGTTTTAGAGAGTGCTTTATTCTCTCTGGAGCTACACATTTTAGCAGCCGTGAGTGCCCGAAATAGATCCACCCCAATTTTCTGATCAAACCATTGTAAGAGGAGCTGGCAACAGGTGGTGAATATTCAGGGGTACTGGAAGAGATGGACACTGGGGTGTGGGGGTGCCAAATAAAGGACCTACCCAGAGATGCCAATTATGCTAGGTCAGCCACTATTTGTTGGTACGTTACCTCTCTCCACTTCATCTGTCTTCAAGATTTGATAAATCTTCCGTCATATCATGTGCAGTGACGAGACATTTTTTTTGCGCCCCCCCCCCCCCATATCTGAAAAAGGGAGGTGCACGCCAAAAATAAAGGACTGTGACTACCTGGTAAAGGGGAGTGGTCACAGAATAGTACCAGTTCACATTAAACCAACTTAGTGTCCGTTATTCACAATATATCACACCAGACAGCAGAGCCCCTTATACAAATTGCGCAATAGTAGAACCCCTTATAAACATTACGCCACAGTGAAGCCCCTCATCTTCATTCCTTTTCTTCATCATCATTACTCCTCCCTATTCATCCTTCCGTCTCTTCTAAAGTCATCATTCCTCCGTCTCCTCATCTTCATTCCTCCTCCTCCCATCACCCCACTGTACCCCACCCAGGGAGCTGTAGTGCTGCTAACCTCATTCCTCTTCCTCTGTCAGCACCCAGCAGTTGGAACCTCTTCTCCTGACTCCTGCTGACTGCTTACTGTGCATCGCACTGCCCGCTCCAACGCAGCGGCGAATTTCTCATTAGGCATATGAGGCACAAGCCTAGGAGCGGCACTTATTGAGGGGCGGCACTTGGATGCTTGTGTTGGTACTGTCAGCCCAAAAAGTACCAGTAACTGCAAAATATTTCCACTGTACTGTACTGTACCATACAACAACCTTTAATGGAGTGTAAATGGGTAGGACATGCACATACTGTTCCTGTAAGCTGTCCTACATAGTAAATATGTATACATAATTAAAATGTCTTAGTTAGTGCCTTTTTTCATTATAACCGATGAATAAAAATAATAAAATTAGGCAGGCAGGGACGGCCATTACTGTTGTGCCTAGGGGCAACCTCACCCCTAAATCCACCCCTGGCCATGGCTCCTCTGCACACATTGCGCAGGGCACTGTGGGATTGGACTGGGAGAGACATCATGATGTCTTTCCCAGTCCCAAGAGATGTTGCAGGAGACAGGGGAGGGGGCGAAGCAGACGGCCAGTAAGCTGCAGCACTGCCCGCTGTAATGTGTAATGGTAGCAGTGCGCCTAGCAGAGAACGAGCCAGGCGTACCACTGCTATTATACATTGCAGCGTTCAGTACACAGCAGCTGGCTGCGCATACAAAGGGGATCATGGGTGGATGCGGCCGGTTGCACCCACAGGGCAATTGCGCAGTGTACCAGCACTGTCCGCATCACCCTAGTTACGGCCCTAGTCATGTGCCATGTGACTGTGGTTGCCATGGTAGTCCAGAATCATAAATCATTAATAGCACCCAAAGAATTAAAGGGAAAATGGTAAATACCAGCATTATTCTGCTAAAGTGCAGCATGTTAAATAAAACATACCTATTTGTTTCATGGGATTTCTGCTTTAACTTCGAAACTCACTTCTAAGCCATGGGTCTTAGGGGCCTATTTATTAACATTATTTTTACTAAAATAATGTGAAAAAGGGTGTTTTCACACCCTTTTCACATTATTTTAGTATCATTAAAATGTATTCAAGAGCTTTTGGAGCAGTTTTCTTGAAAAACTGCTGTGACACTCTGAACTTGACCCCCTTAATTTGTACAACAAAGGATATGCATTGCAGGCAACTGCCGGACTGGATAAGACATGAGTAAGGTCCCCTAATTCTCCCCTTGCTGAGCTTCCATTACTACTCATCCTGTTAATGCTGAAGGGGTTAACACTCCCTTCTGCTGTTGCCTGGGAGATACCAGCAGGACCAGTGAGCAGACAGGCACTAGGACCCTTGGACTTACTTATAATGGAGGAGGGAGTGAGAAGGCTGATGGAGTTTTGATTGGCTGTGGCAGAACGGGAAAAAGAGGAGGCGGGGTTCGCACCAGTGTGTGTGAGGGGAGACACGCTGTGGAGAGTGGAGCTTCCCGCTGAGGAGACCGCTGTGAGGAGCAGCTGCTGAGGAGACCGCTGTGAGGAGACACGCCATGGAGAGCGGAGCTGCCGCTGAGGAGACCGCTGTGAGAGCTGCCAGCCGCTGCAGTAACACCAGCCTGCCCAGTACTGAGAGAAGCTAACGGGAAAGGTCTCAGGTGATAAAGGGGTGTGGGTGAGGCTGTTGATAGCAGGTACCTACCTCTGATGCACAGACACTCCAGCTAATGCCCTCAGATAGAAACCCAGAGTCACCCAGATCCGCATACACAGCTGAATAGGGGTCAGATGAGAGAGAGAGAGATGCTCTTCCTTTTACTTAGCAGACACAGCTATTAAGAGTACTGGACAGTATTAAATATTGTACCTTTCAACAGGGGAGTCCATTAAATGACCAGCACAACCCTTTTTGGTTATAATTTACCTCAGGAAAGGCAAGCGCCAGGTAGCAAAATTAAACTCTAAACTGCATTAGTGAACAGGGTGACAGGAAAGAGCGGACCCCTTGTGTATTTTAGACACTCCACAGCTTGTAAGAGCCAGCTTTATTATATCTTGCCTGCAATCTATCTGCACCTTTCATGTGATGCTGAACTGTATTGTGAACACATTCTAGCTATTCAGAGCCTCACCTACTAATATAGCCTGCAACTTTCAGCTGTGCTTAAATTCTTACGGCTTTGAAAACTGATCTTTAGTTTCATTCTCATTGAACCCTGCTGCTGCCTGTACGGTATGTTATCGGTCCTCTGACCTACACATCTGCAATCACCTGAGTGCCTGCATGTCTCACACCTACCTGCTTTTAAGTTGGAGACTGCATGAATTTGTTAGCCGGGTCCCACTGTGACTAGCCAGAGTCCTATGCTTGCTGTTTGCAACCAAGTCACTTATCTGTCTGTTTAGATACATTATCACGTACTGACTGAACTTAGTTGAGTACTTGCATACTCCGTCCGCTTTGCATGGAACTGTACTCTTCATAATGTGCCTCAGTTACTGACTGCCAGCAACTAGCTTGACATGCTAACGTTGAGCCTGCAATTAATATATCTTTTACGCTTCTGAACTTTATTATATTCCTAATGCGTCTGAACTTGAACTTTTAACTATGTATAGGCATTGGTTAGACTGACTTGCATCTTGAGAAGGGTTAAACTGCTACCCATAGGATGTTTAGAGTCACTTCATGTGATTAATATCTTCGTGTAAAAGTGAACGGTATATTGTGGTCTTACACCTGTGCAAGGAAAATTCATGCTGATCTTTGCAATACTACTGTATGTTCAAGTTTGTATTACTTGCTTTATGTTATGAATTGCTTTGCCTCTTAACTAGTTAACTCCACAGCGGTGACCGTTCTGATCCTGAGTAATACATTTTTCGGTCACCGTCCTAATGTGTGGGGACTATTGTGTTGGGTCCTCCGGGGTTGGGTTTCCTCGTCCATCTGCCTAGGGTTCTAGAAGCTAGATCTGGTTGAAGAGGTGATCACGGGCAAAGAATCCAGGTACGTCAACTGACACCGGCACCTGCATAGACATCCCACCTTTGCTTACCTGTTACAACTTGCCGTCCACGAACAGGATTCAGGATGTCGGAACCAGAGGAACCTCAGACGCCCGCATCAACTACAGTTTGAAGGAGGTTACCAACTTCCTCAGGCCAGTCATCACCAGCTGTGTCTTCACAGGCTGCATGATGCCTTATTATTTTGGGGCCCCATGGCTTCCCATATATTCGGGAGATACTATGACCTGGCACGAGTCCTTTTAAAGAATTTAAAGAAAAATTAAGATCTATGTTCAGGCTGTACCCCCTCAATGAGGAACAAAGGCCCTCATTCCAAGTTGTTCTCTCACTAGCTGCTTTTAGCAGCAGTGCAAATGCTAAGCCGCCACCCTCTGGGAATGTATCTTATTTTAGCAGAAATGCGACCGAAAGGATCGTAGCGCTGCTACAAAAAAAGATTGTGCAGTTTCTGAGTAGCTTGAGACTTACTCTTAGCTAGCGATCACTTCAGACTGTTTAGTTCCTGTTTTGACGTCACAAACACGCCCTGCGTTCGGCCAGCCATGCCTACGTTTCCCCAGCCACTCCTGCGTTTTTATCCGACACGCCTGCTTTTTTACACACACTCCCCGAAAACAGTCAGTTACCACCCAGAAACACCCACTTCCTGTCAATCACTCTGCGGCCAGCTGTGCAACTGAAAAGTGTCGCTAGACCATGTGTGAAACTGCATTGGCTTTTGTGAAAGTATGTCACGCGTGTGCACTTCGCCCCATACACATGCGCAGAAGTGCTGCTTTTTTACCTTATCGCTGCGCTGCGAATGAAAGCAGCTAGCGATCAACTCTGAATGACCACCAAAAAGCGGAGGTCGTCATCGGGCAACTAAAAGGTGCAGCATTACAGGAAGTAAGATCCTGGTCTGATGAAGAGTGAAAGACAGTTGACGGGATCTTGAATAAGTTGGTCGGTATCTTCAATTTACAGACAATTGCAGAGTTAAAGGGACGTTTGTATGCCCGGAAGCAACAACCACATGAGTCCCTACGAGAGTTCGCACTGGGGCTACAAGAAGCCATGCGGGTAATACAGGCCAGAGATCCAAAAGAGGCTGAGGAAGTGGATGAGACCATGATAAATTTACTCATAGAAGGAGCCAGAGGGAAGGCACCAAGAGCTAAGTTGCGAATGTGCAGGCATCAAATTCCTGTCTGCACTTTTTCAGAATTTAAGAAGGCTATGATGGACATTTTATGCCTTAATCAAAATACAGATGTCAAGTATGGGACTGTGTCAGGGCTACTCGAGAGTGGAGTGCACAGAGATTCCCAATTAAGTCAGATGGCTGAACCCTTTGTCTCAAGAGGAATTGCTGTGCAACAGTTACAAGTTGGTCAAGACCAAATGGGGAGCTCACCAGTGTCGCCCTCGAGTTGATGAAAGAGTTAAAATAAATATGTCTGGAACAGGCTGAAGCTAAACACAAGGGATGGCGCTGGGATCAAGGTGGAAAAGAACGACAGAGGTGGGATTTGCTACTTGAATCGGGGCGACGCCCCATGGATCAATTTGATGCCCGAGGAAGACCTATATGCAGGCGATGCAAGCAGAGTGGGCACATCGAGAGGCAGTGTCCCAATGAGTCTTTAAACGACCCGACCCCGAAGTGAGGGACCGACCCTTGGGAGAAGATGCATCAGTAGGTCCATCGAAGCTGGGGTGGTGGCCTCTATATGTCGAAGATTGCCCTCACTTAAAGATTCAAGTTAACGGGGTGGAAGTATCAGCTCTTCTGGACACAGGCTCACAGGTGACGACGATTCATTGCAGAGTTTCAGAGACATTGGGACGAATCCGAGATAGCAACACCATCAAATACCTGGTTACACCTATTTGCCAGTAATGGACAGCAAATCAAGTTCCGCTGCTATTGGGAGGCTGACCTTACTATCGGCAAGGCTAACATGAAGCGGCAAGGGTGTCTGGTCACCACTACGTACAACGAATATTTACCTCCGGTCATCTTAGGGATGAACATCTTAAAGAACTGTTCGGATGCATTGGTGGAGGCTCTTAAGTTGGAAATGCGGTCCGCGGCCCCAATGGAGCAGAAGACTCTACAGCAGACAGTCAGGATGCTTGAGGGGCAAAAGAGATTCACCAATACAAGGGGAGAAGTTGGGAAGGCGAGGATCACCAATCGCTAAAACGTCATCCTGCGACCAAATTCTGAACACATAGTGTGGTGTAAGGCCCAGATGGGTCCTGGGGGGCGTGATTATGAGCCAATCCTACAACCCTGCAACTTCGATGGACAGCAGCCATTCGCAGTGGCACAAACGCTAGCTAAAGTGACACGTGGAAGAGTACCCGTCCAGATATTAAACCCACATAGCTATCCAGTCCGATTGTTTTGACACTGTCCGGTGGCTAGAGTCATTCTGGTTGACTTTCAAGACGTCCAGGATGAGGTTCTACCCAGGATTTCTGAGGGAGCAGTGGCTGCACAGACAAGTATGACCACTGGTGAAGCTTCATGGTGGACTGCAGCACAAATCGGTGATCCAGATACTTCAGAGAGTCAGCATGAGGGCATACTTCAGGTTGTGTGCAGGAATGCCAAAGCCTTTTGTCAGCATCCATCAGACTTCGGCATCACATCACTACTGGAACTAACCCACCAGTTAAGGAAAGACACAGGCCTCTACCACCGGTCATGTACCAGCCGGTGAGAAATATGATATGATACATGAGATGAAGGAAGCTGGTGTGATACGTGAGAGCCATAGTCCATGGGCAGCACCATTAGTGATTGTGCGAAAGAAAGATGGCAGCCTCAGATTCTGTGTCAACTATCAGAAACTGAATGCGGTGACGCACAAAGATGCTTATCCACTGCGCCAGATAGAGGAATCGTTGAGAGCGCTTAAAACAGCTCAGTACTTCTCAACTCTTGACCTGATGAGCGGATACTGGCAGATCCCAATGGTAACAGAAGACAGGGAGAAGACCGCGTTCACAACTCCCATGGGTCTGTTCGAGTTTGATTCCATGCCATTCGGGCTCTGCAATGCTCCTGCCACCTTCCAATGAGTTATGGAGCACTGTTTGGGGCACAGGAAATTTGAGATGGTCCTTTTGTATCTTGACGATGTCATCATATTCTCAAAGTCCTATAACGAGCATTTGAAACATCTAGAGTAGGTCTTTGTCCAATTGACCAAATGTGGTCTAAAGTTAAAACCGTCCAAGCGCCATCTTCTAAAACCAAGTGTGCAATATCTGAACCACATAGTTAGCTCTGATGGGGTGAAACCTGACCCCGAGAAGATACGGGTGGTGCGGGACTGGCCTTTACCCTGTATGGTGAAAGACGTCTGCAGCTTTCTCAGCTTCATTGGGTATTACCGACGCTTTATTCAGCATTTCGCCAATGTGGCAGGCAGCACCACTTCATGAGTTACTACGTTGCAAATCAGGTCAGGAGAGGCAGAGTACTGCCTTGGTTGCATGGGCAGAGGAGCAACAGAATGCTTTTGAACATTTGAAGTTGTCACTAACGGAAGCCCCACTCCTTGCATATCTGGACTATGAGAATCCTTTTCGGGTTTATATGGACGCCAGCTACCGTGGACTGGGAGCTGTACTCTCTCAAATACATGACGGACGAGAGAGAGAGTTATAGCGTATGCCAGCAGAGGTCTAAGGAAGACCGAAAGAAACAGCGAAAATTACAGCACCTTTAAACTGGAGCTCCTTGCCCTCATCTGGGCCGTTACCAAAAAGTTCAAGAATTATCTAACAGCCACACCCTTCGTGATCGTCACGGACAATAATCTTTTGGCGCATTTGTCCTCCGCCCATCTTGGAGCGCTAGAGCAGCGATGGATGGCACATCTTGCCAACTTCAGATATAGTGTCTTACCGGAGTGGCAAGTCCAATGGAAATGCCAACACCTTGTCTTGCCTCCCAACCATCGATGTCGCAGAAGAGGAAAGGGATTGGTCGGAAGATATTGAGACCCCTGTGTTCAAACCTCCCAGGAAAAGAAAGCCGATAGTTACCTCCGATCCTGTTACTGCCACGGCAGACCTCACACCTGATGATGCTTCATCTGACAATCTTGAGTTTGACTGGAACAAAGTACAGGAAGCGAGTCCTGTATTACAAGACTTAATGGGCCTCATTCACAGCAAGAGTCATCTTACCAAGTCCAAGAGAGAAGCTGCTGATCTTGTACTGATCAAACTGTTGCGCCACCGAGACCAAATCAGCCTCCGACAGGGCCTTATCGTCTGCACCAGCCTTGATCCAAGCACCCACCAGCCCATCTCACAAATTACCATACCTAGACAGCAAGCTGGTATGTTGCTTAACGCCTATCACAGTCAGTCGGGGCACTTCGGGACCCAGAAGACAGAGGCGGTACTCCAACAGAGATTCTTTTGGGTCGGGATGAGATCTGATATCGACAAGTGATGTTGTGACTGCAGGATATGTAATCTGAAGAGACCAGCTGACTCGTCCCAAAAGGATCCTCTACAACCGATACAGAGTTCCCGTCCACTTGAAATTGTAGCGCTAGATCATGTGAAACTTGAGCATAGCTCCACTGGGTTCCAGTATGCTCTGACCATTACAGATCACTACAGCAAATTCTTAGTGGTGGTGCCAGCACGTGACTTGACAGCAAAAACAATGGCTGAGCTGTTCCTCAAGCACTCCGTACACCCTTTCGGCTACCCCAACAAAGTTCTTACTGACCAAGGCCCTGCGTTTGAGTCACAGTTGTTCCAGGAACTCTGTTCTCTATACGGTTGCAAGAAACGGTCGACTACGGCCTATCACCTGCAGGGGAATGGCCTATGTGAGAGAACCAACCAGATTGTGATCGGAATGCTCCGGAGCCTCTCGGCAGAGAAACGTACCCATTGGCCTCACCTCCTTCCGGAACTGACCTACCTTTATAATAATACAGAACACTGCTCCACGGGATTCACTCCGTTCTACCTAATGTTCGGGAGACAGGGCAAACTCCCAAAGGACCTAGAGCTGATGCCAATGATGGATGATCCTGACACCATGTGGACTGACTGGGTGCAAGAACATCAGCATCGGATAGAAACTGCTCGGAAACTGGTGGAACAACGAATGGAAACGGTGCATCACCATCAGGAGAAAAACTATAACTCTGATGCCCGACCAACACCCCTCCAGATCGGAGATAGGGTTTTGAAAAAGAAAAATCACTGGTCAAGTAAATTAGATGCCATGTGGGAAGATGTGCTCTATGTTATTGTACGAGTGCCGGCTGATGGACTATATACTTACCAAATCCAAAGACCCGATGGACATTTGAGTACCGTTCCCCGTGACCAGTTGAAGCTCTGCACCGTTGAAGTCCCGGCAGTAGAGAAAGACTCACCTCTGGCAGAAAGGCCGGGAACCCCAGGGGGCATTCCATTCCATGAACCCATAGAGCTCTTACTATTTATTGGTAGCACAACTCCGAGCTCAATGAAACCGGTAGCCCCAAGACCTAGGGAAGAGATATCTATTGAATGTGATGACACATTTTGTATTGTACCTGATCCGGCCGAAGGGGCGCTTACCCCAGTTCCTAAGAGGCCAGAACGCAGTACAAGAGGTACTCTACCTCTAAGGTACCGCGATTAAAATGTTATAATGCAGTATGCTTCTTTAGCCGCTGCTTCTGTGTATACATATTTATGAAAGTGTATATAATGTAATGTGTATGTCTTTATTTTGAGTACTTTCCTTGTGCTCATGAATATTCGGCCACCTCAGAAACTTTAGTGAGGATTTGCGTAACTGCGGCTCAGAACTCTTGATTGTGACAACTTGCATGAGGACAAGCATGCTTTTAAGACATGAGTAAGGTCCCCTAATTTTCCCCTTGCTGAGCTTCGATTACTACCCATCCTGTTAATGCTGAAGAGGATAACACTCCCTTCTGCTGTTGCCTGGTTGACTCCAGCAGGACCAGTGAGCAGACAGGCACTAGGTCCCTTGGACTTACTTATAATGGAGGAGGGAGTGAGAAGGCTGATGGAGTTTTGATTGGCTGTGGCAGAGCATGAAAAAGAGGAGGCGGGGTTCGCACCAGTGTGTGTGATAGGAGACACCCTGTGGAGAGTGGAGCTGCCGCTGAGGAGACCGCTGTGAGGAGACATGCTGTGGAGAGCGGAGCTGCCGCTGAGAGCCGCCAGCCGCTGCAGTGACACCAGCCTGCCCAGTACTGAGAGAAGCTGCCGGGAAAGGTCTCAGATGATAGAGATGAGTGGGTGAGGCCGCTAATAGCAGGTACCTACCTCTGACGCACAGACACTCCAGCTAATGCCCTCAGTTAGAAAACCCAGAGTCACCCAGCTCCGCATACACAGCTGAATAGGGGTCAGATGAGAGAGAGAGAGAGAGAGAGAGAGAGAGAGAGAGAGAGAGGGAGAGAGAGCAAGAGAGACACTCTTCCTTTTACTTGGCAGACACAGCTATTAAGAGTACTGGACAGTATTAAATATTGTACCTTTCAACAGGGAGTCCATTAAATGATCAGCATGACCCTTTTTGGTTATAATTTACCTCAGGAAAGGCAGGCGCCAGGTAGCAAAAGAAACTCTAAACTGCATTAGTGAACAGGATGACAGGAAAGAGTGGACCCCTTGTGTATTTTAGACACTCCACAGCTTGTAAGAGCCAGCTTCATTATACCTTGCCTGCAATCTATCTGCACCTTTCATGTGACGCTGAACTGTATTGTGAACACACTCTAGCTATTCAGAGCCTCAGCTACTAATAGTGGGGGTAATTCTGAGTTGATCGCAGCAGTAACTTTGTTAGCAGTTGGGCAAAAACATGTGCACTGCAGGGGAGGCAGATATAACATGTGCAGAGAGAGTTAGATTTGGGTGGGTTATTTTGTTTCTGTGCAGGGTAAATACTGGCTTCTTTATTTTTACACTGCAATTTAGATTGCAGATTGAACACACCACACCCAAATCTAACTCTCTCTGCACATGTTATATCTGCCTCCCCTGCAGTGCACATGGTTTTGCCCAACTGCTAACAAAGTTCCTGCTGCGATCAACTCAGAATTACCCCCATAGCCTGCAACTACCAGCTGTGCTTAAATTCTTACGGCTTTGACTGAAAACCAGTGACGTGCGGTGGGGTAAGGCAGGTGAGGCAGAGCCTTTCCTGTCAAACTAACGTTTGTGCCAGGGGTTTTGACTATATAAAGTATATAAAAAATACGAAGAATTTGTTTAAAATATCTTCTTTGCATTATTCTAATAATTTTTTTAGCCCAAACTCTGGAGTAAAAAGTCTATGGCAGGTGAGGCAGTGCCTCACCTGTCTATCTTTTCCGCACATCTCTGATCAAAACGCACCAAATTTCCAGGAGTTTATACTTCTGCACTTGTGTATAATGCCCAGATGTACCATTTTTGCTCATATATTGCATGCAAATCTGGCTCCAGGCACGGCGCTACCCGCTCAGCAAAGGGATGCAGTGCAGGTAGGCACCGGGCAGGAGAGGTGCCTTCACTGCTCTGCATCCCTGCTGAAGCGCCGTCCTGTTCTCCCTGCTGCTGGCTGCTGCACCTGCCCTGTCACACTGACAGGCAGCCGCAGCAGCGCCGGCAGCATGACTCCTTCTCCTCTCTCCCCTATGACAGTGAGAGGAGTGTCAGTTTTTGTTCTGACAAAAGGGGGCAGAGCTGCACGGACCAAGGGGGCAGAGCTACACGGACCAAGGGGGCGGGGCTACACAGGACCAGGCTAGCAAACTGTGGAAGATCTGGCCAGCAAGATTGTGGTAAGGGGATGTAAAAATAGGATTTTAATACCTACCGGTAAATCCTTTTCTCTTAGTCCGTAGAGGATGCTGGGGACACTCCAAGAACCATGGGGTATAGACGGGATCCGCAGGAGACATGGGCACTTTAAGACTTTAAAAGGGGTGTGAACTGGCTCCTCCCTCTATGCCCCTCCTCCAGACTCCAGTTATAGGAACTGTGCCCAGGGAGACGGACATATCGAGGAAAAGGATTTATTTTGATTTAAACTAAGGTGAGATACATACCAGCTCACACCTCAAGCATGCCGAACAACATGGCATTCATCCCAACGCATGCAACGGCATGAATAACGACAGCAACAGGCTGACTATAAACGCAACACAACACAACACGTGTGTAACCATAACCAATAGCTGCAGATACAGTACGCACTGGGACGGGCGCCCAGCATCCTCTACGGACTAAGAGAAAAGGATTTACCGGTAGGTATTAAAATCCTATTTTCTCCTTACGTCCTAGAGGATGCTGGGGACACTTCAAGAACCATGGGGTTTATACCAAAGCTTAAGAACGGGCGGGAGAGTGCGGATGACTCTGCAGCACCGATTGACCAAACAAGAGGTCTTCCTTAGCCAGGGTATCAAACTTGTAAAACTTTGCAAAAGTGTTTGAACCCGACCATGTAGCTGCTCGGCAAAGCTGTAATGCCAAGATCCCCTGGGCAGCCGCCCAGGATGAGCCCACCTTTCTGGTAGAATGGGCCTTCACCGATTTCGGTAACGGCAATCCAGCCATAGAATGAGCTTCCCGAATCGTATTACAGATCCAGTGTGCAATAGTCTGCTTGGAAGCAGGAGCCCCAATCTTGTTGGGATCATACAGGACAAACAGAGCCTCCGTTTTCCTAATCTGAGCCGTTCTGGCTGCATAACTTTTCAAAGCACTGACCACATCTAGAGACTTCGATTCCTCAAAGGCGTCAGTAGCCACTGGCACCACAATAGGTTGGTTCATGTGAAACGATGACACCACTTTAGGCAGAAATTGCTGACGAGTTCTCAACTCCGCTCTATCTTCATGGAAGATCAAATAGGGGCTCTTGTGAGACAAAGCCGCCAATTCAGACACCCGCCTTGCAGAGGCCAAGGCCAACAGCATGATCACTTTCCAAGTGACGAATTTCAACTCTACCTTAAGTAAAGGTTCAAACCAATGAGATTGCAGGAACCGCAACACCACGTTAAGATCCCATGGTGCCACCGGGGGCACAAAGGGAGGTTGGATGTGCAGCACGCCTTTCACGAAAGTCTGAACTTCCGGAAGGGAAGCCAATTCTTTTTGAAAGAAAATTGACAAGGCCGAAATTTGTACTTTAATTGAGCCTAACTTTAGGCCCGCATCCACCCCTGCTTGCAGAAAATGGAGAAAACGGCCCAGCTGAAATTCTTCTGGAGGAGCTTTCTTGGATTCACACCAAGACACATATTTTCTCTAAATACGGTGATAATGTTTCGCCGTTACCTCTTTTCTAGCCTGAAGCAGTGTGGGAATTACTTCACCGGGAATACCCTTTCGGCTAGGAGCCTGCGCTCAACCTCCAAGCCGTCAAACGAAGCCGCGGTAAGTCTTGGTACACGCACGGCCCCTGCTGTAACAGATCCTCTCATAGAGGAAGAGGCCAGGGATCTCCTATGAGCAATTCCTGAAGATCTGGATACCAAGCCCTCCTTGGCCAGTCTGGAACAATGAGTATTGCCTGGACCCTTGTTCTACTTATGATCTTTATCACTTTTGGAATGAGTGGAATCGGAGGGAACACATATACCGACTGAAACACCCACGGTGTCACTAGGGCATCCACTGCTATTGTTTGAGGGTCCCTCGACCTGGAACAATATCTCGGAAGTTTCTTGTTGAGGCGAGATGCCATCATATCTATTTGAGGAATTCCCCAACGACTTGTCACTTCTGCAAAGACCTCTTGATGAAGACCCCACTCTCCTGGATGGAGATCGTGTCTGCTGAGAAAGTCTGCTTCCCAGTTGTCTACACCCGGAATGAAGACTGTTGACAGAGCGCTTACATGCCTTTCCGCCCAGCGGAAAACTTTTGTGGCTTCTGCCATTGCCGCTCTGCTCTTCGTTCCGCCCTGGCAATTTATGTACGCCACTGCTGTTATGTTGTCCGACTGAATCAAGACGGGCAGATCGCGAAGAAGATGCTCCGCTTGTAGAAGGCCGTTGTAAATGGCCCTTAACTCCAGAATGTTTATGTGTAGACAAGCTTCATTTTCCCTGGAAATTTTCCCCGTGTGACTGCACCCCAGCCTCGGAGACTCGCATCCATGGTCACCAGGATCCAGTCCTGGATCCCTAATCTGCGTCCCTCTAGGAGGTGAGTGCTGTGCAGCCACCACAGGAGTGAGATTCTGGTTTTGGAAGACAGCATTATCTGTGGGTGCATTTGCAGATGGGATCCGGACCATTTGTCCAACAGGTCCCACTGAAACACTCAGGCATGGAATCTGCCAAACTGAATGGCCTCGTAGGCCGCCACCATCTTCCCTAGCAATCGAGTGCATTGATGAATCGACATTCTTGCTGGCTTCAGAATCTGTTTGACCAGGTTCTGAATTTCCAGAGCCTTTTCCACTGGAAGAAAAACTCTCTGTAATTCCGTGTCCAGAATCATACCCAAGAACGTCAGTCTTGTCGTCGGAACCAACTGTGATTTTGGCAAGTTTAGGAGCCAACCATGTTGTTGCAGAATTGTCAGGGAGAGCGTCACGCTCTGCAGTAATTGTTCCTTGGACCTCGCTTTTATCAGGAGATCGTCCAAGTACAGGATAATTGTGACTCCTTGCTTGCGCAGGAGAACCATCATATCCGCCACAACTTTGGTGAAAACCATCGGAGCCGTGGACAGACCAAACAGCAAAGTCTGAAATTGGTAATGACAATCCTGAATGGCAAACCTCAGGTAAGCCTGATGTGGAGGATATATGGGGACGTGTAAGTAGGCATCCTTTATGTCGACCGACACCATAAAATCCCCTTCCTCCAGACTGGAGATCACTGCTCGGAGAGACTCCATTTTGAATTTGAATTTTTTTAGACAGAAATTGACGGATTTTAGGTTCAGAATAGGTCTGACGGAGCCGTCAGGGACCACGAACAGGCTTTAATAAAAGCCTTCTCCATGTTGTGACGGGGGCACCGTGACAATGACTTGATTTTGACATAGTTTTTGTATAGCACCACATACCACCTCCCTGTCCGGAAGAGAAACTGGTAAGGCTGATTTGAAAAATCGTCGAGGGGGCACATCTTGAAATTCCAGCTTGTACCCTTGGGACACTATTTCTAATACCCATGGGTCTAGGGTCGAACGAACCCAGAAATGACTGAAGAGTCGGAGACGTGCCCCCACTGGTGCGGACTCCCGCAGAGGAGTCCAGCGTCATGCGGTGGATTTGGTAGTGGACTTCTGCTCTTGGGAACCTGCCACAGCCGGTGACCTTTTTCCCTTTCCTCTTCCTCTAGAAGCAAGGAAGGAAGACCCTCGTCCTTTTTTGTAATTATTGGGCGGAAAGGACTGCATCTGATAGTGATGCGTTTTCTTTTGTTGTGCAGGAACATAAGGTAAAAAGGATGACTTACCCACGGTAGCCGTAGATACCAGGTCAGCGAGGCCGTCACCAAACAAGACACCACCTTTATACGGCAGAGACTCCATAGCCTTCTTAGAGTCAGCATCAGCATTTCATTGATGAATCCACAATGCTCTCCTAGCTGAGACTGCCATAGCATTGGCTCTTGATCCCAAAAGGCCAATGTCCCTCGCAGCTTCCTTAAGGTAGGCTTCAGCATCCCTGATATGACCCAGAGTCAAAAGAATGTTATCCCTATCCAGGGTATCAAACTCAGATAACAAGTTATCTGCCCACTTTTCAATAGTGCTACTCACCCACGCTGAAGCAACAGCAGGTCTGAGTATTGTACATAAATGGATTTCAATGGATTTTCCTGCTTACGATTCGCAGGTTCTTTTAGGGCTGCCGTGTCAGGAGACGTAAGCGCCACCTTTTTGGACAGCCGTGACAGAGCTTTGTCCACAGTGGGGGGTGACTCCCACTTTTCTCTATCCCCAGAGGGGAACGGATATGCCACCGGAATTCTCTTGGGAATCTGAAACTTCTTGTCAGGATTTTCCCAAACCTTTTCAAAAAGAGCATTCAGTTCGTGAGAGGGAGGAAACGTTACCTCAGGTTTCTTTCCTTTAAACATACAGACCCTTGTATCAGAAACAGCAGGGTCCTCCGTGATATGTAACATGTCTTTTATCGCCACAATCATGTACTGAATGCTCTTAGCCAGTTTTGGATTTAATCTGGCATCACTATAGTCGACACTGGAGTCAGAGTCTGTGTCGGTATCTGTATTTGCTATCTGGGTAAATTAACGCTTTTGTGACCCTGGGACAACACATCCTCTACAGATTTTTTCCATGCCTGGTTTTGAGACTCAGGTTTATCCAATCTTTTATTCAACCAAGCCACATTCGCATTCAAAGCACTCAAATCATTTACCCAATCAGGAGTCGGCGGTGCCGACAGGGTCACTCCCACAGCCGTTTCTTTCCCTAATCCAATCAGTCTCCTCCTGGGAAGAGCACTCTGCCTCAGACATGTCGACACACGTGCACCGGCACTCACAAACACACTGGGCATATAGGGGACAATAAAGCCTGTCAGAGAAACACAGAGGGAGTTTGCCAGCTCACAACCCAGTGCTTATCCAGGGTCTGAACACTTTTATAGAAAGCCCCAGACCTGTTAGCACTTTTATATTACATTATTAAATAGCACCAAATATACTGTGCCCCCACACTGTTTTGCACCCTGTTACTTGTACAGCAGTGGAGAGGAAGGCCAGCGTCTCTGCAGCTCTGTGGAGAGAAAATGGCGCTGGTGAGAGCTGTGAGGGCTAAGCCATGCCCCCTCAATGGCGCGCTTCAGCCCCGCTATTTTATCAAATATTTATACTGGCGGGGGACCGGATTCAGTGCCTAGGCACTTAAAAACCACTTTTGCCAGGACATATTGAGGATTTACATGCAGCCCAAGGCGCAACCCCCCCGCGCCCTGCACCCGGTAGTCCCGCTGTGTGTGGGAGCATGGCGCGCAGCGCAGCCGCTGTGCGGTACCTCAAAGCCGTCACTGAAGTCTTCTGATCTTCTTCTACTCACCCGTCTTCTGACTTCTGGCGCTGCAGGGGGGTGACGGCGGGCTCCGGGAACGAGCATCTAGGCGTACCTAGCGTTCAGACCCTCAGGAGCTAATGGTGTCCTGTAGCCTAAGAAGCAGAGCCTTGAAACTCACAGAAGTAGGTCTGCTTCTCTCCCCTACGTCCCACGATGCAGAGAGACTGTTGCCAGCAGTTCTCCCTGAAAATAATAAACCTAACGTATGTCTTTTTCTGAGAAACTCTGGAGAGCTCCGCAGTGTGCAACCAGTCTCACTAGGCACAGTTTCTAAACTGGAGTCTGGAGGAGAGGAATAGAGGGAGGAGCCAGTTCACACCCCTTTTAAAGTCTTAAAGTGCCCATGTCTCCTGCGGATCCCGTCTATATACCCAATGGTTCTTGAAGTGTCACCAGCATCCCCTAGGATGTAAGGAGAAAAGAGTGTGAGAGAGAAAGTGTGTGTGTGTGTGTGTGTGTGTGTGTGTGTGTGTTTGTTTGTATTTAAAAAGGGGACGTTGTCTGCCGTAATGTGTAAAAAGGGGGACGCTGTCTGCCGTAATGTGTAAAAAGTGGGACGCTGTCTGCCGTAATGTGTAATAAGGGGGACGCTTGCTGCTGTAATGTGTAAAAAGGGGGACGCTGGCTGCCGTACTGTGTAAAAATAAGAATTTACTCACCGGTAATTCTATTTCTCGTAGTCCGTAGTGGATGCTGGGGACTCCGTAAGGACCATGGGGAATAGACGGCTCCGCAGGAGACTGGGCACATCTAAAGAAAGATTTAGGTCTATCTGGTGTGCACTGGCTCCTCCCCCTATGACCCTCCTCCAAGCCTCAGTTAGGACACTGAGCTGACACAATAAGGAAGGATTTTGAATCCCGGGTAAGACTCATACCAGCCACACCAATCACACCGTATAACTCGTGATAGGAACCCCGGTTAACAGTATGATAACAACGGAGCCTCTGAACAGATGGCTCGCAATAACAACCCGATTTGTGTAACAATAACTATTTACAAGTATTGCAGACAATCCGCACTTGGGATGGGCGCCCAGCATCCACTACGGACTACGAGAAATAGAATTACCGGTGAGTAAATTCTTATTTTCTCTGACGTCCAAGTGGATGCTGGGGACTCCGTAAGGACCATGGGGATTATACCAAAGCTCCCAAACGGGCGGGAGAGTGCGGACGACTCTGCAACACCGAATGAGAGAACTCCAGGTCCTCCTCAGCCAGGGTATCAAATTTGTAGAATTTTGCAAACGTGTTTGCCCCTGACCAAGTAGCAGCTCGGCAAAGTTGTAAAGCCGAGACCCCTCGAGCAGCCGCCCAAGATGAGCCCACCTTCCTTGTGGAATGGGCTTTTACAGATTTAGGCTGCGGTAGTCCCACCGCAGAATGCGCCAGCTGAATAGTGCTACAAATCCAGCGCGCGATAGTCTGCTTAGAAGCAGGAGCACCCAGTTTGTTGGGTGCATACAGGATAACAGCGAGTCAGTTTTCCTGACTCCAGCCGTCCTAGAAACATAATTTTTCAGGGCCCTGACTACGTCCAGTAACTTGGAATCCTCCAAGTTCCTAGTAGCCGCAGGCACCACAATAGGCTGGTTCAAGTGAAAACGCTGATACCACCTTCGGGAGAAACTGAGGACGAGTCCTCAACTCTGCCCTATCCATATGGAAAATCAGATAAGGGCTTTTATAGGACAAAGCCGCCAATTCTGACACACGCCTGGCCGAAGCCAGAGCCAACAGCATGACCACTTTCCACGTGAGATATTTCAAATCCACAGTCTTAAGTGGTTCAAACCAATGTGATTTCAGGAACTCCAAAACCACATTGAGATCCCAAGGTGCCACTGGGGGTACAAAAGGAGGCTGAATACGCAGAACTCCTTTGACAAAAGTCTGAACTTCAGGCAGTGAAGCCAGTTCTTTCTGGAAGAAAATCGACAGGGCCGAAATCTGGACCTTAATGGACCCCAATTTGAGGCCCAACGTCACCCGTGCTTGCAGGAAATGCAGGAATCGACCCAGTTGAAATTCCTCCGTTGGGGCCTTCCTGGCCTCACACCAAGCAACATATTTCCGCCAAATGCGGTGATAATGTTTTGCAGTGACATCCTTCCTGGCTTTGATCAGGGTAGGGATGACTTCCTCCGGAATGCCCTTTTCTCAGTACCTTGGGAATGAGAGGCAGAGGAGGAAACACATAAACCGACTGGTACACCCACGGTGTTACTAGAGCGTCCACAGCGATCGCCTGAGGGTCCCTTGACCTGGTGCAATATCTTTTTAGCTTTTTGTTGAGGCGGGACGCCATCATGTCCACCTGTGGTCTTTCCCACCGGTTTACCAGCATTTGGAAGACTTCTGGATGAAGTCCCCATTCTCCCGGGTGGAGGTCGTGCCTGCTGAGGAAGTCTGCTTCCCAGTTGTCCACTCCCGGAATGAACACTGCTGTCAGTGCTAACACATGATTTTCCGCCCATCGGAGAATCCTTGTGGCTTCTGCCATTGCCCTCCTGCTTCTTGTGCCGCCCTGTCTGTTTACATGGGCGACCGCCGTGATGTTGTCTGATTGGATCAGTACCGGCTGGTTCTGAAGCAGGGGCCTTGCTTGGCTTAGGGCATTGTAAATGGCCCTTAGCTCTAGAATATTTATGTGAAGCGAAATCTCCTGATTTGACCACAGTCCTTGGAAATTTCTTCCCTGTGTGACTGCGCCCCAGCCCCGAAGGCTGGCATCCGTGGTCACCAGGACGCAGTCCTGTATTCCGAATCTGCAGCCCTCTAGTAGATGAGCCCTCTGCAGCCACCACAGCAGCGACACCCTGGTCCTTGCCGACAGGGTTATCCGCTGTTGCATCTGGAGATGGGACCCGGACCATTTGTCCAACAGGTCCCACTGGAAAGTCCTTGCGTGGAACCTTCCGAATGGAATCGCTTCGTACGAAGCTACCATTTTTCCCAGGACTCGTGTGCATTGATGTACCGACACCTGTCCCGGTTTTAGGAGGTCTCTGACTAGAGATGACAACTCCTCGGCTTTTTCCACTGGAAGAAACACTTTTTTCTGGTCTGTGTCCAGAATCATTCCCAGGAACAGAAGACGTGTCGTCGGGACCAGCTGTGACTTTGGAATATTGAGAATCCAGCCGTGCTGTTGTAGCACTTCCCGAGAAAGTGCTACCCCCACTACCAACTGTTCCTTGGACCTCGCCTTTATCAGGAGATCGTCCAAGTACGGGATAATTAAAACTCCCTTCTTGCGAAGGAGTATCATCATTTCAGCCATTACCTTGGTAAAGACCCTCGGTGCCGTGGACAACCCAAACGGCAGCGTCTGGAACTGATAGTGACAGTCCTGTACCACAAACCTGAGGTACTCCTGGTGAGGAGGGTAAATGGGGACATGCAGGTACGCATCCTTGATGTCCAGGGAGACCATGTAATCCCCCTCGTCCAGGCTCGCAATAACCGCCCTGAGCGATTCCATCTTGAACTTGAACCTTTTGATATAAGTGTTCAAGGATTTTAAATTTCTCTGACGTCCTAAGTGGATGCTGGGGACTCCGTCAGGACCATGGGGATTAGCGGCTCCGCAGGAGACAGGGCACAAAACTAAAGCTTTAGGATCAGGTGGTGTGTACTGGCTCCTCCCCCTATGACCCTCCTCCAAGCCTCAGTTAGGTTTTTGTGCCCGTCCGAGCAGGGTGCAATCTAGGTGGCTCTCTTAAGGAGCTGCTTAGAAAAAGTTTTTAGGTTTCTTATTTTCAGTGAGTCCTGCTGGCAACAGGCTCACTGCATCGAGGGACTTAGGGGAGAGAAGTTCAACTCACCTGCGTGCAGGATGGATTGGCTTCTTAGGCTACTGGACACCATTAGCTCCAGAGGGAGTCGGAACACAGGTCTCACCCTGGGGTTCGTCCCGGAGCCGCGCCGCCGACCCCCCTTGCAGATGCTGAAGATTTAAGGTCCAGAAACCGGCGGCAGAAGGCTTTTCAGTCTTCATGAAGGTAGCGCACAGCACTGCAGCTGTGCGCCATTGTTGTCACACACTTCACACCAACGGTCACGGAGGGTGCAGGGCGTTGCTGGGGGCGCCCTGGGCAGCAATGTATAATACCTTATTCTGGCTAAAAATACATCACATATAGCCCCTGGAGGCTATATGGATGTATTTAACCCCTGCCAGGTCTCAGAAAAACGGGAGAAGAAGCCCGCCGAAAAGGGGGCGGGGCCTATTCTCCTCAGCACACAGCGCCATTTTCCCTCACAGAAATGCTGGTGGGAAGGCTCCCAGGCTCTCCCCTGCACTGCACTACAGAAACAGGGTTAAAACAGAGAGGGGGGGCACTTATTTGGCGATATGTATATATATATTAAAATGCTATAAGGGAAAAACACTTATATAAAGGTTGTCCCTGTATAATATAGCGTTTTTGGTGTGTGCTGGCAAACTCTCCCTCTGTCTCCCCAAAGGGCTAGTGGGGTCCTGTCCTCTATCAGAGCATTCCCTGTGTGTGTGCTGTGTGTCGGTACTTGTGTGTCGACATGTATGAGGATGATGTTGGTGAGGAGGCGGAGCAATTGCCGGTAATGGTGATGTCACTCTCTAGGGAGTCGACACCGGAATGGATGGCTTATTTAAGGAATTACGTGATAATGTCAACACGCTGCAAGGTCGGTTGACGACATGAGACGGCCGGCAAACCAATTAGTACCTGTCCAGGCGTCTAAAACACCGTCAGGGGCGTTAAAACGTCCTTTTACCTCAGTCGGTCGACACAGACACGGACACTGACTCCAGTGTCGACGGTGAAGAAACAAACGTATTTTCCTTTAGGGCCACACGTTACTTGTTAAGGGCAATGAAGGAGATGTTACATATTTCTGATACTACAAGTACCACAAAAAAGGGTATTATGTGGAGTGTGAAAAAACTACATGTGGTTTTTCCTGAATCAGATAAATTAAATGAAGTGTGTGATGATGCGTGGGTTTCCCCCGATAGAAAATTATTGGCGGTATACCCTTTCCCGCCAGAAGTTATGGCGCGTTGGGAAACACACCTTAGGGTGGATAAGGCGCTCACACGCTTATAAAAACAAGTGGCGTTACCGTCTCCAGATACGGACGCCCTCAAGGAGCCAACTGATAGGAGGTTGGAAAATATCCTAAAAAGTATATACACACATACTGGTGTTATACTGCGACCAGCGATCGCCTCAGCCTGGATGGGCAGCGCTGGGGTGGCTTGGTCGGATTCCCTGACTGGAAATATTGATACCCTTGACAGGGACAGTATTTTATTGACTATAGAGCATTTAAAAGATGCATTTCTATATATGTGTAACTCTGGCATCAAGAGTAAGTGCGATGTCCATATCTGCCAGACGATGTTTATGGACACGACAGTGGTCAGGTGATGCAGATTCCAAACGGCACATGGAAGTATTGCCGTATAAAGGGGAAGAGTTATTTGGGGTCGGTCCATCGGACCTGGTGGCCACGGCAACAGCTAGAAAATCCACCTTTTTTACCCCAAGTCACATCTCAGCAGAAAAAGACATAGTCTTTTCAGCCTCAGTCCTTTCGTCCCCATAATATCTGCCCAGGGATAGAGGTAAGGGAAGAAGACTGCAGCAGGCAGCCCATTCCCAGGAACAGATGCCTTCCACCGCTTCTGCCAAGTCCTCAGCATGACGCTGGGGCCGTACAAACAGGTGCGGTGGGGGGTCGTCTCAAGAGTTTCAGCACGCAGTGGGCTCACTCGCAAGTGGACCCCTGGATCCTACAAGTAGTATCCCAGGGGTACAGATTGGAAATTCGAGACGTCTCCCCCTCGCAGGTTCCTGAAGTTTGCTTTACCAACGTCTACCTCCGACAGGGAGGCAGTATTGGAAACAATTCACAAGCTGTATTCCCAGCAGGTGATAATCAAAGTACCCCTCCTACAACAAATAAAGGGGTATTATTCCACACTATATTGTGGTACTGAAGCCAGACGGCTAGGTGAGACCTATTCTAAATGGAGTCACTCAGAGCAGTGATAGCGAACCAGGAAGAAGGGGACTATATGGTGTCCCTGGACATCAAGGATGCTTACCTCCATGTCCAAATTTGCCCTTCTCACAAAGGGTACCTCAGGTTCGTGGTACAAAACTGTCACTATCAGTTTCAGACGCTGCCGTTTGGATTGTCCACGGCACCCCGGGTCTTTACCAAGGTAATGGCCGAAATGATGATTCTTCTTCAAAGAAAAGGCGTCTTAATTAATTATCCCTTACTTGGACGATCTCCTGATAAGGGCAAGGTCCAGAGAACAGTTGGAGGTCTGAGTAGCACTATCTCAAGTAGTTCTACGACAGCACGGGTGGATTCTAAATATTCCAAAATCGCAGCTGTCTCCGACGACACGTCTGCTGTCCCTAGGGATGATTCTGGACACAGTCCAGAAAAAGGTGTTTCTCCCGGAGGAGAAAGCCAGGGAGTTATCCGAGCTAGTCAGGAACCTCCAAAAACCAGGAAAAGTGTCAGTGCATCATTGCACAAGGGTCCTGGGAAAAATGGTGGCTTCTTACGAAGCGATTCCATTCGGCAGATTTCACGCAAGAACTTTTCAGTGGGATCTGCTGGACAAATGGTCCGGATCGCATCTTCAGATGCATCAGCGGATAACCCTGTCTCCAAGGACAAGGGTGTCTCTTCTGTGGTGGCTGCAGAGTGCTCATCTACTAAAGGGCCACAGTTATGCATTCAGGACTGGGTCCTGGTGACCACGGATTCCAGCTTGAAAGGCTGGGGAGCTGTCACACAGGGAAAAAATTTCCAGGGAGTGTGATCAAGTCTGGGGACTTCTCTCCGCATAAATATACTGGAGCTAAGAGCAATTTACAATGCTCTAAGCTTAGCAAGACCTCTGCTTCAAGGTCAGCCGGTATTGATCCAGTGGGACAACATCACGGCAGTCGCCCACGTAAACAGACAGGGCGGCACAAGAAGCAGGAGGACAATGGCAGAAACTGCAAGGATTCTTCGCTGGGCGGAAAATCATGTGATAGCACTGTCAGCAGTTTTTCATTCCGGGAGTGGACAACTGGGAAGCAGACTTCCTCAGCACGACCTCCACCCGGGAGAGTGGGAACTTCATCGAGAAGTTTTTTTCCACATGATTGTGCACCGTTGGGAAAGACCAAAGGTGGACATGATGGCGTCCCGCCTGAACAAAAAACTGGACAGGTATTGCGCCAGGTCAAGAGACCCTCAGGCAATAGCTGTGGACGTTCTGGTAACACCATGGGTGTACCAGTCGGTGTATGTGTTCCCTCCTCTGCTTCTCATACCAAAGGTACTGAGAATTATAAGACGTAGAGGAGTAAGAACTATACTTGTGGCTCCGGATGGGCCAAGAAGGACTTGGTACCCGGAACTTCAAGAGATGCTCACAGAGGACTCAGGGCCTCTGCCGATAAGAAGGGATCCTGTATGCACCCAAAAAACTGGGTGCTCTTGCTTCTAAGCAGACGATTGCTAGTTGAATGTGTAGTACAATTCAGCTTGCACATTCTGTGGCAGGACTGCCACAGCCAAAATATATAAATGCCCATTCCACAAGGAAGGTGGGCTCATCTTGGGCGACTGCCCGAGGGGTCTCGGCTTTACAACTTTGCCGAGCTGCTACTTGGTCAGGGGCACACCCTGGCTGAGGAGGACCTGGAGTTCTCTCACTCGGTGCTGCAGAGTCATCCGCACTCTCCCGCCCGTTTGGGAGCTTTGGTATAATCCCCATGGTCCTGACGGAGTCCCCAGCATCCACTTAGGACGTCAGAGAAAATAAGATTTTACTTACCGATAAATCTATTTCTCGTAGTCCGTAGTGGATGCTGGGCGCCCATCCCAAGTGCGGATTGTCTGCAATACTTGTACATAGTTATTGTTACAAAAAAATCGGGTTGTTATTGTTGTGAGCCGTCTGTTCAGAGGCTCCTACGTTTGTCATACTGTTAACTGGGTTTAGATCACAAGTTATACGGTGTGATTGGTGTGGCTGGTATGAGTCTTACCCGGGATTCAATATCCTTCCTTATTGTGTACGCTCGTCCGGGCACAGTATCCTAACTGAGGCTTGGAGGAGGGTCATAGGGGGAGGAGCCAGTACACACCACCTGATCCTAAAGCTTTAGTTTTGTGCCCTGTCTCCTGCGGAGCCGCTAATCCCCATGGTCCTGACGGAGTCCCCAGCATCCACTACGGACTACGAGAAATAGATTTATCGGTAAGTAAAATCTTATTTTAAGATGGGTCTCACCGAACCGTCCGGTTTCGGTACCACAAACATTGTGGAATAGTAACCCTTCCCTTGCTGAAGGAGAGGTACCTTGACAATCACTTGCTGTGAATACAGTTTTTGGATAGCCACCAACACTGCTTCCCTGGCAGATGGAGTTGCTGGTAAGGCAGAATTTAGAAAACGGCGGCGGGGGGACGTCTCGAATTCCAGCCTGTACCCCTGAGATACTACTTGAAGGGCCCAGGGATCCACCTGTGAAAGAGCCCACTGTGTGCTGAAATTTCTGAGACGGGCCCCCACCGTACCCGGATCCGCCTGTGAAGCCCCAGCGTCATGCTGTGGACTTACCGGACGCGGGGGAGGACTTTTGCTCTTGGGAACTGGCTGTATGCTGCAGCTTTTTCCCTCTACCTTTGCCTCTCGGCAGAAAGGATGCGCCTCGAGCCCTCTTGTGTTTATGGGGCCGAAAGGACTGTACTTGATAATACGGTGCCTTCTTTTGCTGTGGGGTAGCCTGTGGCAAAAATGTCGATTTCCCAGCCGTAGCTGTGGAAACGAGGTCTGAAAGACCATCCCCAAACAGTTCCACCCCCTTATAAGGCAAAACTTCCATGTGCCTTTTTGAATCGGCATCACCTGACCACTGCCGAGTCCATAACCCTCTTCTGGCGGCAATGGACATTGCGCTTATTTTTGATGCCAGCCGGCAAATATCCCTCTGTGCATCAAGCATGTATAAGACAGCGTCCTTTATATGCTCTACTGTCAGCAAAATAGTGTCCCTATCCAGGGTATCAATATTATCCGACAGGGAATCTGACCACGCAGCAGCAGCAATGCACATCCATGCTGATGCAATCGCTGGTCGCAATAAAATGCCCGTGTGTGTATATATAGCTTTTAGGGTAGCCTCCTGCTTTCTATCAGCAGGATCCTTTAGGGCGGCCGTATCCGGAGACGGTAGTGCCACCTGTTTTGATAAACGTGTAAGCGCTTTATCTACCCTAGGGGACGTTTCCCAACGTAACCTATCCTCTGGCGGGAAAGGGTACGCTGCCAATAACCGTTTAGAAATTATCAATTTCTTATCGGGGGAAGTCCAGGCTTCCTCACACACCTCATTTAATTCCTCAGATGCAGGAAAAACTACTGGTAGTTTTTTCTCACCGAACATAATACCCTTTTTTGTGGTACCTGGGGTACTATCAAAAATGTGTAATACATTTTTCATTGCCTCAATCATGTAACGGGTGGACCCATTGGAGGGTACACTAGTCTCATCGTTGTCGACACTGGAGTCGGTATCCGTGTCGACATCTGTGTCTGCCATCTGAGGTAGCGGGCGTTTTAAAGCCCCTGATGACATTTGAGACGCTGGAACAGTCACAAGCTGAGTAGCCGGCTGTCCTATGTCGTAAAACCTTTTATGTAAGGAACTGACACTGTCACGTAATTCCTTCCATAAGTCCATCCACACAGGTGTCGACCCCTCAGGGGGTGACAACACATTTACAGGCATTTGCTCTGCCTCCACATCATTTTCCTCATCATACATGTCGACACAGCGGTACCGACACACAGCACACACACAGGGAATGCTCTGACAGAGGACAGGACCCCACAAAGCCCTTTGGGGAGACAGAGGGAGAGTATGCCAGCACACACCAGAGCGCTATATACCACAGGGATATCACCTATAAAGAGTGTTTTCCCTTATAGCTGCATATATATATTATACTGCGCCTAAATTTGTGCCCCCCCCCCCCTCTCTTTTTTACCCTTTCTGTAGTGCAGGACTGCAGGGGAGAGCCAGGGAGCGATCCTTCCAGCGGAGCTGTGAGGGAAAATGGCGCCAGTGTGCTGAGGGAGATGGCTCCGCCCCTTTTTCGGCGGGCTTTCTCCCGCTTTTTGTGTTATTCTGGCAGGGGTAATTTACACCTATATAGCCTCTGGGGCTATATATGGTGTCAGTTTTGCCAGCCAAGGTGTTAATATTGCTGCTCAGGCCCCCCCCCCCCCCCCCCCAGCGCCCTGCACCCATCAGTGACCGAAGTGTGTGGTGTGCATGAGGAGCAATGGCGCACAGCTGCAGTGCTGTGCTCTACCTTGGAGAAGACAGAAGTCTTCAGCCGCCGATTTTCCGGACCTTCTTGCTTCTGGCTCTGTAAGGGGGACGGCGGCGCGGCTCCGGGAACGGACGACGAGGTCGGGTCCTGTGTGCGATCCCTCTGGAGCTAATGGTGTCCAGTAGCCTAAGAAGCCCAAGCTACCACCACTTAGGTAGGTTCGCTTCTTCTCCCCTTAGTCCCTCGCTGCAGTGAGCCTGTTGCCAGCAGGTCTCACTGTAAATTAAAAAACCTAAACTATACTTTCTTTCTAGGAGCTCAGGAGAGCCCCTAGTGTGCATCCAGCTCGGCCGGGCACAGAAATCTAACTGAGGCTTGGAGGAGGGTCATAGGGGGAGGAGCCAGTGCACACCAGATAGACCTAAATCTTTCTTTAGATGTGCCCAGTCTCCTGCGGAGCCGTCTATTCCCCATGGTCCTTACGGAGTCCCCAGCATCCACTAGGACGTCAGAGAAAAGGGGGATGCTGGCTGCCGTAATGTGTAAAAAGGGGGACGCTGTCTGCCGTAATGTGTAAAAAGTAGAGATGAGCGGGTTCGGTTCGTTGAGATCCGAACCCCCCCGAACTTCACCTATTTTACATGGGTCCGAGGCAGCCTCGGATCTTCCCGCCTTGCTCGGTTAACCCGAACGTCATCATCCCGCTGTTGGATTCTCGCGAGATTCGTATTCTATATAAAGAGCCGCGCGTCGCCGCCATTTTCACTCGTGCATTGGAGATTGAACGGAGAGGACGTGGCTACGTTCTCTGCCTGAAAAGCTCCATATCTGTGCTCAGTGTGCTGCAAATATCTGTGCTCAGTGTGCTGCAAATATCTACGTTCTCTGCCTGAAAACGCTCCATATCTGTGCTCAGTGTGCTGCAAATATCTGTGCTCAGTGTGCTGCATTTTGGTGACCAACAGTATATAGTTGTACAGTACAGTAGGCCATTGCTGTATCTTGCAGCTCTGTGTCACTGCAAGTATCCATTCCATATCTGTGCTGCATTTTTGTGAGCAGTATATATAGTAGTACAGTGCAGCATTTTGGTGACCAACAGTATATAGTTGTACAGTACAGTAGGCCATTGCTATATCTTGCAGCTCCATGTCACTGCAAGTATCCATTCCATATCTGTGCTGCATTTTTGTGAGCAGTATATATAGTATTACAGTGCAGCATTTTGGTGACCAACAGTATATAGTTATACAGTACAGTAGGCCATTGCTGTATCTTGCAGCTCTGTGTCACTGCAAGTATCCATTCCATATCAGTGCTGCATTTTTGTGAGCAGTATATATAGTAGTACAGTGCAGCATTTTGGTGACCAACAGTATATAGTTGTACAGTACAGTAGGCCATTGCTGTATCTTGCAGCTCTGTGTCACTGCAAGTATCCATTCCATATCTGTGCTGCATTTTTGTGAGCAGTATATATAGTAGTACAGTGCAGCATTTTGGTGACCAACAGTATATAGTTGTACAGTACAGTAGGCCATTGCTGTATCTTGCAGCTCCGTGTCACTGCAAGTATCCATTCCATATCTGTGCTGCATTTTTGTGAGCAGTATATATAGTATTACAGTGCAGCATTTTGGTGACCAACAGTATATAGTTATACAGTACAGTAGGCCATTGCTGTATCTTGCAGCTCTGTGTCACTGCAAGTATCCATTCCATATCTGTGCTGCATTTTTGTGAGCAGTATATATAGTAGTACAGTGCAGCATTTTGGTGACCAACAGTATATAGTTGTACAGTACAGTAGGCCATTGCTGTATCTTGCAGCTCTGTATCACTGCAAGTATCCATTCCATATCTGTGCTGCATTTTTGTGAGCAGTATATATAGTAGTACAGTGCAGCATTTTGGTGACCAACAGTATATAGTTGTACAGTACAGTAAGCCATTGCTGTATCTTGCAGCTCCGTGTCATTGCAAGTATCCATTCCATATCTGTGCTGCATTTTTGTGAGCAGAATATATAGTAGTACAGTGCAGCATTGTGGTGACTACCAGTATATAGTAGTACAGTACAGTAGGCCATAGCATTATCTTGCTGCACCGTGTCACTTCTAGAATACTGATCAGTGCTTAATATCTTTGCTCAGTGTCAGTGCTGCATTGTGGTGACCAGTATACTACAGTACAATAGTCCAGTGCTGTTCTCGCTGCTCAGTGTCAGTTCTCCGTAGTATCATAAGTGATCAGTATAATCAGTGTTCAGTAAAATCAGTGATCAGTAAAATCATTGCTCAGTAAATTCAGTGCTCAGTATAATCAGTGCTCAGTAAAATCAGTGCTCAGTATAATCAGTGCTCAGTATAATCAGTTCTCAATATAATCAGTGCGCTGTTAGACGTGCGCCCGTTTTCCGCCATTAGTGCATTGGGATTTAGACAATTGATGAAATTATTGTGTCCCCGGTACAAAATCCCATCTAGATTCCACTTCACTAGGCAGGCGATAGCGAGATTTTACCAATTAATATCAGTGATTTATAATTATTAATTACAGTGATCTTGCCAAATAATTCCAGTGATTTTGTCATTTTCTTCCAGTGATTTGGACCAATAATACCATTGATTAGAAAGAATAATTCCTGTGATTTTGTCATTTACTTCCAGTGATTTGGACCAATAAATAATACCATTGATTAGAACGAATAATTCCTGTGATATTGAGGTGTTTGTGTCGCTTAGCTTAGCCATCCAGCGACCACAGTGCACCTCTTTTTCTCTTTTCTTTGCATCACGTTCTGTTTGGGGACTATTTTTTAAGTGCCATCCTGTCTGACACTTCCGTATATATATGTCCAGTGGTACTGCCATTTGATATAATTCCCGACATTACTGCCATTTAATTCCAGTGATTTTGTCATTTTCTTCCAGTGATTTGAACCAATAATACCATTGATTAGAACGAATAATTCCTGTGATTTTGTCATTTTCTTCCAGTGATTTGAACCAATAACACCATTGATTAGAACAAATAATTCCTGTGATATTGATGTGTTTGTGTCGCTTAGCTTAGCCATCCAGCGACCACAGTGCACCTCTTTTTCTCTTTTCTTTGCATCATGTGCTGTTTGGGGACTATTTTTTTAAGTGCCATCCTGTCTGACACTGCAGTGCCACTCCTAGATGGGCCAGGTGTTTGTGCCGCCCACTTGGGTCGCTTAGCTTAGTCATCCAGCGACCTCGGTGCAAATTTTAGGCCTAAAAATAATATTGTGTGGTGTGAGGTGTTCAGAATAGACAGTGGAAATGAGTGGAAATTATGGTTATTGAGGTTAATAATACTATAGGATCAAAATTACCCCCAAATTATATGATTTAAGCTGTTTTTGAGGGGGTTTTGAAAAAAAACACCCGAATCCGACAAAAAATTTTCAGGGAGGTTTTGCCAAAACACGGCCGCGGAACCAAATCCAAAACCAAAACACAAAACCCGAAAAATTTCTGGTGCACATCTCTAGTAAAAAGGGGACTCTGTCCGCGTAATGTGTAAAAAGGGGACACTGTCTGCCGTAATGTGTAAAAAGGGGGACGCTGTGTAAAATGGGCTCTACCTGGTGTAGTGGAGCTACTGTGCGGCGTAGTTTGAATAATGGAGACTACTATAATATGTAATATGAATTGGTATTATTTTGTGGCCACACCCCTTCCCCACGAAGCCACGCCCCTACTATATTTTTTGCATGCGCCTGAGGCGCGCACTGCCCCTATTTTACATACAGGGGGGGGGACGATGCCCTCTCTTGCACACAGCAGTAAAATGTCTAGTTACGGCACTGTCTGTGTGCAGAGCCGTAACTAGCGCTGCACAGAGTCTGTGTGGGCAGAGAGTTCACATCCATAGGCTTGCACGAATCTCCTGCAGCTCAGGGGCCCAAGAGGCCATGGTAACCCCCCGGCCCTGCATGTAAAGTATGGGAGGGCGCAAATTTATATTTTGCAGGAGGGCGCCGAACACCCTAGCACCGGCCCTGTCTGGCTCTGGTGCTTGCCAGTGCCTCCTGAGCCATTTATTTCACTGCACGTCCCTGCTGAAAACTGATCTTTAGTTGCATTCTCATTGAACCCTGCTGCTGCCTGTATGTTATCGGTCCTCTGACCTACTCATCTGCAATCACCTGAGTGCCTGCATGTTTCACACCTACCTGCTTTTAAGTTGGAGACTGCATGAATTTGTTAGCCAGGTCCCACTGTAACTAGCCAGAGTCCTATGCTTGCTGCTTGCAACCAAATCAAATTGTCTGTTTGGATACGTTATCACGTACTGAAGGAACTTAGCTGAGTACTTGCATACCCCGTCCGATTTGCATGAAACAGTACTCTTCATAATGTGCCTCAGTTACTGACTGCCAGCAACTAGCTTGACATGCTAACGTTGAGCCTGCAATTAATATATCTTTTACCCTTCTGAACTTGAGTATATTCCTACTGCTTCTGAACTTTTAACTATGTGTAGGCATTGGTAACTTGCATCTTGAGAAGGGTTAAACTGCTACCCATAGGATGTTTAGAGAGTCACTTCACGTGATTAATATCTTCGTGTAAAAGTGAACGGTATATTGTGGTCTTACACCTGTGCAAGGAAATTTCATGCTGATCTTTGCAATACTACTGTATATTCAAGTTTGTATTACTTGCTTTATGTTATGAATTGCTTTGCCTCTTAATTAAATCCACAATGGTGACCATTCTGATCCTGAGTAGAGATGAGCGGGTTCGGCTCCTCGAGATCCGAACCCCCCCGAACTTCACGTGGTTTACACGGTTCCGAGGCAGCCTCGGATCTTCCCGCCTTGCTCGGTTAACACGAACGCGCCCGAACGTCATCATCCCGCTGTCGTATTCTCGCGAGATTCGTATTGCATATAAAGAGCTGCACGCCGCCGCCATTTTCACTCGTGCATTGGAGATGATAGCGAGAGGACGTGGCTGCATTCTCTCAGTTTCTGTGTTCAGTGTGCTGCAAATATCTGTACTCAGTGTGCTGCAAATATCTGTACTCAGTGTGCTGCAAATATCTACGTTCTCTGCCTGAAAACGCTCCATATCTGTGCTGCATTGTAGTTGTGCGCAGTATATAGTAGGAGGACAGTGCAGAATTTTGCTGACCACCAGTATATATATATATAGCAGTACGGTACAGTAGTCCATTGCTCTACCTCTGTGTCGTCAAGTATACTATCCATATCTGTGCTGCATTGTAGTTGTGCGCAGTATATAGTAGGAGGACAGTGCAGAATTTTGCTGACCACCAGTATATATATATATATATATTGGGTAGTGAAGAGTACAAGCGCTAATGAGTGTAGTGATGGTTATACTGGAATTAATTAGGTGGATCACAAGATTATTAAAAATGGCCTTAGGCACTTATCTGATAAAAACAAAACTTCAATCCGGTATTCATCATTTTGGGAATCATGTAAAAGAAGAAACAGCAAACATAGTGTGTATCGTTCACAGGTAAAAATAGAGCAATTTTGCTATATAAGGTGCCAGTTTTTTAGGGAATTTTTGCTATTCCCAATAAAATTATAATCTGTAGCTTCACGACATAAAATACAGATTTTAATGAACAATACAAAACACGGCTAGACAACACACGTACAAGATTTTAAAATCTTAAAAGCTTATCTGTCCGTTCTATGTGCAAGGGAATCAGTAACCAATTGTTCCATGGACACAAGATAGCCAAAGTTTATGCGTACAGGATAAAAGTAGTTCAAATGCTTATCTGTCCATCAATAGGAGTTTCAGCAGCAAACGGTCCCAACGCGTTTCGTCCTTCAAAGTGTGGACTTCTTCAAGGGGATCCCCTTGAAGAAGTCCACACTTTGAAGGACGAAACGCGTTGGGACCGTTTGCTGCTGAAACTCCTATTGATGGACAGATAAGCATTTGAACTACTTTTATCCTGTACGCATAAACTTTGGCTATCTTGTGTCCATGGAACAATTGGTTACTGATTCCCTTGCACATAGAACGGACAGATAAGCTTTTAAGATTTTAAAATCTTGTACGTGTGTTGTCTAGCCGTGTTTTGTATTGTTCATTAAAATCTGTATTTTATGTCGTGAAGCTACAGATTATAATTTTATTGGGAATAGCAAAAATTCCCTAAAAAACTGGCACCTTATATAGCAAAATTGCTCTATTTTTACCTGTGAACGATACACACTATGTTTGCTGTTTCTTCTTTTACATGATTCCCAAAATGATGAATACCGGATTGAAGTTTTGTTTTTATCAGATAAGTGCCTAAGGCCATTTTTAATAATCTTGTGATCCACCTAATTAATTCCAGTATAACCATCACTACACTCATTAGCGCTTGTACTCTTCACTACCCAATTTTATTATATGTGTATACCATGCACTAATCTTGTATTACGAGCTGCTACTCTTAAAAGAGCTAAACGAGTGTTTTCCTTCTTACATCTTATACCGCACGTTTGTACTATAGCGCCTAGGTCTCTATTTCTCTCTCTCTCTATATATATATATATATATATAGCAGTACGGTACAGTAGTCCATTGCTCTACCTCTGTGTCGTCAAATATGCTACCCATATCTGTGCTGCATTGTAGTTGTGCGCAGTATATAGTAGGAGGACAGTGCAGAATTTTGCTGACCACCAGTATATATATATATATATATATATAGCAGTACGGTACAGCAGTCCATTGCTCTACCTCTGTGTCGTCAAGTATACTATCCATATCTGTGCTGCATTGTAGTTGTGCGCAGTATATAGTAGGAGGAAGGTGCAGAATTTTGCTGACCACCAGTATATATATATAGCAGTACGGTACAGTAGTCCATTGCTCTACCTCTGTGTCGTCAAGTATACTATCCATATCTGTGCTGCATTGTAGTTGTGCGCAGTATATAGTAGGAGGACAGTGCAGAATTTTGCTGACCACCAGTATACACAGCAGTACGGTACAGAAGGCCATTGCTATTGATATATTACTGGCATATAATTCCACACATTAAAAGATGGAGAACAAAAATGTGGAGGGTAAAATAGGGAAAGATCAAGATCCACTTCCACCTCGTGCTGAAGCTGCTGCCACTAGTCATGGCCGAGACGATGAAATGCCATCAACGTCGTCTGCCAAGGCCGATGCCCAATGTCATAGTAGAGAGCATGTAAAATCCAAACAACAAAAGTTCAGTAAAATTACCCAAAAATCTAAATTAAAAGCGTCTGAGGAGAAGCGTAAACTTGCCAATATGCCATTTACGACACGGAGTGGCAAGGAACGGCTGAGGCCCTGGCCTATGTTTATGGCTAGTGGTTCAGCTTCACATGAGGATGGAAGACTTAAGCTGGCAAAAGTACAGCAAAGAACTGTGCGTTCTTCTAAATCACAAATCCCCAAGGAAAGTCCAATTGTGTCGGTTGCGATGCCTGACCTTCCCAACACTGGACGGGGAGAGGTGGCGCCTTCCACCATTTGCACGCCCCCTGCAAGTGCTGGTAGGAGCACCAACAGTCCAGTTCCTGATATTGAAATTGAAGAGGTCACTGTTGAAGTATATCAGGATGAGGATATGGGTGTTGCTGGCGCTGAGGAGGAAATTGACCAGGAGGAATCTGATGGTGAGGTGGTTTGTTTAAGTCAGGCACCCGGGAAGACACCTGTTGTCCGTGGGATGAATATGGCCATTGACATGCCTGGTCAAATTACCAAAAAAATCACCTCTTCAGTGTGGAATTATTTTAACAGAAATGCGGACAACAGGTGTCAAGCCGTGTGTTGACTTTGTCCCGCTGTAATAAGTAGGGGTAAGGATGTTAACCACCTAGGAACATCCTCACTTAAACGTCACCTGGAGCGCATTCATCAGAAGTCATTGACAGGTTCAAAAACTTTTGGTGACAGCGGAAGATGTCCACTGACAACTAAATCCCTTCTTCCTCTTGTACCCAAGCTCCTGCAAACCACACCACCAACTGCCTCAATGTCAATTTCCCCCTTAGACAGGAACGCCAATAGTCCTGCAGGCCATGTCACTGGCAAGTCTGACGAGTCCTCTCCTGACTGGGATTCCTCTGATGGATCCTTGAGTGGAACGCCTACTGCTGCTGTTGTTACTGCTGGTGCTGCTGTTGTTGCTGCTGGGAGTCGATCGTCATCCCAGAGGGGAAGTCGGAAAACCACTTTTACTACTTTCAGTAAGCAATTGACTGTCCAACAGTCCTTTGCGAGGAAGATGAAATATCACAGCAGTCATCCTGTTGCAAAGCGGATAACTCAGGCCTTGGCAGCTGTGTTGATGTTAGACGTGCATCAGGTATCTGGCGTTAGTTCACAGGCAATTAGAGAATTTCTTGAGGTAGTGTGTCCCCGGTACCAAATACCATCTAGGTTCCACTTCTCTAGGCAGGCGATACCGAGAATGTACACAGACGTCAGAAAAAGACTAACCAGTGTCCTAAAAAATGCAGTTGTACCCAGTGTCCACTTAACCACGGACATGTGGACAAGTGGAGCAGGGCAGACTCAGGACTATATGACTGTGACAGCCCACTGGGTAGATGTATTGCCTCCCGCAGCAAGAACAGCAGCGGCGGCACCAGTAGCAGCATCTCGCAAACGCCAACTCGTTCCTAGGCAGGCTACGCTTTGTTTCAGCGCTTTCCATAAGAGGCACACAGCTGACAAACTCTTACGGAAACTGAGGAACATCATCCCAGATTGGCTTACCCCAATTGGACTCTCCTGGGGATTTGTGTTTTGCACATACATTTAATTTGGTGGTGCAGAATTATTTAAAAAACGACAGGGACGTGCAAGAGATGCTATCGGTGGCCAGAAGAATTGCGGGCCACTTTCGGCATTCAGCCACCACATGCCGAAGACTGGAGCAGCAGCAAACACTCCTGAACCTGCCCCGCCATCAGCTGAAGCAAGAGGTGGTAACGAGGTGGAATTCAACCCTCTATATGCTTCAGAGGATGGAGGAGCAGCAAAAGGCCATTCAAGCCTATACATCTGCCTACGATATAGGCAAAGGAGGGGGAATGCACCTGACTCAAGCGCAGTGGAGAATGATTTCAACATTGTGCAAGGTTCTGCAACCCTTTGAACTTGCCACACGTGAAGTCAGTTCAGACACTGCCAGCCTGAGTCAGGTCATTCCCCTCATCAGGCTTTTGCAGAAGCAGCTGGAGAGATTGAAGGAGGAGCTAAAACGGAGCGATTCCGCTAGGCATGTGGGACTTGTGGATGGAGCCCTTCATTCGCTTAACCAGGATAATCTGTTGAAATCAGAGCACTACATTTTGGCCACCGTGCTCGATCCTAGGTTTAAAGCCTACGTTGTATCTCTCTTTCCGGCAGACACAAGTCTGCAGATGTTCAAAGGCCTGCTGGTGAGACACTTGTCAAGTCAAGCGGAACGTGACCCGCCATAACCTCCTTCATTTTCTCCCGCCACTGGAGCTGCCAGGAAAATGATCAGATTTCCAAAACCACCCGCTGGCGGTGATGCAGGGCAGTCAGGAGCGAGTGCTGACATCTGGTCCGGACTGAAGGACCTGCAAACGATTACTGACATGTCGTCTGCTGTCACTGCATATGATTCTGTCACCATTGAAAGAATGGTGGAGGATTATACGAGTGACTGCATCCAAGTAGGCACGTCAGACAGTCCGTACGTATACTGGCAGGAAAAAGAGGCAATTTGGAGGCCCTTGCACAAACTGGCTTTATTTTAACTAAGTTGCCCCCCCCCTCCAGTGTGTACTCCGAAAGAGTGTTTAGTGCAGCCGGTCACCTTGTCAGCGATCGGCGTACGAGGTTACTTCCACAAAATGTGGAGAAGATGATGTTCATCAAAATGAATTATAATCAATTCCTCCACGGAGACATTCCCCAGCAATTGCCTCCATAAAGTACACAGGCAGAGGCGTCACTAGGGTTGGTGTCACCCGGTGGGGAAACTCATGGTGTCACCCCCCCCCCCCCCCCAAAAAAAAAGCTCCTCCCGTATCACACCACACCGAATCTATAGTAATGTTTTACTAAATATAATTGCTTCAGATCATTATTTGAACCAAAAAATTGGGGTGATTCTCCAGAAAGTGAACATAAAGTCACACGCTTTAAAAATATATTTCCTTTTAAAATGGTCTGTTAAGAATTTTTTGTTATTTGAAAACTTAAATGCTTAGTAGCAATGCCTTACCCTATAGTGGTCATTCTGAGTTGATCGCTAGCTGCATTTGTACACAGCGATCAGGCTAAAAAACGGCACTTCTGCGCATGCGTATACGGCGCAATGCGCACGCGCGACGTACGGGCACAATGAATGATGCAGTTTTGCACAGGGTCTAGCGATGCATTTGAGTCGCACTGGTTGCCGCAGAGTGATTGACATGAAGTGGGGGTTTCTGGATGGCAAATGACCGTTTTCAGGGAGTGTTCGGAAAAACGCAGGCGTGCTAGGGAAAATGCAGGCGTGGCTGGGCGAACGCTGGGCGGGTGTGCGACGTCAAATCCGGAACTGAACAGTCTGAAGTGATCGCAAGCGCTGAGTAGGTTTTGAGCTACTCTGAAACTACACAAAACTTTTTGCAGGCGCTCTGCGATAAAAACGTTTGCACTTCTGCTAAGCTAAAATACACTCCCAGAGGGCGGCAGCGTAGTGTTTGCACGGCTGCTAAAAACTGCTAGCGAGCGATCAACTCGGAATGACCCCCTATAACTTGAGACCCACTAAAATCTTGGTATTTTGGAGAAGCATGTTTGAATTTGTGAATTTGTGTAGCTGTCCATGCATCACGGAGAATCGCCCAATAATACCCCTTTTCCACTGTAGCACAGGTCGCAGCCATGTCGCCTGACACGGCTGTGACCCGTGCTACAGCCCCCTTTCCCACAGCGCTCACCAACCCGGCATATTGCCGGGTTAGTGACGCGGCAGGGGCGGCGCTGGGAGATCACATGATCTCCCAGCGCCGCCCTCCCATACACTGTGAACGGGAGCCGTGTTGCCTTGACACGGCTCCCGTTCACACTAGACAGCTAGCCGGTTGAACACGTGTTCAACCTGGCAAGCTACCCGGGTAGGATTCCCGGATCACTTGATCCGGGAATTTGCAGGGGGACCCTTTTCCACTAAGGAAAAACACGGGTAAATGCGCGCACCCACGCATTTACCCGTGTTTTAAGGAGCTAGTGGAAAAGGGGTATAAGTCATCTTAAATTACCCAAAGAAAACGTTTTCAATATCAAATACATTTGTTTTACTTAGTCAAATATATATTTTCTGAAATAGTGGACCTGCTGCATACTCACATTGGAGGGATGATAGATTGCCAATTGGATTGACCCTGGAGGGAAGCTCTGCTAGTCCTAGTGGTCTGGTGGTCCGCAGGGTGGGTGAGGTCAGCGGCTCCAGGGATGTCTGCAGGTGTCCTTCAGGTGTAACCACGGGCTGGCCCTCCATTAGGCAGGGGGATCAGGTGAGATCTACAGTTACCCACTCCGAGCAGCCCCTAAGCAGCAGGGAGTGGGCAATCATTCACTACCACCTCCATCCAGGTGCCCGGGTTGCAGAGCATGTGTGCCCAGCTGTCAAGGTCAGGCAGTGCCAGGGCAGTGGTAGCAGCGTCCTCCCGCCAGACTCATGGTCATTTCCTGTGCAGCAACTCCGCCGCCCTCCCGCACCAAGCTGCCCCCCCCCCCCCCTGCTACGGCCAGCGTGAGGCGGCAGTGAGTTGCGGGGGTGGGGGTTATGCAGCCATCGGGAAGTGGGAGGTGGAAGTGAGCGGGGGGGCGGAGTGAGGTCTGTACAGTGCGGGCAACGGGCGGGTGCATTTACTGATGGAGCTGGCGCGGTGTCCGCGGGAGGGCTGGGAGCCGGGGGAGTACGCACAGCCGCTTATGAAGGAGCAGACCAGGTGCCGGCGGCGCAGGGCTGCGCAGAGTGAGTCACTCACTCTCTGCAGCAGCGCTCTCTTCATTCCCCGTGTATGTGTCGGGCCGACACTGCAGCGGGGTGCGGCCATAACAAGTGTCTGTCAGCAGAGTGGGGTGCGGGTGTGAGTGTGGCTCTTTTTGGTGTCACCCCTTGGAGGTGACACCTGGGTGCGGGCCGCACCCCCCGCACCCCCCTTGTGACGCCTCTGTACACAGGGACCTGAGATGGTGGATTCCAGTGGGGATGAATTAATACTCTGTGAGGAGGGGGATGTACACAGTGAAAAGGGTGATGAATCGGAGGATGAGGAGGAGGTGGACATCTTGCCTCTGTAGAACCAGTTTGTGCAAGGAGAGATTGATTGCTTCTTTTTTGGTGGGGGCACAAACCAACCAGTCATTTCAACCATAGTCGTGTGGCAGACCCTGTCGCTGAAATGATGGGTTTGTTAAAGTGTGCATGTCCTGTTTATATAACATAAGGGTGGGTGGGAGGGCCCAAGGACAATTCCATCTTGCACCTCTTTTTTTTAAATTTATCTTTGCATCATGTGATGTTTGGGGCTAATTTTTTTTAAGTGCCATCCTGTCTGACACTGCAGTGCCACTCCTAGATGGGCCAGGTGTTTGTGCCGGCCACTTGGGTCGCTTAGCTTAGTCATCCAGCGACCTCGGTGCAAATTTTAGGACTAAAAATAATATTGTGAGGTGTGAGGTGTTCAGAATAGACTGGAAATGAGTGGAAGTTGTGGTTATTGAGGTCAATAATACTATGGGATCAAAATTACCCCAAAATTCTATGATTTAAGCTGTTTTTGAGGGTTTTTAAAAAAAAAAAAACACCCGAATCCAACAAAAATTTTTCCGGGAGGTTTTGCCAAAACGCGTCCGAATCCAAAACACGGTCGCGGAACCGAATCCAAAACCAAAACACAAAACCCGAAAAATTTCCGGTGCACATCTCTAATTCCTGAGTAATAAATCTCGTCTCTCTGCCTAGGGTTCTAGCAGCGAGATCCAGTTGAAGAGCTGATCCCGGGCGAAGAATCCAGGTACGTCAACTGACACTTTACAGCACCGGGGGTCACAGCGCAGAAGAAGGACCCAGCGCCCAGCAGCCTCCTGAAGCTTAACAGATACATAGCATAATATAGTACAGAAAATAATGAAGTACAGAAAAACTTTTCATAAAATACAGAAGCATGTAGATACTAAAGGGACATTATGGAAATGCTTGAGTAAACGGGAAAGTCTTGAGTCTACTTTTGAAAGATTCTATAGTTGGGGCCTCTCACAGTGTGCGGCGAAGTGAATTCTATAGAGTCGGAGCCGCATGACTGAAAGCTCGACCCCCAGATGAATTACGGGAGATTGTAGGTACTGCTAAAAGTCCTTCATCTACAGATCACAGTAATCGAGTGGGGCAGTATGGGGTTAGAAGCTGCTTCAGGTACCTTGGGCCCTGGTCATGTAGTGCTTTGAAACTCAGTAAGCCAATCTTGACGATGATTCGCCATCTTACAGGCAGCCAGTGAAGGGAGTAGAGTATGGGTGTTATGTGGCTAGAATGGGGCTGGTCAGTTAACAGCCTGGCAGCTGTGTTTTGCACAAGCTGTAAGCGGTGCAATTCTTTTGTTGGGAGAACAAGGTAGAGGGCATTACAGTAGTCTAATCGAGATGATACAAATGCATGGATGACTTTTTGTCACAACTGAGGGCCTGAGCTGACGGGAGGCAGCCTCAGTTGTAGGGGCTGAGATGTACCGGAACCTGGGAGGTTGTATCAGACCCCTGGACATGTAAGTAACATGAATAATAACTGCCGGAAGGCGTGACCACGACAACTTGGATAAAAGTCAATGATGTTTATTATGACAACTCCGCAACACAGCAGCAGTAAAAGAAAACGTAAAAGTCAGCAAAGAATAAATACAGTTCCTGGGTACTACAGGATGGCAGGAGCCACAGGGCACTGGTAGTGTGAGATAGTTCTTATGATCTTCTAGATGGAAAGTCCTTACCAGGCCCGACTGTAGCAATGGAGATAACCCAGGATTGTGCCAGCTGGTGTTCCAGGAAAAGCTGGGTTGCTGAAGATAAAACAGCTGCTGTGGATACTGGCTGGAACCAGACTGTTGTTAGCACGGAGTGGATACTGGCTGGAACCAGTTAAATAATAAATGAACTTGGGAGCGATGAAATATGAACTGAAATGTAGAACTTGAGAGCGGAGAAATAATAATACCGGTGGAGAGTGGTAAAGTGTAGAAAGGACACCGGCCCTTTAAGGGAAGCTGTACTCTGCTGGAAGCTGAGCTGGAAGCAGGTAATGTTGTAGCTGGAAACAGATGAATCCACAATGGATTGGAGAGTCAGGCTACACCGCAGGTGGAATGCTGGTGCGGGTCTCTATGGTGGAAGTCTTGAGACAGGAGCTGGAACCTGGAAGACAATCACAGGAGAGAGACAAACAGGAACTAGGTTTGACAACCAAAGCACTGACGCCTTCCTTGCTCAGGCACAGTGTATTTATACCTGCAGCAAGGAAGGGATTGGCTAGGCAATTATGCAGATTATCAATACTGAGAACAGATTGGTGGAAATGATCATCTGACAGAATCCAAGATGGCTGCGCCCATGCAGACACTTGGAGGGAAGTTTGGTTTGTAATCCATGTGGTAATGAAAACAGTAATGGCGGCGCCGGCCACCGGAGACAGGAGGCGCCAGGCTGACAGATGCACATCCAACCACGCGGACACAGCGGAGGCCGCGGCTGACGTAATCGCCACTCAGACACTCTGCATGCAGAAGTTCAGGGACGGCGGCGGAGGCCGCGGGAGACGCCATGCCAGGTGTAATATGGCGTTTACTGTGACAGCGTCCCAGAGTGACAGGAGAGGATACAGGAATGTACACATCAGGATAACAGATGGGATCCGGTCCTGGAGCGCTGAGCCAGCCTTAGGAGGCATCTGATGGGTAAGAAATGGCGTCCAGATACCCGGATCGTGACAGCACCCCCCCCTTTAGGAGTGGCCCCAGGACACTTCTTTGGCTTTTGAGGAAACTTGGAATGGAATCTCCGGACCAAGGCCGGAGCATGGACATCAGAAGCATTGGTCCATGAACGTTCCTCAGGACCATAACCCTTCCAGTCAATAAGATATTGTAGTTGACATTAACGGTGACGTGAGTCCAGGATCTTGGCCACTTCATACTCAACGCCTCGTTGAGTTTGGACTTTCGGAGTTGGAGGAAGTGAGGAATGAAACCGATTCAAGATCAGCGGTTTCAACAGGGAAACATGGAATGTCCTGGGTATTTTTAAGAAGGGAGGCAACTGGAGTCTGTAAGCAACAGGATTGATGACTTGTTCAATCTTGAAAGGACCGATATAGCGAGGTGCAAACTTCATACTGGGAACTCTTAACCTCAAATTCTTCGTGGATAACCATACCCGATCACCCACCTTGAGAGCAGGAACTGCTCGACGCTTCTTATCCGCAAACTTCTTGTACCTGAACGATGCCTTGAGCAGAGCTGATCGTACGCTCTTCCAGATATTGGCAAACTGATGCAAGGTGATATCCACTGCGGGAACAGAAGTTGCTGGAAGCGGTTGGAACTCAGGGACTTTAGGGTGGAATCCAAAGTTAGTGAAGAATGGTGTTGAAGCAGATGAAGAATGATACTGGTTGTTATGACAGAACTCGGCCCAGGGAAGTAATTGAACCCAGTCATCTTGAGAGGAGGACACATAGATGCGGAGGAAGACCTCCAAGTCCTGATTCACCCTCTCGGTTTGACCATTGGTCTGAGGATGGTAAGCCGTGGAAAACTTTAGCTTGACTTGGAGGACTTGACATAAACTTCGCCAGAATTTGGCTGTGAATTGAACTCCTCGATCTGAGATAATTTCTTCAGGAAGACCGTGGAGTCGGAAGATCTCTTGTATGAATACTTGAGCCAACTTGGAAGCTG
Source organism: Pseudophryne corroboree (assembly GCF_028390025.1). Taxonomy (NCBI): domain Eukaryota; kingdom Metazoa; phylum Chordata; class Amphibia; order Anura; family Myobatrachidae; genus Pseudophryne; species Pseudophryne corroboree. The sequence goes on along the minus strand of NC_086453.1, from coordinate 266,649,169 downwards.
ACGGAAGACCGGTGAGAGGAATGAAGTGTGCCATCTTGGTGAACCGGTCAACTACCACCCAGATGGTATTGAACTTGTTGCACATGGGTAAGTCTGTAATGAAATCCATCGACAAGTGGGTCCATGGTCGACGGGGAACGGATAGTGGAACCAGTTGCCCCGCAGGCGACTGGCGGGATACTTTATGTTGGGCACACTTTGGGCAAGATGCAATAAACTCCAAGACGTCCTTTTTCAGAGTTGGCCACCAATAGGACCTAGAGATAAACTCCAGGGTTTTTTGGATACCTGTATGTCCGGCAAAACGGGAAGCATGGGCCCAATGCATGAGCTTCTTCCTTAGCATCGGCTTCACAAAACTTTTCCCTGATGGGGGCGTAGAGTCCATCCCTACCGTGGAGAATGCCAACGGATTTATAATAGGATGCTTGTCTGAAGACTCTGACTCATTTTCTTGCTCCCATGAGCGGGAAAGGGCATCGGCCTTGCGATTCTGAGAGCCCGGACAGAACTGGAGTTTAAAGTCGAACCTGGAAAAGAAAAGTGCCCATCTGGCCTGACGAGGGTTGAGACATTGTGCGCCCTTCAGGTATAAAAGGTTCTTGTGGTCTGTAAGTATGGTGATTGAATGAGAAGCTCCCTCCAACAGATACCTCCACTCTTCTAGAGCGAGCTTGATGGCTAGCAACTCCTGGTCGCCAATGGCATAGTTGCGCTCAGCTGGGGAGAACTTCCGGGAGAAGAAACTGCAAGGGTGTAAATGGCCATCTTTAGCCCTCTGAGATAACACCGCTCCTACTCCAACGGAGGAGGCATCCACCTCTAAGATGAAAGGAGAGTCGATGTCAGGCTGTTTCAGAACAGGCGCAGAGATGAACCTTTGTTTTAAAAGATGAAATGCTTGCATGGCTTCTTCAGACCACTTGGACGGGTTAGCACCCTTCTTAGTGAAAGCAGTAATAGGCGCCACAATGGTGGAAAAGTCTCGTATAAACTTTCGGTAATAGTTGGCGAACCCTAAGAACCTCTGGACCCCTTTGAGGGTTAAGGGTACCGGCCAATTTTGGATTGCTTGTAGTTTCTCAGGATCCATCTCTAGTCCGGAACCGGACACAATGTACCCTAGAAACGGAATGGACTTGACTTCAAAGACGCATTTTTCTAATTTGCAATAGAGATGATTGACACGGAGACGGGACAGAACCTCTTTAACCCAAAAACGATGTTCCTCTAAATCGTTGGCAAAAATGAGGATATCGTCTAGATAGACCACGACATGACGGTATAGAATGTCTCTGAAGATCTCATTGACAAAATGCTGGAAGACAGCTGGAGCATTGCTCAATCCGAAGGGCATGACGAGGTACTCATAATGTCCGTCACGGGTGTTAAAGGCGGTCTTCCACTCGTCACCCTCACGGATCCGGATGAGATTGTATGCACCTCGCAAGTCCAGCTTTGTAAAGATGGTAGCTCCGCTAACTCTGTCAAAGAGCTCAGTAATCAGGGGTAAAGGATAACGGTTCTTGATGGTAATGTCGTTCAAACCTCTGTAGTCGATGCACGGCCGCAGACCACCATCTTTCTTTTTTACAAAAAAGAAGCCTGCGCCGGCTGGAGAAGAAGAAGGTCGAATGAACCCCTTTGCTAGGTTCTCTTTAATATATTCCTCCATAGAATGCGTCTCAGGCAGAGACAACGGATAAGTTCGGCCTCGAGGTGGAACCTTACCTGGAACGAGATCAATCGGACAGTCCCATTCTCTATGAGGAGGAAGGATATCAGCAGAAGCTTTACTGAACACATCCGTGAAATCTTGATATGGAGGAGGTGGAACATCAGACGACCTGGGGGAGGAAGAACAGACAGGCAATACTTTAAACAAACATGTCTCAGCACAGGAGGAACCCCATGCCAGGATTTGCGTAGTCGTCCAATCAATTGTAGGATTGTGAAGACGGAGCCATGGAAGGCCCAGGACCACAGGATGTGTGGCTCTTGGAATCACTAAAAAAGAAATAAGTTCGGAATGAAGAACTCCCACTCTCAGACGAACTGGTAGAGTCCTTAAAGAAATAACTGCATCAAAAATTTTGCTGCCATCCACGGCAGTTAAAGAAATGGACGAAGGAAGTCTCTCGGTGGGTAGGGACCACCGTTTAACATAGGCTTCGGTAATAAAGTTCCCAGCTGCTCCGGAATCAAGGAGGGCAATGACGTTCCGATAACGTTGAGCAACTTGAAGCGAGACTGGGAGATTACAATCTTGAGGAGATGGAGAGGAGATCATTACTCCTAGCCGGCCCTCTCCTTGGCGAGCTAGGATTTGGAGTTTCCCGGACGTTTGGGACAGGCATTAATGGTGTGAGACGGAGCTGCACAATAGAGACAGAGAAACTCGGAGAGACGTCTTCGGCGCTCAGCAGGAGTTAAACGGGAACGGCCAAGTTGCATGGGCTCATCTTTAGATGGTGACAGTTGACGAGGAGGAGGAGCAGAAGATTTTGGAGCAGATGATGTTCCACGCTCAGTTGCTCTCTCTCTGAAACGTAAATCAACTTTCGTGCAGAGTGAGATTAGCTCATCTAACTTAGAAGGTAAGTCTCTGGTAGCTAACTCATCTTTAATACGCTCAGATAAGCCATGCCAGAATGCAGCATACAGGGCCTCGTCGTTCCATGCCAGTTCGGATGCCAGGATCTGGAACTGTATCAGATATTGTCCTACAGTACGTGACCCCTGGCGTAAACGGAGAATCTCGGATGAAGCTGAGGTTACCCGGCCTGGCTCGTCGAAGATGCGCCTGAATGTTGACACGAAGGCAGTGTAGGAAGATAGCAGGGTGTCGGACCTCTCCCATAACGGTGATGCCCAATCAAGGGCTGAGCCACTGAGAAGAGAAATAATGTAGGCAATTTTTGTACGGTCACTGGGAAAATTGCCAGGTTGTAGCTCAAACTGAATCTCACACTGGTTGAGAAATCCCCTGCAGAATCTTGGAGATCCGTCAAATTTTGCTGGCGTTGGAAGATGAAGACGTGGAGCAGAAATGGGTAAGGTGGGTGGGGTTGTAGCTGGAGTCACTGTGGTTGACGCACCAGACGCGCCTGATCCACGGAGAGTTGTCTGAATCCCATCCAGCCGAGTAGAGAGATCCTGGAGACAGCGGATGATGTGGCCCTGTGCAGCCTCCTGATGTTCTAGTCGGGCTGCCAGTTCTTGCATCGGCCTGGCCGCTTGATCCTGGTCTCCGGCTGGATTCATTAGGTCAGTGCTTACTGTCACAACTGAGGGCCTGAGCTGACGGGAGGCAGCCTCAGTTGTAGGGGCTGAGATGTACCGGAACCTGGGAGGTTGTATCAGACCCCTGGACATGTAAGTAACATGAATAATAACTGCCGGAAGGCGTGACCACGACAACTTGGATAAAAGTCAATGATGTTTATTATGACAACTCCGCAACACAGCAGCAGTAAAAGAAAACGTAAAAGTCAGCAAAGAATAAATACAGTTCCTGGGTACTACAGGATGGCAGGAGCCACAGGGCACTGGTAGTGTGAGATAGTTCTTATGATCTTCTAGATGGAAAGTCCTTACCAGGCCCGACTGTAGCAATGGAGATAACCCAGGATTGTGCCAGCTGGTGTTCCAGGAAAAGCTGGGTTGCTGAAGATAAAACAGCTGCTGTGGATACTGGCTGGAACCAGACTGTTGTTAGCACGGAGTGGATACTGGCTGGAACCAGTTAAATAATAAATGAACTTGGGAGCGATGAAATATGAACTGAAATGTAGAACTTGAGAGCGGAGAAATAATAATACCGGTGGAGAGTGGTAAAGTGTAGAAAGGACACCGGCCCTTTAAGGGAAGCTGTACTCTGCTGGAAGCTGAGCTGGAAGCAGGTAATGTTGTAGCTGGAAACAGATGAATCCACAATGGATTGGAGAGTCAGGCTACACCGCAGGTGGAATGCTGGTGCGGGTCTCTATGGTGGAAGTCTTGAGACAGGAGCTGGAACCTGGAAGACAATCACAGGAGAGAGACAAACAGGAACTAGGTTTGACAACCAAAGCACTGACGCCTTCCTTGCTCAGGCACAGTGTATTTATACCTGCAGCAAGGAAGGGATTGGCTAGGCAATTATGCAGATTATCAATACTGAGAACAGATTGGTGGAAATGATCAGCTGACAGAATCCAAGATGGCTGCGCCCATGCAGACACTTGGAGGGAAGTTTGGTTTGTAATCCATGTGGTAATGAAAACAGTAATGGCGGCGCCGGCCACCGGAGACAGGAGGCGCCAGGCTGACAGATGCACATCCAACCACGCGGACACAGCGGAGGCCGCGGCTGACGTAATCGCCACTCAGACACTCTGCATGCAGAAGTTCAGGGACGGCGGCGGAGGCCGCGGGAGACGCCATGCCAGGTGTAATATGGCGTTTACTGTGACAGCGTCCCAGAGTGACAGGAGAGGATACAGGAATGTACACATCAGGATAACAGATGGGATCCGGTCCTGGAGCGCTGAGCCAGCCTTAGGAGGCATCTGATGGGTAAGAAATGGCGTCCAGATACCCGGATCGTGACACTTTTGACAGATCATCTGAAGGAATTAAATGCTTGATCCTGGCTATGTTCCTCAGGTGAAAGAATGAGAATTTGATTGTGGCTGATATCTGATGTTTGAGTGTCAAGCCACCATCCAGGACAATGCCAAGATTCCGCACATGATCAGTGGTTTGTAATTCTGAATCCCCAAGTGCAAGTCGGGGTTCAGTCGCAGCCAACTGGCACTCATCCACTCCTGGAGTTCAGCTAGACCAACATTTAGGGTTGCTATTGGGTTATCAGTGCCCGGAGCAAAGGACAAGTACAGTTGTGTATCTGCATAGCAGTGGTAGACCAGCATAGCAATGGTAGACCAGCCCAGTAGTAGTGCCGCTTATGCACATAATGCCCACAGTAGTGGTGCCCCTTACACATAATGCTCATACAGTAGAAGTGCTGCTAAAACACATAATGCCCACATAGTGCTCCTTATACACATATCTGTCTCTGTCACTCCAGCAGCTCACCGCCCATATCCTTCCAGCAGCTCCATGCCCTGTATCCCTCCAGCAGCTTCCCCGCCTCTCTGTGTCCTTCCAGGCCCCTCTCACCTTATCTTCAGCAGGCAAAGAGCCTGCTCCTCTTCATGGCTCTTCACTTCAGCGGTGGTGACGGTATTAATTGACATACACATTGCCGGAAAAGGAAGCTGCTGGGACCTGAGGAAGGGACGAACACTGCCTGACAGACACAGCATGTATGAGTACCAGGAGGGGTGGGCCACAGGTGGAGGAGGACCATGGAGCCACCAGGGCCTGAGGAAGGAGGAGGTGGCTGCACTTCATCAGTGACACTAGTGCCGTCTGTATCATCTATTGACGTGGGTGGCGGGGCAGGCTTTTCTGTTGCAATTACGGTGCAAGGCTGCAGAGGAGGTGGCACTATTTCCACCTACAAGTACAGGTGGTGGCCTCGTTCCCGCCCACTTTTACCCTTGTTCCCATATACATTTAGAACAGCAAGATCGAACATTTCCCCCATTTTATAATTAAAGCAAAAAATTTACCACACGTTTGAACTTGAATTCTGTAAAACATACAATAGATAAACATCTGTAGATGGGTTATGTTATGTGGGGTCTCCATCATTACATGAACTCAGTAACAGTCTTTGCTATGTGGGGTCTCCATCATTACATGAACTCAGGAACAGTCTTTGTTCTGAGCAGTCGGATCTGAGCTGAGAGCAGCTTTCTCAGAGCGATCACATCCCAGGCTTGCCCTCTAAAGCATGTGTCTACTATTACATCAAGGTTGGTAAAGAGATGAAAGTGGCCATCTCAGGCTGCACGACTCGGAAAGCGTATCAAAAAATCTGCACAATACATAACATAGCATCAGTCCTTCACTTGGATTTCCAGGGAAAATAACCTTTCACATTAGAAATATCAGTAGCAGAGCTACAGCATACAGCATACAGTATACACAAGGTTACCGGCGGAGTTTGCTGTACAGTATAAAAGGAGATTGTATGAAGCATTACATTGCTCATGCATTTGTCTTGCTTATTTTGTGTTTTGTTCCCTTTTCTGTTGTCCTTTCTTTCAAAGCCGTACATAACTAAATCCCAAATCCAGAGAGATCACTATATAGTTAGTTATATTATACACACACCTGACAAGCATATATATAGGCGATAGGAGAGACCATAACAGATAGTATGACATAAACGGCTAGTAAACAGTATATGAGAGTTTGGATGAGTTATGGACAGCCTAAAACAACTCAGGGGCCATATGAGCTTAAACATAGAAACATAGAAACATAGAATTTGTCGGCAGATAAGAACCACTTGGCCCATCTAGTCTGCCCCTTTTTTTTTTTTTATATTATTTTTATCTCTAACCTTATTTGATCCTTATTTCTTTGTAAGGATATCCTTATGTCTATCCCATGCATGTTTAAATTGCTCTACTGTCTTTGTCTTAGCCTCTACCACCTCTGATGGGAGGCTATTCCACTTGTCCACTACCCTTTCTGTGAAATAATTTTTCCGCAAATTTCCCCTGAACCTCCCCCCCTCCAGTCTCAGTGCATGTCCTCGTGTCCTATTGCTTCTCTTCATTTGGAGAATGTTTCCCTACTGGACTTTGTTAAAACCCTTGATATATTTGAAAGTTTCTATCATGTCTCCCCTTTCCCTTCTCTGCTCCAAACTATACATATTGAGATTTCTTAGTCTTTCTGGGTATGTTTTGTGATGTAGGCCATGCACCATTTTAGTTGCCCTCCTTTGTACAGTTATTAATGTATTAATATCCTTTTGAAGATATGGCCTCCAGAACTGAATACAGTATTCTAGATGAGGCCGTACCAATGACCTATACAGTGGCATTATTACTTCTTTCTTTCTGCTGCTGATTCCTCTCCCAATGCAGCCAAGCATCTGACTAGCCTTCCTCATTGCCTTGTGACATTGCTTACCTGCCTTTAAGTCACCTGAAATAGTGACTCCTAGATCCCTTTCCTCCTCAGTAGTTTCCAGTATAGTGCCATTAATACTGTATTTAGCTTTAGGATTTTTGAGACCCAAGTGCATGATTTTGCATTTTTTGGCATTAAACTGTAATTGCCAGACTCTTGACCATTCCTCTAGTCTACCTAGATCCTTCCCTTTAAACTTCAAAAGTTTGCATGAACTACTGTAACTCTTAATCACAGTAATAGGTTAAAAACAACACATGGAATTAAAGAATGAGCCACCTACAGTATCTGTAATAACATAGCAACACGCATTTTAAATAATTGTACAAGCTATAAGAAATAAACCTGGCAAAGCTGGAGACCACAGGCAGTGGTGCTGGGAGGGGCGAGGAGCGGATACTAATAACCCAGACCACGGGAGGTGTTGCGCTGCTGCACGCTGTGGATGCAGGTGTCTTGCAGTATAAAAATATGGCCAAGTCTCATTCCACTTTGGAGAACTCCGATGTTGGGAGACATGTAAACAGAATAAAGTTTGGGAGGAGGTGTCTCCAAGCTCATCTCTAAATCACAATGTTACAACTTAAAATGAAGCTGCCCAGTATGTGCATAGTTGCCTACCCTCCCTCATTTTGCAGGAGACTCCCTGAAATAGTAGCAATCTCCCTGACTCCCTAAAAATACCAGCAATCTCCCTGGTTTCACCTTACCCCTATTATGCAGCTGTTACATTCTTGGGGAAACAGAAGAAATCAGAAATATATACATTTAAATAGGCTCATCAGTGCCATTTCCATGCATTGGTTATAAGGCACAATGGGGGTAATTCCAAATTGATAGCAGCAGGAAATTTTTTAGCAGTTGGGCAAAACCATGTGCACTGCAGGGGAGGCAGATATAACATGTGCAGAGAGAGTTAGATTTGGGTGTGGTAAATTCAATCTGCAATCTAACTTGCAGTGTAAAAATAAAGCAGACAGTATTTACCCTGCATAGAAACAATATAACCCACCCAAATCTAACTCTCTCTGCACATGTTATATCTGCCTCCCCTGCAGTGCTCATGGTTTTGCCCAACTGCTAAAAAATGTCCTGCTGCGATCAACTTGGAATTACCCCCAATGATCCCTGTGGCTACATGCATTTTAAATACGGTTTCTCGTTGCCACTTACAGTATATGGAACCTCTTGCAAAACATAATACACAAACAAATCCCCAAAAATATCAGTGTATTTTCTTCAACAATTAGATCTTACTAACTTTGTGGCTTATTTACATTTGGATGTGTCATTTTTATGACACGCCTCTCAGATGTAGCAGTACACGTCCGCACTGTTACTTTCACAATCTCCTTGAAATGCTTTTTCAAAAGTAGGCAAGTGTGAGTATGTGTGTGCTGCATACAAATACTGATAGCATTTCCTTGCATTGTAAATGATTACATTTGCACCGCTTCTATTACAGCACAGTTTTCAAATATCAAAAGAGGAGGATTCTACTGCTGACATCGGCTTGATGTGCCAAACTGGAACAGCACATTGCATTCTGCAATGTACCGGGGCAGACTGGTCCACAGATGCACAGGCAGGGGGGGATACCCAGTGGGCCGCACAGTCTGAGGCCCCCACCCCTTCCTCTAAGGATCAGTAGCTTTGTTTCTATGGAAACTACATCAAGAATAACCCTCCTGCCAATCAAAATGTGTGTCTGACACACCTCTATCCTCTTCTTTATAAAGGTGCCTCATTCTTTGTGTACAGTGCATCCGGAAAGTATTCACAGCGCTTCACTTTTTCCACATTTTTTTCTGTTACAGCCTTATTTCAAAATGGAATAAATTCATTTTTTTCTCAAAATTCTACACACAATAATGTGTATTTTGACAATGTGAAAAAAGTTTTGTTTGAGATTTTTTAAAATTTATTAAAAATGAAAAACTAAGAAATCACATGTACATAAGTATTCACAGCCTTTGCTCAATACTTTGTTGATGCACCTTTGGCAGCAAGTACAGCCTCAAGTCTCAATATGATGCCACAAGCTTTACACACCTATCTTTGGTCAGTTTCGTCCATTCCTCTTTGCAGCACCTCTCACGCTCCATCAGGTAGGATGGGAAGCGTCGGTGGGCAGAGATAAAGTGCCAGCCAACCAGCTCCTGTCATTTTTTAATGAGAAAATCAGACCTAGCAGTGTATTCTACCACAGGTTAGGGCAGTGGTTTCCAATAATCTTTAACATGGCAGTTAGATTACAGAGAGAGTTAGATGTGGGTGGGGTATATTGTTTCTGTGCAGGGTAAATACTGTCTGCTTTACTTTTACTCTGCAATTTAGATTTCAGTTTTAATACACCCCACCCAAATCTAACTCTCTCTGCACATGTTATATCTGCCTCCCCTGCAGTGCACATGGTTTTGCCCATTAGCTAACAAATTTGCTGCTGCGATCAGGTCTGAATGAGGCCCTAAGACATCTGTCTTTAGTTTCTCTTGTATCTTCCCTAAAGGCAGGCCAGTCATCTGGTACTAATCTGCATTTGCTCTGATTGTGTGACCTACACTAAACACATAAAAGCGAACTGGTTGCCAAGTTAACATATTGCACCTATATGCAATAAATAAGTTATAACATGACTATTAAAGTATGTTCCAGTGTGTCACTGGTGTTAAAATATTTATCTAGCTGATAAAAATTATCCTTTTGTAGGACCAAAAGTAGTCTCAACAAACCTATGGGTGGAGCCATGGACCGTAATGATGGATGTGTATCTGGTATCACTGCCCATGGTGCAATATCAATGGGGACTTCATGGTTGCCGATGGAACCCTTTTACAGCTTGTAGGCTGCCCAAAGAGGCACCCCAATACCTAGATTGCACAGCGGGCATTCATTGGACACACCTGGCACCTATATTCCTATTCCCTCTTATGTGACATTATGATGACACAAGCTCTGGGGGTGGGGGTTGCCAACCCAGGACCTCCCAATCTGGCTATAGCTCTGCCTATAAGACCAATGTATTGTATTGTGCCAGGAGTTCTAGTTCTCACACTACTCGGAGGTCACACACTGCCTGTCTTTGTTCTAGAGGAATAGGTTCATGTCACTATAAGATATCAATCTTTCTGATATTGAGAATAATGTACATTAATATGGATGTATGTATTACGAATGAGCATTTTTTGTAATATTTGTTAAATTCTTATGGGCTGATGCACATATATTAGTGGCATGTAATGTCTTAAAGTTCAATAATCTTAGACAAACTGACATATACAGTACATCTAAACTAAGATATTATAAATTTGCTAAGCTTGTTTTAGTTATGTTAACGGTTGATTTGGAAACTGCAGTGTCTGGAGAGGCTTGGGGTATTTCCCTTTATCCTGTGGGCGGTAGAGAGTACAGTTCAGTTCACACATTGCAGAGTTTTGATAATAACCTTGACACCTTGGCAAAAGTGTTGACGTGATAAGACCTTGTGTGGGAGGTTGTGAAGTGTTCACTTAAAAAAATTTTCTCCTCAGTTTATACTAACAAAAGATCTTGTCTTGCATATTAGAACAATTGTGTTTAAAGTTGTATAAGGCCTACATATATATATATATATATGTATATATATATATATATATATATATATATATAAATAAATAAAACCTAATTTGAATCAAAAGGCACTTTAGTAGACAGGGTGTGATGACTACCTCTTAGTTTGTCACATATGTGGTCTAACTTACAAGTGATGTTTTTATCCATGAAAATTGATGTACGTATCATTAGTTCAAATGTACCCAATAGTGACTCAATGACATATAACAAAAATATTGCGAAGTTTATTAAAACAATATTTTCATATAAAACTTTTACAATACAAATTACAATTGATATATATGCACCAAATAGCTGGAGATCTGATACCACCTTTTCTGCTTGATGAAATGTTGCTACTTTTTGTACCGTCTTATAGAGAATTCATGCTTGTATCAAATGGGGCTTTACAGTAATGCGGACACAGATTTCAAACATCCAACGCGTTTTGGTGTTGTCATCTTCATCAGGGGTGGTGCAAAATAGGAAAGTATAGTAACTTCCAAAGGTTTAAAAAAATATATATATTTTATATATATATATATATATATATATATATATATATATATAATAACCCAGGTTGCACTACGTCTGTGTGACTATGCTACCTGCCACCTCTTCAATTTTCTATCTATCCTCCTGCGCATGTGCAGAGCAAAGTGAGAACAGGTTTATTTTTGCAGATGATTTTGTGCCAAGACTTTCTCTTCAAATATGTATCTCTGCTGACAACCATGTGGAAAGTGGGTGGTTCCTGCACACCATCCTGGGCACCAGCAGCATTCGGTGTATTTCCCCTTCTCATTTGTGCCACATTCTCTCTGTGTACAGTATCTCTGCTTCCCCTCTGTGTCTGTGACCGTCAGCCGCTTTGCATTAGGCCTTCTGATTGTGTACATGTGTCTGACTCCATGGGGGTAATTCTGAGTTGATCGCAGCAGGAATTTTGTTAGCAGTTGGGCAAAACTATGTGCACTGCAGGTGTGGCAGATATAACATGTGCAGAGAGAATTAGATTTGAGTGGGTTATTTTGTTTCTGTGCAGGGTAAATACTGGCTGCTTTATTTTTACACTGCAATTTAGATTTCAGTTTAACACCCCCCACCCAAATCTAACTCTCCCTGCACATGTTATATCTGCCTTCCCTGCAGTGCACATGGTTTTGCCCATCTGCTAACTCTCTGTTGACCCTTTGTGTGTGTATGTCTACCACTGTCCCCACATCCCATTGGTTGCCCCTATTTTGTGTGCCATGTGCTCCCACAAGTCACTTTCGCTACACCTTTTTCCCCCTAGCCTTCCAGGGGTGTAGTATGGTATGCCGGCGGTCGGGCTCCCGGCGACCAGCATACCGGCGCCGGGAGCCCGACCGCTGGCATACCGACAGTGTGGCGAGCGCAAATTAGCCCCTTGAGGGCTCGCTGCGCTCGCCACGCTGCGGCAACGGTGGCGCGCAACGCTATTTTATTCTCCCTCCAGGGGGTCGTGGACCCCCACGAGGGAAAATAAGTGTCGGTATGCCGGCTGTCGGGATTCCGGCGCCGGTATACTGTGCGCTGGGATCCCGACAGCCGGCATACTGAAGACCACCCCCTTCCAGTTCTCCCTTCTCTGCTGCTGCATGTGATGGGCAAGAACAATGCTAGGGCTGCCATGAAAAAAATATTTGGGAACCACTGATTAGTAAATTGTTGTTTAATATTGCTAAAATAAAGGATTCAAAATCCTTGCAATAAAAATGTAACTTCTCAGTTCACATATCACTGAACCTTACTCCTCTGGGTGCAGAGTCAGCCGGGATGCATTCAATATCCCGGTTGTCGGGATCCCAGCACTCAGCATACCGGCGTCGGGATCCTGACCACCGGGATCCAGACACCTATTCTCCCTCTTGGGGTTTCCATGACAATCTCGGAGGGAGAATAAATAGCGTGGCGCACTAGCAAGCCCGCAAGGGGCTCTTTTGCACTCGCCCCACTGCTGGAATTCCGGCGTCCGGCATCCCGTGGTCACGAATCTGACCGCCGGTATGACGGGCGCCAGTATATAGATACCAACCCGAGTCAACCAACCTCACCCAAATATGAGTGCAAGCTCCTGGTAGGTGCTGGGGAATCTCCACAAAATGTCCAATGAATCAATTAGAGCTCAATCACCATTCATGTTTTGCTTGGGACAGATTTCTTTGCACTCAAATTTTGGGTGTGTTTGGATGACTGTGGGCCCAGAGGAGTAACGTTCAGTTATTTGCAAGTCGTTTTTTATTGCAAAGAATTTTAATAGTTATAATAACATTAGGGCCTGTGACACTTTGTGGTGTTTCATCAACATTGATATATTAGTTATTAGTTGTGCTATAACAAATGGAAAACTACTCAGTATATCCTTCACCTCTGCAAATTGGCCTGTACCATCATGAAACTCTGCCGCACATCGCTACTCTGTAGTCTTGAACTTGGTTACTCCAAAAATCAACAGCTGTAGATACTACAGCACTCTCAAATTCAAGATCCATAGTACTATACCTAAATACAGGAAAGGAACATTGAATGAGGTTCCTTCAAACCATCTTGCATTTTATCATCATCATCATTTCAGACCTTTTCTTACACTGGATACTACTAAGACCCTCATCCACTCACTGGTCATCTCCACATTGGACTACTGTAATCTCCTTCTATCTGACCTCCCTGACAAACGCCTCCCTCAACTCCAATCTATCATCAGTGCTGTTGCCAGGCTCAACCTCCTCTCCTGACGTATTACGTTCACCTCCCCTCTCTTTCAAGTACTTCACTGGCTAATCTTCCCCTTCCAAATACAAATCAATCTTCTCTAACTCACAAATACCTCACCTTTTCCTCTTCCATTTACATATCTGACCTTCTCCCTTTACACTCCCACCTTCCCACTTTGCTTCACAAATACATGCTGCCTCTCCTGCCAGCTAATTACTTCCTCCTATTCCTGCCGCCAAGATTTTGACCATGGTGCTCCTTACCTCTGGAATTCTCTACCTCTCACTGTCAGACTCTACACCTCTCTGCAAAACTTTAAACGGGCTCTCAAGACCCACTTCTTCATCAAACCCAACCACCTCTCATCCTAACCCTCTGTTCCACGATCACTTCTACTCCATCTCTCATCCTAACCCTCTGTTCCATGGTCACTTCTTCCCCATCTGTATCACTCCTGTCTGCCTGCCCCTCTCCTTCTGAATGTATGCTCTCACGAGCAGGGCCCTCTCCCCTCAAGTTCTTTTCCCTATCTTAGACTATTTTCTGCTCCATACTCCCGAAAACGGCACTGAACAACACCCTACAGCGGCACCTAACCCTCGGTTTCTGCCACCCTTATGATTATTTAAGTGTCCTGACCCCTGATTCAGCAATGTTTCTACACATCGTTTATATACCATGTACGTGGCCTACATTGTCTTGTATTGTAAGCCACTGTTTTCTTATTTTACTCATTTGTTTATGTACTATGGGGGTAATTCTGAGTTGATCGCATCAGCAAGTTTGTTAGCAACTGGGCAAAACCATGTGCACTGCAGGGGGGGCAGATATAACATGTGTAGAGAGAGTTAGATTTGGGTGGGTTATTTTGTTTCTGTGCAGGGTAAATACTGGCTGCTTTATTTCTACACTGCAATTTAGATTGCAGAATGAACAAACCCCACCCAAATCTAACTCTCTCTGCACATGTTATATCTGCCCCCCCCCCTGCAGTGCACATGGTTTTGCCCAACTGCTAAAAAAGTTCCTGCTGCGATCAACTCAGAATTACCCCCTTTGTTAGGTGCTGCAGAACCCTTGTGGAGCCATATAAATAAATGATAATAATAATAATAATAATAATAATAATAACCTATGAATAATTTTAACAGAGCTATTTAAACATTGATTTAACATGTGACAATTGATCAGAAAAATATACCAGCACACAGAGGCATGTTCTGAGCAAGTCCTCATTCATTTTCTGATTAAATTTAAGGGGGAGATCTATCAAATCTGGTGAGAGATAAAGTACCAACCAATCAGCTTATAGCATTTTACAGGCTGTGCTTGACAGGAGCTGATTGGTTGGCACTATGGCCCTCATTCCGAGTTGTTCGCTCGCAAGCGGATTTTAGCAGATTTGCTCATGCTAAGCCGCCGCCTACTGGGAGTGAATCTTAGCATCTTAAAATTGCGAACGATGTATTCGCAATATTGCGATTACACACCTCGTAGCAGTTTCTGAGTAGCTTCAGACTTACTCGGCATCTGCGATCAGTTCAGTGCTTGTCGTTCCTGGTTTGACGTCACAAACACACCCAGCGTTCGCCCAGACACTCCTCCGTTTCTCCGGCCACTCCTGCGTTTTTTCCGGAAACGGTAGCGTTTTTTCCCACACGCCCATAAAACGGCCTGTTTCCGCCCAGTAACACCCATTTCCTGTCAATCACATTACGATCTCCAGAACGATGAAAAAGCCGTGAGTAAAATTCCTAACTGCATAGCAAATTTACTTGGCGCAGTCGCAGTGCGAACATTGCGCATGCGCATTAAGCGGAAAATCGCTGCGATGCGAAGATTTTTACCGAGCGAACAACTCGGAATGAGGGCCTATATCTTTCTCCAAACTTTGATAAATCTTCACCTGAATATTATAAGCATGAAGGTAATGTTAAGGCAAAAGACAAAACAATGTACATTCTCTCGTCATATATAATATATGTTTTCGGCTTAGAGTTGCTTTGAGTCTCACTGATGTTGGCCAGTTATCTGCCATGATGATGACGACAGAGATAGGTATTTAAGCAGGTAACACATACTTTCTAGCAGGCAGGTTAGTTGAGGAGTTGTCAGAAGTTGAATTTCCCATCTGCCAGTTGCACTTATAGCAGCTCTAGAAAGCCTCAGATGCTGACTAGTGACTACAAGCAGTCATTTCCACCTGATTATCAGTGTTCTCATTTATAGGCTGCTAAGTGCTTGGCTCACGCCTGCCTTCTGGGTTGAGTGTTTTGGCTGGGAACCTCTGGCATCCTTTACTCTCTTTCAGATCCATTTTCTTGCTGTACCTCATTTCCTAAAGGAGGTGACAAGTACATTCGAATGCCAAACTTTAATTAGGCTGCTTTCTTGAGTATAAAGGGAACTGCACCCTATTTATTGCCATTTGCTAAATACACTGGAATGACAGATCTTGAGCCTAGAGACAGGCCTCTTTACTGTAAAATGCTCCTAATTGCTTTGTAGCCAAATGCTCATTGCTCACATTCATGTAATACACAGGCTAAGAAGAGAATTGGACTATTTCAGTTTTCCTAAAAGATTTTAGCTTGTTTCCCAATTCTGTGTGTTTTCCACTCCATTAAAAGCCTTTGTATGTAAATGCGCTATTGTGACTAGCATTCTCAAATAAATATTAGGATATTCATGTAAAAGATTAAGAGGCCGATTTATCACCATCCGCATCTGATGATGTGAATGTGGTGTGATAATTGAGTACATTGCATGGATGTATCAATTATCGCATGCAGGGACAGAGCTTGCAAGAAAGCTCTGTCCCTGCAATGCCTCCCCGCAGCATCATCGGGGTATTTTTCGTAAAAAAAAAATACCCCGATGTCCTGCTGCGCATCCCGTCCATCGCTGACGCCTCCACCGGGATCCCTACTCCGTCTTAACTACCCCCACGCCGCAAAAAACAATCCACTCCCCTGGATTTTATACTTACCTTCCCAGGAGCTGGTGTCCGCTGCTCCAGGAGGCTGCCTGGTGTCGGATCCTGCTGCTGTGTGTGACCTTTGCAGCGTCACTTTACTGCAAAGGGGTCTCAGCACAGCACATGGAGGACCTGGTGCCCCGACAGCGCTCACCAGAGCATCGATCACCGGCTCACTGGACTGGTAAGTGGGTTTTTTACTATTTTTTTTTTCTTTAACCAGTGAACCAATGGACACACATAGCTGATCATACTATCCAGGTCCCGCACAGCTTTCTCTGCCGGGGGCCAGAGAAAGCTGAGCAAATGGCTGCTTATCGCAGTGAGTGCTGCCCTGTGATTTAGCCAATTCAGTATTACATCGCACACTGCAGTGTTTTGTTTTTTTTCTTTGTAAATTCAGCCACATCGCATTTCCCATTATAAGTATGGGAAATGCGATGTGGGTTATTAAAAAAAACAACAATTAAAGGGTTTCAAGCAGTTTTTCACAAAAACTGCTCCAAATGCCCTTTAATAGATTGGAGTGATACTAAAATAAATATGAAAAGGGTGCGAAAACACCCTTTCTCTTACTTCCTAGAGGATGCTAAGGTCCACATTAGTACCATGGGGTATAGACGGGTCCACCAGGAGCCATTGGCACTTTAAGAGTTTGAGAGTGTGGGCTGGCTCCTCCCTCTATGCCCCTCCTACCATGCTCAGTTTAGAAAATGTGCCCGGAGGAGCCGGTCACAGCTAGGGGAGCTCTACAGAGCTTTTCTAGTAAAGTTTATTTTTAGAGTTTATTATTTTACAGGGAGGCTGCTGGCAACAGCCTCCCTGCAGCGTGGGACTAAGGGGGAAAGCAGTGTCCGCCCTGCGGGGTCTGAGCCACTGTCTCCGCTGACTGGACACTGAGCTCCAGAGGGGTCTGATCGTTCTCCGCCACAGGGGACCGCTCACCCCAGCAGCATGCCACCAACCCCCTACAGAAGCTGAAGAAGTGGTGAGTGAGACACCTACCCCCCTAGCAAGCGGGGGGCTGGTGTGAAGATAGCGGCAGCGGGGAGAGAGGGCAGCAAAAACTGCGCTCCTGGGAAGGCTCAGCGGCACATGGTGCGGCTCTGTAAGGGGCGCACTGGGCCAGCGCTTACCCCCTACACTGGTCAAGAAGCCTGTCGGGGTCCTCGGATCTTAGCCAGCACAATTTCCTCAGGCCAGTATAATCCATGAAAAGCAGGAAGACAGTGCCATTAAGGGGGCGGAGCTTCTCCTCAGAGCAGACCCAGCAGCGTTTCAGCGCCATTTTCCTGCCTGCACAGCACTGAGAGGAAGAACAGGTCCCTCCACAGCAACTCCAGCTATCTGTACACGGTACCAGGGGGTTGTAGAAGGGAGGGGAGGCTGTAATAAGACTGTGTGTCCTATTAAGGTGCACATGTGTCATATGCTGCAGAGGATTTATCCTCCCAGGATGATCCCATTCCATGTAATCAGGATAGCGCTGGTTTAGCACAGATACCAGCAAGTGAGCCTGAGTGGTTTTTTCTCTATCAAATCTTGGATTTCTCAGATTTCTGACAGGGTTGCAAGTAATGAATCTGCAACCCAGGTATTACAGAACTCTATGGCAGTATGCCCGATTTCTGGTACCTCAGGACGCCCCGCTATATACCCACACAAACGTGCGCTTGTGCATATCACACAAGACAACACGAATACCGATTCTGACACTATAGATGGTGATGGGGATGTGTTAGGGGATCCGCATCTCTTGCAAAAGGGGTGCAATTGTTGATAGAGGCTATCAGGGATGTGTTGAATGTTAATGATACCACACCTGAGCAGGTTGAGTAGGATTTTTTCACTGAAAATAAAAAAGCCTCGCTAACCTTCCCTGCGTCAAAGGAATTGAATGCTATATTTGAAAAATCATGGGTAAACCCTGAGAAAAAATTCCAGGTCCCTAAAAGGGTCCAGGTGGCGATTCCTTTTCCTGAGGAGGATAGGAAAAAATGGGAAAACCCGCCGATTGTTGACGCATCTGTGTCCAGACTCTCAAAGAAGGTGGTTTTGCCTGTTCCAGGATCTACCGCCTTAAAGGAGCCGGCTGATAGAAAAATTGATAACACACTTAAATCAATGTACACTGCTTCAGGGG
The DNA here is from genome assembly GCF_028390025.1 of Pseudophryne corroboree. Taxonomy (NCBI): domain Eukaryota; kingdom Metazoa; phylum Chordata; class Amphibia; order Anura; family Myobatrachidae; genus Pseudophryne; species Pseudophryne corroboree. Next base: position 266,630,684 of record NC_086453.1, on the reverse strand, counting down.
CCATATTACGTCCCACTATTGCTACCGCATGGATTGAAAAGGCAATAGTAAAGTGGTCGGCTACCTTACTTGAGGATTTGGATACGATGGACAGGAATGATGTTGCATTATATTTACTCAATATACATGATTCAGCAGGTTTTATGGTAGAATCCATGAAAGACCTGGGTTCCATGGCTGCGGGAATATTTTCTATGTCTATTTCAGCTCGTCGGGGGCTGTGACTGCGCCAGTGGTCGGCCGACACGGAATCCAGAAAAAGTGTGGAGTCCCTACCCTATACAGGTCAGGCTCTCTTTGGGGAAGCTCTAGACGCGTGGATATCCACGGCTACAGTGGGTAAGTCTCTGTTTCTTCCCTCAGCAGCACCTGCGCCGAAGAAATTCTTCTCTTCATCTGTAACGCAGTCCTTTCGGCCTAACAAGCCTAGAAAGGCTAGAATGTCCAATACCTTCTTTAGGGGAGGTCGAATTAAGTCCAAGAAACCTGTAGCTGCAGGTTCCCAGGAACAAAAGCCTGCTTCAGGTACGCCAAAGTCCTCCGCATGACGGTGGACCGCGCGGCCTGGAGGTGGGGCCAGTGGGAGCGAGACTCAGACACTTCAGTTAGGTCTGGGTATCGTCCGGCCTGGATCCATGGGTAATAGATATTGTATCCCAGGGATAAAGGCTGGAATTTAAAAATCTCCCTCCTCATCGCTTTTTTAAATCAGTCTTACCAAATCTGTTGGGGTATCCGGACTCCAGGTCGACAACAAAAAGGTCGACACACCTTAGGTCGATGCCAATTGGTCGACACACCTTAGGGCGACATGGACAAAAGGTCGACATGGACAAAAGGTCGACAGGAACAAGGTCGACATGGAAAAAGGTTGACATGAGTTTTTCACAATTTTTTTCTTTTTTGGAACCTTTTCATACTTAACGATCCACATGGACTACGATTGGAACGGTAATCTGTGCCGAGCGAAGGCACCATGCACTAATTGGGGTTCCCGGTCACTCTACGAAGAAAACGACACCAAAAAAACATAAAAAACTCATGTCGACCTTTTTCCATGTCGACCTTGTTCCTGTCGACCTTTTGTCCATGTCGACCTTTTGTCCATGTCGACCTAAGGTGTGTCGACCTTTTTGTTGTCGACCTGGAGTCCCAGACCCCTCTATTGGCAGACCGTACTGTACTACAAGACGCTGTCCAAAAACTGGTGGAGGCACAGGTCATTGTGCCAGTACCACCTCATCTGCAGAACAAAGGTTACTATTCAAACCTTTTCGTGGTACCGAAACCGGATGGTTCGGTCGGGCCCATTCGGAACCTAAAATTGTTGAACCCCTTCTAAAGGATTTCAAGTTCAAGATGGAGTCGCTCAGGGCGGTGATATCAGGTCTGGAAGAGGGGGAATTCCTGGTATCACTGGATATCAAGGATGCGTTCCTCCACATTCCGATCTGGCTGCCGCATCAGGCTTATCTCCATTTCGCATTGCTGGACTGTCATTTCCAGTTCCAGGCCCTGCCATTCGGCCTCTCCACAGCACCAAGGGTGTTTACCAAGGTGATGGCAGAAATGATGGTTCTCCTCCGCAAACAGGATGTGAACATCATTCCATATCTGGATGATCTGCTGATAAAGGCATCGTCCAAGGAGAAGTTGCTGCAGTCCATTGGTGTCACAACACGCCTCCTCAGGAGTCATGGTTGGATTCTGAACCATCCAAAGTCACATTTGGAACCAACCCAGAGGTTGTCCTTTCTGGGAATGATCCTGGATACGGAAGTGCAGAAGGTGTTTCTTCCGCAGGAAAAGGAGTTGGTGATACAAGCTATGGTTCGGGTGTCGGTTCATCAATGCATTCGCCTATTGGGAAAGATGGTGGCCTCTTACGAGGCTCTCCAGTATGGGAGGTTGCACGCTCGGACCTTCCAACTGGATCTCCTGGACAAGTGGTCAGGATCTCATCTCCACATGCACCAGAGAATTCGTCTGTCGCCAAAGGCCAGGATTTCACTCCTCTGGCCGCCCCAATTGCTTCACCTTCTGGAGGGTTGCAGGTTCGGACATTCAGGACTTGGTCCTTCTAACGACGGATGTGAGCCTTCGGGGCTGTGGAGCAGTCACTCAAGGAGTAACCTTCCAAGGACAGTGGTCAAGCCTGGAAGCCGGCCTGCCCATCAAAATCCTGGAACTAAGAGCCGTCTACAACAATCTTCTTCAGGCGGCCCCTCTTCTAAGAAATCGGGCCATTCAAGTGCAGTCGGACAACGTAACAATAGTGGCTTACATAAACCGACAGGGCGTAACGAAGAGCAGAGCGGCAATGTCAGAGGCAACAGGAATACTCCTCTGGACAGAAAAACACGCGTTGGCGCTGTCAGACATCTTCATTCCGGGAGTAGACAACTGGGAAGCATACTTCCTCAGCAGGCACGATCTCCATCCAGGGGAGTGGGGTCTCCATTCGGAGGTGTTCAAAGAAATAACAGACCTTTGGGGATTACCCCAAATAGACATGATGGCCTCTCGTCTCAACAAGAAGCTCCGGCGTTATTGTTCCAGGTCGAGAGACCCACAGACAGTGGCAGTGGACGCCCTGGTGTCTCCGTGGGTGTTCCAGTCAGTGTACATGTTTCCACCACTCCCACTCATCCCAAGAATCCTAAAGCTCATAAGGAGAACAAGGGTTCAAGCAATCCTCATTGCCCCAGACTGGCCAAGAAGGGCTTGGTACGTGGACCTTCTGAATCTACTGCAAGAAGAATTGAGGCCCTTTCCTCTTCAGGAGGACCTGCTGCAACAGGGGCCGTTCGCCTATCAAGACTTACCGTGGCTACATTTGATGGCATGGAAGTTGAGCGCCTGATACTTGCTCGGAAGGGCATTCCGAAGAAGGTCATTCCTACCTTGATACAGGCTAGGAAAGGGGTAACGTCTAAACATTACCATCGTATTTGGAAGAAATATGTCTCTTGGTGTGAATCCAAGAAGTTTCCTACGGTGGAGTTTCAACTCGGACGTTTTCTCCTCTTCCTGCAAGCAGGTGTGGATATGGGCCTGAGGTTAGGATCTGTGAAGGTTCAGATTTTGGCCCTATCCATTTTCTTTCAGAAACAATTGGCTGCCCTTCCTGAGGTTCAGATTTTTTTGAAGGGAGTTCTGAACCGCCTACGGCGCCTTGGAACCTTAACGTGGTGTTGCAGTTCCTCCAGTCGGATTGGTTTGAGCCTCTACAGGAGGTTGAGGCAGGGCCGGCGCTACCATTAGGCAGCTTTAGGCAGCTGCCTATGGGCGCTGGCCACTGGAGGGCGGCAGGCTCCAATTAAATATATTTTACCAAAAAAAATATATATTTTGATAAGTAAGCCCAGACCAGGGGCGGCCGCGGCGAGGGTCTAGCCTGCCACAGCCGTCAGTCACCTCACCAGCCCAGTGTATTGCTTTCCCTGTGGGCCTGCGGCTGCTCCATATCTAAACAGAAATAGACGGAGCCGCGCGTATGAGAGAGCAGGTCAGGAGACGGGCGCCGCCCACACTGACAGCCTAACACGCATCCTGCTAGGCGCCGTCAGCACGAACGTCAGCGCTTGTGTGGCGCCCGTCTCCTGACCTGCTCTCTCATACGCGCGGCTCCGTCTATTTCTGTTAGAGACATGGAGCAGCCGCAGGGAAATCACACTGGCGTAGGTGAGGTGACTGACGGCTGTGGCAGGCTAGACCCTCGCCGCGGCCGCCCCTTGTCTGGGCTTACTTATCAAAATATATTTTTTTTGTGTAAAATATATTTAATTGGAACATCTGAAAGACAAGAGAAGTCTCTCTATCCCCTCCCTCCCCGCCGCCCCGCGCCTCCCTATCCCCTCCCTGCCGCCCCGCGTCTCCCTATCCTCTCTCTCCCACCCAGCGTCTCACTATCCCCTAACTGCCGCCCCGCGTCTCGCTATCCCCTCCCTCCCTGCCGCCCCGCGCCTCCCTATCTCCTCCCTCCCACCCCGCATCTCCCTATCCCCTCCCTTCCACCCCGCGTCTCCCTATCCCCTCCCTCCCACCCCACGTCTCCCTATCCCCTCCCTCCCTGCCACCCCGCGTCTCCCTATCCTCTCCCTCCCACCCGCGTCTCACTATCCCCTCACTGCCGCCCCGCGTCTCGCTATCCCCTCACTGCCGCCCCGCGTCTCGCTATCCCCTCCCTCCCTGCCGCCCCGCGCCTCCCTATCTCCTCCCTCCCACCCCGCATCTCCCTATCCCCTCCCTTCCACCCCGCGTCTCCCTATCCCCTCCCTCCCTGCCGCCCCGCGTCTCCCTATCCTCTCCCTCCCACCTGCGTCTCACTATCCCCTCACTGCCGCCCCGCGTCTCGCTATCCCCTCCCTCCCACCCCACGTCTCCCTATCCCCTCCCTCCCACCCCACGTCTCCCTATCCCCTCCCTCCCCGCGTCTCACTATCCCCTCACTGCCGCCCCGCGTCTCGCTATCCCCTCCCTCCCTGCCGCCCCGCGCCTCCCTATCTCCTCCCTCCCACCCCGCATCTCCCTATCCCCTCCCTTCCACCCCGCGTCTCCCTATCCCCTCCCTCCCTGCCGCCCCGCGTCTCCCTATCCTCTCCCTCCCACCTGCGTCTCACTATCCCCTCACTGCCGCCCCGCGTCTCGCTATCCCCTCCCTCCCATCCCACGTCTCCCTATCCCCTCCCTCCCACCCCACGTCTCCCTATCCCCTCCCTCCCTGCCGCCCCGCGTCTCCCTATCCTCTCCCTCCCACCCGCGTCTCACTGTCCCCTCACTGCCGCCCCGCATCTCGCTATCCCCTCCCTCCCCGCGCCTCCCTCCCTGCTGCCCCGCGCCTCCCTATCCCCTCACTCCCTGCCGCCCCGCGTCTCCCTATCCCCTCCCTCGCACCCCGCGTCTCACTATCCCCTCCCTGCCGCCCCACATCTCGCTATCCCCTCCCTCCCTGCCGCCCTGCGTCTCCCTATCTCCTCCCTCCCACCCCGCATCTCCCTATCTCCTCCCTCCCACCCCGCATCTCCATCCCCTCCCTTCCACCCCGCGTCTCCCTATCCCCTCCCTCCCACCCCACGTCTCCCTATCCCCTCCCTCCCTGCCGCCCTGCGTCTCCCTATCCCCTCCCTCCCACTCCACGTCTCCCTATCCCCTCCCTCCCTGCCGCCCCGCACCTCCCGATGTTGGAGTTGCCTACAGCAGCGGCAGCTCCGGAGACAACAGGCAGCGCTGTTACCTCTATTTCCGTGCCCTCAGCATCTCCGGCAGCATCTGCTTCCTCCGGGACTGAGGAACCAGGACCACTAAGGCGAGGGGTGGGGGAGTTGTGCTTGGTGGCAAGTGTCTGGGCAGCTCACCCCCAGATCACTTGGACTGCAGCTCCCCGCCTTGTGATCTGGGGGTGAGCTGCAGTCCAAGTGATCTGGGGGTGAGCTGCAGGCCAAGTGATCTGGGCAAGATCACTTGGACTGCAGCACACCCCCAGATCACTTGGACGCAGGGACAGGGAAAAATAAATAAAATAAATGTAAAAAAATTATATATTTATATCACAGCTGCCCGCCTTCCACCGCTGACCAGCGCTCACTTCTGCACGCTGCACCGCCATTGAAAGCTGACCACCGCAGACCACAACTGGCGGTAATCAGAGGGACATCAACGCCGCAGCGAAGAAGGACAGCTTAGTACCGCCGCATCCCCCGCAGACCATGGGCTCATACGCCACCAACAACCACAGTCCCTTCCGCACCTCCGCTGCACATATCAGGTAATGTTACCTAATGTCCCTGCTGTCACGCTCTCAGTCCCTGCTGTCACTCTCTCAGTCCTTGCTGTCACTCTCTCTCCCTGTCCCTGAATTGTGGGTCATACCGTTTGCTATAATGTGAATTTCGTCTCATACCATATGGTAAAATCAGAATTTTGGCTCATACAGTATGCTGTAATGTGAATTTCGGGTCATACCGTGTGCTATAATGTGAATTTCGGCTCATACAGTGTGGTAAAATCTGAAATATTGGGTCATAGCGTGTTCTGTAACGTGAATTTCGGCTCATACCGTGTGCTGTAATGTGAATTTCGGCTCATACTGTGTAGTAAAATATGAATTTTGGCTCATACTGTGTGCTGTAATGTGAATTTCGGCTCATACCGTGTGCTGTAATGTGAATTTCGGCTCATACCGTGTGCTATAATGTGAATTTCGGCTCATACCGTGTGCTGTAATGTGAATTTCGGCTCATACCGTGTGCTGTAATGTGAATTTCGGCTCATACTGTGTGGTAAAATATGAATTTCGGATCATACGGTGTGCTGTAATGTGAATTTCGGCTCATACGGTGTGCTGTAATATGAATTTCGGCTCATACGGTGTGCTGTAATGTGAATTTCGGCTCATACTGTGTGGTAAAATATGAATTTTGGCTCATACCATGTGCTGTAGTGTGAATTTTGGCTCATTCCATGTGCTGTAGTGTGAATTTCGGCTCATTCCGTGTGCTGTAATGTGAATTTCTAGATAGTATAAGAATTTCTAGATAGTATAAGGGGTCCTAATACACTGAAGGACACGCCCCCATTTGAGTGGCCACACCCCCTCTCCCGGAGGCGCGCGCATAATTGCAACCTTCACTTTTCCATACCCCCACTTCAAAATGTCTACTTCGACCACTGTATATGTATGTGTGTGTGTGTGTGTATATATATATATATATATTATTCATTCTAGCACCCTGCACCTTTCAAAATCCATGCAGTTCCCCTTTCCTGCCTGGGGTGTCACTCTCTGCTCTGGTGTTTCTCAGCACACACAGGTCTGTATCACAGCACTGAGTAACAGATCAGAGTGTGCGGAGAAGCACCACAGCAGAGAGCGACACCCCGGGCAGGAAAGAGGAACTGCACAGTATTTGAAAGGTGCAGGGTGCTAGAATGAACACTATATATATATATATATATATATATATATATAGCCAATGACCTCACCGCACGTCACTGCCACAAAGTTCTAGTTACAACCCTAATGCCTATCTATAATACTGTATAAAACTACAGACTGTGGTGTTATACTATATATGGATGTGGGGCTGGATGCTTTTTAACTTGTGTGCATTTAATATAATATTTGTCAGGTTTTCTTTTGCTGTTATTTGGCTGCTTCAGGAGGATCAACATACCGTTAACACAGCCTCTAGATAACGTGATCACTCCACTGTCCAAGCAACAGGGGAAGGGGAGGGTCGGGAGGACGGGGGGCGGGGGGGGGGGGGTGTAGGCAGAAATTTTGCCTAGGGTGCCGAGAAACCTTGCACCGGCCCTGGGTTGAGGTCAAGTTTCTTACATGGAAGGCGGTCACGTTATTGGCCTTAGCTTCTGCTAGACGCATGTCGGAATTGGGGGTTTATCCTGTAAAAGCCTTTACTTGATCTTCCACGAAGATAGAGCGGAGCTCCGGACACGTCAGCAGTTTCTTCCGAAGGTTGTATCGGCATTTCATATCAACCAACCTATTGTGGTGCCAGTGGCTACTGACTCCTCAATTACATCAAAGTCCTTGGATGTTGTGAAGAGAACTTCTCGTCACAGAACTTCACATCACAGAAAGTCGGACTCTCTGTTTGTCCTATATGATCCCAAGAAAATTGGGTGTCCTGCTTCTAAGCAGACTATTTCTCGCTGGATTAGGTTTACTATCCAGCATGCTTATTCTACGGCAGGACTGCCGTGTCCAAAATCTGTCAAGGCCCACTCTACTCGTAAGGTGGGGTCTTCCTGGGCAGCTGCCCGGGGTGTCTCGGCAGTGCAACTTTGCCGAGCTGCAACTTGGTCTGGGTCGAACACGTTTGCGAAGGTTTACAAGTTCGATACTTTGGCATCTGATGATCTGAAGTTCAGTCAATCAGTTCTGCAGGAGCCTCCGCGCTCTCCCTCTCGTTCTGGGAGCTTTGGTACATCCCCATAGCACTAATGTGGACCCCAGCATCCTCTAGGATGTAGGAGAAAATAGGATTTTGGTACCTACCGGCAAATCCTTTTCTCGTAGTCCGTAGAGGATGCTGGGCGCCCGCCCAGCGCTTTGTTTTCCTGCAAATGTTATTTGGTTCAGTACAACTTCGTTTTAGTTGATTACTGCATTGTTACTTGGTAAGTAATGTTTCAGCAGTTGCTGAGTGTTCAAGCTTCGTTGGCTTGACATGCCTTGTATGTGTGAGCTGGTATGAATCTCACCACTATCTGTGTATAATCTTTGTCTCGAAGATGTCCGTCTTCTCGGGCACAGTTTCTAGACTGAGTCTGTTAGGAGGGGTATAGAGGGAGGAGCTAGCCCACACTCTCAAACTCCTAAAGTGCCAATGGCTCCTGGTGGACCCGTCTATACCCCATGATACTAATGTGGACCCCAGCATCCTCTATGGACTACGAGAAAAGGATTTACCGGTAGGTAACCAAAATCCTATTATCGGTAGATATATTGGTCATCAACTGTGCTGGGGCCGACGCGATATGTCTGTGAACGATGGCGTTCACAGACATATAGTTCGTACACACTGGCCGACGGACCTGTGATATATCGGCTAGAGTGTACCCAGCATAAGTAAAATTAAATATGAATTTATATGGGTGGCATGAACTAAAAATGTCTTGGCTAGGCAGTTGGAACACTATGAAGATGAACACCCTGCCGATAATTCTGTTTTTATTTCAAATCCTCCCAATTCAGATTCCACTAAACTTCACAGCTCACTGGTCTTGCAGAGCCTTTTCCTGGCATGTAAAAGTCTTAATTTATCATGATTATAATAATAATAATAATAATAATAATAATAATTATTATTATTATTATTATTATTATTATATTTAACCTTTATTTGTAAGGTGCAACAAAGGTTCCACAGTACCTTACAGAGTGCATACATATATAGATATAGGGGGTCATTCAGACCTCGAGGCTGCCGCGCGTTTGCATGCAGCAGCCACATCCAGGGGGTCTGTGCATCGACCGCAGTATGCGTGCTTGAACCTACATCTTGCTGCACAGTAATTGACAGTGGTGGCTAGTGGGGTGGGGGGTGGTGACACGGCATTGCAGGCCAAACGGGGGTGTGACGGTAGTAGTGATGAGCATATTCGGAGTGGCTGCGTGGCATCACATGCAGCTCCTCCGAATAAAAAATGTCACCAGACCACCTGCCAACGCAGCCTGGGGTCAACCATAAATTGATGCGTTCGCAATTAAATTGTGGACACATCATGAGGCGGCGACACACATCCTAGGCGGCCTTGCCCTGTGCTGGGCGGCCACCAGCATGTGAGGAGATGGACGCAGATCTTGCGGCGGATGCATCGATCTGCGCCCATCTCTGAATGAGATCCATAATGCAAAGTTAAGGGGATGTATAGTGCATAACATTATAATACAGACAATCTAGATAATAAGCAAACAATTATGCATACACAATCATAATAACAGCAAAGATAGTGCTGGTGTACAGCTGTACCCTAGTAGATGAATGCAGCAGATAGTTCGGGGCCAGTGTAAGCATGCGGGAAAGGATAATGGGGGTCATTCCGAGTTGTTCGCTCGTTATTTTTTTGTCGCAACGGAGCAATTAGTCGCTAATGCGCATGTGCAATGTCCGCAGTGCGACTGCGCCAAGTAAATTTGCTATGCAGTTAGGTATTTTACTCACGGCATTACAAGGTCTTTTCATTGTTCTGGTGATCGGAGTGTGATTGACAGGAAGTGGGTGTTTCTGGGCGGAAACTGGCCGTTTTATGGGTGTGTGCGAAAAAACGCTACCGTTTCTGGGAAAAACGCGGGAGTGTCTGAAGAAACGGGGGAGTGTCTGGGTGAACGCTGGGTGTGTTTGTGACGTCAAACCAGGAATGAAACTGACTGAACTGCGAGTAAGTGTGGAGCTACTCAGAAACTGCTAAGAACTGTCTATACGCAATTTTGCTAATCTTTCGTTCGCAATTTTGATAAGCTAAGATTCACTCCCAGTAGGCGGCGGCTTAGCGTGTGCAAAGCTGCTAAAAGCAGCTTGCGAGCGAACAACTCGGAATGAGGGCCAATGTCAGGGAGTGAAAGGATAATGCAAGAGAAGGATAGACTACAAGAGGGAAGAGGGCCCTACTTGTAAGAGCTTACAATCTAGTCTACAGGGAAGGAAATGTTTTATGCTTTGTAGATACAAGCCTCGGGGGAGCTACAGCCCCCTGACTTTCTTAGCCATTATCGTGCAGTTCACTTAATCAGGATATTTGTGTGCAAAACCCAGGGACGTGCAGTCCTCACCTGTCATGGTCCTTGTCATACTTTACAGTTTTGACTATAAAAATGATTGGAATAACAAAGAAGATGCTTATAACTTCTAAACATATTCTTTGTATTATTGCAAGCATTTTATAGATAAAACTGGCCAGAGTTGCAGAGCTCCAGGAATTGCAGGGAGAGACAGAGATGAGGCAGCCAGAACTGAGCCTCATCCCACACACTGGGCCAAATTCTGGGGGTAATTCCAAGTTGATCGCAGCAGGATATTTTTTAGCAGTTGGGCAAAACCATGTGCACTGCAGGGGGGGGGGGGGGGCAGATATAACATTTGCAGAGAGAGTTAGATTTGGGTGGGTTATTTTGTTTCTGTGCAGGGTAAATACTGTCTGCTTTATTTTTACACTGCAATTTAGATTGCAGATTGAACTCACCACACCCAAATCTCTCTCTCTCTGCACATGTTATATCTGCCCCTCCTGCAGTGCACATGGGCCCTCATTCCGAGTTGTTCGCTCGCAAGCTGCTTTTATCAGCATTGCACACGCTAAGCCGCCGCCTACTGGGAGTGAATCTTAGCTTATCAAAATTGCGAACGAAAGATTAGCAGAATTGCGAATAGACACTTCTTAGCAGTTTCTGAGTAGCTCCACACTTACTCGGCAACTGCGATCAATTCAGTCAGTTTCGTTCCTGGTTTGACGTCACAAACACACCTAGCGTTCGCCCAGACACTCCCCCGTTTCTCCAGTCACTCCCGCGTTTTTCCCAGAAACGGCAGCGTTTTTTCACACACTCCCATAAAACGGCCAGTTTCCGCCCAGAAACACCCACTTCCTGTCAATCACATTACGATCACCAGAACGAAGAAAAAACCTCGTAATGGCGTGAGTAAAATTCCTAACTGAAGAGCAAATTTACTTGGCGCAGTCGCAGTGCGAACATTGCACATGCGCAATTAGCGGAAAATCGCTGCGATGCGAAGAAAATTACCGAGCGAACAACTCGGAATGACCCCCATGGTTTTGCCCAACTGCTAACAAAATTGCTGCTGCGATCAAATCAGAATTAGGCCCATTGTACAATGCAGAAATTATGACATGCAATAAAACTGCACTGGACTAGCAATACAGAGTAGTACTATGTATAGCTATACACTCAATAGATATAACAATTAGAGATGAGCAGATTCGGCTCTCAGAGAACCGAACCCTACCGAACTTCACGTCTCGAGCCCTGATCCAAGTCAGGCTCGGATTTTCCCATCTGACTCGGAAACCCGAACACGGCAAAACGTCATCATCCCACTGTCGGATTCTCACGGGATTTGAATTCCATATAAGGAGCCGCACGTCCCCGTTATTTTCACTCCAGTCTCGGAGAGTGTATAGAGAGGATGTGTCCTCAGTGTTCAGTGTCTGTGTGTTGGGGCGGGAAAGTGTGGTGGCAAGTGTTGTGCTGCTCAGTTGCTGCTTTATTTTTACACTGCAATTTAGATTGCAGATTGAACTCACCACACCCAAATCTATCTCTCACTGTACATGTTATATCTGCCCCCCCTGCAGTGCACATGGTTTTGCCCAACTGCTAAAAAATTTCCTGCTGCAATCAACTTGGAATTACCCCCTCTGAGTTGATCGCAGCATCAAGTTTGTTAGCAATTGGGCAAAACCATGAGCACGGCAGGGGGGACAGATATAACATGTGCAGAGAGAGTTAGATTTGGGTGGGGTGTATTCAAACTGAAATCTAAATTGCAGTGTGAAAATAAAGCAGCCAGTATTTACCCTGCACAGAAACAAAATAACTCACCCAAATCTAACTCTCTCTGCACATGTTATATCTGTCCCCCCTGCAGTGACATGGGCCCTCATTCCGAGTTGTTCGCTCGCAAGTGAATTTTAGCAGATTTGCTCATGCTAAGCCGCCGCCTACTGGGAGTGAATCTTAGCATCTTAAAATTGCGAACGATGTATTCGCAATATTGCGATTACACACCTCGTAGCAGTTTCTGAGTAGCTTCAGACTTACTCGGCATCTGCGATCAGTTCAGTGCTTGTCGTTCCTGGTTTGACGTCACAAACACACCCAGCGTTCGCCCAGACACTCCCCCATTTCTCCAGCCACTCCTGCGTTTTTTCCGGAAACGGTAGCGTTTTTTCACACACGCCCATAAAACGGCCTGTTTCCGCCCAGTAACACCCATTTCCTGTCAATCACATTACGATCGCCAGAACGATGAAAAAGCCGTGAGTAAAAATCCTAACTACATAGCAAATTTACTTGGCGCAGTCGCAGTGCGGACATTGCGCATGCGCATTAAGCGGAAAATCACTGCGATACGAAGATTTTTACCGAGCGAACAACTCGGAATGAGGGCCTTGGTTTTGCCCAATTGCTAACAAACTTGATGCTGCGATCAACTCAGAATTAGGCCCACTGTCAGAGCCTGTCTGTACAGCGGGCCGGGGCTACACAGCAGTCAATCATGCTGCTTAGTAAAGAGAAATGGGAGGCATGCCTCAGTGTGGGGGCGTACTTGTGCTCTGATGGGCAGCTCTGATTGGTCATGTGACCAATCCAGGAAGTGCAGGAAGACAGACCGCAGCTGAGCAGCGTGACAGGGGAGGAGGGAGATGGGGATCTAAAGTGCCAGCAGCAGCCACCCATGCACAGTGACTGGGGTGAGTAGCAGTGGGTGGACGGGATGTACTAACCTCCCCCACCACGTTATCTGGCTTTTCTCAGCGCTCCTTGTGTTATCTCCATGGTTACTGGTCTCCTCTCTGCTGCCAGGCGCTACCCGTTGCTCCCCCACACTCCCCGTCTTTTTTCTCCTCTCACTGCCGTCCGCCTCACGACCGCCGCTGTGTGTATCATCTGTAGTGAGTGTGGGGACAGGATGTCAGGCTCCAGAGCCTTACCTCCAGCGGGTGCTCCCGGGGGTTGCCGTCCCGCTGGTTGGAGCGGCTGCGGCGGGTCCTCCTGGACGGATGTGCGGCTGCCGAGGGCCGGGGGTCTGGAGAGCCGGGCGCTGCGGCGGGAATCGCTGCGGTAAGGTCCTCTAGTGTTGACACAGTATAGTGTGTCAGAGACAGAAGCTGGCTAAAGCTGTGTGCTACCAGCTGAGTATGTCTCCTGTGCTGGGGGCAGCCATGTTGGAGACCAGAGCATTACCAATTAAGTTCCCATTCTGTGTCCAGCCAATCCTGCGTGTTTTCCCCTTACAAAAAGGGGCTGGCCCAGAGGGAGAGTGCCAGTGCTTCAAGTTACCTCCTTGTAAAAGGTTCTCCAGCTCTGTGCTCCCAGGTTACTTCTGGTGTCCTGGTCCTGGTTGCTCTCATCTATCGGTTACCTAAACACTGCTGCAATCCTGCTGTCTAAGTCCGTCGCCACTCGCGTAAGCGCTCACGTGGTCCCAGGTCGTAGAGGAGCTCCAGGTGCTAACGGCGGTTCTCGCAGACGTCTTCATTTCTTCAAAGTCTAAGTTCTTCAACCTCCTCTTTCAATCACAAATCACAAGTCTTCATTTCTTCAAAGTTCAAGTTCTTCAGCCTCGTCTTTCAATCACAAATCACAGTCTTCTTTTCTTCAAAGTCCAAGTTCTTCAGTCTTGTCTTTTAAATCACAGTCTTCAGTTATTCTTTACCGGAGTTCTTCAGCTTCACTCTTCAAGTCATTTAACCATAGACTCTAATTCTTCCAGTTTCGTCAATTTCTACAATATTCATGTACGGCCTGTTATTCATTAAAACTACAGTTATCTGCCTACGGAGTCCTCCTTTTCTTTATGCCCTCCGGCCAACGTTAACACTTAGTTTGGCCTACACCCCATGAGGAGGAATTACATTCAGCCACCTCGTTTACTCTCCTCACAGGTAGCTGTCCCTTCAGCCAAAACGTGGTTGTCGGAACCCCAACTTACGCCGAGCGTGACACAGGATGTATGTATGTGTGTGTCATCTGTAGTGAGTGTGGGGACAGGACTGTGTGTGTATGTTTAATATTTATGTGAGTGTGTATCATCTGTAGTGAGTGTGGGGACAGGATTGTATGTGTGTGTGTGTGTGTGTGTGTGTGTGTCTGTGGCATCTCTAGTGAGTGTGGGGACAGGATTGTATGTGTGTGTGGCATCTGTAGTGAGTGTGGGGTCAGGATTGTATGTGTGTGTGTGTGTGTGTGTGTGTGTGTCTGTTGCATCTGTAGTGAGTGTGGGGACAGGATTGTATGTGTGTGTGTGGCATCTGTAGTGAGTGTGGGGACAGGATTGTGTGTGTGTGTGTGTGTGTGTGTTTGTGGCATCTGTAGTGAGTGTGGGCACAGGACTCTGTGTGTGTGTGTGTGTGGGTGTGCGCCATGCAGTGGGGGAGCCAGTGTCAGAACTGGTTGGTGGCAGCGCAAGGGAGGGAGCGATCGCTCCCCTTCCTTTTATCACTGGAGAGAGGACTGCCCACCACTGAGCTGCCTGTCACCCCAGTACACGCCAGCATCTGCTGGGCTGGGAGAGAGGCTGCTGCAGCCAGTCCTCTCTCTCCCCACCCGACAAGCGGCTGTCAGCAACAAAGAAGGGGGAAGCAGCGGGACCAGGGCCCCCTCAGGGCCCCTCCAATGGGCTCGGGTCAGGTAGAGAGTACCATCCACCCCCTCTCGGCGCCACTGTGTGTGTGTGTGTGTGTTTGTGTGTGGCATCTGTAGTGAGTGTGGGGACAGGGCTCTGTGTGAATGTGTGTGGCATCTGTAGTGAGTGTTGGGACAGGACTGTGTGTGCGTGTGTGCGTGTGTGTGTGTGTGTGTGTGTGTGTGTGTGTGTGTGTGTGTGTGTGTGTTACATTACATAGGGGGTCACAGACTCCCAGCACCCAGACCCAGCCCATACTTGCCTACTCTTCCGGAAGCTGCGGAACGTTCCCGTTTTTTGGGGTAGCCCCCCGCACCCCCGGAAGAGTAGGCATGTCTCCCACATCCTGCTCGCACCCTAGTGACGTGTGCAGGATGGAGACATACTCTCCCGTATTCGTGGGTCCGTGGGGAGGGGTTTACATGACGCGAATCGCGTCATTTTAGCCCCGCCCCCTTCCCACGAACCCACAATTTGCAACATTTTTCCGATCTGGGGGCAGGGCTTGATGATGTCACATCCTGGTCCCAAAACCAGCAACTGTGTATTCGCAGCTTCATTGGCCTTGGCAGCTAGAAATTCAGCGCACCATTAGCGTTGCCTAGATGACCAGTGGCCCAAGCAATGGTAGCAATGCTAATCTGCTGCTGAGTCTTTGGACGCAGGCCGTGGATCTGGGAAGCTATTTTTATTTGTTTTTATCAGGGATTACTATGGTCGTAGAAGTAACGCAATGCATGCACAGATGAGTCTTTTTGATGGGGTTTCTGGGGGTGCTTAGGAGCCTATTTATTAACATTATTTTTACTCAAATAATGTGAAAATAAGATTTTAAACCTACCGGTAAATCTATTTCTCCTAGTCCGTAGAGGATGCTGGGGACTCCGTAAGGACCATGGGGTATAGACGGGCTCCGCAGGAGATAGGGCACCTAAAAGAACTTTGACTATGGGTGTGCACTGGCTCCTCCCTCTATGCCCCTCCTCCAGACCTCAGTTAGAGAACTGTGCCCAGAGGAGATGGACACTACAAGGCAGGATTTAGAAATCCAAGGGCAAGATTCATACCAGCCCACACCAATCATACCATGTAACCTGGATCATACATAACCAGTTAACCATATGAACAAAAAACAGCAACGGTCCAAGACCGATTCCAACTGTAACATAACCCTTATGTAATCAACAACTATATACAAGTCTTGCAGAGTTTCCGCACTGGGACGGGCGCCCAGCATCCTCTACGGACTAGGAGAAATAGATTTACCGGTAGGTTTAAAATCTTATTTTCTCTTACGTCCTAGAGGATGCTGGGGACTCCGTAAGGACCATGGGGTTTATACCAAAGCATCCAATCGGGCGGGAGAGTGCGGATGACTCTGCAGCACCGACTGAGCAAACGCTAGGTCCTCATCAGCCAGGGTATCAAACTTGTAGAATTTAGCAAAAGTGTTTGACCCCGACCAAGTCGCCGCTCGGCAAAGTTGTAATGCCGAGACCAGGGACGTGCGGTGAGCAAAATGGCTCAAGAGGCACTGGCTAACCCCAGAGCCAGAGTTACATGCACTATATGAGCCAAAGGGTACATCTGGGCATTATACACAGGTGCAGCATTATAAACTCCTGGAAATCTGGTGAGTTTTGATTAGAGATGTGTGCACTGCCTCACCTGCCATAGACTTTTTACTCCAGAGTTTGGGCTATAAAAATTATTAGAATAATGCAAAGAAGATATTTCAAACAAATTATTAGTATTTTTCATATATTTTATATAGTCAAAACTCTGGTTTAAACATAAGTATGACAGGAAAGGCTCTGCCTTACCTGCCTCACCCCACCGCACGTCACTGGCCGAGACGCCTCGGGCAGCCGCCCAAGAAGAGCCCACCTTCCTAGTGGAATGGGCCTTAACCGAATTTGGCACCGGCAATCCAGCCGTAGAGTGAGCCTGCTGAATCGTATTACAGATCCAGTGAGCAATAGTCTGCTTCGAAGCAGGTGCGCCAATCTTATTGGCCGCATACAGGACAAACAGGGCCTCTGTTTTCCTAATTCTAGCCGTCCTGGCTACATAAATCTTTAAGGCCCTGACTACGTCCAGGGATCTGGAATCCTCCAGGTCACTTGTAGCCACAGGCACCACAATAGGTTGATTCACATGGAATGAAGAAACCACCTTAGGCAAAAATTGCGGACGTGTCCTCAATTCAGCTCGATCCACATGAAAAATCAAGTAGGGGCTTTTGTGTGACAAAGCCGCCAATTCTGATACTCGCCTTGCCGATGCCAAGGCCAACAACATGACCACCTTCCAAGTAAGAAATTTCAACTCAATCTTGTTAAGCGGTTCAAACCAGTGTGATTTTAGGAACTGCAACACCACGTTGAGGTCCCATGGTGCCACTGGAGGCACAAAAGGGGGCTGGATGTGCAGCACTCCCTTTACAAACGTCTGGACTTCTGGAAGAGAAGCCAATTCCTTCTGAAAGAAAATCGAGAGGGCCAAAATCTGAACCTTAACAGAGCCTAATTTCAGGCCCATATCCACTCCTGTCTGTAGGAAGTGGAGAATACGACCCAGATGAAAATCTTCCGTAGGTGCATTCTTGGTCTCACACCAAGACACATACTTTCGCCAGATATGGTGATAATGCTTAACCGTCACCTCCTTCCTAGCCTTTATTAAAGTAGGGATGACCTCTTCCGGAATCCCCTTTTTTGCTAGGATTCGGCGTTCAACCGCCATGCCGTCAAACGTAACCGCGGTAAGTCTTGAAATACACAGGGCCCCTGTTGCAACAGGTCTTCCCTCAGCGGAAGAGGCCAGGGATCTCCCTTGATCATCTCTTGTAGATCTGAGTACCAGGCCCTTCGAGGCCAGTCTGGGACAACGAGTATCGTCTGTACTCTTCTTCGTCTTATGATCCTCAAAACTTTTGTGATGAGAGGAAGAGGAGGAAACACGTAGACCAACTTGAACACCCACGGTGTTATCAGAGCGTCTACTGCTACTGCCTGAGGGTCCCGAGACCTGGCACAATACCTCCGAAGTTTTTTGTTGAGGCGTGACGCCATCATGTCTATTTGAGGAGTTCCCCAAAGACGTATTATGTCTGCAAAGACTTCTTGATGAAGTCCCCACTCTCCTGGATGGAGATCGTGTCTGCTGAGGAAGTCTGCTTCCCAGTTGTCCACTCCCGGAATGGAGACAGCCGACAGAGCGCTCACGTGATTTTCCGCCCAGCGAAGAATCCTGGTGGCTTCCGCCATCGCGACTCTGCTTCTTGTCCCGCCTTGGCGGTTCACATGAGCCACTGCTGTGACATTGTCTGACTGAATCAGAACCGGTAGGTTTCGAAGAAGACTCTCCGCTTGTCGAAGGCCGTTGTATATGGCCCTGAGTTCCAACACATTGATGTGTAGACATGACTCCTGGTCTGACCAAAGTCCCTGAAAATTTCTTCCTTGTGCGACTGCTCCCCATCCTCGGAGGCTCGCGTCCGTGGTAACCAGGATCCAATCCTGAATTCCGAATCTGCGACCCTCCAGTAGGTGAGCACTTTGCAACCACCACAGGAGAGACACCCTGGCCCCTGGGGACAGAGTTATTTTTCGATGTAAGTGTAGATGGGACCCGGACCACTTGTCCAGAAGGACCCATTGAAAAGTCCTTGCATGGAACCTTCCGAATGGAATGGCCTCGTAGGCCGCCACCATCTTTCCCAGAACTCGAGTGCACTGGTGAACAGACACCCTTTTCGGTTTCAGCAGGTCTCTGATCATGTTCTGGATGTCCTGGGCTTTCTCCATTGGAAGGAAGACCTTCATTTGTTCCGTATCCAGTATCATACCTAGGAACGGTAATCGAGTTGTCGGAATCAACTGTGACTTCGGTAGATTTAGTATCCAACCGTGTTGCTGGAGCACTCTCAGAGAGAGCGCCACACTGCTCAGCAATTTCTCCCTTGATCTAGCTTTTATCAGGAGATCGTCCAAGTATGGGATAATTGTGACTCCATGCTTGCGCAGGACCACCATCATTTCCGCCATTATCTTGGTGAAAATCCTCAGGGGCGTGGAAAGTCCAAACGGCAACGTCTGAAATTGATAATGACAATCCTGTACAGCGAATCTCAGGTATTCTTGATGGGGGGGATATATGGGGACATGAAGGTATGCATCCTTTATGTCCAGAGACACCATAAACTCCCCCTCCTCCATATTGGCTATTATCGCTCTGAGCGATTCCATTTTGAATTCAAATCTTTTTATGTACAGGTTTAGGGATTTCAGATTCAAGATAGGTCTGACCGAACCGTCCGGTTTCGGGACCACAAAGAGGGTTGAGTAATAACCTCTTCCCTGCTGGTTCATGGGAACCCTGATTATCACTTGCTGTATACACAGCGTTTGAATTGCAGCTAACACTACATCCAGTTCCGACGTGGAAACTGGTAGGGCCGACTTGAAAAATTGGCGCGGGGGCACCTCTTCGAATTCCAGTTTGTAACCCTGGGAAACTATTTCTAACACCCAGGGATTCAGGTCTGAGCTGACCCAGACCTGGCTGAAAAGTCGAAGACGTGCGCCCACCGGTGCGGACTTCCTCAGGGGAGTCCCGGCATCATGCTGTGGGTTTTGGAGTAGCCGGGGAGGACTTTTGTTCCTGGGCGCCTGCTGAAACAGGTGCTCTTTTGCCTCTGCCCTTACCTCTGGCAAGGAAGGAGGATCCCCGACCTCTTCTGGACTTGTGCGACCGAAAGGACTGCATCTGGTAGGGTGGCATTTTCTTTTGCTGTTGGGGAATATATGGTAAAAAATTTGATTTACCTGCTGTAGCTGTGGAAACCAGGTCCGTCAGCCCATCCCCAAACAATACATCACCCTTATAGGGTAGTACTTCCATATGCTTTTTGAAATCCGCATCACCCATCCATTGGCGAGTCCATAAGGATCGTCTCGCTGAGATCGACATGGCATTGGCCCTAGAAGCCAGCAATCCAATGTCTCTTTGAGCATCCCTCATAAATAAGACTGCGTCTTTTATATGGGCTATAGTTAAGAATATAGTATCCTTATCCATACTATCAAAATTATCTGTCAGCTCATCTGCCCAAGCTGCAACTGCGCTACACACCCAACCGACGCAATCGTCGGTCGTAGTACAGCACCCGTATGAGAATAAATACCCTTTAAGGTAGTTTCTTGCCTGCGATCTGCAGGGTCCTTAAGGGCAGCTGTGTCAGGAGACGGTAGCGCCACCTTCTTGGACAAGCGCGTCAGGGCCTTGTCCACAGTGGGAGGTGATTCCCAACTCTCCCTGTCCTGTTTAGGGAAGGGGTATGCCATATAAATTCTTTTGGGGATCTGCGGCCTCTTCTCCGGAGTCTCCCAAGCTTTTATAAAGAATTCATTTAATTCATGAGATGTGGGAAAATTTACAATCTGTTTCTTTTCCTTAAACATGTGTACCCTTGTGTCGGGGACCGAGGGTTCTATCCACAATATGCAAGACATCCCTAATTGCCACAATCATACACTGAATGGTTTTAGTCACCCTAGGGTGCAATTTTACTTCGTCATAATCGACACTGGAATCAGAGTCGGTGTCGGTAGTAGTGTCTTGTGTTAAGGGCCGTTTTTGAGACCCCGACAGGCCCTGTGAATCGGTCCAATCCAAGGATTGACCCCCTGATGTTCCCCTTAATTCAGCCTTATCAAGCCTCTCATGTAAAGATGTCACACTTGCATTTAACCTATGCCACATGCTCATCCAATCCTGAGTCGGCACCAGCGACGGGGACACACCACTCATTTGCTCCACCTCCTCCTTGGAGAAGCCTTCCGCTTCAGACATGTCGACACACACTTACCGACACCCCACACACACAGGGAGTTACCTGTAAGGGGACAAAACCCCAACCAGGCCCTTAGGGGAGACAGAGAGAAAGAATGCCAGCACACACCCAGCGCCCAAACACTGGAATATATGACCAGATAGCGCTTTTATATATTTATAATGTTAATCTCCACTCACTGCGTCGCCAATGTGCCCCCCTCCTCTTTTTTCCAGCCTGTGAAGCTCAGCAGGGGAGAGAACAGGGAGCCAGCGTTTTCTCATGCAGCCTCTGTGGAGAAAATGGCGCTGGTTAGTGCCGAGGATCAAGCCCCGCCCACCTGACGGCGGGCTTCGGTCCCCTCACGATATTGTAAGAAAATGGCGGGGGTCCGTGAATTTACTGTCCCACAGCCTAATCCAACATATTTATGCCCAAATTGAGGTTTATTGCTGCCCAGGGCGCCCCCCCCCTGCGCCCTGCACCCTACAGTGCCTCTTGTGTGTGTGTGACTGGGAGCAATGGCGCGCAGCTTACCGCTGCGCGCTTACCTCATGAAGATCTGATGTCTTCTGCCGCCTGAAGTCTTTTCCTCAATACTCACCCGGCTTCTATCTTCGGCATCTGTGAGGAGGACGGCGGCGCGGCTGCGGGACGAACCCCAGGTGAGGCCTGTGTTCCGACTCCCTCTGGAGCTAATGGTGTCCAGTAGCCTAGAAGCAGTGCCCAACCTTACAAGCCAGCTCTGCTTCTCTCTCCTCAGTCCCACGATGCAGGGAGCCTGTTGCCAACAGGACTCCCTGAAAATAAAAAACCTAACAAAATTCTTTAAAACAGCAAACTCTTGAGAGCTCACTGCTTTGTACCCTTTCTCCTCTGGGCACAGAATCTAACTGAGGTCTGGAGGAGGGGCATAGAGGGAGGAGCCAGTGCACACCCATAGTCAAAGTTCTTTTAGGTGCCCTATCTCCTGCGGAGCCCGTCTATACCCCATGGTCCTTACGGAGTCCCCAGCATCCTCTAGGACGTAAGCGAAAAGGGTGTTTTTACACCCTTTTCACATTATTTTCATATGACCTGAATGTATTAAAGGGCATTTGGAGCAGTTAGACCCTTTCATTGTCATTTTTTTTTAGTAAGCCACATCGCATTCTCCATACTTATAATTAGAGATGAGCGCCGGAAATTTTTCGTGTTTTGTGTTTTGGTTTTGGGTTCGGTTCCGCGGCCGTGTTTTGGGTTCGACCGCGTTTTGGCAAAACCTCACCGAATTTTTTTTGTCGGATTCGGGTGTGTTTTGGATTCGGGTGTTTTTTTCAAAAAACCCTAAAAAACAGCTTAAATCATAGAATTTGGGGGTAATTTTGATCCCAAAGTATTATTAACCTCAAAAAACATAATTTACACTCATTTTCAGCCTATTCTGAACACATCACACCTCACAATATTATTTTTAGTCCTAAAATTTGCACCGAGGTCGCTGTGTGAGTAAGATAAGCGACCCTAGTGGCCGACACAAACACCGGGCCCATCTAGGAGTGGCACTGCAGTGTCACGCAGGATGGCCCTTCCAAAAAACCCTCCCCAAACAGCACATGACGCAAAGAAAAAAAGAGGCGCAATGAGGTAGCTGACTGTGTGAGTAAGATTAGCGACCCTAGTGGCCGACACAAACACCGGGCCCATCTAGGAGTGGCACTGCAGTGGCACGCAGGATGTCCCTTCCAAAAAACCCTCCCCAAACAGCACATGACGCAAAGAAAAAAAGAGGCTTTTTACTGATATTTGGTGTTTTGGATTTGACATGCTCTGTACTATGACATTGGGCATCGGCCTTGGCAGACGACGTTGCTGGCATTTCATCGTCTCGGCCATGACTAGTGGCAGCAGCTTCAGCACGAGGTGGAAGTGGATCTTGATCTTTCCCTAATTTTGGAACCTCAACTTTTTTGTTCTCCATATTTTATAGGCAGAACTAAAAGGCACCTCAGGTAAACAATGGAGATGGATGGATTGGATACTAGTATACAATTATGGACGGACTGCCACGGTTAGGTGGTATAAAAAAACCACGGTTAGGTGGTATATATTATAATAATAATACAATTATGGATGGACGGACTGCCTGCCGACTGCCGACACAGAGGTAGCCACAGCCGTGAACTACCGCACTGTACACTGGTTGATAAAGAGATAGTAGTATACTCGTAACAACTAGTATGACACTATGACGACGGTATAAAGAATGAAAAAAAAACCACGGTTAGGTGGTATATATTATAATAATAATACAATTATGGATGGACGGACTGCCTGCCGACTGCCGACACAGAGGTAGCCACAGCCGTGAACTACCGCACTGTACACTGGTTGATAAAGAGATAGTAGTATACTCGTAACAACTAGTATGACACTATGACGACGGTATAAAGAATGAAAAAAAAACCACGGTTAGGTGGTATATATTATAATAATAATACAATTATGGATGGACGGACTGCCTGCCGACTGCCGACACAGAGGTAGCCACAGCCGTGAACTACCGCACTGTACACTGGTTGATAAAGAGATAGTAGTATACTCGTAACAATTAGGATGACACTATGACGGTATAAAGAATGAAAAAAAAACCACGGTTAGGTGGTAGGTATATAATAATAAATAATACAATTCTGGTCGGACGGACTGCCTGCCGTGTGCCGACACAGAGGTAGCCACAGCCGTGAACTACCGCACTGTACACTGGTTGATAAAGAGATAGTAGTATACTCGTAACAACTAGTATGACACTATGACGACGGTATAAAGAATGAAAAAAAAACCACAGTTAGGTGGTATATATTATAATAATAATACAATTATGGATGGACGGACTGCCTGCCGACTGCCGACACAGAGGTAGCCACAGCCGTGAACTACCGCACTGTACACTGGTTGATAAAGAGATAGTAGTATACTCGTAACAACTAGTATGACACTATGACGGTATAAAGAATGAAAAAAAAACCACGGTTAGGTGGTATATATTATAATAATAATACAATTATGGATGGACGGACTGCCTGCCGACTGCCGACACAGAGGTAGCCACAGCCGTGAACTACCGCACTGTACACTGGTTGATAAAGAGATAGTAGTATACTCGTAACAATTAGGATGACACTATGACGGTATAAAGAATGAAAAAAAAACCACGGTTAGGTGGTAGGTATATAATAATAAATAATACAATTCTGGTCGGACGGACTGCCTGCCGTGTGCCGACACAGAGGTAGCCACAGCCGTGAACTACCGCACTGTACACTGGTTGATAAAGAGATAGTAGTATACTCGTAACAATTAGGATGACACTATGACGGTATAAAGAATGAAAAAAAAACCACGGTTAGGTGGTAGGTATATAATAATAAATAATACAATTCTGGTCGGACGGACTGCCTGCCGTGTGCCGACACAGAGGTAGCCACAGCCGTGAACTACCGCACTGTACACTGGTTGATAAAGAGATAGTAGTATACTCGTAACAATTAGGATGACACTATGACGGTATAAAGAATGAAAAAAAAACCACGGTTAGGTGGTAGGTATATAATAATAAATAATACAATTCTGGTCGGACGGACTGCCTGCCGTGTGCCGACACAGAGGTAGCCACAGCCGTGAACTACCGCACTGTACACTGGTTGATAAAGAGATAGTAGTATACTCGTAACAATTAGGATGACACTATGACGGTATAAAGAATGAAAAAAAAACCACGGTTAGGTGGTAGGTATATAATAATAAATAATACAATTCTGGTCGGACGGACTGCCTGCCGTGTGCCGACACAGAGGTAGCCACAGCCGTGAACTACCGCACTGTACACTGGTTGATAAAGAGATAGTAGTATACTCGTAACAATTAGGATGACACTATGACGGTATAAAGAATGAAAAAAAAACCACGGTTAGGTGGTAGGTATATAATAATAAATAATACAATTCTGGTCGGACGGACTGCCTGCCGTGTGCCGACACAGAGGTAGCCACAGCCGTGAACTACCGCACTGTACACTGGTTGATAAAGAGATAGTAGTATACTCGTAACAATTAGGATGACACTATGACGGTATAAAGAATGAAAAAAAAACCACGGTTAGGTGGTAGGTATATAATAATAAATAATACAATTCTGGTCGGACGGACTGCCTGCCGTGTGCCGACACAGAGGTAGCCACAGCCGTGAACTACCGCACTGTACTGTGTCTGCTGCTAATATAGACTGGTTGATATTTAAAGAGATATTAGTAGTATACAACAATACTATACTGGTGGTCAGGCACTGGTCACCACTCCTGCAGCAAAAGTGTGCACTGTTAATTAATATAATTGTACTCCTGGCTCCTGCTAACAACCTGCAGTGCTCCCCAGTCTCCCCCACAATTAATTATAAGCTTTTAATTTATACATTGATGACTGTGCAGCACACTGGGCTGAGCTGAGTGCACACAGACTGAGTCACACTGTGTGACTGACTGTGCTGTGTATCGTTTTTTTTTTCAGGCAGAGAACGGATATAGCAGAGAGAAGTGAACGGATATTATATTATATTAAATAAAAGTTAACTAGCAACTGCACTGGTCACTGACTGTGGTAAACTAACTCTGTCTGCGACTCTGCACAATCTCTCTCTATCTAATCTATCTATCTCTAT
The DNA here is from genome assembly GCF_028390025.1 of Pseudophryne corroboree. Taxonomy (NCBI): domain Eukaryota; kingdom Metazoa; phylum Chordata; class Amphibia; order Anura; family Myobatrachidae; genus Pseudophryne; species Pseudophryne corroboree. The sequence continues at coordinate 266,605,262 of NC_086453.1, read as the reverse complement.
TCTAATGGAGAGGACGCCAGACACGTCCTCTCCCTATCAATCTCAATGCACGAGTGAAAATGGCGGCGACGCGCGGCTCCTTATATAGAATCCGAGTCTCGCGATAGAATCCGAGCCTCGCGAGAATCCGACAGCGTCATGATGACGTTCGGGCGCGCTCGGGTTAACCGAGCAAGGCGGGAAGATCCGAGTCGCTCGGACCCGTGGAAAAAAAAGTGAAGTTCGTGCGGGTTCGGATTCAAAGAAACCGAACCCGCTCATCTCTACTTATAATGCGATGTGGCCGAATTTACTAAAAAAATAAAAATAATAAAATACTGCAGTGAGCCCTGTGATAATCTCACCAGCTCAGGCAGCACAGGGCAGCACTGCGATCTGCACCCTTTGCCTAGCTTTCTTTGCTCCCTGGCAGAGAAAGCTGTGCATGGACCGGGCTCCAAAAAAACATACTTACCTGTCCCAGGAGCCGGTGTCCGCTGCTCCAGTGAGCGCTGCTCCAGTGAGCGCTGCCAGGCGATGGGTCCCCCATATGCTGTCCTGGGGCCCTCGGTGCAATAAAGTGATGCTGCAAAACGGCAGCTCACTTTACAGCAACATGAGTCACATCGCAGAAGAAGGACCCGGCATTCGGACATTGAATCCTGGGGAGGAGGGGGAGACCCGGCGGTGGCAGTTGCGATGGGCATATCGCATGCGCAGCAGGCCATCTTGGTATTTTTTTACGAAAAACACCCCGATGATGCTGCGAAGAGGCATCGCAGGGACAGAGCTTGCCCTAAAGCTCTGTCCCTGCATGCGATAATTGATGCATCCATGCGATGTACTCAATTATCGCAGTGCGAGTTTGGTGGAGTTTATCACCTGTCATCCACATAATCAGACGCAGATGGTGATAAATAGACTTCTTAGTCTTTCCTTACTTTGGATAGAACCTTCCACCCTGATAGATGTCCGTGCCACTGCTGTCAGCAGCACATGTCCGTATGTACAGGGTGCTAGGGGAGCATGATATAGCTGGGGAAGTCAGTGGGTCTACATTTGTAAGTGAACGTCTGGAGTAGGACACTCTGTGTCTCTCAGCATCCCCCCCCCCCCCCCACCCCCACTCCAGCACTCTCTGTCTTTCTGTAAGCCTCTTACCCTGTGAACTGCAGATGATGAGGCCAGATGCAGCAGTCAGTAATGTGACATCAAGTTCCCTGGCTCCCGCCTTCCAGAAGCCTGGCAAGGGGGGAGGCAGCAGTACAAGTCACAGTGTGTGCGGTGAGCGCCGCGGTACCCGGCTGCATACTTGCACTACTAGCTGTCATCCCATCCAACCACCAGCCCAAATGCCGAAGCTCCTCAGCTGCCAGCGCAGGGAACTGTGGGGTAAGAGAGACGATGACACTGCGCCGGGAACTGGGTAAGCCGGTAAGGGGCAGAGCAGGCAGAGGGAAGCTGAAGAGCTGCCCGTTGTCTTGTATGAGTGGTGCGCTCGGCTGAGACCCCAAGTGCACCAATATATACATGACTGCAGTCAGCGTGGCTGCTAGTGACTAGTGATGTGCACCGGAAATTTTTCGGGTTTTGTGTTTTGGTTTTGGGTTCGGTTCCGCGGCCGTGTTTTGGGTTCGACCGCGTTTTGGCAAAACCTCACCGAATTTTTTTTGTCGGATTCGGGTGTGTTTTGGATTCGGGTGTTTTTTTCAAAAAACCCTAAAAAACAGCTTAAATCATAGATTTTGGGGGTCATTTTGATCCCAAAGTATTATTAACCTCAAAAACCATAATTTACACTCATTTTCAGTCTATTCTGAATACCTCACACCTCACAATATTATTTTTAGTCCTAAAATTTGCACCTAGGTCGCTGGATGACTAAGCTAAGCGACCCTAGTGGCCGACACAAACACCGGGCCCATCTAGGAGTGGCACTGCAGTGTCACGCAGGATGTCCCTTCCAAAAAACCCTCCCCAAACAGCACATGACGCAAAGAAAAAAAGAGGCGCAATGAGGTAGCTGTGTGAGTAAGATAAGCAACCCTAGTGGCCGACACAAACACCGGGCTCATCTAGGAGTGGCACTGCAGTGTCACGCAGGATGTCCCTTCCAAAAAACCCTCCCCAAACAGCACATGACGCAAAGAAAAAAAGAGGCGCAATGAGGTAGCTGTGTGAGTAAGATAAGCGACCCTAGTGGCCGACACAAACACCGGGCCCATCTAGGAGTGGCACTGCAGTGTCACGCAGGATGTCCCTTCCAAAAAACCCTCCCCAAACAGCACATGACGCAAAGAAAAAAAGAGGCGCAATGAGGTAGCTGTGTGAGTAAGATAAGCGACCCTAGTGGCCGACACAAACACCGGGCCCATCTAGGAGTGGCACTGCAGTGTCACGCAGGATGTCCCTTCCAAAAAAACCTCCCCAAACAGCACATGACGCAAAGAAAAAAAGAGGCGCAATGAGGTAGCTGTGTGAGTAAGATAAGCGACCCTAGTGGCCGACACAAACACCGGGCCCATCTAGGAGTGGCACTGCAGTGTCACGCAGGATGTCCCTTCCAAAAAACCCTCCCCAAACAGCACATGACGCAAAGAAAAAAAGAGGCGCAATGAGGTAGCTGTGTGAGTAAGATAAGCGACCCTAGTGGCCGACACAAACACCGGGCCCATCTAGGAGTGGCACTGCAGTGTCACGCAGGATGTCCCTTCCAAAAAACCCTCCCCAAACAGCACATGACGCAAAGAAAAAAAGAGGCGCAATGAGGTAGCTGTGTGAGTAAGATAAGCGACCCTAGTGGCCGACACAAACACCGGGCCCATCTAGGAGTGGCACTGCAGTGTCACGCAGGATGGCCCTTCCAAAAAACATTCCACAAACAGCACATGACGCAAAGAAAAATTAAAGAAAAAAGAGCTGCAAGATGGAATTGTCCTTGGGCCCTCCCACCCACCCTTATGTTGTATAAACAGGACATGCACACTTTAACCAACCCATCATTTCAGTGACAGGGTCTGCCACACGACTGTGACTGAAATGACGGGTTGGTTTGGACCCCCACCAAAAAAGAAGCAATTAATCTCTCCTTGCACAAACTGGCTCTACAGAGGCAAGATGTCCACCTCATCATCATCCTCCGATATATCACCGTGTACATCCCCCTCCTCACAGATTATCAATTCGTCCCCACTGGAATCCACCATCTCAGCTCCCTGTGTACTTTGTGGAGGCAATTGCTGCTGGTCAATGTCTCCACGGAGGAATTGATTATAATTCATTTTAATGAACATCATCTTCTCTACATTTTCTGGATGTAACCTCGTACGCCGATTGCTGACAAGGTGAGCGGTTGCACTAAACACTCTTTCGGAGTACACACTTGTGGGAGGGCAACTTAGGTAGAATAAAGCCAGTTTGTGCAAGGGCCTCCAAATTGCCTCTTTTTCCTGCCAGTATAAGTACGGACTGTGTGACGTGCCTACTTGGATGCGGTCACTCATATAATCCTCCACCATTCTTTCAATGGTGAGAGAATCATATGCAGTGACAGTAGACGACATGTCCGTAATCGTTGTCAGGTCCTTCAGTCCGGACCAGATGTCAGCATTAGCAGTCGCTCCAGACTGCCCTGCATCACCGCCAGCGGGTGGGCTCGGAATTCTGAGCCTTTTCCTCGCACCCCCAGTTGCGGGAGAATGTGAAGGAGGAGATGTTGACAGGTCGCGTTCCGCTTGACTTGACAATTTTCTCACCAGCAGGTCTTTCAACCCCAGCAGACTTGTGTCTGCCGGAAAGAGAGATCCAAGGTAGGCTTTAAATCTAGGATCGAGCACGGTGGCCAAAATGTAGTGCTCTGATTTCAACAGATTGACCACCCGTGAATCCTTGTTAAGCGAATTAAGGGCTCCATCCACAAGTCCCACATGCCTAGCGGAATCGCTCCGTGTTAGCTCCTCCTTCAATGTCTCCAGCTTCTTCTGCAAAAGCCTGATGAGGGGAATGACCTGACTCAGGCTGGCAGTGTCTGAACTGACTTCACGTGTGGCAAGTTCAAAGGGCATCAGAACCTTGCACAACGTTGAAATCATTCTCCACTGCACTTGAGACAGGTGCATTCCACCTCCTATATCGTGCTCAATTGTATAGGCTTGAATGGCCTTTTGCTGCTCCTCCAACCTCTGAAGCATATAGAGGGTTGAATTCCACCTCGTTACCACTTCTTGCTTCAGATGATGGCAGGGCAGGTTCAGTAGTTTTTGGTGGTGCTCCAGTCTTCTGTACGTGGTGCCTGTACGCCGAAAGTGTCCCGCAATACTTCTGGCCACCGACAGCATCTCTTGCACGCCCCTGTCGTTTTTAAAAAAATTCTGCACCACCAAATTCAAGGTATGTGCAAAACATGGGACGTGCTGGAATTTGCCCATATTTAATGCACACACAATATTGCTGGCGTTGTCCGATGCCACAAATCCACAGGAGAGTCCAATTGGGGTAAGCCATTCCGCGATGATCTTCCTCAGTTGCCGTAAGAGGTTTTCAGCTGTGTGCGTATTCTGGAAAGCGGTGATACAAAGCGTAGCCTGCCTAGGAAAGAGTTGGCGTTTGCGAGATGCTGCTACTGGTGCCGCCGCTGCTGTTCTTGCGGCGGGAGTCCATACATCTACCCAGTGGGCTGTCACAGTCATATAGTCCTGACCCTGCCCTGCTCCACTTGTCCACATGTCCGTGGTTAAGTGGACATTGGGTACAGCTGCATTTTTTAGGACACTGGTGAGTCTTTTTCTGAGGTCTGTGTACATTTTCGGTATCGCCTGCCTAGAGAAGTGGAACCTAGATGGTATTTGGTAACGGGGGCACACTACCTCAAGAAATTGTCTAGTTCCCTGTGAACTAACGGCGGATACCGGACGCACGTCTAACACCAACATAGTTGTCAAGGCCTCAGTTATCCGCTTTGCAGCAGGATGACTGCTGTGATATTTCATCTTCCTCGCAAAGGACTGTTGGACAGTCAATTGCTTACTGGAAGTAGTACAAGTGGTCTTCCGACTTCCCCTCTGGGATGACCATCGACTCCCAGCAGCAACAACAGCAGCGCCAGCAGCAGTAGGCGTTACACGCAAGGATGCATCGGAGGAATCCCAGGCAGGAGAGGACTCGTCAGAATTGCCAGTGACATGGCCTACAGGACTATTGGCATTCCTGGGGAAGGAGGAAATTGACACTGAGGGAGTTGGTGGGGTGGTTTGCGTGAGCTTGGTTACAAGAGGAAGGGATTTACTGGTCAGTGGACTGCTTCCGCTGTCACCCAAAGTTTTTGAACTTGTCACTGACTTATTATGAATGCGCTGCAGGTGACGTATAAGGGAGGATGTTCCGAGGTGGTTAACGTCCTTACCCCTACTTATTACAGCTTGACAAAGGCAACACACGGCTTGACAAATGTTGTCCGCATTTCTGTTGAAATACCTCCACACTGAAGAGCTGATTTTTTTGGTATTTTCACCAGGCATGTCAACGGCCATATTCCTCCCACGGACAACAGGTGTCTCCCCGGGTGCCTGACTTAAACAAACCACCTCACCATCAGAATCCTCCTGGTCAATTTCCTCCCCAGCGCCAGCAACACCCATATCCTCCTCATCCTGGTGTACTTCAACACTGACATCTTCAATCTGACTATCAGGAACTGGACTGCGGGTGCTCCTTCCAGCACTTGCAGGGGGCGTGCAAGTGGTGGAAGGCGCATGCTCTTCACGTCCAGTGTTGGGAAGGTCAGGCATCGCAACCGACACAATTGGACTCTCCTTGTGGATTTGGGATTTCGAAGAACGCACAGTTCTTTGCGGTGCTTTTGCCAGCTTGAGTCTTTTCAGTTTTCTAGCGAGAGGCTGAGTGCTTCCATCCTCATGTGAAGCTGAACCACTAGCCATGAACATAGGCCAGGGCCTCAGCCGTTCCTTGCCACTCCGTGTGGTAAATGGCATATTGGCAAGTTTACGCTTCTCCTCCGACAATTTTATTTTAGGTTTTGGAGTCCTTTTTTTACTGATATTTGGTGTTTTGGATTTGACATGCTGTGTACTATGACATTGGGCATCGGCCTTGGCAGACGACGTTGCTGGCATTTCATCGTCTCGGCCATGACTAGTGGCAGCAGCTTCAGCACGAGGTGGAAGTGGATCTTGATCTTTCCCTAATTTTAGAACCTCAACATTTTTGTTCTCCATATTTTAATAGGCACAACTAAAAGGCACCTCAGGTAAACAATGGAGATGGATGGATACTAGTATACTTATGGATGGACTGCCGAGTGCCGACACAGAGGTAGCTACAGCCGTGGACTACCGTACTGTGTCTGCTGCTAATATAGACTGGATGATAATGAGATGAAATCAATATATATATGTATGTATATATAATATCACTAGTACTGCAGCCGGACACGTAGATAATATATTTATTAGGTAATGATGACTGATGACGGACCTGCTGGACACTGTCAGCTCAGCAGCACCGCAGACTGCTACCGTAAGCTACTATACTATAGTAGTATGTACAAAGAAGAAAGAAAAAAAAAAAACCACGGGTAGGTGGTATACAATTATGGATGGACTGCCGAGTGCCGACACAGAGGTAGCTACAGCCGTGGACTAACGTACTGTGTCTGCTGCTAATATAGACTGGATGATTGATAATGAGATGAAATCAATATATATATGTATGTATATATAATATCACTAGTACTGCAGCCGGACAGGTAGATAATATATTTATTAGGTAATGATGACTGATGACGGACCTGCTGGACACTGTCAGCTCAGCAGCACCGCAGACTGCTACAGTAAGCTACTATACTATAGTAGTATGTACAAAGAAGCAAGAAAAAAAAAAACCACGGGTAGGTGGTATACAATTATGGATGGACTGCCGAGTGCCGACACAGAGGTAGCTACAGCCGTGGACTAACGTACTGTGTCTGCTGCTAATATAGACTGGATGATTGATAATGAGATGAAATCAATATATATATGTATGTATATATAATATCACTAGTACTGCAGCCGGACAGGTAGATAATATATTTATTAGGTAATGATGACTGATGACAGACCTGCTGGACACTGTCAGCTCAGCAGCACCGCAGACTGCTACAGTAAGCTACTATACTATAGTAGTATGTACAAAGAAGAAAGAAAAAAAAAAACCACGGGTAGGTGGTATACAATTATGGATGGACTGCCGAGTGCCGACACAGAGGTAGCTACAGCCGTGGACTAACGTACTGTGTCTGCTGCTAATATAGACTGGATGATTGATAATGAGATGAAATCAATATATATATGTATGTATATATAATATCACTAGTACTGCAGCCGGACAGGTAGATAATATATTTATTAGGTAATGATGACTGATGACGGACCTGCTGGACACTGTCAGCTCAGCAGCACCGCAGACTGCTACAGTAAGCTACTATACTATAGTAGTATGTACAAAGAAGAAAGAAAAAAAAAAAACACGGGTAGGTGGTATACAATTATGGATGGACTGCCGAGTGCCGACACAGAGGTAGCTACAGCCGTGGACTAACGTACTGTGTCTGCTGCTAATATAGAGTCTAGACTGGATGATAAATTATTGATAATGAGATGAAATCAATATAATATCACTAGTACTGCAGCCGGACAGGTACTATATATATTTATTATGTAATGACTGATGACGGACCTGCTGGACACTGTCAGGTCAGCAGCACCGCAGACTGCTACAGTAAGCTACTATAGTAGTATGTATAAAGAAGAATGAAAAAAAAAAAACCACGGGTAGGTGGTATACAATATTATATATATATATATATATATATATATATATTATATACAATTATATATATATATATATTAAACTGGTGGTGATTGATTATTAAACTGGTGGTCAGGTCACGTTGCAACTTGCAACTAGTACTCCGAGTCCTAAGCAGACAATCACAAAATATATTATTATACAGGTGGTCAGTGTGGTCACAACAATGGCAGTGTGGCACTGACTCTGGCAGCAAAAGTGTGCACTGTACGTTATATGTACTCCTGAGTCCTGCTCTCAGACTCTAACTGCTCCCCACTGTCAGTGTCTCCCCCACAAGTCAGATAATTAATACAATACACAGTCACACTATCTAATCTATATCACTTCAGCAAGTAGTATAGTAGTATAGTAGTACTCCTCCTAATAGTAATAATGCTCCCCAAAATACTGTGTCTCTCTCGTCTCTACTGTGTCTCTCTCTTCTCTAAACGGAGAGGACGCCAGCCACGTCCTCTCCCTATGACTCTCAATGCACGTGTGAAAATGGCGGCGACGCGCGGCTCCTTATATAGAATCCGAGTCTCGCGAGAATCCGACAGCGGGATGATGACGTTCGGGCGCGCTCGGGTTAACCGAGCAAGGCGGGAAGATCCGAGTCGCTCGGACCCGTGAAGAAAAAACTGAAGTTCGGGCGGGTTCGGATTCAGAGGAACCGAACCCGCTCATCACTACTAGTGACAAGGGTGGACAGTGGCCCTGCGGGTGCTGCCTGATAGTGTGCCCACAGTATATATGCGCGGTGGGCAATGCACCTCAGGCACACACCTAGTTACCGCCCTGGCCTCTGTAGACGTGCAGGCTGAGCTGCTCTCCCAGGACGCAGAGGGCTCTCCAGTAGCAAGTAAAATCACAACTGCTAATTTATGCATGCACACAAAATGGCGTCTGAACGGCCATGACACTCCTGCGTTTACCCAACCACTCTGCATTTCCACCCCCAAACACTGTCTTCCTGACACTCACTTTGAGACTCATTCCTCAGTGTGACCGCCATCACAATTCACCAGCTACACGTGGGCACTGAGGCTTAGACATTTGCACAATAAAAATTGACCAATGTGCATACAATAGCCGCTTTGCAATATCACCTGAATGCGCCTCAAGTGTGCGCTAATTTCCTAAGTATGCCACAGCTGCAGAGATAGTAGCTCACCAGGGCCTGATTCTGAGTCGATTGCTATGCTGGCATTGAATGCAATTTAGCAGTGCTAAAAACTAATATAATCCATATACCGTAATTAGACCATATAAGAGAGCGCATTGATGAATGACAATTTATTCCAACTTTAAAAAAGGATATATAATATCCAAACATAAATAAAAAACAATTGTATCATATAATAAAACCACAATGATAAGTCCTTGATGATCACATATATAAACCACCAAAAATGAATAGACAATTGAGTCCCTACTTTAGCGTGCTGATAGTGTCCAAAGTTCCAACAAAGTGCAGATGTATATATATTTCAGCGTAACTCCTGCTGACAGGAGGACTTCAGAAATTGTGTATATTTAATAGCAATGATGGAACATAGTTCTCCTTAGTAGTAAATCACAATTTGTGTGACTATTAGTATCAAATTGTCCGCCTGGAGGTGGTAGGACGTCACCTCCCGGTCAGCGTTGTGCTACGACCCCCCCGCCGCCAAGGCAGCGTTGCACACCGTAGACGTAACTTGGCTGCCGTGTCCCCCTGCAGCGGGACGAAGCGGCAGTAACGGGAGCGGCGGTGACCGTTGATGCAGGTCTCGGGGAGGGAGGATGCGGCCGATGGCGGTGGTGATGTTTCAGCGTTGCAGCTGTCCCAATGCTGTGGATAATTACCAGGGTTATCAAGGATGTGGTTATCAAGGATGTGGTTAAACCCTTAACGCGTTTCTCCGACGTCTATCCTGTCGGTTTCCTCACACAAATTGTGATTTACTACCAAGGAGAACTATGTTCCATCATTGCTATTAAATATACACAATTTCTGAAGTCCTCCTGTCAGCAGGAGTTACGCTGAAATATATATACAGGAAACCGACAGGATAGACGTCGGAGAAACGCGTTAAGGGTTTAACCACATCCTTGATAACCCTGGTGATTATCCACAGCATTGGGACAGCTGCAACACTGAAACATCACCACCGCCATCGGCCGCGTCCTCCCTCCCCGAGACCTGCATCAACGGTCACCGCCGCTCCCGTTACTGACGCTTCGTCCCGCTGCAGGGGGACACAGCAGCCAAGTTAAGTCTACGGTGAGCAACACTGCCTTGGCGGCGGGGGGGGGTCGTAGCACAACGCTTCCCGGGAGGTGACATCCTACCACCTCCAGGCGGACAATTTGATACTAATAGTCACACAAATTGTGATTTACTACCAAGGAGAACTATGTTCCATCATTGCTATTAAATATACACAATTTCTGAAGTCCTCCTGTCAGCAGGAGTTACGCTGAAATATATATACATCTGCACTTTGTTGGAACTTTCGACACTATCAGCACGCTCCAGTAGGGACTCAATTGTCTATACATTTCTGGTGGTTTATATATGTGATCATCAAGGACTTATCATTGTGGTTTTATTATAAGATACAATTGCTTTTTATTTATGTTTGGATATTATATATCCTTTTTTAAAGTTGGAATAAATTGTCATTCATCAATGCGCTCTCTTATATGGTCTAATTATATGGATTATATTAGTTTTTAGTTTATTCTATTGGGTATATCAGAATACCTTATGAGAGCTGCTAATTGCACATAATATAGGTTGTAATATTTTATTAGTGTGGTTTATTGATTTTTGTAGCGCCTGATTAATATCTTTTATTGATATTATTGTCTATTTCTAATTTAGCAGTGCCTCCACATTGCACCATACATGCATCCTGAGTGTGATCACACAAGAGGAGAGATTTCAGACACATGTACACTGCAGTGTTTAAAATGTATTGAGTGTTGCTGGGGGTGGCAGGGAGATGGTTATACAGATACACAGGTTGCGTACACACTCACATAGGAAGCCATAATGAGATAGAGAATCTGCACCTAGGATAACGCTGGTGCTACTGATGGTGGAACCTACTATTTATTATTATTAGCAGTTTCTTATACAGCGCAGCATATTCCGTTGCGCTTTACAATTAGAACAACAGTGGGTGTCTCAGCACATTCATCTGCACAGATTTATACAAGGGAATTGCTTCATATTTGCATAAAGTCACTGACATGTGACCGGCAAATGACACACAGGGATGCTGCTGCATCCAGCTCAAACTGAGGCCCTTATAGTTGGATCTGAACCCACTAAAAAACATTTGGAAAGGATAACAGGATAAAAGGAGTGCTGGTCAATAGGGGAACCAAAAGGAACAATGAGTCATTAGATGTCAAACTATAAAACTGTACTAGGCAAATTCAGTTAGCATAGCAAAGAGAAAGTAAGCATATAAACATCCAATTGTCACCAATTGGGCACCACACTATAAAAAAAAAGACATTGTGGCGCAGATAGGAAAACTCATCGATGTTCTGGTAATTGTGTATGATTTTGCGATCAGTCCGCATATTGCGATGCATTCGCAGTTTTTACGATGGGCGTTTTTTCTCTATTTCTGGCCGGCAACTATTTGATCGCAGAAACTGCTTTTTAGCAGAAACTGCAATCCTTACTGAATCAGGCCCTATATTCAGCTGTCCGCAGGCAAGGTGCTGAAAACCTCTCTCTGGGGGTCATTCCGAGTTGTTTGCTCGTTATTTTTTTCTCGCAACGGAGCGATTAGTCGCTAATGCGCATGCGCAATGTCCGCAGTGCGACTGCGCCAAGTAAATTTGCTATGCAGTTAGGTATTTTACTCACGGCAATACGAGGTTTTTTCTTCGTTCTGGTGATCGTAATGTGATTGACAGGAAGTGGGTGTTTCTGGGCGGAAACTGTCCGTTTTATGGGTGTGCGTGAAAAAACGCTACAGTTTCTGGGGGAAACGCGGGAGTGGCTGGAGAAACGGAGGAGTGTCTGGGCGAACGCTGGGTGTGTTTGTGACGTCAAACCAGGAACGACACTGACTGAACTGATCGCAGATGCCGAGTAAGTCTGGAGCTACTCAGAAACTGCTAAGAAGTGTCTATTCGCAATTCTGCTAATCTTTCGTTCGCAATTTTGATAGAGATGAGCGCCGGAAATTTTTCGGGTTTTGTGTTTTGGTTTTGGGTTCGGTTCCGCGGCCGTGTTTTGGGTTCGACCGCGTTTTGGCAAAACCTCACCGAATTTTTTTTGTCGGATTCGGGTGTGTTTTGGATTCGGGTGTTTTTTTCAAAAAACCCTAAAAAACAGCTTAAATCATAGAATTTGGGGGTCATTTTGATCCCAAAGTATTATTAACCTCAAAAACCATAATTTCCACTCATTTTCAGTCTATTCTGAATACCTCACACCTCACAATATTATTTTTAGTCCTAAAATTTGCACCGAGGTCGCTGTGTGAGTAAGATAAGCGACCCTAGTGGCCGACACAAACACCGGGCCCATCTAGGAGTGGCACTGCAGTGTCACGCAGGATGTCCCTTCCAAAAAATCCTCCCCAAACAGCACATGACGCAAAGAAAAAAAGAGGCGCAACGAGGTAGCTGTGTGAGTAAGATAGCAATTCATGGGTTGTAGCGCTCAACCTATGTGGGTATGTAAATGATGATGCTGTGAAACTAAATTTCAGAAAAATAAATCAAAGTTTTATTGTTAGTAAAGGACACAAACGTATAGTTCGTGTACATGCATTGATAAATATATATATTAATGAAAAAATATGAAAAAGATTATAAATATATATATATGTTGCTTGGGAAAACTGAATATATATATATATATATATATATATATATATATATATAAGTCAAGAAAAAAGGGAAAAAATGAAAAAAATGAAAAAAAGTGAAAAAGATGAAAAAAAATGAAAAAAATGAGAAAAATGAAAAAAATGAAAGAAATGGAAAGAAAAGTCTCTTTGGCTGTGACCCAGCTGATTATGTTACTCAAGTGGTTATGCAGCAATAAAAGTCATTTACAGAGTAGTCAGCGGCGTCCCGCTGACTAAACGGCTCGAGCAGCTGATGGTAACTTGCTTACGGTGATTGCGGTGTTTCCCCGGGGTTCAGGGTGCGCCTGGTGCGGGGAGGGTAAGGGGACAGGGAGCACTGGACTGCACAGGCCCCGTGGGAAGGGATGCACTCACCCCGTCCTGGTTCGGACAGTGATGGGGGATCCAGCCGCCACAGGGACTGAACTAGCGGCGATTAGCAGTGTGGGCTTGTTTAGAGCCGTCACTGCACTTCGTCCGCCGGGACCGGAGCTGCTAACCTGTCTCTCCCCCCTCCTCCGCTGATCGACTCGGCAAAACACCCCACCGGCTTACCTCTTCTCCTTCGGGTATTTCTCCGTCGCTGATGTCTTCTTCCGGGTAGGGGAGTCACGTGACCCCCGCTCGGCAGTGTCTTGCAGGATTTCCACGGCCCGTACTGTCAGTACGGTATCGGTGTGAGTGTGGTGGTTTGATAGTATAAGCCCAACGCGTTTCAACCCTCTAGGGGTCTTCTTCCAGGGATTTGTATGTAATGTTCACAGATCGTATCACCCTTAAAAAGGGGGAAAGGTTCAGTCTCATTGGTTCACATGCCGGTATACGCCTCCTTGTGGTTTTGTCTGTTTCTTATTGGTCTATCTAAACTTACTGAATTACTCATCACACACAATGAAGGGTATCTCCAGACACTGAACACAGAGATTAATGTACTAGACAAACAATTAGAACCATACAAAAAAGAATTAGAATACAACAAATTGGCTGAATTAACGGCCAATCGATTATTGAGAGGAGAAAACAAAATCATTGAAATAAAGAAACGTAAAATTCTCAGAGACAAATTTGGTATCAAAAAAACACGTAACACAATACAACATCCCCAGAAAAGACCCCCTCTCATCAAACCCAACATACACAGGACAAATCATCGACAGGCCAGTCCTATATACAAGAAACTAAACCTGACCTACCAACAATACATGAAAAAAATACACAGTAAACAAGAACAGTTCCCGCAGACATTTCTCGATCAGTCGACAAACTCTATCAACACTAGCACAGAGACAGAAGTCTCTTTTTCCATATACGAATTGGCAGATGAAACACACTATGACAATTTAGCCAGACAATCACTGGAGAGAGGGTGGGCCAACAGTCACCATTATAGTCTACTGACCAACGAAAGGACAGCCACCGAGACAATGGCCCTCATTCCGAGTTGATCGGTCGCAAGGCGAATTTAGCAGAGTTACACACGCTAAGCCGCCGCCTACTGGGAGTGAATCTTAGCTTCTTAAAATTGCGACCGATGTATTCGCAATATTGCGATTACTAACTACTTAGCAGTTTCAGAGTAGCTCCAGACTTACTCTGCCTGTGCGATCAGTTCAGTGCTTGTCGTTCCTGGTTGACGTCACAAACACACCCAGCGTTCGCCCAGGCACTCCCACCGTTTCCCCGGCCACTCCTGCGTTTTTTCCGGAAACGGTAGCGTTTTCAGCCACACGCCCCTGAAACGCCGTGTTTCCGCCCAGTAACACCCATTTCCTGTCAATCACATTACGATCGCCGGAGCGAAGAAAAAGCCGTGAGTAAAAATACTATCTTCATAGTAAAGTTACTTGGCGCAGTCGCAGTGCGAACATTGCGCATGCGTACTAAGCGGATTTTCACTGCGATGCGATGAAAAATACCGAGCGAACAACTCGGAATGAGGGCCAATATCAATCACTCAGAACAATCCGAACGACAAACAGTCAACCACAGGTCAGATAGAAGATATACCAACCACATCATGTGCAAACCAGAATCAAAGTCTTTTTTTAGAGCTGACTCCAATAGTGGGCCGGGCACTACAAACCAACAGCACTCCAAACAAAAATCTCAAAAGGAAGTTAGAAAAACTAGAAGAGGATGTAGAGGAGGGGAAAAGAACAAGAACATCGCCTCACAAATTAATGTAGAATTAGGAAAGGGAGTATTCAATCTCAGCAACATTACACTTACCGATAATCATCTCAAATTACTAGATAAAGGCCTCAAATATGCCCCAATAAACAAAATTGACAAGTTCCACACTTATTTAGATCTACACAAATTCACACGCAAATTGACCCTCAAAAAATTCTTTGCAACCACCACTCCAGCGGCCATTAGGAATCATCAAGAAACACCAATTACCACAGACAACATAAAACACACCACCTTCAAGCCACCATCTAAATTTTATCCAAGTCATATGAAAGGATCACAAATAGATGCTTTCGTTAAGATGGTGGAGAAAGACATAGACAAAATCAGAACCAAGAGACCCACCAGTAACATGACAAAAAAAGAACATGAAGCACTCAAAGATCTACAAGACAACCATGCAATCATAATTAAACCAGCAGACAAAGGAGGAGGTATAGTTATATTGAACAAAACAGACTATTTGACAGAGGCACACAGAATTCTAGATGATAGCGAGACATACACCAAGCTAAGTCATGATCCGACACAACAATTCAAAAAACAGCTAGAAACACACATATCAAAAGGATTCAGTAACGGGATCCTAAACAAACATGAACAAGACTTCATCAACACACAACATCCAATAATCCCAGTCTTCTACTATCTACCCAAAGTACACAAAAATTCCATTCATCCGCCGGGGAGACCCATAATATCAGGTATAGGATCCTTGACATCACACCTTTCTGAATATCTAGATACCATCTTACAACCATACGTCCAACAACAACAATCTTATCTGAGAGACACTACACATGTCCTCAATCTCTTACAAGACATCAAATGGGCCGACGATCTGTGGTTGGCCACAACTGACATAACATCTCTATATACGGTGATTGATCACGATCAAGGATTAGCCAGCATAGATTATCACCTACACAAGGACAACAGCATGACATCAGCTCAAATAAACTTTATGCTCGACAGCATATCATTTATTTTACGACACAACTATGTCTGGTTTGAAAACCAATTTTACCTTCAGGCTAGGGGTACCGCCATGGGCACGAGATTCGCCCCAAGCTACGCCAATCTCTTTATGAGTTGGTGGGGGGACCTCAACATCTGGTCCAATCCCGAGCTTGGGACGAATCTCGTGCTCTGGAGACGTTTTATCGACGACATCCTAATCATCTGGCGGGGCGATGAACAATCATTAACAGAATTTCTACACCTCATAAACTCCAATACCAACAATTTGAAGTTCACCACAAACTACAGTAAAATTAGTGTAGAGTTTCTTGATCTTAACATTTTTATTGACGAAGGACAAATTCACACTAAGACCTACCAGAAACCTGTGGATGTCAATAGCTTCATCCTGGCCACCAGCTGGCACCACCCCAGCTGGCTCCAGACTGTACCTAAGGGACAATTTTTAAGAATTCGTAGGAACTGCTCAAAATTAGAAAACTATCACACACAAGGTCAGGAATTAGCTGTCAAATTCACAGACAAACTATACAAAACTGATCAGGTCATACAGGCTTTCGAAGAGGTAACAACAACAGATAGAGCAGAACTACTCAGTTATAAAGACAAGGAACAAGAAGAGAAACACCATGACGATAATATCCCTTTTATAACGAACTATTCAGGACAAGTCAATCAAGTGAGACACATCATTAAGAAACATTGGCCACTGTTATTAGAAGATGAAATTCTCAATGACATTTTACCAACAGGACCCAAGTTCGTATTCAGAAAAGCACCAGACATTAAGAAAAATCTAGTTCACAACCACATACCACCACAAGCTTTGAAACAAACTAGTATAGATGGAAGCATTCCCAAGAGCGGCTTCTATTTTTGCGGGTTCTGCCAAGGATGCAGGAACGCGAAAATGCGAAGTACAAAACCCATTTCAGAATTCACATCATATACCACTAACAAGAAGTACCAAGTGAAAGAAAGATTGACCTGCACCAGCAAAGGGGTCATTTATCTCTTAGAATGTCCATGTAAAAAACAGTATGTAGGGAGGACAACAAGACCACTCAAGATACGAATAAATGAGCATATAAGGAACATTAAAAAGGGCTATGAGGATCATAGTCTGTCACGACATTATAAAGAAATACACAATAGTGAACCAGATACTCTGAAATTCATGGGCATACAAGGAGTACAACAAAATTGGAGGGGTGGAGACTTTGTACATCACATGAATACAACAGAGTTGAGATGGATATTTGAACTCAAGACCTTTGCACCACAGGGACATAACCTAGATAATGAAGTGAAGGCCATTATCTGCAATCAATGACGCATTTGTGATGAGATTCACACCCTACCATACTGACATATACTAGACACTCCTCTCATACCCACCCCCCCCCCCCCTCAATTCATCCTTCCCTCCCCCCCCCCCCCCAACACCGTCACTATGGGCCAAAAAACATTAGAAACAACGTATCTACATCAATCCTACATGAGTCAGCTCCACTAAATACATACGGATATAGGAGACTGACCATATCCAATACCATATATTCCATTTATTTCACATCCCAATCTCAGGAAATTAAGTTTTTACTCCCATCGCCCATTCTTTCAAGACATCATTATGAAAATACAACATGTGTCAGAAAAAGCAATACAGAAGCATATCAACACCTGAGCCTATGATACTAACAAATTCATTTTAAAATGATGATAAGTGGGGAGATCAAAATACACCACTAACTAAGTTAGGTTTAATAATACGACCACCAACATTCCATATTAACAAAGAACAATACCCAAGGATTTTCGTTCCCATCCCACACATTGATTACACTTCAAGCTCCCCTCTATATCTATCCAACGTGATTGAGGTCTAGATAGACCAATAAGAAACAGACAAAACCACAAGGAGGCGTATACCGGCATGTGAACCAATGAGACTGAACCTTTCCCCCTTTTTAAGGGTGATACGATCTGTGAACATTACATACAAATCACTGGAAGAAGACCCCTAGAGGGTTGAAACGCGTTGGGCTTATACTATCAAACCACCACACTCACACCGATACCGTACTGACAGTACGGGCCGTGGAAATCCTGCAAGACACTGCCGAGCGGGGGTCACGTGACTCCCCTACCCGGAAGAAGACATCAGCGACGGAGAAATACCCGAAGGAGGAGAGGTAAGCCGGTGGGGTGTTTTGCCGAGTCGATCAGCGGAGGAGGGGGGAGAGACAGGTTAGCAGCTCCGGTCCCGGCGGACGAAGTGCAGTGACGGCTCTAAACAAGCCCACACTGCTAATCGCCGCTAGTTCAGTCCCTGTGGCGGCTGGATCCCCCATCACTGTCCGAACCAGGACGGGGTGAGTGCATCCCTTCCCACGGGGCCTGTGCAGTCCAGTGCTCCCTGTCCCCTTACCCTCCCCGCACCAGGCGCACCCTGAACCCCGGGGAAACACCGCAATCACCGTAAGCAAGTTACCATCAGCTGCTCGAGCCGTTTAGTCAGCGGGACGCCGCTGACTACTCTGTAAATGACTTTTATTGCTGCATAACCACTTGAGTAACATAATCAGCTGGGTCACAGCCAAAGAGACTTTTCTTTCCATTTCTTTCATTTTTTTCATTTTTCTCATTTTTTTCATTTTTTTCATTTTTTTTCATCTTTTTCACTTTTTTTCATTTTTTTCATTTTTTCCCTTTTTTCTTGACTTATATATATATATATATATATATATATATTCAGTTTTCCCAAGCAACATATATATATATTTATAATCTTTTTCATATTTTTTCATTAATATATATATTTATCAATGCATGTACACGAACTATACGTTTGTGTCCTTTACTAACAATAAAACTTTGATTTATTTTTCTGAAATTTAGTTTCACAGCATCATCATTTACATACCCACATAGGTTGAGCGCTACAACCCATGAATTGTTACTTGTTTCCTATAGGTTAGTCACCCTATTTTGTAAGCAGCTCGCCGAGCTCATCCACCCAGTGCGCTGGTACAACCCCCCTGAAGTAAGTGTGAGTAAGATAAGCGACCCTAGTGGCCGACACAAACACCGGGCCCATCTAGGAGTGGCACTGCAGTGTCACGCAGGATGTCCCTTCCAAAAAACCCTCCCCAAACAGCACATGACGCAAAGAAAAAAAGAGGCGCAATGAGGTAGCTGACTGTGTGAGTAAGATAAGCGACCCTAGTGGCCGACACAAACACCGGGCCCATCTAGGAGTGGCACTGCAGTGTCACGCAGGATGTCCCTTCCAAAAAACCCTCCCCAAACAGCACATGACGCAAAGAAAAAAAGAGGCGCAATGAGGTAGCTGACTGTGTGAGTAAGATAAGCGACCCTAGTGGCCGACACAAACACCGGGCCCATCTAGGAGTGGCACTGCAGTGTCACGCAGGATGTCCCTTCCAAAAAACCCTCCCCAAACAGCACATGACGCAAAGAAAAAAAGAGGCGCAATGAGGTAGCTGACTGTGTGAGTAAGATAAGCGACCCTAGTGGCCGACACAAACACCGGGCCCATCTAGGAGTGGCACTGCAGTGTCACGCAGGATGTCCCTTCCAAAAAACCCTCCCCAAACAGCACATGACGCAAAGAAAAAAAGAGGCGCAATGAGGTAGCTGACTGTGTGAGTAAGATAAGCGACCCTAGTGGCCGACACAAACACCGGGCCCATCTAGGAGTGGCACTGCAGTGTCACGCAGGATGTCCCTTCCAAAAAACCCTCCCCAAACAACACATGACGCAAAGAAAAAAAGAGGCGCAATGAGGTAGCTGACTGTGTGAGTAAGATAAGCGACCCTAGTGGCCGACACAAACACCGGGCCCATCTAGGAGTGGCACTGCAGTGTCACGCAGGATGTCCCTTCCAAAAAACCCTCCCCAAACAGCACATGACGCAAAGAAAAATAAAAGAAAAAAGAGGTGCAAGATGGAATTGTCCTTGGGCCCTCCCACCCACCCTTATGTTGTATAAACAAAACAGGACATGCACACTTTAACCAACCCATCATTTCAGTGACAGGGTCTGCCACACGACTGTGACTGATATGACGGGTTGGTTTGGACCCCCCCCAAAAAAGAAGCAATTAATCTCTCCTTGCACAAACTGGCTCTACAGAGGCAAGATGTCCACCTCATCATCATCCTCCGATATATCACCGTGTACATCCCCCTCCTCACAGATTATCAATTCGTCCCCACTGGAATCCACCATCTCAGCTCCCTGTGTACTTTGTGGAGGCAATTGCTGCTGGTCAATGTCTCCGCGGAGGAATTGATTATAATTCATTTTAATGAACATCATCTTCTCCACATTTTCTGGATGTAACCTCGTACGCCGATTGCTGACAAGGTGAGCGGCGGCACTAAACACTCTTTCGGAGTACACACTTGTGGGAGGGCAGCTTAGGTAGAATAAAGCCAGTTTGTGCAAGGGCCTCCAAATTGCCTCTTTTTCCTGCCAGTATAAGTACGGACTGTGTGACGTGCCTACTTGGATGCGGTCACTCATATAATCCTCCACCATTCTTTCAATGCTGAGAGAATCATATGCAGTGACAGTAGACGACATGTCCGTAATCGTTGTCAGGTCCTTCAGTCCGGACCAGATGTCAGCATCAGCAGTCGCTCCAGACTGCCCTGCATCACCGCCAGCGGGTGGGCTCGGAATTCTGAGCCTTTTCCTCGCACCCCCAGTTGCGGGAGAATGTGAAGGAGGAGATGTTGACAGGTCGCGTTCCGCTTGACTTGACAATTTTCTCACCAGCAGGTCTTTCAACCCCAGCAGACTTGTGTCTGCCGGAAAGAGAGATCCAAGGTAGGTTTTAAATCTAGGATCGAGCACGGTGGCCAAAATGTAGTGCTCTGATTTCAACAGATTGACCACCCGTGAATCCTTGTTAAGCGAATTAAGGGCTCCATCCACAAGTCCCACATGCCTAGCGGAATCGCTCCGTGTTAGCTCCTCCTTCAATGTCTCCAGCTTCTTCTGCAAAAGCCTGATGAGGGGAATGACCTGACTCAGGCTGGCAGTGTCTGAACTGACTTCACGTGTGGCAAGTTCAAAGGGCATCAGAACCTTGCACAACGTTGAAATCATTCTCCACTGCACTTGAGACAGGTGCATTCCACCTCCTATATCGTGCTCAATTGTATAGGCTTGAATGGCCTTTTGCTGCTCCTCCAACCTCTGAAGCATATAGAGGGTTGAATTCCACCTCGTTACCACTTCTTGCTTCAGATGATGGCAGGGCAGGTTCAGTAGTTTTTGGTGGTGCTCCAGTCTTCTGTACGTGGTGCCTGTACGCCGAAAGTGTCCCGCAATTCTTCTGGCCACCGACAGCATCTCTTGCACGCCCCTGTCGTTTTTTAAAAAATTCTGCACCACCAAATTCAAGGTATGTGCAAAACATGGGACGTGCTGGAATTTGCCCATATTTAATGCACACACAATATTGCTGGCGTTGTCCGATGCCACAAATCCACAGGAGAGTCCAATTGGGGTAAGCCATTCCGCGATGATCTTCCTCAGTTGCCGTAAGAGGTTTTCAGCTGTGTGCGTATTCTGGAAAGCGGTGATACAAAGCGTAGCCTGCCTAGGAAAGAGTTGGCGTTTGCGAGATGCTGCTACTGGTGCCGCCGCTGCTGTTCTTGCGGCGGGAGTCCATACATCTACCCAGTGGGCTGTCACAGTCATATAGTCCTGACCCTGCCCTGCTCCACTTGTCCACATGTCCGTGGTTAAGTGGACATTGGGTACAACTGCATTTTTTAGGACACTGGTGAGTCTTTTTCTGACGTCCGTGTACATTCTCGGTATCGCCTGCCTAGAGAAGTGGAACCTAGATGGTATTTGGTAACGGGGGCACACTGCCTCAATAAATTGTCTAGTTCCCTGTGAACTAACGGCGGATACCGGACGCACGTCTAACACCAACATAGTTGTCAAGGCCTCAGTTATCCGCTTTGCAGCAGGATGACTGCTGTGATATTTCATCTTCCTCGCAAAGGACTGTTGGACAGTCAATTGCTTACTGGAAGTAGTACAAGTGGGCTTACGACTTCCCCTCTGGGATGACCATCGACTCCCAGCAGCAACAACAGCAGCGCCAGCAGCAGTAGGCGTTACACGCAAGGATGCATTGGAGGAATCCCAGGCAGGAGAGGACTCGTCAGAATTGCCAGTGACATGGCCTGCAGGACTATTGGCATTCCTGGGGAAGGAGGAAATTGACACTGAGGGAGTTGGTGGGGTGGTTTGCGTGAGCTTGGTTACAAGAGGAAGGGATTTACTGGTCAGTGGACTGCTTCCGCTGTCACCCAAAGTTTTTGAACTTGTCACTGACTTATTATGAATGCGCTGCAGGTGACGTATAAGGGAGGATGTTCCGAGGTGGTTAACGTCCTTACCCCTACTTATTACAGCTTGACAAAGGGAACACACGGCTTGACAAATGTTGTCCGCATTTCTGGTGAAATACTTCCACACCGAAGAGCTGATTTTTTTGGTATTTTCACCAGGCATGTCAACGGCCATATTCCTCCCACGGACAACAGGTGTCTCCCCGGGTGCCTGACTTAAACAAACCACCTCACCATCAGAATCCTCCTTGTCAATTTCCTCCCCAGCGCCAGCAACACCCATATCCTCCTCATCCTGGTGTACTTCAACACTGACATCTTCAATCTGACTATCAGGAACTGGACTGCAGGTGCTCCTTCCAGCACTTGCAGGGGGCGTGCAAATGGTGGAAGGCGCATGCTCTTCACGTCCAGTGTTGGGAAGGTCAGGCATCGCAACCGACACAATTGGACTCTCCTTGTGGATTTGGGATTTCGAAGAACGCACAGTTCTTTGCGGTGCTTTTGCCAGCTTGAGTCTTTTCAGTTTTCTAGCGAGAGGCTGAGTGCTTCCATCCTCATGTGAAGCTGAACCACTAGCCATGAACATAGGCCAGGGCCTCAGCCGTTCCTTGCCACTCCGTGTGGTAAATGGCATATTGGCAAGTTTACGCTTCTCCTCCGACAATTTTATTTTAGGTTTTGGAGTCCTTTTTTTACTGATATTTGGTGTTTTGGATTTGACATGCTCTGTACTATGACATTGGGCATCGGCCTTGGCAGACGACGTTGCTGGCATTTCATCGTCTCGGCCATGACTAGTGGCAGCAGCTTCAGCACGAGGTGGAAGTGGATCTTGATCTTTCCCTAATTTTGGAACCTCAACATTTTTGTTCTCCATATTTTAATAGGCACAACTAAAAGGCACCTCAGGTAAACAATGGAGATGGATGGATACTAGTATACAATTATGGATGGACTGCCGAGTGCCGATACAGAGGTAGCTACAGCCGTGGACTACCGTACTGTACTGTGTCTGCTGCTAATATAGACTGGTTGATAATGAGATGTAGTATGTAAAAAGAAGAAAGAAAAAAAAACCACGGGTAGGTGGTATACAATTATGGACGGACTGCCGAGTGCCGACACAGAGGTAGCTACAGTCGTGGACTACCGTACTGTACTGTGTCTGCTGCTAATATAGACTGGATGATAATGAGATGTAGTATGTATAAAGAAGAAAGAAAAAAAAACCACGGGTAGGTGGTATACAATTATGGACGGACTGCCGAGTGCCGACACAGAGGTAGCTACAGCCGTGGACTACCGTACTGTACTGTGTCTGCTGCTAATATAGACTGGTTGATAATGAGATGTAGTATGTATAAAGAAGAAAGAAAAAAAAACCACGGGTAGGTGGTATACAATTATGGATGGACTGCCGAGTGCCGACACAGAGGTAGCTACAGCCGTGGACTACCGTACTGTACTGTGTCTGCTGCTAATATAGACTGGATGATAATGAGATGTAGTATGTATAAAGAAGAAAGAAAAAAAAAACCACGGGTAGGTGGTATACAATTATGGACGGACTGCCGAGTGCCGACACAGAGGTAGCTACAGCCAAGGACTACCGTACTGTACTGTGTCTGCTGCTAATATAGACTGGTTGATAATGAGATGTAGTATGTATAAAGAAGAAAGAAAAAAAAACCACGGGTAGGTGGTATACAATTATGGATGGACTGCCGAGTGCCGACACAGAGGTAGCTACAGCCGTGGACTACCGTACTGTACTGTGTCTGCTGCTAATATAGACTGGATGATAATGAGATGTAGTATGTATAAAGAAGAAAGAAAAAAAAACCACGGGTAGGTGGTATACAATTATGGATGGACTGCCGAGTGCCGACACAGAGGTAGCTACAGCCGTGGACTACCGTACTGTACTGTGTCTGCTGCTAATATAGACTGGATGATAATGAGATGTAGTATGTATAAAGAAGAAAGAAAAAAAAACCACGGGTAGGTGGTATACAATCATGGACGGACTGCCGAGTGCCGACACAGAGGTAGCTACAGCCGTGGACTACCGTACTGTACTGTGTCTGCTGCTAATATAGACTGGTTGATAATGAGATGTAGTATGTATAAAGAAGAAAGAAAAAAAAACCACGGGTAGGTGGTATACAATTATGGATGGACTGCCGAGTGCCGACACAGAGGTAGCTACAGCCGTGGACTACCGTACTGTACTGTGTCTGCTGCTAATATAGACTGGATGATAATGAGATGTAGTATGTATAAAGAAGAAAGAAAAAAAAACCACGGGTAGGTGGTATACAATTATGGATGGACTGCCGAGTGCCGACACAGAGGTAGCTACAGCCGTGGACTACCGTACTGTACTGTGTCTGCTGCTAATATAGACTGGATGATAATGAGATGTAGTATGTATAAAGAAGAAAGAAAAAAACCACGGGTAGGTGGTATACAATTATGGACGGACTGCCGAGTGCCGACACAGAGGTAGCTACAGCCGTGGACTACCGTACTGTACTGTGTCTGCTGCTAATATAGACTGGTTGATAATGAGATGTAGTATGTATAAAGAAGAAAGAAAAAAAAACCACGGGTAGGTGGTATACAATTATGGATGGACAGCCGAGTGCCGACACAGAGGTAGCTACAGCCGTGGACTACCGTACTGTACTGTGTCTGCTGCTAATATAGACTGGTTGATAATGAGATGTAGTATGTATAAAGAAGAAAGAAAAAAAAAACCACGGGTAGGTGGTATACAATTATGGATGGACTGCCGAGTGCCGACACAGAGGTAGCTACAGCCGTGGACTACCGTACTGTACTGTGTCTGCTGCTAATATAGACTGGATGATAATGAGATGTAGTATGTATAAAGAAGAAAGAAAAAAAAACCACGGGTAGGTGGTATACAATTATGGACGGACTGCCGAGTGCCGACACAGAGGTAGCTACAGCCGTGAACTACCGTACTGTGTCTGCTGCGACTGGATGATAAATAATGATATAAAAAATATATATATATCACTACTGCAGCCGGACAGGTATATATTATATAATGACGGACCTGCTGGACACTGTCTGTCAGCAGAATGAGTTTTTTATAGAATAAAAAAACACCACACAAGTCACACGATGAGTGTTTAACTTTTTCAGGCAATCACAATATAGTATACTATACTGGTGGTCAGTGTGGTCAGGTCACTGGTCAGTCACACTGGCAGTGGCACTCCTGCAGCAAAAGTGTGCACTGTTTAATTTTAATAATATGTATGTACTCCTGGCTCCTGCTATAACCTATAACTGCTCCCCAGTCTCCCCCACAATTAAGCTGTGTGAGCACAGTCAGATATTATACATAGATGATGCAGCACACTGGGCTGAGCACAGATATGGTATGTGACTGAGTCACTGTGTATCGTTTTTTTCAGGCAGAGAACGGATTATATTAAATAAAACTGCACTGGTGGTCACTGGTCAGTGGTCAGTCACTAGTAAACTCTGCACTCTCTAGTACTCCTAAGCTCCAGTAAATCAAGTGTCTCTGTCTCAATCTCACTCTCTCTCTTCTAATCTAAATGGAGAGGACGCCAGCCACGTCCTCTCCCTATCAATCTCAATGCACGTGTGAAAATGGCGGCGACGCGCGGCTCCTTATATAGAATCCGAGTCTCGCGATAGAATCCGAGCCTCGCGAGAATCCGACAGCGTCATGATGACGTTCGGGCGCGCTCGGGTTAACCGAGCAAGGCGGGAGGATCCGAGTCGCTCGGATCCGTGTAAAAAAAGCTGAAGTTCGGGCGGGTTCGGATTCCGAGGAACTGAACCCGCTCATCTCTAAATTTTGATAAGCTAAGATTCACTCCCAGTAGGCGGCGGCTTAGCGTGTGCAAAGCTGCTAAAAGCAGCTTGCGAGCGAACAACTCGGAATGACCTCCTCTGAGCAGAGAGTGCCATGTTACATGTAACTGAGGATGAGTCTATGGGTCTGATTTAAAGATGGACGCAGTACACACAAAGGGCCTAGTTCAGCATAGGAGCAGAAGCCGCACTGCACGTGCGCAGTCGCACACAGTGAGATGCGACGGCACCTCACATATGCGAACGCCTCTGCCTGATTGACAGGCAGAGGTGTTTGTGGGGCGGGTGGGGGCGTCAATGTGACACTTTTGGGGCAGCGTTTACGGAGTGGGCTGCGGTGGCTGCGTGATGTAACATGCACCGCTGTAAGCCTAAACATGGTGGGTAGCTGTCTGCCTTTGCAGCTAGGCTGCGCAAGCAGAGGGCTACCCTTAACATGCAAGCACTTTGCTGCTGAGCGAAGCATTCGCCTGTTAGCAGGGGGGAAAGGGCCCGGCCTGCGGGGCAGACTTGCCCAGTGCTGGGCGTCCCTCCGCATGTCAGTGTAAAGGGTTGTAGTTGTACAATTTTTCGCACAATTACAACCCATGTTGAATTAGGCCCAATGTGTGCAAATATGCAAATGCTGCAAAAGGCATCTAGCGTTAACAGACACCTCCTGCAAGGTTTTTTGATCCACTGCCTCATCTAAGAATGCAGCATCGGATCACTCTGAGAAAACATCAGTCATCTGAGTAACCCTCAGGTTAGGCCTCAGGTTAGGCAGGATGGCTGGTGTTTTCTCACTGTCGGGGGCAGGAAATCTGCGTCGGCAAAGTAAGATCCTGGCCAAGGAACGCCTACAAAACAGGGACGACATGCCTCCGTTTTCTACAACAATCCCTGTGGCTGCCCCCCAAATGGCCACAGCATATCATTCATGATGCAGCTTAGGGGCACTGCAAGGGACAACGCAGGAACCGCTATCAGAGTAGTACGCAGAACATCAGGTCTGCGTACTATTCTGAATCAGGCCCTATATTCACACAGCCCCAGAAATAGAGGTTTCCCTGAGGGCAGCAAGAAATCAGCCCAGCTGCCTGTTAAATCAAAGCAATTCCTTGATGCTTGTACAGACTTTGCTTAATAGTAAAGCACTGCAGAATATGTGTGCGCTATATAAATAACTGGTAAAAAATAAATATATAGCCTAAGTATCTGCAACTGTTTCAGAAATCAGAACATAATAGTAAGTGTGCTATTTAGTGAGAGCAACCGAACTGCTTATCACTCCCAAGAAGGACTATAGACTTTGAGTTAAACTGCCCTATTCAAAGTCAAATGTGAAGTCTTTCGGAGCCATTTGTAGCAGAAGCCTGCAATTATCTAGCAGGGAACTGGAGGAATTGGCAGACGTTATAGTAAAAACTGAATTTAGGAAATTTAGCGGCCAGCTGACATTGTGCCTTTCAAGTTGGAAACCACTATTTAGTGATCTCTCTGAACACAGTGACTCAGGGATGTAGAGCATGATTGAGAGATTTATGTAAACCCAATGTTTGTGGGAGTGTGCATGTGGAGCTGCGACATTACATGTATGGGGGATGGGGCGGCGCTGCCTGCATTTTCAGAATACGGAGGACATGTCGGCCACGCTTTCTGGGAGTGGCAAGGTCAGTGTCTGTGTCTTCCAACTGGCCTCACCAGTGGGCAGGAGACGGCTTAGGCAGGAGATGGCCGATGCTGCACACCGATGGTTACGATGTTGATCCGATCCTGCATTTACTGTATGTTGCAGGCATTAGATCTCAGATGTTGGTAGGAGGTGTTGTTTTACTTCACATGCCACCTGCAGTCTTTAGCATATTTTTGCACAGATGCTACGTCCAAAGATGCAAATGCAGTACCAGGCATCCATCCCTGAACCAGGCCCTTAAGGCCCATACACCCTAGCCGATTTTGAGCTCAAAGTAGCTCACTTTTGGCGTTTTGAGTTACTTTGAGCTTAAACTCAACCAATGTGTATGGCGCTCCTGCATCATCGCTGGCCGCCGCCGTCCGTCGGGCTGTTTTAACAGCTGAGTGAACCACTTTCCACAGTCTCCTACTGTGGAAAGTGCTTCACCCCCGTGAACATCGCTGGCACAGGGAAAATAGCTCAGTGTGTATGCACTGAGCGTTTTTCCTGTCAGCGATGTTCACATCATTGCTGTGCATACAAGCTGGGCAAAAACGCCTTTAGACAGGAAACTTCAGCAGTCCAGCACTTTCTTCCACATTTATGACCCAGGTCAGTCTTTCCAAGTAATATACACAAGGTAGCTATATGGGTCATAAATCATTGTAAATTAATTCAGACTAATTAGGTGATAGATATTGTAGTAAAAAAAATAAATAAGATTTTAAACCTACCGGTAAATCTTTTTCTCCTAGTCCGTAGAGGATGCTGGGGACTCCGTAAGGACCATGGGGTATAGACGGGCTCCGCAGGAGACATGGGCACTCTAAAGACTTTAGATGGGTGTGCACTGGCTCCTCCCTCTATGCCCCTCCTCCAGACCTCAGTTAAAGAACTGTGCCCAGAGGAGACAGACAGTACGAGGAAAGGATTTTTGTTAATCTAAGGGCAAGATACATACCAGCCCACACCATCCACACCGTATAACTTGTGATATACTAACCAGTTAACAGTATGAAACAAAACAGCATCAGCCAGAGACTGATCAAAACTGTAACATAACCCTTATGTAATAAATAACTATATACAAGCCTTGCAGAATTTAGTCCGCACTGGGGCGGGCGCCCAGCATCCTCTACGGACTAGGAGAAAAAGATTTACCGGTAGGTTTAAAATCTTATTTTCTCTTATGTCCTAGAGGATGCTGGGGACTCCGTAAGGACCATGGGGATTATACCAAAGCTCCAGACCGGGCGGGAGAATGCGGATGACTCTGCAGCACCGATTGAGCAAACATTAGGTCCTCATCAGCCAAGGTATCAAACTTATAGAATTTAGCAAAAGTGTTTGAACCTGACCAAGTAGCTGTTCGGCAAAGTTGTAATGCCGAGACACCTCGGGCAGCCGCCCAAGAAGAACCCACCTTCCTAGTGGAATGGGCCTTTACCGAATTTGGTAATGGCAATTCAGCCGTAGAATGAGCCTGCTGAAACGTGTTACAGATCCAGCGGGCAATAGTCTGCTTAGAAGCAGGAGCGCCAACCTTGTTGGCTGCATACAGGACAAACAGTGCCTCTGTATTCCTAATCCGAGCCGTCCTGGCTACATAAACTTTTAAGGCCCTGACTACATCAAGAGACTTGGAATCCTCCAAGTCACCCGTACCTATAGGCACCACAATAGGTTGGTTCATATGAAACGATTAAACCACCTTAGGCAGAAATTTAGGACGAGTCCTCAACTCTGCTCTATCCACATGGAAAATCAGATAGGGGCTTTTGTGAGACAAAGCCGCCAATTCGGACACCCGCCTCGCAGATGCCAAGGCTAACAACATGACCACTTTCCAAGTGAGAAATTTTAACTCAACTGTTTGAAGAGGTTCAAACCAGTGTGACTTAAGGAACTGTAACACCACGTTAAGGTCCCATGGTGCCACTGGGGGCACAAAAGGAGGCTGGATGTGCAGCACTCCCTTTACAAAAGTCTGGACTTCTGGGAGAGAAGCCAATTCCTTCTGAAAGAATATTGACAGGGCCGAAATCTGCACGTTAATGGAGCCTAACTTTAGGCCCATATCCACTCCTGTCTGCACAAAGTTAAGAAAACAGCCCAGGTGGAAATCTTCCATAAGAGCATTCTTGGTTTCACACCAAGATACATATTTTCTCCAGATACGGTGATAATACTTCGCCGTCACCTCCTTCCTAGCTTTTATCAGAGTAGGGATGACTTCCCCCGGAATACCTTTCCTAGCTAGGATTTGGCGTTCAACCGCCATGCCGTCAAACATAACCACGGTAAGTCTTGGAACACGCAGGGCCCCTGCTGCAACAGGTCCTCCCTGGGAGGAAGAGGCCACGGATCTTCTGTGAGCATTTCCTGAAGATTTGAATACCAGGCCCTTCGAGGCCAATCCGGGACAATGAGTATTGTCTGGACTCTTTTTCGTCTTATGATTCTCAGTATTTTTGAGATGAGTGGAAGAGGAGGGAATACATAGACCGACGGAAACACCCAGGGTGTCAACAGGGCGTCTACCGCTACAGCCTGAGGGTCCCTTGACCTAGAACAATACCTCCAAAGTTTCTTGTTCAGGCGCAACGCCATCATGTCTATTTGAGGAAGCCCCCAACGACTTGTTATCTCTGCAAAAACTTCTTCATGAAGACCCCACTCTCCTGGATGGAGATCATGTCTGCTGAGGAAGTCTGCTTCCCAGTTGTCCACTCCCGGAATGAAGACTGCTGACAGAGCGCTTACGTGATTTTCTGCCCAGCGAAGAATCCTGGTGGCTTCCGCTATTGCCACTCTGCTCCTTGTCCCGCCTTGGCGGTTTACATGAGCCACTGCTGTGACGTTGACCGATTGAATCAGAACAGGTAGGCTGCAAAGAAGAGTCTCCGCTTGTCGTAGGCCGTTGTATATGGCCCTTAATTCCAGCACGTTGATGTGTAGACAAGCCTCCTGGCTTGACCACAGTCCCTGAAAATTTCTTCCTTGTGTGACTGCTCCCCATCCTCGGAGGCTCGCGTCCGTGGTTACCAGAACCCAGTCTTGAATGCCGAACCTGCGACCCTCTTGAAGGTGAGCACTCTGCAGCCACCACAGGAGAGACACCCTGGCCCTGGGGGACAGGCTTATTTTCCGATGTATTTGTAGATGGGACCCCGACCACTTGTCCAGAAGGTCCCACTGAAATGTCCTCGCATGGAACCTGCCGAAGGGGGTGGCCTCGTAGGCCGCCACCATCTTTCCCAGTACTCGAGTGCATTGATGAACTGACACTCTTTTTGGCTTTAACAGGTCTCTGACCATGCTCTGTAGTTCCTGAGCCTTTTCCGTTGGGAGAAAAACCCTCTTCTTTTCCGTGTCCAGAATCATGCCTAAAAATGATAGCCGAGTCGTTGGAATCAACTGCGACTTTGGCAGATTTAGGATCCAGCCGTGTTGCTACAGCACTCTCAGGGAGAGTGACACGCTTTTCAGCAACTGATCTCTCGATCTCGCTTTTATCAGGAGCTCGTCCAAGTATGGGATAATTGTGACTCCTTGCCTGCGTAGGAGCACCATCATTTCCGCCATTACCTTGGTGAAAATCCTCGGGGCCGTGAACAGCCCAAACGGCAACGTCTGAAACTGGTAATGACAGTTCTGTACAGCGAATCTCAGGTACGCCTGATGAGGAGGATAAATGGGGACATGAAGGTATGCATCCTTTATGTCTAGTGATACCATAAAATCCCCCCCTTCCAGGCTGGAGATCACTGCCCGGAGAGATTCCATCTTGAATTTGATCCTTTTTAGATACAGGTTTAGGGATTTTAGATTCAGAATGGGTCTGACCGATCCCATCCGGTTTCGGGACCACAAATAGGGTTGAATAGTACCCTTTCCCCTGTTGTATTAGGGGAACCTTGATAATCACACAGCTTTTGTACTGCAGCTAAAACTATTTCCCTCTCTGGGGGAGAAGCTGGCAAAGCCAACTTGAAAAAATCGGCGAGGAGGCACTTCTTCGAATTCCAGTTTGTAGCCTTGGGATACAATTTCTATCGCCCAAGGATCCAAATCTGACAGAACCCAGACCTGGCTGAAGAGTCGAATACGTGCCCCCACCGGCGCGGACTCCCGCAGTGGAGCCCCAGCGTCATGCGGTGGATTTTGTAGAAGCCGGGGAGGACTTCTGTTCCTTGGAACCAGCCGTAGCAGGCATTCTTTTCCCTCTACCCTTACCTCTGGCGAGGAAGGAAGAGCCCCGACCTCTTCTGGACTTATGCGACCGAAAGGACTGCATCTGATATTGAGGTGTTTTCTTTTGCTGTGGGGAAACATAAGGCAAAAAAGAAGATTTACCCGTGGTAGCTGTGGAAACCAGGTCCGCGAGGCCCTCCCCAAATAAAACCTCACCCTTGTAAGGCAAAGTTTCCATATGTCTCTTTGAATCGGCATCACCCGTCCATTGGCGGGTCCACAGGGCTCGCCTAGCAGAAATTGCCATGGCATTGGCTCTTGAACCCAACAGCCCAACGTCTCTCGCAGCGTCTCTCATATATAACGCTGCGTCTTTAATATGACCCAAGGTCAATAAAATGCTATCCTTATCTAGGGTGTCAATGTCAGATGACAAGTTATCTGCCCATGCTGCTATTGCGCTACATACCCATGCCGACGCTACTGCCGGTCTGAGCAAGGCACCCGTATGTGTATAAATTGATTTTAAGGTAGTCTCCTGTCTACGATCAGCAGGATCCCTGAGGGCTGCCGTGTCTGGAGACGGTAGCGCCACCTTTTTGGACAAGCGCGTTAAAGCCTTGTCCACCCTGGGCGAGGATTCCCACAGTAACCTGTCCTGTGCAGGGAAAGGATATGCCATAAGAATTCTCTTGGGAATCTGCAGTTTCTTGTCCGGAGTTCCCCATGCTTTTTCAAATAAAGCGTTCAGCTCATGAGATGGGGGAAAGGTTACCTCAGGTTTCTTCTCCTTAAACATGCATACCCTCATGTCAGGCACCGAGGGGTCCTCTGTGATATACAAAACATCTTTTATTGCAATAATCATATAATGAATACTTTTGGCCACCCTTGGGTGTAACCTCGCATCATCGTAGTCGACACTGGAGTCAGAATCCGTGTCGGTATCAGTGTCTGCTACCTGGGACAGGGGACGTTTATGAGAGCCCGAAGTGCCTTGTGACACAGTCAAAGCCATGGATTGACTCCCTGCTTTTTCTCTGGACTCTGCTTTGTCCAATCTTTTATGTAATAAAGACACATTTGCATTTAAAACATTCCACATATCCAACCAATCAGGTGTCGGCGTCGCCGACGGAGGCACCGCAATCATCTGCTCCACCTCCTCCTTAGACGAGCCTTCCGCTTCAGACATGTCGACACACACGTACTGACACCCCCACACACACTGGGATATACAATTATGGGGACAGCCCCCCAATAAGGCCCTTTGGAGAGACAGAGAGAGAGTATGCCAGCACACACCCAGCGCCACTGGACACTGGAATAAAACCCCAGACTGTACAGCGCTCTTTTATAGAATAAATAATACACTCACTGCGCCAATTAAATGTGCCCCCCCCCCTTTTTTTTGCCCTCTGTACTTGCTCAGGGGAGAGTCCAGGGAGCAGCTTCTCTGCAGCTTGCTGTGGAGAAAAATGGTGCTGGTTAGTGCTGAAGGATCAAGCTCCGCCCCCTCAACGGCGGGCTTCGGTCCCGCTCAAATTCTTTATACTGGCGGGGGGTTTTCAATATACTGCCTCCCAGGGACGTGCAGTCAGGGGAGGCAGTGCCTCCCCTGTCATTAATAATTCAAATAATACTACTAAGAAGATACTTATGACACAAATTCTGTGCCATAAGTATCTGACTTTTCCTTGAAATTACTTAAAATTTTTTTCCCCTGTAAAAAAAACTGTTTTAAATGTGTTATGGAGGCACCGCTCTCGGTGCCTCCCACTGTCAGTGTTAATGGGATGGAAGTGGGGGGCGGGGCCAAGGGTTGGGCAAGGAAAGCCTGTTAAAAAAAGCAGCAAAAGCGGCACCTAACAGAGGTGCCGCTTTGGAAGGGGCGTGCTTTCAGCTCATATGAAAGCACGCCCCTCACTCTCACATGCAGATGCGATTGGCCAGTGGTGGATCATATCCCCCCCCCCCTTCCCCCTTATCTTACTGAGCAGGCGAGGCTTCGATGGACGCTGTAAGCTGCGGCCGCTGCCCCCCCCCCCCCCCTCCTCCCCTTTCAGCTGCTGTGTGCAGGGCCGGACTGGGACTAAAAATAGGCCCTGGCATTTTTGAAGCACACAGGCCCACCTTTGTGACTCCTCCCCTTACTATTCCTGACTCCTCCCACTTATTAGTCTATGCTCTTACAAATATAATTAATATTCTAACAACATACAAGCGTACATCATTTTCTATTAAAATACACACAACCTGTGGTTGAAGTGGAAATTTTTAAGTGGGGGTATGTAAATGTGAAGTTTGTAAATAAGCGCGCGCCGAAGGCGCGCGCGCTCCGGAAAAGGGGGCGTGGTCACTCAAAAGGGGGCGTGCCCTTCAGTGTAGTTTATCACACCATACACCCCTTATACGCATTATGCACCACAATAGTAGGACCCCTTATACTATCTAGTACTGGTGCCTCTTTCACATTATACCACACAGTATGAGCCAAAATTCACATTATAGCACCCAGTATGAGCCGAAATTTACATTATAGCACCCAGTATGAGCCGAAATTTACATTATAGCACCCAGTATGAGCCGAAATTTACATTATATGCCCCCAATAGTGCAGTGCCAGATCCACAATTGCCCCCACAGTGCCAGGTATACAAATGCCCCCACAGTGCCAGGTATACAATTGCCCCCACAGTGCCAGGTATACAAATGCCCCCACAGTGCCAGGTAAACAATTGCCCCCACAGTGCCAGGTATACAATTGCCCCCACAGTGCCAGTTATACAAATGCCCCCACAGTGCCAGGTATACAATTGCCCCCACAGTGCCAGGTAAACAATTGCCCCCACAGTGCCAGGTATACAGTTACCCCCACAGTGCCAGGTATACAAATGCCCCCACAGTGCCAGGTACACAATTGCCCCCACAGTGCCAGGTAAACAATTGCCCCCACAGTGCCAGCTATACAAATGCCCCCACAGTGCCAGGTATACAAATTCCCCCACAGTGCCAGGTAAACAATTGCCCCCACAGTGCCAGATATACAATTGTCCCCACAGCAGCCAGTGCTGCAGCTACTTACCGCTGCTGCACTGCTACTGCTGCTGCTGCTGCTCCTCCGGGCTGTGAGGGACGGGGGTGAATCAGGAGAGCAGAGCGCCCGCCAGCGCGGCTGTGTCTGGTGCTGCGGCGGCTTCGTTCAAACCAGCCGCCGGTTCGTGAGCCAATCAGAGCTCGTGGACCGGCGGCTTCTGAGTGGCTGCTCCCTCCCCCCGGGACCTGCCACCAATCTGGTGCAGTAATATGTCCCTGCTTCCTCCCCTCCTGAGGCCCCGCCCCCTCACGCCGAAGACCACGCCCCCTTCCTGCTCTAGTGTGGCTGTCTGGAAGATGTGATTCCTCCCCAGCTAGCTCGGTGAAGCAGGGAATATACGGGTGTGGTTCATCAAATCGACAGTATCTAGGTCGACAATGTTTAGGTCGACCACTATAGGTCGACAGTCACTAGGTCGACATGGATGGAAGGTCGACAGGGTTTCTAGGTCGACATGTGCTAGGTCGACAGGTCTAAATGTCGACATGAGGAAATTTTTTTTTTTTGTGTTGTTTTCTTCATAGAGTGACCGGGATCCCAAATTAGTGCACCGCGTCCCCTCGCATGGCTCGCTTAGCTCGCCATGCTTCGGGCATGGTGCCTTCGCTCCGCTACCGCTACCGCTTCGCTCGGCACACTTTACCGTTCCAATCGTAGTCCACGTGGATCGTTAAGTATGAAAAAATTCAAAAAAAGAAAAAAAATGTGAAAAACTCTTGTTGACCTTTAGACATGTCGACCTAGCACAAGTCGACCTAGAAACCCTGTTGACCTTCCATCCATGTCGACCTAGTGACTGTCGACCTATAGTGGTCGACCTAAACATTGTCGACCTAGATACTGTCGATCTTCAGACCGGATCCCGGAATATACATAGTCTGCAACCTCCCACAATGAGAGGTAAGTATCTGTGGCGGGATGTTTTTTATTTATTTTTATACTGTATATGGAGTTGGGGTATATATTAATATTATCTAGGGGTTTGGTATTAGTGTTATCTTAAGGGGAGAGGGCTGGTAAATAATATTGGGTGGGGAAATGTGATGTTCGGCTCATACTGTGTGGGGTAATGTGAATTTGGCTCATACTGCGTGGCGTAATGTGATGTTCGGTTCATAGTGTGTGGGGTAATGTGAATTTGGCTCATACTGTGTGGGGTAATGTGATGTTCGGCTCATACTGCGTGGCGTAATGTGATGTTCGGCTCATACTGCGTGGCGTAATGTGATGTTCGCCTCATACTGCGTGGCGTAATGTGATGTTCGGCTCATACTGCGTGGCGTAATGTGATGTTCGCCTCATACTGTGTGGCGTAATGTGATGTTCGCCTCATAATGAGTGGCGTAATGTGATGTTCGCCTCATACTGCGTGGCGTAATGTGATGTTCGCCTCATACAGCGTGGTGTAATGTGATGTTCGCCTCATACTGCGTGGCATAATGTGATGTTCGCCTCATACTGCGTGGCGTAATGTGATGTTCGCCTCATACTGCGTGGCATAATGTGATGTTCGCCTCATACTGCGTGGCGTAATGTGATGTTCGGCTCATACTGCGTGGCGTAATGTGATGTTCGCCTCATACTGCGTGGCGTAATGTGATGTTCGCCTCATACTGCGTGGCGTAATGTGATCTTCGCCTCATACTGCGTGGCATAATGTGATGTTCGGCTCATACTGCGTGGCGTAATGTGATGTTCGCCTCATACTGCGTGGCGTAATGTGATCTTCGCCTCATACTGCGTGGCATAATGTGATGTTCGGCTCAAACTGTGTGGCATAAGGTGATGTTCAGTTCATACTGTGTGGGGTAATGTGAGTTTTTTTTTTACACACACACACACACACACACACACACACACACACACACACACACGTGTGTATTTAGCAAGGAGGGAGTCCGTGTGCCATCTCCATCTGGGCCCCCTTGGCCCACGCAGGGACAGTGGCAGTAGCAGGCATGGTAGATGCTAGAACCAAGTGGGCTAAAGGACCTCTGACGCCAGGGTGAGGAGCTAGGCTGGTGGGATAGTTCTTTCACTATCCACGCCATCTTTCACTATCCACGCCACCAACTTTAGTAACCTCCGCTTGCCACCGTGCCCGAAACGTGGTGAGCATACATTTCGGGTACCATGTTCTGGCCTTGCTCTTCCCCATGGTGACGTCAGATGTCTTTTCTTCAACTTGGTTTTAGCCATAACCTAGCGGGCATTGGCTTGACAGTGGTAGGGGTCATCGGTAGACTCGGTAGACATTACAGCTGCAGTGCCTCACCAGCCACTGACCTCACCGCACGCTACTGCTGCCTCCGCAGTATCTAATATATTAGCCAGTGTCCCTGCACCCTGCACCCGTACAGTGCCTTCTGTGTGTGTATGTGTGGGAGCAACGGCGCGCAGCGTTACCGCTGTGCGGTACCTCAGTGAAGATCTGAAGTCTTCTGCCGCCTGTTAAGTCTTCTTTCTTCTTATACTCACCCGGCTTCTATCTTCCGGCTCTGTGAGGAGGACGGCGGCGCGGCTCCGGGACGAACAGCGAGGACGACACCTGTATTCCGACCCTCTGGAGCTAATGGTGTCCAGTAGCCTAAGAAGCAGAGCCTTTCAGTTAAGTAGGTCTGCTTCTCTCCCCTCAGTCCCACGATGCAGGGAGCCTGTTGCCAGCAGTGCTCCCTGAAAATAAAAAACCTAACAAAAAGTATTTTCAGAGAAACTTAGTAGAGCTCCCCTGCAGTGCATCCAGTCTCCTCTGGGCACAGGATCTAACTGGGGTCTGGAGGAGGGGCATAGAGGGAGGAGCCAGTGCACACCCATCTAAAGTCTACAGAATGCCCATGTCTCCTGCGGAGCCCGTCTATACCCCATGGTCCTTACGGAGTCCCCAGCATCCTCTAGGACGTAAGAGAAAAATGCATAATCAATTCTACTGTCATTTGAGAGTCTGTAGACCAATCTGGAGCGAAACATACAGCGCATTGTCAGGGCCGAAACTAGGCTTTTCGTCACCCGGGGCAAGGTAATAATTTGCCCCCCCCCCCCCCCCCCCCCCCCACCCACCCACACACACACACACACACACAAAAACCTTGTCAGACTAAAATACTTAGATTATGAAAAATTTTGAAGAAAAAAAAAGGGGGTTACAATTGGACAATATTCCCCTATGGAAAAAGAATTGACTGCATAGGAGAGGAATGGGTTAAACATCCTGTGAGGGGTGGACCTAGCTGTGAGGTAGTACAGCCTTAGGAAAAGGGGGAGGGTTAGGGTATATATACACTGCAGTGGCCATTTTGGGCCTCTTTGCTGTTTCAATTTCCTTAGGGTGAGTTCTGCCTAGCAGATTGTTTCACCCTTTTGAATTTTGTGCACTATTGGGAACTGTTTGTTATGTCCGCCAGCCGCCCACGTCGATCAGCGGGCGCCCCGGCCCGTTACCAGGCCAGTGAGGCTGAACCCGGGGCCGGGACGTCCGGCGCGGGGGAGGCCGTGTCTGTGACTGGGGCTGCTGCAGGACCGTCGGGTGCAGGGCGCCGGACGCGCTCATCAGGCGGCCCTGCGGTCGCGAGTGTGGCTGCTGGCGGCCGCGGTGGGCGGCAAGTGGCGGCCCGGAGGTCTGGCATCCTGGAGAGAGGGGACCAACGGTCCTCACCTCCGGGGTTAGCTGGGGGCTTCGGGGCAGTGGTAGCCCGCGGGCGCGCGCTGGCGCGCCTCGCTGGACGCCGCCCGGCGCCCGTAGCGGTGTCAATCAACCAGTCTCCCCTGCCAGGGCCGCTTTCAAGGTCCACACGGCGGGGGAGAGCTGTGCGAGCAGCAGAGGTGACGGCGATCCGGCCTAGGCCCGTTGGGGTGCCCAGCGCGGGATCGTCGGGTGGAAGTGCACAACAGCAGGCCGCTTCGGATGCGGGGGACGCCAGGACGGGAGGCGCTGGGGCGCGCGCACGACTGGCGCGCGCTCCAACGCGCGGCTCCGGCGGCGTCGCACGCACACGTGTGCGCGCAGCGCCGCTGCATTGTTCATTGTCCCCTCAGCCCTCCTCGCAGCGGATTAATTCCGGCGGGGCTAGGAGGGCAAATATGCCTGGTGGTGATCAACCAGGTTTGCGGGATCTGTCCGCCAGCAGTGCGGAAGGGATGGGCAGCACGGCACCGCGGCCTTCACATGAGGCACGGAGCAGGGCCTCCTGGGCGGGGCGTAATGGCTCATCCATTACTACTGGGGTTCCTGGGCGGGCGGGCACGGCAAGTGGGGGGGGGGTTAGGTCCGGGGTGGGGCACCCGGTCAATACGGACCTTTCCCCCCAGGGCCGACCGATTTGTGGTCCTGATGGGTCATGGCTTCCCGTGCCCATCAGCGGGTCCACACGGCGCGTTCCTCCCGCTCGACAACCAGCAGGGGACGCTCCGTCGCCAGGGGGTGCAGATGTAACTCAGGACGCGTTCACTACGGCCCTCGCCACGGTGGTGGCAGCTTTGGGCCCGCTCTCAGCGGCCCCCGACCGCGAGGTCGGGTCAGGGGGGTTTCCTAGCAGATCGGGCGCGGGCTCAGCCGCGCAGAGGGTCGCGCGCGCGTGCCGTGAGCTTGGTGCGGCCGCGGCTCAGCTGCAGCAGCAGCCACGGCGGGGTGAGAATGTGCGTTCATGTAGCACGCCATCGCATGGTAGGGCTAGACCCTCGCCACTGTCTGTCTCTGGGTCTTTTTCCCCCTTTTTGCCTGCAGTTGATCAGAACGATACGGAAGAAGCGGAATCGGAAGTTGAGGACGTTTCATACATCGCCCCGGACGAATCTGGATCCGATCATTCTACGGCGTCAGGTGAGGCGGAGCAGTCTGTGTCGGTCGCGAGTACTTCCTCAAGTTCTCGCAGCTCGTCCTCTTCTTCCTCTTCTTCCTCCTCCTCCCTTTCCTCGGCGGTGTCCGACATAAGTAGCGCGGCCAAGGCGAGGAAACGGGCGATTAAATACGCCAAAAAGGCAGCCGGGAGGCAGGAGAGGCATAAGAGGCGAAGGCGGGTTAGCAAAGAGTCTCGCAAGGCTAGGAAGCGACGCGACTTGCCAGGTGTGGTCCGCTGCGAATATACAGCTGTCATGCGAGGGCTCAGGGATAGTTGCAGAAAAAGCATTCGCAAAGGAGACTTCGTAGATATCTTCGTCTTGACGAAGGGCGCGAAGAAGGAGCTCAAGGCAGCTACCGCTAAGAAGGGCATAGGGGCCGAGGCATTTCGCACGTTCGATAACTGGCTTGCAGGATTCTGGGTTTTCGCGGCTTGTTACCTTGAGGACAGGCCGGACGAGCATATGAATGTCATCCGGTACCTGCACCTCGTGCATGATATGCAACGCACGTCGGCGGGTGACGAATGGCGTAGATATGATGAGGAGTTCAGAGAGAAACAGGATGGGTTGTACGTTATGGACTTCGGGTTCAAAGACGTGGAGGTATGGCTTAGGGTCACAAGGGCCTCACAACAGGCCAAGGAGCCCCGGAGCGCAGGGGCGGACGGACACCGGGTCGGGCCGTCCGCCCACGCGCCCGGCGGGGACGGCGGGTCGTCCAAGCCAGTTAGGTCGGCCGTCCGGACTGGTAAACAGACAGGAACCAAAGGGTTATGCTTCGCGTTTAACAACGCGGCATGTACCTACGGAAAGCAGTGTCGATTCCGTCACGCTTGCCTACATTGCGGGGGTTCCCACCCGGCCTCCTCCTGTTTCAAGAATACTCGGCAGGGTCCCCGCGCTAAACAACCATACGCTAGAGGAGCACCCGGCGGGAGTGCTCCGCAGGGCGCCAACGCCAATTAGGATAGAGGCTATGCGAAAATGGTTAAAATGGTATCCGAATAAGGAGGATGCAGGGTTTTTGTTCGAAGGTTTTAGTTTTGGTTTCCGCTTGCCTGTTGCAAGCGAGGTTACAGTTAGGGCGCAGAGGAACCTTCAATCGGCTAGGTCCTTGCCTTTAGTGTTGCGGGAAAAAGTAGATAAGGAGATCAGGTTGGGCAGGATGGGGGGGCCTTTTGCTTCACCCCCCGTGGCTGACCTCGTCATCTCCCCGGTGGGGGTGGTGCCCAAGAAGACACCTGGGGCCTTCCGTCTGATCCAGCACCTTTCCTACCCACCGGGGGCCTCGGTCAACGACGCTATACCTCCGGGACATTGCTCGGTGGTATATCAGTCGTTCGACGAGGCGCTCAATCTGGTCCGCAGCTACGGAACCGGGGCCCTTATGGCTAAGATTGACGTCGAATCCGCGTTCAGGTTGCTACCCCTCCATCCGGACTCATTTCGTTTTATGGGTTTCCGGATTGGTTCGGAATATTTCATCGACAAATGTTTGCCGATGGGATGCTCCGTTTCATGCTCGTATTTTGAACGCTTTAGCACCTTCCTACATTGGTGCGTGGAGTCTTCGTCGGGTGGGCACGGAGTTGCCCATTACCTCGATGATTTCCTTTGTACGGGTCCGGCAGGTTCGCCGCGGTGCGGCAACCTGCTTTTCAGTATACGAGCATTGTTTTGTCACTTCGGGGTGCCAGTTGCCGAAGACAAAACGGAGGGGCCGATCTCTTGCCTGTCATTTCTGGGTATCGAGATCGACACAGTGGCAGGCGAGTGTCGCCTGCCTTTGGACAAAGTGGCTAAGCTTCGCGAGGTCATTGGCCAGTTCCTGGGCTCGCGTAAGGTTAAGCTGCGACAGGCACAATCCTTGCTGGGCATGTTTAACTTTGCTTGTCGGGTCATCCCGATGGGCAGGGTTTTCTGCCGGAAGCTGGAAAGAGCAACCGCGGGATGTGCCAGGCCGCACCACTTTGTAAGGTTGTCAGCCGAGATAAAAAGAGACCTGGCAGTGTGGGCATCGTTCCTGGAAGATTTTAACGGGGTTCGAATATGGCAAGCACCAACGGTAGATAGCGCCAGATTGCAGCTTTTCACCGACGCGGCGGGAGCATCCGGTTTTGGGTGCTATCTTGAGGGATCTTGGTGCGCGGCAGCGTGGCCAGCGGAATGGCATCAGGCTGGTCTCACTAGGGACCTTCTGCTCCTGGAGCTTTTTCCCATCATGGTTGCGCTGGAAATTTGGGGCGAGCGGTTAGCGCATCGCAGCATCCTGTTCAGATGCGACAATCTGGGCGTGGTGCACGCGATTAACAACCAGAGGGCTAAATCGCTGGTGGTGCTGCGGGTCCTAGGGCAGTTGCTGCTTACTTGTCTGCGCAGGAACGTGTGGTTCCGCGCTCAGCACGTGCCGGGTCTGGAGAACGGGGTCGCTGATGCGCTATCGCGAGGGCATTGGGATAGGTTTCACTTGTTGGCTCCAGAGGCCGACCAACGGGGTTTTCATTGTCCCGGTTATGTCTGGCAGGTCATCGAGCCGGACTGGAAGGTCTAGCACTGCGATCGGTCGCGCCATCCACGCTTAAGGCTTACGAACAGGCCTGGGGCGAATGGGAAGAATTTGCTAGAGGACGGAAGCAACGAGGTAAGAGCGGGCATCGGATGATGCTTTCTTTTATTTGGCAGCTTTATGTTTCGGGCAGGTCTAGAGCGGTGGTGTCCCGGTACTTAGCTGGCATTGCGTTCTTCTGCAGAATTAAGGGCGTTCCCGACCTGACGAAAAGCGGGATTCTGCTTAAGGCTATGAAAGGATGGGCGCGCGTTGCACCTACGCCACCTGACAGGAGGCGGCCCATTGATGCAGCTTTGCTGCCTGACATCATTGGGTCGGTGGGGGACATAGCATCGTCTATGTTTGAATCGCTGCTTTTTAGATTGGCTTTTTCCATGGCCTACCACGGTGCCTTTAGGATTTCGGAGTTGGTAGCGCCTTCTAAGCAGACGGATTCGCGCATGCTGGTGGGTGACGTAGTGGTGAGTGGGGGGTCCCTGCTGTGCAGATTGCGACGCTCTAAGACGGACCAGGCGGGGAAGGGCCGATGGGTCACCCTGGTTCCGTCACTGGAGGAGAGCATATGCCCAGTACGGTTGGCGGTACAGTATGAGGCAGTAAGGCCCGACTGTCGGGGGTCGTGGTTGCTGCACTATGATGGGCTGCCAGTGACAAAGTTCCAATTTCGGTGGATGATGGGTCGCTGTCTGACGAGCTTGGGCCTTTCCCCCTCCCACTTCGGTACACACTCCTTCCGCATTGGGGCTGCTACGGCGGCAGCGGGTTTTTCGGGAGCCCAGATCCAGGCGGTGGGACGATGGAAGTCGTCCTGTTATAAGCGATACATTCGCCCCGTCGCCTGAGATTCTTTGCATAAGCGTAGCTGGCGGCGATAAGTTAGAGTAAGTAAGGTTGGCTTGGTTTATGCATATGTTATGTTCCCTGTATGTTGTTTCGATTACCCGTTTGTGATCCTACTCAGGGATTAGCCACTTGCCGCTGCGGGCGTGAGCCGACAGCGGGGGTCTGGAGTTATTTTGCTATTTTTGCCTGACTTGACGGACTGAATTCTACTCATTAATTCGGCTAATCTGTGCTATCAAAGTCCCTCAGCAGGTTTTTATGCTTTCACCTCCAGCTGAGTTATTTCATGTTCTACCCTACTTTTTCGATGAGGGGATGATGTTTTTCCTGGAGGATCTGTTCCTAGTGTTGCAGGAGTTAGGGTAGGTTATGGTGGCGGTGCGAGGACTCTGGGAGGGAGTCCTTCGCTTTTGGCGGAAAAGAACGGCAGTTTGTAGTTGTATCGCTTATTTAGGTAGTAAGTTTCAGTTTATTTGGTTTAGGTGCACTCACCTCCATCGACTTAATGGCCGCTCGACCACCCATCCGGGAGGCAGCGGCAGGGCACCCAGGAGCGGTGGGAAGTCACTGTGGGGGTTGTGTTGACACCTATTACCGGTTTTTGATAAGGTGTTGGACGGTTTCGGTCAGTTTACCAATTTAAGTTCACCAATAGTTTTATAGAGCCGTTCTTTTTTCTGCCACCATTTTGCCGGGGATTCGGCAGCTTAACAAATTTTCCATTTACAGGTTTGCTATGGTTAGGGTCAAATAAATAGCTAGCAATTTTTCTGCCAAAATCATGTCTCCGTGTCTTTATTTACTGGTTTTAGAAGGTAACTAAGGTTTACTTTAATAAAGGG
Organism: Pseudophryne corroboree; assembly: GCF_028390025.1. Lineage (NCBI taxonomy): Eukaryota > Metazoa > Chordata > Amphibia > Anura > Myobatrachidae > Pseudophryne > Pseudophryne corroboree. The sequence goes on along the minus strand of NC_086453.1, from coordinate 266,561,073 downwards.
GGTCCACCAAATATCACTAGGATGTTTAGGAAAAAGAATTGACTGCATAGGAGAGGAATGGGTTAAACATCCTGTGAGGGGTGGACCTAGCTGTGAGGTAGTACAGCCTTAGGAAAAGGGGGAGGGTTAGGGTATATATACACTGCAGTGGCCATTTTGGGCCTCTTTGCTGTTTCAATTTCCTTCCCGCCCTCCCGCCCTATGGGATGTGGTTGTTTTGTTGACGCGGAGTGCATTGGCGTTTTGATTGCTGGCTGGTTTTCATTCGTTGGCTATTTATAGGCGGAAAAGAACGGCAGTTTGTAGTTGTATCGCTTATTTAGGTAGTAAGTTTCAGTTTATTTGGTTTAGGTGCACTCACCTCCATCGACTTAATGGCCGCTCGACCACCCATCCGGGAGGCAGCGGCAGGGCACCCAGGAGCGGTGGGAAGTCACTGTGGGGGTTGTGTTGACACCTATTACCGGTTTTTGATAAGGTGTTGGACGGTTTCGGTCAGTTTACCAATTTAAGTTCACCAATAGTTTTATAGAGCCGTTCTTTTTTCTGCCACCATTTTGCCGGGGATTCGGCAGCTTAACAAATTTTCCATTTACAGGTTTGCTATGGTTAGGGTCAAATAAATAGCTAGCAATTTTTCTGCCAAAATCATGTCTCCGTGTCTTTATTTACTGGTTTTAGAAGGTAACTAAGGTTTACTTTAATAAAGGGGGTCCACCAAATATCACTAGGATGTTTAGTGCCTCAAATGCCCTATGCATCACATGCCCCACTACATGTTCCCCTGTGTGTCCCCATACATTGCACTATATCACTGCACTATATCATAACACTTCATCACTGCTCTACATTCCCCTATCCACTGCACTATATCGATATACTACATCCTCTACACGCTGAACTACATCACTACACTACATGCCCCTATACACTACACTACATACCCTATATACTACACCAAATCCCCCCATCTGGGAGGCAAAGTGGGGGTTGATACTGCTATCTGGGAGCGCAGTGCCGATAATAAAGTCTGTCTTAAACTCACCACCAAGCTGCGGTAGTGATACTCAGTGAGAGTTGGAGTTTGTCCAGGCTCTAAGTTTCCACTGTCAAGTGGACAGCTAGCAAAGTGAACCTTTGATTTCTGTAACATCGGTGACTGCACCTGTTAGCAAGCATAAGCCTGGGGCAGTGTGGTGTAGCCTGCAGCTTGTTATCGGTTGGTGCTGGGCAGGCAGCCGGAATCATAGCCTGCTGAAAAACACAGCACCAACAGCTCGCTTCTATAGCTTGTACAGTGCACAGCACACTAGTCGCAGCACTGCATGGCAAAGACGAGAGTTTAAGACAGTAGCCTACATAGGAGAGATCCCAGGTACTGAAGCTCACCTGCACAGCATCAGAGGCAACTGCAGCCAGACAGGTGGGTCAGAGACACTGCCCCGGGAGCCGTCTGCTGTCTCACTGGAGCAGCACAACACTGCCGGTAAAAAAAAAACCCTGCTCCTCTGTAACTCCTCAGCGCCCCCTCAAATCCTGCACCCGGGGCGTATGCCCCCTTAGCCCCCCCCCCTAGTTACGGCCCTGGCATTGTCAGAAAGCTCTGCCTCCAACAGGATAATGATCCAAACACACAGCTAAAAGCACCCAAGATGGATAAGAACAGAACACCGGACTAAAGTGAACTTCTATGAACCCTGATCTGAGTACTATTGAACAGCTATGGAAACAGCTGAAACTTGAAGTCTGGAGAAGGCATCTATTCTGAGACAACTGGGGCAGTTTTCTCAGGAAGAGTGGGACAAACTACCTGCTGACAGGTGCACAGGCCCCATTGAGAGCTACAGAAATCGCATGATCTCAGTGATTGCCTCTAAAGGTTGTGCAAGCAAATATTAGGCCAAGGGCCCATCATTTGTGTCCATGCCGCTTTCATATGTTTAATTGTTTAAAACATTTTGTTGATTTAAAAGTCAAATGCAAAGTCTCATTTCTAATACATATGGAATAAAAAAATTATGGTTGCAAATTATTTTTGTCAGTGTCAAATTATTTCAGAAGAAATAATGGATTTTTGTTTTTATGTGGAAGGGTACCAACACATTAGTCCACATCTGTATGTATTAGTATGACTCTGAATAAGGTCTTCTTTATACACAGCAAACATTTTAAATAGATAGAGCGTCATTTCCAGTGGGGAATGCTGCTCATCTTGTTTGTCTTCTGTTCTATTCTTGATGAATGAGCCCCAAAAGTTGTTTCCCAAAGCAATCATTAACAATCTTTTTTCTTTTTATATGTGCTGTAAATGGTGTTACCTAATAGACGCCTATGGGTTTCTTGTCGCAGTCTGTCCTGAGAGGGTTCCTCCCAGTGTCCCCCCACGTCATCAGGTACATGCGTCGAAGGACTTACAGCTCCTAAACCCGGAGATCTTTGTATCACAATTCTAGGTACATACCAGCATTATTATATGTACCCAATAAGTGGTGGGATGTATCGCTTCCAAAATGCGATTTGTAGTGCATCCTGGATCCTGCCCTATGTGACTTCTACCATATGCTAACGTGTGACTGGCTCTACTTTGAATGCACTGTCGTTGTATGCTATAGACATACTTGCCTACTCTCCCGGAATGGTCGGGAGGCTCCCGAAAATCGGGTGACCCTCTCGGCCCCCCGGAAGAGCAGGCAAGTCTCCCGATTTCTGGGGTCCCCCCTGCCCGGCCGCCCACTTAGCGAGTAAAGTGGGCGGTCCGGGCAGTCGATGACGTGATTCTTGTTGAATCGCTTCATCATAGCCACGCCCCCTGCAGTATAATGCCGGTAATAGCGGCATTGCACAGCAGGGGGCGTGGCTTACATGATGTGATACATCAGCCACGCCCCCGGTCCGCCTCTGGCCTGCCCCCCTCTGCACGTCACTGCCCCGCCCCCTGCTAAGCCGACCTGGCTGCTCTCTTCCGGAGAGAGCAGCCATAAAGTCGGCAAGTATGGCTATAGGTCATTGTTTTCTTCTAATAAATGTTAGGAGAAGACTTGCACATTATTCAGCAATTACTTGTTGAAAGAATCAAATTATATTGTATCTAAACGAAGTATTGTACTGTTTGCTGTAAATGGGACCTCTGTGTTCAGGCTTAGACAGTTTCTGTAAATCCACCCTGTATAAGTAGCTGACATCCCCTTAGGAATCTTCCGCTGGAGACGATATCATTAATGCATAGCCTAGAAGGACCTTTATCTCCAAGGTGGAATTACTAGCGCATCACAGAGGCTGCATTCAGTGGTGTCAGCGATCTATGAATGATTCAGTGTAACTGATGAGACAACAAAGGCACTGCGGCCTCTATTGGGATACAGCAGAATGTATGTTTATTAGGAGCATCGTATAATAAAGCTGGAATTTCAACATAGATATTTCACAGCAACAACAAAAACTTCCATCTCCAAAGTGGCCTATCTCCATGTTATTCCTCAGATTGTAGATAAGTGAAGTGCATAGCGTTGCAGGTGCTTTTGACGGAGAAAGGGTTACCCGTATGACGTGAATAGGCTCATTACTCATGCTCTTGTACTAATTGTAGCTGCGTTACTTTTTTAAGCATTGCCACATAGTCCCCATATGTTCAAAGAGACACATGGTATAAAGGGAAAACATGATTCACTGTGACCAGTCATTTGTACGTCATTAGCAGGTAAACTTGCCCAAAGATGACATTTCTGTGTGGTTGCATAGCAACCAGTGGGTATGTACAGATCATTCATCTCCATGCTGTGCACTTCAAGTCAGGCTCAGACAAGCCATTCAAAGTACAATATGTTCAATCAGTGGGGGCCAGTGCCATGTAAGCCCCAGTGCCATTTAAAGTAGAGGATTATTTTAAGCTGATATCTCTAAAGCATAAAGAACATAATAGGGGTCTATTTACTAAGCATTGGATGGAGATAAAGTCGCTGGAGATAAAGTACCAGCCAATCAGCTCCTAACTGTCATGTTTCAAACACAGCCTGTAACATAACAGTTAGGAGCCGATTGTCTGGTACTTTATCTGCAGCGACTTTATCTCCATCCAAGACTTAATAAATAGACCCCATAGCGAATTTGAGACTAACCCGCATTTCAAAGGGCCCCTAATTTATAACAGCAATACCAACGTTTCTCAAAAGTGATGCAACGTATTATTGCCAAACCACATGGCACATTAGCTTAAAAAGAAAGACATTCTGAGACGAGAGTAACCCATAACATACATAACATATGCCGCCTGAGATATCCTGTCTGTCAGAATGTAACATAAATAAAGAATACAACAAATATCCACTACTTCCATTCCATTTATGAAAAAGCTATCCTGCTCAGCATCGGTCTGGTCCTCCGGGGGGCTCCCAAAAAAATGACTGGGCATCTAAACCCAGAGAGTACGGCCCAATGGAGGTTGCACTGGGCCCCTTCTGGTACTTCAGGCCAGAGGGTACTAGACTAATACGCTCAAAACTCTTGGAATTATGCATACCTCCCAACTGTCCTACTTTTCGTGGGACAGTCCCAACTTTATGGATCCACCTGCAGACCACAGTGTCCCACGATGTGTGTGTGTGTGTGTGTGTGAGGGGTGGGGGTGGGGGTGGGGGTTGAGTTGGAGGTCCCCTGTCACACTTAGCAGAGCAGCAGTGAATGGACACTATGCGCACAGATTCAGTTCACGGGAAGAGAGGGGCTGGGGGCATGGCTAGCAGCTCACAACTGGGCATGCCCCCATAGTGATATGGGCCTGATTAGGCCCTACAAAAAGTAGGTATATGTATGTGGTTTCAGTTTTCAGCCTCCAAACACCAGGATAGTAAATTCTGCAATTTGGATATGAAAATCGCGCCTGATGTGTGTAAGCTGGAAATTGTTAAAACGCTTCCTTTTAACCACTCTGATGCAACTATGCCAGGCTGGGTTTTAACTGAAACGGTCGCATGTGATGCAAACAGTCAGAAACACCCACTGGGTGGCTGGTGAAAGGTAATCTTCCAGTAGTGAAAATCTTAGAGGGACTTCCTGATATCCCTGCACCCACGGTTTTGCCTCCACAGTGATTAGGTAGCCCAGTGGCACCCCCGCCCCCACCATCTGGCGCCTGCATGATTGAGCTGAAAACAGAGCAGCGTTCAAGGTACTCCTGCTCCTCCCCGTCGGCAACGCCACCTACCTCACTGTTCTGTACATCACCCCCCCCCCACGCACACACTATACGTACGCACACTATATACCCATATATACACTGCTCAAAATAATTAAGGGAACACTTAAACAACACAATGTAACTCCAAGTCAATCACACTTCTGTGAAATCAAACTGTCCACTTAGGAAGCAACACTGATTGACAATCAATTTCACATGCTGTTGTGCAAATGGAATAGACAACAGGTGGAAATTATAGGCAATTAGCAAGACACCCCCAATAAAGGAGTTGTTCTGCAGGTGGTGACCACCAGTGCTTAAAGTGGTCCTAGAGAGGTGGTGGAACTCACCCCCCTCCCCACGGCGCCCATGAAATAAAGGTATTGCGCGCGCCGTAGGCGCGCACAGCAAAAAGGGGGTGTGGTCTCAAAAAGAAAGGGGCGTGGTCACACAATAGTAATAATGCCCACAGTAGTAGTACCCAAGTGGAAATTTTGAAGTGGGGGTATGGAAAAGTGAAGGGTGCAATTATGTGCGCGCCGAAGGCGCGCGCACTCCTGACAAGGGGGCGTGGCCACGCAAAAGGGGGCGTGCCCTTCAGTGTAGTTTACCACACCATATACCCCTTATACACATTTATGCACCACAATAGTAGGACCCCTTTCACATTATAGCTCACAGTATGAGCCAAAATTCACATTTATACCACACAGTATGAGCCACATTCATATTACACCACACAGTATGAGCCAAATTCACATTACACCACACGGTATGAGCCGAAATTCACATTACACCACACAGTAGGAGCCGAAATTCACATTATAGCACACGGTATGAGCCGAAATTCACATTATAGCACACAGAATGAGCCAAAATTCACATTATAGCACAGAGAATGAGCCGAAATTCACATTATAGAGTGACAGAGTGACAGGGAGAGTGACAGCAGGGACATGGAAAGTGACAGCAGGGGAATACAGTAGGGACTAGGGAGAGAGAAAGGCAGCAGGGTAAGATTACCTGTTTAGCAGCGGCGGTGGTCTGCGGTGCTGTGGATGAGTAGGCTGTGGTAGGCGTGACGTGGAGGAGGCTGTGGGCCTCGGAGATAGTGTGGAGGAGGAGGCTGTGGGTGCGCAGAGGTCCGAGGGCGGGGCGGCAGAAGAGGCTGAGGGTGGCTGCAGTGGATCTGGAACCAGGCTGGCTTTATTATCCCTGCCGCCGCATCGAGCTCCTGTGACCACGGCGCTAATATTTCAAAACTGCTGCGGACCGGCAGCCAATCAGCGACAGATTTGAACTAGTAGTGCCGCGGTCACAGAAGCTCGATGCAGCGGCAGGGATAATAAAGCCGGCCTGGTCCCAGATCCGCTGCAGCTGGGAGTCTGGAACCTGGGCTTCCAGTGCGGCGGCGATGGTAGGGGCGGAGCGACGGAGGGCGGACCGGGAACGCAGCTTCTTTGTCGGCCCATACAGTAATGCCCCCAGCAGTAGCATCCCTTATACAATGCCCACAGTAGTAGTGCCCCTTATGCAATGCCCCCAACAGTAGTGCCCCTTATGAAGTGCCCCCTTTACAATGCCCTCATTAGCTGTGCACACCATCAGTAATGCCCTTAATGGTAATGCCCCTGTGTAGTATTGCCCCTAGTCGTTTAGCCCCAGTAGTCATGCCCATACTGGTAATGCCCCTGCAGTTATGACCCCAGCAATTTACAACCCCCCCCCTCTAGTTTAGCCTCTGAGTGGTAATGCCCCCAGTAGTTTTGCCCTCATGTAGTTTGCCCCATGTAGTTTAGCCCCCAGTGGTAATGCCCCCTGCAGTTGTGCCCCCAGTTGTTTAGCCCCTGTAGTTTAGCCCCCATGTAGTTTGCCAAAGTTAGTAATGTCCCCAGTAGTTTGCCCCCTTGTAGTTATACCCCCAGTAGTTTAGCTCCTGTAATTATGCCCCCTTGTAGTTTAGCCCCCAGTAGTAATGCTGCCAGTAGTTTGCCCCTTTGTAGCTTGCCCCCTTGTAGTAATGCCCCCAGTAGTTTGCCCCAGCAGTAAAGCCCCCCAGTAGTTTGCCCCCAGTACTAGAGCCCCCCAGTAGTTTGCCCCTCTGTAGTTTGCCCCAGTAGTAAAGGCCCCCAGTAGTTTGCCCCCAGTACTAGAGCCCCCCAGTAGTTTGCCCCTCTGTAGTTTGCCCCAGTAGTAAAGGCCCCCAGTACTAGAGCCCCCCAGTAGTTTGCCCCTCTGTAGTTTGCCCCAGTAGTTTGCCCCCAGTACTAGAGCCCCCCAGTAGTTTGCCCCTTGTAGTTTGCCCCAGCAGTAAAGCCCCCAGTACTAGAGCCCCCCAGTAGTTTGCCCCTCTGTAGTTTGCCCCAGTAGTAAAGGCCCCCAGTAGAAACGCCTGTGGTACACATATAGGAAGGAAGGAGGGAGGGAAAGAACTATACTTACCTAGCCCCGCTCCCGCCGCAGTCCTCTCTCGCCGCCCGCTCCTCTGCACTATGAGAGAGACGTCATGACGTCTCTCCCATAGCGCGCACTGACAGAGCCGGAAGCCGGAGCTCAGTACTGAGCTCCTGCCTCCGGCTGCCGCTGCGGAGAGGGAGACGGGCGCCCGCTGGTAACGCGATCTCAGCGGGCGCCCGGCATCTCCCTGCAGCGCAGCCCGGGACATCGGGTTAGGTGAGCCGGGGGAGGCGGAACTGCGTTCCGTCTCCTGGTGGAACTGACGGAACGCAGTTCCGGCCCATTCCGGCTCACTTTAACCCCTGGTGACCACAGACCACTTCTCAGCTCCTATGCTTTTTGGCTGATGTTTTGGTCACTTTTGAAAGCTGGCGGTGCTTTCACTCTAGTGGTTGCATGAGACGGAGTCTACAACCTACACAAGTGGCTCAGGTAGTGCAGCTCATCCAGGATGGCACATCAGTGCGAGCTGTGGCAAAAAGGTTTGCTGTGTCTGTCAGCGTAGTGTCCAGAGCATGGAGGCGCTACCAGGAGACAGGCCAGTACATCAGGAGACGTGGAGGAGGCCGTAGGAGGGCAACAACCCAGCAGCAGGACCGCTACCTCCGCCTTTGTGCAAGGAGGAACAGGAGGAGCACTGCCAGAGCCCTGCAAAATGACCTCCAGCAAGCCACAAATGTGCATGTGTCTTCTCAAACGATCAGAAACAGATTCCATGAGGGTGGTATGAGGGCCCGACGTCCACAGGTGGGGCTTGTGCTTACAGCCCAACACTGTGCAGGACGTTTGACATTTGCAAGAGAACACCAAGATTGGCAAATTCGCCACTGGCGCCCTGTGCTCTTCACAGATGAAAGCAGGTTCTCACTGAGCACATGTGACAGACGTGACAGAGTCTGGAGACTCCAAGAAGAACGTTCTGCTGCCTGCAACATCCTCCAGCATGACCGGTTTGGCAGTGGGTCAGTAATGGTGTGGGGTGGCATTTCTTTGGGGGGCTGCACAGCCCTCCATGTGCTCGCCAGAGGTAGCCTGACTGCCATTAGGTACCGAGATGAGATCCTCAGACTCCTTGTGAGACCGTATGCTGGTGCGGTTGGCCCTGGGTTCCTCCTAATGCAAGACAATGCTAGACCTCATGTGGCTGGAGTGTGCCAGCAGTTCCTGCAAGACGAAGGCATTGATGCTATGGACTGGCCCGCCCGTTCCCCAGACCTAAATCCAATTGAGCACATCTGGGACATTATGTCTCGCTCCATCCACCAACCACAGACTGTCCAGGAGTTGGCGGATGCTTTAGTCCAGGTCTGGGAGGAGATCCCCCAGGAGACCATCCGCCACCTCATCAGGAGCATGCCCAGGCGTTGTAGGGAGGTCATACAGGCATGTGGAGGCCACACACACTACTGAGCCTCATTTTGACTTGTTTTAAGGACATTACATCAAAGTTGGATCAGCCTGTATGTGTGTTTTTCCACTTTAATTTTGAGTGTGACTCCAAATCCAGACCTCCATGGGTTAATAAATTTGATTTCCATTGATAATTTTTGTGTGATTTTGTTGTCAGCAGATTCAACTATGTAAAGAACAAAGGCCCTCATTCCGAGTTGTTCGCTCGCAAGCTGCTTTTAGCAGCATTGCACACGCTAAGCCGCCGCCTACTGGGAGTGAATCTTAGCATCTTAAAATTGCGAACGAAAGATTCGCATTATTGCGATAAGACATCTCTGTGCAGTTTCTGAGTAGCTCGAGACTTACTCTGCCAGTGCGATCAGTTCAGTGCTTGTCGTTCCTGGTTTGACGTCACAAACACACCCAGCGTTCGCCCAGACACTCCTCCGTTTCTCCAGCCACTCCCGCGTTTTTCCCAGAAACGGTATCGTTTTTTCCCACACGCCCCTAAAACGGCCTGTTTCCGCCCAGAAACACCCACTTCCTGTCAATCACATTACGATCACCAGAACGATGAAAAAACCGTGAGTAATATTCCTAACTGCATAGCAAATTTACTTGGCGCAGTCGCAGTGCGAACATTGCGCATGCGCATTAAGCGGAAAATCGCTGCGATGCGCAGAAAATTACCGAGCGACCACCTCGGAATGACCCCCAAAGTATTTAATAAGAATATTTCTCTATCGTCCTAGTGGATGCTGGGGTTCCTGAAAGGACCATGGGGAATAGCGGCTCCGCAGGAGACAGGGCACAAAAAGTAAAGCTTTAGGATCAGGTGGTGTGCACTGGCTCCTCCCCCTATGACCCTCCTCCAAGCCTCAGTTAGATTTTTGTGCCCGGCCGAGAAGTGTGCAATCTAGGTGGCTCTCCTAAAGAGCTGCTTAGAAAAGTTTAGCTTAGGTTTTTTATTTTACAGTGAGTCCTGCTGGCAACAGGATCACTGCAACGAGGGACTTAGGGGAGAAGAAGTGAACTCACCTGCGTGCAGGATAGATTGGCTTCTTTGGCTACTGGACATTAGCTCCAGAGGGACGATCACAGGTACAGCCTGGATGGTCACCGGAGCCTCGCCGCCGGCCCCCTTGCAGATGCTGAAACAAGAAGAAGGTCCAGAATCGGCGGCATGAAGACTCCTCAGTCTTCTTAAGGTAGCGCACAGCACTGCAGCTGTGCGCCATTTCCTCTCAGCACACTTCACACGGCAGTCACTGAGGGTGCAGGGCGCTGGAAGGGGGGCGCCCTGGGAGGCAATGAAAACCTATTTTTGGCTAAAAATACCTCACATATAGCCTCCGGGGGCTATATGGAGATATTTAACCCCTGCCAGAATCCGTTAAGAGCGGGAGACGAGGCCGCCGAAAAAGGGGCGTGGCCTATCTCCTCAGTACACAGCGCCATTTTCCCTCACAGAAAGGCTGGAGGGAAGGCTCCCAGGCTCTCCCCTGCACTGCACTACAGAAACAGGGTTAAAACAGAGAGGGGGGGCACTAATTTGGCGTTAGAAATATATAAAAAAGATGCTATAAGGGAAAACACTTATATAAGGTTGTCCCTATATAATTATAGCGTTTTTGGTGTGTGCTGGCAAACTCTCCCTCTGTCTCTCCAAAGGGCTAGTAGGTCCTGTCCTCTATCAGAGCATTCCCTGTGTGTGTGCTGTGTGTCGGTACGTGTGTGTCGACATGTATGAGGACGATGTTGGTGAGGAGGCGGAGCAATTGCCTGTAATGGTGATGTCACTCTCTAGGGAGTCGACACCGGAATGGATGGCTTATTTAGGGAATTACGTGGTAATGTCAACACGCAGCAAGGTCGGTTGACGACATGAGACGGCCACAAACAATTAGTACCGGTCCAGACGTCTCAAAAACACCGTCAGGGGTTTTAAAACGCCCGTTTACTTTAGTCGGTCGACACAGACACAGACAGGGACACTGAATCCAGTGTCGACGGTGAATAAACAAACGTATTCCTTATTAGGGCCACACGTTAAGGGCAATGAAGGAGGTGTTACATATTTCTGATACTACAAGTACCACAAAAGAGGGTATTATGTGGGATGTGAAAAAACTACCGTAGTTTTTCCTGAATCAGATAAATTAAATGAAGTGTGTGATGATGCGTGGGTTCCCCCCGATAGAAAATATGGGCGGTATACCCTTTCCCGCCAGAAGTTAGGGCGCGTTGGGAAACACCCCTTAGGGTGGATAAGGCGCTCACACGCTTATCAGAACAAGTGGCGGTACCGTCTATAGATAGGGCCGTCCTCAAGGAGCCAGCTGACAGGAGGCTGGAAAATATCATAAAAAGTATATACACACATACTGGTGTTATACTGCGACCAGCGATCGCCTCAGCCTGGATGTGCAGAGCTGGGGTGGCTTGGTCGGATTCCCTGACTAAAAATATTGATACCCTTGACAGGGACAGTATTTTATTGACTATAGAGCATTTAAAGGATGCATTTCTATATATGCGAGATGCACAGAGGGATATTTGCACTCTGGCATCAAGAGTAAGTGCGATGTCCATATCTGCCAGAAGATGTTTATGGACACGACAGTGGTCAGGTGATGCAGATTCCAAACGGCACAAAGGTGTATTGCCGTATAAAGGAAGAGGAGTTATTTGGGGTCGGTCCATCGGACCTGGTGGCCACGGCAACTGCTGGAAAATCCACCGTTTTTTACCCTAAGTCACATCTCTGCAGAAAAAGACACCGTCTTTTCAGCTTCAGTCCTTTCGTCCCTATAAGAGTCATATCTGCCCAGGGATAGAGGAAAGGGAAGAAGACTGCAGCAGGCAGCCCATTCCCAGGAACAGAAGCGTTCCACCGCTTCTGACAAGCTCTCAGCATGACGCTGAGACCGTACAGGACCCCTGGATCCTACAAGTAGTATCCCAGGGGTACAGATTGGAATGTCGAGACGTTTCCCCTGCGCAGGCTCCTGAAGTCTGCTTTACCAAGGTCTCCCTCCGACAAGGAGGCAGTATGGGAAACAATTCACGAGCTGTATTCCCAGCAGGTGATAATTAAATTACCCCTCCTACAACAAGAAAAGGGGTATTATTCCACACTATATTGTGGTACTGAAGCCAGAAGGCTAGGTGAGACCTATTCTAAATCTAAAAAAATTTGAACACTTACAAAGGTTCAAATCAAGATGGAGTCACTCAGAGCAGTGATAACGAACCGGGAAGAAGGGGACTATATGGTGTCCCGAGACATCAGGGATGCTTACCTCCATGTCCCAAATTTGCCCTTATCACTAAGGGTACCTCAGGTTCGTGGTACAGAACTGTCACTATCAGTTTCAGACGCTGCCGTTTGGATTGTCCACGGCACCCCGGGTCTTTACCAAGGTAATGGCCGAAATGATGGTTCTTCTTCGAAGAAAAGGCGTCTTAATTATCCCTTACTTGGACGATCTCCTGATAAGGGCAAAGTCCAGGGAACAGTTGGAGGTCGGAGTAGCACTATCTCGGATACTGTTACAACAGCAGGGGTGGATTCTAAATATTCCAAAATCGCAGCTGATCCCGACAACAAGTCTCCTGTGCTTAGGGATGATTCTGGACACAGTCCAGAAAAAGGTGTTTCTCCCGGAAGAGAAAGCCAGGGAGTTATCCGAGCTAGTCAGGAACCTCCTAAAATCAGTGCATCATTGCACAAGGGCCATGGTAAAAAAATGGTGACTTCCTTCGAAGCAATTCCAGTCGGCAGATTTCATGCAAGAACTTTTCAGTGGGATCTGCTGGACAAATGGTCCGGATCGCATCTTCAGATGCATCAGCGGATAACCCTATATCCAAGGACAAGGGTGTCTCTCCTGTGGTGGTTACAGAGTGCTCATCTTCTAGAGGGCCGCAGATTCGGCATTCAGTTTTGGATGTTGGTGACCACGGAGGCCAGCCCGAGAGGCTGGGGAGCAGTCACACAAGGAAAAAATTTCCAGGGAGTGTGATCAAGTCTGGAGACTTTTCTCCACATAAATATAGCTAAGGGTAAATTTATAATGCTCTAAGCTTAGCAAGACCTCTGCTTCAAGGTCAGCCGGTATTGATCCAGTGGGATAAAACATCACGGCAGTCGCCCACGTAAATAGACAGGGCGGCACAAGAAGCAGGAGGGCAGTGGCAAAAACTGCAAGGACTTTTCGCTGGGCGGAAAATCATGTGATAGCACTGTCAGCAGTGTTTCATTCCGGGAATGGAAACTGGGAAGCAGACTTCCTCAGTAGGCACGACCTCCACCCGGCAGAGTGGGAACTTCATGGGGAAGTTTTCCACATGATTGTAAACCGTTGGGAATTACCAAAGGTGGACATGATGGCGTCCCGTCTGAACAAAAAACGGGACAGGTATTGCGCCAGGTTAAGAGACCCTCAGGCAATAGCTGTGGACGTTCTGGTAACACCGTGGGTGTACCAGTCGGTGTATGTGTTCCATCCTCTGCTTTTCATACCTAAGGTACTGAGAATTATAAGACGTAGAGGAGTAAGAACTATACTCATGGCTCCGGATTGGCCAAGAAGGACTTGGTACCCGGAACTTCAAGAGATGCTCACAGAGGACTTATGGCCTCTGCCGCTAAGAAGGGACTTGTTTCAGCAAGTACCATGTCTGTTCCAAGACTTACCGCAGCTGCGTTTGACGGCATGGCGGTGGAACGCCGGATCCTAAGGGAAAAGGCATTCAGGAAGAGGTCATTCCTACCCTGGTCAAAGCCAGAAAGGAGGTGACCGCACAACATTATCACCACATGTGGCGAAAATATGTTGCGTGGTGTGAGGCCAGGAAGGCCCCACGAAGAAATTTCAACTCGGTCGATTCCTGCATTTCCTGCAAACAGGAGTGTCTATGGGCCTCAAATTGGGGTCCATTAAGGTTCAAATTTCGGCCCTGTCGATTTTTCTTCCAGAAAGAATTGGCTTCAGTTCCTGAAGTCCAGAAGTTTGTCAAGGGAGTATTGCATATACAACCCCCTTTTGTGCCTCCAGTGGCACTGTGGGATCTCAACGTAGTTCTGGGATTCCTCAAAACACATTGGTTTAAAACCAGTCAAATCTGTGGATTTGAAGCATCTCACATGAAAAGTGAACATGCTCTTGGACCTGGCCTGGACCAGGCGAGTGTCAAATTGGTGGGTTTTTTTTTCTCAAAAAAGCCCATATCTGTTTGTCCATTCGGACAGGGCAGAGCTGCGGACTCGTCCCCAGTTCTCTCCCTAAGGTGGTGTCAGTGTTTCACCTGAACCAGCTTATTGTGGTGTCTTGCGCCTACTAGGGACTTGGAGGACTCCAAGTTGCTAGATGTGGTCAGGGCCCTGAAAATATAGGTTCCAGGACGGCTGGAGTCAGGAAAACTGACTTGCTGTTATCCTGTATGCACCCAACAAACTGGGTGCTCTTGCTTCTAAGCAGACTTTTGCTAGTTGGATGTGTAATACAATTCAGCTTGCACATTCTGTGGCAGGCCTGCCACAGCCAAAATATGTAAATGCCCATTCCACAAGGAAGGTGGGCTCATCTTGGGCGGCTGCCCGAGGGGTCTCGGCTTTACAACTTTGCCGAGCGGCTATTTAGTCAGGGGCAAACACGTTTGTAAAATCCTACAAATTTGATAACCTGGCTAAGGAGGACCTGGAGTTCTCTCATTCGGTGCTGCAGAGTCATCCGCACTCTCCCGCCCGTTTGGGAGCTTTGGTATAATCCCCATGGTCCTTTCAGGAACCCCAGCATCCACTAGGACGATAGAGAAAATAAGAATTTACTTACCGATAATTCTATTTCTCGGAGTCCGTAGTGGATGCTGGGCGCCCATCCCAAGTGCGGATTATCTGCAATACTTGTACATAGTTACAAAAATCGGGTTATTATTGTTGTGAGCCATCTTTCAGAGGCTCCGCTGTTATCATACTGTTAACTGGGTTCAGATCACAGGTTTTACAGTGTGATTGGTGTGGCTGGTATGAGTCTTACCCGGGATTCATAAATCCTTCCTTATTGTGTACGCTCGTCCGGGCACAGTATCCTAACTGAGGCTTGGAGGAGGGTCATAGGGGGAGGAGCCAGTGCACACCACCTGATCCTAAAGCTTTACTTTTTGTGCCCTGTCTCCTGCGGAGCCGCTATTCCCCATGGTCCTTTCAGGAACCCCAGCATCCACTACGGACTCCGAGAAATAGAATTATCGGTAAGTAAATTCTTATTTTCATTCATTCAGATCTAGGATGTGTTATTTTAGTGTTCCCTTTATTTTTTTGAGCAGTGTATGTCGGTAGATAGATAGATAGATAGATAGATAGATAGATAGATAGATAGATAGATAGATAGATAGATAGTAACGTTTTTCAAACAATAAAACAATTGTTCTCAAAAATGTGCTTACAAATAATATTTTTTATTTACTTATTTATGATTTAATTACGTACATAATACCTATTTCTGCAGCAGGGTACACTGGTATTCCACAGGGAATAACATCGGGGTGTAGAGTTGGATCTTGATCTGAGGCACCGACAGGCTAAAGCTTTGACTGTTCCCAGGATGCACTGCACCGCCTCCTCTATAGCCCCGCATCCAGGCACCGAAGCTCAGTTTGTAAGTTGGTGCCTGCCACGCAGGCAGCTAACAGGATGGGCTGCTCTAAGCAGCCCTAAAAAGAGCTTTTCTGAGAAGAAATAAGACTTCAAGGGCCACAGCACAGGCACTAGTTGCTATATGTCATGCTGACATATCGTGCTGCGGCTCCCTCACCTCCCCCAGCGGCACTGTATAGTATACTCCCCTGCCCTGGTTGCCGGGTACTTACAGCGGAGGCGCTCCGGTTTCATCAGGCACACACATACTGCCGCAGCTCTCCTGGATCACGTGGCCGCAAATCTAGGCAGGAGGTAAGAGGGTTCCCCAGGCGGGACCCACCGAAATCTCGATCAGGACGCGGTCTCCAGAGACGGACCGCACCGCTGGCGTGGACACTGTGGCCGTGCAAAGACCCCACTATATCCACCAGGGCAAGGACCACAGGTCGGATTTACTAATATCCGTTTCACATAAGCTCCATAGTACCCGATGGTGAAGCCCAGCAGAGGGTATAAGGCGCTGACTTGTATCCCCTCCCCCTGCCCCAGGCGCCATCTACAGCAGATGTTCCCGCTCTGGAGCTGCATCTCTCTCCCTCACTTCCTGTCAGCGTTTGGGTGCCATTACACAGAGCTGCGCTGATTCTGGGACTGTTGGGCACTGTCTCCTCTGTAAAGCCGCCTGCCTCATCAGCGCTGTGCATTTACAGGGCACTTAAGTATTCTACATGTCGTTTAGATAGTGTTAGTTAAGAACCAGTGCATACTGTATGAATATTTAGTACAAGTTTTCTGTGATATACATCCAGTGTTTACTGTGCATTGTTATATCTGTATACATACATAGCTTTATGTAGTATTACTAGTCCAGTGCAGTTTTATTGTTGTATGTAATAATTTCTACATTGTACATGTGACTGTGTGTGCCAATAGCTGCTGAGTGGTTTCCATTCAGTGTATCTCACACGTATTGCTATCCCTATATTCTGTACCCTGATGGGGGCTAAGTGCGTCAGGGTCATATATATAGTGTTTCACAGGATATACTATTTTGTATTTTTCTCTGTGTATTTTCAGTCACCCTATACCTCTTAAATCCTCTGTTTTGTGCTTTGCATTTGCAGTCACATTACACAGGGTTTTTTTTTTGTCCGGTACTGTGTTTGTCTGGCTATTTTGTACTACTACGGCCTAAGGCTACTTTTCTAAGTAATGTCTGCTACACAGGGCGAGAATTCCGTGGACGCTCCTGCCTCATGCAGTGCTGACGCCACAGTTTTACCTGAGGAAAATATTTCAGCTGAGGGTCCAGGTACTGGGTGTTCTGCACCCCCTAGTCAGCCTGGAGCACCAGTGGCAAACCACGACCCACCTTGGGCTGCTTTCTCTAATATGCTGACTACGCTGGTAACAAGACTTATGCCCCCTGTGGGATATTGTCCCTGTAGTTAATCCGCCATGAGCGGATACTCCGTCAACTCAGTTACAGTAATTAAATCAATCCTTGGTTACACAAACACCTAACCCTCGCCCTCCTAGGACCAAAGGGTCATCTAAGCGGGCCATTTCTTCCTCACAATCCACTCATGTTTCGGATACTTCATCCGATGAAGATGGGGAATATTATGATCTATCAGACACTGATACAACTGCTTCTGATGGGGAATCTACAACACAGGTTGATGTACCTGACCTAGTGGAGGCTATCAAACTGATTCTTCAGATTGATGATGAGACTGACCCTCCAGATACGGCTAAGAAACCTGATAAGTTCAAATGTCAGAAAAGGTTACTAAATTAGTCTTACCACCACATTCTGACCATTTAATTGACATACGTCAGGAATTTTCCGTGTCTAAAAAGATGCTAGCTCGTTATCCTATCGCTGCAGAGTTAAGTACCAAGTGGTAAACCCCACCACCAGTGGACTCACATGTAGCCCGTCTTGTGGTGTCATCTACTCTGCCTTTCACCACCGTCACCTCTCTGAAGGAACCGACGGATGTGTATGTGGAGGGCTGCTTTAAGTCTATATAGACCCACTATGGCATCCTCTTGGGCTGCAAAAGGTATTGAAGCCTGGGTTCAAGCAGTTGAGGCAGAGCTACCTCTGAGTTTTCCTGATAATGCCAGACAGTGTTTATCATATATTACCACAGCCTCCCATTACATTCAGGAGGCGGCCTCTGATGCCGGTGTTATGGCGGCCAAAGCGTCTACTACGTCCATACTGGCTCGCCGGATTCTGTGGTTGCGGTCCTAGTCGGTGGACCTGGACTCTAAAAGACCTTGGAGGTGCTCCCTTTTAAGGGAGATATACTATTTAGGGAAGATCTGAACAAGATTGTGACTGACTTGGCGTCTGCCAAGACTGCATGTCTCCCAAGTACTAATCCTTCGGCTCCGAAGGCTAAGAGTACCACCTTTCGTTCCTTTCGACCTCCAGATACAGCAAAGGATCAGGCGTACCCGAGACAAGCTCGTGCTTCCAAAACCTCTAAGCACAAACCTAAACGTTCTTGGGCCGCCCATCAGACAGCTTCCAAATCAGACAAGCCTGCTGCATGACAGGGCGGACCTCCCCCTGGGGGACCCCAGGGTAGGAGGCCGACTTCTGCAGTTCGCCCAGGTATGGTTACAGACCACTTCACACGCCTGGGTGCGGGAAGTCGTCTCTCAAGGATACGCCATCTCTTTCAAGACACGTCCCCCTCGCCAGTTGTGCTAAACGGTTATTACTTCGGATCCGTTAAAAGCAAAAACTCTACATTTGGTTGTACAATCCCTCCTGGACACAGGAGTGATAGTGCCGGGGCCTCAGTCTCAGAGCGGCAGGGGGTACTATTCAACACTGTTCCTAGTTCTAAAAAGCCGAATGGATCCTCCCGGCCCATTCTCAACCTCAAATCTTTGAACAAATTTGTGAAGGTATCCAAATTCCGCATGGAAACTCTTTGTTCTATTGTTCTAGCTTTGGAGCCCAAGGACTATATGGTATCCCTGGACATACAGGATGCTGACCTACACATACCTATTGCCATGTCGCATTAGCAATATCTGCGGTTTGCTATTGGCAACCTACATTATCAATTCCAAGCCTTGCCTTTTGGACTGACTACAGCTCCTCGGATCTTCACCAAGGTCATGGCAGTCATGACGGCCATTCTCTGTCGTCAAGGCATCAGGATCCTGCCCTATCGGGATGACTTGCTGATCCTGGCGAATTCCCCAGAGGTTCTCATCCGTCATCTGGAACTGACGGTCCAATTCCTACAAGCCGATGGGTGGCTCATCAATTGGAAGAAATCCTCGCTGGTCCCTGCTCAGAGCATGGTACACCTGGGGCCATTACTGGACACACACAACTAACATTTGTTCTTGTCTCCAGAGAAGGTCCTGAAGCTTCAGGACAGGATAAGATGCTTCCTTTCTCGCCCACGAGTGTCGATACACTTGGCGATGCAAGTACTAGGCCTCATGGTGTCAGCTTTCGACATGGTAGAGTACGCTCAATTTCACTCTCGCCCTCTGCAGAAGCTAATCCTTGCCAAGTGGGACGGTCTGCCTCTCCGGATCAGATCTCACATGACCTCCTTGACTCAGGAGGTTTGTCTGTCACTGAGCTGGTGGCTACAGGACCAACAATTGAGCAGGGGTCGACCCTTCTGGATCTTCAACTGGGTCCCCCTAATGACAGATGCCAGTCTTCGGGGTTGGGGCATGGTTTTGGAGCAACACTCTTCAGTGTTGGTGGACTAGGGAGGAATCTCTCCTCCTGATAAATATTCTGGAATTGCGGGCAATGTTCAATTCTCTGAAACTTGCTCTGCCTCTGGTACAGAACAGGCCTGTTCAAGTACAGTCAAACAATGCAACCACGGTGGCATCCATAAATCATCAAGGCGGCACGCGAAGCCGCATGGCAATGTTGGAAGTGTCAAAGATTCTTCAATGGGCGGAATGCCATCTGTCAGCCATATCGGCAGTGTTCATTCCGGGGGTCCTCAACTGGGAAGCGGACTTCCTCAGTCGTCTGGATGTACATGCCGGAGAGTGAAGCCTTCATCCAGAAGTCTTTCAACTCCTAGTGGACAAGTGGGGCCTACCAGATGTAGACCTGATGGCGTCTCAACACAATCACAAGGTTCCGGACTTCAGAGCAAGCAGAGCATGCACAAGGGATCCTCAAGCAGTGTTCTTGGACGCACTGGCAATTCCGTGAAACTTTCAGGTGCCGTAGGTGTGCCCTCCGGTGTCACTCCTGCCCAGGGTAATAAGGAAGTTCAAGCAAGAAGGAGGAATACTACTTCTAAACGCTCCAGCGTGGCCCAGATGGCATTGGTTCTCAGACCTGCACTGTCTCTCGATAGAGCGTCCTATTCTGCTTCAGCAATGCCCAGACCTCCTCGTTCAGTGCCCTTGTGTCCACCAGGATCTGGCCTGACTGGCTTTGACGGTGTGGCTCTTGAAGCTTCACTCCTGAGGGCCAAAGGATTTTCTGAGGCGGTCATTCAAACTATGTTGAAAGCCCGTAAACCAGCTTTGGCTCGGATTTATTATAGGGTCTGGAATTTTTACTTCACCTGGTGTGCGACTAAGAATTACGATGTATACAAGTTCAGTAAAGCCAAACTTTTGGTTTTTCTGCAACAGGGCCTGGACTTAGGCCTTCGTCTGTCCTCCCTCAAGGTTCATATATTTGCCTTGTTGGTGTGGTTTCAGAGAAAGATTGCGTCTCTTCCTGACGTTCACACTTTCACTCAGGGTGTTTTACGGATTCAACCTCCCTATGTTCCTCCTGTGGCTCCATGGGATATGTCTGTTGTTCTGAATGCCCTACAAGAGTCTCCATTTGAGCCTCTTGAGTCTCTGGACCATAAATGGCTTACGCATAAGGTCTTATTTTTGCTGGCTATTGCCTCTGCTCGACGGGTTTCAGATTTGGGTGCCTTATCCTGTCGGTCACCCTTTCTGATTTTTCACCGTGACCGTGCGGTTCTTAGAACTCGCCCTGGTTATCTACCTAAGGTGGTGTCGTCTTTCCACCTTAACCAAGAGATTGTGGTTCCGGCCTTTATCTCTCCTGGTTTGTCATCCAAGAGCGGTCTTTGGATGTGGTACGGGGGCTCTCCGTATCTATGTGAAGAGAACAGCCTCCCTTAGGAGATCTGATTCTCTCTTTGTCCTTTTTGGTTTTCACAAACGTTGCTGGCCTGCGAATAAGCAAACTTTGGCCAGATGGATTAGAATGGTGATTGCACAAGCTTATGCGCAGGCTGGACTTCCGGCTCCTGCTGCTATCAAGGCCCATTCTCAGGGCCGGATTAACAATGGGGCGCATGGAGCTGCAGCTCCAGGCCCCCCATTGAAAATAGGCCCATAGGCTCCAATGCAATGCAGCCAGTGTTGACAGGAAAATATATTCCTGTCATCACCAGCAGCTCAGCTCCCTCATCTCCCGGCTGCTCAGTTACTTCCATACCAAACCAGCTGGGTGAAGTTCCGAGTTCAGACCACGAAACTGGCTCTCCCACTAACCTGCCTGAATCGGCCTGAAGACCCGCCCCCGGACCCGTACGAGGCTCCGCCCCCACCCGGCCCAAAGCTCCGCCCCTCATCTGATGTGGCACTGGCTGCACAGTAGCCTATTCACCATTTACCCTGTCTGGTGGTGCAGCACATAATGAATGTAATAGGACAGCAGAAGAGCAAGGTAGGTGGTGGGGTGGTGTCAGTACTTCAGTACATATCTCCTATATAATAGCCCAGATCTGTGACTTTGTGACTCATTTGCTAACGGTGGGCGGAGTCACAACACTGGGCGGAGTTAGTCAAATGAGTCACAGATCTGGCCAAATCTATAGGAGACTAGGAGCAGAAGCAGATAGTATGGGCATGGCACAGGCAGGGGTGCATACCTCCAAGCTTTCTTCAGGAGCTTTCTTCAGGCAGAAGGAGGGACACACATGCGTCAAAAAGGGGGCGTGACCAGCGAAAAGGGGGCGTGGCTTCACGGGAGGGCCCCCGTTTTCGTCAGAGAGGGGGCATGCCCAGTGCTCTGTGAGCTGCTGGCATGCCCCCAGGGGCTGATTATGAGTCCGGGGGGCCCAGGGCACTTGAGACAGGGGAGCCCTATCTCATTGCTGTGCCTGCTGTGGGGTTGAGGGCGTGGCCTAATCGTGGGACGCGAGGCCACGCCCCCTCATGCAAATTCCGGAATTTTTTTTTTTTAATGGAATTTTGGCCCCTCAGCTTGGGCTAAATCCAGAGGAGGTGGTCACTCCCCCCTACACACCCGCACAGGCAGAAGAAAGCAGGGAGACTGCTGCCTCCCTGCAACACCACAGACCTGCCAATACGCAGCAGCGTGTGCTGACTGTAGCACAATGCTGCCGCTGTTGCTGGCAGGACGGGGGAGCTTCTGAGCTGGGACAGAGCTACTCGAGCTGGGGGGCCCCCTAAAACTGTGGGGCCAACAGTACGTACCCCCTGCCCCCGCCCCCTTAATCCGGCTCTGCTGCTGGAACCCCTCCTTAATCCGTACCCCCTGATGCCCACTCTCCCTCTGTCTCCACTATTCACCGCTGCACTGCTAAGCAGAACAGCGAGTACAGTAGCTTTCCAACTGCCCCCCCCCCCCCCCCACCGCGGGACACTGCGACCCGAGGGTGGGACAGCGGGACAGACCCCAAAAAATGGGACTGTCCCGCGTAAATCGGGACAGTTGGGAGGTATGGGGGTGTGTGAGGGGGTATGCCGTACAGACAGATGGGCATCGGCTCACTGTGTGCTTGACCCCCCACATCAGCATACTCAGCAGGGTCTCTCTGGCGCGGAGGAGCGTCACTTTCTGGCACACTCCACGCTTCTTAGCTGCAGTTTTGTGGGGCACCTGCCGCTGTGCAGGTTCCGTACTGCCTCTGTTATCTCCAGCATCGGCAACCCCACCACTAGCTGCAGCGCTGCCACCCGCAGTGAGATGCGCCCAGCTTCTTCACACACTTTAGCCGGCGGGTAGCACTGCAGAAGTCTGAGCTGCTTGCAGGCTCCGACCCCCTCCTCCCTCCAGCCGCAGCGTTTCCTGGGAGCTAACCAGTCACTCCCAGTCTCCCCTTATCACAGTGCCCAGCAGCCGCGAGGTCCGCGCCGCGTGCACGCTATGACCCCCTCCTCCCTCCAGCCGCAGCGTCTCCTGGGGGCTAACCAGCCACTCCCAGTCTCCCCTTACCACAGTGCCCAGCAGCTGCGCGAGGTCTGCGGTGTGTGACTGAGGAGGGGGGGAGGGATGTGGACGGGCAGAGGAAGCAGGACTCCAGCCTAAGAGAGTCAGCCATGCCAAGTCTCCACCAGCAGCAGATCCCAACAGCCCCGTCACTCCTGTTTCGACCCTGTCACCCCTGTCCTCGCCCCGTTACCCCTGTTCTGACACTGTCACCCCTGTCCTGGCCCTGTCACTGCATACCCTCCAACTACCTTTTTGGCAGGTACAGTACCCGCAGCGCCTCCAGACCCCTCCCCAATGCACCACACCTCTGCACCTTCCCCTCCACCACATGCGGCACTCCACCCCTCCTCCACACACTGTGCCTCCAGACACCCTACACCACCCGCGTCTCCCACTCCTCCGCCCCTTCACCACCCACAGAACCTCCAGACCCCCTCCACCATCCACCCCCATATATGTCTCCCCCTACACCTGCCCCCCTCCACCCGCAGCATCTGCAGACACCCTCCTCCATCCGCGCCCCCCCCCCCCCCTCCCCCACCCATGGCACCACCGCACCTGCCCCTCCACCACCTACAGCACCTCCGGACCTCCTTCCCCATCCGCCGCACCACCCGTACCTGCCCCTCCCCTACCCACGGCGCCTGCGGACCCCTACCCCACCCCCCGCCCCTTCCCATCCCACAGCACCTCCGGAACCCTTCACCCATCCGCAACATCCCCACACCTGCCCCGCTCCCACCCGTGGCACCCCTGCCCCTCCCCCACCTGCAGTGCCTCCGGACCCCTCCCCGATCTGCAGCCCCCACTCCTCTGCCCCTCCCCCACCCGCAGCACTTCCCGACCCTTCCCCATCCGGGCCCCCCCCACTTCCACCCGCCTCCACCCGCTGCATCTACAGACACCCTCCCCCATCCGCAGTCCCCCCCGCACCCGCTACATTCTGTACATTGTGCCCTGCAGGTGCTGTTCACGCCATCGCAAGGGGCTGCGCCTCCTTCACCATCGCACGCCCTTTCATTGTGCAATATTTAACCACTAACAAAGGAATGCAGGTAATACTCCATATAATACAAATATTGAACCCCAGAAAGGCATGCAAGGGTTAAGGGGGCGTAGCCCCTTGCGACGGTGTGAAGAGCGCCCGTACGGCGCGATGAAGCACCTAGTATAATGTAACAGGACAGGGGGCATAAGTTAAATAATTATATTATAGAGGAGGGGACAGGAAACCCAATATATATAAAGAAGGGATAATTTGCATAAGTGAAATAAACATATAAGGTGGCACAGGCTCACAAGTTCAATATAAAGGGGGTCAGCAGGTGCAACTAAAATATAAAAGTGGTGATGTGGTTATAGCATAAATAAATATAACTGGGGCAGGTGACAACATAAATATGTAAGGCTAGTGCCACATATAGCGGCCACAAGGAGACTGCACATGGGTGCCTATGCAGGCGCCCACACATGTGCAGCATTCCCACTGCCGCCAGATCCAACAGGCCCGGATGACAGGACGGCGGGATTTCAATGTGAACACATACATTTCAATGTATGTTTTTACACAGTGCAGCTGAAATCCTGTGTGTCACTGGCCGGATCCTGTTCTGCAGCATTGTGCAGAACAGGATCCGTGTGTGCACACAAAATCCCCTCCGGCCAAGCAGGACTCGCTTGGCCGCTATGTGTGGCCCTTGCCTAAGGGCTCATGTGGCATAAATTAATAAAAGCACAATTAATTATAGATGACTCCATTTATTCACAGCACTGAGATTGTGGGTTTGATCCCACCTTGGGTCTGTGTGGAGTTTGTATATTCTCACCTTGTGTGGGTTTCCTCCGGGTACTCCGGTTTCCTCCCACAAGTTGTTTCCCGACATAAATTAACCTTATTGTGTAAGTGTGTGCATGTACAGTACATGAGGTAGGGAACATAGATTGTAAGCTCCACTGGGGCCAGGACTGATGTGAATGGCCAAATATTCTCTGTAATGCACAGTGGAATATGTGTGCGCTATATAAATAACTGATAATAATGATAATTTTTCTTGGCCAGAAAATGCAATTCAGTGGTGATTTTAAACAGTGAGACACTAAAATAACTTTATTCTGTGCTCTAAGTAATAACAGTAAGGTTAATGTGACATACATTAATAATACAATGTTGAGCCATTGTTATTGTTGAAGTGCGGTGATAGGTAGCAATAGCCCACTTTAATTAACGCTGCTGCTTGTCACATTTTCTTCTGGCCCTATGGTATTGACCTGCCCCCTCCAAAGCGTAGAGCTCCATAGTATGGAGGGCACAGCCCTGTGCCCTTAGCCATCGGCGGAGCATCTGTTCTGGCCTGTGCTGGACTCAGAGGCGGAACTACCGCCAGTGCAACCAGTGCGTTGCACTGGGGCCCGCCACTGTCCAGGGGCCCAAAGCATGTAATGAGTCAAACTGACTCATTACATGCCGCTGTGTGCTGCGGGCAACCGCTGCCCGCAGCACACAGCCGCCCGGACAGGAGAGAAGAACAGCGCAGCGGTACGGGGGGAGAAGGAGGAGGAGGGAGGTGGAGGAGGGAGCCGCAGCAGCGCTTTGTTACTGGTTGAGGCGCTGCTGCTGCTGTCCCTCTGCTTCACTATAGGCTGTCTTCCGAGAACAGCCTATAGTGTAGCAGAGGGGCAGCAGCAGCAGCGCCTCCACCTCCCTCCTCCTCCTTCTCTCCTGCCCGGGAGTCGTGACCAGAAGCTGCACCGAGGAGCCTGAGCCAGCAGAGAGGGTAAGTATAATTCTTTCTTTCTTTCTTTCTTTCTTTCTTTCTTTCTTTCTTTCTTTCTTTCTTTCTTTCTTTCTTTCTTTCTTTCTTTCTTTCTTTCTTTCTCTTTCTTTCTTTCCATCTACAAAAAGGGGGACTGTCTGCCGCAATGTGTAAAAAGGGGTAATCTGCCTGCCGCAATGTGTAAAAAGGGGTAATCTGCCTGCCGCAATGTGTAAAAAGGGAGAATCTGCTTGCCGCAATGTGTAAAAAGGGGGAATCTGCTTGCCGTAATGTGTAAAAAGGGGGAATCTGCCTGCCGCAATGTGTAAAAAGGGGGAATCTGCCTGACGCAATGTGTAAAAAGGGGGAATCTGCCTGACGTAATGTGTAAAAAGGGGGAATCCTCCTGACGTAATGTGTAAAAAGGGGGAGTCTGCCGCAATGTGTAAAAAGGGAGAATCTGCCTGCCGTAATGTATAAAAAGGGGGAATCTGCCTGCCGCAATGTGTAAAAACGGGGATGCTGTCTGCCGTAATGTGTAACAAGGGCACGCTGTCTGCCGTAGTGTGTAACAAGGGCACGCTGTCTGCCGTAATGTGTAAAAAGGGCACGCTGTCTGCCGTAATGTGTAAAAAGGGGACGCTGTCTGCCGTTATGTGTAAAAAGGGCACGCTGTCTGCCGTTATGTGTAAACAGTGTACGCTGTCTGCCACTATGTTTAACAAGGGCACGCTGTCTGCCGTTATGTGTAACAAGGGCACACTGTCTGCCGTAATGTGTAAAAAGGGGACGCTGTCTGCCGCTATGTGTAAAAAGGGCACGCTGTCTGCCGTTATTTGTAAAAAGTGTACGCTGTCTGCCGCTATGTGTAACAAGGGCACGCTGTCTGCCGTTATGTGTAAAAAGGGGACGCTGTCTGCCGTTATGTGTAAAAAGTGCACGCTGTCTGCCGCTATGTGTAAAAAGGGCACGCTGTCTGCCGCTATGTGTAAAAAGGGCACGCTGTCTGCCGTTATGTGTAAAAAGGGGGACGCTGTCTGCTGTAATGTGTAAAAAGGGGACGCGGTCTGCTGTAATGTGTAAAAAGAGGAATCTGTCCGCTGTAAGGTGTAAAAGGGTCTCTACCTGGTGTAGTGGTGCTACTGTGCGGCGTAATTTGAATAATGGAGACTACTGTGCACCGTTTTATGAATTGGTATTATTTTGTGGCCACACCCCTTCCCCATGAAGCAACACCACTATGTATTTTTAAGCGCGCCCCTGCGGCGTGCACTGCCCCTGTTTTGCATGCAGGGGTGAGGCTCCGATGCCGTTTCTTGCACACAGTGCTAAAATGTCTAGTTACGGCACTGTTGCTAGGTATCCATTTCTCTGGCCCTGAGCAGGTCCCCCTCACCAGATCCTCTCCAGGGGTGAGGGGGTGGACTTGAATGGGATGGGGGGCCCAAAGCATTTTGTCGCACCTGGGCCCACCGCTCGCTAGTTCCGCCACTGGCTGGACTCATCTAGCTCAGACGCAGCCTGGGATTCTCCCAGACACTTCTCCCACTCTCTCGTCTCCTCCTTCTATGCATTGAGCAGGAAAACACACCACAGTGCTAGGAGTGTGTGCCGTGTATGATGGCGGGGAGCACAGGCTATGGATTGATAGCTACCCCCACCCACACACTTGTAGCTCAAATAGTCATAAAGTGCTGACCTATACGATGCCTGAGCATAGAAAAAGTGTATTACCAGAGAGAGACCAATGTTAATGTATTTACCTAATTTGTGTTTCCAGAGTCGGCTTATTTAATAACCAGTATTAGCATTCCTGCATAATTTTCCTGTTTCTCTTATTTTTCACACTGGCTGCACAGCCTGCAGGGGTAGAGAGGGCAGGCATGGAAATGTGAGGAGGTGTGGCTGCAATACTGTAGACCTGCTCTCTGTGACCTTTACTGAGCGCTGTAGCTGTAAAGTAAGGTGGGTAATGGAGAAGAGGATGGGCCAGAAGGTGAGGAATGGAGCAGAGTGATGGAGGAGAGGAGGTGCCGTAGTATGAGGGATGGAGGAGAGGGGGAGCCGGAGTGTGAGGGAACAAGCAGGTGATGGAAGAAAGGAGGTGCCGGAGTATGAGGGATGAAGGAGAAGAGGTGCCAAAGTATGAGGAATGGAGGTGAGGGGGAGCCAGAATGTGAGGGAACAAGCATGTTATGAAGAAGAGGGGGAGCTAGAATGTGAGGGAACAAGCAGGTTATGGAGAAGAGGGGGAGCCAGAATGTGAGGGAACAAGCAGGTTATGGAGAAGAGGGGGAGCCAGAATGTGTGGGAACAAGCAAGTTATGGAGAAGAGGGGGAGTCAGAATGTGAGGGAACAAGTAGGTGATGGAGGAGTGGAGGTGCCAGAGAATGAGGGATGGAGGAGAGGGGGAGCCGGAGTATGAGGGATGGAGGCGAGAGGGAGCCAGAATGTCAGGGAATGAGCAGGTGATGGAGGAGAGAAGGCGCCAGAGTGTGAGGGATGCAGGAGAGGGGGAGCCGGAGTGTGAGGGATGGAGGAGAGGGGGGGGGGGGGGGCATAATGTGAAGGAAGGAGCAGGTGATGGAGGAGAGGAGGTGTCGGAGTATGAGAGATGAAGGAGAGGAGGTGCTGGAGTATGAGGGATGGAGGAAAGGGGGAGCCAGAATGTGAGGGAATGAGCAGGTGATGGAGGAGAGGAGGTGCCAGACTATGAGGGATGGAGGAGAGGGGGGGCCGGAGTGTGAGGGATGGAGCAGAGGGGGAGCCAGAATGTGAGGGAACGAGCAGGTGATGGAGGAGAGGAGGTGCCGGAGTATGAGGGATGAAGGAGAGGAGGTGCCGAAGTATGAGGGATGGAGGTGAGGGGGAGCCAGAATGTGAGGACACAAGCAGGTTATGGAGAAGAGGGGGAGCAAGAGGGGGAGGGATGGAGGAGAGGGGGAGTCAGAATGTGAGGGAAGGAGCAGGTCATGGAGGAGAGGTGGTGCCAGAGTATGAGGGATGGAAGAGAGGGGGCGCCGGAGTGTGAGGGAAGGAACAGGTGATGGAGGAGAGCAGGTGCCGGAGTATGAGGGATGAAGGAGACGAGGTGCTGGAGTATGAGGGATGGAGGATAGGTGGGGCCGGAGTGTGAGGGAGGGAACAGGTGATGGAGGAGAGAAGGGGCTTTAGTGTGAGGAATGGAGCAGAGTGATAGAGAAGAGGAGGTGCCGGAGGCCATAGCGGGATATGCGGGTCATGAGGCAAAGTCTCAGCTTTAGCACATTTTTTTATATGCCATCAAATCATCCAGATGTCCCTTACATGCTTTCAGACACCTTCCTATGCCCATATATGTCATTACACATTTTCACATGCCCCTTAGATACCATTAGACCCAACTAGGTATGCCATCAGACTCTGCCCCCTCATAGACTCTACCCCCTGTTTAGGGCTACTTCAGAAATGTCCCTGGCTAGTTTTCCATCCCAATATGCCCATGCCTCCATGAGCAGAGCAGGTGTGCAAAACCTGGCGAGTTGCAGCATACACCAGGCCCTGGGGTCTCCTCTCCCATATTTAAGTGGTGTCTGTCAGTAAGTTTATCTGTGTTTTGTGTATGTGTCTGTCAGACAGTGGTGTCTGTCAGTAAGCGTTGTCTGTGTCAGTAAGTTTATGTGTTGTCTTTGTCAGTAAGTAACATCTGTCAATAAGTGCGTGTGTCAGTAAGTGGAATCTGTGTCAGGAAGGGGTGTCTGTGTTAGTAAGTGGTATCTGTAAGGTGTGTCTGTGTCAATAAAGGGTGTCTGTTTATGTATGTGTGTCTGTCAGTAAGGGTGTTTGTGTCAGTAAGGGTGTCTGTGTCAGTGAGGGTGTCTGTGTCTGTAAGGGCTGTTTGTGCCAGTAAGTGTGTTTGTATTAGTAAGTGTGCCTGTGTCAGTAAGTGTGCCTGTGTCAGTGCATTTGTGTCAGTAAGGATAATCTGTGTTAGTAAGGGGTGTCTGTGTCAGTAAGTGGTATCTGACAGTCAGGGGTGTTTGTGCCTGTATGTTTGTGTCAGTAAATTGTATCTTTGTCAGTAATGGGCGTCTGTCATTAAGTATGTATGTGCCAGTAAGCGATGTCTGTGTTCATAAGGGCTATCTGTCAGTAAGTGATGTCTGTGTCTATAATTGTGTGTATCAGTAAGTGTTTGTCAGTAAGTCTCTGACAGTGGTGTGTGTGTCAAGTGGTGTGTGTCTGTGTGCCTGTATCAGTGTGTCTGTCAGTAAGTGGTGTCTGTGTCGATAAGTGTGTCCCAGAAGCCCTCAGTTGCCGGTCTACTCTGTATTGCCCTATCTTTTCTAATCTTTCCACATATGCTCTGTATTGCCCCATCTTTGCTCCCCTTTCCACCTTCTTTGCATGTTGATACACCTCTCTGTATTATATGGCAGTCACTGCGATGCTCCCTGTATGATATGGTGGTCACTGATGCTCTGTATTATATAGTGGTCACAAACTTTTTCTTGTTATAGTTAACAATTAAGTGGTTAAAGATAAGCACTAACTACTGTATGACCTCCACGGTGATAGTCACACTCATGGCACAGGCCACACACCCTATTTATACCAAACTGGTCACATTACTAGTCACACCACAGCAGCGCTTGTCACACCTCCTTCCGAAGCACACAATAGGCCCTTCATAAGTTTCAGCTCCAGGCCCATGTGGACCTTAATCCTGCACTGCCCATTCTACTCGGTCTGTTGGACCTTCTTGGGCGGCTCGCCGTGGCACAGCCCTAGAACAATTGTGCAAGGCGGCTACGTGGTGCTCAGTGAACACGTTCATCAGGTTCTATATCTTTGATTCCTCCGCCTCCCAGGATGCCTCCTTTGGACGCCGGGTTCTTGTGCCCGCTACAGTGCATCCCCTCCCATGAGGAACTGGTTTAGGACATCCCCGATGTTATACCCTGTGGAATACCAGTGTAAGGAGATTTATGGTAAGACTTACCATGGTTAAAACTCTTTCTGCGAGGTACACTGGATTCCACAGGGCGTCCACCCTGACGGGAACAGTCAAAGCTTTAGCCTGTTGGTGCCTCGGATCAAGATCCAACTCTACACCCCAATGTTATTCTCTGTAGAATCCAGTGTACCTCGCAGAAAGAGATTTAACAATGGTAAGTCTTACCATAAATCTCCTTTGAAACTTGATTTAGCATTTTAGTTAAAAAAAAAAATTATATGGAATCAGATTTAAATATTTATCATTTACCTAGTTTGATAATAATAAAAAAACATCAAGAATTTTGTGGGCATTTTTGGAAAACAATATTAGTCTTTTAAGTGGTTAATATATATTAACTTTATTGTCCATTGTCCTCTGGTTCTCTAGTACCCCCACCTGGTCCAGCTTAAGGATGCATCAAATCTACTAACTCAGGATTTGACTGAATCCCAAACTCTTAAAGATTTATCTGAATTACAAATCAGAACCAAATCTTGTTGAAAATAAATATACAAATGATTTAAACATTTGCCATGGAAACAATGACAATTGCTAGAGGTAAGAATTAAGGATAGATTCTGATGATGGTATGAATTAAATTCTAGGAAAATATGAAATTACTATATTAAGATCTCATACCTGCCTGTTTACTTTTTAATTCTGTTATGAAAAACATCTACAGTTTTTCTTTAGCAAACTTGAATAAACATAATGCACATATACAGAACACGGTCACCGCCCGAAAAGATAAATTGTATAGATCTCAATGCTTCTAATGTAAAGTCTCCAAACTATGCATTTATATAACAAAGTAGCTAACAGAAAATAACCAAATTCATTAAAATTCATAAAATAGACTATTAAATAGATAGCGAGCAATACCTAACACTGAAGATACTGCTAATATAATAGGGTTGAATTTAAGGGAGGCCAATCCTGGTATCAGGATCAGCGGGATCCCGGGATTCTGTCCCAAAAATGCTGGAATTTGAATCCCGGGACTGGAGCATCCAATCCCGGGATTCATGGGATTAGGTAGCGCCTGCACAGTTTGGGGGGCAGCACTGAGCATTATAGCACAGCACTTCCCGGCTGTGTGGCTCGGGTGGCAGTGGGGTATTTAAAGTTTAGGCAGGCAGCCATGGACACACTGACCGTGCCGGCGGCATTTCAAATGAAGCGCTAGCCGCCAGCCAATCGTAGCTGGTGGACCAGCAGCCATTCAGGGAAGCGGCCACAGCAGCGGCTCCTGATTGGCTGCCGGACTGCCAGTTCTGGTTGCCAGTGCTACATTTGAAAAGCTGCTGGCGCTGTCAGTGTGTCCATGACTGCCCGCTTAATAGTAAGTACGCAGCACACTCCTGAGTCCCTACATCCCCCTGGCCTCCCTCACTGTTCCCTGCACCATTCCTCCTTGCTCCCTATACCAAACCTCCCTCTCTGCTCCCTACATCCTCCCTCTGCGCTGCTCCCTACATCCACCCTTCCTGTTCCCTATACCCACCTTCCCGTGCTGCTCCCTACACCCACCCTCTCTTGCTCCTCCCTACATCCTCACTACTTCCTACACCCAACCTCCCTTGCTGTTCCCTACACCCTTCTTCAGTGCCCTCCACATCCACTCTCCCTGCTCCCTACACTGATCCCTACTGCAATTCCGGGAATCATGGGATTGAGCATTTTTCAATACCAAGTCCTGGGATTGAAAAAATGACCCAGGATTGGCCTCCCTAGTTGAAATTCAATAAACTAAATGGAGGAATTGTACTAAGCCTTGGAGAGCGATAAAGCTGAGTGAGAAAGTACCATCCAATCAGCTTCTAACTGCCATGTTACAGGCTGTGTTTGAAAAATGACAATTAGGAGCTGATTAATCGGTAGTTCATCTCTCTCCACTTTATCACTTTTTAAGGCTTAGTACACATGCCCCACAGTACTATGTGGGAAATACATAACAGACATGGGGGGTAATTCCAAGTTGATCGCAGCAGGACATTTTTTAGCAGTTGGGCAAAACCATGTGCACTGCAGGGGAGGCAGATATAACATGTGCAGAAAGAGTTAGATTTGGGTGGGTTATTTTATTTCTGTGCAGGGTAAATACTGGCTGCTTTATTTTTACACTGCAAATTAGATTGCAGATTGAACACACTACACCCAAATCTAACACTCTCTGCACATGTTATATCTGCCTCCCCTGCAGTGCACATGGTTTTGCCCAACTGCTAAAAAATTTCCTGCTGCGATCAACTTGAAATTACCCCCATGGTTTTGCCCAACTGCTAAAAAAATTCCTGCTGCGATCAACTTGGAATTACCCCCATGGTGCTTTATAATATGTTGTGTTTCTCAGACTTCCTTTTTCCACAGTATATCTTATTTTTACTTATACAGGTTGAGTATCCCTTATCTAAAATGCTTGGGACTAGAGGTATTTTGGATATGGGATTTTTCCGTATTTTGGAATAATTGCATACCATAATGGGATATCATGGTGATGGGACCTAAATCTAAGCACAGAATGCATTTATGTTACATATACACCTTATACACACAGCCTGAAGGTAATTTTAGCCAATATTTTTTATAACTTTGTGCATTAAACAAAGTGTGTCTACATTCACACAATTCATTTATGTTTCATATATACCTTATACACACAGCCTGAAGGTCATTTAATACAATATTTTTAATAACTTTGTGTACTAAACAAAGTTTGTATACATTGAGCCATTAAAAAACAAAGGTTTCACTATCTCACTCTCACTCAAAAAAGTCCGTATTTCGGAATATTCCGTATTTCGGAATATTTGGATATGGGATACTCAACCTGTACAATACAATAGGCATATCCTTTGTTTTTTTTGTGCCTTATCATGCAAGCCAGGTATTTCCTATGTTCATCACACACATAACGAGTGATTTATTTACATGCCAGCTGCCATTGACAGCCTGCGCTGGTCTTATGCCCAATCAATTACAGTAGGTGGATCTCTACTCACACCTTTATAGGCTGCGAGCAGGAATCAGCCTCTGAGAAACATCCAACAACACCACTCGAAGCTGTTGCGGTAGCAAACGTGCTAATCGAATTCAGCACTTAGTATATCTTTTTGTCTGACAGCCATGCATACCATACAGAAAAAAAGAAAATGCAGGTGCACACTCCAAGTAATCAGAACAACTATAAAAAACTCTATAATTTAACATGGAGTGAAAATGAGGTTCTTAGCACAATACTGGCCAGGAATGCACTGCTGCCAGTGATGGGCTGCTGCAAGTGAGGCGGTAATGTGCTGCTGTCAGTAAGGCAAGGATGTGCTGCTGTCAGTGAGGCAGGGATGTGCTGCTGTCTGTAAGGTAGGGATGCACTGCTGCTAGTGAGGTGGTGATGTGCTGCTGTAAGTGAGGCAGTTATGTGCTGCTGTCATGAGGCAGGGATGTGCTGCTGTCAGTGAGACAGGGATGTGCTGCTATCATTGAGGTGGTGTACTGCTGTCATTGGTTGCTGTCAGTGACCATAGGATGCGCTGCTGTCATTGACAGAGTGATACACTGCTGTCAATGAGTCAGTGATGTGCTGCTGTCAGTGATGCGGGGATGTGCTGTTGTCAGTTTGGCTGCAAAGCGCTGCTGTCTGTGAGGCAGGGATGTATTGCTGTTAGTGAGGCTGCAATGCTCTGCTGTCAGTGAGGTGGAGATGTGCTTCTGTCAGTGGGGTAGGGATGAGCTGCTGTCAGTGAGGCAGTGATGTGCTGCTGTTAGTGAGGCTGCAATGCTCTGCTGTCAGTGAGGTGGAGATGTGCTGCTGTTAGTGGGGTAGGGATAAGCTGCGGTCAGTGAGGCAGTGATGTGCTGCTGACAGTGAGGCAGGGGTGCACTGCTGTCAGTGAGGCAGGAATGCGCTGCTGCCAGTGTTGGGCTGCTGTTAGTGAGGTGGGTATGTGCTGCTGTCAGTGAGGCAATGATGTGTTGCTGTCGGTGAGGCAGTGATGTGCTGCTGTCAGTGAGGCAGTCATGTGCTGCTGTCATTGAGGCAGGGATGTGCTGCTGTCAGTGAGGTGAGATGTGCTTCTGTCAGTGAGACAGGGATGTGCTGCTGTCAGTGAGGCAGTGATATGCTGCTGTCAGTGAGGCAAGATGTGCTTCTGTCAATGAGGCAGAGATATGCTGCTGTCAGTGAGGCAGGGATCTGCTGCTGTCAGTGAGGCAGGGATGTGCTGCTGTCAGTGAGGCAGGGATGTGCTGCTGTCAGTGAGGCAGTGATGTGCTGCTGTCAGTGAGGCAGTGATGGGCTGCTGTCAGTGAGGCAAGATGTGCTTCTGTCAATGAGGCAGGGATGTGCTGCTGTCAGTGAGGCAGGGATCTGCTGCTGTCAGTGAGGCAGGGATCTGCTGCTGTCAGTGAGCAGGTGATGTGCTGCTGTCATGAGGCAGGAATGCGCTAATGTCAGTGAGGAAGGAATGCGCTAATGTCAGTGAGGAAGGAATGCGCTGTTGTCAGTAAGGCGGGGATGTGCTGCTGTCAGTGAGGCGGTGATATGCTGCTGTCAGTGAGACAGTGATGTGCTGCTTTCAGTGAGACAGTGATGTGCTGCTGTCAGTGAGGCAGTGATGTGCTGCTATCAGTGAGGCAAATGTGCTTCTGTCAATGAGGCAGGGATGTGCTGCTGTCAGTGAGGCAGGGATCTGCTGCTGTCAGTGGGGCAGGGATCTGCTGCTGTCAGTGAGGCAGTGATGTGCTGCTGTCAGTGAGGCAGTGATGGGCTGCTGTCAGTGAGGCAGTAATGGGCTGCTGTCAGTGAGGCAGTAATGGGCTGCTGTCAGTGAGGCAGTGATGGGCTGCTATTAGTGAGGCGGTGATGTGTTGCTGTCATGAGGCAGGAATGCGCTAATGTCAGTTAGGAAGAAATGCGCTGTTGTCAGTAAGGCGGGGATGTGCTGTTGTCAGTGAGGCGGTGATGTGCTGCTGTCAGTGAGGCGGTGATATACTGCTGTCAGTAAGGCAGTGATGTTCTGCTGTCAATGAGGCAAGGTGTGCTTCTGTCAATGAGTCAGGAATGTGCTGCTGTCAGTGAGGTAGGGATGTGCTGCTCTCAGTGAGGTAGGGATGTGCTGCTGTCAGTGAGGCGGTGATATACTGCTGTCAGTAAGGCAGTGATGTTCTGCTGTCAATGAGGCAAGGTGTGCTTCTGTCAATGAGTCAGGAATGTGCTGCTGTCAGTGAGGTAGGGAAGTGCTGCTCTCAGTGAGGTAGGGATGTGCTGCTGTCAGTGAGGTAGGGATGTGCTACTGTCAGTGAGGCAGTGATATGCCACTATCAGTGAGACAGTGATATGCTGCTGTCATGAGGCAGGGGTGCACTGCTGTCTGTGAGGACACCGGTTACAATACCTCCCCCTACATCCCGCCCCCTTAGAATCCCGACAGTCGGTATGTCGGCTGTCAGGGACTATTCCCACTCGTGGGTGTCCACGACACCCATAGAGTGGGAATAGAATCTGTGGTGAGCTCAGCTCACCACGGAGCCCGCAGTGTGGTGAGCGCAACGTGGTGATCACAGCGAGCCCGCAAAGGGCTTGTTGCGCTGGCACGCCCCCATCCCGCGCGGGCAATCTGTGGCTGACAAGACATGGAGTGGTCGTCCAAAAAGTGATACTGACAAGACACCCTCAACAATGGTTTTGGCATCCTTCGTGAAGAGCCAAAACCATTGTTGAGGTTGTCTTGTCAGTAGCACTTTTTGGACGACCACTCCGTGACTTGTCAGCCACAGTCCCAGTTTTTCTGAATTGGGAAATTAGGCACCTGACAGTGTTATGTGAAATTGGAGGTCTAGTTTCTGGGTGCCGGTTGTTAAAATCTGCAGCTATAGCACGGAAACTTAGTTCTCCAGACATCAAAATTACCTCAATTCTCTCCTCTTTTATCAAAGCCATCTTCAGTTACCTGCAACAAAAAAGTGTTGTATCTTTTGAACCATAACCTCTATAGTTACGGTCTAATTGCTATCTCTGTATCTGCTATCTGGGGGGCCTTAAGTAACATCCGCATACCAGCAGGTTTGCCCATATTTTAAAAGCAGCAATCATTTCAATCATTACTGCTTTTAAAGTATGAGCAAACAAGGCAAAATTTCCTCATGCCCGCTCTGTAGTTGCTATTTCTATCATTGTATCTGCTATCTCTGTAATTACTACCTCCATTATACCTCTGTACTTGCTACAGTATATCTATACCTGCTCTCTCTGTAATTGTTGTCTAGGGGCCTAGGGGGTAATTCCAAGTTGATCGCAGCAGGATTTTTGTTAGCAATTGGGCAAAACCATGTGCACTGCAGGGGAGGCAGATATAACATGTGCAGAGAGAGTTAGATTTGGGTGGGGTGTGTTCAATCTGCAATCTAATTTGCAGTGTAAAAATAAAGCAGCCAGTATTTACCCTGCACAGAAACAAAATAACCCACCCAAATCTAACTCTCTCTACACATGTTATATCTGTCTCCCCTGCAGTGCACATGGGCCCTCATTCCGAGTTGATCGGTCGCAAGGCGAATTTAGCAGAGTTACACACGCTAAGCCGCCGCCTACTGGGAGTGAATCTTAGCTTCTTAAAATTGCGACCGATGTATTCGCAATAATGCGATTACTAACTACTTAGCAGTTTCAGAGTAGCTCCAGACTTACTCTGCCTGTGCGATCATTTCAGTGCTTGTCGTTCCTGGTTGACGTCACAAACACACCCAGCGTTCGCCCAGGCACTCCCACCGTTTCTCCGGCCACTCCTGCGTTTTTTCCGGAAACGGTAGCGTTTTCAGCCACACGCCCCTGAAACGCCGTGTTTCCGCCCAGTAACACCCATTTCCTGTCAATCACATTACGATCGCCGGAGCGAAGAAAAAGCCGTGAGTAAAAATACTTTCTTCATAGTAAAGTTACTTGGCGCAGTCGCAGTGCGAACATTGCGCATGCGTACTAAGCGGATTTTCACTGCGATGCGATGAAAAATACCGAGCGAACAACTCGGAATGAGGGCCATGGTTTTGCCCAATTGCTATCAAAAATCCTGCTGCGATCAACTTGGAATTACCCCCCTAATTCTGAGTTGGTCGCAGCAGCAAATATGTTAGTAGTTGGGCAAAACCATGTGCACTGCAGGAGGGGGTGGGGGGAGGGCAGATATAACATTTGCAGAGAGAGTTAGATTTGGGTGGGGTGTGTTCAAACTGAAATCTAAATTGAAGTGCAAAAATAAAGCAGCCAGTATTTACACTGCACAGAAACAAAATAACCCACCCACATCTAACTCTCTCTGCAAATGTTATATCTGTCACACCTGCAGTGCACATGTGGGGTCATTCTGAGTTGGTCGCTCGCTAGCAGTTTTTAGCAGCCATGCAAACACATTGTCGCTGCCCACAGGGGAGTGTATTTTCGCTTTGCAGAAGTGTGAACGCAGAGCAGGCCCTAACCAATATGATGCCCTAGGCAAGATTTTGGCTGGTGCCCCCTAGCACCGCCGCTAGTTCTGCAGGACATGCCTGGCATGAGTCAGCTGGCAGCTCTGCTAACGTTGGGGTGCCTTTTGTTTATGAAAATGCGTCTTATTTGCATTACTATGTGGCTAGGATGCACAAGCAGCTTTTGCTGATTAAAATGATATGCAGCATGCCTATATTCTGTGTGCGACTGCATACGAAATGCTACATTACAGTGATTTCCACAGAATATAGGCATGCCGCATATCATTTTAATCAGCAGAAGCTGCTGGTGCCCCTAAGCATACCAAATGCCCTAGGCATTTGCCTAGTTTGCCTATGCCTAGGGCCGGCTCTGTGTGAACGCCTGTGCAGCAGAGCGCCAGCAAAATCTTTTTGTGCAAAACAAGACCAGCCCTGTAGTTACTCTTCGTGCGTGTTGATTCTAACGACGGAGGGATGGCTTTTGACGTCACACACCTGCCCAGTGAATGCCCAGCCGCGCCTGCGTTTTTTCTGCCACGCCTGCGTTTTTCTAAACACTCCCTGAAAACGGTCAGTTGACACCCAGAAAGGCCCTCTTTCTGTCAACCTCCTTGCGGCCGGCTGTGCAATTGGAATCGTTGCTAGAACCAGTGCAAAACCACAATGGACTTTGTACCCGTACGAGGCGCGTGCGCATTGCTGTGCATACGCATGCGCAGTTTAGCCATTTTTTTCACTGATCGCTAACAACGGCAGCTAGCGATCAACTCGGAGTGACCCCCATGGTTTTGCCCAACTGCTAACAAATTTGCTGTTGTGCTAAACTCTGAATTACCCCCTATGTCTCTGCTATCTCTGTGTCTGCTTTCTGTACATGATCTCTCTGTAATTGTTTTTTCTGCTATCTCTGTGGTTGCTACCTCTATACCTACTGCCTGTGTCATTGCTATCTCTGTAGTTGCTACCTCTATAGCTGCTGTCTGTGTAATTGCTGTCTCTGTACCTGCTGTCTCTGTAGTTGCTACCTCTATAACGGCTGTCTCTGCTATCTCAGTAGTTGCTACCTCTATCGCTGCTGTCTGTGTAATTGTTGTCTCTGTACCTGCTTACAGCTGCTGTCTGTGTATCTGCTATCTCTGTAGTTGCTATCTCTTAAGCTGTTGCCCCTGTAATTGCTGTTTCTGTATCTGCTATCACTGTAGTTGCTACCGCCATAGCTGCTGTCTGTGTAATTTTCTGTTTCTGTACCTGCTATATCTGTAGTTGCTACCTCTATAGCTGCTGTCTAATTGCTGTCTCTGTATCGTCTACCTCTATTGCTGCTGTCTCTGTATCTGCTAGCTCTGTAGTTGCTACCTCTATAGCTGCTGTCTGTGTAATTGCTCTCTATTTACGCAGTTGCTACCTCTATAGCTGCTGTCTGTGTAATTGCTCTCTATTTACGTAGTTGCTACATCTATAGCTGCTGTCTGTGTAATTGCTGTCTCTGCTAGCTCTGTAGTTGCTACCTCCATATAGCTGCTGTCTGTGTAATTGATGTCTCTGTACCTGCTATCTCTGTAGTTGCTACCTCTATAGCTGCAGTCTAATTGCTGTCTCTGTACCTGCTACCTCTATAGCTGCTGTCTCTGTATCTGCTATCTCTGTAGTTGCTACCGCTATAGCTTCTGTCTGTGTAATTGCTGTTTCTGTACCTGCTCTCACTGTAGTTGCTACTTCTATAGCTTCTGTCTCTATAGTTGCTACCTCTATAGCTGCTGTCTCTGTACTGTACCTGCTCACTATGTAATTGCTGCCTCTTTAGCTGCTGTCTGTGTAATTGCTGTCTCTGTAGCTATCTTTGTAATTGCTACCTCTGTCAATCAGGCAGAGGTGATCGCACCAGTGGGATGCCTTCGCATCTCACTCTGTGCACACGTGCAGTGCGGCTGCTGCGCGTGCGCACACAGCACAGGGCTTCAGCCTGCGTTCGCTGCCGCTGCAGCAACCACCTCTGAATTAGGCCCAATATCTTGGTGTATTTGGCAATTTTAACTGTTTTGTTGCTCGGGGCAACATGTAGGCCATTCTGAATTAGATCAATATTTTCATACTACATACTGCGTTCAAAAGTTTTAAATACAACGCAGTTAAGACTATTAAGAGTATTGTATGAGTCACAAGGTTGGAAAACTTAATTGTGCAAGAGTTTGAATAGCTGACATGTCTTGAATGTCACTCTTAGCATAAGTAATTCCGCTTTTCAGCTGTGAGGCATCATCTGATCACAACACGGAAGGTTAGAATTACCTCCTGCCGGCAGAGCTTCAGCGTAGAGCTTTTATCCCAGCAGGGCAGTGCTCCGGAGCACCGAGAAACCTCAAGGTTAATAGCTTCAGTTCCCAACTCCTCAGACACAATGGAAGGATGTGAGGCTAAAAAAGGGAAGCAGGAGGAAAGGTGCAGCCAAAGTGCGCACACAGCATTTTCATATACTTTATACTCTATAAGCTACTGTGGGGCAACCACTGAGCAACAGCAAAGTCAGCAACACAGTTTATAAAAGTAATGCAAAATCTGTATTTTAGGAAATACTGTATGCAGTGTTAGTAATCAGGATTGATAATGAAACATGAAAATATAAAAATATATAGCAATTGTGTGCATCGCTGATGTGCAGAAAGTAATATAACAACTGTATGCTCGGACAGTTACTAGATACTGATACCACCATAGGAGCCAATGGACATTGTAGTTTACGTGGCTGCCACTAGGTGGAGTCACAACAATCCCAGAAAGGTACAAATCAGCATCAGAAGAGTGATTTGCTGGTTGCATATGTACAGTGAAGTTGCAGAGATGTTGAGGAGCAGATCAGCAGAGTGGGGTGAGGTACCACCGTTCTGCAAAGAGAGACTTTGCAAGCGACGACGCTGAAGTAGTGCAAAGTGCCAATGAATATCCACTGATTGTGCACTGGGGACTGCTCCTGAGCTCCGGCAGAGTTAAGCGGAGATCCACAGACAGTGTGTCAGCACTGGGAGCTGCACCTGAGATCCGAGGAGGCTGTGTATGAGTAAAAAGCTGTAAAAGGGAGACGCCCCTACTGCGATACTGAGAACTGTTAAGCACTATTGAGAGATACTGAGAACCATTAGGAGATACTGAGAACTGTTGGAGGCTACTGAGAATTATTGGGAACAAACAGTATTGAGAGATACAGTGAAATGAAAAAGTTTTCGTCCCCTTTCTGATTTCTTTTATTTTTGCATATTTTGTC
The DNA here is from genome assembly GCF_028390025.1 of Pseudophryne corroboree. Taxonomy (NCBI): domain Eukaryota; kingdom Metazoa; phylum Chordata; class Amphibia; order Anura; family Myobatrachidae; genus Pseudophryne; species Pseudophryne corroboree. The sequence continues at coordinate 266,519,731 of NC_086453.1, read as the reverse complement.
ACACTCAATTGTTTCAACATACAGTATATTAAATATAAGACAAGATAATTGTGTTCAATTTGACTAGACCATACTTACCTATATTTGAAGTCTCTTCTCCGGGAGAAGTCTGGAGAGGAGATGCAGGTAGGCGGAGAAAGGTTTTTCCAGTGGGGGAGGGGGGGGGGGGTTGGCATCAATAAGCCCCATCTCTCATGGTAACATACTATGATTCATGCATATTTGCATATGTTCGGGGCTAAAGTGATGCAATTAGCATAGTACAGCCGCATTAGGCCCCGCCCTCTTCTCACGTCCCCCAGATTTACTGTATTTTTCTTCCCATTCTGTCCCCTTCACTAGGGTTCCACCTAAAAAAAAATGAAGACCAAAACCACTGCTAACCGAGAAGAACATAAAGGCTCGTCTGACATTTGCCAAAAACACACACACTGATAACCCCTAAGCCTTTTGGGCTAATGTTCGGTGGACTGATGAATCAAAAATGGAACTTGGGTCCCAATACATCTGGCGTAAAGCAAACACAGCATTCCACAATAAAAACACCATACCAACCTTAATGGTGGTGGTAGTAGTAGTAGTAGTAGTAGTAGTAGTAGTAGTGTAATAGTGTGGGGATGCTTTAATGCTTCAGGACTTGGGCAACTTGCTATACAGTATTTGATGGAAACATGAATTCTAATTCAGAGGGAGAATGTCCTTCATCAGACTGTAATCTGAATCTCAAACATAACTGGGTTATGCAGCAATACAATGATGTGAAGCCCAAGAGCAAGTCCACCTTACTTACGCTCCCAGATCCTGCAGGAGACACCAGATTTTTCGGGTAGTCCCCCACACCCCGGAAGAGTGGGCAATCCTCCCGTATCTCGCCCACTTCCTAGTGAAGTGGGCAGAATGGGGGAGATACTTACTGTACCCGGTCCATCGGAGGAGGTGGATCCTAATGACGCGATTCTATTGTAATTAAGTCATTATAGCCCCACCTATACAAATCACAGCCTTTTACAGCAACGGGGTTGAGACTAATGAAGCCACTGGTTCAGCTCTGCCCCCAACAGTACCCACCTTTCACTCCTGTCTGGGCTTCTTCAGGAGAGGAGAATGCAGATGTTGGCAAGTATGCCTCTGAATGTCTCAAAAGAAACAAAATTAAGGTTCTGGAGTGGCCTCATCAAAGTCCTGACATAAATCCAATTGAGATGCTGTAGTAAGACCTTAAACAGGCAGTTCATGTTTGAAAACCCTCCAATGTGGCAGGTTTAATGCAATTCTGCAAAGAAGAGTGGGACACAATTTGTCCACAGTGATGTGAAACACTGCAATACAATTTATATTTCCCATGGGTGATATAGATGTTGGATAACTTTTTTCCCTCAATAAATACAGTAAAATAATAATTTCAAAAACATATTGTGTCTTTAGTCACCAAGAAGGAAGGAGGGGGCTTGGATTGTGGAGATGGGCAATGATGCAGGCTAGTCGTGATGGAGTTTTCAAAAGTTATTCCTGCTTTTACCTGCTTTACAAGTGCCGTTATCACTCCATTGCAAAACTGTGGCACTTTAGAATCAAAAGAGAGCTCCAGCGTAATTTGCTTGTGAAGACTGAAACATCAATATTAGGGAAAGATAGGAATATAGAAACTGTCTGTCACGATCCGGGTATCTGGACGCCATTACCTGCCGTTTAGGTGTCTTCTGAGACTGGCCCAGCGTTCCAAATCCGGATCTCATCTGTGTCAACACTCTGCACATCCCTCCTGTCATTCTGAGACACTACCACAGCGGCGCCATGTTTGAATCCAACATGGCGTCTCCCGTCCTCCGCGGCCTCCGCCGCCGTTACTGTGTTATTGCTGCAGGTTCTCAGAATCATGTATCATGCCTGCCGCGGCCTCTGCTGCCCTCCAAGTGTCTCAGCATTTAACAGTCATCTGGCGTCTCCTGTCCTCCACGGCCGGCGCCGCCATTATCACTATGTTTGCACATTTCATTTCAAACCTGTTTTCCCTCCAGATTCCAGCATGGGCGCAGCCATGTTGGATTTGATCACATGCTCCAATTCCTCCAATCCACCGTCTCTGGAATCTGCATAATTGCCCAGCCAATGCCTGCATAGCAGCAGGTATAAGTATCCTGTGTCTGGGCCAGATAGATGTCAGTGCTTTGAATGTCATACCTTGTTCCAGTCTCTCTCTCCTGTGGCTTGTTTCTCCAGGTTCCAGTTCCTGTCTCCAGCATCCACAAAGAGACCCGCACCTGCTTTCCATCTTGCAGTGCAGCCTGACTCTACAGCCTTCCGTGGCTGTCCAGTTTCCAGCTATCTACTATCTGCTTCCAAGCAGCCAGCTTTCAACTGATTCCAGCTTCTACCAAACACCGGTGCTGATCCAACGGATCCTATCTTACCAGCAGTATCCACTACCACCGGTAATCAACTATCAGCTATTCTGTTTCTACGCTCACTAGCATCTCACATCATCCATTCTATATTTCATCACCTGGCTGGTTCCATCCAGCACCCACTCCGTGACTTTAGTACCTGGCTGATTCCATTCAGCACCCACTCTGTGTTTCATTACCTGGCTGATTCCATTCAGCATCCACTCCGTGTTTTACCACCTGGCTGGTTCCATCCAGCTGATACAGCAGCTTACTCAAATTACCAGATTCACCAGTTACAACTACTGGCATGTTCCTCGGCTATCTCCACTACTACAACCAGGCCTGGTAAGGATTTCTATCAAAGGACTTTAACATCTGTTCTAACCTACCAGTGCTCTGCAATACCTTCTACGGTTACGTGTTCCAGGAACTGTGTTATTTGCCACTGTCTTTGATTTACTTTGAATGCTGCTTGTCATTTCACGGAGTCTGTTAAATAAACTTTTATTTTGAATTTTAAACTGGTTGTCATGGTCACACCTTCGGGTAATCAATCTGCACTTACATGTCCAGGGGTCTGATTAAACCTCCCAGGTTTAACTTAATCTCAGCCCCTACAACTGAGGCTTCCTCCCGTCAGCCTAAACCCTCAGTTGTGACAGTAAGCACTGATCATATGAATCCAGCCGGAGACCAGGATTAAGCGGCTAGACCTATGCAAGAACTGGCAGCCAGACTCGAACATCAGGAGGCTGCACAAGGTCACATCATCCGCTGTCTCCAGGATCTCTCTACTCGGCTGGATGGGATTCAGACGACCCTCCGTGGACCTGTCACGTCTGATGCGTCCACCACAGTGACTCCAGCTGTAACCCCACCCACCTTACCCATTTCCATACCACGTCTTCATCTTCCAACGCCAGCAAAATTTGACGGATCTCCAAGGTTCTGCAGGGGATTTCTCAACCAATGCGAAATCCATTTTGAGCTTCAACCTGGCAACTTCCCCAGTGACCGTACCAAAGTTGCTTATATTATTTCTCTCCTCAGTGGCTCAGCCCTTGATTGGGCATCACCGTTATGGGAGAAGTCTGATCCCCTGCTGTCCTCCTATACTGACTTTGTAGCATCATTCAGGCGCATCTTCGACGAGCCGGGCCGGGTTTCCTCTGCTTCATCTGAGATTCTCCGTCTACGCCAGGGAACACGTACTGTGGGACAGTATCTTATACAGTTCAAAATCCTGGCATCTGAACTGGCCTGGAACGACGAGGCCCTGTATGCTGCATTCTGGCATGGCTTGTCAGAACGCATTAAAGATGAGTTAGCTACCAGAGACTTGCCTTCTAAGTTGGATGAGCTAATTTCACTATGCACGAAGGTTGATCTACGGTTCAGAGAGAGAGCAACCGAGCGAGGAAGATCATCCGCTCCTAAATCTTCTGCTACTCCTCCTCGTCAACCATCTCCATCCAAGGATGAGCCTATGCAAATTGGTCGTTCCCGTCTATCTCCCGCTGAGCGCCGAAGACGCCTCTCCGAGTCTCTATGTCTCTACTGTGCAGCTCCGTCGCACACTATCAACGCCTGTCGCAAACATTCAGGAAACTCCAGATCCTAGCTCGCCAAGGAGAGGGCCGGCTAGGAGTAATGATCTCCTCTCCATCTCCTCATGATTGTAACCTCCCAGTGTCGCTCCAAATTGCTCAACGTTACAGGAACGTCATTGCCCTCCTTGATTCCGGAGCAGCTGGGAATTTCATAACCGAAGCTTATGTTAAACGGTGGTCCCTACCCACCGAGAGACTGTCCTCGTTCATCTCTTTGACTGCCGTGGATGGCAGCAAGATTTTTGACGCAGTCATTTCCTTAAGGACTCTTCCAGTTCGTCTGAGAGTGGGAGTTCTTCATTCTGAGTATATTTCTTTTCTAGTGATTCCAAGAGCCACACATCCAGTGGTTTTAGGCCTTCCATGGCTCCGTCTCCACAACCCATCAATTGACTGGACGACTACGCAAATACTGGCATGGGGTCCCTCCTGTGCTGAGACTTGTTTAGCCAAAGTTCTTGCTGTTTGTTCTTCCTTCCCCAGGTCATCTGATGTTCCACCTCCTCCATATCAAGACTTCACGGACGTGTTCAGTAAAGCCTCTGCTGATATCCTTCCTCCTCATAGAGAATGGGACTGCCCAATCGACCTCATTCCAGGGAAGGTTCCACCGCGAGGCCGAACTTATCCGTTGTCTCTGCCTGAGACACACTCCATGGAAGAGTACATCAAAGAGAAGGGTTTCATCCGACCATCTTCTTCTCCAGCCGGCGCAGGCTTCTTCTTCGTTAAGAAGAAAGACGGTGGTCTGCGTCTGTGTATCGACTACAGAGGTCTGAACGACATTACCGTTAAGAACCGATACCCTTTACCCCTGATTACAGAACTCTTCGATAGAGTTAGTGGTGCAACCATTTTTACAAAGCTGGACTTGAGGGGTGCCTACAATCTCATCCGGATCCGTGAGGGTGACGAGTGGAAGACCGCCTTTAACACCCGTGACGGACATTATGAGTACCTCGTCATGCCCTCATCATGCCCTTCGGATTGAGCAACGCTCCAGCAGTCTTCCAGCACTTCGTGAATGAGATCTTCAGGGACATCTTATACCGCCATGTTGTGGTTTATCTAGATGACATCCTCATCTTTGCTAATAATCTAGAAGATCATCGTTTCTGGGTAAAGGAGGTTCTTTCCCGTCTCCGTGTCAACCACCTCTATTGTAAATTGGAGAAGTGTATGTTTGAAGTTAAAACCATTCTGTTTCTAGGTTACATTGTGTCCGGTTCCGGACTAGAGATGGATCCTGAGAAACTCCAAGCAATTCAGAATTGGCCTATACCCTTAACCCTCAAAGGGGTCCAGAGGTTCTTAGGGTTCGCCAATTATTATAGAAAGTTTATACGAGACTTTTCCACCATTGTGGCGCCTATCACTGCATTAACCAAGAAAGGTGCTAATCCGTCCAAGTGGTCCGAAGAAGCTACGCAGGCCTTTCACCTTCTGAAGCAACGGTTCATCTCTGCACCAGTTCTGAAACAGCCCGACACCGACTCTCCTTTTATCTTAGAGGTAGATGCCTCCTCCGTTGGAGTAGGAGCGGTGTTATCCCAGAGGGCCAAAGATGGACATCTACATCCTTGCAGTTTCTTCTCCCCAGCTAAGCGCAACTATGCCATTGGCGATCAGGAGTTGCTAGCCATCAAGCTCGCTCTGGAGGAGTGGAGATACCTGTTGGAGGGAGCTTCTCATTCAATCACCATACTTACCGACCACAAAAATCTTTTATATCTCAAAGGCGCACAATGTCTGAACCCTCGTCAGGCCAGATGGGCACTTTTCTTCTCTAGGTTTGACTTTAAACTCCAGTTCTGTCCGGGTTCTCAGAATCGTAAGGCCGATGCCCTTTCCCGCTCATGGGAGCAAGAAAATGAGTCCGAGTCTGCAGACAAGCATCCTATTATTAATCCGTTGGCATTCTCCACGGTAGGGATGGACTCTACGCCCCCGCCAGGGAAAAGTTTTGTTAAGCCAGTTCTAAGGAAGAAGCTCATGCATTGGGCCCACGCTTCCCGCTTTGCTGGACATACAGGCATTCAGAAAACCCTGGAGTTTATCTCTAGGTCCTACTGGTGGCCAACTCTGAAGAAGGACGTTATGGAATTTATTGCCTCCTGCCCAAAGTGTGCCCAACACAAAGTCTCCCGCCAGTCGCCTGCGGGGCAACTGGTTCCATTATCTGTTCCCCGTCGACCATGGACCCATTTGTCGATGGACTTTGTTACCGATCTACCTATCTGCAACAAGTTTAATACCATCTGGGTGGTAGTTGACCGGTTCACCAAGATGGCACATTTCATCCCTCTCACCGGTCTTCCGTCAGCTTCCAAGTTGGCTCAAGTGTTTATACAAGAGATCTTCCGACTTCACGGTCTTCCTGAAGAGATCATCTCGGATCGTGGAGTACAATTTGTAGCCAAATTTTGGCGAAGTTTGTGTCAAGCCCTCCAAGTCAAGTTAAAGTTTTCCACAGCTTACCATCCTCAGACCAATGGTCAAACCGAGAGGGTGAATCAGGACTTGGAGGCCTTCCTCCGTATATATGTGTCTTCCTCTCAAGATGACTGGGTTCAACTCCTTCCTTGGGCCGAGTTCAGCCACAACAATCAATACCATTCCTCATCTTCTTCGACACCATTCTTCATTAATTATGGATTCCACCCTAAAGTTCCAGAATTTCAGCCGCTTCCCGCAACTTCTGTTCCAGCAGTGGATGTCACCTTGCGTCAGTTTTCAAATAACTGGAAGAACGTCCGCGCAGCCCTGCTTAAAGCCTCATCCAGGTATAAGAAGTTTGCCGATAGGAAGCGTAGAGCGGTTCCTGCTCTCAAGGTGGGTGATTGTGTGTGGTTGTCCACGAAGAATTTGAGGTTGAGAGTTCCCAGCATGAAATTTGCACCTCGCTACATTGGTCCCTTCAAGATTGAACAAGTCATCAATCCTGTTGCCTACAGATTACAGTTACCACCCTTCTTGAAAATACCCAGGACATTTCATGTTTCCTTGTTGAAACCGCTGATCCTGAATCGGTTTCATTCCGCACTTCCTCCAGCTCCCAAAGTTCAGACTCAACGGGGAGTCGAGTACGAGGTGGCCAAGATTTTGAACTCACGTTTCCGTTACGGTCAGTTACAGTATCTCATTGACTGGAAGGGCTATGGTCCTGAAGAACGCTCTTGGACCAATGCCTCAGACGTCCATGCTCCTGCCTTGGTCCGAAATTTCCACTCAAAGTTTCCTTTAAAGCCTAAGAAGTGTCCTGGGGCCACTCCTAAATGGGGGGGTGCTGTCACGATCCGGGTATCTGGACGCCATTACCTGCCGTTTAGGTGTCTTCTGAGACTGGCCCAGCGTTCCAAATCCGGATCTCATCTATGTCAACACTCTGCACATCCCTCCTGTCATTCTGAGACACTACTACAGCGGCGCCATGTTTGAATCCAACATGGCGTCTCCCGTCCTCCGCGGCCTCCGCCGCCGTTACTGTGTTATTGCTGCAGGTTCTCAGAATCATGTATCATGCCTGCCGCGGCCTCTGCTGCCCTCCAAGTGTCTCAGCATTTAACAGTCATCTGGCGTCTCCTGTCCTCCGCGGCCGGCGCCGCCATTATCACTATGTTTGCACATTTCATTTCAAACCAGTTTTCCCTCCAGATTCCAGCATGGGTGCAGCCATGTTGGATTTGATCACATGCTCCAATTCCTCCAATCCACCGTCTCTGGAATCTGCATAATTGCCCAGCCAATGCCTGCATAGCAGCAGGTATAAGTATCCTGTGTCTGGGCCAGATAGATGTCAGTGCTTTGAATGTCATACCTTGTTCCAGTCTCTCTCTCCTGTGGCTTGTTTCTCCAGGTTCCAGTTCCTGTCTCCAGCATCCACAAAGAGACCCGCACCTGCTTTCCATCTTGCAGTGCAGCCTGACTCTACAGCCTTCCGTGGCTGTCCAGTTTCCAGCTATCTACTATCTGCTTCCAAGCAGCCAGCTTTCAACTGATTCCAGCTTCTACCAAACACCGGTGCTGATCCAGCGGATCCTATCTTACCAGCAGTATCCACTACCACCGGTAATCAACTATCAGCTATTCTGTTTCTACGCTCACTAGCATCTCACATCATCCATTCTATATTTCATCACCTGGCTGGTTCCATCCAGCACCCACTCCGTGACTTTAGTACCTGGCTGATTCCATTCAGCACCCACTCTGTGTTTCATTACCTGGCTGATTCCATTCAGCATCCACTCCGTGTTTTACCACCTGGCTGGTTCCATCCAGCTGATACAGCAGCTTACTCAAATTACCAGATTCACCAGTTACAACTACTGGCATGTTCCTCGGCTATCTCCACTACTACAACCAGGCCTGGTAAGGATTTCTATCAAAGGACTTTAACATCTGTTCTAACCTACCAGTGCTCTGCAATACCTTCTACGGTTACGTGTTCCAGGAACTGTGTTATTTGCCACTGTCTTTGATTTACTTTGAATGCTGCTTGTCATTTCACAGAGTCTGTTAAATAAACTTTTATTTTGAATTTTAAACTGGTTGTCATGGTCACACCTTCGGGTAATCAATCTGCACTTACATGTCCAGGGGTCTGATTAAACCTCCCAGGTTTAACTTAATCTCAGCCCCTACAACTGAGGCTTCCTCCCGTCAGCCTAAACCCTCAGTTGTGACAGTAAGCACTGACCATATGAATCCAGCCGGAGACCAGGATCAAGCGGCTAGACCTATGCAAGAACTGGCAGCCAGACTCGAACATCAGGAGGCTGCACAAGGTCACATCATCCGCTGTCTCCAGGATCTCTCTACTCGGCTGGATGGGATTCAGACGACCCTCCGTGGACCTGTCACGTCTGATGCATCCACCACAGTGACTCCAGCTGTAACCCCACCCACCTTACCCATTTCCATACCACGTCTTCATCTTCCAACGCCAGCAAAATTTGACGGATCTCCAAGGTTCTGCAGGGGATTTCTCAACCAATGCGAAATCCATTTTGAGCTTCAACCTGGCAACTTCCCCAGTGACCGTACCAAAGTTGCTTATATTATTTATTTCTCTCCTCAGTGGCTCAGCCCTTGATTGGGCATCACCGTTATGGGAGAAGTCTGATCCCCTGCTGTCCTCCTATACTGACTTTGTAGCATCATTCAGGCGCATCTTCGACGAGCCGGGCCGGGTTTCCTCTGCTTCATCTGAGATTCTCCGTCTACGCCAGGGAACACGTACTGTGGGACAGTATCTTATACAGTTCAAAATCCAGGCATCTGAACTGGCCTGGAACGACGAGGCCCTGTATGCTGCATTCTGGCATGACTTGTCAGAACACATTAAAGATGAGTTAGCTACCAGAGACTTGCCTTCTAAGTTGGATGAGCTAATTTCACTATGCACGAAGGTTGATCTACGGTTCAGAGAGAGAGCAACCGAGCGAGGAAGATCATCCGCTCCTAAATCTTCTGCTCCTCCTCCTCGTCAACAATCTCCATCCAAGGATGAGCCTATGCAAATTGGTCGTTCCCGTCTATCTCCCGCTGAGCGCCGAAGACGCCTCTCCGAGTCTCTATGTCTCTACTGTGCAGCTCCGTCGCACACTATCAACGCCTGTCCCAAACATTCGGGAAACTCCAGATCCTAGCTCGCCAAGGAGAGGGCCGGCTAGGAGTAATGATCTCCTCTCCATCTCCTCATGATTGTAACCTCCCAGTGTCGCTCCAAATTGCTCAACGTTACAGGAACGTCATTGCCCTCCTTGATTCCGGAGCAGCTGGGAATTTCATAACCGAAGCTTATGTTAAACGGTGGTCCCTACCCACCGAGAGACTGTCCTTGTCCATCTCTTTGACTGCCGTGGATGGCAGCAAGATTTTTGACGCAGTCATTTCCTTAAGGACTCTTCCAGTTCGTCTGAGAGTGGGAGTTCTTCATTCTGAGTATATTTCTTTTCTAGTGATTCCAAGAGCCACACATCCAGTGGTTTTAGGCCTTCCATGGCTCCGTCTCCACAACCCATCAATTGACTGGACGACTACGCAAATACTGGCATGGGGTCCCTCCTGTGCTGAGACTTGTTTAGCCAAAGTTCTTGCTGTTTGTTCTTCCTTCCCCAGGTCATCTGATGTTCCACCTCCTCCATATCAAGACTTCACGGACGTGTTCAGTAAAGCCTCTGCTGATATCCTTCTTCCTCATAGAGAATGGGACTGCCCAATCGACCTCATTCCAGGGAAGGTTCCACCGCGAGGCCGAACTTATCCATTGTCTCTGCCTGAGACACACTCCATGGAAGAGTACATCAAAGAGAACCTGGCGAAGGGTTTCATCCGACCATCTTCTTCTCCAGCCGGCGCAGGCTTCTTCTTCGTTAAGAAGAAAGACGGTGGTCTGCGTCCGTGTATCGACTACAGAGGTCTGAACGACATTACCGTTAAGAACCGATACCCTTTACCCCTGATTACAGAACTCTTCGATAGAGTTAGTGGTGCAACCATTTTTACAAAGCTGGACTTGAGGGGTGCCTACAATCTCATCCGGATCCGTGAGGGTGACGAGTGGAAGACCGCCTTTAACACCCGTGACGGACATTATGAGTACCTCGTCATGCCCTTCGGATTGAGCAACGCTCCAGCAGTCTTCCAGCACTTCGTGAATGAGATCTTCAGGGACATCTTATACCGCCATGTCGTGGTTTATCTAGATGACATCCTCATCTTTGCTAATAATCTAGAAGATCATCGTTTCTGGGTAAAGGAGGTTCTTTCCCGTCTCCGTGTCAACCACCTCTATTGTAAATTGGAGAAGTGTATGTTTGAAGTTAAAACCATTCCGTTTCTAGGTTACATTGTGTCCGGTTCCGGACTAGAGATGGATCCTGAGAAACTCCAAGCAATCCAGAATTGGCCTATACCCTTAACCCTCAAAGGGGTCCAGAGGTTCTTAGGGTTCGCCAATTATTATAGAAAGTTTATACGAGACTTTTCCACCATTGTGGCGCCTATCACTGCATTAACTAAGAAAGGTGCTAATCCGTCCAAGTGGTCCGAAGAAGCTACGCAGGCCTTTCACCTTCTGAAGCAACGGTTCATCTCTGCACCAGTTCTGAAACAGCCCGACACCGACTCTCCTTTTATCTTAGAGGTAGATGCCTCCTCCGTTGGAGTAGGAGCGGTGTTATCCCAGAGGGCCAAAGATGTACATCTACATCCTTGCAGTTTCTTCTCCCGGAAGTTCTCCCCAGCTGAGCGCAACTATGCCATTGGCGATCAGGAGTTGCTAGCCATCAAGCTCGCTCTGGAGGAGTGGAGATACCTGTTGGAGGGAGCTTCTCATTCAATCACCATACTTACCGACCACAAAAATCTTTTATATCTCAAAGGCGCACAATGTCTGAACCCTCGTCAGGCCAGATGGGCACTTTTCTTCTCTAGGTTTGACTTTAAACTCCAGTTCTGTCCGGGTTCTCAGAATCGTAAGGCCGATGCCCTTTCCCACTCATGGGAGCAAGAAAATGAGTCCGAGTCTGCAGACAAGCATCCTATTATTAATCCGTTGGCATTCTCCACGGTAGGGATGGACTCTACGCCCCCGCCAGGGAAAAGTTTTGTTAAGCCAGTTCTAAGGAAGAAGCTCATGCATTGGGCCCACGCTTCCCGCTTTGCTGGACATACAGGCATTCAGAAAACCCTGGAGTTTATCTCTAGGTCCTACTGGTGGCCAACTCTGAAGAAGGACGTTATGGAATTTATTGCCTCCTGCCCAAAGTGTGCCCAACACAAAGTCTCCCGCCAGTCGCCTGCGGGGCAACTGGTTCCATTATCTGTTCCCCGTCGACCATGGACCCATTTGTCGATGGACTTTGTTACCGATCTACCTATCTGCAACAAGTTTAATACCATCTGGGTGGTAGTTGACCGGTTCACCAAGATGGCACATTTCATCCCTCTCACCGGTCTTCCGTCAGCTTCCAAGTTGGCTCAAGTGTTTATACAAGAGATCTTCCGACTTCACGGTCTTCCTGAAGAGATCATCTCGGATCGTGGAGTACAATTTGTAGCCAAATTTTGGCGAAGTTTGTGTCAAGCCCTCCAAGTCAAGTTAAAGTTTTCCACAGCTTACCATCCTCAGACCAATGGTCAAACCGAGAGGGTGAATCAGGACTTGGAGGCCTTCCTCCGTATATATGTGTCTTCCTCTCAAGATGACTGGGTTCAACTCCTTCCTTGGGCCGAGTTCAGCCACAACAATCAATACCATTCCTCATCTTCTTCGACACCATTCTTCATTAATTATGGATTCCACCCTAAAGTTCCAGAATTTCAGCCGCTTCCCGCAACTTCTGTTCCAGCAGTGGATGTCACCTTGCGTCAGTTTTCAAATAACTGGAAGAACGTCCGCGCAGCCCTGCTTAAAGCCTCATCCAGGTATAAGAAGTTTGCCGATAGGAAGCGTAGAGCGGTTCCTGCTCTCAAGGTGGGTGATTGTGTGTGGTTGTCCACGAAGAATTTGAGGTTGAGAGTTCCCAGCATGAAATTTGCACCTCGCTACATTGGTCCCTTCAAGATTGAACAAGTCATCAATCCTGTTGCCTACAGATTACAGTTACCACCCTTCTTGAAAATACCCAGGACATTTCATGTTTCCTTGTTGAAACCGCTGATCCTGAATCGGTTTCATTCCGCACTTCCTCCAGCTCCCAAAGTTCAGACTCAACGGGGAGTCGAGTACGAGGTGGCCAAGATTTTGAACTCACGTTTCCGTTACGGTCAGTTACAGTATCTCATTGACTGGAAGGGCTATGGTCCTGAAGAACGCTCTTGGACCAATGCCTCAGACGTCCATGCTCCTGCCTTGGTCCGAAATTTCCACTCAAAGTTTCCTTTAAAGCCTAAGAAGTGTCCTGGGGCCACTCCTAAATGGGGGGGTGCTGTCACGATCCGGGTATCTGGACGCCATTACCTGCCGTTTAGGTGTCTTCTGAGACTGGCCCAGCGTTCCAAATCCGGATCTCATCTATGTCAACACTCTGCACATCCCTCCTGTCATTCTGAGACACTACTACAGCGGCGCCATGTTTGAATCCAACATGGCGTCTCCCGTCCTCCGCGGCCTCCGCCGCCGTTACTGTGTTATTGCTGCAGGTTCTCAGAATCATGTATCATGCCTGCCGCGGCCTCTGCTGCCCTCCAAGTGTCTCAGCATTTAACAGTCATCTGGCGTCTCCTGTCCTCCGCGGCCGGCGCCGCCATTATCACTATGTTTGCACATTTCATTTCAAACCAGTTTTCCCTCCAGATTCCAGCATGGGCGCAGCCATGTTGGATTTGATCACATGCTCCAATTCCTCCAATCCACCGTCTCTGGAATCTGCATAATTGCCCAGCCAATGCCTGCATAGCAGCAGGTATAAGTATCCTGTGTCTGGGCCAGATAGATGTCAGTGCTTTGAATGTCATACCTTGTTCCAGTCTCTCTCTCCTGTGGCTTGTTTCTCCAGGTTCCAGTTCCTGTCTCCAGCATCCACAAAGAGACCCGCACCTGCTTTCCATCTTGCAGTGCAGCCTGACTCTACAGCCTTCCGTGGCTGTCCAGTTTCCAGCTATCTACTATCTGCTTCCAAGCAGCCAGCTTTCAACTGATTCCAGCTTCTACCAAACACCGGTGCTGATCCAGCGGATCCTATCTTACCAGCAGTATCCACTACCACCGGTAATCAACTATCAGCTATTCTGTTTCTACGCTCACTAGCATCTCACATCATCCATTCTATATTTCATCACCTGGCTGGTTCCATCCAGCACCCACTCCGTGACTTTAGTACCTGGCTGATTCCATTCAGCACCCACTCTGTGTTTCATTACCTGGCTGATTCCGTTCAGCATCCACTCCGTGTTTTACCACCTGGCTGGTTCCATCCAGCTGATACAGCAGCTTACTCAAATTACCAGATTCACCAGTTACAACTACTGGCATGTTCCTCGGCTATCTCCACTACTACAACCAGGCCTGGTAAGGATTTCTATCAAAGGACTTTAACATCTGTTCTAACCTACCAGTGCTCTGCAATACCTTCTACGGTTACGTGTTCCAGGAACTGTGTTATTTGCCACTGTCTTTGATTTACTTTGAATGCTGCTTGTCATTTCACAGAGTCTGTTAAATAAACTTTTATTTTGAATTTTAAACTGGTTGTCATGGTCACACCTTCGGGTAATCAATCTGCACTTACATGTCCAGGGGTCTGATTAAACCTCCCAGGTTTAACTTAATCTCAGCCCCTACAACTGAGGCTTCCTCCCGTCAGCCTAAACCCTCAGTTGTGACAGTAAGCACTGACCATATGAATCCAGCCGGAGACCAGGATCAAGCGGCTAGACCTATGCAAGAACTGGCAGCCAGACTCGAACATCAGGAGGCTGCACAAGGTCACATCATCCGCTGTCTCCAGGATCTCTCTACTCGGCTGGATGGGATTCAGACGACCCTCCGTGGACCTGTCACGTCTGATGCGTCCACCACAGTGACTCCAGCTGTAACCCCACCCACCTTACCCATTTCCATACCACGTCTTCATCTTCCAACGCCAGCAAAATTTGACGGATCTCCAAGGTTCTGCAGGGGATTTCTCAACCAATGCGAAATCCATTTTGAGCTTCAACCTGGCAACTTCCCCAGTGACCGTACCAAAGTTGCTTATATTATTTATTTCTCTCCTCAGTGGCTCAGCCCTTGATTGGGCATCACCGTTATGGGAGAAGTCTGATCCCCTGCTGTCCTCCTATACTGACTTTGTAGCATCATTCAGGCGCATCTTCGACGAGCCGGGCCGGGTTTCCTCTGCTTCATCTGAGATTCTCCGTCTACGCCAGGGAACACGTACTGTGGGACAGTATCTTATACAGTTCAAAATCCTGGCATCTGAACTGGCCTGGAACGACGAGGCCCTGTATGCTGCATTCTGGCATGGCTTGTCAGAACACATTAAAGATGAGTTAGCTACCAGAGACTTGCCTTCTAAGTTGGATGAGCTAATTTCACTATGCACGAAGGTTGATCTACGGTTCAGAGAGAGAGCAACCGAGCGAGGAAGATCATCCGCTCCTAAATCTTCTGCTCCTCCTCCTCGTCAACAATCTCCATCCAAGGATGAGCCTATGCAAATTGGTCGTTCCCGTCTATCTCCCGCTGAGCGCCGAAGACGCCTCTCCGAGTCTCTATGTCTCTACTGTGCAGCTCCGTCGCACACTATCAACGCCTGTCCCAAACATTCGGGAAACTCCAGATCCTAGCTCGCCAAGGAGAGGGCCGGCTAGGAGTAATGATCTCCTCTCCATCTCCTCATGATTGTAACCTCCCAGTGTCGCTCCAAATTGCTCAACGTTACAGGAACGTCATTGCCCTCCTTGATTCCGGAGCAGCTGGGAATTTCATAACCGAAGCTTATGTTAAACGGTGGTCCCTACCCACCGAGAGACTGTCCTTGTCCATCTCTTTGACTGCCGTGGATGGCAGCAAGATTTTTGACGCAGTCATTTCCTTAAGGACTCTTCCAGTTCGTCTGAGAGTGGGAGTTCTTCATTCTGAGTATATTTCTTTTCTAGTGATTCCAAGAGCCACACATCCAGTGGTTTTAGGCCTTCCATGGCTCCGTCTCCACAACCCATCAATTGACTGGACGACTACGCAAATACTGGCATGGGGTCCCTCCTGTGCTGAGACTTGTTTAGCCAAAGTTCTTGCTGTTTGTTCTTCCTTCCCCAGGTCATCTGATGTTCCACCTCCTCCATATCAAGACTTCACGGACGTGTTCAGTAAAGCCTCTGCTGATATCCTTCTTCCTCATAGAGAATGGGACTGCCCAATCGACCTCATTCCAGGGAAGGTTCCACCGCGAGGCCGAACTTATCCATTGTCTCTGCCTGAGACACACTCCATGGAAGAGTACATCAAAGAGAACCTGGCGAAGGGTTTCATCCGACCATCTTCTTCTCCAGCCGGCGCAGGCTTCTTCTTCGTTAAGAAGAAAGACGGTGGTCTGCGTCCGTGTATCGACTACAGAGGTCTGAACGACATTACCATTAAGAACCGATACCCTTTACCCCTGATTACAGAACTCTTCGATAGAGTTAGTGGTGCAACCATTTTTACAAAGCTGGACTTGAGGGGTGCCTACAATCTCATCCGGATCCGTGAGGGTGACGAGTGGAAGACCGCCTTTAACACCCGTGACGGACATTATGAGTACCTCGTCATGCCCTTCGGATTGAGCAACGCTCCAGCAGTCTTCCAGCACTTCGTGAATGAGATCTTCAGGGACATCTTATACCGCCATGTCGTGGTTTATCTAGATGACATCCTCATCTTTGCTAATAATCTAGAAGATCATCGTTTCTGGGTAAAGGAGGTTCTTTCCCGTCTCCGTGTCAACCACCTCTATTGTAAATTGGAGAAGTGTATGTTTGAAGTTAAAACCATTCCGTTTCTAGGTTACATTGTGTCCGGTTCCGGACTAGAGATGGATCCTGAGAAACTCCAAGCAATCCAGAATTGGCCTATACCCTTAACCCTCAAAGGGGTCCAGAGGTTCTTAGGGTTCGCCAATTATTATAGAAAGTTTATACGAGACTTTTCCACCATTGTGGCGCCTATCACTGCATTAACTAAGAAAGGTGCTAATCCGTCCAAGTGGTCCGAAGAAGCTACGCAGGCCTTTCACCTTCTGAAGCAACGGTTCATCTCTGCACCAGTTCTGAAACAGCCCGACACCGACTCTCCTTTTATCTTAGAGGTAGATGCCTCCTCCGTTGGAGTAGGAGCGGTGTTATCCCAGAGGGCCAAAGATGTACATCTACATCCTTGCAGTTTCTTCTCCCGGAAGTTCTCCCCAGCTGAGCGCAACTATGCCATTGGCGATCAGGAGTTGCTAGCCATCAAGCTCGCTCTGGAGGAGTGGAGATACCTGTTGGAGGGAGCTTCTCATTCAATCACCATACTTACCGACCACAAAAATCTTTTATATCTCAAAGGCGCACAATGTCTGAACCCTCGTCAGGCCAGATGGGCACTTTTCTTCTCTAGGTTTGACTTTAAACTCCAGTTCTGTCCGGGTTCTCAGAATCGTAAGGCCGATGCCCTTTCCCACTCATGGGAGCAAGAAAATGAGTCCGAGTCTGCAGACAAGCATCCTATTATTAATCCGTTGGCATTCTCCACGGTAGGGATGGACTCTACGCCCCCGCCAGGGAAAAGTTTTGTTAAGCCAGTTCTAAGGAAGAAGCTCATGCATTGGGCCCACGCTTCCCGCTTTGCTGGACATACAGGCATTCAGAAAACCCTGGAGTTTATCTCTAGGTCCTACTGGTGGCCAACTCTGAAGAAGGACGTTATGGAATTTATTGCCTCCTGCCCAAAGTGTGCCCAACACAAAGTCTCCCGCCAGTCGCCTGCGGGGCAACTGGTTCCATTATCTGTTCCCCGTCGACCATGGACCCATTTGTCGATGGACTTTGTTACCGATCTACCTATCTGCAACAAGTTTAATACCATCTGGGTGGTAGTTGACCGGTTCACCAAGATGGCACATTTCATCCCTCTCACCGGTCTTCCGTCAGCTTCCAAGTTGGCTCAAGTGTTTATACAAGAGATCTTCCGACTTCACGGTCTTCCTGAAGAGATCATCTTGGATCGTGGAGTACAATTTGTAGCCAAATTTTGGCGAAGTTTGTGTCAAGCCCTCCAAGTCAAGTTAAAGTTTTCCACAACTTACCATCCTTAGACCAATGGTCAAACCGAGAGGGTGAATCAGGACTTGGAGGCCTTCCTCCGTATATATGTGTCTTCCTCTCAAGATGACTGGGTTCAACTCCTTCCTTGGGCCGAGTTCAGCCACAACAATCAATACCATTCCTCATCTTCTTCGACACCATTCTTCATTAATTATGGATTCCACCCTAAAGTTCCAGAATTTCAACCGCTTCCCGCAACTTCTGTTCCAGCAGTGGATGTCACCTTGCGTCAGTTTTCAAATAACTGGAAGAACGTCCGCGCAGCCCTGCTTAAAGCCTCATCCAGGTATAAGAAGTTTGCCGATAGGAAGCGTAGAGCGGTTCCTGCTCTCAAGGTGGGTGATTGTGTGTGGTTGTCCACGAAGAATTTGAGGTTGAGAGTTCCCAGCATGAAATTTGCACCTCGCTACATTGGTCCCTTCAAGATTGAACAAGTCATCAATCCTGTTGCCTACAGATTACAGTTACCACCCTTCTTGAAAATACCCAGGACATTTCATGTTTCCTTGTTGAAACCGCTGATCCTGAATCGGTTTCATTCCGCACTTCCTCCAGCTCCCAAAGTTCAGACTCAACGGGGAGTCGAGTACGAGGTGGCCAAGATTTTGAACTCACGTTTCTGTTACGGTCAGTTACAGTATCTCATTGACTGGAAGGGCTATGGTCCTGAAGAACGCTCTTGGACCAATGCCTCAGACGTCCATGCTCCTGCCTTGGTCCGAAATTTCCACTCAAAGTTTCCTTTAAAGCCTAAGAAGTGTCCTGGGGCCACTCCTAAAGGGGGGGGGGGGGTGCTGTCACGATCCGGGTATCTGGACGCCATTACCTGCCGTTTAGGTGTCTTCTGAGACTGGCCCAGCGTTCCAAATCCGGATCTCATCTATGTCAACACTCTGCACATCCCTCCTGTCATTCTGAGACACTACTACAGCGGCGCCATGTTTGAATCCAACATGGCGTCTCCCGTCCTCCGCGGCCTCCGCCGCCGTTACTGTGTTATTGCTGCAGGTTCTCAGAATCATGTATCATGCCTGCCGCGGCCTCTGCTGCCCTCCAAGTGTCTCAGTATTTAACAGTCATCTGGCGTCTCCTGTCCTCCGCGGCCGGCGCCGCCATTATCACTATGTTTGCACATTTCATTTCAAACCAGTTTTCCCTCCAGATTCCAGCATGGGCGCAGCCATGTTGGATTTGATCACATGCTCCAATTCCTCCAATCCACCGTCTCTGGAATCTGCATAATTGCCCAGCCAATGCCTGCATAGCAGCAGGTATAAGTATCCTGTGTCTGGGCCAGATAGATGTCAGTGCTTTGAATGTCATACCTTGTTCCAGTCTCTCTCTCCTGTGGCTTGTTTCTCCAGGTTCCAGTTCCTGTCTCCAGCATCCACAAAGAGACCCGCACCTGCTTTCCATCTTGCAGTGCAGCCTGACTCTACAGCCTTCCGTGGCTGTCCAGTTTCCAGCTATCTACTATCTGCTTCCAAGCAGCCAGCTTTCAACTGATTCCAGCTTCTACCAAACACCGGTGCTGATCCAGCGGATCCTATCTTACCAGCAGTATCCACTACCACCGGTAATCAACTATCAGCTATTCTGTTTCTACGCTCACTAGCATCTCACATCATCCATTCTATATTTCATCACCTGGCTGGTTCCATCCAGCACCCACTCCGTGACTTTAGTACCTGGCTGATTCCATTCAGCACCCACTCTGTGTTTCATTACCTGGCTGATTCCATTCAGCATCCACTCCGTGTTTTACCACCTGGCTGGTTCCATCCAGCTGATACAGCAGCTTACTCAAATTACCAGATTCACCTGTTACAACTACTGGCATGTTCCTCGGCTATCTCCACTACTACAACCAGGCCTGGTAAGGATTTCTATCAAAAGACTTTAACATCTGTTCTAACCTACCAGTGCTCTGCAATACCTTCTACGGTTACGTGTTCCAGGAACTGTGTTATTTGCCACTGTCTTTGATTTACTTTGAATGCTGCTTGTCATTTCACAGAGTCTGTTAAATAAACTTTTATTTTGAATTTTAAACTGGTTGTCATGGTCACACCTTCGGGTAATCAATCTGCACTTACATGTCCAGGGGTCTGATTAAACCTCCCAGGTTTAACTTAATCTCAGCCCCTACAAATGAGGCTTCCTCCCGTCAGCCTAAACCCTCAGTTGTGACAGTAAGCACTGACCATATGAATCCAGCCGGAGACCAGGATCAAGCGGCTAGACCTATGCAAGAACTGTCAGCCAGACTCGAACATCAGGAGGCTGCACAAGGTCACATCATCCGCTGTCTCCAGGATCTCTCTACTCGGCTGGATGGGATTCAGACGACCCTCCGTGGACCTGTCACGTCTGATGCGTCCACCACAGTGACTCCAGCTGTAACCCCACCCACCTTACCCATTTCCATACCACGTCTTCATCTTCCAACGCCAGCAAAATTTGACGGATCTCCAAGGTTCTGCAGGGGATTTCTCAACCAATGCGAAATCCATTTTGAGCTTCAACCTGGCAACTTCCCCAGTGACCGTACCAAAGTTGCTTATATTATTTATTTCTCTCCTCAGTGGCTCAGCCCTTGATTGGGCATCACCGTTATGGGAGAAGTCTGATCCCCTGCTGTCCTCCTATACTGACTTTGTAGCATCATTCAGGCGCATCTTCGACGAGTCGGGCCGGGTTTCCTCTGCTTCATCTGAGATTCTCCGTCTACGCCAGGGAACACGTACTGTGGGACAGTATCTTATACAGTTCAAAATCCTGGCATCTGAACTGGCCTGGAACGACGAGGCCCTGTATGCTGCATTCTGGCATGGCTTGTCAGAACACATTAAAGATGAGTTAGCTACCAGAGACTTGCCTTCTAAGTTGGATGAGCTAATTTCACTATGCACGAAGGTTGATCTACGGTTCAGAGAGAGAGCAACCGAGCGAGGAAGATCATCCGCTCCTAAATCTTCTGCTCCTCCTCCTCGTCAACCATCTCCATCCAAGGATGAGCCTATGCAAATTGGTCGTTCCCGTCTATCTCCCGCTGAGCGCCGAAGACGCCTCTCCGAGTCTCTATGTCTCTACTGTGCAGCTCCGTCGCACACTATCAACGCCTGTCCCAAACATTCGGGAAACTCCAGATCCTAGCTCGCCAAGGAGAGGGCCGGCTAGGAGTAATGATCTCCCTCCATCTCCTCATGATTGTAACCTCCCAGTGTCGCTCCAAATTGCTCAACGTTACAGGAACGTCATTGCCCTCCTTGATTCCGGAGCAGCTGGGAATTTCATAACCGAAGCTTATGTTAAACGGTGGTCCCTACCCACCGAGAGACTGTCCTCGTCCATCTCTTTGACTGCCGTGGATGGCAGCAAGATTTTTGACGCAGTCATTTCCTTAAGGACTCTTCCAGTTCGTCTGAGAGTGGGAGTTCTTCATTCTGAGTATATTTCTTTTCTAGTGATTCCAAGAGCCACACATCCAGTGGTTTTAGGCCTTCCATGGCTCCGTCTCCACAACCCATCAATTGACTGGACGACTACGCAAATACTGGCATGGGGTCCCTCCTGTGCTGAGACTTGTTTAGCCAAAGTTCTTGCTGTTTGTTCTTCCTTCCCCAGGTCATCTGATGTTCCACCTCCTCCATATCAAGACTTCACGGACGTGTTCAGTAAAGCCTCTGCTGATATCCTTCCTCCTCATAGAGAATGGGACTGCCCAATCGACCTCATTCCAGGGAAGGTTCCACCGCGAGGCCGAACTTATCCGTTGTCTCTGCCTGAGACACACTCCATGGAAGAGTACATCAAAGAGAACCTGGCGAAGGGTTTCATCCGACCATCTTCTTCTCCAGCCGGCGCAGGCTTCTTCTTTGTTAAGAAGAAAGACGGTGGTCTGCGTCCGTGTATCGACTACAGAGGTCTGAACGACATTACCGTTAAGAACCGATACCCTTTACCCCTGATTACAGAACTCTTCGATAGAGTTAGTGGTGCAACCATTTTTACAAAGCTGGACTTGAGGGGTGCCTACAATCTCATCCGGATCCGTGAGGGTGACGAGTGGAAGACCGCCTTTAACACCCGTGACGGACATTATGAGTACCCCATCATGCCCTTCGGATTGAGCAACGCTCCAGCAGTCTTCCAGCACTTCGTGAATGAGATCTTCAGGGACATCTTATACCGCCATGTCGTGGTTTATCTAGATGACATCCTCATCTTTGCTAATAATCTAGAAGATCATCGTTTCTGGGTAAAGGAGGTTCTTTCCCGTCTCCGTGTCAACCACCTCTATTGTAAATTGGAGAAGTGTATGTTTGAAGTTAAAACCATTCCGTTTCTAGGTTACATTGTGTCCGGTTCCGGACTAGAGATGGATCCTGAGAAACTCCAAGCAATCCAGAATTGGCCTATACCCTTAACCCTCAAAGGGGTCCAGAGGTTCTTAGGGTTCGCCAATTATTATAGAAAGTTTATACGAGACTTTTCCACCATTGTGGCGCCTATCACTGCATTAACTAAGAAAGGTGCTAATCCGTCCAAGTGGTCCGAAGAAGCTACGCAGGCCTTTCACCTTCTGAAGCAACGGTTCATCTCTGCACCAGTTCTGAAACAGCCCGACACCGACTCTCCTTTTATCTTAGAGGTAGATGCCTCCTCCGTTGGAGTAGGAGCGGTGTTATCCCAGAGGGCCAAAGATGTACATCTACATCCTTGCAGTTTCTTCTCCCGGAAGTTCTCCCCAGCTGAGCGCAACTATGCCATTGGCGATCAGGAGTTGCTAGCCATCAAGCTCGCTCTGGAGGAGTGGAGATACCTGTTGGAGGGAGCTTCTCATTCAATCACCATACTTACCGACCACAAAAATCTTTTATATCTCAAAGGCGCACAATGTCTGAACCCTCGTCAGGCCAGATGGGCACTTTTCTTCTCTAGGTTTGACTTTAAACTCCAGTTCTGTCCGGGTTCTCAGAATCGTAAGGCCGATGCCCTTTCCCACTCATGGGAGCAAGAAAATGAGTCCGAGTCTGCAGACAAGCATCCTATTATTAATCCGTTGGCATTCTCCACGGTAGGGATGGACTCTACGCCCCCGCCAGGGAAAAGTTTTGTTAAGCCAGTTCTAAGGAAGAAGCTCATGCATTGGGCCCACGCTTCCCGTTTTGCTGGACATACAGGCATTCAGAAAACCCTGGAGTTTATCTCTAGGTCCTACTGGTGGCCAACTCTGAAGAAGGACGTTATGGAATTTATTGCCTCCTGCCCAAAGCGTGCCCAACACAAAGTCTCCTGCCAGTCGCCTGCGGGGCAACTGGTTCCATTATCTGTTCCCCGTCGACCATGGACCCATTTGTCGATGGACTTTGTTACCGATCTACCTATCTGCAACAAGTTTAATACCATCTGGGTGGTAGTTGACCGGTTCACCAAGATGGCACATTTCATCCCTCTCACCGGTCTTCCGTCAGCTTCCAATTTGGCTCAAGTGTTTATACAAGAGATCTTCCGACTTCACGGTCTTCCTGAAGAGATCATCTCGGATCGTGGAGTACAATTTGTAGCCAAATTTTGGCGAAGTTTGTGTCAAGCCCTCCAAGTCAAGTTAAAGTTTTCCACAGCTTACCATCCTCAGACCAATGGTCAAACCGAGAGGGTGAATCAGGACTTGGAGGCCTTCCTCCGTATATATGTGTCTTCCTCTCAAGATGACTGGGTTCAACTCCTTCCTTGGGCCGAGTTCAGCCACAACAATCAATACCATTCCTCATCTTCTTCGACACCATTCTTCATTAATTATGGATTCCACCCTAAAGTTCCAGAATTTCAACCGCTTCCCGCAACTTCTGTTCCAGCAGTGGATGTCACCTTGCGTCAGTTTTCAAATAACTGGAAGAACGTCCGCGCAGCCCTGCTTAAAGCCTCATCCAGGTATAAGAAGTTTGCCGATAGGAAGCGTAGAGCGGTTCCTGCTCTCAAGGTGGGTGATTGTGTGTGGTTGTCCACGAAGAATTTGAGGTTGAGAGTTCCCAGCATGAAATTTGCACCTCGCTACATTGGTCCCTTCAAGATTGAACAAGTCATCAATCCTGTTGCCTACAGATTACAGTTACCACCCTTCTTGAAAATACCCAGGACATTTCATGTTTCCTTGTTGAAACCGCTGATCCTGAATCGGTTTCATTCCACACTTCCTCCAGCTCCCAAAGTTCAGACTCAACGGGGAGTCGAGTACGAGGTGGCCAAGATTTTGAACTCACGTTTCCGTTACGGTCAGTTACAGTATCTCATTGACTGGAAGGGCTATGGTCCTGAAGAACGCTCTTGGACCAATGCCTCAGACGTCCATGCTCCTGCCTTGGTCCGAAATTTCCACTCAAAGTTTCCTTTAAAGCCTAAGAAGTGTCCTGGGGCCACTACTAAAGGGGGGGGTGGGGTGCTGTCACGATCCGGGTATCTGGACGCCATTACCTGTCGTTTAGGTGTCTTCTGAGACTGGCCCAGCGTTCCAAATCCGGATCTCATCTGTGTCAACACTCTGCACATCCCTCCTGTCATTCTGAGACACTACCACAGCGGCGCCATGTTTGAATCCAACATGGCGTCTCCCGTCCTCCGCGGCCTCCGCCGCCGTTACTGTGTTATTGCTGCAGGTTCTCAGAATCATGTATCATGCCTGCCGCGGCCTCTGCTGCCCTTCAAGTGTCTCAGCATTTAACAGTCATCTGGCGTCTCCTGTCCTCCGCGGCCGGCGCCGCCATTATCACTATGTTTGCACATTTCATTTCAAACCAGTTTTCCCTCCAGATTCCAGCATGGGTGCAGCCATGTTGGATTTGATCACATGCTCCAATTCCTCCAATCCACCGTCTCTGGAATCTGCATAATTGCCCAGCCAATGCCTGCATAGCAGCAGGTATAAGTATCCTGTGTCTGGGCCAGATAGATGTCAGTGCTTTGAATGTCATACCTTGTTCCAGTCTCTCTCTCCTGTGGCTTGTTTCTCCAGGTTCCAGTTCCTGTCTCCAGCATCCACAAAGAGACCCGCACCTGCTTTCCATCTTGCAGTGCAGCCTGACTCTACAGCCTTCCGTGGCTGTCCAGTTTCCAGCTATCTACTATCTGCTTCCAAGCAGCCAGCTTTCAACTGATTCCAGCTTCTACCAAACACCGGTGCTGATCCAGCGGATCCTATCTTACCAGCAGTATCCACTACCACTGGTAATCGACTATCAGCTATTCTGTTTCTACGCTCACTAGCATCTCACATCATCCATTCTATATTTCATCACCTGGCTGGTTCCATCCAGCACCCACTCCGTGACTTTAGTACCTGGCTGATTCCATTCAGCACTCACTCTGTGTTTCATTACCTGGCTGATTCCATTCAGCATCCACTCCGTGTTTTACCACCTGGCTGGTTCCATCCAGCTTATACAGCAGCTTACTCAAATTACCAGATTCACCTGTTACAACTACTGGCATGTTCCTCGGCTATCTCCACTACTACAACCAGGCCTGGTAAGGATTTCTATCAAAGGACTTTAACATCTGTTCTAACCTACCAGTGCTCTGCAATACCTTCTACGGTTACGTGTTCCAGGAACTGTGTTATTTGCCACTGTCTTTGATTTACTTTGAATGCTGCTTGTCATTTCACGGAGTCTGTTAAATAAACTTTTATTTTGAATTTTAAACTGGTTGTCATGGTCACACCTTCGGGTAATCAATCTGCACTTACATGTCCAGGTGTCTGATTAAACCTCCCAGGTTTAACTTAATCTCAGCCCCTACAACTGAGGCTTCCTCCCGTCAGCCTAAACCCTCAGTTGTGACACTGTCATTGAGAATTGTATTTTTCATCACTCTCCTTATCACCCTCATTATTGTTGTGTTATTGGAATATGCATATATCTGTAAATAGATTGATTGTCCTATTGAATTACTACATGCGTATTGTAAGATATGGTCAACTGTGAACTAATATTCTTTAATTCCATCTTATTCTTGTGGTTGTCTAATTTTTGAGAATGTGCCACCTGTATTATAGTAACAGCATAGAGTGTGCCACCCTTATTACAGTAACAGCAGAGTTGTGCCACCTGTTTTATAGTAACAGCAGAGCCTGCATCACTTGTATTAGTAACAGCATAAAGTGTGCCACATGTATAATAGGAACAGCATAGAGTGCACCGCTTGAATTATAGTAACAGCATAGAGTGCGCCACCTGAATTATAGTAACAACATACTGTGCGCCACATATATTATAGTAACAGCATAGGGTGCGCCACATGTATTATAGTAGTAACAGAGTCTGCACCACCTGCATTATAGTAACAACAGAGCATGTGCCACCTGTATTATAGTAACAGCATAGAGTGCACCACCTGTATTATAGTAATAGCCGGGTCTGTGCTACTTGTATTATAGTAGCAGTGGGGTCTGCTCAATCTGTATTACAAGTAGAGATGAGCGGGTTCGGTTCCTCGGGATCCGAACCCCCCTGAACTTCACCCATTTTACACAGTTCCGAGGCAGCCTCGGATCTTCCCGCCTTGCTCGGTTAACCATAACGCGACCAAACGTCATCATCCCGCTGTCGGATTCTAGCGAGATTCGTATTCTATATAAGGAGCCGCACGTCGCCGCCATTTTCACTCGTGCTTTGGAGATTGAACAGAGAGGACGTGGCAGCGTTCTCTCCCTGAAAAGATCCGTAATCTGTGCTCAGTGTGCTGAAAATATCCGTGCTCAGTGTGCTGCAAATAATCTGTGCTCAGTGTGCTGAAAATATCTACGTTCTCTGCCTGAAAAATGCTCCATATCTGTGCTCAGTGTGCTGCAAATATCTGATCAGTGTGCTGCATTGTGGGGACTGGGGACCACCAGTATATAATATATATACTTTTCTATAGCTTCTATACTGCTTGTCAGGACACATGGTCACAGTTACACTGCTCTGTACTGATATATTATATACAGTAATATATATACTTTTCTATAGCTTCTATACTGCTTTTCAGGACACACATGTGTCAGTTACACCGCTCTGTACTACTACTGATATACAGTAATATATATACTTTTCTATAGCTTCTATACTGCTTGTCAGGACACACATGTGTCACAGTTACACCGCTCTGTACTGATATGTACAATAATTTTAAATCATTTTCTATAGCTTCTATACTGCTTGTCAGGACACACATGTGTCACAGTTACACCGCTATGTACTGATATATACAATAATTTTAAATCATTTTCTATAGCTTCTATACTGCTTGTCAGGACACACATGTGTCACAGTTACACTGCTCTGTACTGATATATACAATAATTTAAAATAATTTTCTATAGCTTCTATACTGCTTGTCAGGATACACATGTGTCACAGTTACACCGCTCTGTACTACTACTGATATACAATAATATATATACTTTTCTATAGCTTCTATACTGCTTGTCAGGACACATGGGTCACAGTTACACTGCTCTGTCTGTACTGATATATACAATAATATATATACTTTTCTATAGCTTCTAATATTACAGTGCAGCATTTTGGTGACTAACAGTATATAGTTGTACAGTAGGCCATTGCTGTATCTTGCAGCTCTGTGTCACTGCAAGTATCCATCCATTCCATTTTCTTCCAGTGATTTGGACCAACAATACCATTGATTAGAACTAATAATTCTAGTGATTTTGTCATTTTCTTCCAGTGATTTGTACCAATAATATCATTGATTAGATTAGAACGAATAATTCCAGTGATTTTGTCATTTTCTTCCAGTGATTTGGACCAATAATACCATTGATTAGAACGAATAATTCCAGTGATTTTGTCATTTTCTTCCAGTGATTTGGACCAATAATACCATTGATTAGAAGTTAGAAAGAATAATTCCAGTGATTTTGTCATTTTCTTTCAGTGATTTGGACCAATAATACCATTGTTTAGAATGAATAATTCCAGTGATTTTGTCATTTTCTTCCAGTGATTTGGACCAATAATACCATTGATTAGATTAGAATGAATAATTCCAGTGATTTTGTCATTTTCTTCCAGTGATTTGGACCAATAATACCATTGATTAGAACGAATAATTCCAGTGATTTTGTCATTTTCTTCCAGTGATTTGGACCAATAATACCATTGGTTAGAATGAATAATTCCAGTGATTTTGTCATTTTCTTCCAGTGATTTGGACCAATAATACCATTGATTAGAAGTTAGAAAGAATAATTCCAGTGATTTTGTCATTTTCTTTCAGTGATTTGGACCAATAATACCATTGATTAGAACGAATAATTCCAGTGATTTTGTCATTTTCTTCCAGTGATTTGGACCAATAATACCATTGATTAGATTAGAATGAATAATTCCAGTGATTTTGTCATTTTCTTCCAGTGATTTGGACCAATAATACCATTGATTAGAACGAATAATTCCAGTGATTTTGTCATTTTCTTCCAGTGATTTGGACCAATAATACCATTGGTTAGAATGAATAATTCCAGTGATTTTGTCATTTTCTTCCAGTGATTTGGACCAATAATACCATTGATTAGAACGAATAATTCCAGTGATTTTGTCATTTTCTTCCAGTGATTTGGACCAATAATACCATTGATTAGAACAAATAATTCCAGTGATTTTGTCATTTTCTTCCAGTGATTTGGACCAATAATCCCATTGATTAGAACAAATAATTCCAGTGATTTTGTCATTTTCATCCAGTGATTTGGACCAATAATACGGTACCATTGATTAGATTAGAACGAATAATTCCAGTGATTTTGTCATTTTCTTCCAGTGATTTGGACCAATAATACCATTGATTAGAACAAATAATTCCAGTGATTTTGTCATTTTCTTCCAGTGATTTGGACCAATAATACCATTGATTAGATTAGAACGAATAATTCCAGTGATTTTGTCATTTTCTTCCAGTGATTTGGACCAATAATACCATTGATTAGAACGAATAATTCCAGTGATTTTGTCATTTTCTTCCAGTGATTTGGACCAATAATACCATTGATTAGAAGTTAGAACGAATAATTCCAGTGATTTTGTCATTTTCTTCCAGCGATTTGGACCAATAATACCATTGATTAGATTAGAACGAATAATTCCAGTGATTTTGTCATTTTCTTCCAGTGATTTGGACCAATAATACCATTGATTAGAACGAATAATTCCAGTGATTTTGTCATTTTCTTCCAGTGATTTGGACCAATAATACCATTGATTAGAAGTTAGAACGAATAATTCCAGTGATTTTGTCATTTTCTTCCAGTGATTTGGACCAATAATACCATTGATTAGAATGAATAATTCCAGTGATTTTGTCATTTTCTTCCAGTGATTTGGACCAATAATACCATTGATTAGATTAGAACGAATAATTCCAGTGATTTTGTCATTTTCTTCCAGTGATTTGGACCAATAATACCATTGATTAGAACGAATAATTCCAGTGATTTTGTCATTTTCTTCCAGTGATTTGGACCAATAATACCATTGATTAGAAGTTAGAACGAATAATTCCAGTGATTTTGTCATTTTCTTCCAGTGATTTGGACCAATAATACCATTGATTAGAACTAATAATTCCTGTGATATTGAGGTGTTTGTGTCACTTAGCTTAGCCGTCCAGCGACCACAGTGCACCTCTTTTTCCCTTTTCTTTGCATCATGTGCTGTTTGGGGCCAATTTTTTTAAGTGCCATCCTGTCTGACAGTGCAGTGCCACTCCTGGATGGGCCAGGTGTTTGTGCCGCCCTCTTGGGTCGCTTTTCTTAGTCATCCAGCGACCTCGGTGCAAATTTTAGGACTAAAGATAGTATTGTGAGGTGTGAGGTGTTCAGAATAGACTGGAAACGTGTGGAAATTGTGGTTATTGAGGTTAATACTATAGGATCAAAATTTCCCCCAAATTCTATGATTTGAGCTGTTTTTGAGGGGGTTTTGAAAAAAAACACCCGAATCCAAAACACACTCGAATCCGACAAAAAATTTTCAGGGAGGTTTTGCCAAAACGCGTCCGAATCTAAAACACGGCCGCGGAACCGAATCCAAAACCAAAACACAAAATCTGAAAAATGTCCGGAGTACATCTCTAATTACAAGTAACATAGTAGTCTGCGTCACCTGTATGATACTAACAGAGTAGTCTGTGCCACCTGTATTATAGTAACAGCGAAGTCTGCGTCACTTGTAATATAATAACAGCAAAGTCTGCGTCACCTGTATTATAGTAACAGCGGAGTCTACGCCACCTGTATTATAGTAACAGTGGAGTGTGCGCCACTTGTATTATAGTAACAGCAGAGAATGTGTCACCGGTATTATAATAACAGCATTGAGTGCGCCACATGTATTATAGTAACAACAGAGTCTGTACCACCTGCATTATAGCAACAGCGGAGTCTGCCCCACCTGGTTTATAGTAACAGCAAAGTCTGCACCATCTGTATTATAGTACTAATGAAGTCTACGCCCCCTGTATTATAGTAAGAACGGAGTCTTCCCCACCTGTATTATAGCATACCCTCCAACTGTACCTTTTTGGCAGGTACAGTACCTTTTTTTATGGTCTGTACTGATTTTTGGCTCTCCAAACTTCAATTGAAAGTATAGGAAAAGGGGCATGGCCACGTCCCCTTTACCCGTGACCACGCCTTTACTAATTTGTACCGATTTTTATGTTTAAAATGTTGGAGGGTATGTTATAGTAATAGGACACTAGAGTGTAACTCAACTGTACAATGATAATGCAGCACCAGAGTCTGACCCGGCTGTACTATAACAAAATATCAGTGCCTGCTCCTCTTATTGTACAGCAACCTGACATCAGAGCCTGCTCAGTCTATTGAATAATAATAATATCATTACTATCTGCTGCTAGACACAGCAACTGATACTCTCTGTTCTTGCTTCCTTGTGGGAATGATAGAAGGAAGACAGAGCTCAGGCCAAGGGAAAATGGGCGCCACTCCTAACTTAATTACATGGCCAGGGAACATATTGCTGCCGGGCTGGTATACAAGAAAATGGCTGGCGACCTCCTGCAGTGGAGACATGTAATTTTCTTTATCGTATTACAAGTGCAGATGGATTACTACCAGTGGCAGATTTTACCTATGAGCTACAGGACTGCAGTTCCCCCTGGAAAATCCACCACCTGAGCTCAGTGACAGTGAAGCCAGATGCAGTCCGTGACTGCACTGGCTTCACTGTGACTGGCAGTGACTTCCTATTACAAGTCCTCACTGTCAGTCACAGACACTACAGGCAGTCCCATTGGGAGGTGATTCCTCCCTCCGGTACTGCCAGACCAGGCTGTGATTAGCAGAGAGCTGGCTTCCTGTAGGAAGCCATTCCCTGCCTGATCATCAGCCTTAGCCGGCTTCTATGAGCTGCAATCGATGCAGTTCTTAGAAGCCGGGGGTTTGCGCATGCACAGACCGGCCGCCGCTGCCGCTGGCACCTGCCAGATTCAGTGCGCAGGTGCTGGGACCTGGCTGACAAGCTGTCTCCTCTCCTCTCCGGGCAGGCATGGGTAGCGGCAGCTCTCCTTCCACAGTTAGGTAGGAGCTGCCGCTGATTATTACAGTTTCAGATGGAAGGGGCAGGGCCATAGGGAGATCTCATCCTTTAACATGGGTCCTTCTCCTGCTCCCGGACAGCAGAGGCTGCTGGGACTTGTAGTTTTTTTTAGTAGTTATTACTTTAGTAGTAGAATCCGGTGAGACAGATGCCAATTCTATCTCACTTTATTCTCACTCAAGTCCTGGCTATCCCCCTTGATGGCGACCCTGCCTACATTACTGTACCACATTGTTGTCAGCCATCATCAGAGTATATTTGCATCATCTTGTGATACTGATCTGAAGGGGTGATTCAGGGGGCCTGTGTGCAGTCTGTGCAGGCTCCCCCCTCTCTTGCCAGCACATGTCCCCAGTAGACCCTGGTACTGTGCCAGAGTCTACTGTGCAGGCGCCACTCTCCCTGTGATTTCAGTAGAGCACATGCGCAGGTTTCTGGAAACATGGCATCCACTCCATATTACCAATTACATCTGTGGCGCCAACGGAGAAATAAGTGAATAGGTGCATCATGGTGTGCAGTGTGGGCCACCTATACCCAGGACCCATGTGCACCCATTATAGATATGCACATGATTATCTGGTTACAAGTGAGTTCATTAATAAACAAAAAAAGTCCTCTCTACTACTAAATTTAAGGGTCTATTTACTACTTACCTTGGATGGAGATAAAGTGGACGCAGTGGCGTCACAAGGTGGGTGTGGGGGGTGCGGCCCGCAACTGGGTGTCACCCGCCGAGGGGTGACACCAAAATGCCGGATCCTGCTCAGTGACAGGAGCCGAGTGCTGCACTGTTACATTATGTGCAGCACTCGGCTCCTGTCATTGAGCAGGAGCCTGCACTGCAGAAACAGCACTCCGCGGGAGGCAGCCCGCACCTCCCGAACCCCCCAACTGACGAAAAACAGGGGTCGGGATGCAAAGCCCCACCCACTCCTTGAGAAGCCACGCCCCTTTTCTGCCGGCGCCGCACCGGGTGCACAAGACGTAAAAGATGCCTCTGAGTGGACAGAGATAAAGTACCAGCCAATTAGCTCCTTACTGTCATTTTTCAAACCCAGCCTGTGACATGGCAGCCAAGAGTTGATTGGCCGGTACTTTATCTTCATCCACTTTATCTCCATCCAAGGCTTAGTAAATAGACCCCTTATTCCCATTAGCACATGTGGGTGGATATATGCCATCCAGGAGCGGATTGGGAACAAAAAGCGCCCCCTGGATAATTTGTACTAGTGGCCCCACATGGGCAGCACCAGAGGTGTAAGGTCTAGCCATGGGCCGTGGCAGCAGCACCCTCCCCCCAAGACTTTACAGATAGTGGGCATGTCCAGCATCAAGGGGGAAGTGAAAAAGAAATAAAATTAAATATTCTGAGCACATTGTATGATACACATTCAGAATTTAGGAAACTATATCATTCTTTAGCAAGATATATTGTCTTGCTTATTACACCAACTGTATCCCAATCACTATTCACTCAATCTTATATGTCAGCCAAGCAGGCAGACAGAGCATACACTAGATCATCTGCAATCACAGGCTAAGTGGCAAAGTCATTTTCATATATGCAAATTATTTTGCATCTTATTCATTATGTCTATAAAAAGGACCACATGTCCTCAAACAAAACAGGCCCTACGGGTGCGTCGGCCCACCGGGGATCTTCCCTGTTAACCCTATGGCCAATCCGCCTCTGATGCCATCTGAGTCAGCTAATTTACCTGTCCTAATTTTGTTTAAGGATGAACTGCACCTTGTCCGAAAGTTTTTTTAATAAAAAAAATCAAAAATATCATGGCGTTGTTACTTATATGATCACAGAAGACTTTGGTGCGTAAAAAAAGCATAATTTGTCCTAGAAGATAAATTATCCTAATTATTGTATCATTTGCACAGTTTATATTCCATGTACCTCCTAATATTTCAAATTTAGAAACTATAATAATACAGATTACAGCATGTAGACTGACATTCTTTGTAATCAATGGAGGAGTTCAGAGAGAAAGCATGTAACAGAGCAGAAACAGGGGTTTAACGTAAGAGTGAGAGAAAGGGGATTGGATCAGAAACAGACAGTTCGGCGTCATATCACGGTGGGAAACCAGTTACACGCCAAATACAGATCATTGATCCCTTATTGAATATATGCATTGTTTGATGGATTGCAGGTAATACATTGCACATATTCACCATCTCTTCTTTAGCACACAGTTACAGAATATTATGTCAAATAAGCCAAATATCTAGCTTGGATATACACTAAAAGACTTCCTGACGGGCAGTTCGTTTCCATAGCTACTGTATGAAATTGTGATGGAACCATACAACATGAATAAAGTGAGCTAGAGATACATTTTCTAAAACATAGAGATCGATTTATTAAAGCTTGGAGAAAGAAAAAGGGGCCCATGTACTAAGCTTTGGAGAGTAAAAAAGTGGATGTAGATAAATACCAACCAATCAGCTCCTAACTGGCATTTATCAAAACCGCCTGTAAAATGACATGAACCAATGGGTTAGTACCTTATCTCACTCCCAGGGCCGGCAGCTGCCTATGGGCGGCAGCCACTAGAGGGCGGCATGCTCCTCCTGAATCAGTTTTAGTGCTGTTAAATGGCAGCAGTGTGACCCTGTGCTGCCAGCTACACAAAAAAACGCAGCCCGCAGCCTTATCCTCCTTCCCACCTCCTTCTGAAATCCTTACTGCAACAAGCGGTGTAAAAGGGGCCACCCCTCCTACCTGATTGTACAGCCAATGGGGAGAGAGTCAGTGCGGAAACATCCGGGGACTCCTGAGGCGAGGGGTTAAAATGCAGTGTGCCCGGAGGCAGGGCCGGCGACAGGGGGGGTCAAAGGGGACAACTGTACCGGGCCCAAAGGGTCAGAGGGGGCCCCAAGGATATGCCACTTAGTGACCCTCAGGGATGTGAGCCGTCTTGTCCAAATAGGGCAGCGAGCTGTAGGTGGTGTGGGCGCAGCCTCAGAGTAAACAGGAGGTCGGGGGTAGCAAGTCTGCGCTGTATAGGACTGAGACAGCTGGCCATGTGAAGAGTGCCAGGGCTCCCTAAGGGCTTAGTACAAAAGTACAAAATGAAAAAGGGGGTGTGCTCTCTACAATGGAGCCTCAGAGTGACAGGAGCCTCATACACACAGTCATTATGCGGCACAAGTGTGCACCTGCTAGTCCGGTCCCTATCTGTTGCAAGCAGTTATGGGACATGGCAGCAGCTCCGCTGGGCAGGATTCCTGTGCCCTGTGCTGGCCTCTTCTGGTGGGGTGTGAGGGCCGCATGGTACCTGCTGTGTGGTGTGCGGGTCTGGATAGTGGAAAGTGCAGCGCAGGTGAATCTCTCCCCGGGGTAAGAGTGGATTGGTGAGGGTATATATTAGAGATGAGCGGGTTCGGTTTCTCTGAATCCGAACCCGCACGAACTTCATGTTTTTTTCACGGGTCCGAGCAGACTCGGATCCTCCCGCCTTGCTCGGTTAACCCGAGCGCGCCCGAACGTCATCATGACGCTGTCGGATTCTCGCGAGACTCGGATTCTATATAAGGAGCCGCGCGTCGCCGCCATTTTCACACGTGCATTGAGATTGATAGGGAGAGGACGTGGCTGGCGTCCTCTCCATTTAGATTAGGGTTGAGAGAGAGAGAGAGAGATTGACCTGAGGCTGTGATACTGTAGAAGAGAGTGCAGAGTTTAGTGACTGACGACCACAGTGACCACCAGACAGTGCAGTTGTTTGTTTTATTTAATATATCCGTTCTCTGCCTGAAAAAAACGATACACACAGTGACTCAGTCACATACCATATCTGTGTGCACTGCTCAGCCCAGTGTGCTGCATCAATGTATATATATATCTGACTGTGCTCAGCTCACACAGCTTATAATTGTGGGGGAGACTGGGGAGCACTGCAGTGCCAGTTATAGGTTATAGCAGGAGCCAGGAGTACATAATATTATATTAAAATTAAACAGTGCACACTTTTGCTGCAGGAGTGCCACTGCCAGTGTGACTAGTGACCAGTGACCTGACCACCAGTATATATAATATTAGTAGTATACTATCTCTTTATAAACCAGTCTATATTAGCAGCAGACACAGTACAGTGCGGTAGTTCACGGCTGTGGCTACCTCTGTGTCGGCACTCGGCAGCCCGTCCATAATTGTATATACCACCTAACCGTGGTTTTTTTTTCTTTCTTTATAGTCATACTAGTTACGAGTATACTATCTCTTTATCAACCAGTCTATATTAGCAGCAGACACAGTACAGTGCGGTAGTTCACGGCTGTGGCTACCTCTGTGTCGGCACTCGGCAGCCCGTCCATAATTGTATATACCACCTAACCGTGGTTTTTTTTTCTTTCTTTATACATACATACTAGTTACGAGTATACTATCTCTTTATCAACCAGTCTATATTAGCAGCAGACACAGTACAGTGCGGTAGTTCACGGCTGTGGCTACCTCTGTGTCGGCACTCGGCAGCCCGTCCATAATTGTATATACCACCTAACCGTGGTTTTTTTTTCTTTCTTTATACATACATACTAGTTACGAGTATACTATCTCTTTATCAACCAGTCTATATATTAGCAGCAGACACAGTACAGTGCGGTAGTTCACGGCTGTGGCTACCTCTGTGTCGGCACTCGGCAGCCCGTCCATAATTGTATATACCACCTAACCGTGGTTTTTTTTTCTTTCTTTATACATACATACTAGTTACGAGTATACTATCTCTTTATCAACCAGTCTATATATTAGCAGCAGACACAGTACAGTGCGGTAGTTCACGGCTGTGGCTACCTCTGTGTCGGCACTCGGCAGCCCGTCCATAATTGTATATACCACCTAACCGTGGTTTTTTTTTCTTTCTTTATACATACATACTAGTTACGAGTATACTATCTCTTTATCAACCAGTCTATATTAGCAGCAGACACAGTACAGTGCGGTAGTTCACGGCTGTGGCTACCTCTGTGTCGGCACTCGGCAGCCCGTCCATAATTGTATATACCACCTAACCGTGGTTTTTTTTTCTTTATTTATACATACATACTAGTTACGAGTATACTATCTCTTTATCAACCAGTCTATATATTAGCAGCAGACACAGTACAGTGCGGTAGTTCACGGCTGTGGCTACCTCTGTGTCGGCACTCGGCAGCCCGTCCATAATTGTATATACCACCTAACCGTGGTTTTTTTTTCTTTCTTTATAGTCATACTAGTTACGAGTATACTATCTCTTTATCAACCAGTCTATATTAGCAGCAGACACAGTACAGTGCGGTAGTTCACGGCTGTGGCTACCTCTGTGTCGGCACTCGGCAGCCCGTCCATAATTGTATATACCACCTAACCGTGGTTTTTTTTTCTTTCTTTATACATACATACTAGTTACAAGTATACTATCTCTTTATCAACCAGTCTATATTAGCAGCAGACACAGTACAGTGCGGTAGTTCATGGCTGTGGCTACCTCTGTGTCGGCACTCGGCAGCCCGTCCATAATTGTATATACCACCTAACCGTGTTTTTTTTTTCTTTCTTTATACATACATACTAGTTACGAGTATACTATCTCTTTATCAACCAGTCTATATATTAGCAGCAGACACAGTACAGTGCGGTAGTTCACGGCTGTGGCTACCTCTGTGTCGGCACTCGGCAGCCCGTCCATAATTGTATATACCACCTAACCGTGGTTTTTTTTTCTTTCTTTATACATACATACTAGTTACGAGTATACTATCTCTTTATCAACCAGTCTATATATTAGCAGCAGACACAGTACAGTGCGGTAGTTCACGGCTGTGGCTACCTCTGTGTCGGCACTCGGCAGCCCGTCCATAATTGTATATACCACCTAACCGTGGTTTTTTTTTCTTTCTTTATACATACATACTAGTTACGAGTATACTATCTCTTTATCAACCAGTCTATATTAGCAGCAGACACAGTACAGTGCGGTAGTTCACGGCTGTGGCTACCTCTGTGTCGGCACTCGGCAGCCCGTCCATAATTGTATATACCACCTAACCGTGTTTTTTTTTTCTTTCTTTATACATACATACTAGTTACGAGTATACTATCTCTTTATCAACCAGTCTATATATTAGCAGCAGACACAGTACAGTGCGGTAGTTCACGGCTGTGGCTACCTCTGTGTCGGCACTCGGCAGCCCGTCCATAATTGTATATACCACCTAACCGTGGTTTTTTTTTCTTTCTTTATAGTCATACTAGTTACGAGTATACTATCTCTTTATCAACCAGTCTATATTAGCAGCAGACACAGTACAGTGCGGTAGTTCACGGCTGTGGCTACCTCTGTGTCGGCACTCGGCAGCCCGTCCATAATTGTATATACCACCTAACCGTGGTTTTTTTTTCTTTCTTTATACATACATACTAGTTACGAGTATACTATCTCTTTATCAACCAGTCTATATATTAGCAGCAGACACAGTACAGTGCGGTAGTTCACGGCTGTGGCTACCTCTGTGTCGGCACTCGGCAGCCCGTCCATAATTGTATACTAGTATCCAATCCATCCATCTCCATTGTTTACCTGAGGTGCCTTTTAGTTGTGCCTATTAAAATATGGAGAACAAAAATGTTGAGGTTCCAAAATTAGGGAAAGATCAAGATCCACTTCCACCTCGTGCTGAAGCTGCTGCCACTAGTCATGGCCGAGACGATGAAATGCCAGCAACGTCGTCTGCCAAGGCCGATGCCCAATGTCATAGTAGAGAGCATGTCAAATCCAAAACACCAAATATCAGTAAAAAAAGGACTCCAAAACCTAAAATAAAATTGTCGGAGGAGAAGCGTAAACTTGCCAATATGCCATTTACCACACGGAGTGGCAAGGAACGGCTGAGGCCCTGGCCTATGTTCATGGCTAGTGGTTCAGCTTCACATGAGGATGGAAGCACTCAGCCTCTCGCTAGAAAAATGAAAAGACTAAAGCTGGCAAAAGCAGCAGCACCGCAAGGAACTGTGCGTTCTTCGAAATCCCAAATCCACAAGGAGAGTCCGACTCCAATTGTGTCGGTTGCGATGCCTGACCTTCCCAACACTGGACGTGAAGAGCATGCGCCTTCCACCATTTGCACGCCCCCTGCAAGTGATGGAAGGAGCACCCGCAGTCCAGTTCCTGATAGTCAGATTGAAGATGTCAGTGTTGAAGTACACCAGGATGAGGAGGATATGGGTGTTGCTGGCGCTGGGGAGGAAATTGACCAGGAGGATTCTGATGGTGAGGTGGTTTGTTTAAGTCAGGCACCCGGGGAGACACCTGTTGTCTGTGGTAGGAATATGGCCGTTGACATGCCTGGTGAAAATACCAAAAAAATCAGCTCTTCGGTGTGGAAGTATTTCACCAGAAATGCGGACAACAGGTGTCAAGCCGTGTGTTCCCTTTGTCAAGCTGTAATAAGTAGGGGTAAGGACGTTAACCACCTCGGAACATCCTCCCTTATACGTCACCTGCAGCGCATTCATAATAAGTCAGTGACAAGTTCAAAAACTTGGGCCGACAGCGGAAGCAGTCCACTGACCAGTAAATCCCTTCCTCTTGTAACCAAGCTCACGCAAACCACCCCACCAACTCCCTCAGTGTCAATTTCCTCCTTCCCCAGGAATGCCAATAGTCCTGCAGGCCATGTCACTGGCAATTCTGACGAGTCCTCTCCTGCCTGGGATTCCTCCGATGCATCCTTGCATGTAACGCCTACTGCTGCTGGCGCTGCTGTTGTTGCTGCTGGGAGTCGATGGTCATCCCAGAGGGGAAGTCGTAAGACCACTTTTACTACTTCCACCAAGCAATTGACTGTCCAACAGTCCTTTGCGAGGAAGATGAAATATCACAGCAGTCATCCTACTGCAAAGCGGATAACTGAGGCCTTGACATCCTGGGTGGTGAGAAACGTGGTTCCGGTATCCATCATTACTGCAGAGCCAACTAGAGACTTGTTGGAGGTACTGTGTCCCCGGTACCAAATACCATCTAGGTTCCATTTCTCTAGGCAGGCGATACCGAAAATGTACACAGACCTCAGAAAAAGAGTCACCAGTGTCCTAAAAAATGCAGCTGTACCCAATGTCCACTTAACCACGGACATGTGGACAAGTGGAGCAGGGCAGGGTCAGGACTATATGACTGTGACAGCCCACTGGGTAGATGTATGGACTCCCGCCGCAAGAACAGCAGCGGCGGCACCAGTAGCAGCATCTCGCAAACGCCAACTCTTTCCTAGGCAGGCTACGCTTTGTATCACCGGTTTCCAGAATACGCACACAGCTGAAAACCTCTTACGGCAACTGAGGAAGATCATCGCGGAATGGCTTACCCCAATTGGACTCTCCTGTGGATTTGTGGCATCGGACAACGCCAGCAATATTGTGTGTGCATTAAATCTGGGCCAATTCCAGCACGTCCCATGTTTTGCACATACCTTGAATTTGGTGGTGCAGAATTTTTTTAAAAACGACAGGGGCGTGCAAGAGATGCTGTCGGTGGCCAGAAGAATTGCGGGACACTTTCGGCGTACAGGCACCACGTACAGAAAACTGGAGCACCACCAAAAACTACTGAACCTGCCCTGCCATCATCTGAAGCAAGAAGTGGTAACGAGGTGGAATTCAACCCTGTATATGCTTCAGAGGTTGGAGGAGCAGCAAAAGGCCATTCAAGCCTATACAATTGAGCACGATATAGGAGGTGGGATGCACCTGTCTCAAGCGCAGTGGAGAATGATTTCAACGTTGTGCAAGGTTCTGATGCCCTTTGAACTTGCCACACGTGAAGTCAGTTCAGACACTGCCAGCCTGAGTCAGGTCATTCCCCTCATCAGGCTTTTGCAGAAGAAGCTGGAGACATTGAAGGAGGAGCTAACACGGAGCGATTCCGCTAGGCATGTGGGACTTGTGGATGGAGCCCTTAATTCGCTTAGCAAGGATTCACGGGTGGTCAATCTGTTGAAATCAGAGCACTACATTTTAGCCACCGTGCTCGATCCTAGATTTAAAGCCTACCTTGGATCTCTCTTTCCGGCAGACACAAGTCTGCTGGGGTTCAAACACCTGCTGGTGAGTAAATTGTCAAGTCAAGCGGAACGCGACCTGTCAACAACATCTCCTCCTTCACATTCTCCCGCAACTGGGGGTGCGAGGAAAAGGCTCAGAATTCCGAGCCCACCCGCTGGCGGTGATGCAGGGCAGTCTGGAGCGACTGCTGATGCTGACATCTGGTCTGGACTGAAGGACCTGACAACGATTACGGACATGTCGTCTACTGTCACTGCATATGATTCTCTCCCCATTGAAAGAATGGTGGAGGATTATATGAGTGACCGCATCCAAGTAGGCACGTCACACAGTCCGTACTTATACTGGCAGGAAAAAGAGGCAATTTGGAGGCCCTTGCACAAACTGGCTTTATTCTACCTAAGTTGCCCTCCCACAAGTGTGTACTCCGAAAGAGTGTTTAGTGCCGCCGCTCACCTTGTCAGCAATCGGCGTACGAGGTTACATCCAGAAAATGTGGAGAAGATGATGTTCATTAAAATGAATTATAATCAATTCCTCCGTGGAGACATTGACCAGCAGCAATTGCCTCCACAAAGTACACAGGGAGCTGAGATGGTGGATTCCAGTGGGGACGAATTGATAATCTGTGAGGAGGGGGATGTACACGGTGATATATCGGAGGATGATGATGAGGTGGACATCTTGCCTCTGTAGAGCCAGTTTGTGCAAGGAGAGATTAATTGCTTCTTTTTTGGTGGGGGTCCAAACCAACCCGTCATATCAGTCACAGTCGTGTGGCAGACCCTGTCACTGAAATGATGGGTTGGTTAAAGTGTGCATGTCCTGTTTATACAACATAAGGGTGGGTGGGAGGGCCCAAGGACAATTCCATCTTGCACCTCTTTTTTCTTTTCTTTTTCTTTGCGTCATGTGCTGTTTGGGGAGGGTTTTTTGGAAGGGACATCCTGCGTGACACTGCAGTGCCACTCCTAGATGGGCCCGGTGTTTGTGTCGGCCACTAGGGTCGCTAATCTTACTCACACAGCTACCTCATTGCGCCTCTTTTTTTCTTTGCGTCATGTGCTGTTTGGGGAGGGTTTTTTGGAAGGGCCATCCTGCGTGACACTGCAGTGCCACTCCTAGATGGGCCCGGTGTTTGTGTCGGCCACTAGGGTCGCTTATCTTACCCAAGGCCGATGCCCAATGTCATAGTAGAGAGCATGTAAAATCCAAAACACAAAAGTTCAGTAAAATGACCCAAAAATCAAAATTAAAAGCATCTGAGGAGAAGCGTAAACTTGCCAATATGCCATTTACGACACGGAGTGGCAAGGAACGGCTGAGGCCCTGGCCTATGTTCATGGCTAGTGGTTCAGCTTCACATGAGGATGGAAGCACTCATCCTCTCGCTAGAAAACTGCAGTGCCACTCCTAGATGGGCCAGGTGTTTGTGGCGGCCACTTGGGTCGCTTAGCTTAGTCACACAGCTACCTCATTGCGCCTCCTTTTTTCTTTGCATCATGTGCTGTTTGGGGACTATTTTTTGAAGTGCCATCATGTCTGACACTGCAGTGCCACTCCTAGATGGGCCAGGTGTTTGTGTCGGCCACTTGGGTCGCTTAGCTTAGTCATCCAGCGACCTCGGTGCAAATTTTAGGACTA
Source organism: Pseudophryne corroboree (assembly GCF_028390025.1). Taxonomy (NCBI): domain Eukaryota; kingdom Metazoa; phylum Chordata; class Amphibia; order Anura; family Myobatrachidae; genus Pseudophryne; species Pseudophryne corroboree. The sequence continues at coordinate 266,477,613 of NC_086453.1, read as the reverse complement.
AAAATAATATTGTGAGGTGTGAGGTATTCAGAATAGACTGAAAATGAGTGGAAATTATGGTTTTTGAGGTTAATAATACTTTGGGATCAAAATGACCGCCAAATTCTATGATTTAAGCTGTTTTTTAGGTTTTTTGGAAAAAAACACCCGAATCCAAAACACACCCGAATCCGACAAAAAAAATTCGGTGAGGTTTTGCCAAAACGCGGTCGAACCCAAAACACGGCCGCGGAACCGAACCCAAAACCAAAACACAAAACCCGAAAAATTTCCGGCGCTCATCTCTAGTATATATTGCTTTGGCATAGGGTAGGGGAGCTGGGAATGCAGCATGTAGTCATTGGGGACAGACAGACTGAGGGAGCCACAGCTGGGTTGGACACATGTCCCCAGCATGGACGTTATTTGTGAGAATATTCCAATATGCCATATGCTGACTTTGCACTAGTCGTGTCTTGGATGACATTAAATAACTTTATGCTATGAATGGAGTGCTGGTCTTGTCTGCAGCATAGCCCCTGCTGGAGCCTCTGTGTGTGGATATATATATATATATATATATATGTATATATAAAATTAGATGGGGCCCCACAGATATCACTGTACGGGGCCCCGAGAGTTCTGTTGCCGGCCCTGCCCGGAGGAAGGGGACTCTCTGGGGAGAGCGTGCTGTCACAGGAGGATCTGTGAGGAGCGCTGATCGGCTCCGTTCAACTGAGGCAGACAGCAGAGGCTGAAGTCCTGTGTGTCAGCCCCAGAGTGCTCTGGAAGCCTGCGTATCAGTGTGTGGCTCCCGGCACTGACAGCAGGGATTTCCCCTGTGAGAGAGAGCGAGCATCGGGAGCAGAGATGAACTGTGACCCTAGTGCCCATATAAGGAGTGTGTGGGCAGCTTCAGTGAGGGAATCCCTGACAGGGGAGGGAGAGAAAGCTCCGCAGAGAACAGGGCTTTGCAGTGACCTCAGCCTGCCCATATAAGGGAAACAGCAAGCAGCTGCAAACGGGGTGAGCCTGGAAGAGAAAACACTGCAGAGTCAGCATCCAGAGGGAGCCCTAATGGGATTCTGGTGTCCATTCCAGAGGAGGCTCAACACAAGTAAGCAGGGACATTGCTGGTACATGTTACTCACACACCGCTTTGTGACCTGTATTAGAGGGTATAATTCTTGTTGATGTGACACAGTGTGACCCATTGTCAGCACCCCACCTGGATTCCTTATGTCACCACCCTGTTAGCAGCAGGAGAATCTTGGGGGTCATTCCGAGTTGATCGCTAGCTGTTGATTTTTGCAGCGCAGCGATCAGGTAAAAAACCGTCAAAACTGCGCATGCGTATGCTCCGCAATGCGCAGGCGCATCGTACGGGTACAAAATGTATCGTTGCTGAGCGATAGATTTAATGAAGAATCCGTTCGCACAGCCGATCGCAAGGAGATTGACAGGAAGAAGGCGTTTGTGGGTGGCAACTGACCGTTTTCTGGGAGTGTTTGGAAAAATGCAGGCGTGTCCAAGCGTTTGCAAGGCGGGTGTCTGACGTCAATTCCGGGAACAAAAAGACTGAAGTGATCGAAAGGGCTGAGTAAGTCCAGACCTACTGAAACTGCACAAAATGTTTTTGCAGAGCTCGGCTGCACAGGTGTTCGCACACTTGCAAAGCGAAAATACACTCCCTATAGGCAGTGACTATGCATTTGCACGGCTGCTAAAAGTAGCTAGTGAGCGATCAACCCCCGTTGTGTCAGCGTGTTCACCAAGTAGTTTCCGACTCCCACAAGCCAGTGACAATTTACCTCAGCCCAACAGTGCCAGGCAGGCAGAAGTGCAGAGGTGGCTGGAGACGAGAGTATAGAGAAAGAAACTGAAATTAACACTGAGCTATCAGTTTAACTGTCCACGTGGACATGTAATAGGAATAGTAACCTGTGGTGAGAAAGGGTACGTTTTACTGTTCTGAAACAGTTTACTTATGCTAACCCGGAGGTCCCATGTTCTGAACTTCAACAATAAATATATATATATATATATATATACTTTTTTATTTAATTTATAAACAGGAAAGGCGATATGGGGCACAGAATCAATAAATATATATACACGAAGGGGAGTGACTAGCATTTGCAACTATAATTAAAGAAGAAAACATAATAGGAACTCACTGGGTTTCATGAAAAGGATATATTGTATTATAAAAAGGTTGGATTCATATATATATATATATATGTATATATAATACATATATAATGTAGTTTTATTGTTATGTATAACGTGTACCCTGGGAGCCATCAAAGCACATTGCAGGGAGTACTACTGTGTGGCATAACATGGATGTGCTCTACTGTGTGGTTTAATGTAAATGGGCTCTACTGTGACATAACATGAATACGGGACACTACTGTGTGATGAAACATCAATAAGAGGCACTACTGTGACATAACGTAAATTAGAGATGAGCGGGTTCGGTTTCTCTGAATCCGAACCCGCCCGAACTTCATGTTTTTTTACACGGGTCCGAGCGACTCGGATCTTCCCGCCTTGCTCGGTTAACCCGAGCGCGCCCGAACGTCATCATCACGCTGTCGGATTCTCGCGAGGCTCGGATTCTATCGCGAGACTCGGATTCTATATAAGGAGCCGCGCGTCGCGGCCATTTTCACACGTGCATTGAGATTGATAGGGAGAGGACGTGGCTGGCGTCCTCTCCGTTTAGAAATTAAAATAGATAGGAGAGTGAGAGTGAGACACTTCATTTACTTACTGGAGCTTAGGAGGAGTTATACTAGTGACTGATGACCAGTGACCTGACCCACCAGTGCAGTTTTATAATTTATTATTATTTAATAATCCGTTCTGTTCTTGTTCTCTGCCTGAAAAAAACGATACACAGTGACTCAGTCACACTCACATACCATATCTGTGCTCAGCCCAGTGTGCTGCATCATCTATGTATAATATCTGACTGTGCTCACACAGCTTAATTGTGGGGGAGACTGGGGAGCAGTTATAGGTTATAGCAGGAGCCAGGAGTACATATTAAACAGTGCACACTTTTGCTGCCAGAGTGCCACTGCCAGTGTGACTGACCACTGACCACTGTGACCAGTGACCTGACCACACTGACCACCAGTATAGTATATTGTGATTGTCTGCCTGAAAAAGTACACTCGTCGTGTGACTTGTGTGGTGTTTTTTTATTCTATAAAAATTAAAAAACTCATTCTGCTGACAGACAGTGTCCAGCAGGTCCCTCATTATATAATATATACCTGTCCGGCTGCAGTAGTGATATATATATATTTTTTATATCACTATTTATCATCCAGTCTATACTAGCAGCAGACACAGTACGGTAGTTTACGGCTGTAGCTACCTCTGTGTCGGCACTCGGCAGTCCATCCATAATTGTATACCACCTACCCGTGGTTTTTTTTTTCTTTCTTCTTTATACATACTACATCTCATTATCATCCAGTCTATATTAGCAGCAGACACAGTACAGTACGGTAGTCCACGGCTGTAGCTACCTCTGTGTCGGCACTCGGCAGTCCATCCATAATTGTATACCACCTACCCGTGGTTTTTTTTTTCTTTCTTCTTTATACATACTACATCTCATTATCATCCAGTCTATATTAGCAGCAGACACAGTACAGTACGGTAGTCCACGGCTGTAGCTACCTCTGTGTCGGCACTCGGCAGTCCATCCATAATTGTATACCACCTACCCGTGGTTTTTTTTTCTTTCTTCTTTATACATACTACATCTCATTATCATCCAGTCTATATTAGCAGCAGACACAGTACAGTACGGTAGTCCACGGCTGTAGATATCTCTGTGTCGGCACTCGGCAGTCCATCCATAATTGTATACCACCTACCCGTGGTTTTTTTTTTCTTTCTTCTTTATACATACTACATCTCATTATCAACCAGTCTATATTAGCAGCAGACACAGTACAGTAGTTCACGGCTGTAGCTACCTCTGTGTCGGCACTCGGCAGTCCATCCATAATTGTATACCACCTACCCGTGGTTTTTTTTTCTTTCTTCTTTATACATACTACATCTCATTATCATCCAGTCTATATTAGCAGCAGACACAGTACAGTACGGTAGTCCACGGCTGTAGCTACCTCTGTGTCGGCACTCGGCAGTCCATCCATAATTGTATACCACCTACCCGTGGTTTTTTTTTTCTTTCTTCTTTATACATACTACATCTCATTATCATCCAGTCTATATTAGCAGCAGACACAGTACAGTACGGTAGTCCATGGCTGTAGCTACCTCTGTGTCGGCACTCGGCAGTCCATCCATAATTGTATACCACCTACCCGTGGTTTTTTTTTTCTTTCTTCTTTATACATACTACATCTCATTATCATCCAGTCTATATTGGCAGCAGACACAGTACAGTACGGTAGTCCACGGCTGTAGCTATCTCTGTGTCGGCACTCGGCAGTCCATCCATAATTGTATACCACCTACCCGTGGTTTTTTTTTTCTTTCTTCTTTATACATACTACATCTCATTATCAACCAGTCTATATTAGCAGCAGACACAGTACGGTAGTTCACGGCTGTAGCTACCTCTGTGTCGGCACTCGGCAGTCCATCCATAATTGTATACCACCTACCCGTGGTTTTTTTTTCTTTCTTCTTTATACATACTACATCTCATTATCATCCAGTCTATATTAGCAGCAGACACAGTACAGTACGGTAGTCCACGGCTGTAGCTACCTCTGTGTCGGCACTCGGCAGTCCATCCATAATTGTATACCACCTACCCGTGTTTTTTTTTTTCTTTCTTCTTTATACATACTACATCTCATTATCATCCAGTCTATATTGGCAGCAGACACAGTACAGTACGGTAGTCCACGGCTGTAGCTATCTCTGTGTCGGCACTCGGCAGTCCATCCATAATTGTATACTAGTATCCATCCATCTCCATTGTTTACCTGAGGTGCCTTTTAGTTGTGCCTATTAAAATATGGAGAACAAAAATGTTGAGGTTCCAAAATTAGGGAAAGATCAAGATCCACTTCCACCTCGTGCTGAAGCTGCTGCCACTAGTCATGGCCGAGACGATGAAATGCCAGCAACGTCGTCTGCCAAGGCCGATGCCCAATGTCATAGTACAGAGCATGTCAAATCCAAAACACCAAATATCAGTAAAAAAAGGACTCCAAAACCTAAAATAAAATTGTCGGAGGAGAAGCGTAAACTTGCCAATATGCCATTTATCACACGGAGTGGCAAGGAACGGCTGAGGCCCTGGCCTATGTTCATGGCTAGTGGTTCAGCTTCACATGAGGATGGAAGCACTCAGCCTCTCGCTAGAAAACTGAAAAGACTCAAGCTGGCAAAAGCACCGCAAAGAACTGTGCGTTCTTCGAAATCCCAAATCCACAAGGAGAGTCCAATTGTGTCGGTTGCGATGCCTGACCTTCCCAACACTGGACGTGAAGAGCATGCGCCTTCCACCATTTGCACGCCCCCTGCAAGTGCTGGAAGGAGCACCCGCAGTCCAGTTCCTGATAGTCAGATTGAAGATGTCAGTGTTGAAGTACACCAGGATGAGGAGGATATGGGTGTTGCTGGCGCTGGGGAGGAAATTGACCAGGAGGATTCTGATGGTGAGGTGGTTTGTTTAAGTCAGGCACCCGGGGAGACACCTGTTGTCCGTGGGAGGAATATGGCCACTGACATGCCTGGTGAAAATACCAAAAAAATCAGCTCTTCGGTGTGGAAGTATTTCAACAGAAATGCGGACAACAGGTGTCAAGCCGTGTGTTGCCTTTGTCAAGCTGTAATAAGTAGGGGTAAGGACGTTAACCACCTCGGAACATCCTCCCTTATACGTCACCTGCAGCGCATTCATAATAAGTCAGTGACAAGTTCAAAAACTTTGGGCGACAGCGGAAGCAGTCCACTGACCAGTAAATCCCTTCCTCTTGTAACCAAGCTCACGCAAACCACCCCACCAACTCCCTCAGTGTCAATTTCCTCCTTCCCCAGGAATGCCAATAGTCCTGCAGGCCATGTCACTGGCAATTCTGACGAGTCCTCTCCTGCCTGGGATTCCTCCGATGCATCCTTGCGTGTAACGCCTACTGCTGCTGGCGCTGCTGTTGTTGCTGCTGGGAGTCGATGGTCATCCCAGAGGGGAAGTCGTAAGCCCACTTGTACTACTTCCAGTAAGCAATTGACTGTTCAACAGTCCTTTGCAAGGAAGATGAAATATCACAGCAGTCATCCTACTGCAAAGAGGATAACTGAGGCCTTGGCATCCTGGGTGGTGAGAAACGTGGTTCCGGTATCCATCATTACTGCAGAGCCAACTAGAGACTTGTTGGAGGTACTGTGTCCCCGGTACCAAATACCATCTAGGTTCCATTTCTCTAGGCAGGCGATACCGAAAATGTACACAGACCTCAGAAAAAGAGTCACCAGTGTCCTAAAAAATGCAGCTGTACCCAATGTCCACTTAACCACGGACATGTGGACAAGTGGAGCAGGGCAGGGTCAGGACTATATGACTGTGACAGCCCACTGGGTAGATGTATGGACTCCCGCCGCAAGAACAGCAGCGGCGGCACCAGTAGCAGCATCTCGCAAACGCCAACTCTTTCCTAGGCAGGCTACGCTTTGTATCACCGCTTTCCAGAATACGCACACAGCTAAAAACCTCTTACGGCAACTGAGGAAGATCATCGCGGAATGGCTTACCCCAATTGGACTCTCCTGTGGATTTGTGGCATCGGACAATGCCAGCAATATTGTGTGTGCATTAAATATGGGCAAATTCCAGCACGTCCCATGTTTTGCACATACCTTGAATTTGGTGGTGCAGAATTATTTAAAAAACGAGAGGGGCGTGCAAGAGATGCTGTCGGTGGCCAGAAGAATTGCGGGACACTTTCGGCGTACAGGCACCACGTACAAAAGACTGGAGCACCACCAAAAACTACTGAACCTGCCCTGCCATCATCTGAAGCAAGAAGTGGTAACGAGGTGGAATTCAACCCTCTATATGCTTCAGAGGTTGGAGGAGCAGCAAAAGGCCATTCAAGCCTATACAATTGAGCACGATATAGGAGGTGGAATGCACCTGTCTCAAGCGCAGTGGAGAATGATTTCAACGTTGTGCAAGGTTCTGATGCCCTTTGAACTTGCCACACGTGAAGTCAGTTCAGACACTGCCAGCCTGAGTCAGGTCATTCCCCTCATCAGGCTTTTGCAGAAGAAGCTGGAGACATTGAAGGAGGAGCTAACACGGAGCGATTCCGCTAGGCATGTGGGACTTGTGGATGGAGCCCTTAATTCGCTTAACAAGGATTCACGGGTGGTCAATCTGTTGAAATCAGAGCACTACATTTTGGCCACCGTGCTCGATCCTAGATTTAAAACCTACCTTGGATCTCTCTTTCCGGCAGACACAAGTCTGCTGGGGTTGAAAGACCTGCTGGTGAGAAAATTGTCAAGTCAAGCGGAACGCGACCTGTCAACATCTCCTCCTTCACATTCTCCCGCAACTGGGGGTGCGAGGAAAAGGCTCAGAATTCCGAGCCCACCCGCTGGCGGTGATGCAGGGCAGTCTGGAGCGACTGCTGATGCTGACATCTGGTCCGGACTGAAGGACCTGACAACGATTACGGACATGTCGTCTACTGTCACTGCATATGATTCTCTCAACATTGAAAGAATGGTGGAGGATTATATGAGTGACCGCATCCAAGTAGGCACGTCACACAGTCCGTACTTATACTGGCAGGAAAAAGAGGCAATTTGGAGGCCCTTGCACAAACTGGCTTTATTCTACCTAAGTTGCCCTCCCACAAGTGTGTACTCCGAAAGAGTGTTTAGTGCCGCCGCTCACCTTGTCAGCAATCGGCGTACGAGGTTACATCCAGAAAATGTGGAGAAGATGATGTTCATTAAAATGAATTATAATCAATTCCTCCGCGGAGACATTGACCAGCAGCAATTGCCTCCACAAAGTACACAGGGAGCTGAGATGGTGGATTCCAGTGGGGACGAATTGATAATCTGTGAGGAGCGGGATGTACACGGTGATATATCGGAGGATGATGATGAGGTGGACATCTTGCCTCTGTAGAGCCAGTTTGTGCAAGGAGAGATTAATTGCTTCTTTTTTGGTGGGGGTCCAAACCAACCCGTCATATCAGTCACAGTCGTGTGGCAGACCCTGTCACTGAAATGATGGGTTGGTTAAAGTGTGCATGTCCTGTTTATACAACATAAGGGTGGGTGGGAGGGCCCAAGGACAATTCCATCTTGCACCTCTTTTTTCTTTAATTTTTCTTTGCGTCATGTGCTGTTTGGGGAGGGTTTTTTGGAAGGGCCATCCTGCGTGACACTGCAGTGCCACTCCTAGATGGGCCCGGTGTTTGTGTCGGCCACTAGGGTCGCTTATCTTACTCACACAGCTACCTCATTGCGCCTCTTTTTTTCTTTGCGTCATGTGCTGTTTGGGGAGGGTTTTTTGGAAGGGCCATCCTGCGTGACACTGCAGTGCCACTCCTAGATGGGCCCGGTGTTTGTGTCGGCCACTAGGGTCGCTTATCTTACTCACACAGCTACCTCATTGCGCCTCTTTTTTTCTTTGCGTCATGTGCTGTTTGGGGAGGGTTTTTTGGAAGGGACATCCTGCGTGACACTGCAGTGCCACTCCTAGATGGGCCCGGTGTTTGTGTCGGCCACTAGGGTCGCTTATCTTACTCACACAGCTACCTCATTGCGCCTCTTTTTTTCTTTGCGTCATGTGCTGTTTGGGGAGGGTTTTTTGGAAGGGACATCCTGCGTGACACTGCAGTGCCACTCCTAGATGGGCCAGGTGTTTGTGTCGGCCACTAGGGTCGCTGAGCTTAGTCATCCAGCGACCTCGGTGCAAATTTTAGGACTAAAAATAATATTGTGAGGTGTGAGGTATTCAGAATAGACTGAAAATGAGTGGAAATGATGGTTTTTGAGGTTAATAATACTTTGGGATCAAAATGACCCCCAAATTCTATGATTTAAGCTGTTTTTTTTAGGTTTTTTGGAAAAAAACACCCGAATCCAAAACACACCCGAATCCGACAAAAAAAATTCGGTTAGGTTTTGCCAAAACGCGGTCGAACCCAAAACACGGCCGCGGAACCGAACCCAAAACCAAAACACAAAACCCGAAAAATTTCCGGCGCTCATCTCTAACGTAAATATGGGGGCTGGGGGGGGGGGGCTAGGCTTAAGTTTTGCCTAGGGTGCCGGAAAACCTTGCACCGGCCCTGCTCACTCCACATTTTCTCTCTCCAAGTTTTGATACATCTCCTCCGTAGTCTTTACCCCTTTTCTTCATGGTATTTAAAACCCAGGACTGATAAATCCAGGCCTGATGGAGGTCAGTTCACACTCTATGGTTTCTTGCAGGACTACAAATATATAAAAAACTTTTTTAATTGTATTACCACATTAGCATACTCTACCTCCCAACACTTTGCACTGGGTGGCTTAGGACAGGGGGAAGCATGAATATGGTATGACAGCAGGCGTGGTCATGTCCCTAAGCTGTAACTGTGTATTAAGGACTGGTGTAAGCAGTTGTCAGTAACAGATGCCAAAATGAGATTTACCATTCTGCTTTTGATATATGGAACAAATGGCCGATTCTTAAAATCATAACAGAAATTTCCAATGTATTTTATTATTTATTAACATTTACTTATATCACTTCTGTGCTGTACCATTGGGAACAAAACAGTAATAAAACAAGAATGGGTAATAACAGACACACACAGAGGAAAGAGGTCCCGGCTCGCAAGCTTACAATCAGTGCACAACCCAGAGCCTCTAAACCACACACCCTTAAATCAGTTCATTCAAAAAAAGCATTGGTAAGCAAACCATTGCCAAAGACTTGGGGGCAAATTTACTATAGCATCGGTTTAGGGCGATTTTTGGGGTATTGCAAACTGACCATTTACTAAAGGCAAAACCGATAGAAAAACCACCAATATAAACTGACTTTGGAACATCAGACCAACTATCAATGTTTAAACATAGAGAATAGAATCCACAGATTTACTAATGGTCGGCTTTTACACAGACCAGACACCTAAGGCAAAACCATGGGAAAATAGGGGTGGGGGTATGTGTGTTTCCCGCTATTTTCATATAACTAGCACCAGCCTGGACCAACCAGGGTGCTGATGCTATAGCAGAGGGGGATGTGGTAATATGATCGGCGCTCGGGATCCCATCGGTCACCTTGCCGATGACCGGGATCCCGAGCGATCAAAATACCGGCAGACAGAATGCTGACCCACAGGGACTATTCCCACTTGTCCATGACACCTATAGAGTGGGAATAGAACCTGTGATGAGCGCAGCGAGCCGCCAAGCCCGCTGCGCGGTGAGTGCAGCAAACCTGCAAGGGGCTTTTTTTGCTCTCGCCCCTGCCGGCATTCTGCTGCCGGGATCACGAGGTCGGTATGCTGACCACCAGGATCCTGAGCGCCGGCCTCCCAACCCCAACCCAGCAGACATACATCTGCCATAACTGCAACCAGACCCAAACTGCTCAGCCCACGTCGGGAATTAGGTCCCCTCCAGAGAATCAACCAGCCCCTAGCGGTGGTGGTGCGGCATTAATAGATAAAGCACAGGTAATGTTTGTTTTAGCCTGCCCTTCATGCCTGCTCACACTGGACACAGACATTGGCTATAGTAGCATTTTAATTTCAATTAAATATGATAAAAATTATATTAAAATGTAACATGCTTAATAAACCCTTGGATGGCCTCCTCTTCAGTCCACCAGACACGCACACTGGGGGTCATTCCGACCCGTTCGCTCGCTGCGTTTTAACGCAGCAGAGTGTACGGGTCCCTGCTGCGCATGCGCCGGCGCCATAGTGCGCCTGCGCATGCCGGACGGCCGAAGGCCGTAGCAGGACAGCGATCGCCTCTGCCTGATTGACAGGCAGAGGCGATTGATGGGCGGGAGGGGGCGAAACGTAGGCGCGGTCCAGCCAACGTAGGCGTGGCCGGACCGAACGGGGGGGCGGGCCGCAGCGGCTGCATAACGTCATACACAGCTGCTGCTGGCCGGGCAGCGAGGAGCAGCTCCCGGCCAGCACGCTAAAGCTGCGCTGGTCGGGAGCTACTCCTGAAGTGCAGAGGCATCGCCGCTGTGCGATGCCTTTGCACTTCTGCGGGGGGGGGGGGGCGGCACTGACATGCGGGCGTCCCCCCGCATGTCAGGGAAGATGTTCGTAGCTGTGCAAAATTTAGCACAGCTACGATCAACTCGGAATGACCCTCACTGTGTACAGTGCCTACACGATAATGACAGGTCACTGGCAGACACTGCCATTGAAATGAATGGGGAAGCTGTGACTGGCGAAGAGTATGGGAACAGTTGCTATGTCAGCCAGTACGGGGTTTATCGTTTTCTAGGTTAAATAATTGATAGTCAGTGCAATGATCTATTGATATCTAAAGTTGTGTTTTTCCTGTGATTGGATTTGCCTTTAGCAAATCTCTGTTTTGCAGATCTGATGGAAAATTGCAGGACACAAAGTGGGCCTGATTCAGATGTGGTCCGAGTGGCTATTGCTGCTGCTTCCTTGGAAGGAGGTATCCTGCTGCAGTAGTGATCCAACCTGTATCCTAGGATTATTGACTTCCCACCGGATGGCTTGCGGCACCCATGGGGACATGCAAGCCGCCCATCGCAGAGGCCAGAAATTCTCCAACCAATGATGGGGATCCCTGGCTCTTCCCTCGACCTAAATGGCGGTAACACATTGCTGCCCCCTCCCCACCCCCAAAACAGCATCACATCGTCAACCACTGACAGTCTGATCTGATTCCGGTCAGCTTTCCTACATCGCAGGACCCGTTGAAGCACGCACAGAACAGGTCCTGGCCATGTGCAAAGTACTGAACATTGGTACTTTATGGCAAGTGCTGCAGCAATGACTGAACCTAAATGAGGGCCAGTAAATTTACCCCAAACTGTTCACCATGGCAATCAGTTGTTTCAAATCATCCAAACAAAGCTGCTGCATAGTCTATGCTCCATGAAATCTAGACAAAAGACCAACAGGGATGGTTGCATGCAGGGGTGTATGGCCACATCGGCCCTCAGGGAAGAGCCCCGGTGGGCTGATGCGCATGTCGGGCCTGTTTTGTTTGTTGATATGTGAGGGGTGGTGCTGCCTCCATGGTTACACAGTATACCTCTGGTGCGGCCCATGTGAGGCCACTTCTACAAATTTTCCCATGGCCTCAGTTTTCTGGTGCAATGTTTTTAATCTGCGTCTGAGTTGCAGTACAGTCAGACACACGCACCAAAAAGTGTATTAGAAATGTGTAAGGCGTTCCTGTGTGCTTACAGGGGGTTAGCTAATCAGACACCAGTGCCGTTTCTTGGGGCAGGCGAGCCGTGCAATCGCATGGGGCGCCCGCTGTGGCACTGACTCTGGTTCCCTGCTTCCCCGTCCTCCCGAGTACCCAGCTCGGGGGGGGTGGAGTTTCGCGGAATGACACGGTTGCGTCGTGATGTCACGACGCAACCACATCATTCCATGAAACTCCGCCCCCCCTCCCCGAGCGACGTACTGCGGAGGAGGGGGAGCCAAGCTACGAAGAGGGAGAGGCGGCCGGCACGAGGAGTGACTGGTGAGGCGGTCCAAAGAGCGGGAATCGTCTCTGTAAGTATTCTCTCTCTGTAAAAAGGGGACACTTGCCTGCCGTAATGTATAAAATGGGGACTCTTGCCTGCCATAATGTGTGAAATGGGGACCCTTGCCTGCCGTAATGTGTGAAATAGGGACTCTTGCCTGCCGTGATGTATAAAATGGGGACTCTTGCCTGCCGTAATGTATAAAATGGGGACTCTTGCCTGCCGTGATGTATAAAATGGGGACTCTTGTCTGTTGTAATGTATAAAATGGGGACTTTTGCCTGCCATAATGTGTAAAATGGGGACTCTTGCCTGCCGTAATGTATAAAATGGGGACTTTTGCCTGCCATAATGTGTAAAATGGGGACTCTTGCCTGCCGTAATGTGTAAAATGGGGACTCTTGCCTACCGTAATGTGTAAAATGGGGACTCTGCCTGTCGTAATGTGGGGATTTAATGTATCAAGGGCATTGCGGTGTGTGGCATAATATGGTGCAGGGGGCATTACTGTGTGGGGCTTAATATGGTAGAATTTTTTTTCCTATGGTGGGCGTGATCTGTTGGTGCAGGGTCAAAAACTGGGGTGTGAGGTAGTCTTTTCAGATGAGGCCACGCCCATTAAAATGAGGTCACGCCCATTCAAACGAGGCCACGCCCCCTTGCCGGCCTAGTGGATACTGGGGAACTGTACTTTAGTACCATGGGGAAGTCCGAAAGCTCTAAAATGGGTGGGAGAGTGCTGAGACCCCTGTAAAACCGCCTGACCAAACTGAAGGTCATCCTTGGCCAAGATGTCGAACCGATAGAACTTAACAAACGTATTCGAACCAGACCAAGTAGTAGCTCGGCACAACTGCAAGGCCCAGACCCCCCGGGCAGCCGCCCAGGAAGAGCCCATAGATCTTGTCGAGTGGGCCTGAATAGACATCGTTAAAGGCAGAGCCGCTGAAGTATAGGCCTGTTGAATGGTCAACCTGGTCCAACGAGCAATTGATTGCTTAGAAGCCGGACGACCAATCTTGGTGGCCTCAAAGTACAAACAGTGAGTAAGATTTCCGATGATGAGCAGTCTGTTTGACATAAGAGTCCTCACCACATCCAAGGACTCTGGAACAACAGAAGTGTCAGACAACACCGGAACCACAATGGGTTGATTCACATGAAAAGCTGATACCACTTTTGGCAAAAACTGAGGTCAGGTTCTGAGTTCCGCCCTGTCTTCATGAAAAATCAAATAAGGGCTCTTACAGGATAAGGCCCCCAATTCAGAGACACGTCTGGCAGACGCCAATACTAATAACATCACTGTCTTCCAGGTAAGAAATTTCAATTCCACCCTATGTAAGGGTTCAAACCAATCCGACTGAAGAAAGGACAGAACCACATTGAGACCCCACGGAGCCATGGGAGGTACGAAGAGCGGTTGCATATGAAGAACTCCTTTTAGGAAAGTTTGTACTTCCGGCAACATGGCAAGTTGTTTCTGGAAGAAAATAGAAAGGCTGAAATCTGCACTTTGATGGAGCCTAAACGTAGGCCCATATCCACTCCCGCTTGCAGGAAAAGTAGAAAACGACCAATTCTAAATTCCACAGGAGAAACCTTTTTACTATCACACCAGGAAACATACTTTTTCCAGATACGATGATAATGTTTTGACGTAACCATCTTCCTGGCCTGGACCATAGTGGAAATAACCCTGGAGGGAAGACCTGTTTCTGGCTAGAATCTCCCTCTCAACTTCCAAGCTGTCAAACGTAGCCACTGTAAGTCTGGATAGACGAACGGACCTTATTGAAGAAGATCCTTTTGGAGCAGCAGAGGCCAGGGATCCTTCAGAGCCATAGGAGGTCCGAGTACCGCGCCCGATGAGGCCAATCCGGGGCAATTAGAATTGCTTGAACGCTTTCCCTTCTTAGTCTTTTTAGAACCCATGGGATTAACGGTAGAGGAGGGAACAGGTACACAAACTTGTATGTCCACTGTGTCGTCAGCACGTCCACTGCGACAGCCTGCGGATCCCTCGTTCTGGAACAGTAACTGCATAGCTTCTTTTTGAGACGAGAAGCCATCAGATCTATCTGCGGACAGCCCCACCAGTAAATTAACTGTTGAAACACCTGGGGATGTAGGCCCCATTCCCCCGGATGGAAGTCATGTCTGCTGAGGAAGTCTGCTTCCCAGTTGTCCACTCCTGGAATAAATATGGCTGAGATGGACATTGCATTGGCCTCTGCCCAGAAGAGTATTTTTGACACTTCTCGCATCGCCGCACTGCTTCTTGTTCCCCCTTGTCGGTTTATGTACGCCACCACCGTGGCGTTGTCCAATTGAACCTGGATTGCCTGATCTTTCAGGAGATGGGAAGCTTGCCAAACAGCATTGTAAATTGCCCTGAGTTCCAGAATGTTTATCGGCAGAGCAGATTGCTGAACTGACAATATCCCCTGGAACTGGGCCACTTGGGTCACAGCCTCCCAAGCTCAGAGGCTGGCATCAGTTGTCAGTAGAATCCACAAGTGGATATTGAAATTCCTGCCTTCTACCAGGTGAGGAACTTGTAGCCATCATAATAGAGAAATCAGGGCTTTCGGAGATAAGGTCACTTCCTGATGCATGTGAAGGTGAGACCCTGACCATTTGTCCAACAGATCCAGCTGAAATGGCCGGGCATAAAATCTGCCGTATTGGATTGCCTCATAAGCAGCAACCATCCTGCCCAGCAAGCAGATGCAAAGATGTATGGAGACCTTGTGAGGACAGAGCACTGAGCGAACCATAGCCTGGATAGCCAAGGCCTGGTTCATCGGAAGAAACACCTTTTGAGACACTGTATCCAGTATCATTCCCAGGAACTGAAGATGTTGGGTCGGTTCCAGGTGAGATTTCTGAAAATTTAGGATCCACCCATGATTATTATTATTACCAGTTACTTATATAGCGCACACATATTCCGCAGCGCTGTACAGAGAATATTTGCCTATTCACATCAGTCCCTGCGCCAGTGGAGCTTACAATCTCCGTAAGTAGGCGAGTCGTTAGATCGATGCTGTACAGTAGATGCTCCATGGACATGGCCTTTATCAGGAGATCGTCCAAGTAGGGGACAATGTTGACTCCCATCATGCGCAGTTGCAGCATCAGCTCCGCCATGACTTTGGGGAAGACCCTCAGAGCTGTGGTTAGTCCAAAGGGGAAGGCCTGAAACTGGAAATGGTTGTCCAATATGGCAAACCTGAGGTAAGCCTGATGAGGGGGCCACATGGGAATGTGTAGGTAAGCATCCTTGACATCCAGAGATACCGGGAATTCCCCCTTCTCCAGACTGGATACCACTGCCCGCAGGGATTCCATCTTGAATTTGAACACCCGCAGATACGGGTTTAGAGACTTCAGGTTCAAGATGGGTCGCACCGAACCGTCTGGTTTTGGAACAACAAAAAGACTGGAGTAAAAACCCATGTTGTGTAATAGAGGAGGTACTGGAAACACCACCCCTGTCTGCAAAAGTTTTCGAATAGCCTCTTGCAAGGTAAATTTTGTTGCGGGTAAAACTGGTAAGCCCAATTTGAAAAATCTGTGAGGTGGAAGTGCTTGAAATTCCAGCCGGTATCCCTGGGAAATGAGGTCCCTCACCCAGAGATCCCGGCAGGACTTTGCCCACACGTGGGTGAAGTGTTGAAGGCGAGCACCTACCTGAAAGTCGCCTTGCTGCTGGGGAAAACCGTCACGCCAAAGGCTTAGCGGCAGGGTATCCGGTAGTCTGGTCCAGGGACGCAGCAATTGCAGGTTTACGGGACTTACCACGAGATCCTCTGGGAGTGGTGGAGACCCCTCGGTCCCTGCCTCTGAATTTTGCCACACAAAAGGACTGCATGGAGGGACCTGTGTAAGAACGTCAGGCAGGTGGCGCAGCCATCGGCAGATAGGTAGAATTACCCGCCGTTTCCTGGGAGATCCATTTATTTAACTCGTCCCCAAACAAGGCATCACCTGTAAAGGGAAGATTTTCTACACCCTTTTTGGAATCTGCGACCGCTGACCATTGACGTAACCACAAAGCTCTGCGTGCCGAAACTGCCATAGCAGTAGTGCGGCCATTTATCTTGCACAATTTCTTTATAGCTTTGCTCATAAAATTTGCAGCAACCTGTATGTGTTGCAGCAGAGTAATGACCTCATCCTGGGGCAGAATGTGTAATCCATTAATAACATTATCAGACCACTTAACTATTGTCCTAGAAATCCAACCACAAACTATCATGGGGCGCTGTGCTACGCCCACTGCCGTAAATATTGCCTTGAGAGTAGTATCAATTTTACATTCAGCAGGGTCTTTTAGGGATATAGCCCCTGGCACCGGCAGTACCAATTTCTTAGACAGAAAAAAACACCAAATAGCAGCGCTAACGTAATAATAATACATATGAAGGATTGAGTGATAAAAACTTCACATTTAATGAATTGACGAATTAAACCATGTTAAAAACATGTATAACAAGCCCATAAAATCAATTGAAACTAAGGGTCTTAATTAACTGCCTATAGGCCCTCATTCCGAGTTGTTCGCTTGCTAGCAGATTTTAGCAGCATTGCACATGCTAGGCCGCCGCCCTCTGGGAGTGTATCTTAGCTTAGCAGAATAGCGATCGAAAGATTTGCAGAATTACGAATAGAAATTTCTTAGCAGTTTCTGAGTAGCTCGAGACTTACTCCTACACTGAGATCAGCTCAGCCCGTTTCGTTCCTGGTTTGACGTCACAAACACGCCCTGTGTTCGGCCAGCCACTCCCCCGTTTCTCCAGACACTCCCGCGAATTATCCTGGCACGCCTGCGTTTTTCCGCAAACTACCAGAAAACGGTCAGTTTCCGCCCAGAAACACCTACTTCCTGTCAATCACACTCCGATCACTTCAACGATGGAAATTCTTAGTTCGGACGTGAGTAAATCTACTAAGTTTTGAGCAAAAATACTTAGCGCATGCGCACTGCGTACCATGCGCATGCGCATTTTCGCCTTAATCGCTCCGTTGCGAAAATCGGCAACGAGCGAACAACTCGGAATGACCCCCATAGTGTTGTAGTCCGTTCCTGTTATAATGAACTGGATTTGCAGATGGGTAAATTTGTGTGAGAATAGACTGACAGCGCAGTCTCACCAAACAACTTTACCGGAGCCGCTAGAGGTATAGTCCCTTGAAGATGTCTTTGGTATATTTCAAATGTCCAAATGTAGGGTCCTCATTATGATGCAGTATCCTCACCACAATTTTTCTGCTGAAGTCAAAGTCCAGTCTTGGTCTGGATCTACACAGGCTGTGATGGTGAAAAATATTGACCCAGAAATGTTACTGACGCGTTTCGCTGCAGGCACTGCAGCTTTATCAAAGGATGTTTAGACAACTGAGCTGGTCAGATATTTATACCCTTAGTAATTAACAAACACTCTACAGCTGTTCACTCAATCATTCTATTACATTAAAATATTATACAAAACATACATAACTCGTTTTATTCAGATTGTACATATAATCTTAGGACAGACTCAGATGATAAAATTCCATTTTTTTATTTCATATAGCCAATAAAAAACCTTATTTAGGGAATTTAATAAATTCATGTTCCAAATACTTCCGGGTTAATTAGACATGTGACCCCGGCTTCCCAGCCTCATTCTTAATTAATATCTAAAATAATTAATATATCAAACCATCTTGACGTATATACATATAGATTTATTATTTGTACATAAGCAAATATATAAAACATTAACTCTAAATGGATTCCATATATTAAATAACCACTTCCGAGTTCATAATCTGATATCTCTTCCGCTCTGTGGAGCGCATACTAGTTCCGCTATCTTGCCTAAGTGAGAAAGTTACATCCTCAACTCCCGATCATGTGACCACCACGTGACCGATCACATGACAGGAAGAAAAAAGGTGATGTTGTGTATTATCAGAATAATCCCGGTTATACGAGTCAACTTCCTAGTCACGTGACCGCCCCATGACCGAACAGGATGCGCTTATTATGAATTCGAATATCTGCCCCCCTCTTGCGAAAGGCTATGTGTTTTGCAATGTACTTTATATAGTTTTGTTGAGTAAAATGTGTAAAAGCATACGATAAGATTGTACTACTGATTATCATTATATATTGTTAGTGCTTGAATGATCGTCATGCTCAGTGTTCTATAAAAGATAGTTAAATAAAAGCTGCACCTTATTTCCCTAAAAGAGCTTTATATCTAGTACTTTGAACTAATAAGATCAGTAAATATACCTCTGAGATCACGTTTTTATAAATGAAAGTAAGTAGCTGACAGTTGTCATGACAACCGTCTTTGGTAAACAGTCGTATTTTCCCGATTTCCATGATTGGCTGCATGATGCGAGGCTCCTAATGCCACGTGACCGGTCATGGGGCGGTCACGTGACTAGGAAATTGACACGTATAACCGGGATTATTCTGATGATACACATCACCTTTTTTCTTCCTGTCATGTGACCGGTCACGTGGTGGTCACATGATCGGGAGTTGAGGATGTAACTTTCTCACTTAGGCAAGATAGCGGAACTAGTATGCGCTCCACGGAGCGGAAGAGATATCAGATTATGAACCCGGAAGTGGTTATTTAATATATGGAATCCATTTAGAGTTAATGTTTTATATATTTGCTTATGTATAAATAATAAATCTATATGTATATACGTCAAGATGGTTTGATATATTAATTATTTTAGATATTAATTAAGAATGAGGATGGGAAGCCGCGGTCACATGTCTAATTAACCCGGAAATATTTGGAACATGAATTTATTAAATTCCCTAAATAAGGTTTTTTATTGGCTATATGAAATAAAAAATGGAATTTTATCATCTGAGTCTGTCCTAGGATTATATGTACAATCTGAATAAAACGAGTTATGTATGTTTTGTATAATATTTTAATGTAATGGAAGGATTGAGTGAACAGCTGTAGAGTGTTTGTTAATTACTAAGGGTATAAATATCTGACCAGCTCAGTTGTCTAAACATCCTTTGATAAAGCTGCAGTGCCTGCAGCGAAACGCGTCAGTAACATTTCTGGGTCAATATTTTTCACCATCACAACCTGTGTAGATCCGGACCAAGACTGGACTTTGACTTCAGCAGAAAAATCGTGGTGATAAAAGTTCTGGAGCATCACCGACCTTTACTTCTAAAGAGGACACTGCATCATAATGAGGACCCTACATTTAGACATTTGAAATATACCAAAGACATCTTCAAGGGACTATACCTCTAGCGGCTCCGGTAAAGTTGTTTGGTGAGACTGCGCTGTCAGTCTATTCTCACACAAATTCACCCATCTGCAAATCCAGTTCATTATAACAGGAACGGACTACAACACTAAAGGCAGTTAATTAAGACCCTTAGTTTCAATTGATTTTATGGGCTTGGTATACATGTTTTAACATGGTTTAATTCGTCAATTCATTAAATGTGAAGTTTTTATCACTCAATCCTTCATATGTATTATTATTACGTTAGCGCTGCTATTTTGTGTTTTTTTTTTCTGTGAATTCTGTTTGGGTGTGACTACCCCAAAAGGTTTAGCAGCAGCATTAGAGCCACAGCACCACATAGCGCACGATCATCTACCTTTTGGTAGTATTTGTCTTTCCAATTTCTTAGTCTGGACACAGACGTATCGACTGACAGGGTTTTTTGCGATACCTTGCTGTCCTCAGCTGGGAGGGGAAAAGTAGATAAAAACCTCTGAGGAGTTTTGAATTTCTTGTCAGGGTTCACCCATACCTCCCTGGCCAGGGAGTTTAATTCCTTAGACACAGGAAACGTGGATGAGGTCTTGGGTCTAACATTAAAGTACAACTCCTCATCTGGTTCTGCTTCCTGATCGGGTATGTGAAGAACCTCTCTTACAGCATAAATGAGGGCCTCCACCCAGGGGGACAGAGAGCTCTCCTCATCCATATCATCATTATCCACATCAGGCTGGTCAGAATCAGACTGGAGCACCTGTGGCAGTGAGTGTTTATGTGAAACCAACAGAGGGAGCTGAGAAGCCTTTCTGGTATCTGCTGCTTTGGCCATACAATCAATAAACGTTTTAACACCTGTCGCTCCTTCTTAGCTGCAGCTAATTCTGAATTCACATTGTGAATCATGCTCTTAAAAGTATCTAGCCAGTCAGGTGCCTGTGAACTGTGTCCCTGTGGCTATATATACGTTATGGTAAGAACTTACCGTTGATAACGGTATTTCTCCTAAGTCCACAGGTTCCACAGGATAACAATGGGATATGATGGCACCAAACGATCAAAGCTTTCTGACCTCCCAGGATGCAATGGGCCTGTCCATATATCCCCGCCCACTGGCTCAGGCAAATCAGTTGTATTCCAAAGCACTAGGCAGGAGCATCATGTAGAGCCCTAACCAGGCGAGAAGAACACACATGCACACCCTTCCGTACAAGAAGGAAGAGGTTAGTAAGTAGAAGGATCCTCAAATCAGGTGCGTCAGGGTGGGATCCCTGTGGAAGCTGTGGACTTAGGAGAAATACCGTTGTCAATGGTAAGTTCTTACCATAACGTATATTTCTCCAGTAGGGTCCACAGGTTATCCACAGGATAATAATGGGATTTTCCAAAGCAATTTAGTGGTGAGGACGCTCCTGATTGGACAGGAGAACCCTTTGCCCGAATTCAGCGTCATGAGATGCGAAAGTATCCAAGGCATAATGTCTAATGAATGTGTTAATGGAAGACCATGTGGCTACCTTACAAATCTGTTCTGCTGAAACACCACGCTGTGCTGCCTATGAGGGACCTACCTTACGAGTAGAGTGAGCAGAGACATTAGCCGGAACAGGGAGATCAGCTTGAGAATATGCTTCTGAAATCGTCATCCGAAGCCACCTTGCCAACGTCTGCTTACTAGCAGGCCATCTGCTCTTGTGAAATCCGTAGAGAATGAAGAGAGAATCTGTCTTTCCGATGCCACTGGTACGGTCCATATAGATGCATCTCCCGCAGAAAGTCCCGATACCTGAAAAGCCGGAACTACAATTTCTTCATTAAGGTGTAATTTAGACACCACCTTAGGAAGATACCCAGATCTAGTTCTGAGAACTGCTTTATCTGGATAGAAAATCAGAAAATGGGAATGACATGACAGCGCTCCTAAATGTGATACTCTGCTAGCTGATGCCATAGTCAGCAGAAAGAGTACTTTAGCTGTCAACCATTTAAGATCCACTTTATCAAGTGGTTCAACTGGGGCGACTTGAAGGGCTTTCAGGACTACACATAAGTCCCACGGCACTGTAGGCGGAACAAACGGAGGTTGAATGCGCAGCATCCCTTGGAAGAAAGTACGCACATCCTGCAAATTGGGAATTTTCTTTTGGAACCATACAGTCAATGCCGATACTTGCACTCTCAAGGAGGCCACCCTCAAACCTTTATCCATTCCTGCCTGAAGGAATGCTAAGACCCTGGAAACTCTGAAAGATTTAGGGTCCACATTTCTTTCACTGCACCAATGAATATAGGCTTGCCATATTCGGTGATAAATACGAGCTGACGAAGGTTTCCTTGCTCTGAGCATTGTTTGAATTACCTGTTGTGAGAATCCTCTTGACTTCAGGATAGAGGTTTCAAGAGCCACGCCGTCAAAGACAGTCGGTCTCGATGTCTGTGATAACAAGGACCCTGCATCAGTAGATCTGGACGTTGAGGGAGCAGAAGTGGAACCTAAATTGACATTCTATGCAGATCTGTGTACCAATGCCTTCTGGGTCAAGCCGGAGCTATTAGTATCATGGCACCCTTTCCTTGCTTTATTTTCCTCACCACCCTGGGTAACAGGGTGATCGGAGGAAACACATAAGCCAGATGGAAGTCCCATCTCACCGACAAGGCGTTCACAATGATTCCTCCCTTTGTTCTTGACCCGTATGCGGCCACTTTGTTGTTCAGATGGGACTCCATGAGATCTATCTCTGGCAACCCCCATTTGTCTACTAGAGTCTGGAAGACCTCCGGGTGAAGAGCCCATTCGCTTGCTTGAATGGTGTGTAGACTGAGAAAGTCCGCTTCCCAGTTTAGGACTCCCGGAATGAATACTGCGGACAAGGCTGGATGATGAAGTTCTGCCCACCTTAGTATGTGACTTACCTCCGTCATTGCTTTTTGGCTGCGAGTTCCTCCCTGATGGTTGAGGTACGCTACTGCCATCGTATTGTCCGAGGGCATCTGGACTGGTTTTCCTTGAAGAATGTCCTTTGCCTGAATCAGTGCCATGCATATGGCCCGAAGTCCAACACATTTATTGACAGGCAACTTTCTTCTTTGGTCCATAGTCCCTGGAGGAACAAATATTCCGGACACTGCTCCCCAGCCATAGAGACTGGCATCTGTTGTTAGAATCTCCCAATCTGATATCCAAAAGGGTCTCCACTTGTCCAGATGGGTTGTCTGTAGCCACCGGGCTAATGACCTTGTTACTTTTACCGAAATAATGATGTAATCCATTCCATTTGGCAACAATCAGACGCTGCAGAGGCCTTGAGTGGAATTGTGCATACTCCACCATGTCAAATGTTGACACCATCAAAACCCATCACTCGCATTGCTGCGTGAATGGATACCGTTTGACTGTGCAGCAAGTCTTGAAACCTTGACTGTACCTTGGATATCTTGTTCCGAGGTAAAATTACTCTCTGCAGACCTGAATCCAGTACAGCCCCCAGGTGAGTCATCCGATGTCACGGAACTAAAGATGATTTTGCCCAATTTATGAGCCACCCATGTCTCTGCAGACAAGTTATTGTCTGTTGGAGATGACATATGAGCAACTCCTGTGACTGTGCCTGGATTAAAAGATCGTCGAGATATGGGAAAATTCTTATCCCCTGCTGGTGGAGATATGCAGCTATTACCACCATAATCTTGGTAAATACTCTGGGTGCTGTGGCTAACCCAAAGGGTAGGGCCTGGAACTGAAAATGCTGTTGGAGGATAGCAAACCTGAGATAACACTGATGGGACAGTGCTATAAGAACATGTAGGTAAGCATCCTGTATATACAGGGATACCATATAATCTCCTGGCTCCATGGCCAAAATCATGGAACGTAACATCTCCATGTGAAACCGAGGTACCCAAATGTATTTGTTCAGCATTTTGAGATTGAGAATGGGCCGAAATGATCCATTTGGCTTCTGAACCAAAAATAGGTTGGAGTAAAAACCCTGTCCTCATTGTGCAGGGGGAACTGGATTAATTACTCCTGACTGAAGCAATTTCTGAACTGCTTCTTGCAAAGTTCCTGGCCTTTGCCTCGACTCGAGACAGGCTGGTACAGAAAAACCTTCGAGGAGGATACTTCTTGAAGGGAAAATCATAACCCAGAGACACCGCTTCCTGCACCCAGGCATCTGTTGTAGACTGTTGTCAAATCTGTGCAAACTGAAGAAGTCGTCACCCTACCCTGGGGTCACCGAGGTGGAGGCTCGCACCATCAGGCTTTCATCTTCCGATGAATCTTCCTCTGCCTCATGTGTAGCCTGTGAAGGTGAAGATTTACTTACCCTCGGTTTATCCACCTGTTTTTCTTGAGAAGGTGCTGGTGGAAATGATATATGGTAGATAGGGAGCTGCATGTAAGGGTTAATAGTGTAACCTATTCCCGGTACAGATGGGGTAGGAATTATCCGTTCAGCTAAACTGGATTAGGTCTGTGCAAACATAACCCAAGGTGGAGCCCTTTGTACCTGACATTGTACCAGGATCTGCCTTGTATTTTGCTGATACTAAAGCAATTTGTACACAAACCATCCTGATCCAGATCCTGAGAGGATAATACATTTTTGCAAGACAAAATAAAATGAGTGTTGGTGTTGCTGTGAGTGTACCTTCCTCACCTTTGCCGCTCTTAGACATGATAAATAATCAGCACTTTCACAGTGTACTACACAATTTGTGACTGTAATCACTTTAAAGTATTTAAAGTGACATACAATCTGACCCTACCCATGCACCAGCATTGAGGATCAGAAAGGACAATTAACAGACATATAATAAAGTCAGCAATCACACTAGCAGTCAGTCACATGTTATACATTAGTATAATTAGCAATATGAGCACATCATCAACTACAAACATAACTTTTAAGTATGTAGGAGAACAAATTACTGATCATGTTTAAACTGATCTAGCGTATTCAGATGCAATGCGAGAGAAACAACAGTAAATGTATACAGACTCATATGCAATAGGCACTTATCTAACTATTCATACTCAAAACAGGTAGATAGAGATTTTAGTGCTGTATGACCCGTACTCAGTAGAGTGGGATACAGGGAGACTCACCTCGCTTCCAGGATCGATCAATACTTTAGCGAACGCTGAGTGGATCCAGACGCTACTAGTGTACACTGCCGCTCCATGAACCTATAGTGAACACAGACGCTCAGTGAACATGGACGCACCAGTCACACAGCCGCCTATGCTGCGACTGGGTCCCCTCGTGGTAGCGTCTGGGATGGAAGCGAGGAAACAGTTCATGGTGGGAGACTTGGCGGAAACTGGTCATGAACCGGGGGGAGGGGCGACCAGTAGAGCGTCTGACTCCCCCTGCTGGGATCAACCCTAGGGATCGCGGCCTCATGCTATTCCTGGAGCCTATGATCCCTAAGGCCTAGCGCTGGAGCACCCGCGGTGGCGGCGCATCAGCTACTGTTTGGTAGTCTCCTCCCAAAACAGTGCAGCTGTGTCCGTATTCCATCTAGCTAAGCAGAACCGATGCCTTACCTTCTCTCCGTGCTCCGGCCACAGCCTGGTAACGTCTGATGGACCTGCTAGTATATCCGACACAGACGCCCGCCGAAACAGCACTGTACTCGTGGGTAAGCGTTGTCCCGACTCGGCGGAGAGTTGTTGGAGCAACTCTTTCTAATATGTGTATAAGACGTTGTTTAGAAAGATCACTCAAAAATAAATAGTAAGACTATAAAAATAAAATAAGAAAGCTTAGGGCTGCTAAAAAAACAGCAGCCCTCTGACCATGGTCCGGCTCCTGCCGCACCAAACAAAAAACTGATTTGCCTGAGCCAGTGGGCGGGAATATATGGACGGGCCCGTTTGCATCCTGGGAGGCCAGAAAGCTATGATCGATTGGTGCCAATCCGCTGACGCTCCATCATATCCCATTGTTATCCTGTGGATAACCTGTGGACCCTGCCGGAGAAAAGGAGCACTGTTCACACATGAGGGACCCCGCAGAAGAAGGGGTAGAACAAGCAGCACACATAACCATGTCAACAGACATATTGTACGTAACTGTAGTACAGCGCAAACCCACTGAAAAACACCTACACATAGACCCTAGAGAGCCCCTGAAGTGACACAGAGAAACGGAGACCAGCACACAGAACACAGCAGCGCAGTGTGTGAAAATATGTGTATCACCTTATATATGTGCAGCGGCGCTACCGCTGATGTGCTCCCCCCTGCTATGACCCCCTGGTGCCAGTAGAGAGTCTGTAACCACATGGGTCCGTGGAGGAGCAGCGTGCATGCAGCCTTGATGATCCGCAGCAGCAGGAAATGGTGCCGTCCCGCCTCTGATCCCGCTTTCCGGGAAGCCCCTCCCCTGTAATGGCACGTGGTCCCACTAACTTGCTTATACTGGCTGAATTTAAGATATACAGTACACACAAAGCCTACTGACAGTGAGCACTGTGGAGCATTAAGCCCGCTGAGCCAGTGCAGTCCGCGGCGGGCACCGCAGCTCGTGGCCTGTGACCGCCGCGTGACATGCCGCCAAACCACACCGGGGACACTCACTGCACCTGCAATCTTCGGCATCTGTTAGAGGGTGGCGGCTAGCTGCTGGCGTGGGCACACACAGTATGGTGTGTGAAACAGCACCTCAGGAGCTCAGTGTCCTGTATGCTGGGATTACGAACCATTAACCCTCAGGAGGTTGGTTCGGTCCCCCCTCTAAGTCCCACGAAGCAGGTTGTCTCTCTGCCAACCAGTACTACCTAATAAAAAAGAACTTAACTAAAATAAAGGACACTCTTTGGAGCTCCAGAAAAATGCACCCAGCTCCTTGGGCACATTTTTCTAAACTGAGTCTGGTAGAAGGGGCATAATGGGGAGGAGTCAGCACACACATACACGCACTAAAGGTTTTAAAGTGCCATTCTCTAGTGGACCCTATCAATACCCCATGGTACTAAAGTACAGTTCCCCGGTATCCACTAGGACGTAAGAGAAATTACAAAAGCGGCTGCCCCGAATATGGTCCTGGCCCACCCCCCTTTTTTCTTCCGCCACAACGCCATGACCCCGCCCTCGCAACGCCATCACCTGTCAATCACATTGCAGTTGCATCCATCGGTCTGAATGACCCCCTATATTCTTTCCCATAGCTTGTGTTTCTGCATTCACCTGTAATGTATGGTAAAAGCACCACTAGCACACATTCTCACCAATGACCATGCTCTCCAGTATATAACTCCTTCAATCACATCTCTCTGAAATCTTCCTGCTGTCCTTTGTTGAATATTTCCCAGTCTTATAAGTGGAATTGAACATGTCATTTCTGCGGAGCAGAGAACCACATTTTGAGTTTGAGTCCTGCCTTTCATGAATATTACACTATAATCTTTACAATGCTTTAAAAAGATTTTTAGAAGATAAGAACATATTACCTTCATTCCTGGATTAGTTCCGAAGGAAAGAGCACAGTTTGACCTTGAAAACATGTTCTCAAAAGGCAGAACACCGGTACTCAGGAAGTTTATCCACTGTAATAATTACAGGCATTCAGTGTTTTAATTCCACTACTCAATTCTACTTGCCTGCACTCTGAAATTTCAGAGTCATGTGAGCACGACAACCTGCTAATTACCTGTCATGCTCCAGGTAGCATGATTAATGTGCCGTATTGGACAGGCTATAGCGAGTCAGCCATTAGCACTGGGCAGGTAAAGCAATCCTGAAGCCCCCCTGCCTAGATGTACTGCACCTGGTTACCAGTCCTGTGTACTATACTACAAAGCGGTATATATTCATAGCATTTACATGTAAGCTACTTAGAAGAAGAGCTAAAATCAAGAAATCACAGCGCTTAATAAACACAAGTGAAACACTAAACACATTATGATATATGAACGTACACACGAGCAGGGCTGGAGTAAGCCTTCGGGGACCCGGGGCACATAAGACAAGGGGGCCCACCACGACTCCTTTGGTCGCTCGCCATACTTCGGGCAAGGTTACCGTTCCAAATCGTAGTCCACGTGGATCGTAAAGTATGAAAAAGTCAAAAAATTTATTTTGAAAACCCCAAAAAAAAACTTATGTCGACCTTTTGAACTGTCGACCTAGTACATGTTGACCTAATTACCATGTCGACCAATAGTGGTCGACCTAATGACTTTCGACCTAAGTGGTGTCGACCTAATGACCGTATCCCAGCTATACCATGCCTTGTACATGATTTCCCCTTTTTAAAAAAAAAACAGAGTTTGGCTGGCATCCCACATGGACGCTACACTTGGACTTCCTTACATCCCAGCCCCTGTATGTATGCATTTCTGGATCATATGATGACCTGACACATGTCACTATCTGGGTGCATCATTTAGTCAGATTTTCCACCAGACTGGAACAAGTTTGATTTATTCAGGTTTAAACGTTGAATGGGACAGATTTGGAGATATGCACAAACCATCAGGCTCTTACTGTAAGTGTGAATTTACAGATATGTGCCCCCTTAGACATAGCATGATTGACATCCAGTAGGTGTTTGTGTGTGGGGAAGGGGCAGCGACAGCCAGTGTTCCTTATATTGGCAAAGTGCATTCTGCTTGCAGCAATTTCATACCCTCAAACTGTACCATTTTAGCCGTTACAGTACCGTTTTTTTATGGTCTGTACCGGCTAAAACGGGGTACACCGATTGTACCAGTTTTTGGAGTGTCTAGTTACTGTATGTATCGCAGTGCTGCGGGAACACGGTCACAGACTCCTGCAGTGCTACTCAGTGTCAGGCAGATCCTTCCACCCTTCCCTGGCAGCACCAGCAGCCATCAGCCCCCAGGAAAATTCGCCAGTCCCATAGATGAGACACTGCTGACACGTCTCACACCCCCTGTACCCATGGACACCCCACCTTTACCCATGGCCCTGCCCACTTTAGGCCTGGCCCCGCCCCCTGCACCAACTTTTACCATCTAAATGTTGGAAGGTATGCAATTACCACTCTCAGCCTGTGCACTCCGGCTCAGTGCACATCACTAATATAAAATTAGCTGAGGGTTTAAGCCTTATAAAAAGGTGAATTATTATTAGGGAGAGAGCACTGGTGCATAGGAGAGAACTGAGGGTACTGAATGGCAGTGTAACTAAGGGGTAACACTACACAGATGCAATGATAGAATACAGAGGCTGGAGATCAGCACCCAGCACAACAGCACCAGGACCGACCACATTATACTTCATGTCCATGCACCCAACCAGCACATCATTCTCTTCCCAGGTCGCACTCCGAATGGAGTTCCAATGCATATCACCTTCTGCCTCATGGAAGCTCAGCATGGACACGCAGCACACACAGCCCCGCCTCCTTCCTCTATTCTCATACCTGAATTTCCCTCCACTCCACCCAGCCGTGTTCTGCCAGCAGTGTTCTGGCATGTCAATGAATAAGGGGGGTCGGATACTTTCAAGGGGCCCTCTCGACTGGAGCTGCAGCTGCTCTGCATCAGCTCTGAGGCTGTTATCAGGAGACATAGGGGCTAATTCAGACCTGATCACTGCTGTGCGTTTTTGCACAGCGGGTGATCAGGCCTAAACTGCGCATGCATATGCACAGCAATGCGCAGGCGCGGCGGGGAGCGCCGGGAAGAGATGGGATGCTGCGAAAAATCCGATTGCACCGGCGATCGCAAGAAAATTGACAGGAATAGGGCGTTTGTGGGTGGCAACTGACCGTTTTCAGGGATTGTCCGGAAAAACGCAGGAGTGACCCGGTGTTTTGTGGGAGGATTTGTGACGTCAGCTGCGGCCCCGATCATCGCAGCGGCTGAGTAAGTCCTGGGCTGTGCAAAGACTGCACAAAGTTCTGTTTGTGCAGCTCTCCTGCACATGTGATCGCACACCTGCACAGTGAATTCCCCCTCCCCCTGTAGGCGGCGACTACCTGATCGCAGGGATGCAAAAAACGCACCCTAGCGATCAGATCTGAATTACCATCATTGTCTGCTGTTCTCCAGCCCCCACCACCAGCCTGTAAAAAATATATCTCCCAGTAGCAATGCACCAGAGAGGGGGGCTCGTGGGGTACTCACCCCCCTGTGCCGCCCCCCTTAATCTGGCTCTGCACACAAGCATTGGTATGAGCTTTCATTGGGGGTAATTCAGACCTGACCGCATCTGCGGCCTGCAGCGCAAATCATCGGGAGGCCTTGCCCTGTGCTGTGCAGCCCCCAGCATGTGCAGAGATGAACGCAGATCTGGCTGCATATGCAATGATCTGTGTCTATCGCTGAATAACCCCCTTTATGCTTTAATAATTATTTCTCTAGCATCCATAGGGGATATTGGGGAGACTTAGTACAATGGGGTATAGATGGGGTCCAAAGGAGCCGGTGCACTTTACATTTCTTCACTGTGTGCTGGCTCCTCCCCTCTATGCAGTTTATAAAAAAGTGCCCTCAGGAGAGGATGCACATCTCTGAGCTCCAGAAAGTTTTCTTTAATTTCTTTTTAATGGGGGTAATTCCAAGTTGATCGCAGCAGGAAATTTTTTAGCAGTTGGGCAAAACCATGTGCACTGCAGGGGAGGCAGATATAACATGTGTAGAGAGAGTTAGATTTGGGTGGGTTATTTTGTTTCTGTGCAGGGTAAATACTGGCTGCTTTATTTTTACACTGCAATTTAGATTGCAGATTGAACTCACCACACCCAAATCTAACTCTCTCTGCACATGTTATATCTGCCCCCCCTTCAGTGCACATGGTTTTGCCCAACTGCTAAAAAATTTCCTGCTGCGATCAACTTGGAATTAACCCCCATGTTTGTTATTTTTGGTATGCTATTTGGGCAACAGTATACCTGCACCGTGGGAAGTTAGGGGGCGGATGGTCAGCGGCCTTGCAAGGTGCAGCGCTTCCCCGCTGCATGACCACCGTCCTGAGAGGTTGTTTGTTCAGCGGGACACTGCGCCTTGGTTGTCGCAATCAAAGCATGCCGCACACCCCTAACATTAGCCTGAAGGTGACGTCTGTGGTGAGTACAAGCCGGGGCCCCCCGGTTCAAAGTGCTGATGAACGCGGGCGTGGCATATAGCATCCTCCTGGGGGGACCCGCTAGAGCCCCCCGTGTAAACTGGCTCAGGATGGCTTAAACTAGCCCTGGTGCAATGTTTTTAAGCATGATTGGAGACATTGACAGTATAAAAAAACACTGTAGCTCTGGCGCCATTGGGAGGGCGGAGCTACCTCAGAGTGGGACCAGAGGCATTTTGGCGCCTTCCTCTGCTTACTGCAGCGGCAATCAGCACACACAGCTCTTCCTGACTCCCAAGTTACGCTGGAAAACTGGTACAGGGTGTAGCAAAGGGGGAGAGCCGCTATTGTACCAATTAGAGATGAGCGGGTTCGGTTCTCAAAGAACTGAACCCCTCCGAACTTTGGCTTCCGAGTCCGGATCCGAGCCAGGCTCGGATCTTCCCTCTTGACTCGGAAACCCGAACTCAGCAAAGCGTCATCATCCCGCTGTCGGATTCTCGTGGGATTTGGATTCCATATAAGGAGCAGCGCGTCGCGGCCATTTTCACTCCAGTCTCGGAGAGTGAGAGGACGTGTACTATTCAGTGTGCTGAGTCTCTGTTTATTCGGGCGGGAAAGTGGGGTGACAAGTGTTGTGCTGCTCAGTCCAGTCCATATAGCCAGTGTAGCTGTAAAGTGGGGCTGTGTTGTGCAGACCAGTCCAGTGTAGTCACTCAGTGTATTGTGCTGCATCAGTCCAGGCAGTCACAGTGTTGGTGTTCTCTGCTGCCATATATCCAGTGTAGCTGTAAAGTGGGGCTGTGTTTTGCAGACCAGTCCAGTGTGTCACTCAGTGTATTGTGCTGCATCAGTCCAGGGAGTCACAGTGTTGGTGTTCTCTGCTGCCATATATCCAGTGTAGCTGTAAAGTGGGGCTGTGTTGTGCAGACCAGTCCAGTGTAGTCAGTCAGTGTATTGTGCTGCATTAGTCCAGGCAGTCACAGTGTTGGTGATCTCTGCTGCCATATAACCAGTGTCCTGTGTCATCAGTAATTCCAGTGGCGATATACGCTGCTGCTATATATATCCACTGCTGCAGTATAACAAATTACAATTATATTATTAAAAAGCTGTTGGGCTGCATCAGACCAGTGGTAGTGTGTGTCCTGTGTCATCAGTAATTCCAGTGTCGATATACGCTGCTGCTATATATATCTACTGCTGCAGTATAACAAATTACTTACAATGATAGTATTATTAAAAAGCTGTTGGGCTGCATCAGACCAGTGGTAGTGTGTGTCCTGTGTCATCAGTAATTCCAGTGGCGATATACGCTGCTGCTATATATATCCACTGCTGCAGTATAACAATTATAACAATCTGTTAGGCTGCATCAGACCATTGGTAGTGTCCTGTGTCATCAGTAATTTCAGTCATTCCTGTGACGCATATTGTCAAGAAGAACTACTTCCACCTAGTGTTGAAGCTGCTGCCACTAGCCATGACATAGACGATGAAATACCATAAACGTTGTCTGCCAAGGCCGATTCCCAATGTGATAGTAGAGGGCGTGTAAAATCCAAAAAGCCAAAGTTCAGTAAAAAGAAACAAAAAAAGAAATGTAAATCATCTGAGGAGAAACGTAAACTTGCCAATGTGCCATTTACGACAAGCAGTGGCAAGGAACGGCTGAGGCCCTGGCCTATGTTCATGGCTAGTGGTTCAGCTTTACATGACGATGGAAGCCCTTATCCTCCCGCTAGAAAAATTAAAAGAGTTAAGCTGGAAAGAGCACAGAAAAGAACTGTATGCTCTGAGATGGTATCACAAATCCCCAAGGAGAGTCCAATTGTGTCGGCGGTTGCGATGCCTGACCTTCCCAACACTGGACGGGAAGAGGTGGCTCCTTCCACCATTTACACGCCCCCTGCAAGTGCTGGAAGGAGCACCCACAGTCCAGTTTCTGATATTCAAATTGAAGATTCTGTTGAAGTACATCAGGATGAGGATATGGGTGTTGCTGGCGCTGAGGAAGTTGACGATGAGGATTCTGATGGTGATGTGGTTTGTTTAAGTCAGGCACCGGGGGAGAAACCTGTTGTCCTTGGGACGAAGAAGCCCATTGTGATGCCTGGGCAAACTACCAAAAAAGCCACCTCTTCGGTGTGGAATTATTTCTCCTCAAATCCGCACAACAGGTGTCAAGCAATCTGTTGCCTCTGTCAATCTTTAATAAGTAGGGGTAAGGATGTTAACCACCTAGGAACATCCTCCCTTATACGTCACCTGCTGCACATTCATCAGAAGTCAGTGTCAAGTTGTGAAACTTTGGGTAAGAGCGTAAGCAGTCCACTGACACCTAAATCCCTTCTTCCTCCTGTACCCAAGCTCCTGCAAGACACACCACCAACTCCCTCAACGTCAACTTCCTTCTCAGTCAGGAATGTCAGTAGTCCTGCAGGCCATGTCACTGGCAAGACTGAGGAGTCCTCTCCTAACCGGGATTCCTCCGGAGGATCCTTGAGTGGTACGCCTGCTGTTGCTGCCACTGCTGTTGTTGCTGCTGGGAGTCGATCGTCATCCCAGAGGGGAAGTCGGAAGACCACTTGTACTATTTCCAGTAAGCAATTGACTGTCCAACAGTCCTTTGTGAGGAAGATGAAATATGACAGCAATCATCCTTTTGCAAAGAAGATAACTGAGGCCTTGACAGCTATGTTGGGGTTAGAGGTGCGTCCGGTATCCACCATTAGTTCAGAGTCACTTAAAGATATGTTTGAGTTACTGTGTCCCCGGTATCAATTCCCATCTAGGTTCCACTTCTCTAGGCAGGAGATACCGAGAATGTACACAGACGTCAGAAAAAGAGTCACCATGGTCCTAAAAAATGCGGTTGTATCCAGTGTCCACTTAACCACGGTCATGTGGACATGTGGAACAGGGCAGACTAAGGACTATATGACTGTAACAGCCCACTGGGCAGATGTATGGCCTCCCGCAGTGACACCAGTAGCAGCATCTTGCAAATGCCAACTCGTTCCTAGGCAGGCTACGCTATGTATCACCGCTTTCCATAAGAGGCACACAGCTGACAACCTCTTACGGAAACTGAGGAACATCATCGCAGAATGGCTTACCCCAATTGGACTCTCCTGGGGATTTGTGATATCGGACAACGCCACCAATATTGTGCGTGTATTACAACTGGGCAAATTCCAGCACATCCCATGTTTTGCACATACAATTAATTTGGCGGTGCAGAATTATTTTAAAAATGAGAGGGGTGTGCAGGAGATGCTGTCGGTAGCCGGAAAAATTGCGGGCCACTTTCGGCATTCTTCCACTGCGTGCCGAAAACTGGAGCGCCAGCAAACACTCCTGAACCTGCCCCGCCATCAACTGAAGCAAGAGTTGGTAACGAGGTGGAATTCAACACTCTATATGCTTCAGAGGATGGAGGAGCAGCAAAAGGCCATTCAAGCCTATACATCCACCTACGATATAGGCAAAGGAGGGTTAATGCACCTGACTCAAGCGCAGTGGAGAATGATTTCCGTCTTGTGAAAGGTTCTCCAACGCTTCAAACTTGCCACACGTTAAGTCAGTTCAGACACTGCCAGCTTGAGTCAGGTCATTCCCCTCATCAGGCTTTTGCAGAAGCAGCTGGATAAATGAAAGGAGGAGATAAGACGGAGCGATTCCGCAAAGTATGTGGGACTTGTGGATGGAGCCCTTCATTCGCTTTGCCAGGATTCAAGGGTGGTCAATCTGTTGAAATCAGAGCACTACATTTTGGCCACCGTGCTCGATCCTAGATTTAAAGCCTAGTTGTATCTCTCTTTCCAGCAGACACAAGTGTGCAGAGGTGCAAAGACCTGCTGGTTAGTGAGTTGTCAACTCAAGCGGAATGTGACCCGTCAACAGCTCCTCTTCAATTTCTCCTGCCACTGGGGCTGCAAGGAAAAGGATAACATTTCCTAGCCCACCCGCTGGCGGTGATGCAGGGCAGTCAGGAGCGAAAGCTGACATCTGGTCTGGACTGAAGGATCTGCCAACTATTACTGACATGTCTTCTGTCACTGCATATGATTCTATCACCATTGAAAGAATGGTGGAGGATTATATGAGTGACAGCATCCAAGTAGGCATGTCAGACAGTCCGTACGTATACTGGCAGGAAATTTGGATGCCCTTGCACAAACTGGCTTTATTTTACCTAAGTTGACCCCCCTCCAGTGTGTACTCCGAAAGAGTGTTTAGTGTAGCCGGTAACCTTGTCAGCGTTTGGCGTAGGAGGTTACTTCCACAAAATGTGGAGAAGATGATGTTCATCAAAATGAATTATACAGTCTTCCGGGAAGACTTTTACCAGCAATTGCCTCCAGAACGTACACAGGAACCTGTGATGGTGGATTCCAGTTGGGACGAATTAATACTCAGTGAGGAGGATGTACACAGTGAAAGGGGTGAGGAATCAGAGGATGATGATGAGGTGGACATCTTGCCTCTGTAGAGCCAGTTTGTGCAAGGAGAGATTGTTCGCTTCTTTTTTGGTGGGGGCCCAAACAAACCAGTCATTTCAGCCACAGTCGTGTGGCAGACCCTGTCGCTGAAATGATGGGTTTGTTAAAGTGTGCATGTCCTGTTTGTACAACATAAGGGTGGGTGGGAGGGGACAATTCCATCTTGCACCTCTTTTTCTTCTTTGCAGCATGTACTGTTTGGGGACTATTTTTTTTTTGTGCCATCCTATCTGTAACTGCAGTGCCACTCCTAGATGGGCCAGGTGTTTGTGCCGCACACTTGTGTCGCTTAGCTTGGCCATCCAGCTACCTAATTGCACCTCTTTTTCTTCTTTGCATCATGTGCTGTTTGGGGCCTTTTTTTATATATATATCTGCCCTCCTGTCTGCCACTGCAGTGCCACGTCTAGATGGGCCTAATTGTTTGTGTCGCTTGGCTTAGTCATACAACTACCTCATTGCAATTATTTTTCTTCTTTGCATTATGTGCTGTTTGGGGACTAGTTTTTGAATAGTGCCATCCTGTCTGTAACTGCAGTGCCACTCCTAGATGGGCCAGGTGTTTGTGACGCACACTTGTGTCACTTAGTCATACAGCCACCTCGGTGCAACTTTTAGGCCTTAAAACAATATTGTGAGGTGTGAGGTGTTCAGAATAGACTGGAAATGAGTGGAAATATTTGTTATTGAGGTTAATAATACTGTAGGAGCAAAATTACCCCCAAATTCTGTGATTTTAGCTGTTTTTATGTTTTTTTTCTCCAAAAATCATCCAGATCCAAAACCAAAACACGAAAGGGTGGTTTTGGCAAAACCAAGCCAAAACCAAAACACGAAAATGGAATTAGAACCAAAACCAAAACACGAAAAGTGCCAGCCGCACATCTCTACCAATATGGGTCTTCTACAGGACAGATTTTACTGTACTAGTGTTTCACTGTAATATAATTAGCTGACAGTCTCACTGGGGCTGTACAGCTAGGGGTGTGCTGGTGTCTCTCTCTGTGTGTCTCCTCCACATACAGTAAGGGCAGGCTTGATCAGTAGTACTGTCTGTGTGTATGTCATTGTGATTACTGTAAGCATAGGTAAACGCAAACTCTGTAGTGCATGCCACACTAGATTCTCTCCCTTATCTACTGATTCTGTTTCAAGTGAACAATGCAGCCAATCTTCACAACTCAGTGAAGCAGCTGGGGGAGAGGGTCCAGAGCTCTCCTGGCTAGGGGCTCTTAAAACTATGATGTCTGATATGTCATCACAACTGTCTGCTAATGTTCAGAAAACTCAGCTACTACAACAGGCTGTTGCAGATTTAGCTGCCAGGGCAGATGTTACACAGCCCTCCATCTCTCATGCAGGTCCACAAAAGCGTAGTTTACCTGCCCTACTCTCTGATTCAGATGAGGATATACAGGAGGATGGGGAGGACTTAGATCCCATTAGTGGGGATCCTGATTCTGCTCAGGGTATTGAACCCCTCATTCTGGCTATACAGGACGTGTTAAAGCTCCCTCTAGAGAACGCTGCGTCACAGCAGTCATTTTTCTTTACACAAAACAAGCCTAATGTCACTGTTCCTGATTCTGCAGAGTTAGATGACCTATTTAAGTTGGCCTAGAAAAATCCAGACAAAAAATTCCAAGTGTCAAAAACGTTTTTGCGCACTTTCCCATTTGCTCCTGAAGGTAGGAAATTCTGGGAAGAACCCCCGGGGGTTGACGTATTAGTCTCTCGACTGTCCAAAAAGGTGGTACTGCCTGCCCCAGGCTCCTTTACCATGAAGGATCCTGGGGACAGAAAGATAGAGACTACACTAAAATCTATTTACATGGCAGCAGGTATATCATAGAGGCCGGTCATAGCAGGTTGCTGGATGACCCATGCCATTCACACGTGGGCTACTCAGATTCAGGGGGGCCTCTCAGGGCCTATGCCTCTGGTCACTATGGTGACTCTCATCAAGCACATTCAGGACACTGCACGCGTCCTGTGTGACTCACTCAAAGAGATGGGGAATACTAATGCTAGGACTTTTGCCACGGACGCAGAATCAAAGCGCAGTGTGGAATCCCTCCCCTTTTTGAGGGAATGGCTCTTTGGGGTTGAGTTGGATACGTGGATTTCCAAAGTCACTGCTAGGAACTCCATGTTTCTCCCCCTTTGGCCCCGCCTGCTAGGCGTTCCTACCCGGGGCCGTCTGTTCAGTCTTTTCGGTCTAACAGATTTCGTTCTAGGGCCAGAGGTGCCTCCAATGCAAATATAGGCGCCAGAGCTAAGTCAAAAAGACCTGCAACCACCGGTTCTCAGGAACATAGCACCAGTTCTGCTTCCACTAAGTCCTCAGCATGACGGTGCCCACCCCGAGGAGATGTCAAGGTGGGAGCCCGAATGCATCACTTCAGCTGCATCTGGGAAAGCTCCTGCCTGGTTACCTGGGTAGGGGACCTCATTTCTCGGGGCTACAAGCTGGAGTTCGACAGTGCTCCTCCATAAAGATTTTTCAAATCAAGCTTACCAGCTTTGGAGGATACGCAGGTTACATTGCAACAGGCCATCCGAAAGTTGGTCCAGTCCCATGTCATTGTTCCAGTACCGATACCACAATGAGACAGTTATTATTACTCCAACCTGTTTGTGGTTCAAAAGCCGGACGGCTCGGTACGGCCCATTTTGAATCTAAAGTCCTTGAATCCTTACCTAAAGGTTTTCAAGTTGAAAATTAAATCTCTGAGGGCAGTGATTGCAGGTCTGGAAGAACAGTTCCTGGTTTCGCAGGATATCAAGGACGCCTACCTGGTTTCGCAGGATATCATTGACGCCTTTCTTCATATTCCAATTTGGCCACCTCATCAGGCTTTTCTGTGGTTTGCCCTACTGGACGATCACTACCAGTTCCAGGCACTACCCTCTTTGGCCTGTCCACAGCTCCGAGGGTATTCACGAAGGTAATGGCGGAGATGATGTTCCAACTCTGGGTCCAGGGGGTCAATGTTGTCCCTTACCTGGACGATCTTCTGATAAAAGCAAGATCCAGGGAGCTTTTATTGCTCCATATCGACCACACTCTCCAACTTTTGTCACGCCATGGGTGGATTCTCAATCTACAGAAGTCCCACCTGGAACCGACTCAGCGGCTCCTGTTCTTGGGGATGTTACTGGATACGGTGGCCCAGAAGGTGTTCCTCCCAGAGTACAAGGCGAGAACACTTCGGGAGGTGGTCCACAGGGTGCTCTAACCTGCTCATGTATCATCCATCTTTGCATCAGATTGTTGGGGAAGATGGTCACCTCCTATGAGGCGATCCAATATGAGAGGTTCCATGCCAGAACATTTCAATTGGATCTCCTGAGCAAGTGGTCCAGATCACATCTACAGATGCAACAGATGATTTGGCTGTCACCTCAGACCAGGATTTCTCTCCTGTGGTGGCTGCAGTCCTCCAATCTCCTGGAAGGCAGGAGTTTCGGGATTCAGGATTGGACCCTCCTCATGACGGATGCAAGTCTACAAGGATGGGGTACTGTCACCCAAGGGGCGCAATTCCAGGGCAGGTGATCAGCCCACGAAGCACTCCTTCCGATCAACATTCTGAAACTACAGGCGGTCTACAATTCTCTGCTTCAGGCCTCTCCTCTGCTCACGAATGACGCGATCCACCCGGGAGAGTGGGGACTCCACCATCAGGTGTTCCAGCAGATCATCCACTGGTGGGGCTGCCTGCAAATAGACATGATGGCTTCTCGTCTCAACAAGAAGCTTTACTGCACTACGAAGCGATCTTGTTCAACAAGGACCGTTCGTCTACCCGGACTTATAGCGACTACGTTTGACGGCATGGAGGTTGAGCGGAACATCCTAACTCACAAGGGCCTTTCCAAAAAGGTTATTGCTACCATTGTTCAGGCCAGGAAACCTGTGACGTCAAAACACTTTCGTCATATTTGGAGATATCATATAATATAATATCTTGGTGCGAGGAACGCATGTATCCACCTGCAGATTTCCACTTGGGACGTTTCTTACATTTCCTGCAGGCTGGTGTGGATAAGGGCTTGCGTCTGGGTTCCATTAAGGTACAGATTTCATTTCTCTCCTTTTTTTCCCAGAAGAAGTTGACAGTGTTGCCAGAAGTTCAGACCTTCTTGCAGGGAGTTCTCCACATCCAACCTCCTTTTGTGCCTCCAACGGCACCCTGGGACATGAATGTGGTGTTGGAATTTCTACAGTCCTCCTGGTTTGTACCTTTGATGACAGTAGAAGACAAGTACCTCACGTAGAAGATGGTGATGTTACTGTCCCTGGCTGTCGCTGGGCAGGGGGGGTGGGGGTGGGCGGAACAGCGGCATTTGGCCACAGTTTCATGGGCGCGGTCCGACCAACGCAGGCGTGTGCGGACCGAATGGGGGGCGGGCCGCAGCGGCTGCGTGACGTCACACGCAGCCGCTGCGGGCCGGGGAGCGATGAGTAGCTCCCGGCCAGCACGCTAAAGCTGCACTGGTCGGTAGCTACTCTTGAAGTGCAAAGGCATCGCCGCTGTGCGATGCCTTTGCACTTCTGCGGGGGGTAGGGCAGCACTGACATGCGGGGCGGGATAGCCCTGTGCTGGGTGTCCCCGCGCATGTCAGTGTGAATAATCGTAGCTGTGCTAAATTTAGCACAGCTACGATCATCTCGGAATGACCCCCTAAGTCTCCCCAATATCCCTTATGGACTACGAGAAAAGGGTTTACCGATAGGTAATTAAAATCCTATTTTCTCTTCTTGTTAAGTCCCCATAATATTTTTACTGCTACAGACAATGAGCACATTTGATTAATCCCAAGCACACGTTTGTAACTATATTTTAGTACCTCCACCTAGATTTTTGAGTCCAAACCCACGTCTGTGATAATAGAAAGGGTGCACAATTTACTCTAAGGGGGGAATTCAATTGCCTGCGGTAATTTACCGTATGCTAATTGATCCCCCAGGCTTATTCAATTAGCCCCATAGGCAGCCAGACACTGGCACTTTTCAGGGATTTTATTTTGGGATCCCCCAAGGTCACAAACAAAATCCCTGATAAGTGCCCTGTTTTTTTGATCACGGCTGTGAAAACAGATATGTTCGTGAACTCATCACAGATCCTATGTGTTTTTGCCTAAAAAAACAGGTCATTTTTCGGGTGGTAAAAATATACTGTAATTGAATTCCCCCCCCCACCCCCCCAAAAAAAAGAGTAGCAGTAAAGTCCTGCTTTTACCATGAGCTTTTACCATGGGCAATTGAATTCCTCCCTTAGTTGCACAATTATATTTTATGAAAACTCACTACTTATTGAGAATGCTGATTTTCATACAGGACTAAAAGCAAACACTTTAAAAAGACATTTCATATACTTTAAATGAAGCCGCTGCGGCCGCTATACTTAATCCGCAACCTACGGACTTTTTACACCGTTAGCGTACAGAGTCCCGTACCGAGTACGGACTTTGCGTACAAACGCCGCACTGGCTGTACAAAGTACACACAGCGCGTACACACCCAATGATACACCGTGAACCCTTAACAGCTATGCAATGCGATAATAATACACTTTAAACCTTAGCAGGGAAAGGAAGACATGACACCAGATTGTGATTAAACTACTGGGTTCCGACACCACAGCGTATTATTACTGAAAGGGGGTTACAATAACAAAGCAATACAATACAAAAGAATAATGGCTACAGTCAATGATACATACTTGTTTGGATTTCGCCGCGCTACCCAGTCTGGTCCTCGGTCATCTAGATAGATAACTTTGTGAGTCTTGTGTGACCAGGCCTGCAGCAGGCATCTTTTATCCAATCTTCCAAAACTTAACACAATGGTCACTGTAATCTCTTTGTCCATTGGACACAGGGATGGTCATTTACAGTACAGGAGAGGTCATAGGTCGGTTTGAATAGGTGGGCGATGTCTGTTCAGGATGCACTTGTGGGTGGTCTCCTCTGGGTTCCCGCTGCATAATTAATGTACATTAAATACAGTTTATATCTATATTCTGCTCCTGCACATAACTATTCGCAGGAACATGCGATCTTCTTCAAACCAACACCGGAATATTACCCAACAATACCCTACAGCTGGATACCAAACACCACCTTATAACCTTGTTCTGTCCCCTCCTATCCTGTGAAGGTGAATCCCTTTATTCTGTTACCATTTAAACTTTTGTATCTTACTGATGTGGTGCAGGGAGACTATGTGTACATTGTGCACTATATGGATTAAATATGTAATGTGTTTTGATAGCTTTCCATGCATTCACAAACTCTACCGTAAATACTCATACCACGCGCTAATGCGCAGGACTGCGGGATCGACCATACGCAAATTGCGGAAATGTGCACGCACGGCAGAACAAGTACATGCGCGGAGGCCATCT
Source organism: Pseudophryne corroboree (assembly GCF_028390025.1). Taxonomy (NCBI): domain Eukaryota; kingdom Metazoa; phylum Chordata; class Amphibia; order Anura; family Myobatrachidae; genus Pseudophryne; species Pseudophryne corroboree. The sequence continues at coordinate 266,435,685 of NC_086453.1, read as the reverse complement.
GTGTGTAGTTTGTACGTGATCTGTGTACTGCAATATTTTTAGACTTTGACAGTCCACCCTTTGGCAGTCACCAATAACTGCCACTGTCTAATCAATAAACAGAAAAATATCTACACAATATCTACAGGAGTTTGGATGGTCGGGGGAGAGTTGTAGGTGGGAAATATATAACCTAGTGGGATAGTAAAAAGCATGTATCTATGACTCCATGTCTGAGGGGCATGTATCATCGTGCCGTATATGTAATAAGCTTCGAGGTATTGCAAAGTATTCATTAAATCCTTCTCATCCCGTATTAAGGGTCTGTAACTGGGCCAACAAACACTACCGAGCTCTTTTCGGCTTCTTGTTCCAACAAATGGGGTGCACATTTAGTTGATGATACATGGAGGGGGAAACATATGTGAGTGCTAGTATATGTGGATATCACCTGTCGACTATGTGTGCCATTAACTGGAGGTTGCAGAGATGAAGATAAGACACATATATAAAATACATTCACATAAACATTTTGGGTAGGGCTGACGTCTTTTCCGGATGTATGTATCTGGGCAGAGGGGGAAACAAAAGAAAAACGGGTGAAAGAAACAGGCCATGAAATTCATTTGCAATCCTTATCATAACACTGTCTCTATGGATTGGTCATAAATTAAATCTGCTGCTATAACAGACTCATCAGAGTTGTGTCGTGCTTGCACCGCATTAGAATTCGAACACACCTAAATATCGAACCAATAATTATGACGACTCTCAGGATACAAAGGAGAAACTTCCCCACACTCATAATGACATTCTGAGCCCACTCTCCTAAACCTGAGAACCATTTGCGTGGGTTCAACCATGAGACCCAGCCGGTCAGTTCATTACTCACAGTCGCTAAGGTAAGGTTGTGCTTCCTCCTGAACTCCCACTTGAACTGCAAGATATCGTCCATCTTTCGATCGATAATCTCCGTTGGGTCGTCAGTGCTGTTTGTAATATACGTACAGCACTTCACACCATATTGAGTTGCCAGAGTAACACAGTACCCACCTGTCACGGCTGTGACATAATTAAGGACCATCCTATGCTGAATCAGTTCCTTCTTGTAAGCTTGTAACTCCCTTCCCGTATAACTGAAAGTGTCATCATACATCTCAGTGATATTATCTATCAAGTTCTCTAGCGCATGGATATACCTATAATTTATAGTTCCTCTGGCAGTACGGGTAATGTCTAATGCGAGAAGGAACTGAATCCCGGTGGATTCGTGGATCAAATCAGAGGCTGCGTGCTCTGCCCTATCTATGAGGTGTCTCTTGATGATGTGTTCATAGTGAGTACGAGTATAAGGAGCCTGAGCACTGCGTTGAATGTCTTTCATCTTATCATGGGTTATGGTCATGACCTCTGGCAGTACTCTCCCAATATAACACAATCCCTCTGAGCTCGGGGCAAGTCACTTGTACGCCTTCCTCCCACATATGAAATAGGCATCATCTGGGAGAACATAGGGGACAAAATATAACATTACCATATTACAAAATTCCCAAGTAAAGAAACCAATCCCTAGTTCTCCCATCTGCTCAGTACAAGTATCGGGCTGGATGATATGAGCACAATACCCTGGCGATACTTTTCCAACCCACATGGTCTTGCTTCCACAAGTATACCTATACCGGAAATACCTCTCACTTTTGGCTATTTGGCGTACAAGTTCAGAGTCTATGGGTATGCTATCAGCTCTGTGTAAAAAGGTCATTGTCTGGTTATTCCACGTCACTTCCCAATTTCCCGGTTTTCAGTAATTGGAAATATTAAAACACAATAAGGACCTGTCTACATGATACTGGTGGAGCTTCAAACTAGGGGGCCTAGAGATATTGAATTTCTTGTCCACCGGTCTCCCACCCCGTAATTTGAGTACCTCATCTATTGCTAAAGGGTATGGTACTAATCCTGACTTGCTCTGAGCTTGAGGTACCTGTGAGCACACCCAGCCTTCTGTCTGGTTTAAGACCTTACCCACTAGTGAGTGGTAATCACTCAACGGATGACGGTCCATGTCGATATTAAGGTTGGACTGACATCTCTGGAGGCACCCATCCTCGATTATATTCTCACAATTCCTACAAATACAATATTCATCAGACAATAACCCCTCACAGTGCCTCCGAGCTCCATGACTACCAGAGCGCTTACTGATGCCAGCCTTTACTAAAGTGATGTGCTGATCCTGAGATCCTACAAATTCATACTTGCCATCAGAACCCATTCCAGATCGCTGCTTGACCTCTCTGGGACCCTCACCAAAACAAACTGTCCTTATCAAAACCAGAATTACTAACAGAACCCGAAACGCAGTCTCTTGTGATCGATCCATTTCGTTAGGGGAAAGGAGGAAAATAAGAAGGAGAAAAGAGGAAAAAATGCAGGGGGAGGTGAAAAAAGAAAGTGGTACGACAACCGTTCTAGGTCTTGTTACTCTCTGTGCTGAAATGCCTTTCAACAGTCCTCCCTCTCAACTTTCCCGGAACAGACACTCCAGTGATACGAGATTCTCTACACTCTGCTCTTTGTCACGAGTTCTCTCCGGGTCAGCGACCTTCTTGCAGTGGGACGAGTGGACCCAAGTCTCTCTTTCGGCGACCTTCAATGCTGTCGTGCTGGTTAACAAGACTTGGTATGGTCCTTCCCACCTGTCTATGAGGCAACCTGAGCGTAAGAAATTTTGAATCATCACATAATCCCCAGGCTCAATGTCATGACAATTACTGTTCGGTAGGTCAGGAATCACCAGCTTTAAATTTCTTTGTTGGTTTCTCAGCTGCCGGCTCATCCCAACCAAATATTTCACAGTCACTTCATTATTACATTTCAAATCATCCTGGGGGTCTATCATTACATGAGGTTGTCGACCAAAAAGAATTTCGAAGGGTGATAGGTTAAGGGGAGACCTGGGAGTGGTTCTGATGCTGTACAACACTAGTGGCAAAGCTTCTGGCCACGACAATCCAGTTTCAGCCATTAATTTGCTCAGCTTGTTCTTAATAGTGCTGTTCACTCTCTCCACCTTTGCACTCGCCTGTGGACGGTACGGAGTATGCAGCTTGCTATTAATTCCCATCAGTTTGCACATGACCTGAAAGACTTCACCTGTAAAATGGGTTACCCCTGTCACTTTCAATTATTCTAGGGATACCATATCTACACACAAATTCCTGCACAATTTTCTTTGCAGTGAACGTAGCAGTATTTGTGGCAGCAGGGAACGCTTCTACCCAGTTGGAAAATACATCAATACTAACTAACACATATTTTAAATTCCTACAGGGTGGTAACTGTATAAAATCGATTTGTATTACCTGAAAAGGTCCATCTGTCGGAGGGATATGGGATGGCTCTGTTGGTATTGACTTTCCAATATTCTTCCTCAAGCAAGTAAAGCATGTCATTGCTCTCTTACCTGTATGAGAAGAGAATCCTGGCGCACACCAGTAGGCTCTTACCAGCTTGCACATACCCTCTTTGCCCAGATGAGTAGGACCGTGTGCCGCCTCAGCTAAGCTTGGAAGATATGCTCTGGGGGCCACCGGCTTACCTTGTCCACCTGTCCACAGTCCTGAGGATTCCTGGCCATACCCCTTTGACCTCCAGACCGCCTTTTCCTGTAAAGAACACAAATCTTGCATTTCAATTAATTGTTGTGTGTTGATCAGTTGTGTGAAGTAAACCGTCTCTGTATGAGAGAAGAGAGGGGGATATAGTAAATAAAGAAAAGAAAAATGTCAGATTTGGAAATGTCAGGTTTGGCATTCACCAACAGGCTGGCACACCATCATGCATATCCGTGTCTGTGCACAGTCTCCCTTCACCAGTATTCTCATTCTGCACCCTTTGTGCATGACCAGGCACACTGCATAAATACTGGTGTCCTTATGCTGGTGAGATATACTGGATTTGGGCAGAGCTTTGAAAGACCGAGTAGGCATGTGGCGTCTGAACTGTGATCCTGTCGGTGAACGCAAGAGATGAAGAGGAAACTTTGAAGACAAATCACATAGAGTTTAGTAACAGATAAGTTTGTAGAGACAAAGAAGATTTTACAAAATTTGACATCTGGATTGGGCACTACGGGGGAATGATTCTCTACTCAGTCTGCTCCCCTAAAAAAAATTCTGTGTGTGTTATATCTCTACTGGGACTATCCCAGCCATCAATCCAGTGTCCTGTCCATTCTAAGTTCATAGGGAACCCGATATCTTTGAGATAATTTCCTCTACCTGTGATGGACATGCATCTAAAACAGTGAAATGCAACTTTAGTCTTCGTGGGTATCCAACATAATTCGTACTTTCTGGGCGGGAGCACGCTATATGTATACCATCTCTAACAAAACTTCTGTTAAGTTAATTAGAGGTCACTTCTGCTAGAGAAAGAAGCAAAAGTTTAGAGACCTCTTCTCAACCCCAGTAAATTTTGTTAGAAGGGTAAAGTTGCATTTATTCCGTTCTTCCCATTAACCGAATCTGTGTTTTCTATATGGCTCGTGATTCCTTACTATATGTCCCTTGATCCCGTCTATGTGTTTAATAACGTGGCTTGTTTTCTCTGTCTAGGGGTCTATATTGGCTATGTGCTCTACTACTCTTACAATCTCTGGCAAAATGTCCTTTATTTTTACAAGTGTAACATATTATTGGCCTTTTCTTACTACCAGGGTTTTGGGGTTTAGGCTGATGAGACTTTGGTATAAGAGCCTGTATACTTTCAATCCTCAGCCTCTCCTCCTGTTGTTTTCTACGCCTAACAATATTCTTGTGGTGTTCAATTGCGCACTCTCTAAGACAAGCTACTGTGACCCCTCTCCAATTAGGCAAATATGTTTGTACCCTGTCCCTTACTGTCTTATTGAGTCCGTCCATTAGCACAGAGACAGCCACCTCCCTGTAATTCGCATTGTTCCCTGTATCTGATACCCCAATGTATTTATCCATTATTTGCAGGGCCCGATGGAAATACTGAGATGTCATTTCATTTTCCCTCTGTTTTATGGAGAAAATTCTTCTCCACTTAACAGTTGTGGGAAAATACAACTCTAGTTGCATGTTAATTTGCTCTAAGTTCTCCTGATTGTGTTTGTCAGTCATACGACTATCCGACTCTAATCTACAATCAGTGATACATTTTTGGGTGTTAATATTAGGGGGTAGGCACGCTTTCAAAAATATCCGCCAGTGTTTGTTTGTCGGTTCATACGCATTACCCAGATCTCTGATAAACTTCTGACATCTGGCTAAATGCTTCCGAGGGTCTGGGAATTCTGAAATGATTGACCGCAGCTCATCTCTGGGCCACGGGCAATACATTGCATTATTTCTGGTGAGGACTACTCCCTGACTATCAGTTCCCCCATTGGGAGTTACTATTTCCAAGACAGGGTGTAATTCTACCATTCCGTTCCTAATCTGTTTACTGTGAGGTGTTGTTGTCTCTGTGTAATGAACTGTCTCACACTTACCGGTAGCTGTGACCTCACCAGTTCTTTCAGTGGGGAACACTGGTACTGCTCTAACTGGGTGGACAGGCCCCACCTTAGTTTCCTGCAAAGCGACTGCCTGAATGAGAGCTGTGATTTGGCTGGATCCTTCATCTTCCAGTGACCTATGACCTTGAATAGACTTCAAAACAGGATACAACTTGCAAAGGTTAGGGTTAATACATTGCTCTTGCATACTACTATCATTTACAGATGTACCATTGATTGTAGCCATGTTTTTCCCTTCGACCTGTGTCGGTAATGGTGTGTTTGTATCTCCATTCCTGCTAGGTTTGGAACCTGCTTTACAAGTTTGTTCCCTTTGCATCTCCCCCTCTTGTTGCCATAATTTTAAACAATCGTTATGTCTAATCCTTTGTTTTCTGGATTTAAGAAGACATATTTTACTGCTTACATTCTGCAGTACCGCTGGTTCAAAGCTGCCCACCCTAGGGAATGGTACCCTATCTTTGTCAGTCATTCAGACAAAAAGTCTTCAGCGTGTGGACTATATTTCCCACACATAATACTTTTTCCTTTGAACTTCGCTGACCCCCTGGACCGCAGCTCTTCAACCTGAACCCTGGTTAAACGTCCCTTACTTGAGCAACTGGTTCCCATAATTGTGGGCCTTTTCCCACAAACATCAAAATACTCAATATAAGGTGATGGTGAAAGTTCTCCGAGCGCTCTTCACCCGCTCACGCCCACGTTGGCAAGTACTACCATACACTGTCGATAGCGAAGGCAATGTACCTGTTATGATTCTGATACTGAGGTCAGGGGTGATCTTATACGGTAGGACCTGAATACCAGAACGTAATGCTGGGAAAGGGGAATGGAAAGGGAATAGCCCCTGGCACCCTATCTCCGTTGTCTCGCCCGTGCTGTCAGTACACTCTTGCAAGACTATGGTTGCTTGGGCCCATGGCAGCCGCGTTTGAAGGGCGGATTATGTCTGGCCAACTCTGATGCCCCCTCAGGTCTTAATGAGAGACAAAGAGTGAACCGAGACAGGGTGATAACAAGGGGCCCTCTAACTGAACAACAAAGCCAGGGGCTACTAACAAAGCTGAAACCAAAGTATGCGCGGATTTCGGCCAGGGAAAAGAACAACAAAATAATCCACTTGTCCACTCTCCTACACGGCACCGCCGAGTACCGGAGAGGACTGTGGAAGCGGATACCTCCGCAAATGCTCCAATAACAGAAAACAATATAAAGCGGTTTAGGCCGCAACTCGCGGCGGAGCCGCCACTCACGAAACCAAGCAAGATCCTCTATCGACTGCCACAGGTAAACGAGGACCAGAAGAACTCCTTAGGATAAGACGGCTACTCCAAGACTCAGGAACTCAGAGAACTGGAAAGACCGGGCACAGCAGACCAGGAACAGACGTTCACCAAACATGAGCAGCATGCAGGAAGCTATCACCGGCGTCTGTGTGAGGCACTGAGGTGGCTTAAAACAGGGAACCCTCCAATCAGAGTCCAGAGCCTAATTACACAAAATGTCGTGCAGCTGCCTTGCTGCACGACCAGAGAACATGTGTGATACTAATTAAACATCAGCAACGGGGAACGCGGTCCGCCTGTGGCGTCCCCGTTGCTATGGACCCGGCGGCTCGGCACGCACGCGTCCTGGCGTTGCTAGGGACCCAGCGGCTCAGCGCGCACGGCGTCCTAGCGTTGCTAGGGACCCGGCGGCTCAGCGCTCACGGCGTCCCTAGCGTTGCCAGGCGCCGTGCAGAAAGGGGAGAAGGTGCAGCGGCCGGCTACGGACCGCTGCGCCTAACAGTACCCAACTTAGGGCCCCTATTGACCTATTTTTACTGGAAGTTTTTAGGAATAACTTACCCTTTCCAGTAAAGTATCTGTTGTTGGAGATTTTCCTGAGAGAGACCAGCGAAAACTCCCTATGCGCTTTATTATACACAAATCACGCTTGCGTATGCCCTATACAGCGCTAATGATACCGCGATTTTACGCAAAAGCTTGTAAAAAGGATATCACGTTGCGCCATATATCGCACCCACAAACGCGCGGTCCAATCGCACAGCATATAGGTACTTGCTACTTATCTGCCGTACGACCACTGGAATCGAATCACAAGCTGCGAAACCTCAGCCGGAGCGTATCAAAAACTATATGGGTCACAACACAATTCACAGTTCCCTACCATGCTCCTGTGTAAGTCTCCTCACCACTTACGTATTAAACCTTATACTAACGCGAGTCAGCCGCCTCACACCACCAAGACTCCACTCACTCGGTGTACCACACAACTGGATCCCGAATTCCCTTGGTATGAATATCCACTCACTCCTACGTTCGCTCACTCAAATACACTTTGTTTTTCTGTACAGAAAATTTTAATTCATTCAGATAGGCAGCTTTACCCCCAGAGGCAATACAGTTTTAAACAAAAGTTTTATACTAATCTGCTTTAGAAACCGGGCAGTTTTGTGCTATTGTAGCATGGCTACTGTCCCACCTTTTAGCTAAACGACACTATTGTGTAATTTGTACTTAGCGCCCGTACTCTTATGCACTTTGCGTAAACACACAACCGTGCGTGTCTCTTACGCTGCGTGCGCAGTCCTGTACTTTGTCCGAGACACGTGTACAAAACCGTACGTCCGCAGTAAAACAAATCCCACAACTTCTATAAATGTGAGCAATACTAACTATAATCGCTCACTTAACACAACACACAGTTTTTTTCTGTATAAACCTTTACAACCAGGCCAGACTGCGTTTTTGCTTTACACTTACTTCCTTAAACATTTATTTTAGTTTTAACTATATAGCAACAGATGTATTCGGTTTCACACAGATCTAAATGAATCTAGCAATCTGAGTGTTATGGCAACAATGTGAGAAGGTATACAAAGTATGGGTGCCTTTTGTTGTGTACGCTTTTGGCGGGCAAAAAAAATTCACAGATTTTTAAATAGCTTTTTTCCTGTTTGTTTTACGGGTTCTACCAGCATCTCTACAAACCATACAGAGCAGACGTCATCTAATCAACACACAAGTAGGGTTTTTAGTGTATCCATCGACCAAGAAAAGGTTACGTAGGATACTTTCTGTCCGCCCTTTTGCTGATAGATTAAGTCTGCTGTGACCTGTTAGGCTGTGAGTATGTGGAAAACCGGACGATGCCCCCAATTGAGAATGCTGATTTTCATACAGGACTAAAAGCAAACAATTGAAAAAAACATTTCATACACTTTAAATGAAGCCGCTGTGGCCCCTATACTTAATCCGCAACCTACGGACTTTTCACACCGTTAGCATACAGAGTCCCGTACCGAGTACGGACTTTGCGTACAAACGCCGTGCTGGCTATACAAAGTACACACAGCGCGTACACACCTAATGATACACCGTGAACCCTTAACAGCTATGCAATGCGATAATAATACACTTTAAACCTTAGCAGGGAAAGGAAGACACGACACCAGATTGTGATTAAACTACTGGGTTCCGACACCACAGCGTATTATTACTGAAAGGAGGTTACAATAACAAAGCAATACAATACAAAAGAGTAATGGCTACAGTCAATGATACATACTTGTTTGGATTTCGCCGCGCTACCCAGTCTGGTCCTCGGTCATCTAGATAGATAACTTTGTGAGTCTTGTGTGACCAGGCCTGCAGCAGTCATCTTTTATACAATCTTCCAAAACTTAACACAATGGACACTGTAATATCTTTGTCCATTGGACACAGGGATGGTCATTTACGGTACAGGAGAGGTCATAGGTCGGTTTGAATAGGTGGGCGATGTGTGTTCAGGATGCACTTGTGGGTGGTCTCCTCTGGGTTCCTGCCGCATACTTAATGTACAGTAAATACAGTTTATATCTATATTCTGCTCCTGCACATAACTATTCGCAGGAACATGCAATCTTCTTCAAACCAACACCGGAATATTACCCTTACAATACCCTACATCTGGATACCAAACACCACCTTATAACCTTGTTCTGTCCCCTCCTATCCTGTAAAGGTGAATCCCGTTGTTCTGTTACCATTTAAACTGTTGTAACTTACTGATGTGGTGCAGGGAGACTATGTGTACATTGTGCATTATTTGAATTAAATATGTAATGTGTTTTGATAGCTTTCCATGCGTTCACAAACTCTACCGTAAATACTCATACCACGCGCTAATGCGCAGGACCGCGGGAGCGACCATACGCAAATTGCGGATATGTGCACGCACGGCATAACAAGTACACGCGCGGAGGCCATCTGTGTGTAGTTTGTACGTGATGTGTGTACTGCAATATTTTTCGACATTGACAGTATCAAGAATTGGGGGTAAATTTACTAAAGCTTCTAAAAATGAAAAGTGGAGGTGTTGCCTATGGCAACCAATCAGATTCCATCTGCCATTTTCTATAATATTTAATCTATCATGCCATAGTGAAATGATAGCTTGTATCTGGTTGGTTGCTATGGACAACACCACACGTTTCTCTTTTAGAAGCTTTAGTAAATCCACCCCCTGGAGATCTATCAAGTAGAGAAGTTGCCCAAAGCAACCAATAAGCTTTTGTCATTTATCTAGCACAGTCTCTGAAATGACAGCTGTTTGCTTTGGGGAACTACTCTGTCTCTCTCCAAGGCATGCTACTTCTCCCATAGTGATGTATCAAACCTTGATGAGAGATTTGGGGTCTCCAAACTAATCCTTGGAGAGAGATAAAGTGGACGGAGATAAAGTACCAGCCAATCAACTCTTAACTGCCATGTTACAAGCTGTGTTTGAATTAGGAGCTGATTGGCTGGTGCTTTACCTCCATCCAATTTATCTCTCTCCAAGTCTTAGTACATAGACCCCAAAGTGGAGAAGTTGTTCAACTACTAACTGTCATTTAGAAGGAGATATGATGGCATTACAACGCAGAGCCCTCTCTGTTTGTAACAAAATAAGACCCCAGGACTTTGGAGGACACACAATAAATAAATGACCACATATAAAAGAAAGTAATGTCATTGCTAATCAGAGGTAATTACTATTTTTACCCGTCAGGACTAAATTTAGCACAGTTTGACCAGTTCAGTGATTTCAGATCTACTTTCATACTGAATCTCAAATGTACTCATAGGTGCATATACAGTGCATCCGGAAAGTAATCACAGCGCTTCACTTTTTCCACATTTTGTTATGTTACAGCCTTATTCCAAAATGGAATAAACTAATTTTTCCCCCTCAAAATTCCACACACATTACCCCATAATGACAACGTGAAAAAAGTTTTTTTGATATTTTTACAACTTTATTAAAAGTAAAAAACTAAGAAATCACATGTACATAAGTATTCACAGCCTTTGCCATGAAGCTCAAAATTGAGCTCAGGAGCATCCTGTTTCCAATGAGCATCCTTGAGATGTTCACTGAGCATCCTTGAGATGTTCCTACAGCTTAATTGGAGTCCACCTTTGGTAAATTTAGTTGATCTGACATGATTTGGAAAGGCACACACCTGTCTATATAAGGCCCCACACTGAGCATAAACCAATCATGAAGTCAAATAAATTGTCTGTAGCCCTCTGAGACAGGTTTGTCTCTAGGCACAAATCTGGGGAAGGGTACAGAAAAATATCTGCTGCTTTGAAGGTCCCAATGAGCACAATGGCCTCCATCATCCGTAAATGGAAGAAGTTCGAAACCACCAGGACTCTTCCTAGAGCTTGCCAGCCACCTAAACTGAGCAATCGAGGGAGAAGGGCCCTAGTCAGGGAGGTACCAAGAACCCGATGGTAACTCTTTGGCGTGAATGCCAGGCGTAATGTTTGGAGGAAACCAGGCACCGCTCATCACCAGGCCAATACCATCCCTACAGTGAAGGATGGTAGTGGCAGCATCATGCTGTGGGGATGTTTTTCAGCGGCAGGAACTGGCAGACTAGTCAGGATAGAGGGAAAGATGAATGCAGCAATGTACAGAGACATCTTGGATGAAAACCAGCTCCAGAGCGCTCTTGACCTCAGACTGGGCAACGCTTCATCTTTCGGCAGGACAACGACCCTAAGCACACAGCCAAGATAGCAAAGACGTGGCTTCAGGACAACTCTGTTAATGTCCTTGAGTGGCCCAGCCAGAGCCCAGACTTGAATCCGATTGAACATCTCTGGAGAAATCAGAAAATGTATGTGCACCAATGCTACCCATCCAACCTGATGAAGCATCAAAAGTGCTGCAAAGAAGAATGGGCAAAACTGCCCAAAGATAGGTGTGCCAAGCTTGTGGCATCATATTCAAAAAAGACTTGAGGCTGTAATTTCTGCCAAAAGTGCATCAACAAAGTATTGAGCAAAGGCTGCGAATACTTATGTACATGTGATTTCTTAGTTTTTTACTGTAAAATGTGCAAAAATCTTGAAAAACTTTTTTTCACATTGTCATTATGTGGTATTGTGTGTAGAATTTTGAAGGAAAAAAATGAATTTATTCCATTTTGGAATAAGGCTCTAACATAAAATGTGGAAAAAGTGAAGCGTTGGGAATACTTTCCGGATGCATTGTATGTTAATTAGAATTAGGGAAGCCAATCCCGGGCCATTTTTTCAATCCCGGGTATCGGGATTGAAAAATGGTGATTCCCGGGATACCTGGGATTGGCTTTTAGCTAGGTGGCTGCCCCCTCACCCCACCCCGCCCCATCCGCCCCGCACATATAACTCACCATATACCAGGGGCGGGCAGGAGGGGTACATCCTCTGATCGCTGCTGACGGCTCTCAGCAGCGGCTGACAGCGCAGTGTGACATCACGCTGCGCTGGGGAGCTGGAAGGAGGAAGCCGGGCAGCGTCTGAGCGTCCTGTGGACGTTCAACGCTGATCCCTTAATCCCCGGGATTGGAGCTTCCAATCCCGGGATTGAATCCTGGCTATTTTTGGCCCTAAATCCCGGGATCCCGCCGATCCTGATCCCGGGATTGGCCACCATAATTAGAATTACTAATGATAGAGATGGACATCATCATAATGTATTTGGGGATCACGAACAGCTTCCCACTGCACTGCACCACAAAATGAGCCACAGAAGGATAGGGTTATGTACTAAGCAGTGATAAAAGTAGAGAAGTGAGCCAGTGGAGAAGTTGCCCATGGCAACCAATCAGCATTGATGTAACATTTATAATTTGCTTACTATAAACGTATAAAGAGCAGCTGATTGGTTACCATGGGCAACTTCTCCACTGACTCACTTCTCCACTTTTATCACTGCTGTACCACTAAGTTTCTGCTGAACTTGACAATTACCACCTCACAATGGACCATCTCTACACCCGTTGCAGGATAATATAAGACTACAAGACCTGTAAGTGACCCCAGCACCCCATGACCTCCATTAAGTCTACCTTAATGTGTAATAGGAGACCAATATGTAACAGGTAAGTACTATGGAGTGTTGATGCAGATGCAGATGTCGGTCCACGTACCTGGATCCCTTGCCCGGAATCACCTCTGGAACCGGATATCACTACTGGAACCCTAGGCAGAGGAACGAGGAACCCGAACCCCAGAGGACCCAACACAATAGTCACCACACATTAGGACGGTGACATAAAGATTTATTATTCAGGAACAAAAGAGTGACCACCACTGTAACTTTGACTTTTAGTTAAATATTAGGACAGTATTCCCAATGACAGTACAATATAAAAGTATAATCACATCAGCAGCTCAGTATCAATTAGGATGCAACAACACGAATGTACTACACATGGCGAAAGCATTTCATAGTAAAGATATTCACATGGGGGTATGCATAAGAATTGGGAATAACCTAGAAATATGCAGTACACTAAATAACTCATAGGAGTGTCACATAGTACTAGCTTTCCATGTACACTAGGTGTCAGTCTGTACCTTACTATACAAGGCTGAGGTGAGACGCAGTCAATAAGCATTCAGCAGTAATAGGCCAAGCAGCTTAGTCTTAATAGCATAGGAGAGCATGCAGTTTCATGTTATGAAATATCAATAGAAGGCAGGTTCTCAGTTCAGTTCCCTAACACTTAACAAAGGTTGTAGGATGTTACCTGAAATGTGACATTAACAGCAGCAGTCTCTAGCAGGAGCACACTGATAAGCAAGACGTAGTGGTAAATGACAGCAATTCAAGCAATAAAGAGTAAAGCCATGCAATGACTGTGATGAGCCAGCAGGTTGTCCTATGCCCTGAAATGGAATTAGCTTCCTTGGATTGGGTGGGACTTTTCTTGGCCCTAGCAATTATAGAAACCTTCCAGTCAAGTTCCTGCAGGTATAGGCGTTGGGCTCCTAACAGTTAAGGATTAGGCTGACTGGCAGCTGTAGTGAGGCAGGGTTCAATAGTTTCTCTCTTGGCTAGGTGAGAGCTGGACCATCTTGATGCTTAGTTCTCAGTAAAAGCTATGCTGCCCGGGGCTGTCTGAACATGTTCAACTCTATCAGGGAGCTCAGCATCTAAATGACAATGAAACAGCGCAGAGAAATTAGGGTGTTCTGTTTGCACTGTCTCTCTATCTGTCCCTCTTTCCTCACGTCTCTAATGCAGAGGTATGCCCAATTAGTACTAGGGCTGTGGAGGTCAGCTAAGCTGTGGTGGGTTGGTAGTCTCCGGCTGGCTAGTGTGACTGAACAGCCGCTACTAGGGTGCAGGTAACTGGTGACTGATTAGCCCCTAGCTACTGGTACAAGTCTCTCTCTCCTGGGGTTAATCCAGTGCAGATACACGCCTCTTACCCGGCTCATGTGCGGTCGTTTCGGGGCACCTTTACCGAGATTAAGATATGGGCGATGCACTACTGCGGCCCCGGTCACTCTCCTGATCAGCGCTGACACTCTGCGTTTGGGTCCCAGCTCCCGGTTGGTGGCTCTCAGCTCCCACCCTCTGCTATGCTTTCCTCAGCAGCGTCTCTGCTCCACCGGGTGCGCTCCCCATCACGGTCTCCTCAGCATCACACTCTCTGCATTGTTACCTCAGAGCACCACTCCTCACAGCGTCTCTCTCCTTGTCACCTCAGGAGACTCCTCAGCAATCACTTCAGGAGGTAACCCTGCCTCCTACTCTTCCAGCTCTGCACCACCCAATCAGCAGCTTCGATTCCTCCTGCTCTGCAGGTCTGCACCTGGGTCCCAGTGCTCCACAGGTTGCTGTCCTTTGGTTGCACTGTGCCGGCTAGTGAGAAGTGAGGGTTCCTTTTAGGGAAAATTTAGGTGTCTCACCCAAGTTGTCTTCAGTATATGGGTGATGGTACCTATATAGCCACATATATCCCCATAAATCCCACATATATCCCCATAAATCCAAGTTAATAGGATATCCATGTCAGAGTGTTACAAATAAATGTTTCCTTACCCACTTTGGTGCCTCCTAAATGCACACCGATACACTGGGGAAATCCACATCATACCGTCATAGTGCAACCATGTAAGCCAACGCAAGGACTGCCAGCAATGGGAGGGTGGACAGGTAACCCAAATGAAGGTGAACGTCTTAAAAATGCTCTGGGAGACCAATGGCCAATTTGGCACTCTTAGTGGGAAACATTTGGTAAATGTCCTTTATGCCCCCACAGCAACGGTAGAAAGCACAATGTGTCTTGGGTGATCCACCCTTAGTAAGCACAACAACTAATGCAACTCTGAGCTACAAATATATGTAGAGTAAGAGCAACCAGCCTCATCCGCAGAAATTGCCTCACCAATCTAAAACAAAGCGTCCTATACTATTACGCAGACAACTCTAAACATAATTCCATTTAGCAGCAGCAAAACTTTGTTAGTGGGGTCCCATCAACATACTCCAGCCATTGAGAGCCTCATGAAGGGTCTAGGTACTGTTGATATGAAGTAGCTGAAGCAACCAGGCAAATATCGGAAACAACTTGTGCCAAAAGTGTACTCCAACAACTTTTGTCCAATTTGTAAAGGAGTCTCTGGTTTAACAAGGAAATTACAAATCAGAAGGCCAGAAACAAGTGAATCCTTAATGGCCCCAACTAGTTCACTAGTCCTAGGTTTGCCTGATTCATAGTTGTACGCTATGCTGATGTTTATGCAATTCAGTGCTTAGTGGTAAACAGCGCAATGCACATGCAGCGACTGATTTGCATTTATCCTCGTAGTGAGGATTCATTTGCAAGTGATTGACAGGAAGCAGACGTTATGATCGAGGTAAGAGGGAGGGGTGACAAAAACACTAGTGTCTGTACCGTTTTAGAGATGTGTATCAGCCGCCATATGAAGGAATCACGTCTCAGGCGTCTCAATTGTGGTGGCCATTCTGAGTCACCATAGACGTACTTGAGGAGTCAATGTTTTCTGGATCTGCGTCGATGCTGCTAATGAGTAGCAATTGTGGAATTGTGGACAGCTGTGAGGGCTCTGCTGGGTGTCTCTTTACAAATCCCAGCAGCTGTAACATTAGCATAATTTGCATATCCTCTGAGTCAAAAATCGCATCTGCGTATCACTATGAATCAGGCCCAATATCCCTTTATTCCAGGTAAAATGCAGGCTTGAATTTAGGCAGCCACAGAACCTGTTTAAATTATAGGTATCCTGAATTAAACTCCCATACTCCCATTCTGAAAAAAAAAAACTCTGACCCGAACTCTCTCTCTAACTACCGTCCCATCTCTCAGCTCCCATGCCCCTCCAAGCTACTTGAGAGACTTGCCTACACTCGCCTCACACACTTTCTTAACTCACACAGCCTACTGGACCCACTTCAGTCAGGATTTCGTGCCCAACACTCCACAGAGACAGCACTGACTAAGGTAGTGAATGATTTGGTCACTGCTAAATCTAAAGGACATTACTCTCTACTTATTCTCCTTGATCTCTCTGCTGCTTTTGACACTGTTGACCACTCTCTTCTCATACAAACACTACAATCCCTAGGTATTCAGGACACAGCCCTTTCTTGGTTCTCATCCTACCTATCTAATCGCTCCTTCAGTGTTCGTTTCTCTGATTCCACCTCTCCTTCGCTACCTTTCTCAGTTGGAGTACCGCAAGGCTCAGTCCTAGGTCCTCTGCTTTTCTCTATCTATACCACATCTCTTCTTGGCAAACTAATCAACTCTTTCGGATTTCAGTACCATCTGTATGCGGATGATACTCAAATCTACCTATCCTCCCCTGATTTGTCACCATCTGTATTGGGCCGTGTCACTGAATGCCTTTCTGCCATTTCATCTTGGATGACATCTCGCCACCTCAAACTTAATATTTCCAAAACAGAATTAATTATATTTCCACCGGCCAATAGCAGTTTCCAACCTGATATCTCTATCACTGTTGAGAACTCTGCACTCACCCCTACCCCACAAGCTCGCTGCCTAGGTGTCATTCTTGACTCTGAACTGTCCTTTGTTACCCACATTCAATCTGTCTCAAGATCATGTTACATACATCTAAGAAACATATCCAAACTACGACCATATCTTACACAAGGCACAGCAAAAACTCTAATCCATGCTCTCATTATCTCCCGCATTGATTATTGTAATAGTCTCCTGACCGGTCTTCCCAAACATAGGCTCACACCACTACAATCCATTTTGAATGCAGCTGCGAGGCTAATCTTCCTTGCCAGACGTTCATCGTCTGCAGATCCGCTCTGTCAGTCCCTCCATTGGTTACCGGTATTCTACCGTATTAAATATAAAATACTTTTACTCACATACAAGGCTATTAACCAAACTGCACCAACATACATCTCTTCACTCATCTCAAAATATCTCCCTACCCGACCTCTCCGCTCTGCACAAGATCTACGTCTCTCATCCACACGCATTACCTGTTCACACTCAAAATTACAGGACTTTATCCGGGCTTCACCCACTCTGTGGAATGCCCTCCCACGCATAGTAAGACTCGCCTCTAGTCTCCAAACCTTTAAATGTTCCCTGAAAACTCACCTCTTCAGACAAGCCTATCAAATTCCAGACCCACCCACATAACCTTCATTGCTTCCCTATCTAATTACATCCTCTGTAGAGTATTCATAACATCACATATCTTGTCTTTCTTTAGTCTCACACCCTCCTGACACTTGGATAACTTTGTGGGGTATCATCATACAACCCATTAAGAACCTAGCAATCTGGTGGACCATTATGCAATAGGTAGCATCTATCCTTGTGTATCTATGCCTATTTCCCTATAGATTGGAGGCTTGCGAGCAGGGCCTTCCTACCTCTATCTGTCTGTTTTTACCCAGTTTTGTTCTATTACTGTTGTTCTAATTGTAAAGCGCAACGGAATATGCTGCGCTATATAAGAAACTGTTAATAAATAAAATAAATTAAAGGGTTATTATGGCAAGGCTAACTAAGCCTAACCGGTCAAAAAAAGGCCAACACAAAAGTCACGCAGAACAAAAAGTCTTAAAAAGCATTTGACGCCTTCACCAGCACGCAGATCAAAGCTCTCAAGAGCTTCAGACCATTGGGTAAATGCCTGTCTTTACAAACTGTGCACACCCTTTTATTGCCCTAGAAATCAGAAAAGATTTTGTGGGATACCCACAGCCATAAAGCTTGGAAAAATAAGCAATGGCCACCAATGCAGAGAACGATGTAGTCCAGCTGCTCTGGAAACAATTCCAAACAAATGCATCTATTAGGCATTTTATGACAAGCTCACGACCTAAGGAACTAATCCGAATTGGACCACAAGTCGATGCAGCCAAGGGCTTCATGGCCAGTACCTCTATGCCAGCTTGATAATATGCCAGATAGAAGGAAGACAAGGTTTGTATGCTACACAGACCTCTGGCACATGTGGCATTTAAAACCCTTAAGAATGACAACCGTGAAGTCCAATTGTCCACATTTCTTTAGACATGCAAACAGAGGCGGATTGGCCATTGGGCTCACCAAGAAGATTCCTGGTAGGCGAATGTGTCTGTGGGGCCTGTTTTGTGTGTTGTCATGTGGCCCAACCCACCACATGACAGGCAGCCCACCACACTCAGATCCTGATTCAGCATGTGTTCTAGATGTGCTAAAAAATGTACATCTACAACTCTTTACTCTAGCATGCAGGGGGACGCCTAGCAGAGGGCAAGTCAATCCCACATGCCAGATCCAGCCCCCGCACACATGTGAAAGCATTGCACAGCGGTGATGCTTTTGCATGTTTAAGGTAGCCCTCTGGCACGCAGCCTAGCTTTGAAGGCAGATGGCTACCCACCATGTTTCCATATGCAGCGGCTGCGTGTGATGTCGCACAGCCGCCGCGGCTCACCCAGCGAACGCCTCTGCCTGTCAATCATGCAGAGGCTTTCGCACAAGTGAGATGCCGTTGCAACTCACTGTGTGCGCACGCACAGTACGGCTTATGCGCGTGCGCACACCAGTGACGTGCGGTGAGGTCATTGGCTGGGGAGGCACTTAGATTTTATATATATATATATATATATATATATATATATAGGTCAAACTACTGGCTAATAAAGCGGCACTCAAAGACTTGAAGAAATGCAGTGTATTGTAAAAGTTACTCCATGCGTTCCCTGGGAACGCATGGAGTAACTTTTACAATACACTGCATTTCTTCAAGTCTTTGAGTGCCGCTTTATTACCCAGTATTTTGACTTACATCATCTATTTATTAGAGGGCACCGGAGCTGCTGTATCCAATTTGTGGGAGTGCCGGTCCACACCAATCATACTATATCTATCTATCTATCTATCTATCTATCTATCTATATATATATATATATATATATATATATATATACACACAGTGGTTTGAAGTGGGGGTATGGAAAAGTGAAGGTTGCAATTGCGCGCGCCTCCGGAAAAGGGGGTGTTTCCACTCAAACAGGGGCGTGTCTTCAGTGTAATAGGACCCCTTATACTATCTAGTACTGGTGCCCCTTTCACCTTATACCACACAGTATGAGCCGAAATTCACATTACAGCACACGGTATGAGCCGAAATTCACATTACAGCACACGGTATGAGCCGAAATTCACATTATAGCACACAGAATAAGCCGAAATTCACATTATAGCACACGGTATGACACACAATTCAGGGACAGGGAGAGAGAGTGACAGCAGGGGAACATTACCTGATATGTGCAGTGGAGGTGCAGATGGGACTGTGGTTGTCGGTGGCGGAGGAGGCCATTGTCTGTGGGGGATGCGACGGTACTAAGCTGTCCTTCGTTGCTGCAGCGTCGATGTCCCTCTGACCACTGCCAGTTCTGGTCTGCGGTGGTCAGCTTTCAGTGGCGGTGCAGCGTGCGGCAGTGAGCGTTAGTCAGCGGTGGGCGGCTATGATATAAATATATTTTTAAAAAATTACATTTATTTTATTTATTTTTCCCTGTCCCTGCAGTCCAAGTGATCTGGGGGTGAGCTGCAGTCTCAGTGATCTGGCCCAGATCACTTGGACTGCAGCTGACCCCCAGAGCACTTGGACTGCAGCTGACCTCCAGAGCACTTGGACTGCAGCTCATCCCCAGAGCACTTGGACTGCAGCTCATCCCCAGATCACTTGAGCTGCAGCTCACCCCCAGATCACCTGGGGGTGAGCTGCAGTCTAAGTGATCTGGGGGTGAGCTGCCCAGTCACTTCCCATAGGCAAACGCAGGGGGGGTTTCCGGTTGCCCGGAAACCCCCCTCCTCTTGGCAAGTGGCTCAAATTATGAGCACAATAGCAATGATGTATAATACAGTTACTAGTGCTGCTGCCACATTGTGCAGTTTAAGGGACAGAGGAGAACTGCTGCACATGCCCAGTGGTAGCAGCTTCTTCTACCAAGTTTGCTGTGTGTGTGTGTGGACCAGATCTGTGCTCTGGACCAGAGAGTAGCTACCAGGAATAAGAGACAGGAGCCTTACCATGAGGTGGGAGAATGTGTGTTTGGAAAGTGCAGTTCTGGTTCTATTATGTTTGTGTATTTATTTATTATGGGATGTTTAACTTTTTCCTGACCACTTATTTATATTATTTAAATATGTTTGATACAGCCTATAATGTACAGTTTCCAGTATATAAAAATACCAATGTTTAGGGTCGCTACTATGTTATTCGGGGTGGTCTTCTGTTAGCCGGCGGTCGGGCTCCCGGCGCTCAGTATACCGGCGCCGGGAGCCCGACAGCCGGAATACCGACAATTATTTTCCTTTGTGGGGGTCCACAACCCCCCATAGAGGGAGAATAAAATAGTGTGGCGCGCGTAGCGCGCCACCGTGCCCGTAGCGTGGCGAGCGCAGCGAGCCCGCAAGGGGCTCATTTGCGCTCGCCAAGCTGTCGGTAAGCCGGCGGTCGGGCGTAGTGAACCCTGTTATTCTAACACTCACCTAGACTCCTGTACTTAATCCCTTGTTCCGCAGAGTGGAAAATTGTGGTTTGTGTTTGGAAACCCCGCTCTAGAAATCCTGCATTTGCCACTGCTTCTTACTCAGACCAACTGCTATCAGTGCCTCCCAAAGTGATTTAAAGTTTAAAAATGCTTAGCATAATATAAAGAAATTACTTATGACACAGAATATGTGTCATAAGTATCTTCTTTATATTATTTTAATCATTAATGGCAGGGGAGGCACTGCCTCCCCTGACTGCACGTCCCTGGCGCACACTTCACAGAGCTTAAGCATGCGAACACTGCCACAGCAGCGTTCCATGCTGAATTAGGCACCCAGTACACTGCATTGTCCGTATTCATTCTGTTATTACATGCATCTCTGCAGTAGAGCAACTTTGCCATCCAGTGATGCTGTCATGTTATACCTCTTGTGCTGCCCATGTCGGGCCTTTTCTACAAAATTTCACAGGGCCACCTTTAGTTCCAAATCCGTCCCTGGTCTCAGACACAACTGCAGCAAAAGACGCAAAGAAGGCAGCAATTGTGTACAATCCCTATAAGGGAAAACCTCGCCCCTCTCAAATGACTCCACCCACTCATCAGACTGCACCCCCATTAAGGCTGCTTCCATCAGTGCCGGTTCAAGGGCGCAGAGCGCCCCGGGCAGGAAAGGGGCGTGGCCTAATACAGGGGACGTGGTGAGTCACGCCCCCTGTACATTGAAAGCGCCGCTTGAATGCTGAGCGGTGCGCGATGACGTCATCGCGCACCGCACAGCAAAAGGTCCTCTCCACGAAGAGAAACTAGACGCTATGCGTCTAGTTCCCTTCTTGGAGAGGACCTTTGCTGTGCAGTGCGCGATGACGTCATCGCGCACCGCTCAGCAGTTACTCTCCACGAAGGGAAACTAGACGCATAGCGTCTAGTTCCCTTCACAGGAGGCGACGGGGACGGCAGCGGAGGCGGACGGGGGACACAGCGGGCAGCAGTGGCGGATCTTGCCACGGTGCGGCGCCCTCCGGATGGCGCCAGCGCCCTCCGGAAGGCGGCGCCCCGGGCAAAAGTCCTGCTTGCCCGTGGCAAGTACCGCCACTGGCTTCCATACATTTCCTGGGCTGCTTTTCCATCCCAATCTGCCCCTGCATGCAAACAATGAATATCATGCAATGAGTATCATGTCACGTATCATGCAATGAGTATCATACACAGTCACGTTGCTTGAAAGCAGCAATCAATCTGTATCTTGCCACCAGTAAATGGCAACACCCCACAACCGAATCGACAGCAAGGCCCAAGTAAGACATGGAACAATGCTTGTACTGATAAAAGCACCTCACCACAGACTGGGCAGTCCTCAGGCCCCATGATAAGGAAATCATTCAAATAACGCGCAACACCATGGCTATCTGTTCCCACCTGAATGCACCAATGCAAGAAAGTACCATGGGAGTAATTCAGATCTGATCACTGGGCTGCTAATTTTGCTGTCCTGCGATCAGATAGTCGCCGCCTCCAAGGGGAGTGTAAATTCGTTGTGCAAGTATGTGATCGCATGTGTATGCCGAGCTGCGAAAACTCACTTTGTGCAGTCTGTGCGCAGCCCAGGACTTACTCCTCCAGCGCGATGAGACCAAGCTGATCGGGGCCGGAGCTGACGTCAGACACCCTCCCTGAAAACACTTGGAAATGCCTGCATTTTTCCGGACACTCCCTGTAAATGCTCAGTTGCCACCAACAAACAGTCTCCTCCTGTCAATCATTTTTGCACCATCCCGTCGCTGACCCGCGATGCCCGCTGTTGTTGTCCAACGCGCCTGTGCAGTGCTGTGCATACGCATGTGCAGTTTGGACCTGATCGCCCGCTGTCTGAAAACGCACAGCAGCGATCAGATATGAATTACCCTCTAAATTCGTTCAAACATGCACAATACCACACAGCCTATGGGCAGTTATCTACATAATATTATCCATAGATGCAACAACCCATTAACCACAAGGAATCAGGGTGGAGTGTAAGCAACCATATCAACCTTCACCAACAATGCCCCTGCCCCACAACCTTGCAATAAAGCCAGCTCCTTGTCGTCCCAACAGTAAGGAGCTCTAAACCTGCAATTCAGCAGCGGCGTGGCATAGGTACCATCCCACTAATTTCACCAATGCCAAAAAGCAAACGGGGAAAAAGTCTTGGTGAGGTTCTTGATGAGCCTCACCTCTGGCACTGGCCAATTGACTGGATCACCAACAACAATATCTGGTTGATTGTCCAGTCCCGCACATAGGTGGTCATTCCGAGTTGTTCGCTCGTTGCCGATTTTCGCTATCCTGCGATTTGTTGCTAAATGTGCATGCGCATGGTACGCAGCGCGCATGCGCTTAGTTATTTAACTAAAAACTTAGCAGTTTTGCTGTTGTTCGTGCAGCGCTTTTCAGTCGCACTGCTGATCGGTGAGTGATTGACAGGAAAGGGGCGTTTCTGGGAGGTAACTGAGCGTTTTCCGGGAGTGTGCTAAAAAACGCAGGCGTGCCAGGTAAAAATGCAGGAGTGGCTGGAGAAACGGGGGAGTGGCTGGCCGAACGCAGGGCGTGTTTGTGACGTCAAACCAGGAACTAAACGGACTGAGGTGTTCGCAATCTAGGAGTAGGTCTGGAGCTACTCAGAAACTGCAAGAAAATATTTAGTAGCAGTTCTGCTAATCTTTAGTTCGCAATTCTGCTAAGCTAAGATACACTCCCAGAGGGCGGCGGCCTAGCGTGTGCAATGCTGCTAAAATCTGCTAGCGAGTGAACAACTCGGAATGAGGGCCATAGCACAGGCATAGTGAAAAATAACATGATGACTTTGACACTCTGTTAAAGGTGAAACACTTGCTCTTCTGAAATGATAAAGTGTAACATGTGAACCCTACTTGGGACTTAAGCCTCCATAAACTGGGGATCTTTCCACCTGAACCCATAACTGGTGAGCCACCTTAAGTCTGAAACACAAATGACATCACCTCCTGACCACCTTGCTTCTTGCAACATTCCTTATTGTCAGCCCACCACCTAATGCAGGGCACTTTGATGTGCTTTAAAATATTCAGATGCCTGGCAGGCTGAGTCTCTAAATAACATAGAAGTAAACCAGATTTTTTATATGGAAAGAAAATAAATATGAATAATAAACATCAAATTTCCTAAACACTAAAAAGCATAAGACCTGTCTGAATCTGTGTCAGTGTCAGTCTTATGGTGCTGTACACTATTGATTAGGCTCCACAGATGACTTATGATGGGGCAAGCCATGTAAAGCTAATATACTAAGCTGAGACAATTTTCCTACACACAACAAACTGCAGAAAGAAAAATCAATTTATTTATATTTCCCTGGCTGTCAGCTTCCACTTTCTGCTGAATGCAATGTCCTCGCAGATGCTCTTTCCTGCAATAACAAGTAATGACGTCTGTTGTTGCCATGGAGACAGTGTTGTGATTTTTAAAAATAAAATCAGTCATGTCACTGATTTTTCTTTTTGGTAATTCAATAAAGAAATACGTTTTAACCATAAATGTTTGTTTTAACTGAACAATGAACACAAAGAATCAAAAATACACTTTTGTCTAAATATTGCATTTAACCTTCCCCTAATCTCTATCACCTATCTCTGAATAAAGAGCTGTCTCCTCTCCCAAAGGTGGTCATTCTGAGTTGTTCGCTCGTTACCATTTTTCGCAACGGAGCGATTAGGTGGAAGATGCACATGCACATGGTACTCAGCGCGCGTGCGCTTGGTTATTTAACACAAAACTTAGTAGATTTACACAAGCTCGAGCGACTTTTTTCAACGCTCGAGTGATCGTAGTGTGATTGACAGGAAGTGGGTGTTTCTGGGCGGCAACATGGCGTTTTCAGGGAGTGTGCTAAAAAACGCAGGCGTGCCAGGTAAAAACGCAGGAGTGGCTGGAGAAACAGGGCAGTGGCTGGCCGAACGCAGGGCATGTTTGTGACATCAAACCAGGAACTAAACGGACCGAGCTGATCGCAATCTGTGAGTAGGTCTGGAGCTACTCAGCAACTGCAAAGAATTATTTAGTAGCAGTTCTGCTAATCTTTCGTTCGCAATTCTGCTAAGCTAAGATACACTCCCAGAGGGCGGCGGCCTAGCGTGTGCAATGCTGCTAAAAGCAGCTAGCGAGCGAACAACTCGGAATGACCACCAAAGTCATCTTCATCTCCTGCAGT
The DNA here is from genome assembly GCF_028390025.1 of Pseudophryne corroboree. Classification (NCBI taxonomy): domain Eukaryota; kingdom Metazoa; phylum Chordata; class Amphibia; order Anura; family Myobatrachidae; genus Pseudophryne; species Pseudophryne corroboree. The sequence continues at coordinate 266,410,603 of NC_086453.1, read as the reverse complement.
TAGAATGCTGCATAAGTACATAGTAATACGAAACAGTTGGGGGTAAAGTTACTCAAGCTTCTAAAACAGAAAATTGGTGATGTTGCCCATAGCAACCAATCATATGCTGTCTATCATTTATCTATTGCCTTTTAGAAAATTATAGACAGCATCGGATTGGTTGCTATGGGCAAAATCAACAATTCTGTGTTTTAGAAGCTTTAGTAAAGGCACTCCTTGTTCTTCAATTGGGCAGGTCTAACTGGCCAGAGACAAGCAGTGTAATTCAGTGGCGTAGGTAGGGGTGGTGCAGAAGAACCGGTGCCTATCTCGATCCCCGCACAGTGTTCTTTTATGTAATTGGCACTGTCTCTAATGACCTGCTGTCAGTGCTGTCACTTTTGAGGGGGGGCTGTGCACCTTGCTAGTTCAGTGCCAGTGTGCAAGGCTGTAATTAGGTGTGTGCCAGTGGAGCCTGGCATACAGCGCAGATGCGCTGGAGGTGCAGGACCACCACCAACACCTGCCTGGCCCCTCCGCTGCACGCGTCATCGGTCAGCCCGCATGGCTACCTCTCACATAGGTAGCCAGGCAGCACTGCAGCTCCCCCTCTGCTCCCTCCCCATGTGGCATGTGCTAGGAGAGATGATGTCTCTCCCAGCCCACCTACAATTCCGTGCGAAGAGCGCAGCATAGGGCGGGAAGAGCATATTGGAGAGACATGCAAGATGGTCACATGTGAGTATGTCTAACTCTCTCCCTCCCTCCCATAATGTGTAAAAAAGGGGGACTCTGCCTGCCTTGTGTGTAAAAAAGGGGAACACTGCCTGCATAATGTGTAAAAAAGGGGGACTCTGCCTGTCTAATGTGTAAAAAAGGGGCTCTGCTGCCATGATGTGTAAAAAAGGGGGACTCTGCCTGCCTAATGTGTAAAAAACAGGGACTTTGCCTGCCGTAATGTGTAAAAAGGGGGACTCTGCTGTCGTAATGTGTAAAAGGGGGCTCTACCTGCCATACTGTGTAAACGGGGACTCTGCCTTCCGTAATGTGTAAAAGGGAGCTCTGTGGCCACACCCCTTCCCCATGAAGCCATGCCTCTATATTTTGGTGAGTGCCTATGGCATGCTCTGGCCCTGATTTGTATATGGGGGAGGGAGTCAATGCTGTTTCTTGCACACAGCGCTAAAATGTTTAGGTATGGCACTGCCAGTGTGCACTCTCACTGGCTGTACTGTGACAGTGTGTCTCTGATTGCCTGATGTATTGGGGGCAGGGCAGGAATATATAAACACATAGAGGTCTGTGGGTATTTAAGGTACATGTGCATGTCTAATGGGCATTATTTAGTTCCACTGCTATTATTTTCATAACAGCAGTGGAAGATAAGGAGCACTCTGGTGCTGCTTCCATCCATGCACAGATGTGGTACCCCGAAAGGTGGTGCGCATGCCCCTTTAAAATCTGACACAGGTTCACAGCAGCACAAGGGGATAGCGAGGCACAGCAGGAGGTAAAGCTGGGACCCTGGTCTGATCACATGGTCTGGACATGGACTGCTGATTGGACAGGGGCAACCTGGAGGACCAGAGCCTTGTGGGAAGAAGAAGGGAGGAGTCGTTGTGTGGGGAAGGGAGGTGCTGGGATGCTTGCTGTCCACGTACCAGAGCATGAGTTGAAAACCAAGTGACAGCTGCGGGATACTGGGCGGTGAGAGCAGCGCTGCAGAAGTGCAAGCAGCGGGGTGCTGGCGGTGAGACAAGTGCCGGATGAGCGGGTGTTGAGACGCTGCAGCCGGAGACTGGACACTGCCAGGCCTGAGGAAAGGCGTGGGCACCGCAGGCATCTTGGGACTGTGTGGAAACATCAAGGACTGGCCTAGCAAGTGAAAAGTGAGTACCTGAGGGATTATGTAACAAAAGCCCCGGGCAAGATAGACACCCACAGTAAGGAACCACTATCACCATTTGTGCAGTAAAAAGGGCACGGACGGCAAAGTGCCACCTTCCCTAAGTTAAACACTGCAATGCCACATTCCACAAGCTAAACACTGCAAGGAGGTTATTGAGGCAACCCTCTTCCCCTTCCACATTGAGACTGTAAGAATATTTAAGACTGAGCTGTGTTACCAAAGCAAATGCAGGCATTCATTTTGAAAGACTTTGAAAGAGTTTGTGACAAGTCTTAATTCAGCCCTGTAAACAGGAAAGAGACAGAGGGCCTAATTCAGACCTGATCGCAGCAGCAAATTTGTTCTCTAATGGGCAAAACCATGTGCACTGCATGTGGGGCAGATATAACGTGCAGTGCAGGTGGGGCAGATGTAACATGTGCAGAGAGAGTTAGATTTGGGTGGGGTGTGTTCAAATTGAAATCAAAATTGCAGTGTAAAAATAAAGCAGCCAGTATTTACCCTGCACAGAAACAATATAACCCACCCAAATCTAACTCTCTCTGCAAATGTTATATCTGCCCCCTCCTCCCATGCAGTGCACATGGTTTGCCCATTAGAGAACAAGACTGCGATCGCAGTCTAAATTACTTTGTGGAGTGCGTAGGCGCAGCAGTGCGTAGCCCTGGAGCCCAGTGAGATGCTATCAGCAATTTAAGTGGCGTGCGTGCATGGACAGAAGCGCGGAACTCGCTATTCAGCGCTCACTGCTGAAATAGACCCATAGTTAGGTGTATGATTATGTTGAAATCAGGGCTCTGCGGGGGTCGTATCATAATTTCTAGGACTCCTTTTTCTTCTTTATGCTGAAGATAGTTTCTAATAACATTGGCTATATATTTGGCGTCGTTGTACTGATGCAGAAAAAATATGGAGCCAATCCCTGATGGTACTGCATGATGGATAAGTACCTTCCTGTATTTCTCAGCATTGAGGACACCATTCATCCTGACCAAATCCACAACGCAATTTACTGAAATGCAGCCCCAAACTTTCAAGGAACCTCCACCATGCTTCACTGTTGCCTGCAGACACTCATTATTGTAGCCCTGGAGCCCAGTGAGATGCTATCAGCATCTCACTGCTGTGATCGCTTCTGCCTGATTGACAAGCAGAGGCGGTCGCGTGGCGTGAGGGGCAGTGCCAACGACGTTAGAATGCAGTTGGCGGGGTGCGGTCCGGACAACTGAGGCCTTTCCGGACCATTGGGGGGGCGGGCCACGTTGGCTGCGTGATGTCACACGCAGCCGCTGCTACCCTGAACGTGGTGGGTAGCTCCCTGCCAGCGTACAGGAGCTGGGCAGGTAGGGAGCTACTCGTCAGGTACAAATGTATCACCGCCGTGTGATCGCAATTTAAGTCCTCGCGCATACAAGCAGTGGCGTGCGCGCATGGACAGAAGCGCGGAACTCGCTATTCAGCGCTCACTGCTGAAATAGACCCATAGTAAGGTGTATGATTAATCAATCATACCAACAGGTTATAATTAGTGATGTGCACCGGACATTTTTCGGGTTTTGTGTTTTGGTTTTGGATTCGGTTCCGCGGCCGTGTTTTGGATTCGGATGCGTTTTGGCAAAACCTCCCTGAAAATTTTTTGTCGGATTCGGGTGTGTTTTGGATTCGGTTTTTTTTTTTTACAAAAAACCCTCAAAAACAGCTTAAATCATAGAATTTGGGGGTCATTTTGATCCCATAGTATTATTAACCTCAATAACCATAATTTCCACTCATTTCCAGTCTATTCTGAACACCTCACACCTCACAATATTATTTTTAGTTCTAAAATTTGCACCGAGGTCGCTGGATGACTAAGCTAAGCGACACAAGTGGCCGACACAAACACCTGGCCCATCTAGGAGTGGCACTGCAGTGTCAGACAGGATGGCACTTCAAAAAAATAGTCCCCAAACAGCACATGATGCAAAGAAAAAAAGGCGCAATGAGGTAGCTGTGTGACTAAGCTAAGCGACCCAAGTGGCTGCCACAAACACCTGGCCCATCTAGCAGTGGCACTGCAGTTTTCTAGCGAGAGGATGAGTGCTTCCATCCTCATGTGAAGCTGAAGCACTAGCCATGAACATAAACCAGGGCCTCAGCCGTTCCTTGCCACTCCGTGTCGTAAATGGCATATTGGCAAGTTTACGCTTCTCCTCAGACGCTTTTAATTTTGATTTTTGGGTCATTTTACTGAACTTTTGTATTTTAGATTTTACATGCTCTCTACTATGACATTGGGCATCGGCCTTGGCAGACGACGTTGATGGCATTTCATAGTCTCGGCCATGACTAGTGGCAGCAGCTTCAGCGTGAGGTGGAAGTGGATCTTTATCTTTCCCTATTTTAACCTCCACATTTTTGTTCTCCATTTTTTAATGTGTGGAATTATATGCCAGTATCAATAGCAATGGCCTACTACTATATATATTGCGCACAACTGAAATGCACCACAGGTATGGATGGATAGTATACTTGACGACACAGAGGTAGGTAAAGCAGTGGCCTACTGTACCGTACTGCTATATATTATATACTGGTGGTCAGCAAACTGTGCAAAACTGAAATGCACCACAGGTATGGATGGATAGTATACTTGACGACACAGAGGTAGGTAGAGCAGTGGCCTACTGTACCGTACTGCTATATATTATATACTGGTGGTCAGCAAACTGTGCAAAACTGAAATGCACCACAGGTATGGATGGATAGTATACTTGACGACACAGAGGTAGGTAGAGCAGTGGCCTACTGTACCGTACTGCTATATATTATATACTGGTGGTCAGCAAACTGTGCAAAACTGAAATGCACCACAGGTATGGATGGATAGTATACTTGACGACACAGAGGTAGGTAGAGCAGTGGCCTACTGTACCGTACTGCTATATATTATATACTGGTGGTCAGCAAACTGTGCAAAACTGAAATGCACCACAGGTATGGATGGATAGTATACTTGACAACACAGAGGTAGGTAGAGCAGTGGCCTTCTGTACTGTACTCCTATATATTATATAATGGTGGTCAGCAAAATTATGCACTGTACTCCTACTATATACTACAATGCAGCACAGAGATGGAGCGTTTTTCAGTCAGAGAACGTATAATACTGGTGGTCACTGGTCAGCAAAACTCTGCACTGTACTCCTCCTATATAATACTGGTGGTCCCCAGTCCCCACAATAAAGCAGTGTGAGCACAGATATATGCAGCACACTGAGCACAGATATGGAGCGTTTTTCAGGCAGAGAACGTATAATACTGGTGGTCACTGGTCAGCAATACTCTGCACTGTACTCCTCCTATATAATACTGCTGGTCTCCAGTCCCTACAATAAAGCAGTGTGAGCACAGATATATGCAGCACACTGAGCACAGATATGGAGCGTTTTTCAGGCAGAGAACTTATAATACTGGTGATCACTGGTCAGCAAAACTCTGCACTGTACTCCTCCTATATAATACTGCTGGTCCCCAGTCCCCACAATAAAGCAGTGTGAGCACAGATATATGCAGCACACTGAGCACAGATATGGAGCGTTTTTCAGGCTGAGAACGTATAATACTGGTGGTCACTGGTCAGCAAAACTCTGCACTGTACTCCTCCTATATAATACTGCTGGTCCCCAGTCCCCACAATAAAGCAGTGTGAGCACAGATATATGCAGCACACTGAGCACAGATATGGAGCGTTTTTCAGGCAGAGAACGTATAATACTGGTGGTCACTCACTGGTCAGCAAAACTCTGCACTGTACTCCTCCTATATAATACTGCTGGTCCCCAGTCCCCACAATAAAGCAGTGTGAGCACAGATATATGCAGCACACTGAGCACAGATATGGAGCGTTTTTCAGGCAGAGAACGTATAATACTGGTGGTCACTGGTCAGCAATACTCTGCACTGTACTCCTCCTATATAATACTGCTGGTCCCCAGTCCCCACAATAAAGCAGTGTGAGCACAGATATATGCAGCACACTGAGCACAGATATGGAGCGTTTTTCAGGCAGAGAACGTATAATACTGGTGGTCACTGGTCAGCAATACTCTGCACTGTACTCCTCCTATATAATACTGCTGGTCCCCAGTCCCTACAATAAAGCAGTGTGAGCACAGATATATGCAGTACACTGAGCACAGATATGGAGCGTTTTTCAGGCTGAGAACGTATAATACTGGTGGTCACTGGTCAGCAAAACTCTGCACTGTACTCCTCCTATAATACTGCTGGTCCCCAGAATAAAGATATTTGCAGCCCCCTGAAAGTTCTGAAACAAAGTGAGAGGACGCCAGCCACGTCCTCTCACTATCATTTCCTATGCACAAGTGAAAAATGGCGGCGACGCGCGGCTCCTTATATAGAATCCGAATCTCGCGAGAATCCGACAGCGGGATGATGACGTTCGGGCGCGCTCGGGTTAACCGAGCAATACTGGAATATCCGAGTATGCCTCGGACCCGTGTAAAATGGGTGAAGTTCGGGGGGGTTCGGATTCCGAGGAACCGAACCCGCTCATCACTAGTTATAATAATCATCATTTTGAAACAAAGTCATTAACTGAAACAGAAATAGCTGTGTAGGAGGCTTAAAACTGGGCAAACTCTGCTACAAAGGTGAGGTTGTTAAAGACAGTTTCATGTAACAGGTATATACATGTCAAAACTGAGCACATCAACAAGACAGCAGGTGCTCTGGACTGATGAGTCAAAATTTGAAATACTTTTCAGAAGGCAGTTTGTTCGTCGAAGGGCTGGAGAGAGGTACAATAATGAGTGTCTGCAGGCTACAGTGAAGCATGGTGGAGGTTCCTTGAAAGTTTGGGGCTGCATTTCAGTAAATTGCGTTGTGGATTTGGTCAGGATGAATGGTGTCCTCAATGCTGAGAAATACAGGAAGGTACTTATCCATCGTGCAGTACCATCAGGGATTGGCTCCATATTTTTTCTGCATCAGGACAACGACCCCAAATATATAGCCAATGTTATTAGAAACTATCTTCAGCATAAAGAAGAACAAGGAGTCCTAGAAATGATGATATGATCCCCGCAGAGCCCTGATCTCAACATAATCGAGTCTGTCTGGGATTACATGAAGAGACAGAAGGATTTGCGCTACAGTGCGCTCGGAAAATACTCTCAGCTCTTCACTTTTTCCACATTTTGTTATGTTATAGCCTTACACCAAAATGGAATAAATAAATTTTTTCCCTCAAAATTCTACACACAATACCACATAATGACAATCTGAAAAAAAGTTTTTTTTGAGATTTTTGCAAATTTAAAAAAAATAAGAAATCACATGTACATAAGTATTCGCAGCCTTTGCTCAATACTTTGTTGATGCACTTTTGGCAGAAATTACAGCCTCAAGTCAGTTTCGCCCATTCCTCTTTGCAGCACCTCTCAAGCTCCATCAGGTTGCATGGGAAGCGTCGGTGCACAGCCATTTTCAGATCTCTCCAGAGATGTTCAATCGGATTCAAGTCTGGGCTCTGGCTGGGCCACTCAAGGACATTAACAGAGTTGCCTGAAGCCACGTCTTTGCTATCTTGACTGTGTGCTTAGGGTCGTTGTCCTGCTGAAAGATGAACTGTCGCCCCAGTCTAAAGTCAAGAGCACTCTGGAGCAGGTTTTCATCCAGGATGTCTGGGTACATTGCTGCATTTATCTTTCCCTCTATCCTCACTAGTCTCCCAGTTCCTGCCGCTGAAAAACATCCCCACAGCATGATGATGCCACCACCATGCTTCACTGTAGGGATGGTATTGGCCTGGTGATGAGCGGTGTCTGGTTTCCTCCAAATATGATGCCTGGAATTCACGCCAAAGAGTTAAATCTTTGTCTCATCAGACCAGAGAATTTTGTTTCTCATGGTCTGAGAGGCCTTCAGGTGCAATTTGGCAATCTCCAGGTGGGCTACCATATGCTTTTTACTAAGGAGGGTCTTCTGTCTGGCCACTCTACAATACAGGCCTGATTGGTGGATTGATGCAGAGATGGTTGTCCTTCTGGAAGGTTCTCTTTTCTCCACAGAGGAATGCTGTAGCTCTGACAGAGTGACCATCGGATTCTTGGTCACCTCCCTGACTAGGGCCCTTCTCCCCCGATCACTCAGTTTAGACATCCAGCCAGCTCTAGGAAGAGTCCTGGTTTCTTCCATTTACAGATGATGGAGGCCACTGTGCTCATTGGGACCTTCAAAGCAGTAGATATTTTTCTGTACCCTTCCCCAGATTTGTGCCTCGAGACAATCCTGTCTCGGAGGTCTACAGACAATTCCTTTGACTTTGCTTGGTTTGTGCTCAGACATGCACTGTCAAGTGTGGGATCTTATATAGGCAGGTGTATGCGTTTCCAAATCATGTCCAATCAACTGAATTTACCACAGGTGGACTCCAATTAAGCTGTAGGAACATCTCAAGGATGATCAGTGGAGACAGGATGCACCTGAGCTCAATTTTGAGCTTCATAGCAAAGGCTGTGAATACTTACGTACATGTGATTTCTTAGTTTTTTATTTTTAATACATTTGCAAAAATGTAAAAAAAAAATATTTTTTCACGTTGTCATTATGGGGTATTGGGGGTCATTCCAAGTTGATCGCTCGCTGCCGTTTTTGCAGCATAGCGATCAGGCTAAAAATCGGCTGTTCTGCGCATGCGTATGGGCCGCAGGGCGCATGTGCCAATTAATTTCACACAAAACGAAGCAATTTTACACAGGGGCAAACAACGCTTTTCAATCGCTCTGCTGATCAGTGAGTGATTGACAGGAAGTGGGTCTTTCTGGGCGGAAACTGACCGTTTTGCGGGAGTGTGCTAAAAAACGCAGGCGTGTCAGCCTAAAACGCAGGAGTGGCTGAAGAAACGGGGGAGTGGCTGGCCGAACACAGGGCGTGTCTATCCAGACACTCCCGCGTTTTTCCCTGACACGCCTGCGTTTTTTAGCACACTCCCGGAAAACGCTCAGTTACCACCCAGAAACGCCCCTTTCCTGTCAATCACTCACCGATCAGCAGTGTGACTGAAAAGCGCCGCAAAATCCACAACAAATCTACTAAGTTTTTCGTTAAATAACTAAGCGCATGCGCACTGCGTGCCTTGCGCATGCGCATTTTGCAACAAATCGCAGCATATCGAAAATCGGCAACGAGCAAACAACTCGGAATGACCCCCATAGGGCAAAGTGAAAACAAGTCCTTTTACTGGTAAAAACACTAATTTTCTACATCAAAAGGACTTTTCACCCATTGATAATCTGACCCTTAGTTCTATTGCTAATAAACTATCTTATAAGGACGGGTCGCTGCTCATGGACCAGTGCTATGCACTTAAAATTTGCCAGCAAATGAGTGGAATGCTTACTCCCAACACAAGGAAAATCAACCAAAATGGCTATGACTGCAGTAGGGGGCAGGCCATGGATTCCGCTGTTTGCAGCAGTGACATGCAGTGAGGTGAGGCAGGTGCGGCTGAGCCTCTCCTGTCATACTAACATATACGCCAGAGTTTTGACTATATAAAGTATATGAAACATACAAAGTCTATACAGGTTGAGTATCCCATATCCAAATATCCGAAATACGGAATATTCCGAAATACGGACTTTTTGGAGTGAGAGTGAGATAGTGAAACTTTTGTTTTTTGATGGCTCAATGTACACAAACCTTGTTTAATACACAAAGTTATTAAAAATATTGTATTAAATGACCTTCAGGCTGTGTGTATAAGGTGTATAAGAAACATAAATGAATTGTGTGAATGTACACACACTTTGTTTAATGCACAAAGTTATAAAAAATATTGGCTAAAATGACATTCAGGCTGTGTGTATAAGGTGTATATGAAACATAAATACATTCTGTGCTTAGACTTGGGTCCCATCACCATGATATCTCATTATGGTATGCAATTATTCCAAAATACGGAAAAATCCCATATCCAAAATACCTCTGGTCCCAAGCATTTTGGATAAGGGATACTCAACCTGTATTAGAAATATCTTCTTTGTATTATTTTAAAAAGTCTATGGCAGGTAAAGCAGTGCTGCCCTTGCCTATCTTTTCTGCACATTTCTAATCAATATTCACCAAATTCCAAGCAGAAGATACTGCTGCACCTGTGTATAATGCCCACATTTATACCCTTTGGTTCATATATTGTGTGTAAATCTGGTTCTGGTACTTGCCAATGCCTCCATTTACCTCACCGCACGTCCCTGGTTTGTAGAGCTGACTCGAGGCTCATTTTAGTGGAGCCGCCACATGGGAGTGCAATGTGACAACTGAACTTCTGCCACCAGTTAAAATTATGATGCGTTTGCATTACCCCATTAGGGTTACTTAAGCGTGTAGTACACTGAGGGCGAGGAGGGATGGGAGTGCACATAGTATAGGTCGCCAGTTGCTGACACCTGACACCCTGAAAAAAACTTCTGTTCCTCCCCTACATTCTACTCATTAATGGGACATTTTAAGCAGCTGCTTCTGTACAAGAAGTCCTCCCCCAGCTGTCAGTTGGAAAACAATTGTGGCATTTCTCTGGGTTGGATCTCATTCCTTACCTCATGTTGAAATCTGAAGAACCTGAACCTAGAAAACGGACTTCAGCGATTCGGTAGGGTGTTCAAACAGTTCACCATATCTGTTCACCTCATAGCAGGGTATTATTACACAATCATCTCCTGGTTCAAGTTTAGCACCCGGTTCTGGTTGAAGAAAGGCAAATAGGTGCTCTGATGGTGATTTCAAAATGTTATTAAACAGGATTGGCAGGAGTAACCATACAGGGAGTGATAGTTGAAGGTAAAGAAAAACCAATAATCACAGTGGTAAAATGGCAGTAAGAAGCAGAAAAGAAAAATGGTAATTAGATGGGAGAAGCAGGTTTGTAATATCTCAGCAGAGAGTTCTATAAGGAGTGTGTTGAATGTTGTCCTCCTGTAACAGGGATTACAGGTGCAATGTTCTCCTCCTCATTAGCGTTTGTGTGCAGTACACACGGGCCCCTGGGTCCATGGGGGGGAGCCAACACTGCACCCATATTTTAATACTTACCTTTCCGGAGTCCAGCGTCGGGTACTGCAGTCACATCAAAAATTGCAGCCAAAATAGCCACTGTGCATGCGCAGTTGTCAAATTGGTCTCTGGAACAAGGCAGGCGCCATGTTTACGGAAACCTGCACATGCGCAGTAGACTCCGGCACAATGCAGGAGACTACTGCGCCGTGCAGATAAGGAGGCCTGTGTGCACCTCCGTGTGGGCCCCCTCCTCTGCACGGCACTCTGTTGAAACGTCCTTGCTCCTCCTCTTTACATATCAGTGTAAACACATTTGTAAATAGATTAGAAACGTGCACACTAAATTCTGCTGTTACTGATTACCGCCCAAATCATGAGTGGTATGCATCGCAGGGTCCCTACCCCGTGCCCATTGTGTGAGGGCCTGGAGGGTAAAGGGGTTGCACCATTTCAAATGTGGTGCCAACTATAAGCCAATCATGTCTTGCAGGCCAGCAGCCAATTAGAAGCAGTTGCAGCTAGCCAATCACTATTGGCACACTGCATCATAGCTCCACCCACTCGCTATGTCTTATATTAGATGCCGCAGAGCAATAGTAGGCAGTCTGTCAGCGGAGAGCAAGCAGTGAAGCCCAAGTCACTTCTGTACCCCAAGTAGGCAGGCCAACAGCCTGAACCCTATCAAATAAAGTGACTGGGCATTAGGAACAAATCAGTGGTGTTCCACCAGTAGGCAGGCCAAAAGTCCTAGCAACTAAATAAAGTCACTCTAGGAATTAGGCCCAAGTCATTCTGCTTGTGCCCCCCAAGTAGTTCCTTTAAATGGCCCTACACTTTGGTGTAGGGCCATAGTACCACCTGTTGTGTGGACACCTATAGGTGACACTCATACTCTGAGGCCAAGAGTGCCAGGGCTAACCATTCAGTCTAACCCAAGGAAGGTTGTTCACAATTAGCATAGGGGTCTGGCCGGAACAGAGGACGGAAATAAATATACTCTTTCTGCCACTGTCTGGAGGATTCGCTTATCCGTGTTACACCGACGATTCATTCACGGCAGGAGTTGTCTGAAAGGAGTTCTCATAAAGAGGTACTTCAAGAGCTGCAAGTTCATCTTTACAAACTGAAATTATTGGAAAGTATTGTCTTCCAAGTAATACAACAGGACTGAAAAAAGACTTCCTAAAAATGTAACCAAGATTATGACCTAACCTATGGGTTACGTAGAATAGAGACTATCCTATGGCTCACTGGTCTCAGGCTTCCATGTGGGCTGCAATACTGTAAACCGGAAGTCTTCTGCTTTCTGTAGAGTCCCAACCTGTTCCTCCTGCATGTTTAAGCTAACACTGTGGTGACTATGCAAAGAGGAAACAACTCTAGAGATATGAATCTTTCTAGCTAACCAGAATTGCTCAGATAGTTAGACAGCCTGTTTTCTGCTTCAAGCAACATAGCTGGTGCATGCCTGCATTTAGGAGAAAAGGTAAGCTCCTTCATTAACAACATCTGCTTGTACTAGCAAAAAGGAAAAGACGCTAGTGAAAATGGAGGAGCACTTCTATACCGTCAGGGGGTAAATTGTAACTGACCTCTGTGACTGTCTATTTTGCATGGAGTTATACCCATTGCAATAGCTGTTGTAGAAAAATGGCAATATTAAGCTCCTGTGCTAAAGACAAGCAGGGACCTCATCAATACAACTATGGCCCTCATTCCGAGTTGATCGCTCGCTAGCTACTTTTAGCAGCCGTGCAAACGCATGTTCCGCCCACAGGGAAGTATATTTTCGCTTTGCAAGAGTGCGAACGCCTGTGTAGCCGAGTGGTACAAAAACATTTTGTGCAAAACAAGACCAGCCCTGTAGTTACTTATTCTGTGCAATGATTGCAGCGACAAAGGTCCCGGAATTGACGTCAGACACCCGCCCTACAAACGCATAGACATGCCTGTGTTTTTCCTACCACTCCCAGAAAACGGTCAGTTGACACCCATAAATGCCCTCTTCCTGTCAATCTCCTTGCGATCGGCTGTGCGAATGGAATCGTCACAGAGAGCATCGTGCAAAACAACGATGCTCTTTGTACCCGTATGCCGCACGTGCGCATTGCGGGCCATACGCATGCGCAGTTTTGCCATTTTTTAAATGATCGCTACGCAGCGAACAACGGCAGCTAGCGATCAACTCGGAATGAGGGTCTATGTTCTTGCACAGGATAGATGTGGGTGCCACTTTGATAACAAGACATTGCACTTTTGGAAGCTGAGACTGTAAGTCCCACAAATACCACTGGCTGCCAGTCCCTGTTCCCTGATCGCTGTAATTAATATGGGTAGCTCATAGCAGGCTAATTGTCAATAGCTCATAGCATATTAGTTGTCACCATTATTACTGCTCTATAACTTTAGATCAGGCCCCCTTCCGTACACACAAAATATATCTTCAGATGTTGAGTAATTCTTGGAGAGGATACTGATTGATGACTGTAGGAATCCTTCCTTATCCGGGGTTGAACTGTCCCACATGGGTACACCACCCCACCTCTCCCCTAGGTAGCAGGTTTCAGACTGTGCACTTGAATTATACATTATACATATGTTATACTGCACATGACTATGGTGTAGTCTCTACAGTGCATTGCTGTTATTAATCTGGTACATTATCATGCATGCACTAGCAGTACTTACTATATATATTATTGATCAAGGAGCCCAGACCATGTAGTCTATAATGGTTAGCCAAAACTCTGTGGTGGCTGGACACACTCCTCTGGAGACTGGCCACACCCCTAAATATGGGCCACCACTACTGCATCCCCCCGGTGGGCCCTTCATTCCCCAGTCTGACACTCTCCTTATCCCATGCATGGTGAGTCTGCCCGAAAGTATCCATGTTTGGTGAAAAGTTGCATTACATACCATACTTACCTACTTTCTGGCAGCTCTCTCCGAGAGAGAGCTGCCAGGACTGCTCAGTGGAGGGGCTGGGCTGATACAATGACGAGAGGAGGGGGCGGGACGGGTCATGGCGGAGGAGGTGCAGAGGCGGAACGAGGGCGGGGTTAGAGCATTACATTGTTTAAACCAAGACCCCCGCTCTGTAATGCCGCTATAACCGGCATTTTACAGCAGGGGGCGTGACTATGATGACGCGATTCAACAAGAATCACATTATCTACTGTCCGGACCGCCCACTTTACTCTCAAAGTGGGCAGCCGGGCAGGGGGAACTGAAAACCGGGAGACTTGTCTGCTCTTTCATGGGGCCGGGAGCGTCACCCGATTTTCGGGAGCCTCCCGGCCATTCCGGGAGAGTAGGCAAGTATGTTACATACCTAAAGAGTTTAAAATGTATTAAGCTTACAGTATGTGGCTTCATTTACCTTGTATGAACCAGAGAATAACTTCCAATAGTCAGAAGAACTCCTGGGCCACTTTAGTGAGAATAGAAAAACAGATTGCACACAACGACAAATGCTTATAATACACAACAGTCTAGAACACTGTGAGCGCCTGGTACAGCTAGGGATATTAAATCACAATTCAGAGAATCAGCAGGAGCTTCTTTAGAGAAAGATTTATATTAACATAAAACATTGTATTTTGATATTCTGGATAACATAACATTACTTCCAGCCAGCATATTGAAAGCATCAAAACTAAACAAACTAACAAAACCCACCACCAGTGTATTATGTAGTGTACAATGGGAATGGACAAACGCAAAACAATGGGTGATAATTTATATAAGTAAATGTGGATGAATGCCTTCACAGGATAGCTGCTGGAAAATGAGGGAGATGTAATGGACGATGTGTTCCACTTTGTAAAACTTTCTCTTATTTACTGCCAAATTGGGAGGGTGGGGGTTATTTAAAAATGGTATTACAGCACGCCGGAATCCCGACAGCGGGGAAATACCGACAAACTGAATCCCGACATCCGCAGGGTATTCCCATTCGTTTGGTGGGTCCACACCAACAACCAAGTGGGAATATAACCTGTGGTGAGCGAAGCAAGCCACCAGGCCTGAAGCTTGGTAAGCGCAGGGAGTCCTCGAGGGGACTTGCTTCCAACAGCCAGCATCCCAATGTGACGGTAAAACACATATATATATATATATATATATATATAGAAAGGAATTATTGCGCCACTTGTGTTCACCAACGATTACAGACCATAGGTATATAATGTACCATGCAAGTATAATTGACACTCCCTAGAGATTCAAAAGGGCGTCTGCTAACCCCCAAACAGGGATGGCAGTTCCCTGTAGCATGAACTTAAATACACAAGGATGGGGGGGTGTTATAGCGACCAATGGTGTCTAAAAAGATAAATGCTCACACTATAGGTGGATGAATATAAAAATAAAATACAATTTATTCACATAAACATTTTTACAACAAATCTCTTTAAAAAATGGGATAAAAACAATATACACATAAAATATAATACCAGTTAAAATATATAGATAAGAAGATTTTTGCTTAACTGGGTATGTGGTCACTGCCAGGTTGACCAACGCGTTTCGTCACTCAGACTTCATCAAGAACTTCCGCCCTTACAGCTCCGAAATGTCTTCTTTGTTCTCCGTCCGTTTAGGGTATTTTTTTTTTCTATGCAGCATTGGACGCTCGCCACACATCAGGCTCGGTGTCTCACTCCGCTTCGCTCGCCACAATTTTCTATTCCAAATAGATTGTGACATGGACCCAGGGGGTTATGGGAAAGGTCCTCTGCACGAAGAGAATCTAGACGCTACCATACACCAAGAGATCACCAGTGCTGCGGCGGGATCCTGGCCGGGAGCAGCGCACTGACGTCATCAGGACACGTCCCATTCAGTTCAGCCCGCCCGTCGCTCCCTCCGGTTGCCATAGAAACAAACAGTAAACAACCACTGAGCTGCGTAGATAGTGTGAGTACTGGAAGAGAAAGCAGGGCAGAACGTAACAGGTAGACAATGAAAAGTCACAAACACAACAGGAAGTAATACATAGGCACTAAAGCATGAATGAAGAGTCAAGAAATTAAAAAATACTGCAAATGATCCAAAGCATAGAAGGAGGCAAAGTTGGCATAATCTAAACATAGACAGCAGAGGAAATATATGTGGTAATGGAATAAGCATTATTAAAGAAAGCATTGTAGGGATAGATGTTCATTTAAGCCATGCGGTTTATTAGTATTAAGATTGAAGATCCATTTCGCTTCCATCCTCAGGAGCACCCTCTCACAGTCACCACCACGGATAGGGCAGGGAGCTTGATTTATCATCTTGTAGCGCAGGGTAGCCAATGAATGCTTATGATCCCTGAAATGCCTGGCCACCGGCTATACACAGGGCTTACCCTCCAATGCATGACGTATTGCACAGCGATGTGCTGCCATCCTCTCCTTGAACTGTCGCATTGTTTTGCCGACATAGAGTAAACCACGCGCGCAGCGAATAATGTACACCATAAACGTATTACTGCAGGTACGTACTGATAATGCTGATTTATCTTCAGGAATGAAAGCTATACCTTAAACACACCTTAAATACACTTTACCATGGAGCCGCTGCGGCCGCTATACTTAATACACACTCTACGTACTTTGTATGCTATTAGCGTACAAAGTCCCGTACTGTGTACGGACTTTGCGTACAAACGCTGTGCTGACGGTACAAAGTACACACAGCGTGTACACACCCAGAGATACACTGTAAACCCTTAACAGCTATGCAATGCAATGATAATACACTTTAAACCTTAGCAGGGCAATGAAGACACGACACCAGATTGTAATTAAACCGCTGGGTTCCGACACCACAGCGTATTATTGCTGAAAGGGGGTTACAATACAAACAATACAATACAATATAACAGAGTAAATGGCTACAGTCAATGTTACATACGTGAGTGGATTCGCCGCACTACCCAGTCTGGTCCTCCGTCATCTGATAGATAACGTTGTGAGTCTTGTGTCTGACCAGGCCTGCTGCAGGCTCTCTTTATACAGTTCATCCAAAACATAACACAATGGATACTGTAATCTCTGTGTCCATTGGACACAGGGATGGTCATTTACAGTACAGGAGAGGTCATAGGTCGGTTTGAATAGGTGGGCGATGTCTGTTCCAACTGCTCTTGTGGGTGGTCTCCTCTGGATTCCCGCCGCATACATAATGTACAGTAAATACAGTTTATATCTATATTCTGCTCCTGCACATAACTATCCGCAGGGACATGCGATCTTTCTCAAACCAACACCGGAATGTTACCCTTAAAATACCCTACAGCTGGATACCAATCACCACCTTATAACCTTGTTCTGTCCCCTCCTATCCTGTAAAGGTGAATCCCTTTGTTCTGTTACCATTTAAACCGCTGTTACTTTCTGATGTGGTGCAGGGATACTATGTGTACATTGTGCACTATTTGGATTAAATATGTAATCTGTTTTGATAGCCTTCCATGCGTTCACAAACTCTACCGTAAATACTCATACCACGCGCTAATACGCAGGACCGCGGGAGCGACCATACGCAAATTGCGGATATGGACACGCACAGCAGAACAAGTACGCACACGGAGGCCATCTGTGCGTAGTTTGTACGTGATGTGTGTACTGCAATATTTTTCGACTTTGACAGTCCACCCTTTGGCAGTCACCAATAACTGCCATTATCTAATCACTAAACAGAAAAATATCAATACAATATCTACAGATGATTTGATAATCGGGGAGAGTTGTAGGTGGGAAATGTATGACCTAGTGGGATAGTAAAAAGCATGTATGTATGAATCCATGTCTGAGGGGCATGTATCATCGTGCCATATATGTTCTAAATAAGCTTTGAGGTATTGCGAAGTACACATTAAATCCTTCTCATCCCGTATTAAGGGTCTGTAAATGGGCCAACAAACACTACCGAGCTCTTTTCGGCTTCTTGTTAAAACAAATGGGGTGCACATTTAGTTGATGATACATGGAGGGGGAAACATAAGTGAGTGCTAGCATCTGTGGATATCACCTGTCGTCTATGTGTGCCATTAACTGAAGGTAGCAGAGATGAAGATAAGACATATAAATAAAATACATTCACATAAACATTTTGGGTAGAGCTGATGTCTTTTTCCGGATGGATGTATCTGGGCAGAGGGGGAGACAAAAGAAAAATGGGTGAACGAAACAGGCCATGAAATTCATTTGCAATCCTTATCATATCACAGTCTCTATGGATGGGTCGTAAATTAAATCTGCTGCTGTAACAGTACCCTTGCTCCTTAGACTCATCAATTTTGTGCCGTGCTTGCGCCGCGTCAGAATTCAAACACACCTAAATATCGAACCAATAATTATGACGACTCCCAGGATACAAAGGAGAAACTTCCCTACACGCATAATAACATTTTGAGCCCACTCTCCTAAACCTGAGAACCAATTTCGTGGGTTCAACCATGAGACCCAGCCGGTCAGTTCATTACTCACAGTCGCCAAGGTAAGGTTGTGTTTCCTCCTGAACTCCCACTTCAACTGCAAGATATCGTCCATCTTTTGATTGATGATCTCCATTGGGTCGTCAGTGCTGTTTGTAATATAAGTACAGCACTTCACACCATATTGAGTTGCCAGAGTAACACAGTACCCACCTGTCACAGCTGTGATATAATTAAGGACCATCCTGTGCTGAATCAGTTCCTGCTTGTAAGCTTGTAACTCCCTTCCCGTATACCTGAAGGTGTCGTCATACATCTCAGTGATATTATCTATCAAGTTCGCTAGCGCATGGATATACCTATAATTTATAATTCCTCTGGCAGTACGGGTGATGTCTAATGCGAGAAGGAATTGAATCCCGGTGGATTCGTGGATCAAATCAGAGGCTGCGTGCTCTGTCCTATCTAGGAGGTGTCTCTTTATGATGTGTTCATAGTTAGTATGAGTATAAGGAGCCTGAGCACTGCGGTGAACGTCTTTCATCTTATCATGGGTTATGGTCATGACCTCTGGCAGTACTCTCCCAATATAACACAATCCCTCTGAGCTCGGGGCAAGCCACTTGTACGCCTTCCTCCCACATATGAAATAGGCATCATCTGGGAGAACATAGGGGACAAAATATAACATCACCATATTACAAACTTTCCAAGTGAGGAAACCAATCCCTAGTTCTCCCATCTGCTCAGTACAAGTATCGGGCTGGATGATATGAGCACAATACCCTTTTCCAACCCACATGGTCTTGCTTCCACGAGTATACCTATACCGAAAATACCTCCCACTGTTGGCTATTTGGCGTACAAGTTCAGAGTCTATGGGTATCCTATCAGCTCTGTGTGAAAAGGTCATTGTCTGGTCATTCCACGTCACTTCCCAATTTCCCGGTTTTCGGTAATTGGAAATATTAAAACACAATAAGGACCTGTCTACATAATACTGGTGGAGCTTCAAACTAGGGGGCCTAGAGATATTGAATTTCTTGTCCACCGGTCTCCCACCCCGTAATTCGAGTACCTCATCTTTTGCTAAAGGGTACGGTACTAATCCTGACTTGCTCTGACCTTGAGTTACCTGTGAGCACACCCAGCATTCTGTCTGGTTTAAGACCTTACCCACTAGTGAGTGGTAATCACTCAACGGATGACGGTCCATGTCGATATTAAGGTTGGACTGACATCTCTGGATGCACCCATCCTCAACTATATTCTTACAATTCCTACAAATACAATATTCATCAGACAATAACCCCTCGCAGTGCCTCCGAGCTCCCTGACTACCAGAGCGCTTACTGATGCCAGCCTTTACTAAAATGATGTGCTGATTCTGAGATCCTACAAATTCATACTTACCATCAGAACCCATTCCAGATCCCTGCTCGACCTCTCTGGGACCCTCACCAAAACACACTGTCCTTATCAAAACCAGAATTACTAGCAGAACCCGAAACGCAGTCTCTTGTGATTGATCCATTTCGTTAGGGGAAAGGAGGAAAATAAGAAGGGGAAAAGACAGGAAAATGCAGGAGGAGGTGAAAAAAAGAATGATACTACAACCGTTCTAGATCTGTGCTCGGATGCCCTTCAACAGTCCTGCCTCTCAACCTTCCCGGAACAGACACTCCAGTGATACGAGGTTCTCTACACTCTGCTCTTTGTCACGAGTTCTCTCCGGGTCAGCGACCTTTCTGTAGGGAACATAAATCTTGCATTTCAATGTGTTTAACTGTTGTGTATTATCAGTTGTGTGAAGTAAACCATCTGTGGAAAGTGAAAAGAGAAAGGAAATAATATAAAGAAAATTTTTCAGATTTGCGTTCACTATCAGGCTGTCACGCCATCATGCATATCGGTGTCTATATACAGTCTCCCTTCACCCGTATTCCCATTCTCCACCCTATGTGCATGACCAGGCACACTGATACTGGTGTCCCTATGCTGGTGAGATATACTGGATTTGGGCAGAACTCTGAAAGACCGAGTAGGCCTGTGGCGTCTGAACTGTAACCCTGTCGATGAACGTAAGAGATGAAGAGGAAACTTTGAAGACAAATCACATAGAGTTTAGTAACAAATAAGTTGGTAGAGGCAAAGAAGATTTTACAAAGTTTGACATCTGGATTGGGCACTACGGGAAATGATTCTCTACTTGGTCTGCTCCCCTAAAAAAAATCTATGTGTGTTATATCTCTACTGGGACTATCCCAGCCATCAATCCAGTGTCCTGTCCATTCTAAGTTCATAGGGAACCCGGTATCTTTGAGATAATTTCCTCTACCTGTGATGGACATGTATCTAGAACAGTGAAATGCAACCTTAGTCTTCGTGGGTATCCAACAGAATTCGTACTTCCTGGGCGGGAGCACACTATATGTATACCATCTCTAACAAAACTTCTGTTAAATTAATTAGAGGTTACTTCTGCTAGAGAAAGAAGCAGAAGTTTAGAGACCTCCTCCTAACCCCAGTAAGTTCTGTCAAAAGGGTAAAGTTACATTTATTCCATTCTTCCCATTAACCGAATCTGTGTTTTCTATATGGCTCGTGACTCCTTACTATATGTCCCTTGATCCCATCTATGTGTTTAATAACGTGGCTTGTTTTCTCTGTCTAGGGGTCTATATTGGCTATGTGCTCTACTACTCTTGCAATCTCTAGCAAAATGTCCATTATTTTTTTACAAATGTAACAATTTCTCGGTCTTTTCTTACCACCAGGGTTTTGGGGTTTAGGCTGATGAGACTTTGGTATAAGAGCCTGTATACTTTCAATCCTCAGCCTCTCCTCCTGCAGTTCTCTATGCCTAGCAATATTCTTATGGTGTTCAATTGCGCACTGTCTTAAAACAAGCTACTGTGACCCCTCTCCAATCAGGCAAAGATGTTTGTACTCTGTCCCTTACTGTCTTATTGAGTCCGTCCATTAATACAGAAACAGCTACCTCCCTGTCATTCGCATCGTTCGCTGTATCTGATACCCCAATGTATCTATCCATTATTTGCAGGGCCCGATGGAAATATTCAGATGTCATTTCATTTTCCCTCTGTTTTATGGAGAAAATTCTTCTCCACTTAACAGTTGTGGGAAAATACAACTCTAGTTGCATGTTAATTTGCTCTAAGTTCTCCTGATTGAGTTTTGTCAGTCATAAGACTATCCGACTCTAATCTACAATCAGTGATACATTTTTGGGTGTTAATATTAGGCGGTAGGCACGCTTTCAAAAATATCCGCCAGTGTTTGTTTGTCGGTACATACGCATTACCCAGATCTCTGAAAAATTTCTGACATCTGGCTAAATGCTTCCGAGGGTCGGGGAATTCTGAAATGATTTTAATCACAGCTCATCTCTGGGCCACGGGCAATACATTGCATTATTCCTGGTGAGGATTATTCCCTGACTATCGGTTCCCCCATTGGGGGTTACAATTTCTAAAACAGGGTGTAATCCTACCATTCCGTTCCTAATCTGTTTACTGTGAGGTGTTGTTGTCTCTGTGCAATGAACTGTCTCACACTTACCGGTAGCTGTGACCTCACCAGTTCTTTCATTGGGGAATATTGTTACTGCTCTACCTGGTTGGACAGACCCCACCTGAGTTTCCTGCAGCAAGGTGACTGCTTGGAGGAGAGCTGCGATTTGGCTGGATATATTTGTTATTAAAAAAAGATATAGATTCAATATATATATTACAAAGTACAGTATACCTATAGTTACAACTCATACAGTAAGCAGTTAAAACATACAGTTACATACAATTACAGTTGCAGGCCAGCGATACAATTACCATTCCCTCCAATGCATCTTATGTCTCTCTCTGTAAATAAATACAGGAACTGATCTGCCAGCAAGTGCATCATCCTCTTGTGACCTATAATCTTGAAAAAACTTTAAAAACAGGATACATCTTGCAAAAAATAATTAGGGTTAATACATTGTTTTTACATACTACTATATTTTACGGATATACCATTGACTGTAGCCATCTTCTCCCCCGCAATATACGGTAGTGGTGGTGGTGCGGTCACCATTATTTTCCGGCTAGGTTTAGAACCTACTGCGCGAGCTAATTCTCTTTGTATATCCCCCTCCTGTTGCCATAAATTTAAACAATCTGTATGTCTAATCCTTTGTTTTCTGGATTTAAGAGGACATATTTTTAACCTTAAGTTCTGTAAAACCTGTGGTTCAAAGCTGCCCACCCTAGGGAATGGTACCCTATCTTTGTCAGTCATACGTACCCATTCAGACAAAAAGTCTTCAGTGTGTGATCCATATTTACCACACATAACAAACCTCGCTGACCGCTTGGGCCGCGGCTCTTCAACCTGAACCCTGGCTACAAAACATCCACCGGTTGTGCAATTGGATCCCATCGCGGACTTTTTCCTTTTACGCAATCCCCAATGCACAATACAAATAGACGGTGAAAGTTCTTAGAGCGCTTTCACACACTCCTTCTCCACTAAGTACCATGACTCACTCCAATAGTGAACACCGCGTACCCAGCGAGGTCCCTATCTGATTTCTATTCACTGGAAGTGTTTAGGAGTGACTTACCTATTCCAATGAATATACACCGCTGGAGATTTTCCTGAGAGAGACCAGCGAAAACTCCCTATAACCTTATACACAAATCACACTTGGTACCGCGATTTTACGCAAAAGCTCGTAAAGGGGTATCCAGTTGCGCTATATATATATATCGCACCCACAAATGCGCGGTCCAATCGCACAGCATATAGGTACTGTTTACCTATCTGCCATACGACCACGGGTCGTTGTACAAACTGCGACCCTCAGCCCGGAGCGTAATACAAAAACCTTTTTACTTCAATACTTTGCAATACAATGCACTATCACGCTCCTCTACAAATCACCTCACGATTTGCGTATTAAACCTTATACTAACGTGAGTCAGCCGCCTCACGCCACCAAGTCTCCACTCACTTGATGTACCAAACGACGGGATCACGAATTACTGGGTTCGAATTTCACTCACTCCTACGTTCGCTCACTCAGGTATACTTTGTTTTTCTGTACAGAAAATGAAGATTCATTCATGTTGGCAGCTTTACCCCCAGAGGCAATTAAAAAAAATATTTATACTAAAAGTTTTTAGAAACCGGGTAGTTTGGTGCTATTGTAGCGTGGCTACTGTCCCACCTTTAAACTAAACGAACTATTGTGTAATTTGTACTTAGCGCCCGTACTCTTACGCAATTTGCTTAAACACGCAACCGTGCGTGTCTCTTACACCGCGTGTGCAGTTCCGTACTTTGTCCGAGACACGTGTACAAAACCGTACGTCCGCAATAGCACAAATCCCACAACTTCTATAAATGTGAGCAATACCAACTATAATTGCTCACTTAACACAACACACATTCTTTCTGTATAAACCCTATTATGACTGGGCCAGACCTGCGTTTTGTGTCTTTTACATTTACTTCCTTAAACATTTTTTTTTCTTAACTATATAGCAACAAATATCTCCGGTTTCACACAGGTCTAAATGAATCTAGCAATGATCAATAATTTAAATGATATGATTCAGATTGGATAGCCATCTTGCAGAACATACATTGATATAAACACACACATAATTATAATATTATATATATGTACCATTCACTGGTCTCCTATGAGACTCATTTACCCATTCAGTGCTTCTAATTTGCATATCAATGCTATGTGCTTTTGGCTGCCTGTAAAAGTGTTTTTTCTCTGCTAAGAAAAAGCAGTTACACAGGTTAATTTGCATTTCAATGGCTATCTTATAGCAAGCAGAGTTAACTAAATCCTAGAGGTAAAAGAAAAAAAAACTTTGTTTTATATCTGTGTGTAATTCTTACATCAAGTATTCATCTCACTATTAACTTTCACTGGGCCCAATTGAAACTATGTGTAATTGACTATGGCATGGGTTAAATAAATGCATTGGTAACTCATAAATGGTGTTTCATGTGACCAAGGAAAGCTGATTATTCTGAGCAGACTGAAAATCAGCTATTCAGAAAATGACCCTCCCAAAATGCCCGCTGCTCCTCCCCCTTCCACATCCATGAGGATTACACAAAATGGTGGACAGGCCATGTGCAGAGGCGGAACTACCGCCAGTGCAACCAGTGCGTTGCACTGGGGCCCGCCTCTGTCCAGGGGCCCAAAGCATGTAATGAGTCAAACTGACTCATTTTATGCCGCTGTGTGCTGTGGGCAACCGCTGCCCGCAGCACACAGCCGCCCAAAGAGAGGAGAGGAGCAGCGGTACGGGGCAAGGAGGAGGAGGGAGGTGAAGGAGGATGCCGCAGCAGCGCTTTGTTACTGGTGGAGGCGCTGCTGCTGCTGCCCCTCTGCTTCACTATAGGCTGTCTTCCTAGAACAGCCTATAGTGAAGCAGAGGGGCAGCAGCACCTCCACCAATAACACAGTGCTGCTGCGGCTCCCTCCTCCACCTCCCCCCTCCTCCTTCTCTCCAGCCCGGGAATCATCTGACGCTGCACCGAGGAGCCTGAGCCAACGGAGAGGGCAAGTATAATTCATTCTTTCTTTCTGTCTCTTTCTTTCTGTCTTTCTTTCTTTGTTGGGACTGCCTGCCGCTATGTGTAAAAATGGGGGACTGCCTGCCGCTATGTGTAAAAAGGGGGAATCTGCCTGCCGCAATGTGTAAAAATGGGGAATCTGCCTGCCGCAATATGTAAAAAGGGGGAATCTGCCTGCCGCAATGTGTAAAAATGGGGGACTGCCTGCCGCAATGTGTAAAAACGGGGGACTGCCTGCCGCAATGTGTAAAAATAGGGGACTGCCTGCCGCAATGTGTAAAAACGGGGGACTGCCTGCCGCAATGTGTAAAAACGGGGGACTGCCTGCCGCAATGTGCAAAAACGGGGGACTGCCTGCCGCAATGTGTAAAAATTAGGAATCTGCCTGCCGCAATGTGTAAAAATGGGGGACTGCCTGCCGCAATGTGTAAAAACGGGGGACTGCCTGCCGCAATGTGTAAAAATGGGGGACTGCCTGCCGCAATGTGTAAAAAGGGGGAATCTGCCTGGCGCAATGTGTAAAAATGGGGAATCTGCCTGCCGCAATGTGTAAAAAGGGGGAATCTGCCTGCCGCAATGTGTAAAAATTAAGGACTGCCTGCCGCAATGTGTAAAAACGGGGGACTGCCTGCCGCAATGTGTAAAAATGGGGGACTGCCTGCCGCAATGTGTAAAAACGGGGGACTGCCTGCCGCAATGTGCAAAAACGGGGGACTGCCTGCCGCAATGTGTAAAAATTGGGAATCTGCCTGCCGCAATGTGTAAAAATAGGGGACTGCCTGCCGCAATGTGTAAAAACGGGGGACTGCCTGCCGCAATGTGTAAAAATGGGGGACTGCCTGCCGCAATGTGTAAAAAGGGGGAATCTGTCTGCCGCAATGTGTAAAAACGGGGGACTGCCTGCCGCAATGTGTAAAAAGGGGGAATCTGCCTGCCGCAATGTGTAAAAAGGGGGAACTGCCTGCCGCTATGTGTAAAAATGGGGAATCTGCCTGCCGCTATGTGTAAAAAGGGGGAATCTGCCTGCCGTAATGTGTAAAAAGGGGGACGCTGTCTGCCGTAATGTGTAACAAGGGCACGCTGTCTGCCGTAATGTGTAAAAAGGGGACGCTGTCTGCCGTTATGTGTAAAAAGTGCACGCTGTCTGCCGTAATGTGTAAAAAGGGCACGCTGTCTGCCGTTATGTGTAAAAAGTATACGCTGTCTGCCACTATGTGTAACAAGGGCACGCTGTCTGCCATTATGTGTAAAGAGCGGACGCTGTCTGCCATTATGTGTAAAAAGTGCACGCTGTCTGCCGTAATGTGTAAAAAGGGGGACGCTGTCTGCCGTAATGTGTAAAAAGGGGGACGCTGTCTGCCGTAATGTGTAAAAAGGGGATGCTGTCTGCCGTAATGTGTAAAAAGTGGAATCTGTCTGCTGTAAGGTGTAAAAGGGTCTCTACCTGGTGTAGTGGTGCTACTGTGCGGCGTAATTTGAAGAATGGAGACTACTGTGCACCGTTTTATGAATTGGTATTATTTTGTGGCCACACCCCTTCCCCACGAAGCCACGCCACTATGTTTTTATGCGCGCGCCTACGGCGCGCACTGCCCCTGTTTTGCATGCAGGGGTGGGGCTCCGATGCCGTTTCTTGCACACAGTGCTAAAATGTCTAGTTACGGCACTGTTGCTAGGTATCCATTTCTCTGGCCCTGAGCAGGTCCCCCTCACCAGATCCTCTCCAGGGGTGAGGGGGTGGACCCAAAGCATTTTGTCGCACCTGGGCCCACCTCTCGCTAGTTCCACCACTGGCCATGTGGCTAGTCCAAAATGGAGGACAGACCATGCGGCTTCCTTTGTCACAAAAAAAATCACACATCATACAAGCACCAGAAGTTATTTTAGGCCCGAGTTAAAAAAAAACTATATCAAGGCTATGCAGCAACTTTTAAATATACTTAACAGATAAACAATCCAATCTGAATCAAACACAATATGACTTATTTGAACCTTGTTTTGCAACAATAAAAATAAATTTTAGCATCTTAAATATTATGAGAAACGCATTGTCCCTTGAATTTCATATCAGCGGCTTACTGATACCACAACAATATATTAACGTGGATGTTATTTTCATCAGCTTCTCCAGAGCCGGCCCTAACCAATATGATGCCCTAGGCAAGATTTTGGCTGGTGCCCCCTAGCACCACCGCTAGTTCTGCAGGAGATGCCTGGCATGAGTCAGCTGGCAGCTCTGCTAACGTCGGGCGCCTTTTCTTTATGAAAATGCATCTTATTTGCATTACTATGTGGCTAGGACGCAGAAGCAGCTTCTGCTGATTAAAATGATATGCAGCATGCTTATATTCTGTGTGCGACTCCGGCTGTATCTGCATACGAAATGTTACATTACATTGATTTCCAGGAATACACTGCAACGTAGCATTTCGTATGCAGATACAGCCGCAGTCACACACAAAATATAGGCATGTCGCATATCATTTTAATCATCAGAAGCTGCTGGTGCCCCTAAGCATACTAAATGCCCTAGGCATTTGCCTAGTTTGCCTATGCCTAAGGCCGGCTCTCAGCTTCTCTATGCGTCCATTGGAGCCGGTCAATTACAGCCGCGTTTGTAATGTACAGTGCATCATTAAGAACATGATATCCCGTGAGAGCCCACAATTGATAATGCTGATTTATCTTCAGGAATGAAAGCTATACCTTAAACACACCTTAAATACACTTTACCATGGAGCCGCTGCGGCCGCTATACTTCATACACACTCTACGTACTTTGTACGCTATTAGCGTACAAAGTCCCGTACTGTGAGATACACTTTAAACCCTTAACAGCTATGCAATGCAATGATAATACACTTTAAACCTTAGCAGGGCAATGAAGACATGACACCAGATTGTAATTAAACCGCTGGGTTCCGACACCACAGCGTATTATTGCTGAAAGGGGGTTACAATAAATACAAACAATACAATACAATATAACAGAGTAAATGGTTACAGTCAGGGCCGGTGGAAGGTTTCTCGGCACCCTAGGCAAAACTTAAGCCTACCCCCCCTACCCTTATTCACGTTACGTTACAGTAGTGTCTCTTATTGATGTTGCATCACACAGTAGTGCCTCTTATTCACGTTACATCACACAGTAGTACCCCTTATTCACATTACACCACAGTAGAGTCCACTTACATTAAACCACACAATAGAGACCATTCACGTCCTGCCACACAGTAGTATTCCTTATACACATTATGCCACACAGTAATACTGCCCTTTATAACACTATATGCCATAAAGTAATGCCTCCTATACATTATACCCCGAAACGTTGGTGGAACATTGCCTGTTACAAGACCTTGAGTGCCGCAGCTTTTTTCCCAATATATATATATATATATATATATATAGTGGTCGAAGTGGAAATTTGAAGTGGGGGTATGGAAAAGTTATGATTGCAATTATGTGCGCACTTCTGGGAAAGGGGGCATGGCCACTCAAAAGGGGGGTGTCCTTCAGTGTAGTTTACAACACAATTTACCCCTTATACACATTATGCACCACAATAGTAGGACCCCTTATACTATCTTGTACTGGTGCCCCTTTCACATTATACCACACAGTATGAGCCGAAATTCACATTATAGCACACAGTATGAGCCGAAATTCACATTATACCACACAGTATGAGCTGAAATTCACATTATAGCACATGGTATGAGCCGAAATTCACATTATACCACACGGTATGAGCCGAAATTCACATTATAGCACACAGAATGAGCCGAAATTCACATTATAGCACACAGAATGAGCCGAAATTCACATTATAGCATACTGAATGAGCCGAAATTCACATTATACCACATGGTATGAGCCGAAATTCACATTACAGCACACTGAATGTACCGATTTTCACATTATAGCACACAAAATGAGTTGAAATTCACAATATAGCACACGGTATGAGCCAAAATTCACATTATAGCACACAGAATGAGCCAAAATTCACATTATAGCACAATGAATGAGCCAAAATTCACATTGTAGCAAATTGAATGAGCCGAAATTCACATTATAGCACAATGAATGAGCCAAAATTCACATTATGCCACATGGAATGAGACAAAATTCAGGGAGAGTGACAGCTGGGACATAGGGACAGGGAGAGTGACAGAGGGACAGGGAAAGTGATAGCAGGGACATAGGGACAGGGAGAGTGACAGAGGGATAGGGGAAGTGACAGCAGGGACAGGAAGAGTGACAGAGGGACATGGAAAGTGACAGCAGGGACATACGGACAGGGAGAGTGACAGAGAGTGGGATAGCAAGGGCATAGAGTAGGGACTAGGTAGAGAGAAAGGCAGCAGGGTAAGCAGTGGTGTAACTTCAGCTCAATTTCCCAGAGGCAAGAAAAATGTTGTGCCCCCCCTTGCAAAAATTATTTGTATTTTACTGACCCTCTTCCTCCTTTCCTGAGCTATGTCCCCCTTCCTACTGTGTGAGACACAGAGACAGAGAGAGGGAGACAGGGAGAGGGAGAGAGCGAGAGAGACTGGGAAAGAAAGAGACGAGGGAGCGAGAGAGACAGAGATAAGGAGAGAGAAGTGAGGTAGAGAGGGAGAGACGCAGAAACAGGGAGAGAGACAGGGAGAGGGGGAGAGAGAGAGAGACAAGGGAGAGGTAGAGAGACGAGGGAGAGAGACTAGGGAGGGAGAGAGGGAGACAAGAGAGATGGACGAGGGAGAGAGAGATGAGAGAGAGACGAGAGAGAGACGAGGGAGAGAGAGAGAGACACGAGGGAGAGAGAGAGAGACACGAGAGAGAGAGAGAGACGAGAGAGAGAGAGAGAGACAAGGGAGAGAGAGATGAGGGAGGGAGAGACGAGGAAGGGAGAGAGAGACAAGGGAGGGAGAGAGAGAGACGAGGGAGGGATGAGAGAGACGAGGGAGGGAGAGATGAGGGAGAGAGGGAGGAAGAGAGAGACGAGGGAGGAAGAGAGAGAGAGAGAGGAGAGGGAGAGAGGGAGATAAGAGAGAGATGGACGAGGGAGAGAGAGATGAGGGAGACAAGGGAGAGACAGAGATGGGGAGAGAGGGGCGAGGGAAGGGAGAGAGAGATAGATGCAGAGACAGGGAGAGGGAGACAGGGACACAGGGAGGGGGTGAGAGAAACAGGAGAGAAAGAGCGAGAGACAGGGAGAGGGAGAGAGATACAGAGACAGGGACACAGAGAAACGTAGAAAGACGGAGAGAGAAACGAGGGAGAGAGAGACGAGGGAGAGAGACAGATGGAGAGAAAGAGAGGGGGAAAGAGATGTGGGAGAGAGACAGGGAGAGGGAGACAGAGATGGGGACACAGACAGGGAAAGGAAGAGAGACAGGAAGAGAAAGAGACGCGGGAGAGAGACAGGGAGAGGGAGACAGATGAGGAGAGAGAGAAGCGAGGGTGAGAGATGGAAAGGGAGAGAGACAGGGACACAGACAGGGAAAGGAAAATAGAGACAGGGAGAGAGAGAGGGGAGGGAGAGAGACAGGGAGAGAGAGGCGAAGGAGAGACAGATGGGGAGAGAGAAGCGAGGGAAAGGGGGAGACAGTGAGAGGGAAAGAGACGCAGAGAGGGAGACAGAGAGACAGGGAGAGAGACGCAAAGACAGGGAGAAGAGCCGGGGAGAAAGAGAGAGAGACAGGGGAAAAAGAGGGAACAGCACAGGGTGAGATGCATGGAACCTTTGCCACTCTGTGGGACGCTGGGTGATGAAGACGGACACCAAGGGTGCCACACACTGACGCTCCTCCTTATGTGGCCGGTCCGCCATGGTGCTCGCTGGTAGCTGCGGTGCTTCTTCCGGCCTCGCTGTCCGGACCGTGTACCCCTCTCTCAGTCAGGGCGGCTGGTTGTGGGGGCAGCTCCTCCCCGTGTCCACGGTTTCCACTCTGCTCATCCCGCTAATGTTCCCTGCCTTACCATGTCTTGCTTATTCGGCATCCGTCTCTGCTCTCAGGCAGCCACTGAATGGCAGTGAGTGGGTCCTTCTATGTGTCCCCGCCCGAGAGGGGGTCTTTTAGTGACCCCTTCGCCCTACTGTGGTCGGCGGCACAGCGGCTCCTAAGACCACGGCGCTACTATTTAAAATCTGCCGCGGACCGGCAGCCAATCAGGAGTGGTCCACGGCAGATTTAAAATAGTAACGCCGCGGTCAGAAGCGAGAATACGATATGGCGGCAGCAGCGGGGGTCATCAGAGCACTGTATATATAAATATACTGTATATGCTCAAGTTCAGAATCTGGTATTCCCATTTACATCTACATGGATAGTGAAATGGATAGCCCAGGGGGTCCCACGTTCTGACCTTTAGCATATACAGTATATGTGCGGTTCCATGGCAGCACTACTCTCTGTACACTGAGCATGCAGTGGCAGGAGGTGGAGCTGGCCAGGGTCAGGTAACTACAAAGGTGCCATCAGCAGGAGGGCGGCCAACAGCTGGTGGGAAATGGCGACGGACGGCTAAAAGAGCATGGAAGGCTGGCTGGGGGCAGCGATCGGACCTCCGTGCCTACAACTGCAGGGGGAGGAGGGAGAGGATGATGCTGCTGCTGCTGCCTGCCCGGATGCTGCTTGTTGCCGGGGTCCGTCATCAGAGGGGGCGCGGGTGCCGGCGCGGGCGCGGCAGACGCAGTTCACCCTGGCCAGGGGTGACTGATAGCACTGATAGCGCTGGCTGCGAGCGGCTGGCTAGACCGGCGCTGCGGCCGCCGCTAGCCAGCTCTGCACAACTTGATTTTAGGTAAAACTAATTCAGGAGGGGTGTGCCGCCCTCCAGTGGCCGGCGCTCATGGGCAGCTGCCTAAAGCTGCCTAATGGTAGCGCCGGCCCTGGTTACAGTCAATGTTACATACGTGAGTGGATTCGCCGCGCTACCCAGTCTGGTCCTCCGTCATCTGATAGATAACGTTGTGAGTCTTGTGTCTGACCAGGCCTGCTGCAGGCTCTCTTTATACAATTCATCCAAAACATAACACAATGGATACTGTAATCTCTGTGTCCATTGGATTCCCGTCGCATACATAATGTACAGTAAATACAGTTTATATTTATATTCTGCTCCTGCACATAACTATCCGCAGGAACATGCAATCTTTCTCAAACCAACACCGGAATGTTACCCTTAAAATACCCTACAGCTGGATACCAAACACCACCTTATAACCTTGTTCTGTCCCCTCCTATCCTGTAAAGGTGAATCCCTTTGTTCTGTTACCATTTAAACTGCTGTTACTTGCTGGTGTGGTGCAGGGATACTATGTGTACATTGTGCACTATTTGGATTAAATATGTAATGTGTTTTGATAGCCTTCCATGCGTTCACAAACTCTACCGTAAATACTCATACCACGCGCTAATACGCAGGACCGCGGGAGCGACCATACGCAAATTGCGGATATGGGCACGCACAGCAGAACAAGTACGCGCACGGAGGCCATCTGTGCGTAGTTTGTACGTGATGTGTGTACTGCAATATTTTTCGACTTTGACAGTACTTGGCGGATCTTATACATTTTCCCAGAGTGCGGATGAGTAAATGTGTCTCCAAATTCTAGGAAGCCGCGAGTAGTGCATCCAATGCATCTGTAGTTGCCCGGTTTCTTAGATATGAAATGTTGTACTGGGGTTCTACCACGGGACGTGATATCTGTCCTGACTACCATATCCCTAATATTCCTGCCCCTGTGATATATACGTTATGGTAAGAACTTACCGTTGATAACGTGATTTCTCTTATGTCCACAGGTATCCACAGGATAACATTGGGATATTGTTGAGCGACAGCGAAAATGGCACCAACACGGTCACGAGCTATCTGGTCTCCCAGGATGCATTGGGGCCTCCACTATATAGTCCCGCCCACTGACTCAGTCAGATCAGTTCTTTCCACAGCGATTTTAGGCAGGAACATTAGTTAGAGACCTGTACAGGCGATAAGAACACACATGCACACCCTTCCATACAAGAAGGAAGAGGTTTAGTGATTGTCTAGATCCTCAAATCAGATGCGTCAGGGTGGGATCCCTGTGGATACCTGTGAACATAAGAGAAATCACGTTATCAACGGTAAGTTCTTACCATAACGTATATTTCTCTGGCTGGGTCCACAGGATTATCCACAGGATAACATTGGGATTCCCAAAGCCATTTTAGTGGTGGGGACGCTCCTGATTGCACAGGAGGACCTTTCGCCCGAAGTCTGCGTCATGAGAGGCAAAAGTATCCAAGGCATAATGTCTGATGAATGTGTTTATGGAAGACCATGTGACTGCCCTACATATCTGTTCTGCTGAAGCACCCTGCTGTGCTGCCCAAGAAGGGCCTACCTTACGTGTAGAGTGTGCAGAGACATTAGCCGGAATAGGGAGATCTGCATGAGAATAAGCTTCTGATATTACCATTCGGAGCCATCTCGCCAGCGTCTGTTTACTAGCAGGCCAACCTCTCCTATGGAATCCGTAGAGGATGAAGAGAGAATCTGTTTTCCTGATGGCACTAGTACGATCTATGTAGATTCTTAAAGCCCGGACCACATCCAGCGACGCTTCTCCCGCAGATAGTCCCGATATCTGAAAAGCTGGGACTACAATTTCTTCATTCAGGTGAAACTTTGATACCACCTTTGGAAGATAGCTAGATCTCGTTCTGAGAACTGCTCTGTCTGGAAAAAAACGTAGGAAAGGAGACTTACACGATAATGCTCCTAAATCTGACACTCTTCTGGCTGACGCCATTGCCAGTAAAAAAAGAACTTTAACCGTTAACCACTTAAGATCTGCTCTCTCAAGTGGTTCAAACAAAGGACCCTGGAGAAATGTAAGAACTAAATTCAAATCCCAGGGAGCTGCAGGAGGAACAAATGGAGGTTGAATATGTACTACTCCTTGGAAAAATGTACGTACATCCTGTAAATCAGCAATCTTCTGCTGAAACCATACAGTTAATGCTGAGACTTGAACCCTCAAGGAAGCAGCTTTCAACCCTTTATCCAATCCTGCCTGAAGGAAATCCAAAATCCTAGCTACTTTAAAAGATCTCGGATTGTAATTTTTTCCAGTACACCAGTGAATATAGGCTTGCCATATTCTATGATACACACGGGCCGAAGAAGGCTTTCTTGCTCTAAGCATGGTTTGGATTACTTGTTTTGAAAATCCTTTAGCCTCTAAGATAGAGGTTTCAACAGCCACGCCGTCAAAGACAGGCGATCCAGATGACTGTGATAACAAGGACCCTGCATTAACAGATCTGGACGTTGAGGGAGCAGTATCGGTGCTTCCACGGACATTCTCAACAGATCTGTGTACCAATGCCTTCTTGGCCAAGCTGGAGCTATTAGAATGATTTTGCCTGTTTTATCTTTCTCACTACTCTGGGTAACAGAGATATTGGAGGGAACAGATATGCCAGCTGAAACCTCCATTCTACTGACAGTGCGTCTACCAGGACCGCTCCTGGGTCCCTTGTTCTTGATCCGTACCTCGGAACTTTGTTGTTTAGACGAGACGCCATAAGGTCTATCTCTGGTAGACCCCATCTGTTCACCAGTGTCTGAAACACTTCTGGGTGTAGTTCCCATTCGGTTTCCTGAATGGTGTGCCGACTGAGAAAATCTGCTTCCCAATTTAGTACACCCGGGACAAACACTGCTGACAATGCCGGGAGATGGAGTTCTGCCCATTTTAGAATGGAAGTTACTTCCTCCATCAGACTCTTGCTGTGAGTTCCTCCTTGATGATTGAGGTATGCTACTGCCGTCGCATTGTCTGAGCGGATCTGGACTGGACTTTCTTGTAGATTGTCCTTTGCCTGAACTAGAGCCAAGTAAACGGCCCTTATCTCCAACAGATTTATCGGCAGGCGACTTTCCCTTGCGGTCCATTTTCCCTGGAACCATAGGCTTCCGAGTACTGCCCCCCAGCCTTGCAGGCTGGCATCTATTGTCAGGACTTGCTACTCTTTTATCCAAAAGGGTCTCCCCTTGTTTAAATGGTCTGCCTGTAGCCACCACGCTAGAGACCTTTTTACCTTTACTGGAATCTTTATCATCTGTTTCTTTATCGTCTGATGATTTCCGTTCCATTCGGTCAGAATAAGGTGCTGTAATGGTCTGGAGTGGAATTGCGCATATTCCACCATGTCGAAGGCTGATACCATCAGACCCAACAGTCGCATTGCTGCATGGACTGACATTGTCTGGGCTTGCAACGGTTCCTGAGCCATGACCTGCACCTTGACTATCTTTTTCTCTGGCAAGAGAACTTTCTGTAGGTCTGAATCCAATATGGCCCCCAAATGAACCATCCGCTGTGACGGATTCAGGGACGACTTCTCCCAATTTATGAGCCACCCGTGTCTCTGTAAACAAACTATCGTCTGTTGAAGATGGCTCAACAGTAAATCTTGCGATTGTGCTAAGATTAACAGGTCGTCGAGGTATGGGAATATTCTTATCCCCTGTTTGCGCAGACAAGCTGCGATAACCACCATGATCTTAGTAAACACCCTGGGTGCTGTAGCTAGCCCGAAAGGCAGAGCTTGGAACTGGAAATGTTCCTGGAGGATGGCAAACCTGAGGTAACACTGATGTGACAGTGCTATAGGCACATGTAGGTATGCATCCCGTACATCCAGAGATACCATGTAATTTCCCGGTTCCATAGCCAACATTATGGAGCGTAACGTCTCCATGTAGAACTTCGGGATCCATATGTATTTGTTCAACATTTTCAGATTTAGAATTGGTCGATATGACCCATTTGGTTTCTGGATTAGAAAAAGATTGGAGTAATACCCCTGTCCCTTTTGTGATGGAGGTACCTGGACAATCACACCTGACTGCAGTCATTTTTGGACTGCTTCTTGCAGGGCATTGGCCTTCGACGAGACGGGCTGGTGCAAAAAAATCTTTGAGGAGGCTGCCTCCTGAATGGGAACCCATACCCCTGAGATACTACCTTCTGCACCCAGGCATCTGCTGTTGACTGTTGCCATATGTGTGCAGATTGAAGGAGTCGGCCCCCAACCCTGGAATCCTCCAGGCGGAGGCCCGTCTCTTCAGGCTGAGGGTTTCTGTTCAGGTTTGGAAGCTGGCTTTTTGCTAGCCCACTGCTTCCTACCCCTGGATTTAAACTGGGGTTGTTTAGGCTCCTCTTTAGCTCTTGCTTTGCCAGCGAAATGAGCGAAATTTTAAACCCTTGGACTTCGGGCTATAGGTAGCCGGAAATCTGACCTTTTTCGATTCAGCCTCTGATTCTAGGATATCCGATAAAGGTTTTCCAAATAATATATTACCCACAAAAGGCAATGCTTCCAATTCTTTCTTGGATTCCGCATCTGCCTTCCAGGTACGTAGCCAAATTGCTCGACGAGCGACTACTGTCAAGGCTGAAGCTTTAGAAGCAACTGTACCTACATCAATTGCTGCTTCTTCCAAATACTGGGCAGATTGTCTTAAACGGCAAAAACGATCCTCTTGCTCCCCAGTAGGAGAAGGGATGCTGTTCTCTAGTTCCTCTATCCATTCGCCCATAGCCTTTGCTACCCAGGCCGAAGCCATAGCAGGTCTTACCACTGCTCCTACTAGAGAAAAAATATTTTTCAAAAGGCTCTCTACCCTTCTGTCTGTGACATCATTCAAAGAGGTAGATGACAGTGGTAAAGCAGATTTATGCACGAGTCGCAGAACATGTGCATCTACTTTTGGAGGAACTTCTCTCTTCGAACAATCCCCAGCAGGAAATTGATAATAAGAATCCCATCTCTTAGGAATCTTATACTTTTTACTGGGCGCTGCCCAAGACTCATCCATCATTTCCGTCAACTCATCTGACGCTGGAAATTCAGCTTTCACTGATTTTGTTCGTTTAAATACAGGTGCTTTTGCTTTTAACGCTGTCTTGGCTGACTCTTCCAAAGAAAGCACAGCCTTCACGGCATTAATAAGTTCAGCTACATCTTCTGAACTAAAGATCTGCGACTGATCATCATACGGAGTTGATTCTATTGTTTCCTCATCATCATCCGATGTATCATCTTGTGTAGTCTGCCACACAGACGTATCTGTCTTAGTCTTACCTGCCCCTTGGTTGCTTGTAGAGGCTACTGGAACCAAACCATAGGAGGGGAGCTGCATGTATGGGTTCATAGTGTAACCTAACCCTTGAGGTGGTGCTACCGGAGCTAACCTGTCCGCTATTGAAGACAGAGTCTTTGCGAACATATTCCATGGTGGCTCTGTTGGTGGTTGAACCAACTCCTGTTTTTTACTTCGCTGAAAAGCGAAACAGTTTGCACACAAACCCTCATAAGTGACCAATTGATTAATATCAATTACCCCTGACTTACAAAATAAGCATGTTAGGGCTATAGGAGTGCTTGATAAATTCTCCTCATCACTTTTGCCGCTCACAGACATGGTATTAACCTGTTATCGACTACACAATTTGTGACTGAAGAACACCCTATATGTCAGTATATAGAGGTGAGATCAATCTGACCACAGTGCACCTGATTTGAGGGTCAGAACAGGACTGACATTACACAGAAAAGTCAGCACACATACTAGCAGTCAGTCACATGTTAAAGCATTAGACATTGTCATATGAGAATACAACCTCCATAATAACTTATACATAAGTAGGAAAATTGTACTTCTGTTTTAACTGGTTCTATTTTCAACATAACATGCAGAAAACACAGTAATATACAGGTCTCATATGCAATAGGTACTAAAAATTAACAATGCATACTAAGAAGTAGAGAGAATTTCTAGTACTGTATACCCTGCCTCCAGAGAGCGGGATACAGGGAGACTTACCACACTTCCATATCCAAGCAAATACGCTCGTAAGACACTGAGTGGATTCAGACGCTACTGGTGTACACTGCCGCTCTTGATAACTGATAATGGACATGGACGCTCACCAACGGACACGGACGCTGAGCGACTTCCACGTGTATGCAGACGCTAAGGCCTGCCAACCGCAGCGTCTATGCTGCGACCGAGTATCCTCGTGGTAGCGTCTGAGCCGGAAGTGAGGTAATTTAGTTCATGAAACGAGAGACACGCGGGAACTGGCCATGAACTCGGAGGAGGGACGGCCAGGAGAGCGTCTGAAACCCCCCGTTGACTTAAACTCCCAGGATCGCGGCCTCTACCTAGTCCTGGCGCCTATGATCCCCAGAGCGTAGCGCTGTCACACTCGCGATGTTCGGCGCAACAACACACTGTTTGTAGTCTCCACCAAATCAGTGTAGCTGTGTCCTGACCCCTCTAGTAAGAGGAAGTCCATAGGCTCACCGTCTCCCCATGCTCCGGCCACAGCCTGGTTACGTCTGCTGGACCTGCTAGAACATCCGACATAGACGCCCGTTGAGACAGCACTGATACCCAAAGGTAAGCGTTGTTGCGACCCAGTGGGGAGTTGTTGGAGCGACTCTTTCTAATATGCGTTTAAGACGCGGTTAAGATAAGTCGCTCTAAAAATATAGTAAGTCTATAAAAATAAAATAATAAAAGCTTTAGGCTGCTTTATTCACAGCAGCCCTGTGACCATGCGGCCTCCTGCCGCACCAAGCAAAAAACTGATCTGACTGAGTCAGTGGGCGGGACTATATAGTGGAGGCCCCAATGCATCCTGGGAGACCAGAAAGCTCGTGACCGTGTTGGTGCCATTTTCGCTGTCGCTCGACAATATCCCAATGTTATCCTGTGGATAATCCTGTGGACCCAGCCAGAGAAAACAGGGTATCAGACGACAATTGTTCAGGGCTGGAATCACCGGATCTTCACTGACCATAGGCCAATGCCTCTTTGCTACTTTCACAATTGTCACGATCCGGGTACTGAGACCTCGTTTTCTACCTGTCAGATGTCTCCTGAGGCTGGCTCAGCAAGCAAGGGCCGGGCTTTAACTATGATTATGGTTACTGCCTACAGCGCTGGTATCAGCGGCCTCCTCGGTAAATGTACTCACGGTGGTGCGGCGCTCTCAGCCCCGTCACGGCCGTCATTGCCGCACCTCTGGTCCTCTGCGGGATGCGCGTCCTCGGTGTGCCCCGGCCACCACTTCCATCCCTGTGGCCGCTGTGCGCGTCTGGGTGCGTTGAGTCCGGCTATTGCGACCTCCGCCGCCATTGTTATTTGTACTCATGCTTCAGAGTACTTAGTTCCCCTTCCAGTTCTGTTAATGGGCGCAGCCATTTTGGACTTTGACACATGACATCCATTCACCTATCCGCAGTGCTACTGGAGCCATGTCAGAATTGCCAGACCAATCCCTGTTCTGCAGCAGGTATAAATATCCTGTCCCAGCTCCCAGAAGATTGTCAGTGCTTCAGTTGTCTCCTGTGATTCCAGTGTGCAGTTCTCTGTGGACTCTCTCTGCATTAACTGAAAAAAATAAATAGATACAAAGTAACTTGCGCCCTAGCTTCAGCTCGGCAGATCTCCAAAAAAGAGCACCACTCCTTTACAGACACAATAGTAATAGAAAGAGGCGATCTCCCAGCGATGCTATATACAGATTCCAGATGTATATATTCCTGTTCCTCAAACAGAGAACACAATATACAGCATGTCCATTAGTTAATGTGAATTTTTTTCTCACAGACTTCCAAGGTCTTTGTGACTGACCTGTGCTAAATGAGATGCGTTCCCATAAAGGTTTCTTTCACACTTCATATGTAAACAGCCTTCCAACCCACGGCTTATCTACACCAGGCTTAAGGGCGGCAGTGAGGCACTCTTCCATGGTGGTTGGCGTTATCTTGTGGGTAATTTTTTTTCTTCAAACCCCTTACAGTTGGGAGAATTTACCAAGTCCATCCTACCGGTACCATTGGAAGTGGCCCTGCTATCTTTAAAATAGGGTACCTCTTGTATTTTGTTTTATATTTTTTATATATTCTGTATATTGTTTTTATTCCCGTATTCTTGTGGGAAAATTCTCTTTGGAATAAAAATAGACATTTTTTCACCATTTGCTGTCGTTTGGAGCCATTTGAGTGGAGGTAACAAAGGTCCAGATACGAATAAGAACTGGAAAAGATACCTTTCAGCGCATATAGGGCTTATCCTAAAGGTAAGCCTGGTGTAGATAAGCCGTGGGTTGGAAGGCTGTTTACATATGAAGTGTGAAAGAAACCTTTATGGGAACGCATCTCATTTAGCACAGGTCAGTCACAAAGAATAGTGACCTTGGAAGTCTGTGAGAAAAAAATTCACATTAACTAATGGACATGCTGCATATTGTGTTCTCTGTTTGAGGAACAGGAATATATACATCTGGAATCTGTATATAGCATCGCTGGGAGATCGCCTCTTTCTATTACTATTCTCTCTGCATTAGCCTGACTCCCTGGTGGATTTCCTCTCTGGTGATATTCCGGCTCCCTGTGTTCCTGCCCTGTGGTGCACCCTGTCACCATTGTTCCTGCACCCAGTGCTAACAGCATTTCATGCTCCGGCATCCCAGTAGCCACTTCCCAGTGTTCTACAGTTTTTCAGCAAACCCCAGCTTCATTTACAGTTTTCCATCGAACCCCAGCTTCATTTACAGATTTTCAGCGAACCCCAGCTCTATCTACAGTTTCCCTGCGAACCCCAGCTTCATTTATAATTTATTCACAAACTCTAGTATTATTTACAGCTTCACCTACCTTTCCCAGGATCACATTATTACCTCACGTGGGTCCCCAGGCTTTATACAGAACTCTCCTTCACATTCCAGATTACTGGTCCTAACCAGTTGTGCTCCAAATAATCACTTGTGACGTTTGATATTCTTTTGCACCTTATATGACTTTTTATTTAATAAAATCTCTGAAAGATACCTTCAGTTGTCGTGGTCACGCCTTCGGGCATTCTTTGCTATATATATATATATATATATATATATATATATACAGTGATCGAAGTGGGGCGGTATAGTATACCACCACTTCTACCACTGACCCGGAATGTGGAACTGAAAGTGCAGCAGGAGGCGAGGGAAGTGGCCATCCTGCTGCACATGGTGCTCCCTGTCCCTACGCGGCGGCCGGCGGCTGTGTAGGGCGCTGTATTAGCTCACAGCCGCTCACTGCCGCCCTTAGCCAGTCACCAGCCACCAACCGCTGCCAGCAACAAATGAGGTAATGTTCCCCTGCTGTCACCTCTGTTACCGTCCCTGTCCCTACTGTCACTCTCTCTCTCCCTGCTGTCCCTGTCGTCACTCTCTCCCCCTGCCATCACTGTCGTCACTCTCTCTCCTTGTCGTCACTCTCTCCCTGTCGTCACTGTCTCTCCCTGTCGTCACTGTCATCACTCTCTCTCCCTGTCGTCACTGTTGTCACTCTCTCTCCCTGTCGTCACTCTCTCTCTCCCTGTCGTCACTGTCATCACTCTCTCTCCCTGTCATCACTCTCTCTCACTGTCGTCACTCTGTCCCTCTCATCACTGTCTCTCTCCCTCTCGTCACTGTCTCTCTCCTTGTCGTCCCTGTTTCTCTCTCCCTGTCG
The DNA here is from genome assembly GCF_028390025.1 of Pseudophryne corroboree. Taxonomy (NCBI): domain Eukaryota; kingdom Metazoa; phylum Chordata; class Amphibia; order Anura; family Myobatrachidae; genus Pseudophryne; species Pseudophryne corroboree. The sequence goes on along the minus strand of NC_086453.1, from coordinate 266,369,073 downwards.
TCACTGTCTCTCTCTCCCTGTCGTCACTGTCTCTCTCTCCCTGTCGTCACTCTCTCTCTCCCTGTCGTCACTCTGGCTGTCCCTGCTGTCACAATTTCAGCTCATTCAGTGTGCTACAATGTGAATTTCAGCTCAATCAGTGTGCTACAATGTGAATTTCGGCTCCTTCAGTGTGCTACAAGGTGAATTTCGGCTCATTCAATGTGCTACAAGGTGAATTTCGGCTCATTCAGTGTGTTACAATGTGAATTTCGGCTCCTTCAGTGTGCTACAAGGTGAATTTCGGCTCATTCAGTGTGCTACAAGGTGAATTTTCGCTCATTCAGTGTGCTACAATGTGAATTTCAGCTCATTCAGTGTGTTACAATGTGAATTTCGGCTCATCCAGTGTGCTACAAGGTGAATTTCGGCTCATCCAGTGTGCTACAAGGTGAATTTCGACTCATTCAGTGTGCTACAAGGTGAATTTCGGCTCATCCAGTATGCTACAAGGTGAATTTCAGCTCGTAGCGTGTGCTACAATGTGAATTTCAGCTCGTACCGTGTGCTACAATGTGAATTTCAGCTCGTACCGTGTGCTACAATGTGAATTTCAGCTCATTCAGTGTGCTACAAGGTGAATTTCAGCTCGTACCGTATGCTACAATGTGAATTTCGGCTCGTACCAGTAGAGAGAGCACCACTTTCCGTCAAACTCAATCTGACAGGTCAACACGCCCCCAATTATGCAAAACATGCCTCTGACCACACCCCTAATCACTCCTCCGACACTCCCACTTTTCCTCCCCTTCTGATGTTGTTTTATATGAAATAAGCTTACAGAATGAGATATAAGCGTCGTTTAACCATTGAAAAGCCTCCTGCGTATTAACTCTTAGTTGCACCAGTAAATGTTATATCCGGTTGATTTATAAAATAAGCATACGAGCTACGACTGCTGTTTATAGGATTCGATCGTTCTGTCTATAAAATTGTATAAACCTTATAGCTTTAGTTTACCTTTCTGTGACCGATAGTTGACCTCAATCCTTGAGATTTATTACAGATAGGTGAACGATTAATGGGCGGGCACACAGACAGATGTGTGCATTAATAGTTCACTATATGTGTGTCACACTCGCGGCGCTGCGGCTGCCGCGCTTACCGCTCCGGGTGCGCTGGGTCTCCCGGCGGTCGTCGCCCCCGGTGGGCTCCGGGTCGTCGAGTCTTGCTGGCGCTGCCTCCGGCGGGTTCCCAGGGTGTGGGCGCCGCCATTGCGCCCGACATCCACGAGAGCGTGGTGAGCGGGTGACGTCATCTGCCCCTTCTGCCAATCGGGAGAGGGCGGGAAGTTCAAAGGCAGACGCCGTACAGACCCCCGGCACCTGAGTGTCGTCTTTCCAATGATCACCAATGCTAGCAGTGTTCAGCGTGCTCTCAAGCTGAACGTCTCCTGTGTTCCAGCGTTACAGAGTATCTTTCAGTGGGACATTCCCTGTGCTACCAGCGTTACTGAGTATCTTTCAGTGGGACATTCCCTGTGCTACCAGCATTACAGTGTATCACTCAGTGGAACCTTCCCTGTGCTGCCAGCATTATAGTGTATCACTCAGTGGAACTTTTCCTGTGCTACCAGCGTTATAGTGTATCACTCAGTGGGACATTCTCTGCGTTACCAGCGTTACAGTGTATCTCTCAGAGGGACACCTCCTGTGCTTCCAGTATTACAGGGTATCCCTAAGTGGAACGCCTCCCAAACTTCCAGAGTTACACTGAATCTCAAATCCTCATTTATTTCTTCAGCATCACTCACAAGTTCTTCATTCTTCTATGTGCTTCAACATCGTTCTCAAATCTACATTCATCTCTTCAGCATCGCTCACAAGTTCTTCATTCTTCTGTGTGCTTCAACATCGTTCTCAAATCTTCATTCATCTCTTCAGCATCGCTCACAAGTTCTTCATTCTTCTGTGTGGTTCAAAATCGTTCTCAAATCTTCATTCATCTCTTCATCATCGCTCACAAGTTCTTCATTCTTCTGTGTACTTCAGCATCGCCCCCAAGCCTTGGCCACAACTAATTCTTTAGCATTACACATCGGTTACAACGGCTAAGTTCTGCATGAGGAAAACCTACATCCGGCCATCCCTGCTCCGGCCCAGCTGTGGTTCCTCTTCCCGATCATCGGAAGAACCCCCGAGTTCTCAACACTCCCAACCCAGGTCAGTGATAGTGTGTATTTTAAGCTATGGTGTTTGTGACAGATTAGTAAACTAATGACCAGTACACATAGATGTTTAATTTGTTTTAATTAGTAGTTGACATAGAGATCTAGTTCTTCCTTACGATGTTTACGTTGTTAAAGACAGATTAGTAAACTAATGACCAGTACACATAGACGTGTAATTTGTTTTAATTAGTAGTTGACATAGAGATCTAGTTGTTCCTTACGATATTTACGTTGTTACAGACAGATTGGTTAACTAATGACCAGAACACATAGACGTGTAATTTGTTTTAATTGCAGAGAAGTAATATATTATTGATCAGTACACACTGACAAAACATTTTTCCTTAAATAAAAATTTGACATTGAGAACAGTTATCATTATTACAGATAAGATAGATCTTTGTGCTCCACGCAAACAAACAGTCTGTTTGTTTTAATTAAGAGTGTTCTATAGTATAGTGCACAGGTTCTCAAACTCGGTCCTCAGGACCCCAAACGGTTCATGTTTTGCAGGTCTCCTCACAGAATCACGCGTGACATAATTAGCTCCACCTGTGGGCCTTTTAAAATGTGTCAGTGAGTAATTAATACACCTGTGCACGTGCTGGGTTACCTGCAAACATGCACTGTGTGGGGTCCTGAGGACCGAGTTTGAGAACCACTGGTATAGTGTATCTTTATTAAGATTTGTGTATTTTTACAGACATTTGAATGATCCACGCAAACAGATACGTCTGGGTCAATAATTAAGAAATAGCACTAAAAAGTTTATCTTTATTGTGACCGATCGTTGAACTTTGATTGCAAGCAGACATGACCAGACTTGTTTGGTTCATTAATTAAGGTCTATCAAGAGTGCTATGAGAATTCAGTTTGTAATTGATGTGTTGTCAGATGTAAAATGGCATACAAGCTATGAATAATGATATATTATCAATTAGCAACGGTTAGGTGAGAGAGAGAGAGAAACCAGATTTAACGGCGATGCACTAATCCGACTAATAATAAGAATAATACTTAATTGATGTATGTGATCATGTGCAATCTACCTATCTACACCAGTATTATGTGTTCCAGAATCATAATATATATGATAAATATATATAATTTAAATAAGATACAGTAATCAAACACTGACATACATATGAAAACCGTGTTAAATTAAAGACACAAACGTTATTGTGGCTTATAGAATATTATTTCATCACATCATATGTACTTTCAAAAAGAGGGTATGTTCAGACATGTTTTCTATATGTCTATATATATATATATATATATATATATATATATATATATATATTAGATATAACAGTTTATCACCTGTGCATATTATATTGTTACACTGATGATATGTATCATAAAGGTCTGAGTATGTGCTAAAATTGTTACTGGTGCCTTGATATTTTAGAATATAAGGCATGTTCAGACATGTATATTAACGAAAAAAATTTTACACCATTTATATCATTGTATACAAACCACATATTACTGTGTATTACACCGTATATATAGCTGCATACATACCATATATTACTGTGTATTAAACCGTTTATATCGCTGCATACCATAGATTACTGTATATTACACCGTATACATCGCTGCATACATGCCAAATGTTACTGTGTATTAAACAGTGTATATCGCTGCATACAGAACATATATTACAGCGTGTATAGCACTGTACACATACCACATATTACGGTGTATTACACCGTGTATATCGTTGCATACATACCACATATTACTGTGTATTAAACCGTTTATATCGATGCATACCATATATTACTGTATATTACATCGTGACATGTCCAGACTTGTATATTAACGAAAAAAATATTTACACCATTTATATAATTGTATACATACCACATAATACTGTGTATTACACCGTATATATAGCTGCATACATACCATATATTACTGTGTATTAAACAGTTTATATCGCTGCATACCATAGATTCCTGTATATTACACGTATATATCGCTGCATACATACCATATATTACTGTGTATTAAGCCGTTTATATCGCGGCATACCATAGATTACTGTATATAACACCTTATATATCGCTGCATACATACCATATATTACTGTGCATTAAACCATTTATATCGCTGCATAACAAACATTACTGTATATTACACCATATATATCGCTGCATACATGCCAAATGTTACTGTGTATTAAACAGTGTATATCGCTGCATACAGACCATATATTACTGTGTATTACAGCGTGTATAGCACTGTATATATACCACATATTACGGTGTATTACAACGTATATATCGCTGCATGCATACCATATATTACTGTGTATTAAACCATTTATATCACTGCATACCATAGATTACTGTATATTACACCGTATATATCGCTGCATACATGCCAAATGTTACTGTGTATTAAACAGTGTATATCGCTGCATACAGACCATATATTACTGTGTATTACAGCATGTATAGCAATGTATACATACCACATATTACGGTGTATTACACCGTGTATATCGTTGCATACATACCACATATTACTGTGTATTAAACCGTTTATATCGCTGCATACCATATATTACTGTATATTACATCGTGACACGTCCAGACTTGTATATTAACAAAAAAAAGATTTACACCATTTATATAACATACCACATAATACTGTGTATTACACTGTATATATAGCTGCATACATACCATATATTACTGTGTATTAAACAGTTTATATCGCTGCATACCATAGATTACTGTATATTACATCGTATATATCACTGCATACATGCCATGTGTTACTGTGTATTAAACAGTGTATATCGCTGCATACAGACCATATATTACTGTGTATTACAGCGTGTATAGCACTGTATACATACCACATATTACTGTGTATTACAACGTGTATATCGCCGCATACATACCACATATTACTGTGAATTACACCGTGTATAAAAATGCTTACACCAACAATGTTGTCAGGCTGTGATTAGTCAATCGGTAATACGATGGCAGGAGTTTACTCTAACTCTTCATCCCTAGCACGCTGTTATCCGCATACCTCCTGTTCCCGGCGCTGTTTGTGCTTTCTCAAACTGGTTAATGTTGTTACAGCATGTTACACCTTTACACGCCGGAATAACTGTGAAATTTTGTATGTTACATAGGTTTAACTCGTCGTTTTTTTACAGACATTTAAATTTAAAACATGTTTCAAACGTAGCCGATTATGACTAGTCATGGATCGGTTTCAATTATTTCTGCAAAATGATGTATGTTGGATTTAATAAAAGCAGTTGCCTTAACTGATCGATCTATGTATTTTGGCAGGCCATTCATATACGTCTCAACAACTTCTTTAATAATGTCATGTTTACATTTAAGCAATGTGGCTCACAACTTTAATGGGGTTTAACAAATATACGGCATTTACACCCATGTTCTCAACATCTTCCTGTATCTTACCCATCAATGCAAAAAATTGTATTTCAGCGCATTGGTCTACTTGTTCTGTATTTTTAATTTCACCAGCTATGTCGTGTGATAACCCGTGATCCTGGACTACTACATCGGGCAAAGTATGGCCTTGTGATAAACCGTGAGCCGGGGCACACACGTCGGTCATATGTTATGTTGGTAATAATGTAATGGGTTATTTTAACACAACAGATCCTATTTAGGAAAATGATGACATGATATGCCTAGTGACCCAATAGTTATTAAAACTTTTTACTTTAAATATGTTTGTGCATGCATACCCCATGAGATATGTCCTTCTATTAAGCACAATCAATCAAATTGGCATTCTACTCTAACATTTAGGGTAAAAGATTAGAATGGATCAAGGTAGCATAGCTTAAGGCCAGATATAGGTTCAGCGGCCTCTTTGCCAATCCATGTTATGGATATGAAGTAAACCCACCATTAATAAGCATTAAAAATACTACCAAGAATATGATTTTGACATATGGTCCCAGATTTTCAAATAAAGGATATGTACTGTATCTCCTTATTTAATCCTAATGTAGTCATAGTATTCAACAGGCAAATGTACAATATCTAGATTTTTTCTTTAGTGACTACTTAGTAATGTTACCAACACTTATCCCTAACTCAACCTGTTCTAGATCATACATTTTCACCTTTTTGTGATTACTATTGTGGAATCGTAGAAAGTGTCTCACCACACTTGTAATTTTCTTCATGTTGCTTATATCTCTTTGTGTATTTTTAATGATATATACATGATCCAATATTCATTTTTAAAAAGCATCTTAGTCATGCCAATATATTTATAAACGCATGGGGTCTATTAAGCAGTAAATTACACCAGGTGTGGAGCAGTTAATGAAGCTTTTTATTTCTGTTTTATTGTTATTTCTGTAAGAGAACTTCTGAGTGATATGAATATATTGGCATGCTTGACATTTGCCACAGGGATAACAGACAGATACTGATGGATTTTCCTCTGATGCTTGGGAAAGTGACTTCTAAACAAATTATCCCGTAAATTTGTTGATATCTTCCAGATGATCTGTATGTTCTTATCAAATTCTTTCTTCAGATCATCAGCCGTGTTGAGTATATATCGGTATTTGTGTAATGACACATTGATGTGTATCCACCCTTTACAGTATGTAACGCTGTATCTTATTTGGCACAAGGTGGGTTCTCTTGTCTTAGGTATAAGTAAGGATATACTTGAGGTTTTATTGGTGGCATTATAAGCTTTCTGTAGGTTCTGTTTTTCATAGACCATCCTAGTGTATATCTTTAACTCCTCTTGCTCTTTTTCTGTAAATTTCAACATCCGATCAATTTCTTCTGGTTCGAATGAACATCCAATCAATTTCTTCTGGTTTGGATATATTCTCCTTTTGGAAATGATCTCAGAGTGGTGGGATAATGGGAACTGATGTGATGTAAAATGCTGTTGGCGGCAGGTGATCTTACGGAAAACATCGGTGCTGATTTATCCAACAGCTGTTTTGGAAATCTTCAAGTCATGAAAAGTATTACTATTGTGACTTATATCCGATGTAAGTTTAAGTACTAAGTTGCTATTATTAAGAAGTTGAATAATTTTTCCAGAAGGGATGCTATTAACACTCTACGGGAGCGGGCAGAGGAAGGTTAGGAATCAAACAATAAAACAGAAATAAAAAGCTTCATTAACTGCTCCACACATGGTGTAATTTACTGCTTAATAGACCCCATGCGTTTATAAATATATCGGCATGACTAAGATGCTTTTTAAAAATGAATATTGGATCATGTATATATCATTAAAAATACACAAAGAGATATAAGCAACATGAAGAAAATTACAAGTGTGGCAAGACACTTTCTACAATTCCACAATAGTAATCACAAAAAGGTGAAAATGTATGATCTAGAACAGGTTGAGTTAGGGATAAGTGTTGGTAACATTACTAAGTAGTCACTAAAGAAAAAATCTAGATACTATACATTTGCCTGTTGAGTACTATGACTACATTAGGATTAAATAAGGAGATACAGTACATATCCTTTATTTAAAAATCTGGGACCATATGTCAAAATCATATTCTTGGTATCCTTTTTAATGCTTATTAATGGTGGGTTTACTTCATATCCATAACATGGATTGGCAAAGAGGCCGCTGAACCTATATCTGGCCTTAAGCTATGCTACCTTGATCCATTCTAATCTTTTACCCTAAATGTTAGAGTAGAATGCCAATATGATTGATTGTGCTTAATAGAAGGACATATCTCATGGGGTATGCATGCACAAACATATTTAAAGTAAAAAGTTTTAATAACTATTGGGTCACTAGGCATATCATGTCATCATTTTCCTAAATAGGATCTGTTGTGTTAAAATAACCCATTACATTATTACCAAAATAACATATGAGTATTGTTACTATTAAATTTAACTAACCTGTGTCTTATTTAAACGATATATATTTATCAAATATATTATGCTTCTGGAACACATAATACTGGTGTAGATAGGAAGATTGCACATAATCACATAGTATTATTTGTTTAAAAATTATACCCATAAGGGTATTACATTAGTAAAATATAGGAATATATAAGATTCATCATGATAAATTCAGTTATATCATCTGTCATGTTGATATTCTATTTACAATATTTAGTGGTACAACATGCATGAACCAGCTTAGATTTAGGAGCGTTTGGAAATATTTATGCCAAGCACATACAGTATCTATATGACACAGGGACCTATATGATTACTGTATACTGAGTTAACTATTTAGTCAGAAATCATTACAGCTCTCTTTTGTTTTGTTTAGCGATCTTATATATCATGATTCATATCTTTGTAGTGACCTGTAGTATATGTGTATATACCAAAATCATCATGTAAAGGATTATAGTAGCCGGAACTGCTTATTATCGGTTTTCATATGTATGTCAGTGTGAGATTACTGTATCTTATTTAAACGCTATATATTTATCATATATATTATGATTCTGGAACACATAATACTGTTGTAGATAGGAAGATTGCACATGATCACATAGTATTATTTGTTTAAAAATTATACCCAAATTATAGGATAAATATCCAGTGGAATTGCCCTGGAGATTATCACAACTTCAACGGAGTAGGATTGCGTTACAAACTGTATCAAGCGTCAGTAACGTGGCCGCTGTAACAGCAAAATAGAGACAATGACACAAGAACAGCAGAATAGTTCTGGTGAAATGTTAATAGTTGTTGCAGGAATTCCTGGTAATACTACAGCGTTTGTTTGTGTAGCAGCAACACACAATATTTTTACCACGGATGCCGGGGCATGCACATCGACCAACGTGTATGCCCCGGCTCACGGTTTATCACAAGGCCATACTTTGCCCGATGTAGTAGTCCAGGATCACGGGTTATCACACGACATAGCTGGTGAAATTCAAAATACAGAACAAGTAGACCAATATGCTGAAATACAATTTTATGCGTTGATGGGTAAGATACAGGAAGATGTTGAGAACATGGGTGTAAATGCCATATATTTGTTAAAACCCATTAAAGTTGTGAGCCACATTGCTAAATGTAAACATGACATTATTAAAGAAGTTGTTGAGACATATATGAATGGCCTGCCAAAATACATAGATCGATCAGTTAAGACAACTGCTTTTTTTAAATCCAACATACATCATTTTGCAGAAATAATAGAAACCGATCCGTGACTAGTCATAATCGGCTACGTTTGAAACATGTTTTAAATTTAAATGTCTATAAAAAAACAACAAATTAAACCTATGTAACATACAAAATCTCACAGTTATTACGGCATATAAAGGTGTAACATGCTGTAACAACATTAACCAGTTTGAGAAAGCGCAAACAGCACCGGGAACAGGAGGTATGCGGGTAACAAGGGATGTAGAGTTAGAGTAAATGCCTGCCATCGTATTACCGATTGACTAATCACAGCCTGACAACATTGTTGGTGTAAGCATTTTTATACACAGTGTAATACACAGTAATATGTGGTATGTATGCGGCGATATACACGTTGTAATACACAGTAATATGTGGTATGTATACAGTGCTATACACGCTGTAATACACAGTAATATATGGTCTGTATGCAGCGATATACACTGTTTAATACACAGTAACACATGGCATGTTTGCAGTGATATATATGGTGTAATATACAGTAATCTATGGTATGCAGCGATATAAACTGTTTAATACATAGTAATATATGGTATGTATGCAGCTATATATACGGTGTAATACACAGTATTATGTGGTATGTATACAATGATATAAATGGTGTAAATCTTTTTTTCGTTAATATACAAGTCTGGACATGTCACGATGTAATATACAGTAATATATGGTATGCAGCGATATAAACGGTTTAATACACAGTAATATGTTGTATGTATGCAACGATATACACAGTGTAATACACCGTAATTTGTGGTATGTATACATTGCTATACATGCTGTAATACACAGTAATATATGGTCTGTATGCAGCGATATACATTGTTTAATACACAGTAACATTTGGCATGTATGCAGCGATATATACGGTGTAATATACAGTAATCTATGGTATGCAGCGATGTAATTGGTTTAATACACAGTAATATATGGTATGTATGCAGCGATATATACGTTGTTATACACAGTAATATGTGGTATATATACAGTGCTATACACGCTGTAATATATGGTCTGTATGCAGCGATATACACTGTTTAATACACAGTAACATTTGGCATGTATGCAGCGATATATATGGTGTAATATACAGTAATGTTTGTTATGCAGCGATATAAATGGTTTAATGCACAGTAATATATGGTATGTATGCAGCTATATATACGGTGTAATACACAGTATTATGTGGTATGTATACAATGATATAAATGGTGTAAATCTTTTTTTCGTTAATATACAAGTCTGGACATGTCACGATGTAATATACAGTATTCTATGGTATGCAGCGATATACATGGTTTCATACACAGTAATATATGGCATGTATGCAGCGATATATACGTTGTAATTCACAGTAATATGTGGTATATATACAGTGCTATACACACTGTAATACACAGTAATATATGGTCTGTATGCAGCGATATACACTGTTTAATACACAGTAACATTTGGCATGTATGCAGCAATATATATGGTGTAATATACAGTAATCTATGTTATGCAGCGATATAAACGGTTTAATGCACAGTAATATATTGTATGTATGCAGCGATATATAAGGTGTAATATACAGTAATCTATGGTATGCCGCGATATAAACAGCTTAATACACAGTAACATATGGTATGTATGCAGCGATTTATACGGTGTAATATACAGTAATCTATGGTATGCAGCGATATAAACTGTTTAATACACAGTATTATATGGTATGTATGCAGCTATATATACGTGTAATACACAGTATTATGTGTTATGTATACAATGATATAAATGGTGTAAATCTTTTTTTTTTTTAATATACAAGTCTGGACATGTCACGATGTAATATACAGTAATATATGGTATGCATCGATATAAACGGTTTAATACACAGTAATATGTGGTATGTATGCAACGATATACACAGTGTAATACATTGTAATATGTGGTATGTATACAGTGCTATACACACTGTAATACACAGTAATATATGTTCTGTATGCAGCGATATACACTGTTTAATACACAGTAATATTTGGCATGTATGAAGCGATATATATGGTGTAATATACAGTAATCTATGGTATGCAGCGATATAAACGGCTTAATACACAGTAATATATGGTATGTATGCAACTATATAGATGGTGTAATACACAGTAATATGTGGTTTGTATACAGTGCTATACACGTTGTAATACACAGTAATATATGGTCTATATGCAGCGATATACACTGTTTAATACACAGTAACATTTGGCATGTATGCAGCGATATATAACGGTGTAATATACAGTAATCTATGGTATGCAGCGATAGAAGCAGTTTAATACACAGTAATATATGGTATGTATGCAGCTATATATACGGTGTAATACAGAGTAATATGTGGTTTGTATACAATGATATAAATGGTGTAAATCTTTTTTCGTTAATATACATGTCTGAACATGCCTTGTATTTTAAAATATCAAGGGACCAGTAACAATTTTATCACATACTCAGACCTTTATGATACATATCATCAGTGTAACAATATAATATGCACAGGTGATAAAATGTTATATCTAATTAATATATATATATATATATAGACATATAGAAAACATGTCTGAACATAACCCCATTTTGAAAGTACATATGATGTGATGAACTAATATTCTATAAGCCACAATAACGTTTATGTCTTTCATTTAACATGGTTTTTATATGTATGTCAGTATTTGATTACTGTATCTTATTTAAACGATACATATTTATCATATGTATTATGATTCTAGAACACAATACTGGTGTAGATAGGTAGATTGCACATAATCACATACATCAATTAAGTATTATTCTTATTATTAGTCGGATTAGTGCAGCGCAGTTAAATCTGGTTTCTCTCTCTCTCACCTAACCGCTGCTAATTGATAATATATCATTATTCATAGCTTTTATGTCATTTTACATCCGACAACGCATCAATTACAAACTGAATTCTCATAGCACTCTTGATAGATCTTAATTAATGAACCAAACAAGTCTGGTCATGTCTGCTTGCAATCAAAGTTCAACGATCGGTCACAATAAAGATAAACTTTTTAGTGCTATTTCTTAATTAATGACCCAGATGTATCTGTTTGCGTGGATCATTCAAATGTCTGTAAAAATACACAAATCTTAATAAAGATACACTATACTATAGATCACTCTTAGTGCGTGAGGCACGAAGATCTATCTTATCTGTAATAATGATAACTGTTCTCAATGTCAAATTTTTATTAAAGCAAAAATGTTTTGTCTGTGTGTACTGATCAATAATATATTACTTCTCTGTAATTAAAACAAATTACACATCTATGTGTACTGGTCATTAGTAAACCAATCTGTCTAACAACGTAAACATCGTAAGGAACAACTAGATCTCTATGTCAACTACTAATTAAAACAAATTACACGTCTATGTGTACTGGTCATTAGTTTACTAATCTGTCTTTAACAAAGTAAACATTGTAAGGAAGAACTAGATCTCTATGTCAACTACTAATTAAAACAAATTACACGTCTATGTGTACTGGTCATTAGTTTACTAATCTGTCACAAACACCATAGCTTAAAATACACATATAGTGAACTCTTAATGCACACATCTGTCTGTGTGCCCAGCCATTAATAGTTCACCTATCTGTAACAAATCTCAAGGATTGAGGTCAACTATCGGTCACAGAAAGGTGAACTAAAGCTATAAGGTTTATGCAATTTTATAGACAGAACGATCGAATCCTATAAACAGCAGTCGTAGCTCGTACGCTTATTTTATAAATCAACCAGATATAACATTTACTGGTGCAACTAAGAGTTAATACGCAGGAGGCTTTCAATGGTAACACGATGCTTGTATCTCATTCTGTAAGCTTATTTCATATAAAACAACATCAGAAGGGGAGGAAAAGTGGGAGTGTTGGAGGAGTGATTAGGGGTGTGGTCAGAGGCGTGTTTTTCATAATTGGGGGCGTGTCGACCTGTCAGATTGAGTTTGACGGAAAGTGGTGCTCTCTCTACTCGTACCGTGTGCTATAATGTGAATTTCGGCTTGTACCGTGTGCTATAAGGTGAAAGGGGCACCAGTACTAGATAGTATAAGGGGTTCTACTATATGTGACACGCCCCCTTTGGATGACCATGCCCCCTTTTCTGGAGCGCGCATGCATAATTACGTCCTTGACTTTTGCATACCCCCACTTCAAAATTTCCACTTCGACCACTGTGTATATATATATATATATATAGGGAATCCACTGCACTCGCCATTCCCAGGAGAGAGGTACACTCATGTACTCCCACCCCTAGGTTAGGGTGCGGTGAGCTGTGACTACCTAACTCCCGTTAATGCAACAAATCGGGAAATTCAACTTGAATTGAATATACCCCTATATGTTACTCCTTCTAGTGTCATAAAATGTGTACTGTCATTCACTATCCCTGGCTTGCAGATAAGCCTTATGTGAACTCTATTAATAATTTCTATTAATAATGGATTCACTAATGATTATGATGGCAACTATGTCCCATTTGATTGTGAAGCGCTATTAAGTGCTTTAATATCAACAGCGCTATTGATAGTATCTGATTGCGCTGGCTGGAGTGTGCTGACAACTTTGTGTTGCCATGGAGCGCATAGACTTCCGGTCACATGATCTGGAAGATGCGTTCCACAGACAGGAAGTGCGGCGGGTGGTGGAACCACGCCGCTGCACTCTGTCTCTATCTTGATACACAGCGGCGGCTGCCAGCCGGAGATGGGATTAACATTGGATGTACTGAATTAACATGAATATTGGTGAGATCTGGGTATGTTTTTAAACACTTGTTTAATGTTTGAACTTGTTTGATATGGGGTGTTGGGGGAGTTGCTGAGATTAATTAGGGGAAGGGTCTATGAGGGGTATATATGTAACACAGGCTCACTTCATGGTTATCTTGACAAAGAACTGGACTAAGACCGAAACGTTGATGTGAATAACTACTTGTTGATGGTTTGATTTAAACCCCTTTGCTATTGAAGACTGGTGAGTGCTCCCTTACTTTGGAAATTAAGTTGGAGTGGGGATATTTCTCCCTCATTGGATGTCACCCCAGCAACTTGGATGGAAAATGTGAGTGTGGACCCTATCTCTCTCTCTCTCTCTCTCTCTCATATATATATATATTGTGGTGAGAGGGCATGTGTCACTCTCACCACAGTTACCCACATTCTGGTGGGATCAGCTCCCCCCAGTGAGTAGAAAACAAGGCCTGCACATTATGCACCTGTAGTGGAAGCTTATAATTACAGGCTTTCTAAATTGCACAGCTGTAGCTGGAGAAACAGAGGTCCAGGTTTTTCAGTTCACCCAGAGACAGGAAGTGAGCTGCAGGAGAGGTATTTAAAAATCCCATTTACCCACAATGCATGGCGCTGGAGCCTGTTAGAGGCCAGTGAGCAGGGCTAAGTGTATAGCGCCAGGGACTGTGGACATTGGCCATGACAGGAGAGCCTGGTATGTGTAGCTGCAAACCACTGCAGCAGAATAAACAAAAAAAAAAGAACAAGTAACTCGCGCCTTAGCTACTGCACAGTATTAAACTTACAAGAGCACAACTCCTTGACATAACATACAGAATAAAAAATAAAGTAATACAAAGGCGCTGCTTAACACTATATTCTGTCCTTAATTTTCTTATCCTAAAGATTTTTCCAATAGACAGAATTCTTCTTTCAACCAGATCATCCTCAGATAATACAACTCTCCAAAATACGATTCGCACCTTTCAACTGACCTACTTAGATAGAGTATGTGCATCAAGGTTTCTTTTTGTTCCCCACACAGTATTTATATCAAAGCCGGACAGCCACTTGTCTTGGCCCTTGTAGTGGACACTCACCTCATAGAGGTTCCCTATGTGCACAGAAAGGTTTCTTTCACTTCCTCTTCATTCCAGACAGCAAACACTCCCCTGTCGCAATGTGGGTAAAAAAGATATTTTGACGGATATACACAAGCAAAAATATTTATTGTAGATTACATAGGTATATCCGAAAGAACAATTAAAATATAAAAACATTAAACCAAACACAAAAATTACCCAAATAGGCTTTTGGTTTGCTCCACTGTACACCCACAGGTATAAAGCACCACGTTTACCTCTTATTCGGCAAACCTCTTTATATTATAGAGTGCTGGTTCTTACCGGGATAGTGTGGAAAAAATGTGGATATATCCAAATTATCTAGGGCAGGGCTGGCCAAACCAGTCCTTGAGATCTACCAACAGTTCACATTTTCCAGACCACCTAGCTGGTGCACAGGTGTAGTCATTACTAATTAAGATGTGCTGCATTCATTCCTAACTGACAATTCTACAGATCTCCAGGAGGCCTGGAAAACATGAACTGTTGGTAGATCTCGAGGACCGGTTTGGCCAGCCCTGATCTAGGGTATAGAAACACCAACGCGTTTCGGATTTAGTATCCTTCCTCAGGGTGTACTTTGGAGCAAACCAGATCGGCCATTTATACCCCCTGGTCTCTCTCTGCAGCTATTCCAACCAATCATGATACATCAGTTTTAAAAACCCTTTAAAAATTATTCTATAGCTTTCTTTACCCACATATCCTCTAATTACTTCCATTCCAATTTAATTAGAGTATTAAAACATAATAATATCCGGAAAACATATATAATAACTTTCATAACTTAATTGGCTATACAGAAAATATGCACAGAATTTAGGGATTAGCCATTTTTCTATAATGTTCATTTTGTTTGGACCGTGCCAATCCTGGATTTCCCCCGTGTCTTTCCTTTAGTCCAACCTATGATCACTTCCTCCATGATTAACCATCATGCATCGGGTTTTCAATCAACTTTATCAGGATGTACATGTTTCCCTCTTTGTTTCCGTGTATTATTCTCAAGTGCAGGACCCGATCACATGTTTCCTGTCAATGGAACGCATAACCGGAAGTCCGGATCACGTGGTTCCGGTATTTGGAACGCATCGCGGGGATTCTCGTTTCTCTCAATAGAATACATAGGGACCTTTTTGTTTTGGCCGTAGTTATGGAAACAGGCTCATGCAAAAAAGCAAAGAATCAAACATTAGTGGTACAGTTGATAAATACAATAATTTTCACAATGACACACCATTTTATGTACATACATCCTCGAGATGTCATTTATAGACTAAAATTGATATACTATTTTTCAACAAAAAACTTTTTGCTATAAAAACCATTTAATCTCGAAAAGGGACTCAATGCAGATTTTGAGATGAAATGTTTTTTATAGCAAAAAGTTTTTTTGTTGAAAAATAGTATAGCCAATTAAGTTATGAAAGTTATTATATATAATGTTTTCCGAATATTATTATGTTTTAATACTCTAAATTGGAATGGAAGTAATTAGAGGATATGTGGGTAAAGAAAGCTATAGAATAATTTTTAAAGGGTTTTTAAAAATGATGTATCATGATTGGTTGGAATAGCTGCAGAGAGGGACCAGGGGGTATAAATGGTCGATCTGGTTTGCTCCGAAGTACACCCTGAGGAAGGATACTAAATCCGAAACGCGTTGGTGTTTCTATACCCTAGGTAATTTGGATATCTCCACATTTTTTCCACACTATCCCGGTAAGAACCAGCACTCTATAATACATAGAGGTTTGCCGAATAAGAGGTAAACGTGGTGCTTTAAACCTGTGGGTGTACAGTGGAGCAAATCAAAAGCCTATTTGGGTAATTTTTGTGTTTGGTTTAATGTTTTTATATTTTAATTGTTCTTTCGGATATACCTATGTAATCTACAATAAATATTTTTACTTGTGGATATCCGTCAAAATATATTTTTTACCCACATTGCGACAGGGAGTGTTTGCGGTCTGGAATGAAGAGGAAGTGAAAGAAACCTTTCTGTGCACATAGGGAACCTCTATGAGGTGAGTGTCCACTACAAGGGCCAAGACAAGTGGCTGTCCGGCTTTGATATAAATACTGTGTGGGGAACAAAAAGAAACCTTTTGATGCACATACTCTATCTAAGTAGGTCAGTTGAAAGGTGCGAATCGTATTTTGGAGAGTTGTATTATCTGAGGATGATCTGGTTGAAAGAAGAATTCTGTCTATTGGAAGAATCTTTAGGATAAGAAAATTAAGGACAGAATATAGTGTTAAGCAGCGCCTTTGTATTACTTTATTTTTTATTCTGTATCTCACTGCAGCAGAATGACTATTGAGCATGGGAAGTGCTAAGACTTTTTATGTTTGACTATTTACTTTCTCTATGTACCTGTGTGACCAGGCCCAAGCCTGGTTATGCTGTGCTACAGTGTCTGATGCCAGTATAGACACTGGTTGTAACCGGAAAACCTGCCTGCAAGTCCTTATTTACAATACCCATGTTACATTTTATATATGTACAATATATATATATATATATATATTCTGACAAGTGTACGGCACTCAGGTACATAACTTCAAACGGCACCACTGGCAGATGTCAGTGGTGCCGTTTGAAGTTATGTACCTGAGTGTTGCACACTTGTCAGAATATCTATTCCTCATTGGAACGCGAAGGCACCGGGGACTACTACCTTAATAATCTGGAGTGCCGGGCCATATCTATTGCATATATATATATATATACACGTACATACACACATTCATACATACACAAACAAACACACACATACATACATACATACATACATACATAAGCACACGTACATACTTACACATACAGTATACAAACATAGCTGGTGGTATACACATCACGAGGGTCTGGGAAGCGGGAGCAGACTGACAATTCTGTGAAGAGGGAGGCTGCTGTGGCTGAGCATGTGCTGCCAGCAGCTTCCCCCAGACTTTCTGCAGCAGCTCTGCGGTCGCGATTGCGAACGTGGCTTTTGCTGAGACGGAGACACTGCTGTCTCCGTCTTAAAAATTAAACATTTGGCTCATAAGGGGGGGGGTTTCAGGTACTCTGAACCCCCCAACTCTCCTCTGCGTGTGCTACTGCAGTGTAACACCTTTGCTATTATATGTGGTTAGAATTAAGGTTTGTCAATTTCAGTGTTTCTAAATATCCCCCATATACAGATAGAGCCACCGTTATCTTGGCTGGCTGAGGCGTTAGTCGTGATCGGGCATACGCAGCTTGCCTGGGCCCAATGAGGCAAGCCTATTCGTAGGGAGGCGCACAAGCGTTTGGCGTTACCTTTAAGTGTAATACCTGCGATCATCCAACAGATGTCGCTTTTTAAAATCACCATTGCGCATGCGTGTGGTCTCCATTAAAATACAATACCAAAAATACTTAGTAAGAACTACTTTACTAGTGCGTTTCATTATGCTACAATATGCTACAGTATGTCATACAGTATATTACAGTGTACAGACGTAAATACAGTAGTATAGTATATACAGATGCAAACGAATGTGATAAAGCTACAGTATAGTCTATTGACGTTAGGAATATCTGAGTGTCCAAGTCCCGCAGACAAATCAACAAATAAAACCAGTAGTGTATACAGACGCAAACGAACGTATTACAGGTACAGTGTGGTCTATTGATGTTAGGGATACTGTATGTTAGCATCCAAATCCCGTAGCCATTATGGCATAATCAAAACCAATGGGCTTATGCATCTGTCATTTGGCGACGTGTCCGAGTGGTGAAGTGTGCTGCTTCCCATGTTTAGAGTCCCGGGTTCGATTCCCAAAGTGCGAATGCATGTTCATTTTTTTCCTGACACTTTATAATATGTTTTACTTTTGTATCTATTGTACTTTACTATACTTTCACATTCAATAGAAGTGTGCACACAGGTTTTACATAAAGCAGGGCAAAGCTGCAGGAGCATATCTACTATAAAATACACAGCAGCTACGAGGATAAAGTTCTATGCACCGTACGGTACACATACAATTCTATAGCAGGCCAGACTCGATTGAAATGGCTACCATTCATGACCCCTTGCCTTGTGGAATGCCCTCAGCTATCGAGCCAGCGACTGCATAGGTTTTGCAAGTTACAGGGCAATGCTGAAGGAGCATGTGAATACCCTAGCTAAAATACACAGAGGCAATAGGGATAAGTGAATTGTTAGTTTAAAGATGGGGACTGCGCTCACTCATACATGGGTATATGGGGGTATGTAGGGAGAGGGGTGGGGAAAGACCGAAGCCCATAAACGACCAAGGACATTTACACCCTGAACGTCTATTTCTCCCTCCCTGACCAGAGAGAGGAAGCCCGTGAACACAGAACAGTGCCGGATCATGTGACCGCGAAAACCGGAAGTAGCAGAGAACGAGCCGGAGAGATCAGCAGCAGCCGAGCTGGAACTGTGCACCGCGGACACGCACCTAAGAAGACAAGAGGTACACCAGAGGGCAAAGGGATGGAAGCTGAGCCGGGACAGGTGCATATCACGCATCCCCGGTGGTATTAACAACAAGCCAGTTACCCTGTTTCCCACTGGTACTTTCACAGGCGTTTAGGTATGACTAGCGGGACGCCGTTATAGTAAAAAACCTAGCAGCACCTAACGTTATAACTATATACTATACCCATCACCACGATTGGTGAATATACACAAGGTACATAGGCTCATTTAGAGTCTATGGTAAAGGTATTCCCTAAAGGTTTACCTGACATTTTCCCCCATATAGGGGACCCTTGCAAACACTGTTATACAGCAGAAGGTTAGTCTGCAGGAATAACTTGAAGACACAACTCAGTAATTATCCCAATGAGCATTTATATCTATAATAAAAGAAGTACTTGATTTTACCAAACCCATTAGTTACTGAACTTGTCGGAAGTACAGAACATAAACTCAGTTTGTGACTATATTGTCTAGCATCACAAATCTAATCCGCACTCCATACTTTCCATCTCCACATCCCCAGCCCCCCCCTCTCTCTCTCTCTCTATATATATATATATATATATATATATATATAATTTTTTTCCCTTTCTCACTCTCCATTCCTTTGAATCCTCATACCCCCATTCCTGTGTGCGCTGACAACCCCCACATTGAATAGGGATAAGCGAGCTCTATGCACATTACGATACACCGGACTCAATCACATCACAAGTTGACAAAATGGCCACCACCCGTTACCCCCCGCCATGTGGCAGCGCTCAGCCATGGAGTGAGCAATGGCATAGGTGCTACAGGGCAATGCTGAAGGAGCATCTGAATACCTTAGCTAAAAATACACAGGGGCGATAGGGTTAACCTAGCTCTATGTACATTACGATAAAACGGACTCGATCACATCGCAAGTTAACAAAATGGCTGCCGCCCATTGACCTCCACCTTGTGGCAGCGCTCAGCTATGGAGCGAATGATGGCATAGGTTTTGCAGGCTACAGGGCAAAGCTGAAGGAGTGTCTGAATACCCTAGTTAAAATACACAGGGTTGATAGGGATAGGCGAGCTCTATGCACAATACGATACTGTACCATACCCTCCAACTTTTTACACATGAAAAATGGTTCAAATTAGGAAAGGGGCATGGCCACGGGTAAAGGGTATGGACAGGCTCCCTTTCCTCTACTTTTAGGGTAAATTTGGAGAGTCAAAAATCGGTACAAAGCCCTTTTTGGCAGGTACAGACCATAAAAAATGGTACTGTACCTGCCAAAAAGGTACAGTTGGAGGGTACTGTATGCGATACACTGGACTCGATCACATAGCAAGTTGACAAAATGGCTGCCGCCCATTATCTATCCCTTGTCCTATGGAAGCCCTCAGCCATGGAGCGAGCGACGGCATAGGTTTTGCATGTACTGTACTTTAGAAATACTGTACTGTCTCACTGAGCTTGCAGTACAATACTGTCAGTACTGTACCCAGAAAGACTAAAAATCTGAATACAGTACTGTAAGTACTGTTCTGTAGTTTGGAGCAGAGAATGGAAAGGGGGGCTAGGATCAAATAAGGTTTAAGCTAAAAATATTGCAAAAAAAAAGGGTCATACTAGATGCACACAGTGGTTCTTATCTGCCGTCAAATTCTAGTGTATGTTTCTACAGTACAGTACTGTAGAATATGTTTCTATGTTTAATAACACTTCTCCCCCATAGTGACACATCATACTGTACATTTACCCCCATGTACCATACTGTACTGTATAATGGAATATATATTGGAAAAGCATCAATATACTGCAAATGTAAAAAAAAGTCTTTATTAAAAAATCAGATTTCATGTACCGTACTGATCAAAAATGTACAGTACTCGATTACCCAGGACTTATAAAACTGTAAACAACTGTTCATACACATCAATAACAGTACTACTGTATAGTTTAATGTATAATATTGTACATTCGCTTACGCAATATTCAGACAAAGGCAATTTTATAAACATTTTTAATAATGCATCAATTAAAATTTTATACAGAAAACAAAGTACAGATCAACATATTTGTGGCTTGACCATTTCTTTCAACTATAACAGGTAATACTTTATACAGGTGATTTATATAATTATTACAATGTTCAGGTTTGAGTACTTTTAGCCAAAAAATTTGGATCCCATCCAACAGCTGCTGTTTTGTTGTTGGCTACACAACACTCCTAATGCATCTTTTCATTTGAGCCCACACTAATTCAATTGGATTCATATCCGGTGATCTAAAAAAAAAAAAAAAAACAGTACAGAAAAAAAGTTTGTTCATTAATGAAGTTAAAAAGAGAAAATAAAAACACACAGTACTGTACTGTTCATTAAACAAAAAAATACATTTACAGTACTAGAGTGCTAGCCAAAATGTAACTTGTACAGTATTAAAACAATACTCACTCTGGTGGTGTGCGTTCCCAATTGATACCTTTCTCCTCCATAAATTTGGCTGAGGCAGAATGTTTAGGGTCATTGTCTTGGAATATCCTGTGATGAGATGGGTAATATTTACTCACGAATGGCACCATACATCCCTCTACTATTTTTTCTTGGAATAATTGCTTATCCATTATCCCTACAGAGATAAGAAAATGTTGTTCGTTAATAAGCAACTCATTTTATTGTGCATTTACATGTATTGTACAGTACAGAATGTATTTTTACAGAACACAGGCTCAGAATAAAGTACAGTATCTTCGAAAAAGAATAGGGGACCAGCTCCTAATTGTGATATGCCTCCCCATACATGAACCTTCAATGGATGCTTTGGGCATGGCTTTAATGAGATATGGTGACGTTTCTGGAATGACATTCGGGAGAACCTCTCAAGATCAACAGACGATTCATCTGTGAAAATGTTTCACCACTCTCAACCCATTGCCGTGCCTGTTCAACTCTCTTTTCTTTATTCACATCTCTTATCATGGGAGATATCCTGTGAAGAGCCAAAAATAATTAATCAGATACAGTAATGAAATAGATTACAGTATATACAGAGAATTCCCTGCCTGAGAGAGTAGTAACTGCGGACTCAGCCAACACCTTTAAGAATGGGTTAGATAAATTCCTATTGGATAAAGATATTCAGGGTTATGGTGCGTAGGCACGCATTATAGTTAATTTAACTAGTCCTAACATAAAAAGAACTAGTCCTATAATAAGACTGCATAGGAGACCACAAATAGGTTGAACTTGATGGACAATTGTCTTTTTTCAACCTTAGTTACTATGTTACTATGTTACTGTATGTACAGTATACTGTACTGTATGTACAGTACAGACTATGTACAGTATATACACAGTTATATATATATATATATATATATATATATATGAATGACTCAGATGAATAAACAGGCAACAGGCAGTTGTTAATGCAACGTTTCGAAGCAGTTTGCTTTGACCTGATGACGAAGTAAACTGCTTTGAAACGTTGAATTTACAACTGCCTGTTGCCTGTTTATTCATCTGTGTGCCGCACGACTGTTGGTATAGATTGGACCCACTGTGTTACCTACTGTAGGAAGGCACCAGCTACTGTATCTGATTATTGGGAGTACTGCTTTTTTATATATATATATATATATATATATATAGGGAAAAATAATTTTAGAAGAATGCGCCCATAGTGCAGATCATTTTTATTTTATGAATGCATCATTAAAAACACACATCACAGGTTAAGATATTCTCGTACCAAATTTGACCCACTCTTTGGGTCAGTTTATAAGCATAAAACCATCCACCAGGCAAACCTCCACCGCTGTGTGCAGAAGCCGGAACCATGCACCGCGCCGGTGAGCCGAACCCGTCTGGCCACTCGCGACGGACACAGGGAGATGGAAGCCAAGTAAAAACGAGCGCACATGTCTGGCAAGCTCCGCCCCAACGCGTTTCGTAGATACTTTTTCATGTTGGCGATTATCTTGCTCATAGTTTTGTTGATAGTTACTACTGGCATGTTGTCCAACCGTAACTCCTGTGTGGGGAAAAAACATTTGTGAATACTGTATTCTAAAATGTACACATTTGAAAATTTGCATCGGTTTTATGATAAAAGCTAATACTGTACATGTTTACTATACAGTACCTGATGTTCAAATTTAAGTACTGTATACTGAGTACTGCAATTACTTTCCTGTAAAAAACAGTGGAATAACTGTCCTTGGAAGTGCATAGGCCCCGTGAGACTTACAGTACTGTACAGCATAAGGGACGACTGACATACTGTACCAGCATTACATACAGTACATGTCACTACTGTATGTAAATTCTTCAATTACTGCCTACCAGCAATGCTGCTTACTGTATATTAAATATTGTAGGCCTAGAAATGTGAGTCTCAATACGGTACTTAAAAAACACATGGGGCTATGGGGATAAGCGAGCTGAATGCACCGTAAGATACTGTACACCAGACTCAGGGGCGTAGCCAGAACTTTGTGGGACCCATACTGTAGCAAAATTTTGAAGGGGCCTCCATCCCAATGCAGAGCCTTATTTAATGTTATGCCACATCGTAGTGCCCTAGCTTCTTTTATGAATCATACTGTAGTAGTGAATAAGTTCACTCTACAGTACTGTACAGTATGTCCCATTTCAGAGCTGCTAGTACACATTATGCCACACAGTACCCCCAATTCACATTATTATACTGTATAGTGCTCCCTGTTCATATTGTGCCTCATTACAGAGCTCCAGTCCATATAACATTAAAATGTCCTACAGTTCATGTTATACTGTACCACAATGGGGTGTGGTATGTTAAGTCGACAGTAAGGTGGTAGACAATGTTTGAGTCGACCACTATTGGTTGACAGTAAGTAGGTCGACAGGGATGCTAGGTCGACAGGGTCTTTAGGTCAACATGGTCAGGTGAAAAGGTCCCATAGCAGCTGCACTGCCTGCACCTACAGTATAGTATGGTACAGTAGACCATGCACATTACGATACACCGGACTCAATCACATAGCAAGTTGACCAAATGGCTACCGCCTGTGACCGCTCACCCCATCATAGCCCTCAGCTATGAGCGAGCAACAGCACAGGTTTTGTAGGCTAAGCGGATTAATGCTGATTGAATGTATGCCGTAGCAGCACGTTTGTTCCTGGATTTTACAGCTATAAATATCCTCTAAATCAGTCAGTATTTAGTGTATACACGATGGTAAACCACATCAGCACACTGCTAATTGAGGAAGTACTTTACAATCGGATTATAATTAATTAATTAGTCATGGTTGTGTGTTCACGATAGTAAACTACGTTAGCACACTGCTAATTGAGGAAGTACCTTATAATCGGACTATAATTAATTTTACAAATCACTCCTACAAGTGCCTCTATTACCATTTATATATTTTTCACCTGTGGTCACGGGGAGCAGATAAATTACAATGTGGCCAATTCAGGATCATAATGAATATCAATACTGAGGGTATCTAATTTGACGGCAAATCAGTGGTTTAATGGGTTGCATATTAAGCTGATATATATGTATTATTCCTTCCACTGATAATTATGCTCAGTCTGAATAACTTGGATTAATAATAGATCTATTTTACTACTGAATCACAGTGGATATACCACCTGTATATGCAGCAATTTGGGTATGCGAATATACCATACTGTTAATGATAGGCATATCAATTATCGATCAAGAGTGGCAAATTAATTCAAGACATGTAATAGAGATCCTCCTATTTATAGGTACAAACGAATGTGCCAACCCTCGCTCGCACATTTAATATCAGCATTCCAATTAATCCCATCCAGATACAGTCAGTTTGCTGTTACAGTGGGGTAGAAACAGTAACTTCTGTGATTGAAGTGTTTATGTGATAGAGGAACACACTCGTAATTTAGTAAATTTTGCAATAAAGCTGTCTCTTTAATTCCCAATGAGCATAATGACACACGCCTTATGAAACATCGCTCAGTTTCATTGATCAATACACCTTATTCACTTTTACACCACTGGTGATACGGCTGTGTGTATACATTAGGAGTGAATGCTTGGGCGGTATAGGATAGCAAATCCAGGGCATACAAATCCGTATAAATACCAACCCCCTGTTCTACTCCAAAGTTGAGAAAAGGAAACAATTTATTGACACATATGGGCTGTTGGTCGTAGTGTGTGTGAGACATACAAAGGATCTACAATAATATACTTACACCATAGCGGACACTGGGATTTGGAAGTTTTCTGTAGCCATCAATTGTGGGCTCGATTTATTCATATGTATACATAACAGATTTATTTGTGAATTCATTAGTATTCCAATTAACTTCCATTGATAGTTTTTGCAATCATCGAAGTGGAGATATTTTTTAATTTCACTATTTTTCTATCTTAGAGCACCTTATTCTTTTTCTATACGTAATTTTAACCATATATTTCGCTATGCTGACCGGTTTACGGCCTCTTAATGTGACAATAAAAGTTATGTTTTAATTTATCCCCTGTGCACCTTACCAGTACAACCCCATTCTCTTTCTTCCATATCATGGAGTGTCTGAATTAGAGATGAGCGCCTGAAATTTTTCGGGTTTTGTGTTTTGGTTTTGGGTTCGGTTCCGCGGCCGTGTTTTGGGTTCGAACGCGTTTTGGCAAAACCTCACCGAATTTTTTTTGTCGGATTCGGGTGTGTTTTGGATTCGGGTGTTTTTTTCAAAAAACACTAAAAAACAGCTTAAATCATAGAATTTGGGGGTCATTTTGATCCCAAAGTATTATTAACCTCAAAAACCATAATTTACACTCATTTTCAGTCTATTCTGAATACCTCACACCTCACAATATTATTTTTAGTCCTAAAATTTGCACCGAGGTCGCTGTGTGAGTAAGATAAGCGACCCTAGTGGCCGACACAAACACCGGGCCCATCTAGGAGTGGCACTGCAGTGTCACGCAGGATGTCCCTTCCAAAAAACCCTCCCCAAACAGCACATGACGCAAAGAAAAAAAGAGGCGCAATGAGGTAGCTGTGTGAGTAAGATTAGCGACCCTAGTGGCCGACACAAACACCGGGCCCATCTAGGAGTGGCACTGCAGTGTCACGCAGGATGTCCCTTCCAAAAAACCCTCCCCAAACAGCACATGACGCAAAGAAAAAAAGAGGCGCAATGAGGTAGCTGACTGTGTGAGTAAGATTAGCGACCCTAGTGGCCGACACAAACACCGGGCCCATCTAGGAGTGGCACTGCAGTGTCACGCACGATGTCCCTTCCAAAAAACCCTCCCCAATCAGCACATGATGCAAAGAAAAAGAAAAGAAAAAAGAGGTGCAAGATGGAATTGTCCTTGGGCCCTCCCACCCACCCTTATGTTGTATAAACAAAACAGGACATGCACACTTTAACCAACCCATCATTTCAGTGACAGGGTCTGCCACACGACTGTGACTGATATGACGGGTTGGTTTGGACCCCCCCCAAAAAAGAAGCAATTAATCTCTCCTTGCACAAACTGGCTCTACAGAGGCAAGATGTCCACCTCATCTTCACCCTCCGATATATCACCGTGTACATCCCCCTCCTCACAGATTATCAATTCGTCCCCACTGGAATCCACCATCTCAGCTCCCTGTGTACTTTGTGGAGGCAATTGCTGCTGGTCAATGTCTCCGCGGAGGAATTGATTATAATTCATTTTAATGAACATCATCTTCTCCACATTTTCTGGATGTAACCTCGTACGCCGATTGCTGACAAGGTGAGCGGCGGCACTAAACACTCTTTCGGAGTACACACTTGTGGGAGGGCAACTTAGGTAGAATAAAGCCAGTTTGTGCAAGGGCCTCCAAATTGCCTCTTTTTCCTGCCAGTATAAGTACGGACTGTGTGACGTGCCTACTTGGATGCGGTCACTCATATAATCCTCCACCATTCTATCAATGTTGAGAGAATCATATGCAGTGACAGTAGACGACATGTCCGTAATCGTTGTCAGGTCCTTCAGTCCGGACCAGATGTCAGCATCAGCAGTCGCTCCAGACTGCCCTGCATCACCGCCAGCGGGTGGGCTCGGAATTCTGAGCCTTTTCCTCGCACCCCCAGTTGCGGGAGAATGTGAAGGAGGAGATGTTGACAGGTCGCGTTCCGCTTGACTTGACAATTTTGTCACCAGCAGGTCTTTCAACCCCAGCAGACTTGTGTCTGCCGGAAAGAGAGATCCAAGGTAGGCTTTAAATCTAGGATCGAGCACGGTGGCCAAAATGTAGTGCTCTGATTTCAACAGATTGACCACCCGTGAATCCTTGTTAAGCGAATTAAGGGCTGCATCCACAAGTCCCACATGCCTAGCGGAATCGCTCCCTTTTAGCTCCTTCTTCAATGCCTCCAGCTTCTTCTGCAAAAGCCTGATGAGGGGAATGACCTGACTCAGGCTGGCAGTGTCTGAACTGACTTCATGTGTGGCAAGTTCAAAGGGCATCAGAACCTTGCACAACGTTGAAATCATTCTCCACTGCACTTGAGACAGGTGCATTCCACCTACTATATCGTGCTCAATTGTATAGGCTTGAATGGCCTTTTGCTGCTCCTCCAACCTCTGAAGCATATAGAGGGTTGAATTCCACCTCGTTACCACTTCTTGCTTCAGATGATGGCAGGGCAGGTTCAGTAGTTTTTGGTGGTGCTCCAGTCTTCTGTACGTGGTGCCTGTACGCCGAAAGTGTCCCGCAATTTTTCTGGCCACCGACAGCATCTCTTGCACGCCCCTGTCGTTTTTTAAAAAATTCTGCACCACCAAATTCAAGGTATGTGCAAAACATGGGACGTGCTGGAATTTGCCCATATTTAATGCACACACAATATTGCTGGCGTTGTCCGATGCCACAAATCCACAGGAGAGTCCAATTGGGGTAAGCCATTCCGCGATGATCTTCCTCAGTTGCCGTAAGAGGTTTTCAGCTGTGTGCGTATTCTGGAAAGCGGTGATACAAAGCGTAGCCTGCCTAGGAAAGAGTTGGCGTTTGCGAGATGCTGCTACTGGTGCCGCCGCTGCTGTTCTTGCGGCGGGAGTCCATACATCTACCCAGTGGGCTGTCACAGTCATATAGTCCTGACCCTGCCCTGCTCCACTTGTCCACATGTCCGTGGTTAAGTGGACATTGGGTACAACTGCATTTTTTAGGACACTGGTGAGTCTTTTTCTGACGTCCGTGTACATTCTCGGTATCGCCTGCCTAGAGAAGTGGAACCTAGATGGTATTTGGTAACGGGGGCACACTGCCTCAATAAATTGTCTAGTTCCCTGTGAACTAACGGCGGATACCGGACGCACGTCTAACACCAACATAGTTGTCAAGGACTCAGTTATCCGCTTTGCAGTAGGATGACTGCTGTGATATTTCATCTTCCTCGCAAAGGACTGTTGAACAGTCAATTGCTTACTGGAAGTAGTACAAGTGGGCTTACGACTTCCCCTCTGGGATGACCATCGACTCCCAGCGGCAACAACAGCAGCGCCAGCAGCAGTAGGCGTTACACGCAAGGATGCATCGGAGGAATCCCAGGCAGGAGAGGACTCGTCAGAATTGCCAGTGACATGGCCTGCAGGACTATTGGCATTCCTGGGGAAGGAGGAAATTGACACTGAGGGAGTTGGTGGGGTGGTTTGCGTGAGCTTGGTTACAAGAGGAAGGGATTTACTGGTCAGTGGACTGCTTCCGCTGTCACCCAAAGTTTTTGAACTTGTCACTGACTTATTATGAATGCGCTGCAGGTGACGTATAAGGGAGGATGTTCCGAGGTGGTTAACGTCCTTACCCCTACTTATTACAGCTTGACAAAGGGAACACACGGCTTGACACCTGTTGTCCGCATTTCTGGTGAAATACCTCCACACCGAAGAGCTGATTTTTTTGGTATTTTCACCTGGCATGTCAACGGCCATATTCCTCCCACGGACAACAGGTGTCTCCCCGGGTGCCTGACTTAAACAAACCACCCCACCATCAGAATCCTCCTGGTCAATTTCCTCCCCAGCGCCAGCAACACCCATATCCTCCTCATCCTGGTGTACTTCAACACTGACATCTTCAATCTGACTATCAGGAACTGGACTGCGGGTGCTCCTTCCAGCACTTGCAGGGGGCGTGCAAATGGTGGAAGGCGCATGCTCTTCACGTCCAGTGTTGGGAAGGTCAGGCATCGCAACCGACACAATTGGACTCTCCTTGTGGATTTGGGATTTCGAAGAATGCACAGTTCTTTGCTGTGCTGCTTTTGCCAGCTTGAGTCTTTTCATTTTTCTAGCGAGAGGCTGAGTGCTTCCATCCTCATGTGAAGCTGAACCACTAGCCATGAACATAGGCCAGGGCCTCAGCCGTTCCTTGCCACTCCGTGTGGTAAATGGCATATTGGCAAGTTTACGCTTCTCCTCCGACAATTTTATTTTAGGTTTTGGAGTCCTTTTTTTACTGATATTTGGTGTTTTGGATTTGACATGCTCTGTACTATGACATTGGGCATCGGCCTTGGCAGACGACGTTGCTGGCATTTCATCGTCTCGGCCATGACTAGTGGCAGCAGCTTCAGCACGAGGTGGAAGTGGATCTTGATCTTTCCCTAATTTTGGAACCTCAACATTTTTGTTCTCCATATTTTAATAGGCACAACTAAAAGGCACCTCAGGTAAACAATGGAGATGGATGGATTGGATACTAGTATACAATTATGGACGGGCTGCCGAGTGCCGACACAGAGGTAGCCACAGCCGTGAACTACCGCACTGTACTGTGTCTGCTGCTAATATATAGATTGGTTGATAAAGAGATAGTATACTCGTAACTAGTATGTATGTATAAAGAAAGAAAAAAAAACCACGGTTAGGTGGTATATACAATTATGGACGGGCTGCCGAGTGCCGACACAGAGGTAGCCACAGCCGTGAACTACCGCACTGTACTGTGTCTGCTGCTAATATATAGACTGGTTGATAAAGAGATAGTATACTCGTAACTAGTATGTATGTATAAAGAAAGAAAAAAAAACCACGGTTAGGTGGTATATACAATTATGGACGGGCTGCCGAGTGCCGACACAGAGGTAGCCACAGCCGTGAACTACCGCACTGTACTGTGTCTGCTGCTAATATATAGACTGGTTGATAAAGAGATAGTATACTCGTAACTAGTATGTATGTATAAAGAAAGAAAAAAAAACCACGGTTAGGTGGTATATACAATTATGGACGGGCTGCCGAGTGCCGACACAGAGGTAGCCACAGCCGTGAACTACCGCACTGTACTGTGTCTGCTGCTAATATATAGACTGGTTGATAAAGAGATAGTATACTCGTAACTAGTATGTATGTATAAAGAAAGAAAAAAAAACCACGGTTAGGTGGTATATACAATTATGGACGGGCTGCCGAGTGCCGACACAGAGGTAGCCACAGCCATGAACTACCGCACTGTACTGTGTCTGCTGCTAATATATAGACTGGTTGATAAAGAGATAGTATACTCGTAACTAGTATGTATGTATAAAGAAAGAAAAAAAAACCACGGTTAGGTGGTATATACAATTATGGACGGGCTGCCGAGTGCCGACACAGAGGTAGCCACAGCCGTGAACTACCGCACTGTACTGTGTCTGCTGCTAATATAGACTGGTTGATAAAGAGATAGTATACTCGTAACTAGTATGTATGTATAAAGAAAGAAAAAAAAACCACGGTTAGGTGGTATATACAATTATGGACGGGCTGCCGAGTGCCGACACAGAGGTAGCCACAGCCGTGAACTACCGCACTGTACTGTGTCTGCTGCTAATATATAGACTGGTTGATAAAGAGATAGTATACTCGTAACTAGTATGTATGTATAAAGAAAGAAAAAAAAACCACGGTTAGGTGGTATATACAATTATGGACGGGCTGCCGAGTGCCGACACAGAGGTAGCCACAGCCGTGAACTACCGCACTGTACTGTGTCTGCTGCTAATATATAGACTGGTTGATAAAGAGATAGTATACTCGTAACTAGTATGTATGTATAAAGAAAGAAAAAAAAACCACGGTTAGGTGGTATATACAATTATGGACGGGCTGCCGAGTGCCGACACAGAGGTAGCCACAGCCGTGAACTACCGCACTGTACTGTGTCTGCTGCTAATATATAGACTGGTTGATAAAGAGATAGTATACTCGTAACTAGTATGTATGTATAAAGAAAGAAAAAAAAACCACGGTTAGGTGGTATATACAATTATGGACGGGCTGCCGAGTGCCGACACAGAGGTAGCCACAGCCGTGAACTACCGCACTGTACTGTGTCTGCTGCTAATATATAGACTGGTTGATAAAGAGATAGTATACTCGTAACTAGTATGTATGTATAAAGAAAGAAAAAAAAACCACGGTTAGGTGGTATATGCAATTATGGACGGGCTGCCGAGTGCCGACACAGAGGTAGCCACAGCCGTGAACTACCGCACTGTACTGTGTCTGCTGCTAATATATAGACTGGTTGATAAAGAGATAGTATACTCGTAACTAGTATGTATGTATAAAGAAAGAAAAAAAAACCACGGTTAGGTGGTATATACAATTATGGACGGGCTGCCGAGTGCCGACACAGAGGTAGCCACAGCCGTGAACTACCGCACTGTACTGTGTCTGCTGCTAATATATAGACTGGTTGATAAAGAGATAGTATACTCGTAACTAGTATGTATGTATAAAGAAAGAAAAAAAAACCACGGTTAGGTGGTATATACAATTATGGACGGGCTGCCGAGTGCCGACACAGAGGTAGCCACAGCCGTGAACTACCGCACTGTACTGTGTCTGCTGCTAATATAGACTGGTTGATAAAGAGATAGTATACTCGTAACTAGTATGTATGTATAAAGAAAGAAAAAAAAACCACGGTTAGGTGGTATATACAATTATGGACGGGCTGCCGAGTGCCGACACAGAGGTAGCCACAGCCGTGAACTACCGCACTGTACTGTGTCTGCTGCTAATATAGACTGGTTGATAAAGAGATAGTATACTCGTAACTAGTATGTATGTATAAAGAAAGAAAAAAAAACCACGGTTAGGTGGTATATACAATTATGGACGGGCTGCCGAGTGCCGACACAGAGGTAGCCACAGCCGTGAACTACCGCACTGTACTGTGTCTGCTGCTAATATATAGACTGGTTGATAAAGAGATAGTATACTCGTAACTAGTATGTATGTATAAAGAAAGAAAAAAAAACCACGGTTAGGTGGTATATACAATTATGGACGGGCTGCCGAGTGCCGACACAGAGGTAGCCACAGCCGTGAACTACCGCACTGTACTGTGTCTGCTGCTAATATAGACTGGTTGATAAAGAGATAGTATACTCGTAACTAGTATGTATGTATAAAGAAAGAAAAAAAAACCACGGTTAGGTGGTATATACAATTATGGACGGGCTGCCGAGTGCCGACACAGAGGTAGCCACAGCCGTGAACTACCGCACTGTACTGTGTCTGCTGCTAATATATAGACTGGTTGATAAAGAGATAGTATACTCGTAACTAGTATGTATGTATAAAGAAAGAAAAAAAAACCACGGTTAGGTGGTATATACAATTATGGACGGGCTGCCGAGTGCCGACACAGAGGTAGCCACAGCCGTGAACTACCGCACTGTACTGTGTCTGCTGCTAATATATAGACTGGTTGATAAAGAGATAGTATACTCGTAACTAGTATGTATGTATAAAGAAAGAAAAAAAAACCACGGTTAGGTGGTATATACAATTATGGACGGGCTGCCGAGTGCCGACACAGAGGTAGCCACAGCCGTGAACTACCGCACTGTACTGTGTCTGCTGCTAATATAGACTGGTTGATAAAGAGATAGTATACTCGTAACTGGTATGTATGTATAAAGAAAGAAAAAAAAACCACGGTTAGGTGGTATATACAATTATGGACGGGCTGCCGAGTGCC
Organism: Pseudophryne corroboree; assembly: GCF_028390025.1. Lineage (NCBI taxonomy): Eukaryota > Metazoa > Chordata > Amphibia > Anura > Myobatrachidae > Pseudophryne > Pseudophryne corroboree. Next base: position 266,335,301 of record NC_086453.1, on the reverse strand, counting down.
GCCACAGAGGTAGCCACAGCCGTGAACTACCGCACTGTACTGTGTCTGCTGCTAATATAGACTGGTTGATAAAGAGATAGTATACTACTAATATTATATATACTGGTGGTCAGGTCACTGGTCACTAGTCACACTGGCAGTGGCACTCCTGCAGCAAAAGTGTGCACTGTTTAATTTTAATATAATATTATGTACTCCTGGCTCCTGCTATAACCTGTAACTGGCACTGCAGTAGTGCTCCCCAGTCTCCCCCACAATTATAAGCTGTGTGAGCTGAGCAGTCAGACAGATATATAATATATATAGATGATGCAGCACACTGGCCTGAGCCTGAGCAGTGCACACAGATATGGTATGTGACTGACTGAGTCACTGTGTGTATCGCTTTTTTCAGGCAGAGAACGGATATATTAAATAAACTGCACTGTGTGTCTGGTGGTCACTCACTATATAATATATTATGTACTCCTGGCTCCTGCTATAACCTATAACTGGCACTGCAGTAGTGCTCCCCAGTCTCCCCCACAATTATAAGCTGTGTGAGCTGAGCAGTCAGACAGATATATATAATATTATATATAGATAATAGATGATGCAGCACACTGGCCTGAGCCTGAGCAGTGCACACAGATATGGTATGTGACTGAGTCACTGTGTGCTGTGTATCGCTTTTTTCAGGCAGAGAACGGATTATAAATAAAACTGGTGGTCACTATCAGCAAAACTCTGCACTGTACTGAGTACTCCTAATGCTCCCCAAAATTAGTAAATCAAGTGTCTCTCTAATCTATTCTAAACGGAGAGGACGCCAGCCACGTCCTCTCCCTATCAATCTCAATGCACGCGTGAAAATGGCGGCGACGCGCGGCTCCTTATATAGAATCCGAGTCTCGCGATAGAATCCGAGCCTCGCGAGAATCCGACAGCGTCATGATGACGTTCGGGCGCGCTCGGGTTAACCGAGCAAGGCGGGAAGATCCGAGTCGCTCGGACCCGTGAAAAAAAACATGAAGTTCTGGCGGGTTCGGATTCAGAGAAACCGAACCCGCTCATCTCTAGTCTGAATACCCTAGCTAAATTACACAGGGGTGATAGGGCTAGGCGAGCTCTATGCACATTACGATACACCGGACTCAAACGCATAGTAAGTTGACAAAATGTCCGCCGCCCGTGAACCCCCCCACCTCGTGGCAGCGCTCAGCTATGGAGTGAGCGACGGCATAGGTTTTGCAGGCTACAGGGCAATGCTGAAGGAGCGTCACAATATGCTAGCTAAAATACACAGGCGCGATAGGGCTAGGTGAGCTCTATGCACATTACGATACACCGGACTCGATCGCATAGCAAACTGACAAAATGGCCGCCGCCTGTGCACCCACGCCTCGTGTCAGCGCTTAGCTAAGGAGCGAGCGATGGCATAGGTTTTAGAGGATACTGGGCAATGCTGAAGGAGCGTCACAATATGCTAGCTAAAAAATACACACATACAATAAGTTAATTTAGATATATAAATGAAAACAGTAAATTAAAGAATTACCGATCAAATACTGTATGGAGAAACTGTATAAATGACCTGGAACAAGTGAGGCCAGCAGAAGACTTCAACAGCAGGAACAGAGAGCAAATTAGCAGGAGATTTTTCAAAGGTCGGAGAGGATCCACACAGCAAGTCTGATTACAAAGAAACAGCTTTGCAGAGTGGTTACCGGGCAGTGACTGAGGCGCTCTTTTATCCTGATTCAAACAAAGGAAATTCTTCCTGCTCAAAGTATATTCTGTGATTGGTGCCTGTGTTGGTGCATTCATTTTAGCCACCACCTCCCCCTACCCCTATCCCACTTTCCCCCTGGGAGCTGTAAATGCTGATTTACTTACAGGACTAAAAGCAATACTTTAATACACTCAATACACTTTAAAATTGAGCTGCTGCGGCCGCTGTATTCAATCCTTAACCTACGTACTTTTTACTCAGTTATCGTACAAATCCCCGTACCGTGTACGCACTTTGCGTACACACGCCGCGACGGACGCACAAAGTACACGCGGTGCATACACACACACCGACACGCCGTCAGCACTATGCAGCTACACGTGTGCCTGAAATACACTTATAACCTTAGCAGGGAAAGAGACACAACACCAATTGTAATTAAGCTGTTGGGATCCGACCCGCCAATATATAATTGATAAAAAGGGGGTTACAACAAATATACAATTACACTAACAGAAAAGAGGCTACAATACAATGGTACATATGTTTGGTTTCGCCTGCGCCACACGGTCCGGTGCTCAGATCAATCAGGCAAGATGACCTTCAGAGAGAGAGTGACCAGCTAGGCAGCTTTGGCTTTTATACAGTTGGTAAAAACACAATACAATGGAAACTGTAACCTCTTCATCCATAGGTCAAAGGGCTGGTCATTTACAGTACAGGAGGGGTCATAGGTTGGTTTGAATAGGTGGGCGATGTCTGTTCCCGGTGTGCTTGCAGTTGGTCTTCACTGGGTTCCCGCCGAATATCAGAGTACAGTAAATATAGTATAATAGTAATATTCTGTTCCTGCGCATAATTATGTGCAGGAGCGTGCTATCTTCTGCAAACTGCTACCGGACTGTTGCCCTTAAAATACCCTACAGCTGGATACCAAACACCACCTCATAATCTAATGCTGTCCCCTCATATCCTGTAAAGGTGAATCCCTTTATTGTTGTACCATTTAAACAAGTATAAATTGCTGGTGTGGTGCATGCGGGCTATGTGTTCATTGTGCACTATGTGGATTAAATATGTGATATGTCTTTGTGGCTTTTCCATGCAAGTACAAATGCTACCGTAATTACTCATACCACGCGCTAATACACAGGACCACGTGAGCGGTTATACGCAACTTGCGAATATGCGCACGCATGGCAGAACAAGTACGCGCACGGAGGACATCTGTGTGGAGTTTGTCCGTGATGTGTGTACTGTAATATTTTCCGACTTCGACAGTCCACCCTTTGGCAGTCATCAATAACTGCCACTCTTAACTAATAAACTAAAAATATTACCTATACAATATATACACAGCTTGGATGATCGGGGGAGAGTTGTAGGTGGGAAATGTATAGCCTAGTGGGATAGTAAAAGCATGTATGTATGAATCAATGTCTGAGGGGCATGTATCATCGTGCTGTATATGTTCTAAGTAAGCTTCGAGGTATTGCGAAGTATACATTAAATCCTTCTCATCCCATATTAAGGGTCTGTAAATGGGCAAACAAACACTACCGAGCTCTTTTCGGCTTCTTATTCCAACAAATGGGGAGCACATTTAGTTGATGATACATGGAGGGGGAACATATGTGAATGCTACTATATGTGTATAACACCTGTCGACTATGTGTGCCATTAACTGAGGGTTGCAGAGATGAAGATAAGATACATATATATAAAAATACATTCACATAAACATTGGGTAGGGTTGACGTCTTTTCTGGTTGGATGTTTTCTGGGTAAAGGGGGAGACAGAGAAAAATGGTGAAAGAAACAGGCCATGAAATTCATTTGCAATCCTTATCATAACACTGTTTCTATTAATGGGTCATAAACCAAATCTGCTGCTGTGACAACACCCTCGCTCCTTAGACTCATCAAATTTGTGCTGCGCTTGCGCCGCGTCAGAATTCGAACACACTTAAATATCACACCAATAATTATGACGACACCTAGGATACACAGGAGAAACTTTCCTGCACGTGCAATTACATTCTGCACCCACTCTCCTAATCCAGAAAACCATTTGAGTGGGTTTAACCATGAGACCCAGCCGGTCAATTCATTACCCACAGCTGTCAGGGTAAGATTGTGTCTCTTCCGGAACTCCCACTTCAACTGCAAGATCTCATCCATCTTTTGATCGATGATTTCCGTGGGGTCGTCAGTGCTATTCGTAATATACGTACAGCACTTCACGCCATATTGAGTTGCCAGAGTGACAAAGTACCCACCCGTCAAGGACGTGACATAATTCAGGACCATCCTGTGCTGGACCAGCTCTGTCTTGTAAGCTTGTAACTCCCTGCCCGTATACCTAAAGGTGTCATCATACATCTCAGTGATATTATCTATCAAGTTCGCTAGCGCATGGATGTACCTATACTTTATAGTTCCTCTGGCAGTACGGGTGATATCTAATGCGAGTAGGAACTGAATCCCGGTGGATTCGTGGATCAAATCGGAGGCTGCGTGCTCTGCCCTATCTATGAGGTGTCTCTTGATGATGTGTTCATAATGGGTGTGAGTATAAGGAGTCTGAGCATTGCGGTGAATGTCTTTCATTTTATCGTGCTCTAAGGTCATGACCTCTGGTAATACCCTTCCAATATAACACAATCCCTCAGAGCTCGTAGTAAGCCACTTGTACGCTTTCCTCCCACATATGAAATAGGCATCATCTGGGAGAACATAGGGGACAAAATGTAACAACACCATATTGCAAATCTTACAGGTAAAGAAACCAATCCCCAGTTCTCTCATCTGCTCAGTACAAGTATCAGGCTGGATGATGTGGACACAATACCCCGGTGACACTTTTCCAACCCACATGGTCTTGCTCCCACATGTATACCTATACCAAAAATACCTCCCACTGTTGGCTATCTTGCGTACAAGTTCAGAGTCAATAGGCATCCTATCAGCTCTGTGTGAAAAGGTCATTGTCTCGTTATTCCAGGTTACTTCCCAATTTCCGGGTTTTCGGAAATTGGAGACATTAAAGCATATTAGTGATCTATCTACATGATACTGGTGGAGTTTCAAGCTAGGGGGCCTATATATATTAAATTTCTTGTCCACCGGTCTCCCACCCCGTAATTCAAGTACCTCATCTAACGTTAATGGATATGGCACTAATCCTGACTTACTCTGTCCTTGGGGTACTTGTGAGCACACCCAGCATTCTGTCTGGTTTAAGACCTTTCCCACTAATGAGTGGTAATCACTCAACGGATGTCGGTCCATATCGATATTACTGTTGGACTGACATCTCTGGATGCACCCATCTTCGACTATGTTCTCGCAATATTTACAAATACAATGTTCATCAGACAATAACCCGTCACGTTGCCTCCCAGCTCCGTGACTACCAGAGCGCTTACTGATACCAGCCTTTACTCGAGTGATGTGCTGCTCTTGAGATCCTACAAATTCGTACTCGCCATCAGAACCCATTCCAGATCCTTGCTCGACTTCTCTGGGACCCTCACCAAAACAAATTGTCCTGAGCAAAAACAGAATTACTAGCAGAACCCGAAATGCAGTCTCTTGTGATAGATCCATTTTGTTAGGGGAAAGGAAGAAAATAAGGAGGAGAAAAGAAAGGAAAATGCAGTGGGGGGTGAAAAAAGAAAATGGTGCGACAACAGTCCTTGATCTTGTTGCTCTCCGCACTCAGGTGCCGTTCAACAGTCCTGCCTCTCAGCTTTCCCGGAATAGACTCTCTAGTGATATGAGGTTCTCTTCACCTTGCTCTTTGTCACAAGTTTTCTCCGGGTCAGCGAACTTCTTGCAGTGGGACGAGTGGACCCAAGTCTCTCTTTCAGCGACTTTTAGTGCTATTGTGCTGGTTAACAAGACTTGGTATGGTCCTTCCCACCTGTCTATGAGGCAACCTGAGCGTAAGAAATTTCGAATCATCACATAATCCCCAGGCTCAATGTCATGACAATTACTGTTCGGTAGGTCAGGAATCACCAGCTTTAGATTTCTTTGTTGATTTCTTAGCTGCTGGCACATCCTAACCAAATATTTCACAGTTATTTCGTTATTGCATTTCAAATCATCCTGGGGGTCTATCATTACATGAGGTTGTCGACCAAAAAGAATTTCAAAGGGTGATAAGTTAAGCGGTGACCTGGGAGTGGTTCTGATGCTGTACAACACTAGTGGTAAAGCTTCTGGCCACAGCAATCCAGTTTCAGCCATCACTTTGCTCAACTTGTTCTTAATAGTGCTGTTCACTCTCTCTACCTTCGCACTCGCCTGTGGGCGGTACGGAGTATGCAGCTTGCTATTAATTCCCATCAGTTTGCACATGACCTGAAAGACTTCACCTGTAAAGTGGGTACCCCTATCACTTTCAGTTACTCTAGGGATACCATATCTGCACACAAATTCCTGCACAATTTTCTTTGCAGTGAACGTAGCAGTATTTGTGGCAGCAGGGAACTCTTCTACCCAGTTGGAAAACACATCAGTACATACTAACACATATTTCAAATTTCTACAGGGTGGTAACTGTATGAAGTCGATTTGTATTACCTGAAAAGGTCCGTCTGTAGGAGGGATATGGCATGGCTCCGTTGGTATTGTCTTACCAATATTCCTCCTCAAGCAAATAAGACATGTCATTGCTTTCTTACCTGCATGAGAAGAGAATCCTGGCGCACTCCAGTAGGCTCTTACCAGCTTGCACATACCCTCTTTGCCCAGATGAGTCAGACCGCGTGCCGCCTCAGCTTGACATGGAAGATATGCTATGGGGGCCACTGGCTTACCGTGTCCATCTGTCCAAAGTCCTGAGGACTCTTGACCATATCTCTTCGCCTTCCAGATGGCCTTTTCCTGTAGGGAACACAAATTTTGCATTTCAATTAACTGTTGTGTGTTGACCATATTAAATGTCATTAGTGGTGTGATGTTCGTTTGTATGGTGGTGTTTGCTGCTGATTTTGCAGCTTCGTCTGCCTGGCTGTTACCAAGTGAGATTGGGTCTTGGTTGTAAGTGTGTGCTTTACATTTGATAACAGCCACTCTGTCTGGTTCTTGTATTGCTGTCAGGAGCCTTTTGATGTGGGACGCATGCGCTACAGGTGTGCCAGCTGCCTTCATGAAATTTCGGAGGCGCCACAGGGCCCCAAAATCATGCACCACTCCACAGGTGTACCTAGAGTCCGTGTATATATTAGCTGACTTACCTTTGGCCAACTCACATGCTCTGGTCAGAGCTACCAGCTCAGCAATTTGTGCTGAATGTGGTGGGCCAAGGGGTTCAGCTTCTATGATACCTTCATCATCTACAACTGCATATCTGGTGCACAAGTCTCCTGATTCCGTCTGTCTGTGGCAACTACCGTCAGTATAGAAGGTAAAGTCTACTCCTTCCAGTGGGTTGTCACTGATGTCAGGTCTCGCAGTGAAAGTTTGGTTCAGGTATTCCATACAATCATGCGTATCAGTATCTGCACTAAATCCTCCTTCACCATCGTTCTCATCCTCCACCCTTTGTGCATGACCAGGCACACTTGGCAAGTATGTTGCAGGATTTAGTGAGCTGCATCTCTTAATGGTGATGTTTACCGTGGCCATCAGTGATAATTCCCACTTTGTAAACCGAGCAGATGAGACATGTCTGGTTTGGGCAGGGTTTAGTAAGGCTGATACTGCATGAGGTGTATGGATGGTCAGGTCGTGTCCTAACACTACGTCCTCGCTTTTACTTACCAGCAAAGCTATCGCTGCAACACTTCGCAAGCAAGTGGGGAGAGACCGCGCTACCGTGTCCAACTGTGCACTGTAGTAGTCTACCGGTCTGCTGGCATCACCATGTCTCTGTGTTAAGACTCCTGCCGCGCACCCAGCACTTTCAGTACCGTACAATTCAAAGGGCTTCTCATAATCTGGCATACCTAATGCAGGTGCTTGTGATAAACACTGTTTGAGTCTCTCAAACGCCAGTTCGGACTCATCTGTGTGAGAGACCCATTCCGGTTTGTTCGAAGAGACCATTTCTTGCAAAGATAAAGCCAGTATGGAGAACCCCGGAATCCAGTTACGACAGTACCCACACATTCTAAGGAAAGTGCGGATCTGTTGCTGAGTTTGTGGCAGAGTCATGTCGCGAATCGCCTGTATTCTATCAGCGGTGAGGTGTCAAGTCCTTGCATCAAGCAGTGTCCCAAGTATTTAACCCTGGTCCGGCACAACTGCAACTTATCTTTTGAAACCTTGTGTCCTGCCTGGGAAATATGAAACAGAAGCTGTTTAGTATCTTTCAAGGACGACTCAAGTGACTCAGAACACAACAACAAGTCATTGACATACTGTATTAGCACTGATCCACTCTCAGGTTGAAAAGATTGTAAACAGTCATGCAAGGCCTGGGAGAAAATACTAAGGCCGTCAATGAAACCTTGGGGGAGACGAGTCCAGGTGTACTGTACTCCCCTATACGTAAAGGCAAAGAGGTATTGGCTGTCAGGGTGAAGAGGGACAGAAAGGAAAGCAGAACAGAGGTCAATGACAGTGAAGAATTTTGCGGTAGAGAGAATCTGCATGAGGATGACAGCTGGATTGGGCACTACAGGGAATTGGCTCTCAACTATTTTGTTTATCCCCCTTAGATCCTGCACTAGCCTGTAACCCCTCCCCCCACTCTTTTTCACAGGGAAGATGGGACAATTGGCTGTGCTGGATGTCCTGACTAGGATGCCCTGCTGTAGCAGCCGCTCTATGACAGGGTACACTCCTAATTCTACCTCTGGCTTCAGAGGATATTGAGGGATTTTTGGAGCTATCTTGCCATCTTTTACTTGTACTGCTACTGGAGCTACATTCGCCATCAATCCAGTGTCCTGTCCATCTTTGGTCCTAAGGGAACCCGGTATTTGCGAGATCATTTCCTCTACCTTTGATGGACACGTGTCTATAACAGTAGAAAGCGACATTAGCCTTTGAGGGGTGTCTAGTATATCTTGCACTTCCTGTGCGTGGTTCTTAGGTGTATCCAAGAAGACATCCTCAGGAGTACAATATATGACACACCTCATTTTACACAATAAATCTCTGCCGAGTAGATTAGTCGGAGCCCATGCAACCAGCAGAAAGGAATGTTTTGTCTGCAAGGGCCCTATCGTAATCTCTGAAGGTCTACTCAAAGGGTATTGTTGCACCGTTCCTGTTATTCCCATTGCCGAAATCGTTTTACCCATGGTTTTTACACCTGATGTGTAATTCAGCACTGACCTTGCCGCCCCTGTATCTACAAGAAAAGGTAATGGTACACCAGCTACATCAACCATGACCTTAGGTTCACTACCAAGGCTAGCAATCAACTTCACTGGCTGCAGACTACAGGTGTGGCCCAACCCCTATTGTGTAGTGGGACCCTCCCGCAGTGCATTGGCAGCTACCATATGTGAGGGGGTTAGCTGTGAGTTTTCGGAGGCCTGCCAGTCTCTCCTGGATGGGTACCTCCTTGTTTCCCCTCTATGTGGCTCATATTCTCTTCTATATGGTCCCTGATCCCAATTATGTGAATTGAAGTGTGGCTTGAATTCAGGTCTAGGGGGTCTGTATACGTTATGTGTCCCTTTATTCCTACAGTCCCTTGCAAAATGTCCTTCCTTCTTACAATAGAAACATACTATTGACCGTGACTTACCATCAGGGGTCTGAGGTCTTGGCTGATGTGGTTTTGCTGTAAGAGCCTGTATACTTACTGTCATCAGCCTATCCCCTTGCGACTCCCTGTGTTTGCTGATGTTCCGATCATGCTCGATAGCGGACTCTCTCAACGCAGCCACCGAGATACCTCTCCAGTTAGGTAGAGAGGTTTGCACCCTTGTCCTTAGTGATTCCTTTAAACCGTCCATCAACACAGAAACAGCTACCTCCCTGTGGTGTGCATTATCCTTAATATCCTCGATCCCAGTGTATCTAGCTATTTCCTGCAGTGCTCAATGGAAATATTCAGATGCCATTTCACCTTCCTTTTGACTTATGGAGATTTTATTCCAGTTAACAACAGTAGGGAAATATACTCCTAATTGCAGATTGATTTGCTTTACGTTCTCCTGATTGTACTCATCAGTGAGAGGTACCTCTGCATCTAACTTACAATCCGTTATGAATTTCGTGATGTCAATATTTGAGGGTAAACACACCCGTAGCACTGTTCGCCAATCTATATTTGTTGGTTCATGGGCGTTACCTAACTCTTTAACGAATTTCCGGCATCCGACTAGATCTTTTCTGGGATCGGGGAATTCTGACATAATTGACCTTAACTCTGCTCAGGACCAAGGACAATGCATGGCAATGTTCCTGATGGGAGTTACTCCCTGATTGTCAGTTCTCCCATTGGGAACTGCAATCACTCTGACAGGATTTAGTTCAACTATATCATTTTTGTTTGATTCTATAATGCGGGGAGCTATTGTCTCTGCATAGTGTATGGTACCGTACTTACCAGTGGACACAACCTCACTCACCCCTCCGCTGGGGGGTATCGCTACTACTCTTGGTGGTTGGGCTGTGCCCACCTGGGTGTCCCTTATGGTGGCTGCTAGAGAGAGTGCCGATATCGTGCTGGGCTCATCTTCCTGTTCACAATCCTGGGGAAAATTTAAGATGGGATACAACTGGCAAGGGTTAGGGTTAACACATTGATCAATCACTTTCCTATCCTTTACCAATGTACCATTGCTTGTAGCCAATTTCTCCCCATCAACATATAGTGGTGGTGGTGCGCTCGCAATCGCTTTCCCGCTAGGTTTGGAACCTGCTGTGCGAGCTAGTTCCTTCTGCACCTCCCCCTCTTGCTGCCATAGGTTTAAACAATCGTTATGTCTGACCCTTTGTTTTCTAGATTTAATCAGACATATTTTAATCCTTATGTTCTGCAGTACCTCTGATTCAAAGCTACCCACCCCAGGGAATGCTGCCCTATCTTTAGCAGTCATACGTACCCATTCATTGCAAAAAGCCTCCGTGTGTGAACCATATTTCTCACACATAATAAACCTTGCTGACCCCCTGGGCCGCAATTCTCCAGCCTGAACCCTAGCTACCAAACGCCCACTGCTTGTGCAATTGGATCCCATCGCGGACTTTTTGCCTGTAAACGCAATCCCCAAATGCACAACACAATAGACGGTGAAAGACACCTAACGCTTTCACTCGCTCCTTCTCCGCTGATGTACCACGACTCACTCCAATAGTGGCCACTGCGTACCCAGTGAGGCCTTAACTGGCTTCTATTCACTGGAAGATTTAGGAGTAACTTACCTTTTCCAGTGAATATCTACCATTGAAGATTTTCCTGAGGGAGACCAGCGAAAACTTCCCTTTTGACGTACACAAATCACGCCTGCGTGTGCTCTACACAGCGCTAATGATACCGCAATTTTACGCAAAGCTCATAAAGGGGTATCAAGTTCCACTACGTATCACACCCACAAACATTCGGTCCAATCGCACAGCGTATAGGTACTTGTTACCTATCCGCCCTTCGATCACTGGAGTCGAATATACAAGCTGCACTCCTCAGCCGGAGCGTAATACAAAACCTTTAAACTTCAATTCACAATTTCTAAATTTCACAATGCACAATTCTATATCACGCTCCTCTGCAAATCTCCTCACGACTTGCGTATTTCACTATCTGTATTAACGTAAGTCAGCCGCCTCACGCCACCAAGCCTCCACTTACTTGGTGTCACCACGAGACCCGAATTTCCGGGGTTCAACTCCACTCACTCCGCTTTCACTCACTAAAATACAACTTGTTTTTCTTTTCTGTACAGAAAATTTCCACTCCCCTAGGTTGGTTACTTTACCCCAGAGGTACTTACAGTTTTTAAATTAAATTTTTAAGGTAACCTGTTTTTGAAATCAGATAGTTAAGTGCTATTGTATTAAATGTATACTATCCCGCCTTTTAATTGAACAAACTATCGTGTGATTTGTACTTAGCGCCGTACTCCTACGCAACCTTGTGTACACACACTACCGTGCGTGCCTTTTACTCCAAGTGTGCGACCCTGCACTTTGTCCATACCATGTGTACAACGTACGTCCGCAATTCAACAAACCACACAATCTCTATAAATGTGAGCGATAAAAGCTACTATCGTTCACAAGCACAACCCACACTTGTTCTGTATAAATCTTTACAACCAGGCCAGAACTGCGTTTTGTGTCTTTATAATTATCCCCTTAATACAAATTTATCTATACAGCAAACAAATGTATCCGATTTCACACAGGTCTAAAATGACTAATAACCTATGGTAACACTATGTGGGGGGAGTATGCAAAATATTGGTTCGCTTTGTTACGCTTTTGGCGCCAAAAAAAATTACACAGATTTTTAAATAGCTTTTTTCCTGTTTACCTCCGGGTTCTTTCAGCACCTCTGCAGACCAGACAGAGCAGACGCAATCTAACAGCACACAAAATAGGGTTTTAAAACATCCAAGCAACCAGAAAAAGGTTTAACTTAAAGATGTATTTTCACCCTTTGCTGATAGATTAAAGTCTGCTATGAACTGCTAGCCTAAGAGCGTGTCAAAAACCGGATCGAGCCCCCAATTGTAAATGCTGATTTACTTACAGGACTAAAAGCAATACTTTAATACACTCAATACACTTTAAAATTGAGCTGCTGCGGCCGCTGTATTCAATCCTTAACCTACATACTTTTTACTCAGCGTACAAAGCCCCGTACCGTGTACGCACTTTGCGTACACACGCCGTGACGGACGTACAAAGTACACGCGGTGCATATACATACACCGACACACCGTGAGCACTATGCAGCTACACGTGTGCCTGAAATACACTTATAACCTTAGCAGGGAAAGAGACACGACACCAATTGTAATTAAGCTGTTGGGATCTGACCCGCCAACATATAATTGATAAAAAGGGGGTTACAACAAATATACAATTACACTAACAGAAAAGAGGCTACAATACAATGGTACATACATTTGGTTTCGCCAGCGCCACACGGTTCGGTGCTCAGATCAATCAGGCAAGATGACCTTCAGAGAGAGAGAGAGTGACCGGCTAGGCAGCTTTTATACAGTTGGTAAAAACATAATACAATGGAAACGGTAACCTCTTCATCCATAGGTCAAAGGGCTGGTCATTTACAGTACAGGAGGGGTCATAGGTTGGTTTGAATAGGTGGGCGATGTCTGATCCAGGTGTGCTTGCAGTTGGTCTCCACTGGGTTCCCGCCGGATATCAGAGTACAGTAAATACAGTATAATAGTAATATTCTGTTCCTGCGCATAATTATGCGCAGGAGCGTGCGATCTTCTGCAAACTGCTACCGGACTGTTGCCCTTAAAATACCCTACAGCTGGATACCAAACACCACCTCATAACCTAATGCTGTCCCCTCATATCCTGTAAAGGTGAATCCCTTTGTTGTACCATTTAAACAAGTATAAATTGCTGGTGTGGTGCATGCGAGCTATGTGTTCATTGTGCACTATGTGGATTAAATATGAGATATGTCTTTGTGGCTTTGCCATGCGAGTACAAATGCTACCGTAATTACTCATACCACGCGCTAATACGCAGGACCGTGTGAGCGGTCATACGCAACTTGCGAACATGCGCACGCACGGTAGAACAAGTACGCGCACGGAGGACATCTGTGTGGAGTTTGTCCGTGATGTGTGTACTATAATATTTTCCGACTTCGACAGAGCCTACACAGTTCATACAGTAGACCGGGAGGGAGGTCAGGTTACAATAAATGTACAACATAATACTACAGTATACTGTATATGAAAATCCGATAGAGAACTGCTGTCGCTTTAATAGGTGTGTAAATGGTACAGTAGCAGTGATCCCTTCTCATAACGTACAACACAGATTCTCTATCGCCGATGATCTACAGTACTGTGTTGCTCGAACAGTTAATTGTGTCAGGATACACTTATTTATATTTACTGGTATGTCTACAGGTGCTCATTACCACTGTATTTTAGACAGTGGAATCAGACGCTCCTGCAGATTTACTCAGATTTATGTGAAACCTGTGTGCACCCTTCTACTGAATGTATTACAATGGATTACAAAGAAATTTTTTTTTATCACGGGCGGCAGCCATTTTGTCAACTTGCTATGCGATCGAGTCCGGTGTATCGTAATGTGCATTAGTGATGAGCGGGTTCGGTTTCTCGGAAACCGAACCCCCCCGAACTTCAGCCTTTTTACACGGGTCCGAGCCGTACTCGGATTCTCCCGTGTGGCTCGGGTAAACCGAGCGCGCCCGAACGTCATCATCCCACTGTCGGATTCTCGCGAGATCCGGATTCTATATAAGCAGCCGCGCGTCGCCGCCATTTTCACACGTGCATTGAGATTGATAGGGAGAGGACGTGGCTGGCGTCCTCTCCGTTTATATAGTTATAGTAGTTAGTTGATCTGATTGCTACTGCTTAGCTTATTGTGGGGAGGATTGGGAAGCAGCTGTTAGGACTCAGGAGGAGTACAGTGCAGAGTTTTGCTAGTTTTTTTTTATCCGTTCCCTGCCTGAAAAAAACGCTCCATACCATATCTGTGCTCAGCCTCAGTGTGCTGCATGATATATCTGACTGTGCTGAGTGCTCACACTGCTTAATTGTGGGGGAGACTGCGGAGCAGCTATAGCAGGAGTACAGTGCACAGTTTTGCTGACAGTGACCACCAGTATACGTTTGTCTGCCTGAAAAACACTCCTGTGGTGTCTTTTTTTCTTTATACTATAAGTATAAACGCAGTCTGCTGACAGTGTCCACCAGGTCCATTATACTGTATATAGCAGTACGGTAGGCCACTGCTGTACCTACCTCTGTGTCTTCAGTCACTCGTCGTCATACATAAAGTATACTATCCATCCATCTACATTGTATACCTGTGGTGTCTTTTTTTCTTTATACTATAAACGCAGTCTGCTGACAGTGTCCACCAGGTCCATTATACTGTATATAGCAGTACGGTAGGCCACTGCTGTACCTACCTCTGTGTCTTCAGTCACTCGTCGTCATACATAAAGTGTACTATCCATCCATCTACATTGTATACCTGTGGTGTCTTTTTTTCTTTATACTATAAACGCAGTCTGCTGACAGTGTCCACCAGGTCCATTATACTGTATATAGCAGTACGGTAGGCCACTGCTGTACCTACCTCTGTGTCTTCAGTCACTCGTCGTCATACATAAAGTATACTATCCATCCATCTACATTATATACCTGTGGTGTCTTTTTTTCTTTATACTATAAACGCAGTCTGCTGACAGTGTCCACCAGGTCCATTATACTGTATATAGCAGTACGGTAGGCCACTGCTGTACCTACCTCTGTGTCTTCAGTCACTCGTCGTCATACATAAAGTATACTATCCATCCATCTACATTGTATACCTGTGGTGTCTTTTTTTCTTTATACTATAAACGCAGTCTGCTGACAGTGTCCACCAGGTCCATTATACTGTATACAGCTGTACCTACCTCTGTGTCTTCAGTCACTCGTCGTCATACATAAAGTATACTATCCATCCATCTACATTGTATACCTGTGGTGTCTTTTTTTCTTTATACTATAAACGCAGTCTGCTGACAGTGTCCACCAGGTCCATTATACTGTATATAGCAGTACGGTAGGCCACTGCTGTACCTACCTCTGTGTCTTCAGTCACTCGTCGTCATACATAAAGTATACTATCCATCCATCTACATTGTATACCTGTGGTGTCTTTTTTTCTTTATACTATAAACGCAGTCTGCTGACAGTGTCCACCAGGTCCATTATACTGTATATAGCAGTACGGTAGGCCACTGCTGTACCTACCTCTGTGTCTTCAGTCACTCGTCGTCATAAAGTATACTATCCATCCATCTACATTGTATACCTGTGGTGTCTTTTTTTCTTTATACTATAAACGCAGTCTGCTGACAGTGTCCACCAGGTCCATTATACTGTATATAGTAGTACGGTAGGCCACTGCTGTACCTACCTCTGTGTCTTCAGTCACTCGTCGTCATACATAAAGTATACTATCCATCCATCTACATTGTATACCTGTGGTGTCTTTTTTTTCTTTATACTATAAACGCAGTCTGCTGACAGTGTCCACCAGGTCCATTATACTGTATATAGCAGTACGGTAGGCCACTGCTGTACCTACCTCTGTGTCTTCAGTCACTCGTCGTCATACATAAAGTATACTATCCATCCATCTACATTGTATACCTGTGGTGTCTTTTTTTCTTTATACTATAAACGCAGTCTGCTGACAGTGTCCACCAGGTCCATTATACTGTATATAGCAGTACGGTAGGCCACTGCTGTACCTACCTCTGTGTCTTCAGTCACTCGTCGTCATACATAAAGTATACTATCCATCCATTTACATTGTATACCTGTGGTGTCTTTTTTTCTTTATACTATAAACGCAGTCTGCTGACAGTGTCCACCAGGTCCATTATACTGTATATAGCAGTACGGTAGGCCACTGCTGTACCTACCTCTGTGTCTTCAGTCACTCGTCGTCATACATAAAGTATACTATCCATCCATCTACATTGTATACCTGTGGTGTCTTTTTTTCTTTATACTATAAACGCAGTCTGCTGACAGTGTCCACCAGGTCCATTATACTGTATATAGCAGTACGGTAGGCCACTGCTGTACCTACCTCTGTGTCTTCAGTCACTCGTCGTCATACATAAAGTATACTATCCATCCATCTACATTGTATACCTGTGGTGTCTTTTTTTCTTTATACTATAAACGCAGTCTGCTGACAGTGTCCACCAGGTCCATTATACTGTATATAGCAGTACGGTAGGCCACTGCTGTACCTACCTCTGTGTCTTCAGTCACTCGTCGTCATACATAAAGTATACTATCCATCCATCTACATTGTATACCTGTGGTGTCTTTTTTTCTTTACACTATAAACGCAGTCTGCTGACAGTGTCCACCAGGTCCATTATACTGTATATAGCAGTACGGTAGGCCACTGCTGTACCTACCTCTGTGTCTTCAGTCACTCGTCGTCATACATAAAGTATACTATCCATCCATTTACATTGTATACCTGTGGTGTCTTTTTTTCTTTATACTATAAACGCAGTCTGCTGACAGTGTCCACCAGGTCCATTATACTGTATATAGCAGTACGGTAGGCCACTGCTGTACCTACCTCTGTGTCTTCAGTCACTCGTCGTCATACATAAAGTATACTATCCATCCATCTACATTGTATACCTGTGGTGCCTTTTAGTTGTGCGCATTAAAATATGGAGAACAAAAATGTGGAGGTTAAAAAAATAGGGAAAGATCAAGATCCACTTCCACCTCATGCTGAAGCTGCTGCCACTAGTCATGGCCGAGACGATGAAATGCCATCAACGTCGTCTGCCAAGGCCGATGCCCAATGTCATAGTACAGAGCATGTAAAATCCAAAACACAAAAGATCAGTAAATAAATGACCCAAAAATCAAAATTAAAAGCATCTGAGGAGAAGCGTAAACTTGCCAATATGCCATTTACGACACGGAGTGGCAAAGAACGGCTGAGGCCCTGGCCTATGTTCATGGCTAGTGGTTCAGCTTCACATGAGGATGGAAGCACTCATCCTCTCGCTAGAAAAAAGAAAAGACTTAAGCTGGCAAAAGCACAGCAAAGAACTGTGCGTTCTTCGAAATCACAAATCCCCAAGGAGAGTCCAATTGTGTCGGTTGCGATGCCTGACCTTCCCAACACTGGACGGGAAGAGCTTGCACCTTCCACCATTTGCACGCCCCCTGCAAGTGCTGGAAGGAGCACCTGCAGTCCAGTTCCTGATAGTCAAATTGAAGATGTCACTGTTGAAGTACACCAGGATGAGGATATGGGTGTTGCTGGCGCTGGGGAGGAAATTGACAAGGAGAATTCTGATGGTGAGGTGGTTTGTTTAAGTCAGGCACCCGGGGAGACACCTGTTGTCCGTGGGATGAATATGGCCATTGACATGCCTGGTCAAAATACAAAAAAAATCAGCTCTTCGGTGTGGAATTATTTCAACACAAATGCGGACAACAGGTGTCAAGCCGTGTGTTGCCTTTGTCAAGCTGTAATAAGTAGGGGTAAGGACGTTAACCACCTCGGAACATCCTCCCTTATACGTCACCTGCAGCGCATTCATCATAAGTCAGTGACAAGTTCAAAAACTTTGGGTAACAGCGGAAGCAGTCCACTGACCACTAAATCCCTTCCTCTTGTAACCAAGCTCCTGCAAACCACACCACCAACTCCCTCAGTGTCAATTTCCTCCTTACCCAGGAAAGCCAATAGTCCTGCAGGCCATGTCACTGGCAAGTCTGACGAGTCCTCTCCTGCCTGGGATTCCTCCGATGCATCCTTGAGTGTAACGCCTACTGCTGCTGGCGCTGCTGTTGTTGCTGCTGGGAGTCGATCGTCATCCCAGAGGGGAAGTCGGAAGACCACTTGTACTACTTCCAGTAAGCAATTGACTGTCCAACAGTCCTTTGCGAGGAAGATGAAATATCACAGCAGTCATCCTGCTGCAAAGCGGATAACTGAGGCCTTGGCAGCCTGGGCGGTGAGAAACGTGGTTCCGGTATCCATCGTTAATTCAGAGCCAACTAGAGACTTGATTGAGGTACTGTGTCCCCGGTACCAAATACCATCTAGGTTCCATTTCTCTAGGCAGGCGATACCGAAAATGTACACAGACCTCAGAAAAAGAGTCACCAGTGTCCTAAAAAATGCAGTTGTACCCAATGTCCACTTAACCACGGACATGTGGACAAGTGGAGCAGGGCAGACTCAGGACTACATGACTGTGACAGCCCACTGGGTAGATGTACTGCCTCCCGCTGCAAGAACAGCAGCGGCGGCACCAGTAGCAGCATCTCGCAAACGCTAACTCGTTCCTAGGCAGGCTACGCTTTGTATCACCGCTTTCCAGAATACGCACACAGCTGAAAACCTCTTACGGTAACTGAGGAAGATCATCGCAGAATGGTTTACCCCAATTGGACTCTCCTGGGGATTTGTGGCATCGGACAACGCCAGCAATATTGTGCGTGCATTACATCTGGGCAAATTCCAGCACGTCCCATGTTTTGCACATACCTTGAATTTGGTGGTGCAGAATTATTTAAAAAACGACAGGGGCGTGCAAGAGATGCTGTCGGTGGCCAGAAGAATTGCGGGCCACTTTTGGCGTACAAGCACCGCGTACAGAAGACTGGAGCACCACCAAAAACACCTGAACCTGCCCTGCCATCATCTGAAGCAAGAGGTGGTAACGAGGTGGAATTCAACCCTCTATATGCTTCAGAGGATGGAGGAGCAGCAAAAGGCCATTCAAGCCTATACATCTGGCCACGATATAGGCAAAGGAGGTGGAATGCACCTGACTCAAGCGCAGTGGAGAATGATTTCAACGTTGTGCAAGGTTCTGCAACCTTTTGAACTTGCCACACGTGAAGTCAGTTCAGACACTGCCAGCCTGAGTCAGGTCATTCCCCTCATCAGGCTTTTGCAGAAGAAGCTGGAGACATTGAAGGAGGAGCTAAAACAGAGCGATTCCGCTAGGCATGTGGGACTTGTGGATGGAGCCCTTCATTCGCTTAACCAGGATTCACGGGTGGTCAATCTGTTGAAATCAGAGCACTACATTTTGGCCACCGTGCTCGATCCTAGATTTAAAACCTACGTTGTATCTCTCTTTCCGGCAGACACAAGTCTGCAGAGATTCAAAGACCTGCTGGTGAGAAAGTTGTCAAGTCAAGCGGAACGTGACCCGTCAACATCTCCTCCTTTACATTCTCCCGCAACTGGGGGTGCGAGGAAAAGGCTACGAATTCCGAGCCCACCCGCTGGCGGTGATGCAGGGCAGTCTGGAGCGAGTGCTGACATCTGGTCCGGACTGAAGGACCTGCCAACGATTACTGACATGTCGTCTACTGTCACTGCATATGATTCTCTCACCATTGAAAGAATGGTGGAGGATTATATGAGTGACCGCATCCAAGTAGGCACGTCAGACAGTCCGTACGTATACTGGCAGGAAAAAGAGGCAATTTGGAGGCCCTAGCACAAACTGGCTTTATTCTACCTAAGTTGCCCTCCCTCCAGTGTGTACTCCGAAAGAGTGTTTAGTGCCGCCGCTCACCTTGTCAGCAATCGGCGTACGAGGTACTTCCAGAAAATGTGGAGAAGATGATGTTCATTAAAATGAATTTTAATCAATTCCTCCGTGGAGACATTCACCAGCAGCAATTGCCTCCAGAAAGTACACGGGGACCTGAGATGGTGGATTCCAGTGGGGACGAATTAATAATCTGTGAGGAGGGGGATGTACACAGTGAAAGGGGTGATGAATCGGACGATGATGATGAGGTGGACATCTGGCCTCTGTAGAGCCAGTTTGTGCAAGGAGAGATTGATTGCTTCTTTTTTGGTGGGGGCCCAAACCAACCAGTCATTTCAGTCACAGTCGTGTGGCAGACCCCGTCGCTGAAATGATGGGTTCGTTAAAGTGTGCATGTCCTGTTTATACAACATAAGGGTGGGTGGGAGGGCCCAAGGACAATTCCATCTTGCACCTCTTTTTTCTTTCATTTTTCTTTGCGTCATGTGCTGTTTGGGGAGTATTTTTATGAAGGGCCATCCTGCGTGACACTGCAGTGCCACTCCTAGATGGGCCAGGTGTTTGTGTCGGCTACTTGGGTCGCTTATCTTAGTCACACAGCTACCTCATTGCGCCTCTTTTTTTCTTTGCGTCATGTGCTGTTTGGGGAGTATTTTTTTGAAGGGCCATCCTGCGTGACACTGCAGTGCCACTCCTAGATGGGCCAGGTGTTTGTGTCGGTCACTTGGGTCGCTTAGCTTCGTCACACAGCTACCTCGGTGCAAATTTTAGGACTAAAAATAATATTGTGAGGTGTGAGGTGTTCAGAATAGACTGAAAATTAGTGGAAATTATGGTTATTGAGGTTAATAATACTATGGGATCAAAATGACCCCCAAATTCTATGATTTAAGCTGTTTTTTAGGGTTTTTTGAAAAAAACACCCGAATCCAAAACACACCCGAATCCGACAAAAAAATTTCGGTGAGGTTTTGCCAAAACGCGTTCGAACCCAAAACACGGCCGCGGAACCGAACCCAAAACCAAAACACAAAACCCGAAAAATTTCCGGTGCACATCACTAATGTGCATAGAGCTCGCCTATCCCTATCGCCCCTGTGTAATTTAGCTAGAGTATTGTGATGCTCCTGCAGCTTTGCCCTGCTTTATGTAAAACTTGCGTGCACACTTCTATTGAATGTGAAAGTTTAGTACAGTACAATAGATACAAAAATAAAAAAAATAATAAAGTGTCTGGAAAAAATTAACATGCATCCGCACTTTGGGAATCGAACTCGGGACTCTAAGTATGGCAAGCGGCACAATTCACCACTTGGACACATCGCCTAATAACAACTGTATAAGCTCATGTGTAAATGTACTGTAAGCAGTGAGCCCTTCCCATTGGTTTTTAAGTAGGGGACTTGGATGCTCATATTGGACACATGATCATACTGTATCCTTATCGGATGGACCATACTGTAGTTTGTAACACGTTCTACAGTACTGTATATCATGATGTGCGTCTATATAAACTACAGTATTGCTTATTGTGTCTGAGTCTGTATACACTAACACGGCAAAGGACAAGTGTTTTAACACGTTCGTTTGCATCTCTATAAACTTTTTTTCTCTTTACTCTCTCCATCTGACCATTGGTCTGTGTGTACAGTATCCAGTACGTACATACGTCACTGACCATTTGTAAGAGCTTGTAGATCAATCTGCCGCTATTCACTCTAAATTACTGGATTAGTGGAGCATTAGCCACCCAATGGTGGAGATGTGTATTGCATGCTGAGTATGTAGTCGTGCCTCAACTCGCCTGTCCGTGATTAAACTCAGCAACCTAAGCTATCGCCTAGCCGTGATTAAACCTCCGTCTAGGCGCAGAAACAGCCAAGATAACGGAGGACCCATCTGTATTTTTTTTTTTTTTGTCACGTGGTTAGCATGCAGCGGGAGTGTAGCTGGGGACGTGTTGAACTGGACAGTTCCTGGATAAACAGCCTCAGCCATAGTGTCCAGTCTGGAAGCAATCCAGCATCTTTCTTTGTCTCCTGCATATGTCTATTGTCTACCACTTAAATACATTCAGTGTTTCTTGTTCTAACAACACAAGCCAATATAGGGAATCAGTGTACACCGTTCCCCCTGCATACAGGGCCTTCTTAACAGCACTGCAGACCCTGGGCAAGGTAATGCACCGGGACCGCTACCCACCCATTCACAGGAACCAACTAAAAAATAAATTGCTATGCCTCTCCTGTGGTCCTGTGCTGTCTTTCCACATGTTTCCATAAAATTAATGTCTCTCAGCACTCTGATTAGTGGATAGCTCCAGCCACCCACCAGTCAGCATGCTGAGAGCCATTCACTGTCTGACTGCAGGCTGGAAGGCAGGTGGAGAATGCTTCCTCACCACTGTGTGTGACCACCACCTGCCCCTGGTTGAAGAGCACAAGAATTGTGGTGCTCTGGGAAGCTGACCAGTGTGCCTATGCATTAAGATGGCCCTGCCTCCATGACATTGGCTGGTATAAGCATGTGCATAGTAGGAACTCCTAATTGCCCAAATGTTCCCATGCATGCACACACAGCAGTCATGCATTATGTACACAATGGTAGGGGGTTTAATTATCACTACATCCTGGTGCTGCACAGTGTATCTAGCTCCTGCAGCATTTGCTACACTTGTTCTGCACATGCTCTGCCCTCTTCCTCCCTTTACCATCACTAACAAACCTACCTGCCTTTTCATGTTAGTCCCCTGAAAGTGTGACCAATCTAAATAAACCCTTTGACCACTAGCCCAGAAACTACCAAGCCCAGATTTGAAGAAAAGATAGTGATAGAAAAAACAACAAATAAGCTATTCCAACAATATTTTGTGCATGTTTTTCCTGCTATGATGCTACTAATTTTAACCACTGTTCCTGTTATTTCTCATTAGGCTGGTGAGGCTTCTGTAGTCTGATGAGTGCGGGTAGAATTGGACATTGCAATGTTCCACAGGCCTGGTCCAGAGAAGCGATAAGAACACTTATGAATTTCAATTCAATGATACTGTCAATTTCTTTCT
The DNA here is from genome assembly GCF_028390025.1 of Pseudophryne corroboree. Taxonomy (NCBI): domain Eukaryota; kingdom Metazoa; phylum Chordata; class Amphibia; order Anura; family Myobatrachidae; genus Pseudophryne; species Pseudophryne corroboree. The sequence continues at coordinate 266,312,309 of NC_086453.1, read as the reverse complement.
TAGGTTTTTCTTTTGTTTTTTGCATGCGTCTGTTCTTTTGGGTGTGGGAAAGTGGATATTTTAAGTCACATACAGTATTGTACAAAAGTTTTAGGTTTTAGGCAGGTGCTGTAAAGTAAGAATGCTCTCAAAAATAGAAGTGTTAATAGTTTATTTTTATCAATTAACAAAATGAAAAGCGAATGAACAAAAGAGAAATCTAAATCAAATCAATATTTGGTCTGACCACCCTTTGCCTTCAAAACAACATAACTTCTAGGTACACTTGCACACAGTTTTTGATGGAATCGGCAGGAAGGTTGTTCCACACATCTTGGAGAATTAACCACAGATCTTCTGTGGATGTAGGCTTGCTCAAATCCTTCTGTCTCTTCACTTAAACCAGACAGACTTGATGATGTTGAGATCAGGGCTCTGTGGGGTCCATAACATCACTTACATGACTCCTTGTTGTTTTTTACACTGAAGATATTTCTCAATGACATTGGCTGTATGTTTGGGGTCGTCGTCCTGCTGCAGAATAAATTTAGAGCAAATCAGATGCTTCCCTAATGGTACTGCATGATGGATAAGTACCTGCCGGGCTGGGATGGAAATGCTGGCGGTCAGAATACCGATCACGGCATCCCCCATGTTCAAAATCCTGACAGGGAAAGAAAAGTATACTTACCTTCCCCCAATGCCCCTCTAACCCTTCCTACCCTACCCACAGCCTATATGTAACCTCCCCCCCCCCCGCAGTCTAAACCTAGCCCTCCCCAGTGGCGCCTAAACCAAAGCCCCTTCCCGCAGCCTAAACCTTACCCTCCATCCCTCGCAAGCTAACCCTAAACCTTCCCCCGTGGTGCCTAGGCCTAACTGTAACCCTCCCCATGCAGCCTAAACCTAACACACACACACACACTTACCCCTCCGGCAGCCCGGCATATGCTTGAGCGGGATTTCAGCATTCAGGATACCGGCATTGGGCTTGTGAACCTTGTTAGGATGCTGGCACTGGCATTCTGATCAGTGTCGGGATTCTGACCTCTGCATTTTGACGCCCAGGATCCCGAACGCCGGGATCCTGACCGTCTCCTGTACCTGCCTGTATCTCTCAGCATTGACACCATTAATCCTGACTAAATGCCAAACTCCCTTTGCTTTGCAGAAATAGAACCCCAAACTTGAAAGGAACCTCAACCATGCTTCACTGTTGCCTGCAGACACTCATTACAGTACTGCCCTCCAGCCCTTCAGCTAACAATCTGCCTTCTGTTACGGCCAAATAGTTACAATTTTTACTCATCAGTCCAGAGCACCTGCTGCCAGTTTTCTGCAATCGCTTGGCCTTTTTTCCACATCAAAGGTATGGCTTTTTGGCAGCAATTCTTCTATGAAGACCACTTCTGGATAGACTTCTCCGAACCGTAGATGGGTGCACCCGAGTCCCACTGATTTCTGCCAGTTCTGAGCTGATGGCACTGCTGGACATCTTCTGATTTCATAGGGATGCAAGTATGATGTGTCTTTTATTGGATACAGAGGTCCTTGGCTGACCACTGCGTCTACGGCCCTCAATGTTGCCCATTTCTTTGTGCTTCAATGCTGAGAAATACAGGCAGGTACTTATCCATCATGCAATACCATAAGTGAACCATGTGATTGGCTCCAAATTTATTCTGCAGCAGGACAACGAGCCCAAACATAAAGCCAATGTCATTAAGAATTATCTTCAGTGTAAAGAAGAAAAAGGAGCCCAGGAAGTGATGATATGGCCCCCACAGAGCCCTGATCTGAACATCATCGAGTATGTATGGGATTACATGAAGAGACAGGAGGTCTCTGGTTAGTTCTCCAAGATGTGTGGAACAACCTCCCTGCCGAGTTCCTTCAAAAACTGTGTGCAACTGTACCTAGAAGAATTGATGCTGTTTTGAAGTCAAAAGGTAGTCACACCAAATAGTGATTGGATTTAGACTTCTCTTCTGTTCATTCACTTTGCATTTTGTTAATTGATAAAAATAAACTAATAACACTTCTATTTTTGAAAGCATTCTTACTTTGTAGCAATTTTTCCACACCTACCTAAAACTTTTGCACAGTACAGAAAGCTAGCCAGTATACAAACAAAACATTGTTAAATAAACAACAACAAAGGGAAGGACCAGCAACAAAGTCCTGCATGCTGGTGGAACACAATCTAATTATTCAAATAAAGAGTTAAAACTGGCAAAATATCCTTTGCATTATGCAACATTAAGGTCTACAATACAAAGATGCATTAAACCAGTAACCAGCATCAACGGGAACACTTCTATATGGCTTCATTTACCTTGTGTGAACCACAAACTAATATGCAAAATTCAGAACTTTAGTGAGAACAGAAGAATAAATGACGCACAATGAGAAACTGCTCATAATACATGAATTTCCATAGTCTAGAAGGGATAAGAGCCTAGTACAGCTAGCTGTATTATTATCACAGCCCAGCAAATCAGCACAAGCTTTTTTTTAGCGAAAGATTTATATTAATGTAAACCATTTTGTATTATTGTCATACATTTTAGAGGCTGGCTTGTATTATCACAATCTGGGCAACAATAAATCCCAGGAGTGAAGGTTTTTAGAGTTCACCGGGGTGACATAAATGAAATAAATATACACACTTAAACTGTACCTTATGACAATGGTAATCCAGAATATTGAAAGCATCAAAACAGGCTGACAATCACCCCGACCACCAGTCTATTATGTAGTGTACAATGAGAATGGACAAATGAACAAAAATGGGGGATACTTATTAGAGATGAGCAGGTTCGGTTTCTCGGAATCCGAACCCGCCCGAACTTCATGTTTTTTTACACGGGTCCGAGCGACTTGGATCTTCCCGCCTTGCTCGGTTAACCCGAGCGCGCCCGAACGTCATCATCCCGCTGTCGGATTCTCGCGAGGCTCGGATTCTATCGCGAGACTCGGATTCTATATAAGGAGCCGCGCGTCGCCGCCATTTTCACACGTGCATTGAGATTCATAGAGAGAGGACGTGGCTGGCGTCCTCTCCGTTTATAGAGAAGAGAGTGAGACAGTAGAGAGAGACACAGAAGTAATTTTGGGGAGCATTAGGAGGAGTACTAGACTAGTTACTTGCTGAAGTGATAGATAGTGTGACTGTATTATCTGACTTGTGGGGGAGACACTGACAGTGGGGAGCAGTTAGAGTCTGAGAGCAGGACTCAGGAGTACATATAACGTACAGTGCACACTTTTACTGCCAGAGTGCCACACTGCCATTGTGACCACACTGACCACCAGTATAATATACTAGGTGCTTCATCGCGCCCTACGGGCGCTCTTCACACCGTCGCAAGGGGCTACGCCCCCTTAACCCTTGCATGCCTTTCTGGGGTTTAATATTTGTATTATATGGAGTATTACCTGCATTCCTTTGTTAGTGGTTAAATATTGCACAATGAAAGGGCGTGCGATGGTGAAGGAGGCACAGCCCCTTGCGACGGCGTGAACAGCACCTGCAGGGCACGATGTACAGAATGTAGCGGGTGCGGGGGGGACTGCGGATGGTGTCTGTAGATGCTGCGGGTGGAGGGGAGGCAGAAGTGGGGGTGGGGCCCGGATGGGGAAGGTTCGGGAGGTGCTGCGCGTGGGGGAGGGGCAGAGGAGTGGGGGATGCAGATGGGGGAGGGGTCCGGAGGCACCGCAGGTGGGGGAGGGGCAGGGGTGCCACGTGTGGGAGAGGGGCAGGTGTGGGGATGTTGTGGATGGGTGAAGGGTTCCGGAGGTGCTGTGGGATGGGAAGGGACGGGTGTGCCGGGGGTTGGGTAGGGGACCGCAGGCACCATGGGTAGGGTAGGGCAGGTACGGGTGTTGCGGCAGATGGGAAAGGAGGTCCGGAGGTGTTGCAGGTGGTGGAAGGGCAGGTGCAGGGGTGCCATTGGTGGGGGAGGGGTGGGTGAGGGGGGGACCGCTGATGGAGGAGGGTGTCTGCAGATGCTGCGGGTGGAGGGGGGCAGGTGTGGGTTGAGACGTATAAGGGGGGTGAATGGTGGAAGGGGCCTGGAGGTGCTGTGGGTGGTGAAGGGGTGGAGGAGTGGGAGCCACGGGTGGTGTAGGGGGTCTGGAGGCACAGCATGTGGGGGAGGGGTGGAGTGCCGCATGTGGTGGAGGGGAAGGTGCGGAGGTGTGGTGCATTGGGGTGAGGTCTGGAGGCGCTGCGGGTACTGTACATGCCATAAAAGGTAGTTGGAGGGTATGCAGTAACAGGGCCAGGACAGGGGTGACAGGGTCAGTACAGGGTTGACGGGGCCAGGACAGGGGTGACGGTGCCAGGACAGGGGTGACGGGGCCAGGACAGGGGTGACAGGGCCAGGACAGAAATGATAGGGACAGGATAGGGGTGACAGGGCCAGGGTAGGGGCGGCAGGACCAGGACAGGGGTGACGGGGCCAGTATAGGGTTGACAGGGCAAGCACAGGGGTGACAGGGCCAGGATAGGGGTAACAGGGCCAGCATAAGGGTGACAGGGCCAGGATAAGGGTGAAAGGGCCAGAATAAGGGTGGCAGGGCAAGGCCAGGGACATGACAGAACACAGGGCACGGGAGAGATTGGTATTAGGGACAAAACAGTGGTGACAGACAGATGTGTCTTACCGGAGTCACTGCTGCTGGCTGCTGCTGTTCCATTCCAACCTGTTGGGATCTGCTGCTGCTGGAGACTTGGCATGGCTGACTCTCTCAGGCTGGAGTCCTGCTTTCTCTGCCAGTCCGCATCCCTCCCCCCCTCCTCAGTCACACACCGCAGACCTCGCGCAGCTGCCGGGCACTGTGGTAAGGTGAGACTGGAAATGACTGGTTAGCCCCCAGGAGATGCTGCGGCTGGAGGGAGGAGGGGGTCATAGCATGCACGTAGCGGACCTCACGGCTTCCGGGCACTGTGGTAAGGGGAGACTGGGAGTGACTGGTTAGCTCCCAGGAGACGCTGCGGCTGGAGGGAGGAGTGGGTCAGAGCCTGCAAGCAGCTCGGATTTCTGCAGCGCTACCCGCCAGCTAAAGTGTGTGAATGAGCTGGGCGCACTCCACTGCGGGTGGCAGCGCTGCAGCTAGCGGTGGGGTTGCCGGGGCTGGAGATAACAGAGGCAGTATGGAACCTGCACAGCGGCAGGTGCCTCACTAAACTGCAGCTAAGAAGCATGGAGTGTGTCAGAAAGTGACGCTCCTCCGCACCAGAGAGACCCTGCTGAGTATGCCGATGTGGGGGGTCAAGCACACAGTGAGCCGGTGCCCGTCTGTCTGTATGACATACCCCTCACACACCCCCATACCTCCCAAATGTCCCGATTTTCGCGGGACAGTCCCATTTTTTGGGGTCTGTCCCGCTGTCCCACCCGCGGGTCGCAGTGTCCTGCGGTGGGGGGGGGGGAGGGGCAGTTGGAAAGCTCCTGTACTCGCTGTTCTGCTTAGCAGAGCAGCGGTGAATAGTGGAGACAGAGGGAGAGGGGGCATCAGGGGGTACGGATTAATGGGGGGGTTCCAGCAGCAGAGCCGGATTAAGGGGGGGGGGGGCGGGGGATACGTACCGTTGGCCCCACAGTTTTAGAGCCCCCCCCGGCTGGAGTAGCTCTGTCCCAGCTCAGAAGCTCCCCCGTCCTGCCAGCAACAGCGGCAGCATTGTGCTACAGTCAGCACACGCTGCTGCATATTGGCAGGTCTGTGGTGTTGCAGGGAGGCAGCAGTCTCCCTGCTTTCTTCTCCCTGTGCGGGTGTGTAGGGGGGAGCGACCACCTCCTCTGGATTTAGCCCTAGCTGAGGGGCCAAAATCCCATACAAAAAATAAAAACAAAAAAATCGGAATTTGCATAAGGGGGCGTGGCCGCGTGGCCCGCGATTAGGCCACGCCCCCAACCCCCAGCAGGCACAGCAATGAGATAGGGCTCCCCTGTCACAAGTGCCCTGGGCCCCCCGGACTCATAATCAGCCCCTGGGAGCATGCCAGCAGCTCACAGAGCGCTGGGCAAGCCCCCTCACTGACGAAAACGGGGCCCTCCCGTGAAGCCACGCCCCCTTTTCGCCGAGTGTGTTTCCCTCCTTCTGCCTGGAGAAAGCTCCTGCAGAAAGCTGGGAGGTCTGCACCCCTGCCTGTGACATGCCCAATGCCCATGCTATCTGCTTCTGCTCCTAGTCTCCTGTAGATTTGGCCAGATCTCTGTGACTCATTTGAATAACTCCGCCCACTGTTGTGACTCCGCCCAGCGTTAGCAAATGAATCCCAAGGTCACAGAATAGGGCTATTATATAGGAGATATTGTGATTGTCTGCTTAGGAGTACTACTTGCAAGTTGCTGATAGTGTGACCAGTGACCTGACCACCACCAGTTTAATAATCACCACCAGTTTAATATATATATATATATATATATATATATAATTGTATATAATATATATATAATATTGTATACCACCTACCCGTGTTTTTTTTTTTTTTCTTTCTTCTTTATACATACTACTATAGTAGCTTACTGTAGCAGTCTGCGGTGCTGCTGAGCTGACAGTGTCCAGCAGGTCCGTCATCAGTCATTACATAATAAATATATCTACCTGTCCGGCTGCAGTACTAGTGTGATATAATATATATTGATTTCATCTCATTATCATCCAGTCTATATTAGCAGCAGACACAGTATGGTAGTCCACGGCTGTAGCTACCTCTGTGTCGGCAGTCGCTCGTCCATCCATAATTGTATACCACCTACCCGTGGTTTTTTTTTTTTTTCTTCTTTATACATACTACTATAGTAGCTTACTGTAGCAGTCTGCGGTGCTGCTGAGCTGACAGTGTCCAGCAGGTCCGTCATCAGTCATTACATAATAAATATATCTACCTGTCCGGCTGCAGTACTAGTGTGATATAATATATATTGATTTCATCTCATTATCATCCAGTCTATATTAGCAGCAGACACAGTACGGTAGTCCATGGCTGTAGCTACCTCTGTGTCGGCAGTCGCTCGTCCATCCATAATTGTATACCACCTACCCGTGTTTTTTTTTTTTTTTTTTTTTTTTTTATACATACTACTATAGTAGCTTACTGTAGCAGTCTGCGGTGCTGCTGAGCTGACAGTGTCCAGCAGGTCCGTCATCAGTCATTACATAATAAATATATCTACCTGTCCGGCTGCAGTACTAGTGTGATATAATATATATTGATTTCATCTCATTATCATCCAGTCTATATTAGCAGCAGACACAGTACGGTAGTCCACGGCTGTAGCTACCTCTGTGTCGGCAGTCGCTCGTCCATCCATAAGTATACTAGTATCCATCCATCTCCATTGTTTACCTGAGGTGCCTTTTAGTTGTGCCTATTAAAATATGGAGAACAAAAATGTTGAGGTTCCAAAATTAGGGAAAGATCAAGATCCACTTCCACCTCGTGCTGAAGCTGCTGCCACTAGTCATGGCCGAGACGATGAAATGCCAGCAACGTCATCTGCCAAGGCCGATGCCCAATGTCATAGTACAGAGCATGTAAAATCCAAAACACCAAATATCAGTAAAAAAAAGGACTCCAAAATCTAAAATAAAATTGTCGGAGGAGAAGCGTAAACTTGCCAATATGCCATTTACCACACGGAGTGGCAAGGAACGGCTGAGGCCCTGGCCTATGTTCATGGCTAGTGGTTCAGCTTCACATGAGGATGGAAGCACTCAGCCTCTCGCTAGAAAAATGAAAAGACTCAAGCTGGCAAAAGCACCGCAAAGAACTGTGCGTTCTTCGAAATCCCAAATCCACAAGGAGAGTCCAATTGTGTCGGTTGCGATGCCTGACCTTCCCAACACTGGACGTGAAGAGCATGCGCCTTCCACCATTTGCACGCCCCCTGCAAGTGCTGGAAGGAGCACCCGCAGTCCAGTTCCTGATAGTCAGATTGAAGATGTCAGTGTTGAAGTACACCAGGATGAGGAGGATATGGGTGTTGCTGGCGCTGGGGAGGAAATTGACAAGGAGGATTCTGATGGTGAGGTGGTTTGTTTAAGTCAGGCACCCGGGGAGACACCTGTTGTCCGTGGGAGGAATATGGCCGTTGACATGCCTGGTGAAAATACCAAATAAATCAGCTCTTCGGTGTGGAAGTATTTCAACAGAAATGCGGACAACATTTGTCAAGCCGTGTGTTGCCTTTGTCAAGCTGTAATAAGTAGGGGTAAGGACGTTAACCACCTCGGAACATCCTCCCTTATACGTCACCTGCAGCGCATTCATAATAAGTCAGTGACAAGTTCAAAAACTTTGGGCGACAGCGGAAGCAGTCCACTGACCAGTAAATCCCTTCCTCTTGTAACCAAGCTCACGCAAACCACCCCACCAACTCCCTCAGTGTCAATTTCCTCCTTCCCCAGGAATGCCAATAGTCCTGCAGGCCATGTCACTGGCAATTCTGACGATTCCTCTCCTGCCTGGGATTCCTCCGATGCATCCTTGCGTGTAACGCCTACTGCTGCTGGCGCTGCTGTTGTTGCTGCTGGGAGTCGATGGTCATCCCAGAGGGGAAATCGTAAGACCACTTTTACTACTTCCACCAAGCAATTGACTGTCCAACAGTCCTTTGCGAGGAAGATGAAATATCACAGCAGTCATCCTGCTGCAAAGCGGATAACTGAGGCCTTGGCATCCTGGGTGAGAAACGTGGTTCTGGTATCCATCATTACTGCAGAGCCAACTAGAGACTTGTTGGAGGTACTGTGTCCCCCGGTACCAAATACCATCTAGGTTCCATTTCTCTAGGCAGGCGATACCGAAAATGTACACAGACCTCAGAAAAAGAGTCACCAGTGTCCTAAAAAATGCAGCTGTACCCAATGTCCACTTAACCACGGACATGTGGACAAGTGGAGCAGGGCAGGGTCAGGACTATATGACTGTGACAGCCCACTGGGTAGATGTATGGACTCCTGCCGCAAGAACAGCAGCGGCGGCACCAGTAGCAGCATCTCGCAAACGCCAACTCTTTCCTAGGCAGGCTACGCTTTGTATCACCGGTTTCCAGAATACGCACACAGCTGAAAACCTCTTACGGCAACTGAGGAAGATCATCGCGGAATGGCTTACCCCAATTGGACTCTCCTGTGGATTTGTGGCATCGGACAACGCCAGCAATATTGTGTGTGCATTAAATCTGGGCAAATTCCAGCACGTCCCATGTTTTGCACATACCTTGAATTTGGTGGTGCAGAATTTTTTAAAAAACGACAGGGGCGTGCAAGAGATGCTGTCGGTGGCCAGAAGAATTGCGGGACACTTTCGGCGTACAGGCACCACGTACAGAAGGCTGGAGCAACACCAAAAACGCCTGAACCTGCCCTGCCATCATCTGAAGCAAGAAGTGGTAACGAGGTGGAATTCAACCCTATATATGCTTCAGAGGTTGGAGGAGCAGCAAAAGGCCATTCAAGCCTATACAATTCAGCACGATATAGGAGGTGGAATGCACCTGTCTCAAGCGCAGTGGAGAATGATTTCAACGTTGTGCAAGGTTCTGCTGCCCTTTGAACTTGCCACACATGAAGTCAGTTCAGACACTGCCAGCCTGAGTCAGGTCATTCCCCTCATCAGGCTTTTGCAGAAGAAGCTGGAGACATTGAAGGAGGAGCTAAAAGGGAGCGATTCCGCTAGGCATGTGGATGGAGCCCTTAATTCGCTTAACAAGGATTCACGGGTGGTCAATCTGTTGAAATCAGAGCACTACATTTTGGCCACCGTGCTCGATCCTAGATTTAAAACCTACCTTGGATCTCTCTTTCCGGCAGACACAAGTCTGCTGGGGTTCAAAGACCTGCTGGTGAGAAAATTGTCAAGTCAAGCGGAACGCGACCTGTCAACATCTCCTCCTTCACATTCTCCCGCAACTGGGGGTGCGAGGAAAAGGCTCAGAATTCCGAGCCCACCCGCTGGCGGTGATGCAGGGCAGTCTGGAGTGACTGCTGATGCTGACATCTGGTCCGGACTGAAGGACCTGTCAACGATTACGGACATGTCGTCTACTGTCACTGCATATGATTCTCTCCCCATTGAAAGAATGGTGGAGGATTATATGAGTGACCGCATCCAAGTAGGCACGTCACACAGTCCGTACTTATACTGGCAGGAAAAAGAGGCAATTTGGAGGCCCTTGCACAAACTGGCTTTATTCTACCTAAGTTGCCCTCCCACAAGTGTGTACTCCGAAAGAGTGTTTAGTGCCGCCGCTCACCTTGTCAGCAATCGGCGTACGAGGTTACTTCCAGAAAATGTGGAGAAGATGATGTTCATTAAAATGAATTATAATCAATTCCTCCGTGGAGACATTGACCAGCAGCAATTGCCTCCACAAAGTACACAGGGAGCTGAGATGGTGGATTCCAGTGGGGACGAATTGATAATCTGTGAGGAGGGGGATGTACACGGTGATATATCGGAGGATGATGATGAGGTGGACATCTTGCCTCTGTAGAGCCAGTTTGTGCAAGGAGAGATTAATTGCTTCTTTTTTGGTGGGGGTCCAAACCAACCCGTCATTTCAGTCACAGTCGTGTGGCAGACCCTGTCACTGAAATGATGGGTTGGTTAAAGTGTGCATGTCCTGTTTATACAACATAAGGGTGGGTGGGAGGGCCCAAGGACAATTCCATCTTGCACCTCTTTTTTCTTTAATTTTTCTTTGCGTCATGTGCTGTTTGGGGAGTGTTTTTTGGAAGGGCCATCCTGCGTGACACTGCAGTGCCACTCCTAGATGGGCCAGGTGTTTGTGTCGGCCACTAGGGTCGCTTATCTTACTCACACAGCTACCTCATTGCGCCTCTTTTTTTCTTTGCGTCATGTGCTGTTTGGGGAGTGTTTTTTGGAAGGGCCATCCTGCGTGACACTGCAGTGCCACTCCTAGATGGGCCCGGTGTTTGTGTCGGCCACTAGGGTCGCTTATCTTACTCACACAGCTACCTCATTGCGCCTCTTTTTTTCTTTGCGTCATGTGCTGTTTGGGGAGTGTTTTTTGGAAGGGCCATCCTGCGTGACACTGCAGTGCCACTCCTAGATGGGCCAGGTGTTTGTGTCGGCCACTAGGGTCGCTTATCTTACTCACACAGCTACCTCATTGCGCCTCTTTTTTTCTTTGCGTCATGTGCTGTTTGGGGAGTGTTTTTTGGAAGGGCCATCCTGCGTGACACTGCAGTGCCACTCCTAGATGGGCCAGGTGTTTGTGTCGGCCACTAGGGTCGCTTATCTTACTCACACAGCTACCTCATTGCGCCTCTTTTTTTCTTTGCGTCATGTGCTGTTTGGGGAGTGTTTTTTGGAAGGGCCATCCTGCGTGACACTGCAGTGCCACTCCTAGATGGGCCCGGTGTTTGTGTCGGCCACTAGGGTCGCTTAGCTTACTCACACAGCTACCTCATTGCGCCTCTTTTTTTCTTTGCGTCATGTGCTGTTTGGGGAGTGTTTTTTGGAAGGGCCATCCTGCGTGACACTGCAGTGCCACTCCTAGATGGGCCCGGTGTTTGTGTCGGCCACTAGGGTCGCTTATCTTACTCACACAGCTACCTCATTGCGCCTCTTTTTTTCTTTGCGTCATGTGCTGTTTGGGGAGGGTTTTTTGGAAGGGCCATCCTGCGTGACACTGCAGTGCCACTCCTAGATGGGCCAGGTGTTTGTGTCGGCCACTAGGGTCGCTTATCTTACTCACACAGCTACCTCATTGCGCCTCTTTTTTTCTTTGCGTCATGTGCTGTTTGGGGAGTGTTTTTTGGAAGGGCCATCCTGCGTGACACTGCAGTGCCACTCCTAGATGGGCCAGGTGTTTGTGTCGGCCACTAGGGTCGCTTAGCTTAGTCATCCAGCGACCTCGGTGCAAATTTTAGGACTAAAAATAATATTGTGAGGTGTGAGGTATTCAGAATAGACTGAAAATGAGTGGAAATTATGGTTTTTGAGGTTAATAATACTTTGGGATCAAAATGACCCCCAAATTCTATGATTTAAGCTGTTTTTTAGTGTTTTTTGAAAAAAACACCCGAATCCAAAACACACCCGAATCCGACAAAAAAAATTCGGTGAGGTTTTGCCAAAACGCGGTCGAACCCAAAACACGGCCGCGGAACCGAACCCAAAACCAAAACCCGAAAAATTTCAAGTGCACATCTCTACTTATATACTGTAAGTAAAGGTGGACACACCTTCACAGAATAGCTGCATGCGACTGAAGTAGATATAAAGGAGGATCAATTCCAGTTTCTGTTCCCTTATACACAAGGGCATAGCAAGAACATTGTGGGCCCCATAGCAACATTTTGAAAGGGCCCCTGCCCCCAGTGCTTCTATAGGGACACTTTTTTCCACTGATTTCATTTCTTTCCCTAATATTGCCCTAGTTTATTTTATGCACCATACAGTAATAGTGCCCTGGTTCATAGTATGCCCCATAGTAGTGCCATAGTTCACAGTATACAACATAGTGCCACCAGTTATATAGTGCCACATTATATTTCCCCACAATTCACAGTATACCACATTGTGGTGCTGCCAGTGCACATTATGCCACACACTACCTCCAGTGCACATTATGCCACACACTGCCTCCAGTGCACATTATACCACACACTGCCTCCAGTGCACATTATACCACATGGTGCCTCCAGTCTACATTATACCACATGGTGCCTCCAATCCACATTATACCACACGGTGCCTCCAGTTCACATTATACCACACAGGGAGCAGGTCCAACTAGCTCTTACCTGAAGGGATACTTCCTAATGCAGAGCATTCCAACTTGGGTGATCTTCTTAATTTATACCTCTTTCCCACTAGCTAAATTTACCTGTGTTTTTGCACGGCTCGCGCATCTACATGGGTTTTTAATAAGTGGAAACGGCTCAACACGGGTTGAGTGACCCTGGAATCCTACCCAGGTAGCTTCCTGGGTTGAACACGGTAATGACCTGGGTAATTGTGCAGTGGAAACGGTCATTACCCGTGTTTTCAGACCAGAGTAATGCTCTGAGACCCTGATTGGTGCTTCTGGGGCACAGGAAAATTATGTCATCCCTGGGAGACATGCTGGGTGCATGCAGCCATCACAGCAGCTTCTAAACGTAGAGTTAAGATGCTGGTAGACATGCTGGGCACAGCTATTGCAGCAGCTTGCACAAATACACTCCACAGGGTACATGCAGGCATTGAAGCAGCTTGCAAACAAACAGACACTCTGAAGTCACGCTGGGCAAATGCAGATATTTATTGCAGCAGCTTCCAAACAGACACTATACAGCAGTAGAAACTCCAGCACAGCAACATGGCTACCCATAGCTGGTCAGACACAGAGATAAAAGAGCTGCTTAATATATTCAGGGAGAGGAATAAATTAGAAGGCAGGTGAGTGGAACAGTTAAGGATGCTGTCGTGTATAAGAACATATCCCTTATGCTGGCTGAAAGAGGCATCCAAAAAACCCAGCAACGTTAACAAATTGAAGGCACTACGCAAACAAGTTACTAAAGTACACGACCATAACTGCAAGAAAAGTGGCGCTGGATGGATCGAATGGGCATATTATGACCAATGCTGTAGTGTCTTCGGCAAAACTGCGCTAACAAATCCCATAGCACTATCGTCATCCAGCTGTGCTAGTCGCCAGATGTCAGTAGAGGAGGACCGTGAGGAAACACAGCACAGCCTTCCCAGCTCACAATGCAGCCCATCATCCCCGCTGCTTATATCGGACAGCAGTTTCGGACAGCAGTTTCGAAGAATCAACCGCCAACGTTGATTCCATCAGCACAACTATTGAGGACGTACCAGAGTCTCAGGCGGAGACGTCGCAATCCCCCAAGACCATGACTTTGCGCTCAAATAGTAAGTATTAACATTTACAAACATTTTTATTTACGTACATACAAACCACCGTACAGCAGGGGTGTAAAAACTCCAGGCCCTCCAGCTTATGTAGAACTATACATACCAGCATGCTTTCCCACAGTTGCAGCAGTCCCTATACAACATCTATGTAAAGGCATGCTGAGATGTGTAGTTCCACAACAGCTGGAGGTCTGCGAGTTTAACACTCCAGCCATACAGGCTCATTTCTCAACAAGTTTTAGCTATTTCAGTCAAATTGAGGGTGCTCTAGTCAATACTGTGGTTTTGCCTTGTCAATGATCGGCGCATAGAAATGTTGCAGAGTGTAGCTAGTGTGCAGGTGGGAGAAGGCCACAAACACGTATATGCTACCACTGCTATTTTTATATATAATCATTGCTGATTAAAAAAATTTTTCGGGTGGCCGCCGGTCAGCTTACCGACGACGGGATCCCGGCAGCATACCGACGCCGGGATCCCGGCGGGGAGGGGCGAGTGCAGCAAGCCCCTTGCGGGCTTTCTGTGCTCGCCATGCTGCGGGCACGGGTTCTATTCCCACTCTATGGGTGTCGTCACTGTCGTGGACACCCACGAGTGGAAATAGTCCCTGTTGGTCGGCATGCTGACCATCGGGATAGTGAGGGGTCGGGATGGTGGAGGAGGTCATGTGACTGTCGGTCTCCCGACCGCCGGTCACATGAATACCACCCTTTTTTTTCATCACCTTCACAGTCTATAATGTTCCACAGCAGAAAAAGAAACTGAACAAAACAGAACAAACGGTCAGAGCAATGATGTCCATTATCGTGGAGCACCTGCAAGAGGCGGAAAGTGAGCTAAATTCCCAGGAAGATGCACGAATTGAGAGATATCTTGCGTCCAAAAAGGAAATGCATCAATCATTTATGATGCAGTTAATGGCCATGCATGATAGGCAGATGTCATTTTTTGAGTGCACGTTTGCACGTACTCTAGGGAATACCACACAAGCACAACAGCAAGACACAACCTACCCATAGCACCCATATGGTCCATACAACTATGAGCCTCCCTCAAATCCCACAACACAAATCCCGCAATATTCAGAATATCGGGTGTATAGACATTACAATTGCCTTAAATAAGGCCAGCTGTTGATAAAAATGTTTGTGTGTTAAGGTTTCTGTTTGCATTTTTCTATGTTATATTGTTACCTCAAAGATGTGCGGCAGTGGGATCCAAATATTGGGGTTACCCTGATACCTAGAAAGCCAAACGTGAGGGGATTTTTACAGAGTGTTCTGTTTGCACTTTACTCTTTTCTAATGTTACCTCAAGGATTTGCGGCAGTGGGATCCAAATATTGGGGTTACCCTGATACCTGCCAAACATTGGGGCAGGAGTCTTCAACCTGTGGACATCTAGCTTTTGTGGAAATACATAGCAAGGCATGCTGGGACATGTAGTGTTCTGTTTGCACTTCCATATTTTATATAGTTACCTCAGAAAATGTGTGGCAACTGTTTAAAAGCAAACATATACAACTAATAACTTATGAACAATTTTTATAACTGAGAAATTGTAGAAAACAAAGTAAACACAAAACTGTTTGCACACAAAAACTTGTCTGTCTTCTCTATCTACTGCAACATTGAGGGAAGATTGGCTGCAATGGTGGCCCTGTTGCACTCGCCACCTATGTCATGCCCCCCCACCAAGCCTGATGCATCATGTACAGTGATCCCCGCCCCATGATCATGCACATTCCACTCGGGGAGAAAGTTTTCCTTTTGTATCTCACATATGTTATGGAGAATGCAGCAGGCTGCTACTATATGTGGCATGATTTTCAAGTCCACATCATTCCTCTTCATGAGGCGGCGCCAGCGTCCTTTTAAACGCCCAAACACATTCTTTACTGCCATATGGGCCAAACTAAGGGCATGGGTGTGTGATATCTGTTTGGGAGATAACTGAACATGCTGGATGTAGCTCTTCATCAGCCAGCGCTGTAACGGGTATGCTGCATCACCAATGAGGTGGACCGGGATGTCCACACAATCTACAATCACCAATTTTTGTTAATAAAATATTATTATTCCAGGGGTAAAACATGAATATTGGTTAAATTTGGTAAATAATCTTACCTCTCTAGGGAAAATCCACCCACTGAGCTTGTCCTCAGCAATATTGTAAAGATCGGAGTTGGCGAGAACCCTCGCATCATGTGACCGTCCGGGCCACCCTATGAAGACATCTGTGAAACTAAAAATAAAGGTTTATTACAGTTTATGCATCATCAAAAAAAAAAACAAGCCTATTTCAAACACAATAATAAAACAATGCTTACCAGTATTTGTGGTCCACTACGGCTTGCAGGACAATGGAATGGACCCTTACAATTATAGTAGTCTGCTGGGTTGTCACGGGGTAGCGATGATGGGGATGTGGGTCCCATCTATGACACCAGCACACTGTGAGTTGCCACGCTTCTTAAATCCTTCTATAGTCTCATCTAGCCGCTGTCTTTGTGGCAAGGAAATAAAGCGATGGTACTGGGTATTCAGCAATGCCCACGTGATCTGGTAGACAATATTGCAGACCGTGCCAATCCCTACTCAAATAAACAGGAAATTGTGCGATATTCTCCAGGGGTAGCACACCACCAGAGAGCAGTCGCTAATCTCCTGCTCGGCTCCATGGGCTTTCGGAACCTGGTGGTCTGCTTGGTGATTGTGGGGGACAGTAGTTCCAAAATATAGTGAAATGTAGCACGGAACATCCTGAAATGTGCCATCCACTGCTCCTCCTGATAAGCTAAAATGGTCTGCATTAATGCTTCTCCATCATGGGCAAACGCAGGATTTACCGTGCGGGTTTTTTTATATATATATATATATATATATATATATATATATATATATATATATATATTCACAAACACAGACTGCACATACATAACACAACATACTTTAAAACAAACAAATACAGTGCACTGCACAGTGCACACATACCCGGAAGCTGCAGCAGCTCTCACTCACTGACAGATGCTGTAGGGAGACTGCTGGCAAGAGCTCCCTGCAGCAGTATCAAACACGATCGCGGCTTTTCTTGAGACGGAGATACAGCTGTCTTCGTCTCTAAAAAGCTAATTCAGTCCATTAGGAAGGGGGGGGGGGTTTCTGTGCAACCAGAAACCCCCCCTGCATGTGCTACTGTCCATGTCTGCTATCTCTCACCCACATTCTTCGGCTTGGTGTAGAGCTCATTCCTATGCATAGGTGTGCGCAGGGGGGGTGCCTGGTGCGCACAGGCACCCCCTAATGTCTGGCACCCCGATCTCACATGCCTGATGCAGCGATCGCCGAGCAGGCTGATTACTGTCCCCTCTGCGCTGCACCCTGTCAGGACTGCATTACTGACTGGACGCCTGGGTTAATCAAGGATGCCACCGCCCACCCGCCACATGCCCACCTCTCTCCTTCTATGCTATGCCAACGCCAAACACTGATGAGGAACAGCATGCAGCCAGCATTCCTCTTAGGAAGACAAATTCAATGCTGGCAGGCGGCCGGCAGCAGCATTGACGCGTCACTCATTTTTCCAGCAGCAGCAGTACTAGTCTGCGACTGTCAGTGTCAGTGAGTGACTGACTTGTAAGTAAGCTGCTGCATCTTGCAGGGGAAAGAGAGGGGCAGCCAGACCAGTCTGAAGAGGAGCAGAGTAATTGCAGTGAGTGCCATCAGGGGTGTTTGTTTGGTGCACACCACAACATCTGACAATGTATCTGCTTTATTAGGATTGGAACAAGGGTGGATATTTTATATTATGATGACCGTAAATAGATGGTGCTAGACACGCCCAAAAGGCGGTGCTAGACACACCCCTCCGACGGTGCACCCCCTAATAAAATGTGCTGCGCACGCCTATGTTCCTATGAGAGAAGTAACTGTGGCTGATATCAGCACTCTCCTCCTTTTCAAATAGTTGCGTCGAGAACTATCCCTCTCCGCAAAGAATTGTGCCCTCCACCTCCAGCAGTAGGTAGCACAAGGTGAGAAGCTGCAGAAAGCGGTTCTGAAGCAGATATAAGCAGAAAAAAACTGCAACAGTCTGCGACTCCATGCTAGACACAGCTGCTACTGCATCAGTCTCCATTGCTGTGATGCTGTGAGCAGGCCCCACCCCTCCCTTTCGTTCCTTTTCGTGACTTCATCTTGATGAGACAGTAAAAAGTAAATTTTTAATGACATCAATAGGCTTTTACAGAGCTTACCCAGGTTAAGTGGAAACAAATCCGACCCAGGAATAACCCGTGTCGAAGTGCAGTGGAAACGGTGAGGCTGACACGGGTTGTAGCCAGGTTAAAAAATCCCGGATCAGACTCGGTACTCAGGTGGAAAAGGGGTATAAGGCACACTCTCCCTATCCAGAACCTCCAATATTTTAAACATAAAAAATTGTACAAATTAGGAAAGGGGGAGTGGCCATGGGTAAAGGGGCATGGCCACTCCCCTTTTTCTATACTTTCAATGGAAGTTTGGAGAGCCGTAAATCGGTACAGGCCATAAAAAAAATTATCTGTACCTGCTAAAAAGGTACAGTTGGAGGGGGTGCCTATCTGGAACAGTCCTAATCTTGGAGCTCAATTCCGGCCCCCCAGCTTCACCAAGGCATAAACAAAGTAAAGACTACTTAGGACAGTGCTGGGCTTACCGATTGGCTCAGCTGTGCCTGTGAGGGTGACAGGATTGTGGGAGAGTAATCATATAAGTGTGGAGCATTACTGAGAGGGAAAGACCACCACTGATGACTCCCCATGTGCAGGCCTAGACAATGGTCCAGATCCTATTTCTTAGCAGGGAATTTTGGGAACTTGGTAGACAACTATGTGTGCCCCATGGCAACGGCATCCCTTGCGCCCACTATAACTCTACCCATGCTTACAATACACACTCAATTACTTGAAGTCATTAGGGGCTAACTCTACACTTTATTTAAAAATGGGTGACATTTAAATGATTAAAATGATAAAATGATTAAAGAGTAGTCTAGTGGAACACCTGTGCTATTAAATGTGTCATATTTATGTGTTCCTAAATACTGTATTATATATATTGTAAATGTTGATTTACTTACAGGACTAAAAGCAACACTTTAAAAATACATTCAATACACTTTAAAATGGAGCCGCTGCGGCCGCTGTAATCCTTAGCCTACATACTTTTTACACAGTTTGCGTACAAAGCCCCGTACCGTGTACGCACTTTGCGAACAAACGCCGTGATGGTCGTACAAAGTACACGCGGTGCGTACACACACAAAGACACGCCGTGAGCACTTTGCAGCTACACGTGTGACTAGATTACACTTATATAACACTAGCAGGGAAAGAGAGGCATGACACCAATTTGTATTTCAAAGACTATGTTGGGATCTGACCCACCAATGGTTCTTTACTAGCAGGGGGTTACAATAATAACAATACAATACAATACAATAAGAAAATGGCTACAGTCAATGGTAAATACGTTTGGTTTCACCTGCGCTTCCCGGTCCGGTCCTCAGTCATCAAGGTAGATGACCTTCAGAGATTGAGAGAGTGACCTGGCCTGCAGCTGGCTATTTATACATTTGTCCAAAACCTAACACAATGGAAACTGTAATCTCTTTGTCCATTGGACACAGGGATGGTCATTTACAGTACAGGAGAGGTCATAGGTCAGTTTGAATAGGTGGGCGATGTCTGGTCCAGGTTCAGTTGCAGATGTTATCCTCTGGGTTCCCGCCGCATATCAAGTGTACAGTAAATACAGTTAATATTTATATTCTGCTCCTGCGCATAACTATTCTCAGGAGCGTGCGATCTTCTGCAAACTAACACCGGAATATTGCTCTTAAAATACCCTACAGCTGGATACCAAACACCACCTTATAACCCAGTTCTGTCCCCTCCTATCCTGTAAAGGTGAATCCCTTTGTTCTTATACCATTTAAACAAGTGTAACTCGCTGGTGTGGTGCAGGGAGACTATGTGTCCATTGTACACTATTTGGATTAAATATGTAATGTGTTTTTATGGCTTTTCCATGCGATTACAAACACTACCGTAATTACTCATACCACGTGCTAATACGCAGGACCGCGGGAGCGACCATACGCAAATTGCGAATATGCGCACGCACGGTAGAACAAGTACGCGCACGTAGGCCATCTGTGTGTAGTTTGTACGTGACGTGTGTGCTGCAATATTTTTCGACTTCGACAGTCCACCCTTTGGCAGTCATCAATAACTGCCACTAACTAATCAATAAACAGAAAAATATTACCTATACAATATATACAAGTTTGGATGATCGATGGTGAGTGGTAAGTGGGAAATGGGTAACCTAGTGGGATAGTAAAAAGCATGTATGTATGAATCAATGTCTGAGGGGCATGTATCATCGTGCCGTATATGTTCTAAATAAGCTTTGAGGTATTGCGAAGTATACATTAAATCCTTCTCATCCCGTATTAAGGGTCTGTAAATGGGCAAACAAACACTACCGAGCTCTTTTCGGCTTCTTATTCCAACAAATGGGGAGCACATTTAGTTGATGATACATGGAGGGGGAACATATGTGGATGCTACTATATGCGTATAACACCTGTCGGCTATGTGTGCCATTAACTGGAGGTTGCAGAGATGAAGAGAAGACACATATATAAAAATACATTCACATAAACGTTGGGTAGGGCTGACGTCTTTTCTGGTTGGATGTTTCTGGGTAAGGGGGAAACAGAAAAATAGTGAAAGAAACAGGCCATGAAATTAATTTGCAATCCTTATCATAACACTGTCTCTATGGATGGATCATAAATCAAATCTGCTGCTGTAACAGCGCCCTCGCTCCTTAGACTCATCAAATTTGTGCTGTGCTTGCGCAGCGTTAGAATTCGAACACACCTAAATATCAGACCAATAATTATGACGACTCCCAGGATACGAAGGAGAAACTTCCCCACACTCATAATAACATTCTGTGCCCACTCTCCTAACCCTGAGAACCATTTGCGTGGGTTCAACCATGAGACCCAGCCGGTCAGTTCATTACCTACAGTTGCTAAGGTAAGGTTGTGCTTCCTCCTGAACTCCCACTTCAACTGTAAGATCTCGTTCATCTTCTGATCGATGATCTCCGTGGGGTCGTCAGTGCTGTTCGTAATATATGTACAGCACTTCACAACATATTGAGTTGCCAGGGTAACACAGTACCCACCTGTCACGGCTGTGACATAATTAAGAACCATCCTGTGCTGGATCAGTTCCTTCTTGTAGGCTTGTAACTCCCTTCCTGTATACCTGAAGGTGTCATCATACATCTCGGTGATATTGTCTATCAAGTTCGCTAGCGCATGGATGTACCTATAATTTATAGTTCCTCTGGCAGTACGTGTGATATCTAATGCGAGAAGGAACTGAATCCCGGTGGATTCATGGATCAAATCAGAGGCTGCGTGCTCTGCCCTATCTATGAGGTGTCTCTTGATGATGTGTTCATAGGGAGTATGAGAATAAGGAGTCTGAGCGCTGCGGTGAACGTCTTTCATTTTGTCGTGGGTTATGGTCATGACCTCTGGTAGTACTCTCCCAATATAACACAATCCCTCAGAGCTCGGAGTAAGCCACTTGTACGCTTTCCTCCCACATATGAAATAGGCATCGTCTGGGAGAACATAGGGGACAAAATGTAACATCACCATATTGCAAACTTTCCATCTAAAGAAACCAATCCCTAGTTCTATCATTTGCTCAGTACAAGTATCGGCTGGATGATATGGGCACAATACCCTGACGATACTTTTCCAACCCACATGGTCTTGCTTCCACGTGTATACCGGTACCAAAAATACTTTCCACTGTTGGCTAACTTGCGTACAAGTTCAGAGTCGATAGGAATCCTATCAGCTCTGTGTGAAAAGGTCATTGTCTGGTATTTCCACGTAACTTCCCAATTTCCTGGTTTTCGGTAATTGGAAATATTAAAACACAACAGGGACCTATCTACGTTGTACTGGTGGAGCTTCAAGCTAGGGGGCCTAGATAAATTGAATTTCTTGTCCACTAGTCTCCCACCCCGTAATTCGAGTACCTCATTTATTGCTGAAGGGTATGGTACTAATCCTGACTTACTCTGTCCTTGAGGTACTTGTGAGCACACCCAACATTCTGTCTGGTTTAAGACCTTACCCACTAATGAGTGGTAATCACTCAATGGATGTCGGTCCATGTTGATATTAATGTTGGACTGACATCTCTGGATGCACCCGTCTTCGACTATGTTCTCACAATTTTTACAAATACAATATTCATCAGACAATAACCCTTCACCTTGCCTCCGAGCTCCATGACTACCAGAGCGCTTACTGATACCAGCCTTTACTCGAGTGATGTGCTGCTCCTGAGATCCTACAAATTTGTACTCGCCATCAGAACCCATTCCAGATCCTTGCTCGACTTCTCTGGGACCCTCACCAAAACAAATTGTCCTGATCAAAAACAGAATTACTGGCAGAACCCGAAACGCAGTCTCTTGTGATAGATCCATTTCGTTAGGGGAAAGAAGGAAAATAAGAAGGAGAAAAGAAAGGAAAATGCAGGGGGGTGAAAAAAGAAAATGGTGCGACAACCGTCCTTTATCTTGTTGCTCTCCGCGCTCAGGTGCCGTTCAACAGTCCTGCCTCTCAACTTTCCCGGAACAAACACTCTAGTGATATGAGGTTCTTTTCACCTTGCTCTTTGTAACGAGTTTTCTCCGGGTCAGCGACCTTCCTGCAGTGGGACGAGTGGACCCAAGTCTCTCTTTCTGCGACCTTTAATGCTGTAGTGCTGGTTAACAAGACTTGGTATGGTCCTTCCCACCTGTCAATGAGGCAACCTGAGCGTAGAAAATTTAGTATCATCACATAATCCCCAGGCTCAATGTCATGATAATTACTGTTCGGTAGGTCAGGAATCACCAGCTTTAGATTTCTTTGTTGATTTCTCAGCTGCCGGCTCATCCTAACCAAATATTTCACATTTATTTCATTATTGCATTTCAAATCATCCTGGGGGTCTATCATTACATGAGGTTGTCGACCAAAAAGAATTTCAAAGGGTGATAAGTTAGGCGGAGACCTGGGAGTGGTTCTGATGCTGTACAACACTAATGGCAAAGCTTCTGGCCACAGCAATCCAGTTTCAGCCATCACTTTTCTCAGCTTGTTCTTAATAGTGCTGTTCACTCTCTCTACCTTCGCACTCGCCTGTGGTCGGTACGGAGTATGTAGCTTGTTATTAATTCCCATCAGTTTGCACATGACCTGAAAGACTTCACCTGTAAAATGGGTACCCCTATCACTTTCAATCATTCTAGGGATACCATATCTACACACAAATTCCTGCACAATTTTCTTTGCAGTGAACGTGGCAGTATTTGTGGCAGCAGGAAACGCTTCTACCCAGTTGGAAAAAACACATCGATACATACTAACACATATTTCAAATTCCTACAGGGTGGTAACTGTATGAAGTCGATTTGTATTAACTGAAAAGGTCCGTCTGTAGGAGGGATATGGGATGGCTCTGTTGGTATTGTCTTACCAATATTCTTCCTCAAGCAAGTAAAACATGTCATTGCTCTCTTACCTGCATGAGAAGAGAATCCTGGCGCACACCAGTAGGCTCTTACCAGCTTGCACATACGCTCTTTGCCCAGATGAGTCAGACCGTGTGCCGCCTCAGCTAGACTTGGAAGATATGCTCTGGGGGCCACTGGCTTACCGTGTCCACCTGTCCAAAGTCCTGAAGACTCCTGACCATACCCCTTCGACTTCCAGACTGCTATTTCCTGTAGAGAACACAAATTTTGCATTTCAATTAGCTGTTGTGTGTTGACCGTGTTAAATGTCATCAGTGATGTGATGTTCGTCTGTATGGGGGTGCTTGCTGCTGATTTTGCAGCTTTGTCTGCCCGGCTGTTACCAGGTGAGATTGGGTCTTGGTTGTAAGTGTGTACTTTGCACTTGATAACAGCCACTCTGTCTGGTTCCTGTATTGCTGTCAGAAGCCTTTTGATGTGTGACGCATGCGCTACAGGTGTGCCAGCTGCTATCATGAAATTTCTGAGGCGCCACAGGGCCCCAAAACCATGCACCACTCCAAAGGCGTATCTAGAGTCTGTGTATATATTAGCTGACTTACCTTTGGCCAATTCACATGCTCTGGTTAGGGCGACCAGCTCAGCAACTTGTGCTGAGTGCGGTGGGCTAAGGGGTTCAGCTTCTATGATACCTTCGTCATCTACAACTGCATATCCGGTGCACAAATCTCCTGATTCCGTCTGTCTGTGGCAACTACCGTCAGTGTAGAAGGTAAAGTCTACTCCTTCCAGTGGGTTGTCACTGATGTCAGGTCTCGCAGTGAAAGTTTGGTTCAGGTATTCCATACAATCATGCGTATGAGTATCTGCACTAAATCCTCCTTCACCATCGTTCTCATCCTCCACCCTTTGTGCATGACCAGGCACACTTGGCAAGTATGTTGCAGGATTTAGTGAGCTGCATCTCTTAATGGTGATGTTTACCGGGGCCATCAGTGATAATTCCCACTTTGTAAACCGAGCAGATGAGACATGTCTGGTTTGGGCAGAGTTTAGTAAGGCTGATACTGCATGAGGTGTATGGATGGTCAGGTCGTGTCCTAACACTACGTCCTCGCTTTTACTTACCAGCAAAGCTATCGCTGCAACACTTCGCAAACAAGTGGGGAGAGACCGCGCTACAGTGTCCAACTGTGCACTGAAGTAAGCTACCGGTCTGCTGGCATCACCATGTCTCTGTGTTAAGACTCCTGCCACGCACCCAGCACTTTCAGTACCGTACAATTCGAAGGGCTTCTCATAATCTGGCATACCTAATGCAGGTGCTTGTGATAGACACTGCTTGAGTCTCTCAAACGCCAGTTCGGACTCATCTGTGTGAGAGATCCGTTCCGGTTTGTTCGAAGAGACCATTTCTTGCAAAGCCAGTATAGAGAACCCTGGAATCCAGTTTCGACAGTACCCACACATTCCAAGGAAAGTGCGTATCTGTTGCTGAGTTTGTGGCAGTCATGTCGCGAATCGCCTGTATTCTATCAGCGGTGAGG
Organism: Pseudophryne corroboree; assembly: GCF_028390025.1. NCBI lineage: Eukaryota > Metazoa > Chordata > Amphibia > Anura > Myobatrachidae > Pseudophryne > Pseudophryne corroboree. Next base: position 266,287,272 of record NC_086453.1, on the reverse strand, counting down.
TGTCTAAGTCCTTGTGTCAAGCAGTGTCCCAAATATTTGACCCTGGTCCGGCACAACTGCAACTTATCCTTTGAAACCTTGTGTCCTGTATGGGAAAGATGAAACAGAAGCTGTTTCGTATCTTTCAAGGACGATTCGAGTGAGTCAGAACACAACAACAAGTCATTGACATACTGTATTAGCACTGATCCACTCTCAGGTTGAAAAGATTGTAAACAGTCATGCAAGGCCTGGGAGAAAATACTCAGGCTGTCAATGAAACCTTGGGGAAGACGAGTTCAGGTGTACTGTACTCCCCTGTACGTAAAGGCAAAGAGGTATTGGCTGTCAGGGTGAAGAGGGACAGAAAAGAAAGCAGAACAGAGGTCAATGACAGTGAAGAATTTTGCAGTAGAGGGAATTTGCATGAGGATGACAGCTGGATTGGGCACTACGGGGAATTGGCTCTCAACTATTTTGTTTATCCCCCTTAGATCCTGCACTAGCCTGTAACCCCTCCCCCCACTCTTTTTCACAGGAAAGATGGGACTATTGGCGGTGCTGGACGTCCTGACTAGGATGCCCTGCTGTAGCAGCTGCTCTATGACGGGGTACACTCCTAATTCTACCTCTGGCTTCAGAGGATATTGAGGGATTTTTGGAGCTATCCTGCCATCTTTTACTTGTACTGCTACTGGAGCTACATTCGCCATCAATCCAGTGTCCTGTCCATCTTTGGTCCAAAGGGAACCCGGTATTTGCAAGATCATTTCCTCTACCTTTGATGGACACGTGTCTATAACAGTAGAGTGCGACATTAGCCTTTGAGGGGTGTCTAGTATATCTTGCACTTCTTGAGCGTGGTTCTCAGGTATATCCAAGAAGACACCCTCGGGAGTACAGTATATGACACACCGCATTTTACACAATAAGTCTCTGCCGAGTAGATTAGTCGGAGCCGATGCAGCCAACAGGAAAGAATGTTTGGTTTACAAGGGCCCTATCGTAATCTCTGCAGGTCTACTCAAAGGGTATTGTTGCACTGTTCCTGTTACTCCCATTTCCGAAATCGTTTTACCCATGCTTTTTACACCTGATGTGGAATTCAACACTGATCTAGCCGCCCCTGTATCTACAAGGAAAGGTAATGGTACACCACCTACATCAACCATGATCTCAGGTTCACTACCAAGGCTAGCAATCAACTTCACTGGCTGCAGACTACAGGTGTGGCCCAACCCCTATTGTGTAGTGGGACCCTCCAGCAGCGCATTGGCAGCTACCATATGTTAAGGGGGTAGCTGTGAGTTTTCGGAGGCCTGCCAGTTTCTCCTTGGTGGGTACCTCCTTGTTTCCCCTCTATGTGGCTCATAATCTCTCCTATATGGTCCCTGATCCCAATTATGTGATTTGTAGTATGGCTCGTATTCAGGTCTAGGGGGTCTGTATACGTTATGTGTCCCTTTATTCCTACAGTCCCTTGCAAAATGTCCTTCCTTATTATAATAGAAGCATACTATTGACCGTGACTTACCATAGGGGTCCGGGGTTTTGGCTGATGTGGCTTTGCTGTAAGAGCCTGTATACTTACCGTCATCAGCTTATCTCTTTGTGACTGCCTGTGCTTACTGATGTTCCGATCATGCTCGACAGCGGACTCTCTCAACGCAGCCACCGAGATACCTCTCCAATTAGGTAGAGAGGTTTGTACCCTTGTCCTCAGTGCCTCCTTTAACCCGTCCATTAATACAGAAACAGCTGCCTCCCTGTGATGTGCATTATCCTTAATATCCTCGATCCCAGTGTATCTAGCTATTTCCTGCAGTGCTCGATGGAAATATTCAGATGCCATTTCACCTTCTTTTTGTCTTATGGAGAAGATTTTATTCCACTTAACAACAGTAGGGAAATACACTCCTAATTGCAAGTTGATTTGCCGTACATTCTCTTGATTGTATTCATCAGTGAGAGGTACTTCTGTGTCTAACTTACAATCCGTTATGAATTTCGTGATGTCAATATTTGAGGGTAGACACACTCGTAGCACTGTTCGCCAATCTTTATTTGTGGGCTCGTGGGCGTTACCTAACTCTTTAATGAACCTCTGGCATCCGACTAGATCTTTTCTGGGATCGGGGAATTCTGACATAATTGACCTTAACTCTGCCCGGGACCAGGGACAATGCATGGCAATGTTCCTGATGGGAGTCTCCCCCTGAGTGTCAGTTTTCCCGTTGGGAACTGCAATCACCCTGACAGGATTTAATTCAACTACGTCATTCTGGCTTGACTCTATAATGCGGGGAGCTATTGTCTATGCATAGTGTATGCTGCCGTACTTACCTGTGGACACAACCTCACTTATCCCTCTGCTAGGGGGCCTCGCTACTACTCTTGGTGGTTGGGCCGTGCCCACCTGGGTGTTCTGTATGGTGGCTGCTAGAGAGAGTGCCGATATCATGCTGGGCTCATCTTCCTGCTCACAATCCTGAGGAAAATTTAAGATGGGATACAACTGGCAAGGGTTAGGGTTAACACATTTATCTATCACTTTCCTATCTTTTACTGATGCACCATTGCTTGTAGCCAGCTTCTCCCCATCAATATATGGTGGTGGTGGTGGTGGTGCGCTCGCAATCACTTTCCTGCTAGATTTGGAACTTGCTGTGCAAGCCAGTTCCTTCTGCATCTCCCCCTCTTGCTGCCACAGGTTTAAACAATTTGTATGTCTGACCCTTTGTTTACTGAATTTTATCAGACATACTTTAATCCTTATGTTCTGTAACACCTCTGATTCCCATCTTTGGGAATGGGGCCCTATCTTCCGCAGTCATACGTACCCACTCATTACAAAAAGCCTCCGTGTGTGAACCATATTTTTCACACATTATAAACCTTGCTGACCCTCTCGGCTGCAATTCTGACCTTCTCGATCCCAACTCTTCAGCCTGAACCCTAGCTACCAAACGCCCACTGCTTGTGCAATTGGATCCCATCGCGGACTTTTTGCCAATAAACACAATCCCCAATGCACACCGCAAATAGACGGTGAAAGACACCTAGCTCTTTCACTCGCTCCTTCTCTGCTGACGTACCACGACTCACTCCAATAGTATCCACCGCGTACCCAGTGAGGCCCTAACTGGCTTCTATTCACTGGAAGTTTTAGGAATAACTTACCTTTTCCAGTGGATATCCACCGTTGAAGATTTTCCTGAGAGAGACCAGCAAAAACGTCCCTTTTTGACTTACACAAATCACGCTTGCTTATGCTCTACACAGCGCTAATGATACCGTGATTTTACGCAAAAGCTCGTAAAAGGGGTATCAAGTTACGCTATGTATCGCACCCACAAACATGCGGTCCAATCGCACAGCGTATAGGTACTTGTTACCTATCCGCCCTACGACCACTGGAATCGAATCACAAGCTGTGAAACCTCAGCCGGAGCGTAATACAAAACCTTTAAACTTCAATTCACAATTTTTATACTTCTGCACAATGCACAATCCTACATCACACTCCTCTACAAATCACCTCACGATTTGCGTATTACCTTTATTAACGTAAGTCAGCCGCCTCACGCCACCAAGTCTCCACTCACTTGGTGTACCCACGGGACCCGAATTTCCAGGGTTCAAATCCTCTCACTCCACTTTCACTCACTCAAATACACCTTATTTTTCTTTTCTGTACAGAAAATCTTTTACTCCCTTTAGGTCAGTAGCTTTATTCCAGAGGTGCTCACAGTTTTTAAACTAAATTTTAGAGTAACCTGCTTTTGAAATCAGATAGTTATGTGCTATTGTATTAAATGTATACTATCCCGCCTTTAATTGAAGAAATATCATGTAATTTGTACTTAGGCCCTCATTCCGAGTTGTTCGCTCGCTAGCTGCTTTTAGCAGCATTGCACACGCTAAGCCGCCGCCCTCTGGGAGTGTATCTTAGCTTAGCAGAATTGCAAACTAAAGATTAGCATATTTGCGAATAGAAAATTCTTAGCAGTTTCTGAGTAGCTCCAGACTTACTCAGCCATTGCGATCAGTTCAATCAGTTTCATTCCTGGTTTGACGTCACAAACACACCCAGCGTTCGCCCAGACACTCCCCCGCTTCTTCAGACACTCCCGCATTTTTCCCAGAAACGCCAGCGTTTTTTTGCACACGCCCAGAAAACGGCCAGTTTCCGCCCAGAAACACTTACTTCTTGTCAATCACACTCCAATCACCAGAACGATGAAAAATCCTCGTTATGCCGTGAGTAAAATACCTTACTTTTGTGTAAAATAACTAAGCGCATGCGCTCTGCGAACCTTGCGCATGCGCAGTATGCGACTAATCGCAATATAGAGAAAATCGGCAACGAGCGAACAACTCGGAATGACCACCTTAGTGTCCGTATTCCTACGCAACCTTGCGTAAACACGCGACCAGCGTGTCTTTTACGCCACGATCGCTCTCCTGTACTTTGTCCGGACCACGTGTACAAACATACGTCCGCAATAAAACAAATCACACAATCTCTATAAATGTGAGCAATACAAACTATAATCGCCCACAAACACAACCCACACTTGTTCCGTGTAAACCCTTTATAACTAGGCCAGAACTGCGTTTTGTGTTTTTATAATTACTCCCTTAAATACATTTACTTTGAATTTTCTATATAGCAAACAAATGTATCTGATTTCACACAGGTTTTGAAATGACTAATAACCTATGGCAACACTATGTGGGGGGAGTATGCAAAATATTGGTACGCTTTGTTACGCTTTTGGCGCCAAAAAAATTACACAGATTTTTTTAAATAGCTTTTTTCCTGTTTACCTACGGGTTCTATCAGCACCTCTGCAGACCAGACAGAGCAGACGCAATCTAACAGCACACAAATAGGGTTTTTAGAACATCCACCAACCAGGAAAAGGTTTAACGTAGATATCTTTCCACCCTTTGCTGATAGATGAAAGTCTGCTATGACCTGCTAGCATGTGAAAACCGGATCGAGTTCCCATTGTAAATGTTGATTTACTTACAGGACTAAAAGCAACACTTTAAAAATACATTCAATACACTTTAAAATGGAGCCGCTGCGGCCGCTGTAATCAATCCTTAGCCTACGTACTTTTTACACAGTTTGCGTACAAAGCCCCGTACCGTACAAACGCCGTGATGGTCGTACAAAGTACACACACAAAGACACGCCGTGAGCACTTTGCAGCTACACGTGTGACTAGATTACACTTATATAACACTAGCAGGGAAAGAGAGACACAACACCAATTTGTATTTCAAAGGCTATGTTGGGATCTGACCCACCAACGGTTCTTTACTAGCAGGGGGTTACAATAATAACAATACAATACAATAAGAAATTGGCTACAGTCAATGGTACATACGTTTGGTTTCGCCTGCGCTTCCCGATCCGGTCCTCAGTCATCAAGGTAGATGACCTTCAGAAATTGAGAGAGTGACCTGGCCTGCAGGTGGCTATTTACACATTTGTCCAAAACCTAACACAATGGAAACTGTAATCTCTTTGTCCATTGGACACAGGGGGGTAAATTTACTAAGGTGGGAGTTTTTTAGAACTGGTGATGTTGCCCATAGCAACCAATCAGATTCTACTTATCATTTGTCTAGCTGCTTCTAGAAGATAATAGATACAATCTGATTGGTTGCCATGGGCAACATCACCAGTTCTAAAAATCTCCCACCTTAGTAAATTTACCCCAGGGATATTCATTTACAGTACAGGAGAGGTCATAGGTCAGTTTGAATAGGTGGGCGATGTCTGGTCCAGGAGCCTTAATTGTTTTCTGTAACAGAATAGCGCTTATGGTTAATCATAGCAAGATGGTTTATGCAATGGTATTGTCATTACAGATTATTTTACTTGCAGATGTTCATGTTCCACGATCTATATGTATCATGTTTATGCGTTAATATTGAAGTATTTACACTGTATGAGCCAGTTGTTATGAACATGCAGGTGATGGAGTCTATTTTCCACACATCTATTTTTTGTTTATTGGTTTCTATGGCAGCCAGGAGTCCTGCGGGGTGAGCGTTCACAGCGTCACGTGTGAAGCAGTGACGTCATCTATCCCCGACCCGACCCTGTGGCCAGAAACGGAGTGCACTTGTTTGAGGTGAAGGTATATAAGGTATGTCTTTTGTTTTGTCTCATTTGTTCTGAAGAAAGTTAATACAACTGACACGTCAACAGCAGTTTGTCTCTGCAGTCGTTATTATATTGAAGTCCCGAGTGAGTGCCGCCCATTGTTTTTGCTACATAGACCGCACGGTCATAGGAGGGCACCCGGGCATTCCATAAGGTGGGATTGAGTGCCGAAATACTGCATTCATATATATATATATATATATATATATATATATTGCATATGGACTAATGGCTGGTAGCTGCTGCAAAGCTTCTTATGAAGCGAATACCTAGACATTGATACATATATAAAATTATACACCTAAACACATACACACCGGCATACATACATACACTCACTCACTCACTCACTCCATACACTCACTCACATATATACATATAGCCAGACACCTGTATACATACATATATATATATATATATATATATATATATATATATATATAGAGTCACACATATATACACACAGTGACACACAAGCACACATACAGATGTGTATGTGACCCGGCAAATTCCTGGGTCACATGTCTGAAAGCGGCATAACCCTCCCCACGTCCTACAAGTAATACCGCACCGAACTTCAAATTGCTGCAATACATTTATATGTGTGTATATACTGTATATACACACACATTACATAAAATACACACACACACATATATATATATATATATATATATACACACACATACATACACACACAAAATAGTATACAATTATTATTAATAGAAAATTATACTTACCTGCCATGTTTCAGACTATGATGCGCTGTTCATGGTCTTGCTTCTGTTGGTCTGCGCCTCTTCCAATGCCAGCCGCTAGCCATGGAGGGGGAGAGTAGGCATAGGCACGCATGGGGAGGTAGCAGAGAAACAGATGGGGAATGGTATGGAGGCACACGGGGGAGGGGGGGGGGGCAGAGGTTCTCAATGGATAGTGAGCAGAGGCACGGGAGGAGTATCAGAGACACAGATAGAGGGGACAGAGACATGGATAGGGAACATGTCAAATATATATAGACTGTACAGTATATAGGAAAGTGAGCAGAGGCACTGATGGGAAAGGGACTGAGGCATAGAAGGGGAGGGGCAGAGAAAGATGTTCACATGAGGTGAGGAGCAGATGCACACGAGGATATAGGGAAAGAGGCGCACACATGGGGATATAGGAAAAGAGGCAGACATGGGGATATAGGGAAAGAGGCACATATGGGGATATAGGAAAAGAGGCACACATGGGGTGGGTAGGGGCAGAGGCAGACATGGGGATATAGGGAAAGAGGCACATATGGGTACATTGGAGAAAGAGGCATACCTGGGGATACAGGGGAGAGAGGCACAGCTGGATAACTTCTGATGGCCTCTCTAGCTCAGCCTCAGTTAGAGGAAGCAGGGGAAGAACGGAGGAGCAGCAGGAGACCTGGGGGCGGGGCAACATGCAGAGAGGACAGAGGAGTGAAGAGGGGAAGCTGAGCTGCTGGGAGATTTAAGTTATTCCTCTGGCCTGTGCTGTACTTCCTGTAGTTCCCCCCCCCCCCCTTTTCTTCACTTATCCCCCTTCAGCTGTACCTGCCATCTGCCTCTTCAATGCCCAGCCCCTCTGCTGGCTGATTTAGTAATCAGCTGCTCTCCTCCTGCCCCACATAGTACTGCCGCTGTCTGTCTCTGAAGTGAGGGGAGAGAAGACCTGGTCATGGAGATCGCGCTGAAACTGCTCCGTCCTGCACTGCCTAAGTGTGCCGCTGCCTGTCAGCTGTTTCACAGGCGCAGCAAGCAGCAGAGTTCCCCACTCTGCGTTGCTGCGCTTGTCAAACAGCTGACAGGCAGCGGCACACTTAGGCAGTGCAGGACGGAGCAGTTTCAGCGTGATCTCCATGACCAGGTCTTCTCTCCCCTCACTTCAGAGACAGACAGCGGCAGTGCTATGTGGGGCTGGAGCCTCACTCATCGCGGACAGCGCTTAACGGGTAGCGCCAGCTCTGGTTAGGGAGGACTCGGCGCCCCCTCCAATCCGGCGCCCAGGTCGCCTGCCCCCCCCCCCCCCCCTAGTTGCGGCCCTGGTAAGAACTTACCGTTGATAATGGTATTTCTCCTAAGTCCACAGGTTCCACAGGATAACAATGAGATATGATGGAGCAACAGTGGATTGGCATCAAACGATCAAAAGCTTTCTGGCTTCCCAGGATGCAACTGGCCCGTCCATATATCCCGCCCACTGGCTCAGGCAAATCAGTTGTATTCCAGAGCACAAGGCAGGAGCATTATGTAGATCCCTAATCAGGCGAGAAGAACACACATACACACCCTTCCGTACAAGAATGAAGAGGTAAGTGAATAAAAGGATCCTCAAATCAGGTGCGTCAGGGTGGGATCCCTGTGGACTTAGGAGAAATTCCGTTATCAACGGTAAGTTCTTACCATAACGTATATTTCTCCGGCAGGGTCCACAGGTTATCCACAGGATAATAATGGGAATTCCCAAAGCAATTTAGTGGTGGGGACGCCCCTGATTGGACAGGAGAAACTTACGCCCGAATTCAACGTCATGAGAGGCAAAAGTATCCAAGGCATAATGTCTTATGAATGTGTTAATGGAAGACCATGTGGCTGCCTTACATATCTGTTCTGCTAAAGCACCATGTTGTGCTGCCTATGAAGGACCTACCTTACGAGTAGAGTGAGCAGAGACAATAGCCGGAAAAGGGAGATCAGCTTGAGAATATGCTTCTGAAATCGTCATTCAAAGCCATCTTGCCAGCGTCTGTTTAGTAGTAGGCCATCCTCTCTTGTGAAATCCATAGAGAATGAAGAGAGAATCTGTTTTTCTGATGGCACTGGTACGATCCACGTAGATCCTTAATGCCCGGACTACGTCCAGCGACGCATCTCCCGCAGAAAGTCCCAATACCTGAAAAGCCGGGACTTCATTAAGGTGGAATTTAGACACCACCTTCGGTAGATACCCAGACCTAGTTCTGAGAATTGCTTTATCTGGATAAAAAATCAAAAATGGGGTACGACATGACAGCGCTCCTAAATCTGATACTCTTCTAGCTGATGCCATAGTCAGTAGAAAAAGTACTTTTGCTATCAACCATTTAAGATCCACCTTGTTTAGTGGTTCAAATGGTGCAACTTGAAGGGCTTTCAGGACTAAACATAAGTCCCACGGTACTGTAGGCGGAATAAAGGGAGGTTGAATGGGCAGCATTCCCTGGAAGAAAGTACACAGTCATTGCCGATACCTGCACTCTCAAGGAAGCCACCTTCAAACCTTTATCCATTCCTGCCTGAAGGAATGCTAGGACCCCGGAAACTCTAAAAGATTTCGGGTCCATACCACCTTCACTGCACCAATAAATATAGGCCTGCCATATTCGGTGATAAATACGAGCTGAGGAGGGTTTCCTTGCTCTGAGCATTGGGGGTCATTCCGACCCGATCGCTCACTGCAGTTTATCGCAGCGCAGCGATCGGGTCAGATCTACGCATGAGCCGGCGCCACAGTGCGCCGACGCATGCTGGGCGGCCAAAGGCCGTTGTAGTGTAGCGATCGCCTCTGCCTGATTGACCGGCAGAGGCGGTCGCTGGGCGGGAGGGGGCTGGATGGTGGTGTTAAGCCGCCGTTTAGGGGGTGCGGTCCGGCCAACGCAGGCGTGGCCAGACCATTGGGGGCCGCGGCAGCTGCGTGACGTCACATTCAGCCGCTGCGATCCGGGCAGCGAGGAGGTTCTCCCGGCCAGCCGCAGGAACTGCACTGGCCGGGAGTTACTCCTGAAATGCAAAAGCATCGCCGCTGTGCAATGCTTTTGCATTTCTGCGGGGGCGGCCGGCACTGACATGCGGGGCGGACAAGCCCTGTGCTGGGCATCCCCCCGCATGTCTGAGTGCCTGATCGTAGCTCTGCTAAATTAAGCACAGCTACGATCAACTAGGAATGACCCCCATTGTTTGAATTACCTGTTTAGAGAATCCTTTTGACTTTGGGATAGAGGTTTCAAGAGTCACACCGTCAAAGACAGTCGATCCAGATGTCTGTGATAACAGGGACCCTGCATCAGTAGATCTGGACGTTGAGGGAGCAGAAGTGGAGCATCCATCGTCATTATCTGCTGATCTGTGTACCAATGCCTTCTGGGCCAAGCCGGAGCTATTAGAATCACAGCACCCTTTGCTTGCTTTATTTTTCTCACCACCCTGGGTAACAGGGTGATCAGAGGAAACAGATAAGCGAGATGAAAGTCCCATCTCGCCGACAAGGCGTCCACAAAGATCGCTCCGGGATCCTTTGTTCTTGACCCGTATGCGGGCACTTTTTTGTTCAGATGGGATGCCATGAGATCTATCTCTGGCAACCCCCATTTGTCTACTAGAGTCTGAAAGACCTCCGGGTGTAGAGCCCATTCGCTTGCTTGAATGGTGTGTCGACTGAGAAAGTCTGCTTCCCAGTTTAGGACTCCTGGAACGAATACTGCGGACAAGGCTGGAAGATGGAGTTCTGCCCACTTTAGTATGTGACATACCTCCTTCATTGCTTTTTGGCTGCAAGTTCCTCCCTGATGGTTGAGGTACGCTACTGCCGTTGCATTGTCCGAGCAGATCTGGACTGGTTTTCCTTAAAGAATGTCCTTTGCCTGACTCAGTGCCATGTATATGGCCCGAAGTTCTAACAGGTTTATTGGCAGGCAACTTTCTTCTATGGTTCATTGTCCCTGGAACCATAATTTTCCGGACACTGCTCCCCAGCCCTGAAGACTGGCATCTGTTGTCAGGACCTCCCAATCTGATATCCAAAAGGGTCTTCCCTTGTCTAGATGGGATGTCTGTAGCCACCAGGCTGATGACTTTCTTACCTTTACTGGAAGTACCATAGTCTGTTTCTTTATTGTCTGATGTACTCCATTCCATCTGGCCAGAATCAGATGCTGCAGAAGTCGTGAGTGGAATTGTGCATACTCCACCATGTCGAATGTTGACACCATCTAACCCATCACTCGCATTGCTGCGTGAATGGATACCTTTTGACTGTGTAACAAGTCCTGAATCTTTGACTGTACCTTGGATATCTTGTTTCGAGGTAAAATTACTTTCTGCAGACCTGAATCCAGTACAGCCCCCAAGTGAGTCATCCATTGTGAAGGCACCAGAGATGATTTTGACCAATTTATGAGCAACCCGTGTCTCTGCAGACATGTTATTGTCTGGTGGAGATGGCACAGGAGCAATTCCTGTGATTGTGCCAGGATTAAAAGGTCATCGAGGTATGGAAAAATTCTTATCCCCTGCTTGCAGAGATAAGCTGCCATAACCACCATAATCTTGGTAAATACTCTGGGGGCTGTGGCTAACCCAAAGGGTAGGGCCTGGAACTGAAAATGCTGCTGGAGGATGGCGAACCTGAGATAACCCTGATGGGACAGTGCTATAGGAACATGTAGGTAAGCATCCTGAATATCCAAGGATACCATATAATCCCCTGGTTCCATGGCCAAAACTATGGAGCGTAACGTCTCCATGTGGAACCTCGGTACCCAAATATTTTTGTTTAGCATTTTGAGATTGAGAATGGGCCGAAATTACCCATTTGGCTTCTGAACCAAAAACAGGTTGGAGTAAAAACCCTGTCCTCGTTGTGCAGGGGGTACTGGAATAGCTACTCCTGACTGAAGCAATTTCTGAACTGCTTCTTGCAAAGCCCTGGCCTTCATCTCTACCCGAGATGGGTTGGTGCAGAAGAACCTTCGAGGAGGATGCTTCTTGAAGGGAAAAACATAACCTAGAGATACCGCTTCTTGCACCCAGGCATCTGTTGTAGACTGTTGCCAGATCTATGCAAACTGAAGAAGTCGGCCCCATACCCTGGGGTCCCCCAGGACGAGGCCTGCACCATCAGTCTGATGCTTATCTTCTGGTTTAGAAGCTGGCCCTCTGGTAGCCCAATGCTTTTTTGACTTATCAAATTTACTGTATTGGGGCTGCTTACGATCACTTTTTCCCTTTGCTTTTCCTTGAGACCGAAAAGGGACGGAAAACTGGACCCCTAGGTTTGGGGGTTATACAGTATGTGGAAGGAAACTTGACCTTCTTGGAGTCTGATTCTGACTCCAGAATATCTGTCAATTCTTTACCAAACAGAATATTTCCAGAAAAGGGCAAAGATTTCAAAACCTTCTTGGATTCTGAATCAGCTTTCCACGTACGTAACCAAACTGCTCTGCGAGCAGCAACTGTTAAGGCTAATGCCCTAGAAGCAATAGTACCCATATCTAATGCAGCGTCTTCCAAGAATACTGCAGCCTGTTTAATATGAGCTATATAGGATTTTTGCTCTCTAGAAACTGATGAAAAATCATCTTCCAATGCATCAGGCAAGCAAGCCACTGCCTTTGCCATCCAAGCTGAAGCCATGGCTGGCCTTATGACTGCTCCAGACAGGGAAAATATGGTTTTTAGAAAACCATCCACTCTCCTTTACGTGACATCATTTAATGACGTTGACGGCAAAGGCAATATAGATTTTCGCACTAGTCGAATCACATGCGTATCTACTTTAGGAGCCACTTCCCTTTTTAAACAGTCCCCGGCTGGAAAAGGATAATTGGAATCCCATTTTTTGGGAATTCTATATTTTTTATTGGGTGTTGCCCAAGCCTCTTCCATGATTTCCGTCAGCTGGTCTGACCCTGGAAACTCAGTCTTAACTGTTTTGGGACGTTTAAACAGAGGTGCCGTGGTTTTTAACACAGGCTCTGCTGAATCTTCTAAGGATAGAATGGCCTTCATAGCTCTAATTTACTCATCTACATCCACTGAGCTGAGACCTTCTTCCACACCTCTTCGTATGTCGAAGTAGAGTAAACTGAGCTTTCATCTTCCGTTGAATCGTCATGTGTAGTATGTGAAGGTGAAGATTTACTTACCATCGGTTTATCAGCTTGTTTCATTTGAGAAGCTGCTGGGGGAAATGATATACCGTAGGTAAGGAGCTGCATGTATGGGTACCCCATTCCTGGTACCGAAGCTGTAGGAATTATCCGTTCAGCTATACTGGACAAAATCTGTGCAAACTTAGTCCAAGGTGGATCCATCTGTACCTGTCGTTGTACAGGTATCTGCCTTGTATTCTGCTGAAAAGCAATTTGCCCATAAACCATCCTGAACCAGATCCTGAGAGGATAATACAGTTTTGCAAGACAAACATGATATGAGTGTTGGTATTACTGTAAGAGTACCTACGTCACCTTTGCCACTCTTAGACATGATAAATAATCAGCACTTTCACAGTGTACTACCCAATTTGTGACTGTAATCACTTTAACCTTCTAAAGTGATAGCAATCTGACCCTACCCATGCACCAGCATTGAGGATCAGAAGAAACAACTGACAAACATATATTAAAGTCAGCAATCACACTAGCAGTCAGTCACATGTTATATATTAGTCATATGAGCACATCATTAACTACAAACACTTTTTTAAGTATGTAGGCAAACATTTACTGAATCATGTATAAACAGATCTAACGTATTCAGATGCAATGCGAAGAAAACCACAGTAAATACAACCAGACTCATATGCAGTAGGCACTTATCTTAACTATTCATACTGAAAAAGTAGATAGAAATTTAGTGCTGTATAACCCTTACTCATTAGAGTGGGATACAGGGAGACTCACCTCACTTCCAAGATCGATCAATACGTTAGCGAACGCTGAGATGATCCAGACGCTACTAGTGTACACTGCCACTCCAGGCACCTATAGTGAACACAGACGCTTAGTGAACACAGACGCACCGGTCACACAGCCGCCTATGCTGCGACTGGGTCTCCTCACGGTAGCATTCAGTGAACACAGACGTAGCGATCACACAGCCCCCTATGCTGCGTCCGGGTCTCTCGTGGTAGCGCTCAGTGAACACCGACGCAGTGGCCTGCGTCTGAGACGGAAGCGAGGAAACAGTTCATGGCGGGAGACTCGGCGGAAACTGGTCATAAACCAGGGGGAGGGGCGACCAGGAGAGCGTCTGACTCCTCCTGCTGACATCAACCCTAGGGATCGCAGCCTCATGCTATTCCTGGTGACTAAGATCCCTAAGGCCTAGCGCTGGAGGAGCACCCGTGGTGGCAGCCGCGTCAGCTACTGTTTGGTAGTCTCCTCCCAATACAGTGCGGCTGTGTCCGTATTCCATCTACTAAACGGAACTGATGCCTTACCTTCTCTCCGTGCACCGGCCACAGCCTGGTAACGTCTGCTGGACCTGCTAGTACATCCAACACAGACGCCCGCCGAAACAGCACTATACTCATGGGTAAGCGTGGTCACGACCTGGCAGAGAGTTGTTGGAGCGACTCTTTCCAAGCATATAAGACGCTGTTTAGAAAGATCACTCAAAAACTAGTAAGACTATTAAAAATAACATACGAAAGCTTAGAGCTGCTAAAGCAGAGCAGCCCTCTGACCATGGTCCGGCTCCTGCCGAACCAAACAAAAAACTGATTTGCCTGAGCCAGTGAGCGGGATATATGGACGGGCCCGTTGCATCCTGGGAGGCCAGAAAGCTTTTGATCGTTTGGTGCCAATCCGCTGTTGCTCCATCATATCCCATTGTTATCCTGTGGACCCTGACAGAGAATATATATATATATATATATATATATATATATATATTTATTATTAATCTTACACGGATGTATAGATCCTAAAGGGTACCTGTGGCTTATGCATGGTACACTTGCACTTTATCAAACAATTTCTTTGTTAATGAGAGAGAATGGTGTTGCTGTAATATAGAGTCAATATTTTACTTCTGGCTCTTGTAAAACCATAAACTAACTGTATTCCAAGATGATGGATTTCATACAAATGATTCTGAGGAACTCTTCAATTACAGAGTGTACTTTCACTGAGGTAACTGAATTAGGTGGACACAATGATAACCATGTCTTTTCCTGTAGGAACATCTTGTATAGCATTGTATTTGTATCTCCTATTCAGCTTGACAGAAGAGTGTTCTGATCTACAGATGCAGCTAAAGGTGATATTGTTCCTTAGTTATTATCTCGCCCATAGCACTACTGTATTAAACAATGAGCGTTTTGTTTCCGCGCTGTAAGGAGTACAACCTGAAATAAGCGACAGTGTTGTGAGCAGGTGCTGAGGGGGAATCGTGTGCGCAGTTGGAATAATGCCAGTTGCCTGGCTGTCTTTAACCACTTAACTGACAAATGTTTTTTGTTTTTTTACAAAACCGGCTCAGATATTGTCGTTTTTTTTTATTATGAGTGAAGTAGGTGAAAAACATGTATTTAAACATACCCAAAATTATTTTATTTACCAAAAATATATAAATTTTTTATATTTTTAAAAACCCCTTTTTTTCCAAACATCTGAAACATCGCGGCAATCACGGCTTTCATTTTCCCAGCAGTGTAGCCACCAGGTACACACTGGTGGGATTCATTTACATTTCCCCAGTGGCTGTTAGTGTCTGCAGCCACCAGGTAGAGGGTTCTGCTGTGCTGACCGGTGACCTGAGACGGAGTGGCAGCTGCAGGCATATTCTCTTCCCTGCAGCTGCACACGCGGTCTATCTGACTGATTGGATCATGTGCGACCTTGATCAGATAAGGCACTTGCTGGTGTGGTCGCATGTGATGCGACCATGACAAGCAAGTGGTTAAACCCCCAACTGTATTTCCTGAATTTTGTACAATCATGGCTTTGCCTGTCCATGGCAGGTAGTGACATAGAAGGTGATAGAAATACACTGAAGAGATGCACAGACATACAGATATACAGATGGTATTGGAGGTTTAAGTTGACGTTTAATTTTTCACATCTCCAGTTTTATTATAGACACATAAACTCAGGACTGTCTCAGGTACGGATACAGCTGACCCTTGCCCCCAGTGGGTCCTTACAGCAGCCTGGGTCTGGGTAATTAGTACCTAACCCTGCATAACTACATACCAAAACCATGTACACAGTTACATGCCTTTTTATTAGTGTATATGGCTTTTAGAGCCATATCCATTTCTAACAGGTGCACACACAAAAAGTAACATACAGCATACTTGCCGACTTTTCTTGTCTCATCTCCGGGAGCTACTTTTTATATGTTTTAGGGGTAAATGTATTATAGTGGCACGGATCATGCCGCTATAAAACTTCCTGCTTCGCCTCATTAACGGAAGGGACATCGACACCTTATTAACACCTTGTCTACCGGTGCTGTCCCCCGAACACACAGCGCTTCAGCTCAGTGCTGAAGCGCTGTGTCTCCCTGTCCCGGCCGGCTCTCGCTACTCACACGAGATCCCCTGCGCACTCCGGAGCAGGCACCCGCCACAGCCAAAGACAGCTGTCCCTGCTGTGGTGTGTGGGCATCGCCACCTACAGCTGTCAAAATGGACAGCTGACCGGCAATGCTGACCGTTCATACATTGCCCTCACATATTGACCTGCTATCTTTAAGATAGCAGCACCGATATGGAGAGGGGTGCATAGCGCCAATGTCACTGTGCACTCTTCGCAGCCATCATACATGCGGGAGAAGCGGTATAGCGCACATATTGTGGTGCGGATAACGCTTCTCTCCCATAGCACCCATTCTTACATTTACCCCTTAGTGCCAAACTCTAGCCCACACACCATAACCCAGTGGTAACGATGCAGCATCCCCCAGATGGACGAAAATGGAAACGCTTTACTTCTTTTTCGCAACCGATAGGACACTGATATCCAGATGACTAGTATCCGTGGCTGCTAAAGTAGTATACCTCAATAAATCTTTTTGCATCGAAAGGAGAGAGATATTGGAAACTCAACTATTTTAAACCCTTATTGGATAATTAACTGATCATGGAGTTCCCATCCACGGTTCTCAAGGTACACCAACATCCAAAATTTAAAGATAATCGTACTTGAGCACAGATGACTTTGATTTAAGCATCTGTGCTCAAGCATGGATATCACTAAAACCTGGAATGTTACTGTACCTCGAGCACAGAGATTGGGAAACACTGACCTATAATATGAAACATAGAGTTTGACGGCAGATAAGAACCACTTGGGCCATCTAGTCTGCCCTTTTTTTAACCATATTTTTACCTCAAACCTTGGGGTATATTTACTAAGGTTTGAGGGGTTTTTTTTAAGAAGTGGAGATGTTGCCCATAGCAACCAATCAGATTCCACTTAACATTTATCTAGCTGCTTCTAGTAGATAATAGCTAGAATCTAATTGGTTGCTATGGGCAACATCTCCACTTCTAAATAAAAAACCTCACACCTTAGTAAATAAACACCCTTATTTGATCCTTAAGTCTATCCTATGCATGTTTAAATTGATCTTAACCTCTACCACCTCTGATGGGAGGCTATTCCACTTGTCCACTACCCTTTCTGTGAAGTAATTTTTCATAAAATTTCCCCTGAACCTACATAGCTCTGGCTTCCATGCATGTCCTAGTGTTCTATTACTTGTCTTCATTTTTCCCTCCTGAACTTTGTTAAAACCCTTGATATATTTGAAAATTTCTATCATGTTCCCCCTTTCCCTCCTCTGCTCCAAACTATACATATTAAGACGTTTTAGTCTTTCTGGGTATGTTTTCTGATGTAGGCCATGCACCATTTTAGTTGCTCTTCTTTGTACAGTCTCTAATGTATTAATATCCTTCTGAAGTTATGGCCTCCAGAATAGAATACAGTATTCTAGATGAGGCCGTACCAATGACCTATACAGTGGCAATATTACATTTCCCTCCTATGAATACACTCCATTTACTACAACTCTGTTTTCTATCCTGCAACCAAGATCTTATCCATTCAACCATTTAAAGGTAAGTATACACGCACCGATGCAGGCTAACGGCTGATACAGACTAGATTGTGCCCGGAGGCATGTAGTCAGTATCAGCCCCGCCTGCACACACTATATTTTCTTGCAATGCTGATCCCGCGGGACCACGCATCAGCATCGCAAGTGCATACACACGGTGCAATATAGACTATATAGTCCATATCGCACGGAAAATTGCACCGTGAGTATGCAGCTTTAGTATCCATCCCAAGCTTTTGAGTTTATTTAGCAGTCTGCGATGTAGAACAGTGTTAAAAGCCATACAAAAGTTTAGATAACCTATATTTATGAATCCACCTTTATTACTTTAGTCACACAATCAAAAAAGGAGATATGGTAGACTTACCATTGTTAACTCTCTTTCTGCGAGATACTTTGGTTCCACAGGAAAACATTGAGGTGTAGAGTGGATCTTGACCCAGAGGCAGCAAC
This sequence comes from Pseudophryne corroboree, assembly GCF_028390025.1. Classification (NCBI taxonomy): domain Eukaryota; kingdom Metazoa; phylum Chordata; class Amphibia; order Anura; family Myobatrachidae; genus Pseudophryne; species Pseudophryne corroboree. The sequence continues at coordinate 266,268,816 of NC_086453.1, read as the reverse complement.
AGGCTAAAGCTTTAGGCTGTCCCAGGATGCATTGGGGCCTCCTCTATAAACCCCGCCTCCAGGCACTGGAGCTCAGTTTCGTTAACCAGTCAAATGCAGAAGCAGGTAAAAGAGAAGACAGTAGTTAGTAGCCACATATAACCACATTCTCACGACAGGAGAAGGTACCAGCGGCTAATGCCATACAAACCCAAAGAAGCTAAGTGCGTCAGGGTGGGCGCCCTGTGGAATCCAGTGTACCTCGCAGAAAGAGATTTAACAATGGTAAGTCTACCATAACTCTCCTTTTCTGCAGCAGGATACATTGGATTCCACAGGAAAATATCAGGGATGTCTTAAAGCAGTTCCTCAAGAGGTTCCAATGGAGACTCTTGCAGGGCCTTTAGTACAAAAGTCAAATCCCATGGAGCCACGGGAGGGACATAGAGAGGATGACTCCTAAGTACACCCTGAGTGAAAGTATGAACGTCAGGTATAGACGCAATTTTTCTCTGAAACCATACCGACATGGCAGATATGTGAACCTTGAGGGTGGCCAGACAAAGACCTAGGTCAAGGACTCATTGCAGAAAAGCCAGGATTCTGGACGTTCTGAATTGATATGCATCATAATTCTTATCAGAACACCAGGTGAAGTAATAATTCCAGACTCTCTAATAAATCCAGGCAGAGGCCAGTTTGCAGGCTTTCAACATAGTTTGAATAACCGCCTCGGAAAATCCTCCTGCCCTCAGGAGTAATGCTTCAGAAGCCACACCATCAAAGCCAGTCTGGCCAGGTCTGGGTAAAGCCAAGGGCCCTGTACGAGAAGGTCCAGGCACTGCGGAAGTAGAAGGCATCTCTGTCGATAGACCTTGCAGGTCTGTGAACCAATTCCTTTGAGGCCACGCTGGAGCAACTAGAAGTAGTATTCCTCCTTCTTGTTTGAACTTCCATAGTACCCTGAGCAGGAGTGACACTGGAGGGAACACATTGGGCAGCCGAAAGTTCCATGGAATTGCCAGTGCGTCTACGAACGCTGCTTGAGGATCCCTGGTCCTTGATCCGAAGATCGGTACCTTGTGATTGTGACGCGACGCAATGAGGTCTACGTCCGGAAGGCCCCATCTGTCCACTAGGAGTTGAAAGACTTCCGGATGAAGACTCCGGCGTGCACGTCCTGGCAACTGAAGAAGTCCGCTTCCCAGTTTAGGACACCTGGAATGAGCACTGCTGATATGGCTGGCAGATGGTGTTCTGCCCAACAAAGGATTTTTGACACTTCCATCATTGCCATGCGGCTTAGAGTGCCACCTTTATGGTTTATGTATGCCACTGTGGTGGCTTTGTCTGACCGTACTTGAACAGGCCTGTTCTGTACCAGAGGCAGGGCAAGAGATAGTGCATTGAACACCGCCCTCAACTTCAGAATGTTTATTGGGAGGAGTGATTCCTCCTTGGTCCAGCGACCCTGAAATGAGTGTTGCTCCAACACCGCACTCCATCCCCTGAGACTGGTGTCCGTTGTCAGCAGTCGGTGATCCAGAAGGGACAGCACCTGTTTAATCACTGGTTCTGTAGCCACCAGGTCAGCGACAGACGAAGCTCCGGAGTTAAAGTGATCATCTGATCCGATGAGGTTGGCCGTCCCATTTGGAAAGGATTAACCTCTGTAATGGGCGGGAATAAAATTGAGCGTACTCTACCATGTAAAATGCCTACATCATCAGGCCAAGTACTTGCATCGCCAAGTGTATCGACATTCTCGGGCGACAAAGGAAGCATCTTATCCTGTCCTGAAGCTTCAGGACCTTTTCTGGAGACAGAAACAGCCGTTGACTGTGTGCGTCCAGAAGTGCCCCTAGGTGCACCATGCTCTGAGCTGGGACCAGTGAGGACTTTTTCCAATTGATAAGCCACCCATGGGCTTGCAGGAAGTTTACTGTCATTTGCAGATGACTGAGGAGGACATTGTGGGAATTTGCCAGAATCAACAGGTCGTCCAGATACGGCAAGATTCTGATCCTCTGGCGATGGAGATAGGCCGTTATAACAACCATGACCTTGGTGAAGATCCGAGGAGCCATGGCCTGTCCAAATGGTAGAGCCTGGAATTGATAATGTAGGTTGCCAGTAGCAAACCGCAGAAACTGCTGGTGATGCACGGCAAAAGGTATATGAGGGTATGCATCCTGTATATTCAGGGATACCATATAGTCTCTGTGTTCCATAGCCAGTACAATTGAGTGCAGAGTTTCCATACGAAACCTGGGCACTCTCACAAACTTGTTCAGGGATTTGAGGTTGAGTATAGGCCGGAATGACCCATTTGGTTTCGGAACTAGAAACAGGGTCCAGTACTAACCTCTGCTTCTCTGGGACTGAGGTACCGGCACAACCATTTGTTTGCAAAACTTGCGCCTTTAACGGATCTGAAGGTAGGACCATGGTGCAAAACTGGCTAGGGGGACGTCTCTTGAAAGAGACAGCGTACCCGTGAGAGACAACTTCCAGCACCCATGCATCTGAAGTGGTCTTTTACCAGACCTGGGTAAACTGTAGAAGTTGGCCTCCCACCTTGGGGTCCCCCAGGGGGAGGCCCGCCCCATCATGCAGCAGGCTGATGGGTTGCCCAGGATTGTTTGGCGTTGGGCTTTGTGGTTTTGGGAGCACGAGACTGTCTCGGGTATGCCTGACCTTTTGCTTTCCTTTGAGGCCGAAAGGAACAAAAAGTGGTACCTTTTGCCTTCTGTGCAGAAGGATTAGTATTTGGTAGAAAAGTAGTCTTAGCAGCTGCTAACTCAGACACAATTTTATTCAGGTCTTCCCAAACAAAATGTCCCCAGTAAAGGGGATTACCTCCAAGGTCTTTTTGGAGTCTAGGTCCACTTTCCATGACCTCAACCACAGAATCCGGCGAGCCAGGACAGATGTAGTCGACGCCTTGGCTGCCAACACACCCGCCTTAGAGGACACCTCCTGAATTTAATAGGCGGTGGTGGTAATGTGAGATAGGCATTGTCTGGCCTTGTCAGAAATATTCTCGGGCAGCTCATCCTCTAATGCCTAAACCCACGCTTCAATACCTTTTGCAGCCCAGGAGGCAGCAATAGTGAGCCTATGCATAGCTCCTGTAAGAAAGTAATAGACTTCAGGCATTCCTCCACACGGTTATCTGTTGGTTCCTTCAGTGAGGTGACAGTGGTGACAGGCAGAGTGGATGACACCTCAAGACGGGTGACGTGAGAATCCACCGGTGGTGGATTTTCCCAGTTGCTACATAACTCTGCAGGGAGAGGATAGTGAGCCAAGGCCCATTTAAGCAGAGGGAATTTCTTCCCTGGAGTAGACCAGGGTTCCTGTCTGATGTCCACTAAATGGTCAGAATGGGGTAACAGAGTTTTAACCACTTTCTGCCATTTAAACATATCAGTTTTCTTTGTCACAGTAGTGTAATCCTCATCAACAGATATTTGTAGGATTTGTTTAGTAGCAACCACTAAGGCAGGGACATCAAACTGCAAGGGAGAATCCTCATCAGTAACACCAGATTCAGTGTCTGGCAGGACCGTATGCTCTCCCTCCTTTAGAGATGAAACATCAGAGAGGTATGTGGACTGTGAGGAGAAAGTAGCCCGCTTAGATGACCCAGAAGCACGGGAGTAACCTAGGGTGGATATCTGTCTAACCAAGGATTGATTTAATTGTTGCAGCTGGTTAGATAAATTTTCTGCCCAAGGTGGATTAACCATAGGGACAATATGTGGCTGTAGTGGTACAGGTGGTCCCATAAAGGGCGTAAGGCATTCTACCAGAGTACCCAGTAGGTTAGTGAACACAGCCCAGGGTGGCTCCTGAGTAGACCTAGGAGCTGCGGATTGACTAGGAAGTGTATGACCCATAGTACAAAAACCATCATACAAAACTTCCCCTTCTGGTAAATCCCTGGAGCATGCTCTGCATGATGCAGGAGCTTCCACTGATTCACTGCCCTTTCTGTTAGACATTATGTAAATATGCAACAACAGAGTGACTTAGGCCCTCATTCCAAGTTAATCACTCGCTAGCTGCTTTTAGCAGCAGTGCAAACGCTAGGCCGCCGCCCTCTGGGAGTGTATCTTAGCTTAGCAGAAGTGTAAACGAAAGGATCGCAGCATTGCTATAAAAAAAGATTGTGCAGTTTCAGAGTAGCTCGAGACATACTCCTAGCTAGCTATCACTTAAGTCTGTTTAGTTCCTGTTTTGACGTCACAAACACGCCCTGCGTTCGGCCAGCCACTCCCCCATTTCTCCAGGCACGCCTGCGTTTGTATCGGACATGCCTGCGTTTTTCAGCACACTCCCGGAAAACGGTCAGTTACCTCCCAGAAATACCCCATTCCTGTCAATCACTCACGGATCAGCAGTGCGACTGAAAAGCATCGCTAGACCTTGTGTGAAACTGCATCGGCTTTTCTGAAAGTACGTCGCGCGTGCGAACTGCGCGCCATACGCATCCGCAGAAGTGCAAATTTTTTGTCTGATCGCTGCGCTGCGAACAACGGCAGCTAGCGATCAACTCGGAATGACCCCCATAGTACGATAAAGCCAGACAAAGTACAATACCTACAAATAAATCCGGTATTATGTGACTAAGTACACAGTAGAATATGCATATTGAAATATACTAGTAGGTTTATTGGCTTCTGACAAAATTAACCCTAGTATGAATGTGGGTGCGTATACGGTAAATGTGCTAGGGAATATAGATTGTAAGCTCCACTGGGGCAGGGACTTATGGAATGGCCAAATATTCTCTGTAAAGTGCTGCAGAATATGTGTGGCTATATAAATAACTGGTAATAATAATAATATTGGATGAATACTGTGACGCACTATATTAGCAGACCCAGACACACCCAGCCTCTAAGGGTACAGAATATAAAGACCGTTATATCTGGGAAATACTGAAAGTGAAACCACACAGCAGATACAGGCACACACAGTCACAGGCAATGCCGATATTATTAAACAATAAAGCTGCACTGGATTAGAATATATATAGTGAGGAGTTTAAAGCCAATGAGATTGTTTTGGTAAAAAAGTTGGAAAGGATAGAATCAGAGGTTATAAAGAATAAAGAGAGGAAGTTTTTCCGTGACAAACTTGACTATGAGAGTAATAGAATAAAAAAGTGGAATGGAAATGTAGAGATTAGATATCCAAGGAGATGGGATGCCTCTAACCCAGGGGTGACCAACCAGTCAGAGGCAAAGAGCCAGAATAGATCTGTAGTCAAGGGCAAGAGCCAGTATCATGCACGCGCCGAAGTCGTGCGTGCAAAAATGGGGGCGTGGTCTAGTTTTCACAAAGCCACACCCCATTTTGTGCGCACACCTTTCGTTATGACGTTTGTAGGAGTATGACCTTGTGTCATAACTCCGTTTTTAGTCATGTTGTACAGTGCCAAATATATATAATGTCCCAGTACAGTGCCACATACATATAAAAGTGTCAAAAAATGGGTGCCTCCACACTGCCAGAAACATATGTCCCCACAGTGCCACATACACATATGTCCCCACAGTGCCAGATACATATATGCCTCACAGTGCCAGATATACATGTCCCCCCAGTGCCAGATATACATTTCCCCCCAGTGCCAGATATGCCCCCAGTGCCAGATAGATATGTCCCCAAAGTGCCCGCTATGCCCCCAATTCCAGATATACATGTCCCCACACAGTGCCAGCTCTGCCCCCAGTGACAGATATACATGTCCCCACACAGTGCCAGCTCTGCCCCCAGTGCCAGATATACATGTCCCCACACAGTGCCAGCTCTGCCCCAGTGCCAGATATACATGTCCCCACACAGTGCCAGCTCTGACCCCAGTGCCAGATATACATGTCCCCACACAGTGCCAGCTCTGCCCCCAATGCCAGATATACATGTCCCCACACAGTGCCAGCTCTGCCCCCAGTGCCAGATATACATGTCCCCACACAGTGCCAGCTCTGCCCCCTGTGCCAGATATACATGTCCCCACACAGTGCCAGCTCTGCCCCCAGTGCCAGATATATATGTCCCCACACAGTGCCAGCTCTGCCCCCAGTGCCAGATATATATGTCCCCACACAGTGCCAGCTCTGCCCCCAGTGCCAGATATACATTTTCCCCCAGTGCCAGCTATGCCCCCGTTCCAGATATACCCCCAGTGCCAGATATATATGCCCCCACAGTGCCAGCTTTGCTCCTAGTGCCAGATATATATGTCCCCACAGTGCCAGATATGCCCCCCAGTGCCAGATATACATGTCCCCCAAGAGCCAGATATATATGTCCCCACAGTGCCAGATATATATGTCCCCACAGTGCCAGCTATGCCCCCAATGCCAGTGACCCCACAGTGCCAGATATACATGTCTCCCCAGTGCCAGGTATACATGGCCCCACAGTGCCAGCAATGCCCCCAGTGCCAGATATACATGACCGTCCGTCCCCCTTCCCCCGTGCTGCTCACCGCGCTGCTGCTGTCTGTGAGGGGAGGAGAGCGCAGCTCTCCGGCGGCTGTGTCTCTTCAATCAGGCGCCGGTCCGTGATCCAATCAAAGCTCGCGGTCCGGCAGCCTTAGCTGCCGGTCCGCAAGCTCTGATTGGCTCATCACAGACCGCCGCCGGAGAGTGAGGGGCAGGAGAGGCGCAAGCTGTGCTCTCCTCCCCTCACAGAGTGACAGCAGCAGCGCAGTGAGCACGGGGGATGGGGGGGCCTGGGCAGCGGTGGCCAGAACCCGGCTGAGCAGCATGCGGCGGATGAAAGAGCCGCATGTGGTGGATGAAAGAGCCGCATGCGGCTCGAGAGCCGCGGGTTGGCCACCCCTGACCTAGAGTCAGAAGACAAATGGGCATACATAACTCAAAAGTACGTGCTCTGAGAAATAGCGCATTTGTGCTTAAATGCACAGAAATACGGACATATCTGCATCAGCAACATATGCGACTGGTTTATCATAAGCCATCATCATCGGTGTATTTATACCTGCTCTGTAATACGCTAACATGCTGAGTCTGCAAGGGCTGCATTTTTAAGAAAACGCCCCTTCCCACCCTCGTTCTGCTTTTCTGATCACAAATGTATAAGAGCTCAGAATGTGTTCCACAACGAGGCATGGGTTAACGTTTGCACTTAATTATGTGTAAAGACTGACTATTTAAAAAGTCATCAGCCAAAATTAAATGATACTCTTACTGGAGCCAAAAACCACACAAAAAAAAAAAGTCATAAAACGTATCATAAAATTCTTAGTTTGTAGTTTCATGTAGGTTAAAGGGTATCGCTTCCCCTATTCTCAAGCTATGTTATTATCTATAGAACTTTTACATAAACTTCTCTAAAAGGAATGAGATAAACCAACTGCACGGGATACTAGAATGATGGGGAGCTACGTGGAAGGGCAGGTTTACAGGCCCATGAAATACATTAATATGTAGGCGTTCAGTAGTGATCAGAACACTCGTATAAAAGTAACATTTCAAAATTCACCAAATTAGTCCTTTAAAATCTGTGAAATAACAGAGCAATTTCATCCTTGCTGCCTAGTCTTTGCACGGGGTTATCCAATTAACCCTGATGCAAGTTTGCGATATCACAATTAATGACAGATGGTCATTACCAAGGTATCCACTTAGAGGCTATTTTAATGGCCAAAACTGGACACATGATTGCACGAAAACACATAAGAAGAGGGATAAGTCCCATGTTTTATCGCGGCTCCGCAGGCTGCTTATCGGGGATTATGCTTTGCGTGTCTGAATCGGAGGAAATGGACGCCGGCATCGGGGTAATAGGATACCCCACAATCCATTTTGAATGCAGCTGCAAGGCTGTTTTTCCTCGCTAGATGTTCATCGTCTGCGGAACAACTATCAGTCCCTCAAATAAAAATATACCAGCGCTGGCTGTTTCAGAGTTAAAAAATGGAACGGCTTGTTAAAGAGTAATAACCAATTCGTTAAAACTATACACAATAAAAATCTATTAAATAAGAATTCATAACAGTAAAAAGCCACATGTCATCTGTGAAACCATATCTAATTGCCACATATATTTTTTTTACTATCAGTCCCTCCATTGGTTACCAGTATTCTATATAAAATACTTTTCCTTACATACAAGGCCATTACCCAAACGGCACCAATGTACATCTCAAAATATTTCCCTACCCGACTTCTCGCTCTGCACAAGATCTGTATCTCTTCACATGTATTACTTGCTCCCACTCAAAATTACAGGACTTTGGGGGTAATTCCAAGTTGATCGCAGCAGGATTTTTGTTAGCAATTGGGCAAAACCATGTGCACTGCAGGGGAGGCAGATATAACATGTGCAGGGAGAGTTAGATTTGGGTGGGGTGTGTTCAATCTGTAATCTAATTTGCAGTGTAAAAATAAAGCAGCCAGTATTTACCCTGCACAGAAACAAAATAACCCACCCAAATCTAACTCTCTCTGCACATGTTATAACTGCCCCACCTGCAGTGCACATGGTTTTGCCCAATTGCTATCAAAAATCCTGCTGCAATCAACTTGGAATTACCCCCTTTATCCGGACTGCACCCACTCTATGGAATGCCATGACACGCACAATAAGACTCACCTTTAGTCTCCAAACCTTCAAACGTTCCCTGAAAACTCACCTCTTCAGCCAAGCTTATCAAATTCTGGACCTAGCCACATAACCTTTAATAACTTCCTATCTAATTACATCCCCTCTGTACAGTCTACACATAACCTCACATATTTTGTCTTCACTTTCACATCCCACTGACCCTTGGCCAACATTTCTGGGTGACCATACCATACAGTCCATTAAGAACCTTTCCAGTCTGGTGGACCATTATGCAATCGATAACACCTATCCTTGTGTATCAATGCCTAGTTCCCTATAGATTGCAAGCAGGGCCTTCCTACCTCTATGTCTGTCTGTTTTTACCAAATTTTGTTCTGATACCGTTGTTCCAATTGTAAAGTGCAACGGAATATGCAGCACTATGGGGGTAATTCCAAGTTGATCGCAGCAGTAATTTTTTTAGCAGTTGGGCAAAACCATGTGCACTGAAGGGGAAGCAGATATAACATGTGCAGAAAGAGTTAGATTTGGGTGTGTTATTTTATTTCTGTGCAGGGTAAATACTGGCTGCTTTATTTTTACACTGCAAATTAGATTGCAGATTGAACACACCACACCCAAATCTAACTCTCTCTGCACATGTTGTATCTGTCTCCCCTGCAGTGCACATGGTTTTACCCAACTGCTAAAAAAATTCCTGCTGCGATCAACTTGGAATTACCCCCTATATAAGAAACTGTTAAGAAATAAATAAAAGATTAAAACAGTAAAAAAAATACTGTAGTTGGTGCATACAGGGTCAGACGTGTTACACTCTGTGTACAAGTGCAAATTCTACACGAACATTTGTAGATGTCACAAGATGTTTTACCCCAAATTAGACACACTTGTGAATAAAACAAAAACACAATGAGCCTTAGTTCTCCAACGTCCACAAGTTCTGAAACAAAGATTTGTCACAAGTTATTTTCTTTTTTTAACTTGTGTAGTTTTTTATTAGAGTTTTTCACAGGGAAAAGATAAAAAAAAAACCCAAACATTAAATATAGAACAAAACCAGAACAACAAACAAAACAAAGAAAAAATTACAGGAAAAATACAGTAATTTATACCATCTGTGTCACAGTGTCACACATAGGCGTGCGCACGGGGGGTGCCTGGTGCGCACAGGCACCCCCTAATGTCCGGCACCCCCCTCAAGCACGCCTGCTGTAGTGATCGCCAGCACTCACAGGGGGAGGAGGGGGTGCAGCATCAGGCGTTCATTGCCTGTCCTCCCTGATCCCCAGTCTAGAAGGTGATGGGCTCCGGTGCTGGCGTGTGGGGAAGGGATGGGGGGCGGGTGCTTTCTGTAGATTGGCTCTTTCCCCTGCTTGCTTAGCAGCAGCGTGGTTGGGGGAGAGCTGTAAGGCGGCAGAGTGTACCTGCCATGCGGAGACTTCTGCTCGCGGCTGTGAAGGGAGGGGGGGTCGCGGGTGCCTCCCGCTGTCAGGGCAGGCTATGCTGCTGTGCCTGAGTCTGTTCAGTGCTGGTCTCCCCTTTGATCTACTGGCTGCTGCTGTGAATGGACACTTTGGCTTCTGGCCCCTGCGCAGGAACCATTTCTTATGACTTCTTCCTGCTGCTGTGGAATGCTCCTGTTGCTGCAGGCAGACCCTTATGTTATCTACACCACCTCAAAGGTATTGTTTTATCCCACTTCTAACCACTCTCCTATTGTGCACCAGTCCTCCTGCACCTTGAAACTGCATTGCCTGCAACTGACACCCCTACATCCCTGTACCCTACATGTACCCACCAACAATATGCACCTTCAACCAGCACCCTACACCTTCCCTCCCTGCACCCTGTACCTGCCCACCTCTGCACCATACGCCTTCCCTCCCTGCACCCTGTACCTGCCCACCTCTGCACCATACGCCTTCCCTCCCTGCACCTGCCCACCTCTGCACCATACGCCTTACCTCCCTGCACCCTGTACCTGCCCACCTCTGCACCCTACGCCTTCGATCCCTGCACCCTGTAATTGCCCTCCTCTGCACCCTATGCCTTCCCTACCTGCACCCTGTACCTGCCCACCTCTGCACCATACGCCTTCCTTTCCTGCACCCTGTACCTGCCCACCTCTGCACCCTACGCCTTCGATCCCTGCACCCTGTAATTGCCCTCCTCTGCACCCTATGCCTTTCCTACCTGCACCCTGTAACTGCCCACCTCTGCACCCTATGCCTTCCCTCCCTGCACCCTATTCCTTCCCTCCCTGCACCTTGTACCTGCCCACCTCTGTACCCTATTCCTTCCCTCCCTGCACCCTGTAACTGCCCTCCTTTGCACCCTATACCTTCCCTCCCTGCACCCTATTCCTTCCCTCCCTGCACCTTTTACCTGCCCTCCTCTGCACCCTATTCCTTCCCTCCCTGCACCCTGTAACTGCCCTCCTCTGCACCCTATGCCTTCCCTCCCTGCACCCTATTCCTTCCCTCCCTGCACCTTGTACCTGCCCACCTCTGCACCCTATTCCTTCCCTCCCTGCACCTTGTAACTGCCCTCCTTTGCACCCTATGCCTTCCCTCCCTGCACCCTATTCCTTTCCTCCCTGCACCCTGTAACTGCCCTCCTCTGCACCCTATGCCTTCCCTCCCTGCACCCTGTAACTGCCCACCTCTGCACCCTATGCCTTCCCTACCTGCACCCTGTACCTGCCCACCTCTGCACCATACGCCTTCCTTTCCTGCACCCTGTACCTGCCCACCTCTGCACCCTACGCCTTCGATCCCTGCACCCTGTAATTGCCCTCCTCTGCACCCTATGCCTTCCCTACCTGCACCCTGTAACTGCCCACCTCTGCACCCTATGCCTTCCCTCCCAGCACCCTATTCCTTCCCTCCCTGCACCTTGTACCTGCCCACCTCTGCACCCTATTCCTTCCCTCCCTGCACCCTGTAACTGCCCTCCTTTGCACCCTATACCTTCCCTCCCTGCACCCTATTCCTTCCCTCCCTGCACCTTGTACCTGCCCTCCTCTGCACCCTATTCCTTCCCTCCCTGCACCCTGTAACTGCCCTCCTTTGCACCCTATACCTTCCCTCCCTGCACCCTATTCCTTCCCTCCCTGCACCCTGTAACTGTCCTCCTCTGCACCCTATACCTTCCCTCCCTGCACCCTATTCCTTCCCTCCCTGCACCTTGCACCTGCCCTCCTCTGCACCCTATTCCTTCCCTCCCTGCACCCTGTAACTGCCCTCCTTTGCACCCTATGCCTTCCCTCCCTGCACCCTATTCCTTCCCTCCCTGCACCCTGTAACTGCCCTCCTCTGCACCCTATGCCTTCCCTCCCTGCACCCTGTAACTGCCCACCTCTGCACCCTATGCCTTCCCTCCCTGCACCTTGTACCTGCCCACCTCTGCACCCTATTCCTTCCCTCCCTGCACCCTGTAACTGCCCTCCCTGCACCTTGTACCTGCCCACCTCTGTACCCTATTCCTTCCCTCCCTGCACCCTGTAACTGCCCTCCTTTGCACCCTATACCTTCCCTCCCTGCACCCTATTCCTTCCCTCCCTGCACCTTGTACCTGCCCACCTCTGCACCCTATTCCTTCCCTCCCTGCACCCTGTAACTGCCCTCCTTTGCACCCTATACCTTCCCTCCCTGCACCCTATTCCTTCCCTCCCTGCACCTTGTACCTGCCCTCCTCTGCACCCTATTCCTTCCCTCCCTGCACCCTGTAACTGCCCTCCTTTGCACCCTATACCTTCCCTCCCTGCACCCTATTCCTTCCCTCCCTGCACCCTGTAACTGTCCTCCTCTGCACCCTATACCTTCCCTCCCTGCACCCTATTCCTTCCCTCCCTGCACCTTGCACCTGCCCTCCTCTGCACCCTATTCCTTCCCTCCCTGCACCCTGTAACTGCCCTCCTTTGCACCCTATGCCTTCCCTCCCTGCACCCTATTCCTTCCCTCCCTGCACCCTGTAACTGCCCTCCTCTGCACCCTATGCCTTCCCTCCCTGCACCCTGTAACTGCCCACCTCTGCACCCTATGCCTTCCCTCCCTGCACCTTGTACCTGCCCACCTCTGCACCCTATTCCTTCCCTCCCTGCACCCTGTAACTGCCCTCCCTGCACCTTGTACCTGCCCACCTCTGTACCCTATTCCTTCCCTCCCTGCACCCTGTAACTGCCCTCCTTTGCACCCTATACCTTCCCTCCCTGCACCCTATTCCTTCCCTCCCTGCACCCTGTAACTGCCCTCCTCTGCACCCTATGCCTTCCCTCCCTGCACCCTATTCCTTCCCTCCCTGCACCTTGTACCTGCCCACCTCTGCACCCTATTCCTTCCCTCCCTGCACCCTGTAACTGCCCTCCTTTGCACCCTATGCCTTCCCTCCCTGCACCCTATTCCTTCCCTCCCTGCACCCTGTAACTGCCCTCCTCTGCACCCTATGCCTTCCCTCCCTGCACCCTGTAACTGCCCACCTCTGCACCCTATGCCTTCCCTCCCTGCACCCTATTTCTTCCCTCCCTGCACCTTGTACCTGCCCACCTCTGCACCCTATTCCTTCCCTCCCTGCACCCTGTAACTGCCCTCCTTTGCACCCTATACCTTCCCTCTCTGCACCCTATTCCTTCCCTCCCTGCACCCTGTGACTGCCCACCTCTGCACCCTACACCTTCCCAAATATGTTTTATAACAGTTCATTGTCCATACCTATTGCAAGTGCGGCTAGTAAGAAGGGATTTGGTAAGGGGTAACATGTATAAGGGACGCTACTGTGCGGTGTAATGTGAACAATGGACACTACTGTGCAGTTTAATTTAAGTAAGGGTCACTACTATGTGGTGTTACGTGTGAATTGAAGGGGGATTGTGAGAGATGCAGACGGGAGATGATGGCGTGACTGAGAAACAATGCAGGGATGAGATGATGGTGTGGTTGAGAGATGCAGGCAGGAGATGATGGTGTGGCTGAGAAACGATGCAGGGAAGAGATGATGCTATGGCTGAGAGATGCAGGGAGCAGGAGGTGACACAAGTCTGCTTGAATCTCTGTTGCATGATGATGACATTGGTCATATATCTACACAAACAGGCATCTTCCGTTTCATGTGATATCCTACATGAATAGTGAATACCAACTGAAGACGCCGTCTGCCCAGGGAGGACATTTCTTCAGAGGTTCCCCGTTGTGAGAAGCCACCATATAGGTAAGGTGCATATGGAATGAAAAGGAATGTCAATAGGCGGTGCTAGATACGCCCGACAGGCGTTGTGAGACACGCCCAATAGGTGATGCTAGACACGTCCCTCCGACAGTGCACCCCCTAATAAAATGTGCTGCGCACGCCTATGGTGTCACATAGAAAAAGATAATAAGTGTCACTGCAACATCGCAAATTCAAATATGAAGCCTCAATCAGTCAGAGAATATTGCTCCAGTTGTAGCCAGACGGGAGGTATTCCACCTGTCCCACTTGCTAAAGTAATGGGGTAGGGTCCCTCTAGACCTGTGTGTAAACCTCTCATGTCCTGACACCTCATTTACTAGGGCTCGCCAGTTGTACACATTGGGGGAAGAAGTAGCAAACCAGTTACGCGCTATAATCACCTTAGCTAAGGTAGTCAGGCAAAGAACATATTTGTATAGTGCCGGGCAGTAGGATTCCTCTAAGTCTAGCGCAAACATACACATAGTAGGAGAGAGGGGGGGCAGCGTAGGTTCAGTGAGCAGAATGTCCGACCAAACTGCTTCCCAAAAGGCATATACAGTGGGGCACAGCCATAATAGGTGCCAAAAAGTAGATTCAGGGGCACCACATCTGGGGCAGGTACTATCAGGCCGTAGACCTGCTTTATACAAAGAAACTGGAGTTCTATACGTCCTATGCAGAACAAAGAAATAAACCTGCTGGTATTTGACACAGAGTAGAGTATTTAAGTGAGCTCAACACCTGTAGCCACTGGTCATCTGTAATTGAGCCAATGTCTTGTTCCCATTTAAGTTTAAGTTGGTCAAATATATTCGGACAGATGTGGGCATTAAGACTACCATATAAAATGGAAACTTGGTATCTTGCACCCAAATTCCTAACCATACCTTTAATCGGGGAGTCAGAAATGGGCGGGGGCGAGGTCCCAAACTGTGCCTGCACCGCATGGAGCTGTAGATAGCGATAAAAGGATCTATTGGATATTTCAAGCTCCTCCTTCAGTTGTGTGAAAGACTTGAAAACACCATTATCATACAGTTGTGAGACTGTGGTAAGGCCCGCCCCAATCCATATGTTGTCCTGTGAGAGCTGCAACAACTCCCTATACCCTGGATTGAACCAAAGTGGCGTGTCAGAGTCTGTGCCTTGCCATGAATAATAGGAGTGAGCCTGACGCCACACAAGTAGCGATTGACGGAGTAAAGGAGGAAGACCAGCAGTAGAAGAGGCAGAAAGAAAAAACTGGAGAAGGGAGAAATGAGACCCCACACACTCTGCAAAGAATCTCTCAAACGTGAGACTATCCCTACTGAGAATCCAATTAGACAAATGTGCAAGTTGAGCAGCTAAATAATAGGCCCGGAGATTGGGAAAGCCCAAACCTCCATCCAATTTAGCCCTAACCAGAGCTCTCAGGGCAACCCTAGGCGTTTTGTCGCCCCAAAGGAGGAAAGCACACTATCAATGTTAGTGAAAATTTTCTTGGGGATATAGGTAGGAGAGTGCTGCAATAGATAAAGATACTTTGGTTGCATCACCATCTTGATCAGGTTAATGCGACCCGTGACAGTAAGGGGAAGCTTCTTCCATACATGAATCCGTCGCTTCAGATCCACCGTCACCTGGTCAATGTTTTGATGTACAAAAGACTTAACATTAGGAGTGATCCAGACACCAAGATACTGAAAGCGAAGGGTCCAGGCCAAGGAGGACACATCTGGCAACGGGTCAGGAAGAATACCAGATATGGGAAAGACATTAGATTTATTCCAGTTGATAGTCAGGCCGGAGTAAAGGCCAAATGTATCAACACTACCCAGGAGGGAGGTCAGGGGAGCATCAGGGTCTCTGAGGAACAAGAGCATGTCATCGGCATATAATGCAATAACATCCTCATGTCCGTCAATAGTGATGCCCCTAACATCAGGGGACGCTCTGATGAAACATGCCAATGGCTCTATAGCCAGGGCAAAAAGGGCAGGGGAGAGTGGGCATCCCTGTCTAGTACCACGGGACAAAGCAAATGGGGACGTCACATAGCCATTGACAGATATTCGAGCCACGGGGGAGGAATAAAGTAATTGTACCCAGCGTATGAATTTGGGGCCAAAAGCAAACCGTCTAAGGACTTCCCACAAATACTCCCATTCTACAGAGTCGAAGGCCTTGGCAGCATCCAAGGAAACCACCACAGCCCCCGACTCGGGCCGGTCCTCCATCTGCAGGTGACAAAACAGTTGCCTCAAATTTTGGAGGGTGGACTTGCCTGGCATAAATCCTGTCTGATCATCATGAATGATCAAGGTGATAACACTATTGAGTCTAAGTGCCAGAATTTTGGCCAAAATCTTGACATCAGTAGGTAGCAATGAGATCGGGCGGTAGGACTCCGGGGCCATGGGGTCTTTACCCGGTTTAAGGATCACCACAATAATAGCTTCGGACATAGAGGGAGGTAGACGAGCACCCTCCATCAATGCATTAAAGAGAGTCAAAAGATAGGGGACAAAGTATGCACGATATTGACTATAAACTTCAACCGGTATACCGTCGCTACCCGGGGCCTTTTTATTAGGGAAGGAGGCAATAGCAGCCTCAACCACCTCTGGGGTGATATTAGCATCCAAAATATCTACAGATTGTTGGGACAGCTGCGGCAGGGCAATGTCTGAAAGATATTGCTGTAGTTGAGTGGGGGTATAGGTGACCCTAGAGGCATACAACAAAGAATAAAAGGACTAGAAAACCTGGGCTATTTCAGGAGTGGCATATACCATTTCACCCTGAGTATCACAGATCTGCTGAATGGAACCCCCAGTTCTCTCTCCCTGAGCCAGAAAGGCCAAGTAACTACCCCCCGTGTCCGATTGTGAATAGAGGGTGTGCTGGGAGAAAAGTAATTTGCGCCTTGATTTATCAAGCAAGTGGTCAGACCAGGCTTCCTGGCCAAATCCCACCTTGCCCGATCACCAAGGGTCCTAGTAGTGAGGTAAGCAGACTCGGATTTGGAACAGGCAAGCTCCAGGCGCATCTCTTCCTCCCTACTAGATTTCTTGACATTAGCTATGTGTCGTATGAAGGAGCCCCGTAGTGAAGCTTTAAATGCGTCATGCTTAACCAGTGGATCAGAACAGGACGCATTATGAACTCCAAAATCACTCCATTCACTAAGCAAGGCCTCGTGGTCAGTCAGCAAGGTCAACCAGAAGGGATTCAATTTACAGAGTTTAGTCCCACAGGCAGGTACAGAATCCAGGACCACCAGCAGAGGTGAGTGATCCGAGATTCCCCTCTGAAGGTACTGGACATCCAGTATTCTAGCAGTGAGAACAGGGGAGACGAGGGCCAAGTCTATTCTCGAGAACGAGTGAAAGCTGGCCGAGTGGCAGGAGTATTGGAGTTGTTTAGGGTGTCTCAACCTCCAAATATCCAGGAGTCCAAGCTCGGAAACCAACCTCGCAAACGGAGTGGGGGACGGGGAGGCAGAGGGTAGAGAAGGGGGAAGTTCAGCCCACCTATCTAAAACTTTATCCAAAACATTATTGAAATCACCGATGCAAAGGACCGGAGCTGAGGGAGAAGTAGCAAGAAACGACATTGCCTGCCTGAGTACTTCATTACTGTAGGGGGGAGGGACATAGACAGCAAGTATGTGCAAAAGTGTACGGTTAACATAGGCCCTAAGAAATACATACCTGCCATATTGGTCAATTTGGCTATGAACTAAATGGAAATTAACCGACTTCCGCACCAAAACTGAAACCCCACTGGAGTTAGCAGAGAAGGTGGAATGATAGGAGAGACCCACCCAGGGCTTCCTGAGAGCCAAGGTTCTAGTACCAACTAAGTGCGTTTCGGAGAGGCATATGACATCTGCCCTATACTTTCTCACCTGAGATAAAACCAGAGCCCGCTTAATGCGGTCATTCAGGCCCCTCACATTCCAGCCGAGTATGCGGAGTCCATCAACCCATGCAGCCATGGATACAAAAGAGAAAGGACAGAAGGAGAAAAGAAGCAAGGGGCAAATATGGAGAGGCAGGAGAAGAGGGAAATCCAAGGCAAGCAAGGCGCGCAAAAGAGAGGAACCCATAACGTAGAGGGGGAAAGAGCAAAGGGATCACTACGACCCCCGCCAGCACACAGGCAGAGCATACGGAGAGCAGAAGGCATACATAGAAGAAATCATGGACACATTACAGTTCGAGAAAAAAAAATAAAAAAAAATAGCACAGTGACACATGGAGCAATACATGTACAAAAAAAAGAACAAACCCAGAACATCCCAACCCCCCCCCCCCCCCCTCCCTGCATATCCATCCCAAACTAGACACGCCTGGATCCCGAAAAAACCCTAACTAAACTAAGGCTGAGAACCTATAACAACCCTAGGGAGTAGAGACAACTAATGCCTCTACAAAAAAGGCTATATCCTAGCATTCAGCTCCTAGAAATAAAGATCATTCCCGCTACATGTTTAGAAGGAGTACAAAACCCAGCAGTCAATGCGACCTCTGAGGGAGAAACAGTCCTTAAATAGGGGGCCTGGGTCTGCGCTCCAGCCAGGCCTCCGCCTCTTGAGGGGTATTGAATAAGTGTGTGGAGCCATCATACACCACCCTTAAACGTGCCGGAAACAACATGGCATATTGAATTTGATGGTCACGAAGCTTTCTTTTGACCTGAACGAACTGCGTACGCGACTTCTGGACATCTACGGCAAAGTCTGGGTAAACAGAAATATCATGGTTGTCAAATTTCAAAGGACCCTGTGTGCGGGCCAGCCGCAGGACTGCATCCCGGTCCCTGTAATGTAGAAAACGGGTTATGAAAGTGCGTGCAGGTGTGCCCGGGGGAGGAGCCCTGGCAGTCAATCGATGGGCCCTCTCCACAGAAAACTGAGGACCAAAGTCATCGCGTTGAAATAGTCGGAGAAGCCATGTTTCGAGGAACGATTCTGGGGAGGAGCCCTCCGCTCTCTCCGGGAGGCCCACAAAGCGAACGTTATTACGACGCAGTCTTCCTTCAATATCGGAAAGCTTCGCCTTAACTGCCGACATCTGGGTTGTGAGGTTGGAAACTGTGTCTTTAAGAGGATTGGTGACGTCTTCTAGGTCGGAGATACGGTGCTCCGCCTCCCCCACCCGTTCACGAATCTTTTGCATGTCATGCCTGATTAAAGTGATATCCACCTGTACTTGGCCAATTTTATCCATGACTCTGTGCTCGGACGTGGATATGGCTAAGAGAATTTGCTGTGTCGACTGAGACGTGTCGTCTTCTCGAGGTGGTGATCCCGAGGGGGAAGAGGGGGATGGGGGAGTAGCAGCCCTGGTGGGTTGGGAGGAGGATTGAGAGCCTCTAGCATATTTCTCAAGTTTAGCAGCAGCGGTAGCAGCAGCAGCACTGCCCCCACGCACCATGATGGGACACGGGTGGAACACGGGTGCAGAAAGAGGGCTCCCTCAGCAATGATATAGAATAAACAATACCTGCTCACCACAGGCTGTAAAATCCCCAGGACTCCAGAGTCTCACGCAGGTGAATAAACCCAGGCAAGGAAAAGGAAATCTTTAGTGTCAGTGGTCAGGCAGTATAATCAATAGCAGGCTTTTGAGTGGACCCTCCTGGAGAGTAGTGTAGATATGGAAGCGTCACCCAGCAGTGTGGGTAGAGCAGGATAGCTGCAGGTATCCAGGCAGCCCCGCAGGCAGAGTAGTGCAGACTGGGAGGCTCCGACCAGCAGTGCAGAAAGGCAGGGGATGTGAGGAGGGATGGCCCGTGCAGGCAGATGCACCCCAGCGCCGTCAGTAATTATCACCGCCACAGAGGGACATGCAGTCCGCCAGACGCAAGGTGGAAGGAGACAGGGACACACACTGACCTCCGGTCCAGCAGAAAACAGCAGAGGGTGCAAGTGAAGGGAGCTCCGTCCCAGCGCGGCTCCGGCCTCCGCTGTTAGTTCCCAAGATGGCGCAGGGCGGAAGGAGCGAGGCCGAGCGGTGTAGGCCGCGACTCGTCCAGCGGCTTCCCAGGGCAGAAACACAGTCCCGCAGACCCCTCAAAATGAGCAGGGTTAAAAGCCACAACGCGTGAGCCGGGTCAGTAGCAGCCACGAGCGGGGGAACCAGGATATATAAAGCAGGATAGACTAAGCTCTAACTCCTAGCTTCTTACTCCATGCTCGGCCAAGCCACGCCCCCTCGTCACAAGTTATTTTCAACATTGAATTAATCCAACTTTGAAACTTCTAATCTGTCCAAACAAAAATATCTTAGGGCACGAATGTGTGCTGGGAAAATGGTTAGAGATGCTTATAAACAAACTCTATAGTCATGCCTTAACAATACTAGCCAGAACATCCAGGAGGATCCCAAATCTTGGGTGGCGTTTGCAGAAACACAGAAGAGTGGGCAAGCCTCGGATAGGCTGCCCACCAGCTGACTGTGGCCATCTCCTTCCTGTGTGAAGTGGGCGGTCCAGACGGCCAATGTGATACACACTGCAGCCTGTCTAAATGGCTGTATGCTGCAAAGGTGTCAGCCCAAATAATTTGATTTAGGACTGAACTGCCAATCTGTGGCACCCAGTATGGGAACACCTGTGTTTTAGAATATAGATTGTAAAATTAAAAAAAATAAGAATTTACTTACCGATAATTCTATTTCTCATAGTCCGTAGTGGATGCTGGGGACTCCGAAAGGACCATGGGGAATAGCGGCTCCGCAGGAGACTGGGCACAAAAGTAAAAAGCTTTAGGACTACCTGGTGTGCACTGGCTCCTCCCCCTATGACCCTCCTCCAAGCCTCAGTTAGGATACTGTGCCCGGACGAGCGTACACAATAAGGAAGGATTTTGAATCCCGGGTAAGACTCATACCAGCCACACCAATCACACCGTACAACTTGTGATCTGAACCCAGTTAACAGCATGATAACAGAAGGAGCCTCTGAAAAGATGGCTCACAACAACAATAACCCGATTTTTGTAACAATAACTATGTACAAGTAATGCAGACAATCCGCACTTGGGATGGGCGCCCAGCATCCACTACGGACTATGAGAAATAGAATTATCGGTAAGTAAATTCTTATTTTCTCTAACGTCCTAGTGGATGCTGGGGACTCCGAAAGGACCATGGGGATTATACCAAAGCTCCCAAACGGGCGGGAGAGTGCGGATGACTCTGCAGCACCGAATGAGAGAACTCCAGGTCCTCCTCAGCCAGGGTATCAAATTTGTAGAATTTAGCAAACGTGTTTGCCCCTGACCAAGTAGCTGCTCGGCAATGTTGTAAAGCCGAGACCCCTCGGGCAGCCGCCCAAGATGAGCCCACTTTCCGTGTGGAATGGGCTTTTACAGATTTTGGCTGTGGCAGGCCTGCCACAGAATGTGCAAGCTGAATTGTACTACAAATCCAACGAGCAATCGTCTGCTTAGAAGCAGGAGCACCCAGCTTGTTGGGTGCATACAGGATAAACAGCGAGTCAGATTTTCTGACTCCAGCCGTCCTGGAAACATATATTTTCAGGGCCCTGACTACGTCCAGCAACTTGGAATCCTCCAAGTCCCTAGTAGCCGCAGGCACCACAATAGGCTGGTTTAAGTGAAATGCTGAAACCACCTTAGGGAGAAATTGAGGACGAGTCCTCAATTCTGCCCTATCCGTATGTACTTTAAACTTTTACACTAAGCAGCTCAGGAGAGCCCCTTAGCCTGCACCCGTCTCGTTCGGGCACAAAAATCTAACTGAGGCTTGGAGGAGGGTCATAGGGGGAGGAGCCAGTGCACACCAGGTAGTCCTAAAGCTTTTTACTTTTGTGCCCAGTCTCCTGCGGAGCCGCTATTCCCCATGGTCCTTTCGGAGTCCCCAGCATCCACTAGGACGTTAGAGAAAACAGAATTTCCAAACATATTTTAAAAACATTTTACATTTTAGATTGCAGCGGTGACAACACTACTGACATTGTTTTTCTTGCACATTTCAAGTATTTACTAATGCGTAAAAAGTACCAAAAAAAACAGCAACTAGCATTAGAAGTGCTGTACATGGTGTGTATTAATGTAAGCGGATGTATCTCATGTATACTAATAATACAAAGGGGTCTATTCAATTGTTGGAGAGATTGTTTTCACTAATGGGCGTCTGATCGGAGCGATTTAAATGTTGCTCCAATCAGACGCCCATTAGCCACAGCAGTCACTTTTCAGCTCACACCTCCAGAGGCTGAGAGTTGAAATGTGTGAAAACGCGCCCATTACTTTGGACGGGTTTTGCCGCTTTACGCGACTAAACCCTGTCTAACCTGGCGCAATAAGTGCAATAATTAAAGGGCTCCGAGAACAATTGAATAGCAACAATGGGCGCCCTTTAATTGTCGCTAAAGAACAAACATTTGAATAGCTCCTTAAGTGTAGCTTTACATGATCAAAGATGGTCTGATCTGTAATGTATTGAAGTTTATAGGTCCTCAAGAGATGCTGCATTTCAAATCAATTGACTCCGAAATTATTTTAATGCTCTTTCTATATCCAGTTAGGCCTGAAATAGATATCTGGGCTATAGGCTCCTTGTTTCTTCATTACGGTTACTATTTGCACAATCACAGACTATAGTTCAGGGGTGGCCAACCAGTCAAGAGGCAAAGAGCCAGAATATGTCTGTAGTCAAGGGCAAGAGCCAGTATCATGCGTGCGCCTAAGGCGTGCGTGCAAAAATGGGGGCGTGGTCTAGTTTTCACAAAGCCACACCCCATTTTGTGCGCGCACCTTTCGTTATGACATTTGTAGGAGTATGACCTTGTGTCATAACTCCGTTTTTAGTCATGTTGTACAGTGCCAAATATATATAATGTCCCAGTACAGTGCCACATACATATAAAAGTGTCAAAAAATGGGTGCCTCCACACTGCCAGAAACATATGTCCCCACAGTGCCACATACACATATGTCCCCACAGTGCCAGATATATATATGCCTCACAGTGCCAGAAATACATGTCCCCCCAGTGCCAGATATACATTTCCCCCCAGTGCCAGATATGCCCCTAGTGCCAGATAGATATGTCCCCAAAGTGCCCCCTATGCCCCCAATGCCAGATATACATGTGCCCACACAGTGCCAGGTCTGCCCCCAGTACCAGATATACATGTCCCCACACAGTGCCAGCTCTGACCCGTGCCAGATATACATGTCCCCACACAGTGCCAGCTCTGCCCCCAGTGCCAGATATACATGTCCCCACACAGTGCCAGCTCTGCCCCCAGTGCCAGATATACATGTCCCCACACAGTGCCAGCTCTGCCCCCAGTGCCAGATATACATGTCCCCACACAGTGCCAGCTCTGCCCCCTGTGCCAGATATACATGTCCCCACACAGTGCCAGCTCTGCCCCCAGTGCCAGATATATATGTTCCCACAGTGCCAGATATACATGTCCCCCAAGAGCCAGATATATATGACCCCACAGTGCCAGATATATATGTCCCCACAGTGCCAGCTATGCCCCCAATGCCAGTGATCCCACAGTGCCAGATATACATGTCTCCCTAGTGCCAGGTATACATGTCCCCACAGTGCCAGCAATGCCCCCAGTGCCAGATGTACATGACTGCCCGTCCCCCTTCCCCCGTGCTGCTGCTGTCTGTGAGGGGAGGAGAGTACAGCGTGCGCGTCTCCTTCCCCTCACTCTCCGGCGGCTGTCTCTCTTCAATTAGGCGCCGGTCCGTGTGCCAATCAAAGCTCGCGGTCCGGCAGCCTTAGCTGACGGTCCGCGAGCTCTGATTGGCTCATCACGGACCGCCGCCGGAGAGTGAGGGGCAGGAGAGGCGCACGCTGCACTCTCCTCCCCTCACAGAGTGACAGCAGCAGCGCAGTGAGCACGGGGGATGGGGGGGGCCAGGGCAGCGGTGGCCAGGACTCGGCTGAGCCGCATGCGGCGGATGAAAGAGCCGCGGGTTGGCCACCCCTGCTCTAACCAAAGGAGGAATAAGGAGTGGAAGACCATTCCGGCTAGGACCAAGAACCCACAGAGATAATATTATCCACCTAAACAAGCGACTTTTGGACACAAAAATAGGTATATGGCCCTAAATCGGTTGGATTCAGAAACAGACGGAGACGATTTTTTATCCCCAGCGGCTTCACAAGCACCACAAAGAAAGCTACCGTATTTACGAGAAACTGTACATCGAGCATCCCCCTTAAAAAGGTTTGTCGAAGAAGAGGAAGACAGGGAGGGATTAAACTGGTACAAAAAGAAAAGGAACATCCGCTATTAGAGAAATCAGCCTTAGGGGAAAATGGAATTTTTAATTTGTCCAATTATGAATTGTCACAAGCAGAGAGGACTCTGCTTACTAAGGGTTTATCATTCGCACCCACATCTAAACTTAATCATTTTCAATTGTTTACAGATTTAAATAAGTTCGTTAGGAAACTAACGTTAAAACGACATTTTATAAGGAAGGATTATGACAAGGAATTTGAGAATACATCCAAGTCGGGTTTAAAGTTACCCTCCAGGTACTACCCACTGGAATCAAAAAGCAGTCAGATTGAGATGTTTTATCAGTTGGTTAAAAAGGATTTGTTTGAAGATACTTGGACATCCGTACAAACCAATGGTAATCTTACGAACTTTGAGAAGCAAGCTCTTAAAAACAGTTGAAAAACAATACAGATATAGTCCTGAAGAAGGCAGATAAGGGTGGTGGCCTCGCGATCTTGAACAGAATAGATTATGAGGCGGAAGCATGGAGACTTCTAAGCGATATTGAATCTTATTCTAAATTAACTAAAGATCCAACTTTTGATTTTGTTGAAGAATTAAGGCCTATATTAGTAGATGCATTACATAGGAGGATCATTAAAAAAAGATGAATATCAATTTCTTATTAAGAATCACCCCATTATCCCAATTTTCTACTTCCTACCGAAAATTCATAAATAATTGGTCAATCCACCCGGTAGACCGATAGATTCCCTCACGGCCAATGTTTCAGAATATGTTGAGTTTTTTTTAAAAGAAATATGTACCCCTTTTAACATCATATGTGCAGGATACTACATCAATACTTCAAGCACTTAAGGATGTAGAATGGAAGAACTATACTTGGTTGACTATAGATGTACAGTCACTCTATACGTCCATTGAGCACAAGAAAGGTATCGAGTCTTGTAAGGAATTTCTTATGATGGATCAGGAATTAAACGAGGAGCATAAGAATTTTATCTGTGTTTTAATTAATTTTATCCTTACTCATAACTATTTTAAATTCCTTGATCAATTCTATATTCACGTACGTGGTACAGCTATGGGGACTATTTTTGCCCCTAGTTTTGCAAACCTCCATATGGGCAGTTGGGAGCAAAAGTATATTTATAATAACCCTTTTTTAGAAAATATTATCTTTTTTAAACGGTATATTGATGTTATTTTATTAATTTGGGATGGTGAGGAGGAATTTTTTTTTATCATATAAATTACATTGGTGTTAATGATTACAACCTAACTTTTACATACAAGTGGAGATTGAATATTTGGACCTCATTCTGAAAGGAGAGGGAAACATTATTCAAACTTTCAACTTTATCAAGAAGGTGGATACTAATTCCTACGTGCATTGCAAGAGTGGTCATTTTCCACAGTGGAAAGCGAATATCCCCTACTCTCAATTTTGCAGAATTAAAATAAACTGTAGTAAGGAAGAACAATGTGAGCAACAACTCCAAATCTATGCCAAACGGTTTGAGAATAGAGGATATCGTAGTCGACTTACAGAGGACGCTATAAGGAAGACCAATTTGAAATCTAGAGAGGACCTTTTGGTCTATAAAAATAGCGGATCAAACATGAATGGATTGAATTTTATCACCTCTTACAATGAGCATGAGGGGAAGATACGTAGGATCTTAACAAAACATTGGGACATACGGAAAATGGACTCTGTTCTAAGTGAAGTTTTGCCAGTGAAACCGAAAATGGTTTTTAAAAAAGCAAAAAATTTAAAAGATCATCTGGCACCTAGTATGTTAAAGAAAAAAAGAAATAGTGAGGAAAGGTATATTTGATTGCTCTCTAAAAGGTTTTTATAAATAATCACTGCAACATTTGTAAATTTATACATGTGAATACACAGAATGTTACAAATGTTGATGCTTCCAGAGTGTCACGATCCTGACTGTAGTTCTCATATTGGGTGACTTACCCCTGCCATCTGTCCTGGATCCGGTGTCTTTTCTGCTCACTGGGATAAACAGCTTGCCATTACCATGAGTTTCCTGAGTGCTGAGTTCTCTGCCTGGAAGATAAGAGTTAACAAGCTACACCTGCTGTGTTTAACCTTCTGTGTGAATCTGAATTCAGCAATCTGGGGTTTGGGCCTGAAAGCCAGCATCCTCTATTAATTTGCAGAAGTTCAGGCTTCAGTGTTCTTTCGGCCTGCTAGGCCTCACTCCACAGTCTAGTCTAGAGTACTCACATGACAGTGACTGTTCACCTGACCCAGAGCTGTCCAATCCTGTGCCAGCCTGAGACTCTCTGAATCACCTGACACTGCTCACCAATCACCAGGAAGTATAAGTCAGGAGACTTGAGTTGGAAACTCGGCCAGTTCCTCGTGTCACACACAGCTGTGTGAGCTTAGAAGCTGAGCTCCCTAAAGGTAACACTTGTACTTCGGTTCCTGTAAAACTCTGCTCCTTTGCTACCCAGTCTGGATTACAGTTGTGTTACCACTGATATCCAGTATTTCTAGTTTCATCTTAAAGTCACAGTTGCAGTATTCCATAGTCTCATCTTAAAGACACAGCTGCAGTATTCTAGTTTCATCTTAAAATCACAGCTGCAGTATTCCATAGTCTCATCTTAAAGCCATAGCTGCAGTATTCTACACTCTCATCTTAAACTTAAAGCCACACCCGCAGTGTTCTTCAGCCTTGTCCTAAAGTCACAGCGACAGTTATACTTTCAGTTGCGTTTCCAGTTATATCCGGTACCAGCCCGAATTACAGTTGCATCCCAGTCTCACCAGTAACCTTGAGTACATAAGCACCTACTCCTTTGACACTATATCCAGTTCAGTCTCACCAATACATTCATCATCCTGCTATCAACACCAAGTCCCTGGTGATCCAGTGGTCAGGATACGGCTTCCTCTGCCGAGGCCCGAGTTCGATCCCCGGTCAGGGATTGCTCCTTCTCACTGATTCCTACAGACCAGCCCTATATTGACATAGTCCTCCAGTCGCCCGCACAGACTTCACTAACACCGGGTTCACAAAAACCACAGTCATGACAGAGTTTATCCTATCAAGGACATGATAAATTGTAATACCCCTTGGGTTATCTATATGTTAGAATGTCCTTGCAATTTAAAATACATAGGAAAAACAAAAAGGCCATTGAAAATAAGAATTCAAGAACATGTAAGGAGCATTAAAAATAAAGTTGATGGCCATATGATTCCTCGCCACTTTAAAACATTTCATGCCTCAGATGTTAACTGTTTAAGGTTTAAAGCAATTGAACTGGTACAGCTGGGTCCCAGAGGAGGGGACCGTGAGAACAAACTGTCTAGGCGTGAAATGTATTGGATATTTGAATTGAATACTTTAGTACCACATGGTTTAAATGACAACTATGAAATAGCACCTTTTTTATAGTTACATTTTTTAGAAATTGTTTATTAATGTAAATCCTCTGGTTCCTTATTGCTGCTAGTCCATGTTTCCGTATGTGGGTATAGAATATTAATTATTTTTATTATTGTTTTTCATTGTTATGAAATTAATGTGTTGGTAGGAATTAAGGCCCATGTTCCCTATTTTATTTTATATATTTTTTGTGTATTTTTATGTGTCTGAGTTTGTGGTACTTATTTATTAATAGATCGTTATCGATAATGAATTTTGAGAAAGTGTGCTTACAATGTAAGTTTACCCGAGGGTCACTGTGTTACCCGGGCGCGTGGTCTTTGTATGGGTAGGGAGGCGGCACTGTGACCGATGTACCCCTTGCTCATGTGCGGATGCCGCGAGCGGGACACGTGATAGTCGTCGCTGACGTCATGATGCATTCCAGCTGCGTCATCCCGCTCGGAAACAGGCAACAAGCGGGAAGAGAGTCCAAGACGCTAATGTGGGCGCTACCGGCGGCGTAATGTCATCGTGCTACTGGAAGCCGCCAGCAGCGGGTTTTTTCTATTGGTGTTTCTAAAGAGACCCACAATAACACACTAAATAGCCGGAAATGGCAGGACCGGAATCCATAGAGGGCGGTAAACACAGCCCCTAATTAAACAATTACTGCTAGGTTAAATAGAGCAGAGGGATAATGTGGCAGCATACTCCTGATGAAGTCCAGGCTGCAAACGCCATAGGGACGAAACGGCGTTGAGCACTACTGACCTGATCGAACTGCTGTAGATCAGATAAGCTGTATTTTATTTTTCTAAATGTATGGGCATATGTTGTATGTAAACCATTAAATTGTGTTAGACTTACTACACTATTGGTGGCGTGTCTCTTGTGCCCTTCCCCCTCTTTTCTTTTTGATTGTACTGGCCGGGGATCGGAACTATATGAAGCCAATGCGTGGTGAATGAAAAGCCATCCTGATTGTGATTACCCACTGGACACATGTGACATAAAAAGTGGATATGTCCACTTAAAATGGTATTTGTGCATTTCAAGGGTGTATTATACTGGTGAAGGTATCCGTAAAATAAGACTCCTATTTACTGCACTAGAAGGCGCTATTTCTCACTTCTTTCCAGATTTATTACCTTGAACCGCATGGAACATCGGTTTTCTGGAGGAAAGCTGCCACCCTCCTTATAGGGGAGTGCGGAAGGATTTTTATTGAATTTGAATGATATCTAAGGACTGTAAGACTCTGTACATCTGTGTGGTGTAGCACTTGAAACCACTATTTTCTAAATAATATATATATATATATATATATATATATATATATATGTGTGTGTATGTGTGTATGTGTGTATATATATATATATATATATATATATATATATATATATAGTCCAAGTGAGCTCGGCACTCCAAATGCCCCATATACAAATTGCTGCGGTGCCCTCCGAGTGATGAGAAATCACTATGTAGAAATGGTGTTGTTTTGCGGCGGCACTTATCAGACTCAATCCAAATCGATTAAAGCTGTGTCAATTTATTCAGCCTAGTGAATAAATTGAAACCGCTTTAATTGATTTGGATTGAGTCTGATGAGTGCCGCCACAAAACAACACACACATTATATATATATATATATATGCTTGTCCCTGAAGACGGGGTATCGCCCCGAAATGGCGTAGGACCGTAATAAAAGGCTGTACATTTATTTTACCAGTCTGTAGAGTGCCTCTGCTTCCAAGGCTGCTATATATATATATATATATATATATATATATATATATATATATAAAATCTCACAGCGTGGTACACTTTTTCTTAACTAACGCTGTCTGTATAAAGACATGTAGAATACTCAAGTGTTTGTAAAGTCACAGTGCTGTATACAGGAGGCTTTACAAAGGAGACCTTGCCCTGCAGTCCCAGAGACCAGCCGCATCTATACTCAGATGGCGCCCAGCGTCTCAGTCAGGGTGTGAGGGATAGTGTGAGGCAGGCCCAGGATGGGAAAATCTGCTCAGAGATGGCTCCCTGGGCCAGGGGAGGGGCTATAGGTCAAGCACCACCTCCCCTATGCTGGACTTCCACCCCAGGTACTGTGAGTCTTATTAAATGGGGTGTTCGTACACCCGACCTGTACTCAGACGCCCCGGAGGTCCAGTGGGATCCCTGCTCGGAGATGGTGTCCACGCCAGCACCGCGACCCGTCTCCCTAAGTCACGGACAGAATAGGGAATCCTCTTTCCTCCTCCCTGTAGCAGCCATGCAAACCAGGAGAGTGTCTGCGACTGTGTGCCTAAGCTGGAGCGTCTCCACCGCAAGTACCCAGGAACTGAATCGAGGGAGTATGCGACACCGCTTGGGAGGTGGAGCTGCAGTGCTGAAGTTTCACCCTGACATACACCACTGACAGCCCAACGAAGAAATCTTCTTCGCAATCTTTTTCAGGGCTGCCAGTGCAGCCCTTCTGTTAGGTGACCTGCTGCTGCAGGCACCAACTCGAAACTGAGCTCCAGTGCCTGGAGGCAAGGTTTATAGAGAAGGCCCCAATGCATCCTGGGACAGCCTAAAGCTTTAGCCTGTTGGGTGTCTCTGGATCAAGATCCACTCTACACCCCAATGTTTTCCTCACTGGTCGGTAGTTGCTTGCCTCTTCCTTGCTTCCACTTTTGTGCAATAGGGCTACATTCACTATTTTCCAATACTCTGGAATTACTCCTGTAGCTATTGACTGGTTGAGTAATTCTGGTAATGGCGCTACCAGCACCCTTTTAAGTTCTTTTAGTATCCTTGGAGGTATCCCATCTGGCCCCATTAATTTATCCACTTTCAGCTTTGAGAGTTCTGTTAGGACCTTATCCTCTGTAAAGTGAGTAAGGGCACAAAACGCCTAGTGTAGTTCCATACAAGAGTAAGCCAGGTGGGGAGAACCATTTATGGGAGAGACCATATAGCTGCAACTAAGCTATTTCAAAATAATTTTTTTACACCATAAATTATTTGAAACATGTAATAGACTTTACAGTGAAAGCGAAATCCAATTTTGTTGTAGGCAATTACAGTAATTTGGGACAAAATTAATTTAATGTGCATTCAAGGTTTCAACTTTGTTAATTTACATTAAGCCTGCATTTGGCCATTTAACAGTGCAGACTGAACAGGGCCTATTATAAGTGTGAGGCCCTACCATTCACTGACCACAATGTGTGGGGCAAAGTTATCAACGATGGCTCCATACAGCTATATTTTAGAAATTCTTATAGATTTATTCTTACTTCAAATGTTGCCAGTAGTGCTTTTACAGTATTTCCATTCAAAACATAATTTATACATTGGATGGATGGCACTTATCCTGCTCACAGGTATGAATAATATAGTCTTTTATTTTAACTTTTAAAAAAATAAAAAAAATAACTAAATATGAATCGGTACGGACCCTAGTATGTGTTCTTAATGTCTTCAACCTTTCTAGATCTGAAATCATTACTATAATCAGTCCAAGCGCTGTTAGGAAGAAATTCTATTTTTTCCAGTAAAACTATGCAAAATTTCTGCAAATCGTGGTAAAATTATTCAAAAATTACAGCGACTTGCGGTAAATAGCCACACACCTATTCAATTGTCCACGAAAATGGTTTTAATGTAATTTTATCACGAATTTCAATTCACCAACTGAGCAGGTAACTTAGGGAAAATCCCTATTTCAAGTTAAAATGGTCTGGATTCAGTTCTGAACCCCTGGGACAACCCCCTGAGTAACTAATCAGGCACTTAGAAGATTTTAATTATTTTTAAATGGCCAATAATGACGTCATTTTTGGGGTGAAAAAGTGCAAAATGATGGAAATTGGGGTACAAGGTGTGGGATAGGAATATTGGGGCGAGTCTCCTAAAATGACCCAAATATACACTTATACCCATTTTTATGTACTCCAAGTTTAAAAAAAAAAAGAAAAGAAAAAGAAACGATCATTTAAAAAAAAAATGCATATAACAGCCATATGACCTAATTTAAGTTCCAGAAATACTTTTATTATAACCAATAGTAAACTTTAATACTGTTACCCGATGTTCGTTTAGCTCTTTTGGGGGTATAGACAGACTTACCCATTTTCCACTTTCATCACCATTTTGTCGATGCAATCCCGTTTCCCTATTTTGCATATCGGGTGAATTGCGGAAGCGTGCATACCCATGAAAAGTATTTTTTTAGGCAAAAAGATGCAAAAATGGCAATCGCTGCAAATTGATGCGATATTGCTGCTAATTCAATACCCCTTAACCAGTAAAGCGACAGTGTGCTCTTTCAGCAGTCTGCTGTATTATGACTGGGTTGTGGCACAAACCATCCCAGCACTGGTTAATGTGGGTAGCTGTGTGCACAGCACATTTCTTTCTGCACATGCTGACAATCATGTGTTTTGCTGGAACAGGAAGCAGGTGCGGGCCAGGCTGTGTTATACGTGTGTATCAGATACTGAATGATTACATGAGGTAGAGCTCCTCAGATTTACATATATGCTGTCCGCTGATTTATCATGTACGTACTACGTATAAGGCATTCCACGTGTCAGCTAACTGCCATCTGTATACTGAGATTCTAAAAAGCGATGTGGACTGTGAACATAATATTATTAATTAGTTTGGAGAAGGAACAGTTGCCATGAATCATAAACACAAGGTAAAAGGGAAAAATACATTAATACCTCAAAGAGCTAAAAAAATAATCTAAACACATTGAAGCGTAAATCCAATTGAATGTTTATTTCCTTTTAATCAAGCACTTACATGACACTATTTCTACAGCCGTTATAGAGTTAACCTTCAAGGAATGTCCTAAGAGGACTTCAGTTAGTTTTTGCACTTTTAAAAAAGGCTTTCTCGGGGTGATTGGGGTGCACACAGTTTGCGGAGAGGGATTATCTTAAAATGAGAGGAACCTTTGTCCAGGCATTGGGGATGCAAAGCAGACCAGCTAACAAAATAAACTAAAAAAGATGGAATGCCACGTTCTTTTTCAAGGAGGCATCACATTAAATAGACCTGAAAAAGAGGTTGCTTGTCAGAAGGCGAGCACAGCCCCTGATCATACCAGACATGCAAAGTACTGACCCTCGCAGTGTTACTATTTCATTACAGCACCAGCAGCAAGGAGGGGGGCGGGGGTTAAGGTGATGCTGGGTGGACCCTTCCTGCAGTCCTCAAAGGAAGAAGATAAAATGCAAAGAGAAGGAAGCTTACAACAGTGTTCCCTTACTGCATGTGACACATATGTATTATGCACATGTGAATAATGCCTTCCGGGCACAGTTACAGCATATATGTTCTTAACAGTTCATTGTCTCCATCTCAAAAAAAAATTAATCTCCACTGACTGGTTTCTCCAGTATTCATTTTCACTGACCAAGCCGGTCCAGTGGTTTTACGTCACAAATGTTCCATTTACACAGTGGCAAGCAAACATTACACATAAAAAAACACTCCTAAGAAGTACATCCCCATACCCAAATCGTTATATGAATGGCCAGCAACTTAATATAGAAGTATGTGGTTGGAGTATGGGGGTTCTGGACCACAAACGGAGACCTTTGTACACAAGAAGCCAATTGGGTTTTTTCTTTGTATGAAAATGTCAACTAAATGGATTCATCAATTGTTTTACTTCAGTCAATGACACTGGACTCATCGGTCTCTTCACCGTTACATTATCCACTGTGGCCAGACCGTCATTTCTATCCAATACACACGACAATGACCATTAGTGTCAGATGGTCAGACCACCACTCTGCTGATCGATTATTCAATAATTTAATATTTAAAGAAACCTGGCAATAGTGTCTGTGGGTACCCAATTCTTTATGTCATCACCAAAATAACAAAAAGCTCTGACCATCACCAGTAACAAGACTCCCTTTGAACTGCAAATAAAAAACATGAGATTGGACATACATAAATAAAGTTGTACAAAACAAAAAACAAACAAAAACAAACAAAGTCTTTTAGAAGAGGCACATGTGCAGGGAATGTGGTCTTCCAACAGTAGTTGCCATATGTTCCGTGAGGTCTTGAAAGGTTGTTCCGCAGAGGTTCAAAACAATCGTTCTACTACATACTGAACAAACAATGGGGTAAAGTGGTTGTCTCCATATTCTTCTTATGCCAAGGCAAGGACTGCAAGGAATGATAGATAGCGATTAGTAGTTGCTCCAGATTTGTGGATTTCTTTACGCAACCCCTATCCGCAAATCCAGCGGTACTGCAAGTGCGGTATACAGCCGCAGTTATTGCTGCAAGAAATTTGCTATAAACTGAATCAACCCCTAACATAGAAAGGTAAAAATCCCAAAACTCCAACAGTGAAGGCACCAGTGCTACAGTATAAAGAGCAACCTATTCAATGACTATTACCATTATGTAGCATTTTTAGGAGTGATCGTTTTCCTTGTGTATTTTGTTGGCCTAAAAACCAGTCAGGCTAGGGCCACACATAGTTCACATTGAAATCCCGCCATCCGGCCCAACTGC
The DNA here is from genome assembly GCF_028390025.1 of Pseudophryne corroboree. NCBI lineage: Eukaryota > Metazoa > Chordata > Amphibia > Anura > Myobatrachidae > Pseudophryne > Pseudophryne corroboree. Next base: position 266,234,845 of record NC_086453.1, on the reverse strand, counting down.
AGCATGCTGCGGTTGGATCCGGCGGCGGGACTGCCACATATGTATGGGCGCCTGCAAAGACCGTCTCCTTCCGGCCAAGTGGGTCCCACTGAACTGGCGCCCACACATATGCGGCAGTTCCGCCGCCTCTGGATCCAACCTGGACCGGATGACAGGATTTCAATGTGTGTGTTCACACAGTGCGGCTGTGTTGTATTGAAATCCCGTGTGCCACTGGCCAGATCCTGTTCTGCGGCATCCCTCAGAACAGGATCCGTGTGCACACAAAACCCCCCCTCCCAGCCAAGCAGTTCAGCGGAACCCACTTGGCCGCTATGTGGGGCCCTAGCCTTAAAGTTAAATGTATTGCAGAGAATTCTATTCACTATCATACACAGGGCATTAATAGTTTAAGGACAGGTGTTTAAACTTTTTTTTTTTTTTCAACCTGGACCCAAAACGTGAAACAAAGACTTAGAACAAAATAATTTACTCATTTATTGGTAGGTAAAAATGCCAAAAAATGGCTTGAACTTTTGATGTCAGTGCATTCTTAAGGTTATTTTTTCTTTTAGTGTGCATAGAGTTACTGAGAAGTGAGGCTTATCCGCATATTCCACTCGTCATCCATAGCAAAATGCCCCCCACTGGCTATAATTACTAATCTATTGCCAGAGATTGGGGGAGGGACTTTAAGTCCATATTTCCCCACAATCATGGAGGGAGGGAGACCCCTTATTCAAATTACGTGGAACTCTTAGCAGCTATTGTCTGGTAACGCAATACCGTAACATAGGTGTCGTAAGGCGATCTCTGGGAGGACAGAAACCTCCCATGGAGCAGAAGAATGGAAAATAAATATTTTACATAGATGGGGGAAGGGCATATTGTGCCTCATCTCCCCCATACACTGGCCTGCACAAACATAAGGGGACCCTGTCTTAAGGGAAGTCTCCTCTTTCAAATAATGTGCTTGCTTAGTAGTTATTGTCCGATCACCAAACTGAAGCTAAAACAGTACAAAAAATAAATAAATAAAGTGTCCAGGCAAAGAAGGTCGATAAAGCCCTCAACACCTCCATCTTGTGCCAAATATAAACGTGACCCCTCATTTAATGCAGTAGGTAGGCTAGCTTTTAAAATGGTATGCCTTGTTGGACGCCCATATTTTTCCTACACATAGGAAGTGTTTAAATCGAGACAACGACATTTGTAAATAAAAAAAATTACAAATAAAATAAAGCATTTTTAATTAAAGTGCAGATGTTTTTTGGAAAGGTGGATTGTTGTCAAAATAGGAGCCACAAAGTGTTTCTTTGTAGTGTTTATAAGACCTAAAAAGAAAGGGATGTAGCTATGTCACCAGTGGTCAGGAGGCCGCTGGTCACAATACCGGCACCTACATACCGCCCCCTCACAATCCCGACGGTCGGCGTGCCGACCAACAGGGACTATTTCCACTCTCGGGTGTCCACGACACCCAGAGTGAGAATAGAACCTGTCGTGAGCGCAGCTCACCTCCGAGCGCGCAAGGGGCTTCGTTCCGCTACCCCTTGGCTGTACACCTCACCGCATATTATGGTAAGGCGTCTGCTAATTTTCTGGCACATCTATAAAGATGGAGCAAAAAAAACCACTGCAGAGTGCCCCCATAAGCTTACGGCCAAAAACTGGATTACCCACTTACATATAATAGGGCATACAGCCATCCTAAGTACGTTATGACCTCACCAAGTAACACTAACAAAATCTGGGAGAGGTGATATTGTGCATGTGTCAAGTGTTAATTCTGAAAATCTTACAGTACCCACCCCCACCTATATCAGCAGTGTGCAGATATGTACACAGAACCTACCAGTCATTGCTTCCTGCGCAAAATATTTCACGTCCATATCCTCATCCTGGCCCAGCTTCTGCAGTACAGGCTTCACATCTGTCTGTAATGTACTAAAATAGAATAGATGTGTGTTCTGAATTATTTTGTATTTATGTATAGGATACAGATTATAAACTTATCGTTGCAATAAAAATTCTCAACCAGCAAAGCATCATCTTAAATATAGTATAGTATGCTACACTACCTGCAATAAACGCTCATATTAAGTTAAAAGGCTCTTCCTTCAACCCCTGCTGCATTTGTGTGTTACAAAGTCCACAAGGGTAAGGTGTAAAGAAGATAATAAGAATTTACTTACCGATAATTCTATTTCTCGGAGTCCGTAGTGGATGCTGGGGTTCCTGAAAGGACCATGGGGAATAGCGGCTCCGCAGGAGACAGGGCACAAAAAGTAAAGCTTTACGATCAGGTGGTGTGTACTGGCTCCTCCCCCTATGACCCTCCTCCAAGCCTCAGTTAGGTACTGTGCCCGGACGAGCGTACACAATAAGGAAGGATTTTGAATCCCGGGTAAGACTCATACCAGCCACACCAATCACACTGTACAACCTGTGATCTGAACCCAGTTAACAGTATAACAACAGCGGAGCCTCTGAAAAGATGGCTCACAACAATAATACCCGATTTTTGTAACTATGTACAAGTATTGCAGACAATCCGCACTTGGGATGGGCGCCCAGCATCCACTACGGACTCCGAGAAATAGAATTATCGGTAAGTAAATTCTTATTTTCTCTATCGTCCTAGTGGATGCTGGGGTTCCTGAAAGGACCATGGGGATAATACCAAAGATCCCAAACGGGCGGGAGAGTGCGGATGACTCTGCAGCACCGAATGAGAGAACTCCAGGTCCTCCTTAGCCAGGGTATCAAATTTGTAGGATTTTACAAACGTGTTTGCCCCTGACTAAATAACCGCTCGGCAAAGTTGTAAAGCCGAGACCCCTCGGGCAGCCGCCCAAGATGAGCCCACCTTCCTTGTGGAATGGGCATTTACATATTTTGGCTGTGGCAGGCCTGCCACAGAATGTGCAAGCTGAATTGTATTACACATCCAACTAGCAATAGTCTGCTTAGAAGCAAGAGCACCCAGTTTGTTGGGTGCATACAGGATAACAGCAAGTCAGTTTTCCTGACTCCAGCCGTCCTGGAACATATTTTCAGGGCCCTGACAACATCTAGCAACTTGGAGTCCTCCAAGTCCCTAGTAGGTGCAAGGCACCACAATAAGCTGGTTCAGGTGAAACACTGACACCACCTTAGGGAGAGAACTGGGGACGAGTCCGCAGCTCTGCCCTGTCCGAATGGACAAACAGATATGGGCTTTTTTGAGAAAAAACCACCAATTTGACACTCGCCTGGTCCAGGCCAGGGCCAACAGCATGGTCACTTTTCATGTGAGATGCTTCAAATCCACAGATTTGACTGGTTTTAAACCAATGTGATTTGAGGAATCCCAGAACTACGTTGAGATCCCACAGTGCCACTGGAGGCACAAAAGGGGGTTGTATATGCAATACTCCCTTGACAAACTTCTGGACTTCAGGAACTGAAGCCAATTCTTTCTGGAAGAAAATCGACAGGGCCGAAATTTGAACCTTAATGGACCCCAATTTGCGGCCCATAGACACTCCTGTTTGCAGGAAATGCAGGAAACGACCGAGTTGAAATTTCTTTGTGGGGCCATCCTGGCCTCACACCACGCAACATATTTTCGCCACATGTGGTGATAATGTTGTGCGGTCACCTCCTTTCTGGCTTTGACCAGGGTAGGAATGACCTCTTCCGGAATGCCTTTTTCCCTTAGGATCCGGCGTGCCACCGCCATGCCGACAAACGCAGCTGCGGTAAGTCTTGGAACAGACATGGTACTTGCTGAAGCAAATCCCTTCTTAGCAGCAGAGGCCATAAGACCTCTGTAAGCATCTCTTGAAGTTCCGGGTACCAAGTCCTTCTTGGCCAATCCGGAGCCATGAGTATAGTTCTTACTCCTCTACGTCTTATAATTCTCAGCACCTTAGGTATGAGAAGCAGAGGAGGGAACACATACACCGACTGGTACACCCACGGTGTTACCAGAACGTCCACAGCTATTGCCTGAGGGTCTCTTGACCTGGCGCAATACCTGTCCCGTTTTTTGTTCAGACGGGACGCCATCATGTCCACCTTTGGTATTTCCCAACGGTTTACAATCATGTGGAAAAAACTTCCCGATGAAGTTTCCACTCTCCCGGGTGGAGGTCGTGCCTGCTGAGGAAGTCTGCTTCCCAGTTTCCATTCCCGGGATGAAACACTGCTGACAGTGCTATCACATGATTTTCCGCCCAGCGAAAAGTCCTTGCAGTTTTTGCCATTGCCCTCCTGCTTCTTGTGTCGCCCTGTCTGTTTACGTGGGCGACTGCCGTGATGTTTTTCCCACTGGATCAATACCGGCTGACCTTGAAGCAGAGGTCTTGCTAAGCTTAGAGCATTATAAATTTACCCTTAGCTCCAGTATATTTATGTGGAGAAAAGTCTCCAGACTTGATCACACTCCCTGGAAATTTTTTCCTTGTGTGACTGCTCCCCAGCCTCTCGGGCTGGGCTCCGTGGTCACCAGCATCCAATCCTGAATGCCGAATCTGCGGCCCTCTAGAAGATGAGCACTCTATAACCACCACAGGAGAGACACCCTTGTCCTTGGATATAGGGTTATCCGCTGATGCATCTGAAGATGCGATCCGGACCATTTGTCCAGCAGATCCCACTGAAAAGTTCTTGCGTGAAATCTGCCGAATGGAATTGCTTCGTAGGAAGCCACCATTTTTACCAGGACCCTTGTGCAATGATGCACTGTTTTTAGGAGGTTCCTGACTAGCTCGGATAACTCCCTGGCTTTCTCTTCCGGGAGAAACACCTTTTTCTGGACTGTGTCCAGAATCATCCCTAGGCACAGCAGACGTGTCGTCGGGATCAGCTGCGATTTTGGAATATTTAGAATCCACCCGTGCTGTTGTAGCAGTATCCGAGATAGTGCTACTCCGACCTCCAACTGTTCCCTGGACTATGCCCTTATCAGGAGATCGTCCAAGTAAGGGATAATTAAGACGCCTTTTCTTCGAAGAAGAATCATCATTTCGGCCATTACCTTGGTAAAGACCCGGGGTGCCGTGGACAATCCAAACGGCAGCGTCTGAAACTGATAGTGACAGTTCTGCACCACGAACCTGAGGTACCCTTAGTGAGAAGGGCAAATTTGGGACATAGAGGTAAGCATCCCTGATGTCCCGGGACACTATATAGTCCCCTTCTTCCTGGTTCGTTATCACTGCTCTGAGTGACTCCATCTTGATTTGAACCTTTGTAAGTGTTCAAAAAAATTTTTTTTTTTTTTTAGAATAAGTCTCACCTAGCCTTCTGGCTTCAGTACCACAATATAGTGTGGAATAATACCCTTTTTCTTGTAGTAGGAGAGGTAATTTAATTATCACCTGCTGGGAATACAGCTTGTGAATTTTTTCCCATACTGCCTCCTTGTCGGAGGGAGACCTTGGTAAAGCAGACTTCAGGAGCCTGCGAAGGGGAAACATCTCGACATTCCAATCTGTACCCCTGGGATACTACTTGTAGGATCCAGGGGTCCTGTACGGTCTCAGCGCCATGCTGAGAACTTGTCAGAAGCGGTGGAACGCTTCTGTTCCTGGGAATGGGCTGCCTGCTGCAGTCTTCTTCCCTTTCCTCTATCCCTGGGCAGATATGATCTTATAGGGACGAAAGGACTGAGGCTGAAAAGACGGTGTCTTTTTCTGCAGAGATGTGACTTAGGGTAAAAACGGTGGATTTTCCAGCAGTTGCCGTGGCCACCAGGTCCGATGGACCGACCCCAAATAACTCCTCTTCCTTTATACGGCAATACACCTTTGTGCCGTTTGGAATCTGCATCACCTGACCACTGTCGTGTCCATAACATCTTCTGGCAGATATGGACATCGCATTTACTCTTGATGCCAGAGTGCAAATATCCCTCTGTGCATCTCGCATATATAGAAATGCATCCTTTAAATGCTCTATAGTCAATAAAATACTGTCCCTGTCAAGGGTATCAATATTTTTAGTCAGGGAATCCGACCAAGCCACCCCAGCTCTGCACATCCAGGCTGAGGCGATCGCTGGTCGCAGTATAACACCAGTATGTGTGTATATACTTTTTATGATATTTTCCAGCCTCCTGTCAGCTGGTCCTTGAGGACGGCCCTATCTATAGACGGTACCGCCACTTGTTTTGATAAGCGTGTGAGCGCCTTAGCCACCCTAAGGGGTGTTTCCCAATGCGCCCTAACTTCTGGCGGGAAAGGGTATACCGCCCCTAATTTTCTATCGGGGGGAACCCACGCATCATCACACACTTTATTTAATTTATCTGATTCAGGAAAAACTACGGTAGTTTTTTCACATCCCACATAATACCCTCTTTTGTGGTACTTGTAGTATCAGAAATATGTAACACCTCCTTCATTGCCTTTAACGTGTGGCCCTAATAAGGAATACGTTTGTTTATTCACCGTCGACACTGGATTCAGTGTCCCTGTCTGTGTCTGTGTCGACCGACTAAAGTAAACGGGCGTTTTAAAACCCCTGACGGTGTTTTTGAGACGTCTGGACCGGTACTAATTGTTTGTCGGCCGTCTCATGTCGTCAACCGACCTTGCAGCGTGTTGACATTATCACGTAATTCCCTAAATAAGCCATCCATTCCGGTGTCGACTCCCTAGAGAGTGACATCACCATTACAGGCAATTGCTCCGCCTCCTCACCAACATCGTCCTCATACATGTCGACACACACGTACCGACACACAGCACACACACAGGGAATGCTCTGATAGAGGACAGGACCCACTAGCCCTTTGGAGAGACAGAGGGAGAGTTTGCCAGCACACACCAAAAACGCTATAATTATATAGGGACAACCTTATATAAGTGTTTTCCCTTATAGCATCTTTATTATATATTTCTAACGCCAAATTAGTGCCCCCCCTCTCTGTTTTAACCCTGTTTCTGTAGTGCAGTGCAGGGGAGAGCCTGGGAGCCTTCCCTCCAGCCTTTCTGTGAGGGAAAATGGCGCTGTGTGCTGAGGAGATAGGCCCCGCCCCTTTTTCGGCGGCCTCGTCTCCCGCTCTTAACGGATTCTGGCAGGGGTTAAATATCTCCATATAGCCTCCGGAGGCTATATGTGAGGTATTTTTAGCCAAAATAGGTTTTCATTTGCCTCCCAGGGCGCCCCCCTCCCAGCGCCCTGCACCCTCAGTGACTGCCGTGTGAAGTGTGCTGAGAGGAAAATGGCGCACAGCTGCAGTGCTGTGCGCTACCTTTAGAAGACTGAGGAGGTCTTCTGCCGCCGATTCTGGACCTCTTCTTACTTCAGCATCTGCAAGGGGGCCGGCGGCAAGGCTCCGGTGACCATCCAGGCTGTACCTGTGATCGTCCCTCTGGAGCTGATGTCCAGTAGCCAAGAAGCCAATCCATCCTGCACGCAGGTGAGTTCACTTCTTCTCCCCTAAGTCCCTCGTTGCAGTGATCCTGTTGCCAGCAGGACTCACTGTAAAATAAAAAACCTAAGCTAAACTTTTCTAAGCAGCTCTTTAGGAGAGCCACCTAGATTGCACCCTTCTCGGCCGGGCACAAAAATCTAACTGAGGCTTGGAGGAGGGTCATAGGGGGAGGAGCCAGTACACACCACCTGATCGTAAAGCTTTACTTTTTGTGCCCTGTCTCCTGCGGAGCCGCTATTCCCCATGGTCCTTTCAGGAACCCCAGCATCCACTAGGACGATAGAGAAAATACAGACACGCAAGAAATGGATTAAACAGTAAGTGCTTGAGATCCTGTTTTCTGCTTCATCCACCTGGTGGACACTGCCACCATGGGGACACGCCATACTTATCCCTGTTGATGGTTCATTTAGACTAAGGTGAACACATACTTGTGTGCACAGTTCCTTAGACATAGAAAAATGAAATCAGTAAATTTATAGACAGAAGACTAAGTGGCTGCCCAACACAACTGCTTGGCAGAAGATCCGTGCTCAGCCTCCCAGAACATACCCAGCCTATCTGGGAAAGCATGCTGAAATCTGAGCTGGAACCGACCTCCCAGATCCTGAATACACCTGCTGAATGATTGATCTGATACATCAGGCTATAGTCTGGTTAGCCATTTATCTAAGCCAGGCATGTCCAAACGATGGCCCTCCAGCTGTTGAGAAACTACATATCCCAGCATGCCCTGACACGGGGGGTAATTCTGAGTTGAATGCAGCAGCAAGTTTGTTAGCAATTGGGCAAAACCATGTGCACTGCAGGTGGGGCAGTTATAACATGTGCAGAGAGAGTTAGATTTGGGTGGGTTATTTTGTTTCTGTGCAGGGTAAATACTGACTGCTTTATTTTTACACTTCAATTTAGATTTCAGTTTGAACACACCCCACCCAAATCTAACTCTCTGCACATGTTATATCTGTCCCCCCTGCGGTGCACATGGTTTTGCCCAACTGCTAACAAATTTGCTGCTGCGATCAACTCGGAATTAGGCCCACAGCTTTAGCATTCTCTGACAGCAAAACTGTTTCAGGGCATGCTGGGATATGTAGTTTCAGAGCAGCTGGAGGGCCGCAGTTTGGACATGCCTGATCTAAGCCTTCTTTGTTGACAGAGAATCCTTCCACAGCAAAACAACTTATCAAGATAAGGAGAGATCTAGAGCATTTGGGATGGGAGTCCTAGGTAACCCAATATATACGGAATTAAAATAATTAAAGGCAAAAATCCATCTCACACATATCCAAGTTAAGGTCATCCCAAAGCTGCATCTGTGGGAGGGTAATGCTCTGAAGTTACCAAGTTCAAAGCTTTCCGTCCATAACATATCTGGACACGAAAATAATATACAGACTATTCATAGCTGGCGATTGCTCCATTAACTCTTATGGATGTAGGCGTGTACGCACGTGGGCATCCTAGTCACAGGCACACTAGTCACACCAGCTATCGCGCATCTGTACATACAGAAATGCTGGCTGACAGGTGGTGCTCATGCCAATACCAAATGAAAACTGAACGGCCTCTGTAATAGCTTCTGCTTGCACAGCCAACATTATTTCCTAGAGATACAGATTACACCAACATGTAGGTAAGGAATGATCATCAACATACTTGCTATCCAGGACTGGTCCTATTCTTTGCAGCGATTTGGCCACGTTGAAACGTACATTAGCCACCTGGTCAGCTGCCATCTTCAGTACAATGGGCAGCATCAGCTTGGTGGTGATATCCTTTCCACATGCTTCAGACAGAGCCTGCAGGTACAATACAATCAGACTGATTTACCACAGAGACATAACACCCCCCCTGCACTACATAATATTTATCACACGTAACAGAGGGAGTAAGGAAACTGTACACACGTGTGCTACTAACAGCGCTTTCTGTGTAATCAACCATTTACCAGCTGTCAGTTTGGCCCGCACGTCTGCATTTATGTTAATGCTGAGAGCGATCATCAGCCTAATGAGACGCTCACTGGGAATGGCGCTATTCCATCCTGGTGCGTACCAAGCCACACCATCGGTTGCAACAGCTCTGTAGCTGCTGCAATTCTGCAGACTGAACATGCCCTCCTGTGTCAGACACACCCGCATCTGACTAGCCACCCCGTCGTACCTCCCAGTGACACCCACTGAAAATCAATCCCTGTGTGCAATTCCGTATCTCAGAGCGGGACAGATGTGCATTGTGACTAACTCATGCACAGACTGAAAGCGCTGAGCGCCTGCGTCCGACACCGCCACTGCATGCACCTCTGAATCTGGGACATAATGTCTCTTTGCTTATTCCCTTCCTTTTATATAAAAGTCACACATGCTTCAGTTCTTTCTGAAGGCACAATCATGTCAATATACAAGAGGCAGTACTCCAGTGCAATAGACTATTCCCCAGGGTCCTGCTTACAGTTCATTATAATTCTGATGTAAAAGGCAGGGTGTCAGACCATGGCTCATACGTACATTGACACAGAACAGAGTGGTCATCCGATGCAGGTAGTTGGGATCATTTGCCATGGCTAAGACTTTTGGAACTATAGTATTCTGTGCCCACTCTGCACCAAACTTTTCCACCAGCTTCATTAGATTGTTGGTGGCTGCTTCTCGGATGGCGTAAACTGAAACAGAGTGGAGGAATAATAATAAGTGCCATAAAGTTTTGTACAATCGTTCACACTTTCTTCTTCTTCATTACATTAAGCAGCAGCAGGTTGTGTCCGTAAGAACACGCATTCCGGCAGCTGCTCGCTGCACTGAACAGGTCTCTTCCAGAATCTGCCGAATGTTTACGGGTAAGAAAGGAGAACAAACCCTCAGCATAAGTAAGCCTTAGAGAACGGTTTAGATCAGATGCCTGGCTCCTGCTGATGAGCATTTCACAGTAAAGCGGGAGCGCAACCACAATTTAAAATCATTTACAAAAGTTCATTAGCGTTTTTGTCCTCACATAGCAAAACAAGAGTACGATATATCTACTTACAAAGAAATGGTATTTTAGGAGGTACGGGCAACGCCCTCTAATAAAAAATTAGAAACCGTACACAGGGCAAAGAAGTTTAAAGTTAGCACCATGCCAATCAGACATGACAGGTGAAGTAATAACGTTGATTATCCCGTTATAACAGCACCTGCGAAGGAATGGGATAAATTAGACAGCAAGTGATCAGTCAGTTCTTGAAGTGGATGTGAAGCGGGAAAAACAGGCAAGCGTAAGGATCTGACCAACTCTGACAAGGGCCAAAATAAGATTTTACTTACCGATAAATCTATTTCTCGTAGTCCGTAGTGGATGCTGGGACTCCGTAAGGACCATTGGGAATAGCGGCTCCGCAGGAGACAGGGCACAAAATAAAAGCTTAAGGATCAGGTGGTGTGCACTGGCTCCTCCCCCTATGACCCTCCTCCAAGCCTCAGTTAGGATACTGTGCCCGGACGAGCGTACATAATAAGGAAGGATATTGAATCCCGGGTAAGACTCATACCAGCCACACCAATCACACCGTACAACTCGTGATCTGAACCCAGTTAACAGTATGATAAACGCAAAGGAGCCTCTGAAAAGATGGCTCACAACAATAATAACCCGAATTTTTGTAACAATAACTATATACAAGTATTGCAGACAATCCGCACTAGGGATGGGCGCCCAGCATCCACTACGGACTATGAGAAATAGATTTATCGGTAAGTAAAATCTTATTTTCTCTGACGTCCTAGTGGATGCTGGGACTCCGTAAGGACCATGGGGATTATACCAAAGCTCCCAAACGGGCGGGAGAGTGCGGATGACTCTGCAGCACCGAATGAGAGAACTCCAGGTCCTCCTCAGCCAGGGTATCAAATTTGTAGAATTTAGCAAACGTGTTTGCCCCTGACCAAGTAGCTGCTCGGCAAAGTTGTAAAGCCGAGACCCCTCGGGCAGCCGCCCAAGATGAGCCCACTTTCCTTGTGGAATGGGCTTTTACTGATTTTGGCTGTGGCAATCCTGCCACAGAATGTGCAAGCTGAATTGTACTACAAATCCAACGAGCAATCGTCTGCTTTGAAGCAGGAGCACCCAGCTTGTTGGGTGCATACAGGATAAACAGCGAGTCAGATTATCTGACTCCAGCCGTCCTGGAAACATATATTTTCAAGGCCCTGACAACGTCAAGCAACTTAGAGTCCTCTAAGTCCCTGGTAGCCGCAGGTACCACAATAGGTTGGTTCATGTGAAATGCAGAAACCACCTTAGGTAGAAATTGAGGACGAGTCCTCAATTCCGCCCTGTCAGAATGAAAAATTAAGTAAGGGCTTTTATATGATAAAGCCGCCAATTCTGACACACGCCTGGCTGAAGCCAAGGCTAACAGCATCGACACCTTCCATGTGAGATATTTTAAGTCCACAGTGGAAAGTGGTTCAAACCAATGTGACTTTAGAAAACTCAACACAACATTGAGATCCCAAGGTGCCACTGGAGGCACAAAAGGAGGCTGTATGTGCAGCACCCCTTTTACAAATGTCTGAACTTCAGGTACTGAAGCCAGTTCTTTCTGGAAGAAAATCGACAGGGCCGAAATTTGAACCTTAATGGACCCTAATTTTAGGCCCATAGACAGTCCTGTTTGCAGGAAATGAAGGAAACGACCCAGTTGAAATTCCTCTGTAGGGGCCTTCTTGGCCTCACACCACGCAACATATTTACGCCAAATGCGGTGATAATGTTTTGCGGTTACGTCCTTCCTGGCTTTGACCAGAGTAGGGATGACTTCTTCTGGAATGCCTTTTTCCCTCAGGATCCGGCGTTCAACCGCCATGCCGTCAAACGCAGCCGCGGTAAGTCTTGGAACAGACAAGGCCCCTGCAGTAGCAGGTCCTTTCTTAAGAGGTAGAGGCCACGGTTCGTCCGTGAGCATCTCTTGAAGTTCCGGGTACCAAGTCCTTCTTGGCCAATCCGGAACCACGAGTATAGTTCTTACTCCTCTCCTTCTTATGATTCTCAGTACTTTTGGTATGAGAGGCAGAGGAGGGAACACATACACTGACTGGTACATCCACGGCGTTACCAGAGCGTCCACTGCTATTGCCCGAGGGTCCCTTGACCTGGCGCAATATCTGTCCAGTTTTTTGTTTAGACGTGACGCCATCATGTCCACCTTTGGTTTTTCCCAACGGTTTACAATCAGGTGGAAGACTTCTGGGTGAAGTCCCCACTCTCCCGGGTGAAGGTCGTGTCTGCTGAGGAAGTCTGCTTCCCAGTTGTCCACTCCCGGAATGAACACTGCTGACAGTGCTATCACATGATTTTCCGCCCAGCGAAGAATCCTTGCAGCTTCTGCCATTGCCCTCCTGCTTCTCGTGCCGCCCTGTCTGTTTACGTGGGCGACTGACGTGATGTTGTCCGATTGGATCAACACCGCCTGACCCTGAAGCAGAGGTTTTGCTTGACTTAGGGCATTGTAAATGGCCCTTAGTTCCAGAATGTTTATATGAAGAGATGTTTCCATGCTTGACCACAAGCCCTGGAAATTCCTTCCCTGTGTGACTGCTCCCCAGCCTCTCAGGCTGGCATCCGTGGTTACCAGGATCCAATCCTGAATGCCAAATCTGCGGCCCTCTAGTAGATGAGCACTCTGCAGCCACCACAGGAGAGACACCCTTGTCCTTGGCGACAGGGTTATCCGCTGATGCATCTGCAGATGCGATCCGGACCATTTGTCCAGTAGATCCCACTGAAACGTTCTTGCATGGAATCTTCCGAATGGAATCGCTTCGTAGGAAGCCACCATTTTTCCCAGGACCCTCGTGCACTGATGCACTGAGACCTGGCCTGGTTTTAGGAGGTTCCTGACTAGCTCGGATAACTCCCTGGCCTTCTCCTCCGGGAGAAACACCTTCTTCTGGACTGTGTCCAGAATCATTCCTAGGAACAGTAGACATGTCGTTGGAATCAGCTGCGATTTTGGAATATTTAGAATCCACCCGTGCTGACGTAACACTACCTGAGATAGTGCTACTCCGACTTCTAACTGTTCCCTGGATCTTGCCCTTATCAGGAGATCGTCCAAGTAAGGGATAATTAAAATGCCTTTTCTTCGTAGAAGAATCATCATTTCGGCCATTACCTTGGTAAAGACCCGAGGTGCCGTGGACAATCCAAACGGCAGCGTCTGAAACTGATAATGACAGTTTTGTACTACAAACCTGAGGTACCCTTGGTGAGAAGGGTATATTGGGACGTGGAGATAAGCATCTTTGATGTCCAGAGACACCATATAGTCCCCTTCTTCCAGGTTCGCTATCACTGCTCTGAGTGACTCCATCTTGAATTTGAACCTTTTTATGTAAGTGTTCAAGGATTTCAGATTTAAAATTGGTCTCACCGAGCCGTCCGGCTTCGGTACCACAAACAGCGTGGAATAATACCCCTTTCCCTGTTGCAGGAGGGGTACCTTGATCACCTCCTGCTGGGAATACAGCTTGTGAATGGCTTCCAAAACTGCCTCCCTGTCGGAGGGAGACTTTGGTAAAGCAGACTTCAGGAACCGACGAGGGGGAAACGCCGCGAATTCCAGTTTGTACCCCTGCGATACTACCTGTAGAATCCAGGGATCCACTTGCGAGTGAGCCCACTGCGCGTTGAAATTCTTGAGACGGGCCCCCACCATATCTGAGTCTGCTTGTAAAGCCCCAGCGTCATGCTGTAGACTTGGCAGAAGCAGGGGAGGGCTTCTGCTCCTGGGAAGCGGCTGCACGGTGCAGTCTTTTTCCTCTTCCTCTGCCCCGGGGCAGAAAGGAGTGGCCTTTTGCTCGCTTGTACTTATGGGAACGAAAGGACAGTTTGAAAAGACGGTGTCTTTTTCTGCTGATGTGAAGTGACCTGGGGTAAAAAGGTGGATTTCCCAGCCGTTGCCGTGGCCACCAGGTCCGATAGACCAGCCCCAAATAACTCCTCCCCTTTATACGGCAATACTTCCATGTGCCGTTTGGAATCCGCATCCCCTGACCACTGTCGCGTCCATAACGCTCTTCTGGCAGAGATGGACATAGCACTTACTCTTGATGCCAGGGTGCAAATATCCCTCTGTGCATCACGCATATATAGCAATGCATCCTTTAAATGTTCTATAGTTAACAAAATATTGTCCCTATCCAGGGTATCAATATTCTCAGTCAGGGAATCCGACCATGCGACTCCAGCACTGCACATCCAGGCTGAGGCGATTGCTGGTCGCAGTATAACACCAGTATGTGTGTATATACTTTTTAGGATATTTTCCAGCCTTCTATCAGCTGGTTCTTTGAGGGTGGCCGTATCAGGAGACGGTAACGCTACTTGTTTAGATAAACGTGTGAGCGCCTTATCTACCCCTAGGGGGTGTTTCCCAACGCGCCCTAACCTCTGGCGGGAAGGGATATAATGCTAATTTATTAGAAATTAGCTGTTTTTTATCGGGGGAAACCCACGCTTTATCACACACCTCATTTATTTCCTCTGACTCAGGAAAAACTATTGGTAGTTTTTTCACACCCCACATAATACCCTTCTTTGTGGTACTTGTAGTGTCAGAAAGGTTCAATGCCTCTTTCATTGCCGTGATCATGTAACGTGTGGCCCTACTGGACATTACGTTTGTCTCGTCACCGTCGACACTAGACTCAGTATCTGTGTCAGGGTCTGTGTCGACCCACTGAGGTAACGGGCGTTTTAGCGCCCCTGACGGTGTCTGAGACGCCTGGACAGGCACTAATTGATTTGCCGGCTGTCTCATGTCGTCAACAGTTTTTTGCAAATTGCTGACATTATCACTTAATTGTTTAAATACAATCATCCAGTCAGGTGTCGACTCCCTAGGGGGTGACATCACCAACACAGGCAACTGCTCCGCCTCCACATCATTTTCCTCCTCATACATGTCGACACACGCGTACCGACACACAGCACACACACCGGGAATGCTCTGATAGAGGACAGGACCCCACTTAGCCCTTTGGAGAGACAGAGGGAGAGTCTGCCAGCACACACCCAGCGCTATATATATACAGGGATAACCTTATATAAGTGTTATTCCCTTATAGCTGCTGTTATTATCGTTATTTGCTGCCAAAAATGCCCCCCCTTCTCTTTTTTACCCTGATTCTGAAGCAGGACTGCAGGGGAGAGTCAGGGAGCCGTCCTTCCAGCGGAGCTGTGAGGGAAAATGGCGCTTGTGTGCTGAGGAGATAGGCTCCGCCCCTTCACGACGTCCTTATCTCCCGCTTTTTTGTGTAAAAATGGCAGGGGTTAAAATACATCCATATAGCCCAGGAGCTATATGTGATGTATTCTTTTTGCCACCTAAGGTATATACTGTTATATTGCGTCTCAGGGCGCTCCCCCCCAGCGCCCTGCACCCTCAGTGACCGGAGTGTGAAGTGTGCTGAGAGCAATGGCGCACAGCTGCGGTGCTGTGCGCTACCTTAGTCTGAAGACAGGATGTCTTCTGCCGCCGATTTCACCGGACCTCTTCGTCTCTGTAAGGGGGACGGCGGCGCGGCTCCGGTGACCCATCCAGGCTGTACCTGTGATCGTCCCTCTGGAGCTAAATGTCCAGTAGCCTAAGAAGCCCAATCCACTCTGCACGCAGGTGAGTTCGCTTCTTCTCCCCTTAGTCCCACGATGCAGTGAGCCTGTTGCCAGCAGGACTCACTGAAAATAAAAAAACCTAAACTAAACTTTTATTCTAAGCAGCTCAGGAGAGCCACCTAGATTGCACCCTTCTCGGCCGGGCACAAAAATCTAACTGAGGCTTGGAGGAGGGTCATAGGGGGAGGAGCCAGTGCACACCACCTGATCCTTAAGCTTTTATTGTGTGCCCTGTCTCCTGCGGAGCCGCTATTCCCCATGGTCCTTACGGAGTCCCAGCATCCACTAGGACGTCAGAGAAATTGTGATGACTATATGACAGTCAGCGCATCTGCAGGTCTTGTGGGGTGTTCTCAGTACGCAATGGTTAGTGTATTTACCAAAAGTTGTTCAAGGAAGGACAACCGGTGACCAGTCGACAGTTATGGGCACTCAGATGTGGGGGAAGTGAAGGCTAGTCCATCTGATGCTATCCCACAGAAGAGCTACTGTCACACAAATTGCTTGAAAAGATATTGCTGACAAGGATAAGAAGATGGCAAACCGTGCATCATAGCTTGCTGTGTATGGGGCTACGTAGTCGCAGACCGGTCATACTGCCCATGCTGATCCCTGTCTACAGCGCGTATGATGGGCACATAAGCATCAGAACTGGACCATGGTGCAATGGAAGAAGGTGGCCTGGTCTGATGAATCACCTTCTCTTTTACTTTAGCAAGACGCACATTTTGAGTATATAAGACGCTCGGGAGAGTTGAGTGGGCCCTGGCACACAAAGAGTTGCTGTTCGGCGTGACAGTGTGTGTGGAGATATATATATATATATATATAAAAAAGCTGTTCTACCCGTTCATCGGCCGGGAGTTTCTGATTTTCACGGTTATAAATATAAAGGAGTGTTAACAATTGGTAAATCTATAGAGATGTAAATTTGAGACGTCTTGATGTAAGTAAATATTAATCCATGGTTTTTGGCACACTGGAGGTGCAATCCAAATTTTGATCTGATTGTCTATTTCTATCGTTCACGCAACTCAAGCCACACATCGGTAATGACATCATTATGTCAACCTTCTTTTCATCCCCTTAGGGGAGGCTTGTTAAAATTCTAATTACGTAGTTTTCCTATTTCCCACTTAAAGAATACCTATGTGACATTTCAGCTTCCTGTCATATCAGGAAGTAAGAGAATTAGTGATGAGCCAGTGAGTGAGGACTTACAGTATAGAGCGCAGCATATTCCGTTGCACTTTACAATTAGAACAGTCATAGAACAAAACTGGGCAAAAACAGATAGAGGTAGGATGGCCCTGCTCGCAAGCTTACAATCTATAGGGAAATAGGCATTGATACGGGATCCGGTCTTTAGGTCGACAGTAAGTAGGTCGACATGACAAAAGGTCAACATGAGCTTTTCACTTTTTTACCCTCCCCCCCCCCCCCCCCCTCTTACGTCCTAGAGGATGCTGGGGACTCCGTAAGGACCATGGGGTATAGACGGGCTCCGCAGGAGATAGGGCACCTAGAAAGAACTTTGACTATGGGTGTGCACTGGCTCCTCCCTCTATGCCCCTCCTCCAGACCTCAGTTAGATCTTGTGCCCAGAGGAGAAAGGGTACAATGCAGAGAGCTCTCCAGAGTTTTCTGTTTTAAAGAATTTTGTTAGGTTTTTTATTTTCAGGGAGTCCTGTTGGCAACAGGCTCC
Source organism: Pseudophryne corroboree (assembly GCF_028390025.1). Classification (NCBI taxonomy): domain Eukaryota; kingdom Metazoa; phylum Chordata; class Amphibia; order Anura; family Myobatrachidae; genus Pseudophryne; species Pseudophryne corroboree. The sequence goes on along the minus strand of NC_086453.1, from coordinate 266,217,080 downwards.
CTGCATTGTGGGACTGAGGAGAGAGAAACAGAGCTGGCTTGTCAAGTTGGGCACTGCTTCTAGGCTACTGGACACCATTAGCTTCAGAGGGAGTCGGAACACAGGTCTCACCTGGGGTTCGTCCCGGAGCCGCGACGCCGTCCTCCTCACAGATGCCGAAGATAGAAGCCAGGTGAGTATGAGAAGGCAAGAAGACATCAGGCGGCAGAAGACATCAGGTCTTCATGAGGTAAGCGCGCAGCGGTAAGCTGCGCGCCATTGCTCCCAGTACACACACACATGCAGGCACTGAGGGTGCAGGGGGGGCGCCCTGGGCAGCAATATTCCTCATTTTTGTGGCAATATAAGCAGGATTAGACTGTGGCACAGTAAATCCACAAATCCCCCGCCATTTTTTATATAAGTTTACTGGGACCGAAGCCCGCCGTCGGGTGGGCGGGGCATGATCCTCAGCACTAACCAGCGCCATTTTCTCCACAGAAACTGCACGAGGAAAAGCTGGCTCCCTGATCTCTCCCCTGCTGAACTTCACAGGCAGGAAAAAAGAGGAGGGGGGCACTTTGGAGACGCAGTGAGTGGGAATTAAGGATATATATATATATATATATATATATATATATATATATATATATATATATATATATATATATATATATATATATATATATCTCTATCTATCTCTATCTATCTATCCTTTCCATGGTGCGGCACTCTTGCTTGTTTCAGAAATAAATGGACTATAGTCCTTCTAGTCCATTTATTTCTGAAACCAGCAAGAGTGCCGCACCATGGAAAGGCTATTTGATTCATCTTTGTGAGGGCACCAGCGACAGATATTTCTAAGGCTAACACGGAGTGCCGGACCGCAGCTATATATATATATATATATATATATATATATATATATATATATAAATAAATATATAAAAAGCGCTATCTGGTATATATATTCCAGTGTTTTTAAGCGCTGGTGTGTGCTGGCATACTCTCTCTCTGTCTCTCCTAAGGGCCTGGTTGGGGTTTTGTCCCCTCATAGGTTAATCCCTGTGTGTGTGGGGTGTCGGTATGTGTGTGTCGACATGCCTGAGGCGGAGGGCTTCTCCAAGGAGGCGGTGAAGCAAAATGAGTGGTGTGTCCCCGTCGGTTGTGACGACTCCGGATTGGATGGACATGTGGCATATGTTGAATGCAAGTGTGGCATTTTTACATAAAAGGCTTGATAAGGCTGAATTAGGGGGGACATCAGGGAGTCAATCCTCGGATTGGACCGACTCACAGGGCCCGTCGGGGTCTCAAAAGCATCCCTTAACACAAGACACTACTACCGGCACAGATTCTGACTCCAGTGTCGACTACAATGAAGTAAAATTACACCCTAGGTTGAATAAAACCATTCAGTGTATGATTGTGGCAATAAGGGATGTGTTACATATTGAGGATGAACCCTTGGTCCCCGACACAAGGGTACACATGTTTAAGGAAAAGAAACAGATTATTAATTTTCCTACATCTCATGAATTAAATGATTTCTTTGGAAAAGCTTGGGTGACTCCGGAAAAGAGACCGCAGATACCCAAAAGAATTTATATGGCATACCCCTTCCCTAAGCAGGACAGGGAGATTTGGGAATCATCCCCCACTGTGGACAAGGCCCTGACGCGCTTGTCCAAGAAAGTGGCGCTACCGTCTCCTGACACAGCGGCCCTTAAGGACCCTGCAGATCGCAGGCAAGAAACTACCTTAAAGTGTATTTATTCTCATACGGGGGCTGTGCTAAGACCGACAATTGCGTCGGCATGGGTGTGTAGCGCAATTGCAGCTTGGACAGATGAGCTGACAGATCAATTTGATGATATGGATAAGGATACTATATTCTTAACTCTAGCCCATATAAAAGACGCAGTCTTATTTATGAGGGATGCTCAAAGGGACATTGGATTGCTGGCTTCTAGGGCCAATGCCATGTCTATCTCAGCGAGAAGATCCTTATAGACTCGCCAATGGACGGGTGATGCGGATTCCAAAAAACATATGGAAGTACTACCCTATAAGGGTGATGTATTGTTTGGGGATGGGCTGACGGACCTGGTTTCCACAGCTACAGCAGGTAAATCAAATTTTTTACCATATATTCCCCAACAGCAAAAGAAAGTAACACCCTATCAGATGCAGTCCTTTCGGTCGCACAAGTCCAAAAAAAGTCGGGGATCCTCTTTCCTCGTCAGAGGTAAGGGCAGAGGCAAAAGAGCACCTGCTTCGGCAGGTGCCTAGGAACAAAAGTCCTCCCCGGCTGCTCCAAAACCCACAGCATGACGCTGGGGGTCCCCTGAGGGAGTCCGCACCGGTGGGGGCACGTCTTCGACTTTTCAGTCAGGCCTGGGTCAGATCAGACCTGAATCCCTGGGTGTTGGAAATAGTTTCCCAGGGGTACAAACTGGATTTCGAAGAGGTGCCCCCGCGCCGATTTTTCATATCGGCCCTACCAGCTTCCACATCGGAAAGGGATGTAGTGTTAGCTGCAATTCAAACGCTGTGTATACAGCAAGTTTCCCCTGCACCAGCAGGGAAGAGGTTACTACTCAACCCTATTTGTGGTCCCGAAACCGGACGGTTCGGTCAGACCTATTTTGAATCTGAAATCCCTAAACCTGTACATAAAAAGATTCAAATTCAAAATGGAATCACTCAGAGCGATAATAGCCAACATAGAGGAGGGGGAGTTTATGGTGTCTCTGGACATAAAGGATGCGTACCTTCATGTCCCCATATATGCCCCCCACCAGGAATACCTGAGATTCGCTGTACAGGATTGTCATTACCAATTTCAGACGTTGCTGTTTGGACTTTCCACGGCCCCGAGGATTTTCACCAAGATAATGGCGGAAATTATGGTGGTCCTGCGCAAACATGGAGTCACAATTATCCCATACTTGGACGATCTCCTGATAAAAGCGAGATAAAGGGAGAAATTGCTGAGCAGTGTGGCACTCTCTCTGAGAGTGCTCCAGCAACATGGTTGGATTCTAAATCTACCGAAGTCACAGTTGATTCCGACAACTCGACTACCGTTCCTAGGTATGATCCTGTATACGGAACAAATGAAGGTCTTCCTCCCAATAGAGAAAGCCCAGGACATCCAGAACATGGTCAGAGACCTGCTAAAACAGAAAAGGGTGTCAGTTCACCAATGCACTCGACTTCTGGGAAAAATGGTGGCGGCCTACGAGGCCATTCCCTTCGGAAGGTTCCATGCAAGGACTTTTCAATGGGACCTTCTTGACAAGTGGTCCGGGTCCCACCTGCACTTACATCGGAAAATAACTCTGTCCCCAGGGGCCAGAGTGTCTCTCATGTGGTGGTTGCAAAGTGCTCACCTGCTGGAGGGTCGCCGGTTCGGGATTCAGTACTGGATCCTGGTTACCACGGACGCGAGCCTCCGAGGATGGGGAGCGGTCACACAGGGAAAAAACTTTCAGGGACTTTGGTCAGACCAGGAGTCCTGTCTACACATCAATGTGTTGGAACTCGGGGCCATTTACAACGGCCTTCGACAAGCGGAGAGTCTTCTTCGAAACCTACCGGTTCTGATTCGATCAGACAATGTCACAGCAGTGGCTCATGTGAACCGCCAAGACGGGACAAGAAGCAGAGTCGCGATGGCGGAGACCACCAGGATTCTTCGCTGGGCGGAAAATCATGTAAGCGCTCTGTCGGCTGTCTTCATTCCGGGAGTGGACAAGTGGGAAGCAGACTTCCTCAGCAGACACTATCTCCATCCAGGAGAGTGGGGACTTCATCAAGAAGTCTTTGTAGACATAAAACGTCTTTGGGGAACTCCTCAAATAGACATGATGGCGTCCCGCCTCAACAAAAAGCTTCGGAGGTATTGTGCCAGGTCTCGGGACCCTCAGGCAGTGGCAGTAGATGCTCTGATAACACCATGGGTGTTCAAATCGGTCTACGTGTTTCCTCCTCTTCCTCTCATCACATAAGTGTTGAGGATCATAAGGCAAAGAAGAGTACAGACGATACTCGTTGTCCCAGACTGGCCTCGAAGGGGCCTGGTACTCAGATCTACAAGAGATGCTCACAGGACATCCCTGGCCTCTTCCTCAGAGGGAAGACCTGTTGCAACAGGGGCCCTGTGTATTTCAGGACTTACTGCAGTTACGTTAGACGGCATGGCGGTTGAACGCCGAATCCTAGCGAAGAAGGGGATTCCGGAAGAGGTCATCCCTACTTTAATAAAGGCTAGGAAGGAGGTGACGGTTAAGCATTATCACCGTATCTGGCGAAAGTATGTGTCTTGGTGTGAGACCAAGAATGCACCTACGGAAGATTTTCATCTGGGTCGTTTTCTCCACTTCCTACAGACAGGAGTGGATATGGGCCTGAAATTAGGCTCTGTTAAGGTTCAGATTTCGGCCCTCTCGATTTTCTTTCAGAAGGAATTGGCTTCTCTTCCAGAAGTCCAGACGTTTGTAAAGGAAGTGCTACACATCCAGCCTCCTTTTGTGCCTCCAGTGGCACCGTGGGACCTCAACGTGGTGTTGCAGTTTCTAAAATCACACTGGTTTGAACCGCTTAACAAGGTTGAGTTGAAATTTCTTACTTGAAAGGTAGTCATGTTGTTGGCCTTGGCATCGGCAAGGCGAGTATCAGAATTGGCGGCTTTGTCACACAAAAGCCCTTACTTGATTTTTCATGTGGATCGAGCTAAATTGAGGACACGCCCTCAATTTTTGCCTAAGGTGGTTTCTTCATTCCATGTGAATCAACCTATTGTGGTGCCTGTGGCTACAAGTGACCTGGAGGATTCCAGGTCCCTGGACGTAGTAAGGGCCTTAAAGATTTATGTAGCCAGGACGGCTAGAATTAGGAAAACAGAGGCTCTGTTTGTCCTGTATGCGGCCAATAAGATTGGCGCACCTGCTTCGAAGCAGACTATTGCTCGCTCGATCTGTAATACGATTCAGCAGGCTCACTCTACGGCTGGATTGCCGGTACCAAATTCGGTTAAGGCCTATTCCACTAGGAAGGTGGGCTCTTCTTGGGCGGCTGCCCGAGGCGTCTCGGCATTACAACTTTGCCGAGTGGCGACTTGGTCGGGGTCAAACACTTTTGCTAAATTCTACAAGTTTGATACCCTGGCTGATGAGGACCTAGCGTTTGCTCAGTCGGTGCTGCAGAGTCATACGCACTCTCTCGCCCGATTGGATGCTTTGGTATAAACCCCATGGTCCTTATGGAGTCCCCAGCATCCTCTAGGATGTAAGAGAAAATAAGATTTTAAACCTACCGGTAAATCTATTTCTCCTAGTCCGTAGAAGATGCTGGGCGCCCGTCCCAGTGCGGAAACTCTGCAAGACTTGTATATAGTTGTTGCTTACATAAGGGTTATGTTACAGTTGAAATCGGTTTTGGACAGTTACTGTTGTTGTTCATATGGTTAACTGGTTATGTATGTTCCAGGTTACATGGTATGATTGGTGTGGGCTGGTATGAATCTTGCCCTTGGATTGCTAAATCCTGCCTTGTATTGTCCATCTCTTCTGGGCACAGTTCTCTAACTGAGGTCTGGAGGAGGGGCATAGAGGGAGGAGCCAGTACACACCCATAGTCAAAGTTCTTTTTAGGTGCCCTATCTCCTGCGGAGCCCGTCTATACCCCATGGTCCTTAGGGAGTCCCCAGCATCCTCTACGGACTAGGAGAAATAGATTTACTGGTAGGTTTAAAATCTTATTTTTTTACTTTTTCATACTTCACGATCCACGTGGACTACAATTGAGAACGGTAACCTGTGCCAAGCGCAGAGAGGCACCTTTCCCAAAACATGGCGAGCGAAGCGAGCCATGCGAAGGGACACAGTGCACTAATTGGGGTTCCCGGTCATGTACAGAGAAAACGACACAAAAAAAAATAAGAATTTACTTACCGATAATTCTATTTCTCATAGTCCGTAGTGGATGCTGGGGACTCCGAAAGGACCATGGGGAATAGCTGCTCCGCAGGAGACTGGGCACAAAGTAAAAGCTTTAGGACTAGCTGGTGTGCACTGGCTCCTCCCCCTATGACCCTCCTCCAAGCCTCAGTTAGGATACTGTGCCCGGACGAGCGTACACAATAAGGAAGGATTTTGAATCCCGGGTAAGACTCATACCAGCCACACCAATCACACCGTACAACTTGTGATCTGAACCCAGTTAACAGCATGATAACAGAAGGAGCCTCTGAAAAGATGGCTCACAACAACAATAACCCGATTTTTGTAACAATAACTATGTACAAGTAATGCAGACAATCCGCACTTGGGATGGGCGCCCAGCATCCACTACGGACTATGAGAAATAGAATTATCGGTAAGTAAATTCTTATTTTCTCTAACGTCCTAGTGGATGCTGGGGACTCCGAAAGGACCATGGGGATTATACCAAAGCTCCCAAACGGGCGGGAGAGTGCGGATGACTCTGCAGCACCGAATGAGAGAACTCCAGGTCCTCCTCAGCCAGGGTATCAAATTTGCAGAATTTAGCAAACGTGTTTGCCCCTGACCAAGTAGCTGCTCGGCAAAGTTGTAAAGCCGAGACCCCTCGGGCAGCCGCCCAAGATGAGCCCACTTTCCGTGTGGAATGGGCTTTTACAGATTTTGGCTGTGGCAGGCCTGCCACAGAATGTGCAAGCTGAATTGTACTACAAATCCAACGAGCAATCGTCTGCTTAGAAGCAGGAGCACCCAGCTTGTTGGGTGCATACAGGATAAACAGCGAGTCAGATTTTCTGACTCCAGCCGTCCTGGAAACATATATTTTCAGGGCCCTGACTACATCCAGCAACTTGGAATCCTCCAAGTCCCTAGTAGCCGCAGGTACCACAATAGGTTGGTTTAAGTGAAATGCTGAAACCACCTTAGGGAGAAATTGAGGACGAGTCCTCAATTCTGCCCTGTCCGTATGAAAAATTAGGTAAGGGCTTTTATAGGATAAAGCCGCCAATTCTGATACACGCCTGGCTGAAGCCAGGGCTAACAGCATTACCACTTTCCATGTGAGATATTTCAAGTCCACAGTGGTGAGTGGTTCAAACCAATGTGATTTTAGGAATCCCAACACTACATTGAGATCCCAAGGTGCCACTGGAGGCACAAAAGGAGGCTGTATATGCAGTACTCCCTTGACAAACGTCTGAACTTCAGGAACAGAAGCTAGTTCTTTTTGGAAGAATATCGACAGGGCCGAAATTTGAACCTTAATGGACCCTAATTTGAGGCCCATAGACAGTCCTGCTTGCAGGAAATGCAGGAATCGACCCAGTTGAAATTCCTCCGTAGGGGCCTTCCTGGCCTCGCACCACGCAACATATTTACGCCAAATACGGTGATAATGTTGTACGGTTACATCCTTCCTGGCTTTGATCAGGGTAGGGATGACTTCATCCGGAATGCCTTTTTCCTTCAGGATCCGGCGTTCAACCGCCATGCCGTCAAACGCAGCCGCGGTAAGTCTTGGAACAGACATGGTCCCTGCTGGAGCAGGTCCTGTCTTAGAGGTAGAGGCCACGGGTCTTCCGTGAGCATCTCTTGAATTTCCGGGTACCAAGTCCTTCTTGGCCAATCCGGAGCCACGAGTATAGTCTTTACTCCTCTCCTCCTCATGATTCTCAGTACTTTTGGTATGAGAGGAAGAGGAGGGAACACATACACTGACCGGTACACCCACGGTGTTACCAGAGCGTCCACAGCTATTGCCTGAGGGTCCCTCGACCTGGAGCAATATCTGTCCAGTTTTTTGTTGAGGCGAGACGCCATCATGTCCACCTTTGGTTTTTCCCAACGGTTTACAATCATGTGGAAGACTTCTGGGTGAAGTCCCCACTCCCCCGGGTGAAGATCGTGTCTGCTGAGGAAGTCTGCTTCCCAGTTGTCCACTCCCGGAATGAACACTGCTGACAGTGCTATCACATGATTTTCCGCCCAGCGAAGAATCCTTGCCACTTCCGTCATTGCCCTCCTGCTTCTTGTGCCGCCCTGTCTGTTTACGTGGGCGACTGCCGTGATGTTGTCCGACTGGATCAATACTGGCTGACCCTGAAGCAGAGGCCTTGCCTGACTTAGGGCATTGTAAATGGCCCTTAGTTCCAGGATATTTATGTGAAGTGACGTTTCCATGCTTGACCACAAGCCCTGGAAATTTTTTCCCTGTGTGACTGCTCCCCAGCCTCTCAGGCTGGCATCTGTGGTCACCAGGACCCAATCCTGAATGCCGAATCTGCGGCCCTCTAGGAGATGAGCACTCTGTAACCACCACAGGAGAGACACCCTTGTCCTTGGAGACAGGGTTATCCGCTGATGCATTTGAAGATGCGATCCGGACCATTTGTCTAGCAGATCCAACTGAAAAGTTCTTGCGTGGAATCTGCCGAATAGAATCGCTTCGTAAGAAGCCACCATCTTTCCCAGGACCCTTGTGCACTGATGCACTGACACCTGGCCTGGTCTGAGGAGTTTCCTGACTAGGTCGGATAACTCCCTGGCTTTCTCTTCCGGGAGAAACACCTTTTTCTGTACTGTGTTCAGAATCATCCCTAGGAACAGCAGACGTGTCGTCGGAATCAGCTGCGATTTTGGAATATTTAGAATCCATCCGTGCTGTCGTAGTACTATTTGAGATAGTGCTACTCCGACCTCTAACTGTTCTCTGGACCGTGCCCTTATCAGGAGATCGTCCAAGTAAGGGATAATTAAGACGCCTTTTCTTCGAAGAAGAATCATCATTTCGGCCATTACCTTGGTAAAGACCCGGGGTACCGTGGACAATCCAAACGGCAACGTCTGAAACTGATAGTGACAGTTCTGTACCACAAACCTGAGGTACCCTTGGTGAGAAGGGCAAATTGGGACATGGAGGTAAGCATCCTTGATGTCCAGAGACACCATGTAGTCCCCTTCTTCCAGGTTCGCTATCACTGCTCTGAGTGACTCCATCTTGAACTTGAACCTTTTTATGTAAGTGTTCAAGGCTTTCAGATTTAAAATGGGTCTCACCGAGCCGTCCGGCTTCGGTACCACAAACAGCGTGGAGTAATACCCCTTTCCCTGTTGTAGGAGGGGTACCTTGATTATCACTTGCTGGGAATACAGCTTGTGAATGGCTTCCAATACCGCCTCCCTGTCGGGGGTAGACGTTGGTAAAGCAGACTTCAGGAACCGGCGAGGGGGAGACGTCTCTAATTCCAATTTGTACCCCTGAGATACTACCTGCAGGATCCAGGGGTCCACTTGCGAGTGAGCCCACTGCGCGCTTAAATTCTTGAGACGGGCCCCCACCGTGCCTGAGTCCGCTTGTAAGGCCCCAGCGTCATGCTGAGGACTTGGCAGAAGCGGGGGAGGGCTTCTGTTCGTGGGAAGAAGCTGTCTGTTGCAGTCTTTTTCCCCTTCCTCTGCCCTGGGGCAGATATGAGTGGCCTTTTGCCCGCTTGCCCTTATGGGGACGAAAGGACTGAGCCTGAAAAGACGGTATCTTTTTCTGCTGCGAGGTGACTTGGGGTAAAAAGGTGGATTTCCCAGCCGTTGCCGTGGCCACCAGGTCCGATAGACCGCGCCCAAATAACTCCTCCCCTTTATACGGCAATACTTCCATATGCCGTTTGGAATCCGCATCCCCTGACCACTGTCGCGTCCATAATCCTCTTCTGGCAGAAATGGACATCGCACTTACTCTTGATGCCAGAGTGCAAATGTCTCTCTGTGCATCTCGCATATATAGGAATGCATCCTTTAAATGCTCTATAGTCAATAATATATTGTCCCTGTCCAGGGTATCAATATTTTCAGTCAGGGAATCCGACCAAGCCACCCCAGCACTGCACATCCAGGCTGAGGCGATTGCTGGTCGCAGTATAACACCAGTATGAGTGTATATACTTTTAAGGATATTTTCCAGCCTCCTATCTGCTGGCTCCTTAAGGGCGGCCGTTTCTGGAGACGGTAACGCCACTTGTTTTGATAAGCGTGTGAGCGCCTTATCCACCCTAGGGGTGTTTCCCAACGAGCCCTAACCTCTGGTGGGAAGGGATATAGTGCCAATAATTTTTTAGAAATTAGCAGTTTTTTGTCGGGGGTTACCCACGCTTCATCACACACTTCATTCAATTCATCTGATTCAGGAAAAACTAGAGATGAGCGCCTGAAATTTTTCGGGTTTTGTGTTTTGGTTTTGGGTTCGGTTCCGCGGCCGTGTTTTGGGTTCGAACGCGTTTTGGCAAAACCTCACCGAATTTTTTTTGTCGGATTCGGGTGTGTTTTGGATTCGGGTGTTTTTTTCAAAAAACCCTAAAAAACAGCTTAAATCATAGAATTTGGGGGTAATTTTGATCCCAAAGTATTATTAACCTCAAAAAACATAATTTACACTCATTTTCAGCCTATTCTGAACACATCACACCTCACAATATTATTTTTAGTCCTAAAATTTGCACCGAGGTCGCTGTGTGAGTAAGATAAGCGACCCTAGTGGCCGACACAAACACCGGGCCCATCTAGGAGTGGCACTGCAGTGTCACGCAGGATGTCCCTTCCAAAAAACCCTCCCCAAACAGCACATGACGCAAAGAAAAAAAGAGGCGCAATGAGGTAGCTGACTGTGTGAGAAAGATAAGCGACCCTAGTGGCCGACACAAACACCGGGCCCATCTAGGAGTGGCACTGCAGTGTCACGCAGGATGGCCCTTCCAAAAAACCCTCCCCAAACAGCACATGACGCAAAGAAAAAAAGAGGCGCAATGAGGTAGCTGACTGTGTGAGTAAGATTAGCGACCCTAGTGGCCGACACAAACACCGGGCACATCTAGGAGTGGCACTGCAGTGTCACGCAGGATGTCCCTTCCAAAAAACCCTCCCCAAACAGCACATGACGCAAAGAAAAAAAGAGGCGCAATGAGGTAGCTGTGTGAGTAAGATTAGCGACCCTAGTGGCCGACACAAACACCGGGCCCATCTAGGAGTGGCACTGCAGTGTCACGCAGGATGTCCCTTCCAAAAAACCCTCCCCAATCAGCACATGATGCAAAGAAAAAGAAAAGAAAAAAGAGGTGCAAGATGGAATTATCCTTGGGCCCTCCCACCCACCCTTATGTTGTATAAACAAAACAGGACATGCACACTTTAACCAACCCATCATTTCAGTGACAGGGTCTGCCACACGACTGTGACTGATATGACGGGTTGGTTTGGACCCCCCCCAAAAAAGAAGCAATTAATCTCTCCTTGCACAAACTGGCTCTACAGAGGCAAGATGTCCACCTCATCTTCACCCTCCGATATATCACCGTGTACATCCCCCTCCTCACAGATTATCAATTCGTCCCCACTGGAATCCACCATCTCAGCTCCCTGTGTACTTTGTGGAGGCAATTGCTGCTGGTCAATGTCTCCGCGGAGGAATTGATTATAATTCATTTTAATGAACATCATCTTCTCCACATTTTCTGGATGTAACCTCGTACGCCGATTGCTGACAAGGTGAGCGGCGGCACTAAACACTCTTTCGGAGTACACACTTGTGGGAGGGCAACTTAGGTAGAATAAAGCCAGTTTGTGCAAGGGCCTCCAAATTGCCTCTTTTTCCTGCCAGTATAAGTACGGACTGTGTGACGTGCCTACTTGGATGCGGTCACTCATATAATCCTCCACCATTCTATCAATGTTGAGAGAATCATATGCAGTGACAGTAGACGACATGTCCGTAATCGTTGTCAGGTCCTTCAGTCCGGACCAGATGTCAGCATCAGCAGTCGCTCCAGACTGCCCTGCATCACCGCCAGCGGGTGGGCTCGGAATTCTGAGCCTTTTCCTCGCACCCCCAGTTGCGGGAGAATGTGAAGGAGGAGATGTTGACAGGTCGCGTTCCGCTTGACTTGACAATTTTGTCACCAGCAGGTCTTTCAACCCCAGCAGACCTGTGTCTGCCGGAAAGAGAGATCCAAGGTAGGCTTTAAATCTAGGACTAGGATCGAGCACGGTGGCCAAAATGTAGTGCTCTGATTTCAACAGATTGACCACCCGTGAATCCTTGTTAAGCGAATTAAGGGCTGCATCCACAAGTCCCACATGCCTAGCGGAATCGCTCCGTGTTAGCTCCTTCTTCAATGCCTCCAGCTTCTTCTGCAAAAGCCTGATGAGGGGAATGACCTGACTCAGGCTGGCAGTGTCTGAACTGACTTCACGTGTGGCAAGTTCAAAGGGCATCAGAACCTTGCACAACGTTGAAATCATTCTCCACTGCACTTGAGACAGGTGCATTCCATCTCCTATATCGTGCTCAATTGTATAGGCTTGAATGGCCTTTTGCTGCTCCTCCAACCTCTGAAGCATATAGAGGGTTGAATTCCACCTCGTTACCACTTCTTGCTTCAGATGATGGCAGGGCAGGTTCAGTAGTTTTTGGTGGTGCTCCAGTCTTCTGTACGTGGTGCCTGTACGCCGAAAGTGTCCCGCAATTTTTCTGGCCACCGACAGCATCTCTTGCACGCCCCTGTCGTTTTTTAAAAAATTCTGCACCACCAAATTCAAGGTATGTGCAAAACATGGGACGTGCTGGAATTTGCCCATATTTAATGCACACACAATATTGCTGGCGTTGTCCGATGCCACAAATCCACAGGAGAGTCCAATTGGGGTAAGCCATTCCGCGATGATCTTCCTCAGTTGCCGTAAGAGGTTTTCAGCTGTGTGCGTATTCTGGAAAGCGGTGATACAAAGCGTAGCCTGCCTAGGAAAGAGTTGGCGTTTGCGAGATGCTGCTACTGGTGCCGCCGCTGCTGTTCTTGCGGCGGGAGTCCATACATCTACCCAGTGGGCTGTCACAGTCATATAGTCCTGACCCTGCCCTGCTCCACTTGTCCACATGTCCGTGGTTAAGTGGACATTGGGTACAACTGCATTTTTTAGGACACTGGTGAGTCTTTTTCTGACGTCCGTGTACATTCTCGGTATCGCCTGCCTAGAGAAGTGGAACCTAGATGGTATTTGGTAACGGGGGCACACTGCCTCAATAAATTGTCTAGTTCCCTGTGAACTAACGGCGGATACCGGACGCACGTCTAACACCAACATAGTTGTCAAGGACTCAGTTATCCGCTTTGCAGTAGGATGACTGCTGTGATATTTCATCTTCCTCGCAAAGGACTGTTGAACAGTCAATTGCTTACTGGAAGTAGTACAAGTGGGCTTACGACTTCCCCTCTGGGATGACCATCGACTCCCAGCGGCAACAACAGCAGCGCCAGCAGCAGTAGGCGTTACACGCAAGGATGCATCGGAGGAATCCCAGGCAGGAAAGGACTCGTCAGACTTGCCAGTGACATGGCCTGCAGGACTATTGGCATTCCTGGGGAAGGAGAAAATTGACACTGAGGGAGTTGGTGGGGTGGTTTGCGTGAGCTTGGTTACAAGAGGAAGGGATTTACTGGTCAGTGGACTGCTTCCGCTGTCACCCAAAGTTTTTGAACTTGTCACTGACTTATTATGAATGCGCTGCAGGTGACGTATAAGGGAGGATGTTCCGAGGTGGTTAACGTCCTTACCCCTACTTATTACAGCTTGACAAAGGGAACACACGGCTTGACACCTGTTGTCCGCATTTCTGGTGAAATACCTCCACACCGAAGAGCTGATTTTTTTGGTATTTTCACCTGGCATGTCAACGGCCATATTCCTCCCACGGACAACAGGTGTCTCCCCGGGTGCCTGACTTAAACAAACCACCTCACCATCAGAATCCTCCTGGTCAATTTCCTCCCCAGCGCCAGCAACACCCATATCCTCCTCATCCTGGTGTACTTCAACACTGACATCTTCAATCTGACTATCAGGAACTGGACTGCGGGTGCTCCTTCCAGCACTTGCAGGGGGCATGCAAATAGTGGAAGGCGCATGCTCTTCACGTCCAGTGTTGGGAAGGTCAGGCATCGCAAACGACACAATTGGACTCTCCTTGTGGATTTGGGATTTCAAAGAACGCACAGTTCTTTGCGGTGCTTTTGCCAGCTTGAGTCTTTTCAGTTTTCTAGCGAGAGGCTGAGTGCTTCCATCCTCATGTGAAGCTGAACCACTAGCCATGAACATAGGCCAGGGCCTCAGCCGTTCCTTGCCACTCCGTGTGGTAAATGGCATATTGGCAAGTTTACGCTTCTCCTCCGACAATTTTATTTTAGGTTTTGGAGTCCTTTTTTTTCTGATATTTGGTGTTTTGGATTTGACATGCTCTGTACTATGACATTGGGCATCGGCCTTGGCAGACGACGTTGCTGGCATTTCATCGTCTCGGCCATGACTAGTGGCAGCAGCTTCAGCACGAGGTGGAAGTGGATCTTGATCTTTCCCTAATTTTGGAACCTCAACTTTTTTGTTCTCCATATTTTATAGGCAGAACTAAAAGGCACCTCAGGTAAACAATGGAGATGGATGGATTGGATAGTTTACTAGTATACAATTATGGACGGACTGCCACGGTTAGGTGGTATAAAAAAACCACGGTTAGGTGGTATATATTATAATAATAATACAATTATGGATGGACGGACTGCCTGCCGACTGCCGACACAGAGGTAGCCACAGCCGTGAACTACCGCACTGTACACTGGTTGATAAAGAGATAGTAGTATACTCGTAACAACTAGTATGACACTATGACGACGGTATAAAGAATGGAAAAAAAACCACGGTTAGGTGGTATATATTATAATAATAATACAATTATGGATGGACGGACTGCCTGCCGACTGCCGACACAGAGGTAGCCACAGCCGTGAACTACCGCACTGTACACTGGTTGATAAAGAGATAGTAGTATACTCGTAACAACTAGTATGACACTATGACGACGGTATAAAGAATGAAAAAAAAACCACGGTTAGGTGGTATATATTATAATAATAATACAATTATGGATGGACGGACTGCCTGCCGACTGCCGACACAGAGGTAGCCACAGCCGTGAACTACCGCACTGTACACTGGTTGATAAAGAGATAGTAGTATACTCGTAACAACTAGTATGACACTATGACGACGGTATAAAGAATGGAAAAAAAACCACGGTTAGGTGGTATATATTATAATAATAATACAATTATGGATGGACGGACTGCCTGCCGACTGCCGACACAGAGGTAGCCACAGCCGTGAACTACCGCACTGTACACTGGTTGATAAAGAGATAGTAGTATACTCGTAACAACTAGTATGACACTATGACGGTATAAAGAAAGAAAAAAAAATACCACGGTTAGGTGGTATATATTGTAATACAATTATGGATGGACGGACTGCCTGCCGAGTTCCGACTGCCGACACAGAGGTAGCCACAGCCGTGAACTACCGCACTGTACTGTGTCTGCTGCTAATATAGACTGGTTGATAAAGAGATAGTATACAATACATACAACAATATACTACTATACTGGTGGTCAGGCACTGGTCACCACTAGTCACACTGGCAGTGGCACTCCTGCAGCAAAAGTGTGCACTGTTTAATTTTAAATTAATATAATATTATGTACTCCTGGGGGCTCCTGCTATAACAACCTGCAGTGCTCCCCAGTCTCCCCCACAATTATTATAAGCTTTGCCTTTTATACATTGATGTGCAGCACACTGGGCTGAGCTGAGTGCACACAGACTGAGTCACACTGTGTGACTGGCTGCTGCTGTGTATCGTTTTTTTTCAGGCAGAGAACGGATATAGCAGAGAACGGATATATATTAAAATAAATAAAAGTTAACTAACAACAACTGCACTGGTCACTGTGGTAAACTCTGTCTGACTCTGCACAATCTCTCTCTCTCTTCTAATCTAATTTCTAATGGAGAGGACGCCAGCCACGTCCTCTCCCTATCAATCTCAATGCACGTGTGAAAATGGCGGCGACGCGCGGCTCCTTATATAGAATCCGAGTCTCGCGAGAATCCGACAGCGTCATGATGACGTTCGGGCGCGCTCGGGTTAACCGAGCAAGGCGGGAAGATCCGAGTCGCTCGGACCCGTGAAAAAAAACATGAAGTTCGGGCGGGTTCGGATTCAGAGGAACCGAACCCGCTCATCTCTAGGAAAAACTACGGGTAGTTTTTTCACACCCCACATAATACCCCTTTTTGTGGTACTTGCAGTATCAGAGATGTGCAAAACCTCCTTCATTGCCGTGATCATGTAACGTGTGGCCCTACTGGAAAATACGTTTGTTTCTTCACCGTCGACACTGGAGTCAGTGTCTGGGTCCGTGTCGACCCACTGAGGTAACGGGCGTTTAATAGCCCCTGACGGTGTTTGAGACGCCTGGACAGGCACTAACTGAGCTGCCGGCTGTCTCATGTCGTCAACAGTTTTCTGTAACGTGCCGACACTGTCACGTAATTCCTTAATTACGGCCATCCATTCAGGTGTCGACTCCCTAGGGGGTGACATCACCATTATAGGCAATTGCTCCGCCTCCACATCATTTTCCTCCTCATACATGTCGACACACACGTACAGACACCCAGCACACACACAGGGAATGCTCTGATAGAGGACAGGACCCACTTAGCCCCTTGGGGAGACAGAGGGAGAGTTTGCCAGCACACACCAGAGCGCTATATATGTATAGGGACAACCTTACAATAAGTGTCTATCCCTTATAGCTGCTTATATCTGTTATTTTGCCAAATAAGTGCCCCCCTCTCTTTTTTACCCTGTTTCTGTAGTTGCAGGATGCAGGGGAGATTCTGGGAGCCTTCCTACCAGCGGAGCTGTGTGGGAAAAATGGCGCTGTGTGCTGAGGAGATAGGCCCCGCCCCCTTCACGGCGGGCTCTTCTCCCGCTTTTTTCTGGAAAACTGGCAGGGGTTAAATACATCCATATAGCCCAGGAGCTATATGTGATGTATTTTTTGCCAAATAAGGTAAATTCATTGCTTCCCAGGGCGCCCCCCCCCAGCGCCCTGCACCCTCAGTGACCGAAGTGTGAAGTGTGCTGAGAGCAATGGCGCACAGCTGCAGTGCTGTGCGCTACCTTATGAAGACAGGAAAGTCTTCTGCCGCCGATTTATGGACCTCTTCTTGCTTCAGCATCTGTAAGGGGGCCGGCGGCGCGGCTCCGGGACCCATCCATGGCTGGGCCTGTGATCGTCCCTCTGGAGCTAATGTCCAGTAGCCTAAGAAGCCCAATCCACTCTGCACGCAGGTGAGTTCGCTTCTTCTCCCCTTAGTCCCTCGATGCAGTGAGCCTGTTGCCAGCAGGTCTCACTGAAAATAAAAAACCTATTTAAACTTTTACTCTAAGCAGCTCAGGAGAGCCACCTAGATTGCACCCTTCTCGTTCGGGCACAAAATCTTAACTGAGGCTTGGAGGAGGGTCATAGGGGGAGGAGCCAGTGCACACCAGCTAGTCCTAAAGCTTTTACTTTGTGCCCAGTCTCCTGCGGAGCCGCTATTCCCCATGGTCCTTTCGGAGTCCCCAGCATCCACTAGGACGTTAGAGAAAAAAAGTTTAAAAAACTCATGTCGACCTTTCCTCACGTCGACCTAGAGTCCCTGTCGACCTACTTACTGCCGACCAATAGTGGTCGACCTAACTCTATTCTACCTAACATACCACACCCATTGATACACAAGGGTAGATGCTACCCATTGCATAGTTAGAGAGATAGATATTATATACAGGGCCACAGGTTACCTACTAATGGTATACAAACAGTATGAAAGTCTGTCCGGGCTGGGTACGCGGGGTTGCTGGCTCGCTACGCTTGCCATGCTGCAGGCTCGGCGTCGTGGACACCCACGAGTTTGAATAGTTCCTGCTAGTCAGCATGCAGACTGTCTGGATTGTCAGGGGGCGGGATCTAGTGGGAGATGTTGTGTCCGGTGGTCACATTACTACATCCCGTCTGTCCAGCTACTGTGTTTATGGAGTGAAAAATACAAGAATGAAGGCAGCCGACTTAGAATCTACAACGTGAGAAAGTACAGAGACACAACATAGTGCAGACACATAGGGGATAAATCCAAGTTGATCGCAGCAGGAATTTTGTTAGCAGTTGGGCAAAACCATGTGCACTGCAGGGGAGGCAGATATAACATGTGCAGAGAGAGTTATAGGCCCTACACATTCGGCGATGTAAAGCCGAGCTGCCCAACCGCCGATACGGGCGACCCGGCTGCGGGGGGGCAGTGACGGGGGGAGTGAAGTTTCTTCACTCCCCCCGTCACCCGGCTCCGTAGACTTGCAGGCAAATATGGATGATCTCGTCCATATTGGCCTGCATGCACAGCCGACATAGCACCAGCGATGAACGAGCGCGGGGCCGCGCATCGTTCATCGCTGGTGCCTCCACACTGCACGATATGAACTTTATCTCGTTCATTAATGAACGAGATCATTCATATCGTGCAGTGATATCGGCATGTGTGCAGGGCCCATTAGATTTTGGTGGGATGAGTTCAATCTGCAATCTAAATTGCATTGTAAAGATAAAGCAGCCAGTATTTACCCTGCACAGAAACAAAATAAGCCACCCAAATCTAACTCTCTCTGCAAATGTTATATCTGCCCCCCCCCCCCCCCCCCCCCCCTCTGCAGTGCACATGGTTTTGCCCAACTGCTAAAAAATTTCCTGCTGCGATCAACTTGGAATTACCCCCATAGTTCCACTGCACTATACACAGGTTTCATGAAAAGAATATGGAGCCCGTTTCTTTATAAAGTTTAATAATTCAATATAACATTCTGGAAGTGGAAGTCTCCAGCCATTGGCGTTAGTAAGCATAACACCCTATTGCAGCCATTCAGTGCTTACACTGAGAACTGCCAAAATCAATGCGCTTATGTGAAATCCAAGCTAGCGACGATGAAACTGCTGTTCCCACTAAGCCTCATTATGATAGGAGAATTGCAGCGATTAAACAAGCCACAGGAACTTAGACACATAATTAATGAGATTATCTTGGCACATTTGGAACACTTACCATGGTCAACAAGCCAAGCCATGCACAAAGAATTCAGCTTTTCATCAAAAAACTCCACCCCCTAATAAAGACAGGAAAATGAAAGATAAATGTACAACTAATACACACGGCCACATCTGCGAGCTACAAATGTAATAAGATAAGTAGTTTTACAAATGTATTGTAAAACCTCATTTATAAAAAAACAATAGTCACAATTTTATGTAACTGAACTAATACAACCAATGTATACACACACACTGGAAACCACATGTGTAGATAGAATGACTAAGAAATGACAGGCTTTTGTTGTTTTACGTGAATCTGTGGAGGCAGCTAAGTATCAGGAAGACTTACCAGCTGCCCAGCGAGCAAGGGCATGTATTCTATGATCGCAAGCCTCACTCTCCACTTTGTATCCTCCGCCAGCTCCACAATGGCTGGTAAGAGAGACTGGGAGAGCTGACGGATTCCAATCACTTCATTTACACAGTCCAAGTTGGATATTATATTCAGCCGAACTTCTGGGCACTGCGAGAACGTAATTACAGAAAACGTATTAATTCAACTGAACAATGGTTTGTTTAGGGAAAGCAACCGATACACTGACCAGGAAAACCAACAGAAAGCATCTAGGTAACTCCTATAGGCCCTGTGCTTGGGGCTCAACCTTTACCCCCCTCACCGCCCCAATATTTGTGCGCGCGATTATTTCTCTACACTTGGGGTTCACAAATTATAGTTATGCTTCTGGGCAGCATCTGCAATTGTGAGCTGCTTTCCACAATTAGTATCTGTTTTGCTTTAGATTGGATCCAGTCACAACATACGGATAGGAGAGGCTCCCCAGTGCCCGCCCACTTGTTACCTGGGGTAGAGATTTTGGGGTCTATTTACTAAGCCTTGGATGGAGATAAAGTCGCTGGAAATAAAGTATCAGCCAATCGGCTCCTAATGGGCCCTACATATTGGCAGATAATACTGAAAGATATGAACGAGATACCGTTCATATCTTTCAGTGTGGAGGCACCAGCGATGAACAATGCGCGGCCCTGCCCTCGTTCGTCGCTTGTGCATGCAGGCCAATATGGACGATCTCGTCTATATTTGCCTGCACTTCTATGGAGCCGGGTAACGGCTCCCCCCTTCACTGCCCCCCTGCCGCCGGGTCACCCGTGGTGCAGCTCGGCGGCAGATCTGTCAGTGTGTAGGTTGGTTTTCAAACCCAGCCTGTCACCTGGCAGTTAGGAGCTGATTGGCTGGTACTTTATCTCCGTGCACTTTGTCTCCATCCAAGGCTTAGTAAATAGGCCCATAAGCCTCTGACACAGCTTTCAGCATTGGAGGACCAGTGCCAAGTACTCTATAACATTTTCCATAGAGCTCTACTGGAAACTACTATCAGATTTTGCAACAAGCTCAATTTGTCTGTAGTAAAAAGCAGTAAAGTTTCAAATTTACTGCCTCTCCACAATGTATGGGGGAGACTCCCCAAATGGTGAAAGCATGTGTCTGGGGGGGATTGGGGGGGGGGGGGGGGGGGGGTCGTCTACAGCCACCCTGTGAGTGTGTGTTAATGGGAAACCAACTAAAAGCAAAGATGCGCTTTAACTCAAAATACATACTTTAAGGACTGCTAAAATACAACAGAGGTGTTAGAAACATACAGCTTGCACTGCAGCAGCAACCTCTGCTTGTATAACTTGAGAATTTCAATCCAATCAAACAAATACATTTATTTTTTAATTTAAATGTAATAATTCTATAGAAGCCTATGTTAGACCAGCTTCCTCCTGCATTACCCTACAGAAGTTACACTACGAATGAACTGACAACATGCACAACGGTTGCATAAAGCAATGGGTGTAGTATGGGTGACCGGCGGTCTCCTGACCGCCGGTCACCTTACCGACGCCGGGATCCCGGCAGCACACCGACGCCGGGATCCCGGCGGGGAGGGGCGAGTGCAGCAAGCCCCTTGCGGGCTCGGTGGCGACCTGCGGTCGCCACGGGTTCTATTGCCACTCTATGGGTGTCGTGGACACCCACGAGTGGAAATAGTCCCTGTTGGTCGGCATGCCGACCATCGGGATAGTAAGCCGTCGGGCTCACGGAGGAGGTCATGTGACTGTCGGTCAGCCGACCGGCGGTCACATGACTACCACCCAAAGCAATAACTGCAGATGATCGGATATTTTTGCAGTGTCGCACAAAATGTGGGTGGCCGCAGTAACATTTGGCAGCTGGAAAAGAATCTCTTCAAACAAATGGAAGTTGACCCATTACCTCATCTTTCAGCTGAGCTAGGAAGAGAGGTAGGAGATGCTCAATTGTATTATCCTTTCCTAAAATTGTGGATAATCCCATGATTACAGATGCCAGAGCGGATTTCACGTGCTGATTTGTGTCGGACACCAGTTCCTAAAAAAAAAAAAAAAAAAGATACAAATGCGCATGAGAACTAGTATATGGTAATTATACAGGTGCAATGGGGATTTACATTTTCTTTGCTTAGATAAAGCCACTTTGTCTAACACAGTAGGTAAGTGACAAACAGGGCTTGTTATGTCTACAGGCATACAGACAATGCAAACAGCCTTCAGACATATAAAAACTGCAATTTGTATTAACCAATTTTATCAAGAATGCCTCTAACAGGATAATTTCCAGCAAAACTGCAGCCCACTCCCGCAGACTGAACAGTTCAATTGCTTATTACTGAAGAGTCGCAACATGTTAAAATATTAATTGTCACACCAATCAGTGTTAAAAATGGATATTATACTGAAGCATTGTAAACACTATTTGAGACATCTTGTTGCTAAGCAACGAGACACTACACAAAAAATAAGAATTTACTTACCGATAATTCTATTTCTCGGAGTCCGTAGTGGATGCTGGGGTTCCTGAAAGGACCATGGGGAATAGCGGCTCCGCAGGAGACAGGGCACAAAAAGTAAAGCTTTTCCAGATCAGGTGGTGTGCACTGGCTCCTCCCCCTATGACCCTCCTCCAGACTCCAGTTAAGTACTGTGCCCGGACGAGCGTACACAATAAGGGAGGATTTTGAATCCCGGGTAAGACTCATACCAGCCACACCAATCACACCGTACAACTTTTGATCTAAACCCAGTTAACAGTATGATAACAGAGGAGCCTCTGAAAGATGGCTCCCTAAACAATAACCCGAATTAGTTAACAATAACTATGTACAAGTATTGCAGATAATCCGCACTTGGGATGGGCGCCCAGCATCCACTACGGACTCCGAGAAATAGAATTATCGGTAAGTAAATTCTTATTTTCTCTATCGTCCTAGTGGATGCTGGGGTTCCTGAAAGGACCATGGGGATTATACCAAAGCTCCCAAACGGGCGGGAGAGTGCGGATGACTCTGCAGCACCGAATGAGAGAACTCCAGGTCCTCTTTTGCCAGGGTATCAAATTTGTAGAATTTTACAAACGTGTTCTCCCCTGACCACGTAGCTGCTCGGCAGAGTTGTAATGCCGAGACCCCTCGGGCAGCCGCCCAAGATGAGCCCACCTTCCTTGTGGAATGGGCCTTAACAGATTTAGGCTGTGGCAGGCCTGCCACAGAATGTGCAAGTTGAATTGTGTTACAAATCCAACGAGCAATCGACTGCTTAGAAGCAGGCGCACCCAACTTGTTGGGTGCATACAGTATAAACAGCGAGTCAGATTTTCTGACTCCAGCCGTCCTTGAAATGTATATTTTTAAAGCTCTGACAACGTCCAACAACTTGGAGTCCTCCAAGTCGCTTGTAGCCGCAGGCACTACAATAGGCTGGTTCAGGTGAAACGCTGATACCACCTTAGGGAGAAAATGCGGACGCGTCCGCAGCTCTGCCCTATCCGAATGGAAAATTAAATAAGGGCTTTTATAAGATAAAGCCGCCAGTTCAGATACTCTCCTGGCGGAAGCCAGGGCCAGTAACATAGTCACTTTCCATGTGAGATATTTCAAATCCACATTTTTTAGTGGTTCAAACCAATGGGATTTGAGGAAATCTAAAACTACATTTAGATCCCACGGTGCCACCGGAGGCACCACAGGAGGCTGAATATGCAGTACTCCTTTGACAAAAGTCTGGACCTCAGGGACTGAGGCCAATTCTTTTTGGAAGAATATTGACAGGGCCGAAATTTGAACCTTAATAGATCCCAATTTGAGACCCATAGACAATCCTGATTGCAGGAAATGTAGGAAACGACCCAGTTGAAATTCCTCCGTCGGAGCACTCCGATCCTCGCACCACGCAACATATTTCCGCCAAATGCGGTGATAATGCTTCGCGGTGACTTCCTTTCTTGCCTTAATCAAGGTAGGAATGACTTCTTCTGGAATGCCTTTTCCTTTTAGGATCTGGCGTTCAACCGCCATGCCGTCAAACGCAGCCGCGGTAAGTCTTGAAAGAGGCAGGGACCCTGTTGAAGCAGGTCCCTTCTCAGAGGTAGAGGCCACGGATCGTCCGTGACCATCTCTTGAAGTTCCGGGTACCAAGACCTTCTTGGCCAATCCGGAGCCACTAGTATCGTTCTTACTCCGCTTTGCCGTATGATTCTCAATACCTTTGGTATGAGAGGCAGAGGAGGAAACACATACACCGAATGGTACACCCAAGGTGTTACCAGCGCGTCCACAGCTATTGCCTGCGGATCTCTTGACCTGGCGCAATACCTGTCCAGTTTTTTGTTGAGGCGAGACGCCATCATGTCCACCATTGGTCTTTCCCAACGGTTTATTAGCATGTGGAAAACTTCTGGATGAAGTCCCCACTCTCCCGGGTGAAGATCGTGTCTGCTGAGGAAGTCTGCTTCCCAGTTGTCCACGCCCGGGATGAACACTGCTGACAGTGCTATCACGTGATTCTCCGCCCAGCGAAGGATCCTGGCAGCTTCTGCCATTGCACTCCTGCTTCTTGTGCAGCCCTGTCTGTTTACATGGGCGACTGCCGTGATGTTGTCCGACTGGATCAACACCGGTCTTCCTTGAAGCAGAGGTTCCGCCTGGCTTAGAGCATTGTAGATTGCTCTTAGTTCCAGAATGTTTATGTGAAGAGACTTTTCCAGGCTCGACCACACTCCCTGGAAGTTTCTTCCTTGTGTGACTGCTCCCCAGCCTCTCAGGCTGGCGTCCGTGGTCACCAGGATCCAATCCTGTATGCCGAATCTGCGGCCCTCCAATAGATGAGCCCTCTGCAACCACCACAGAAGAGATACCCTTGTCCTTGGAGACAGGGTTATCCGCAGGTGCATCTGAAGATGCGACCCTGACCATTTGTCCAACAGATCCCTTTGGAAAATTCTTGCATGGAATCTGCCGAATGGAATTGCTTCGTAAGAAGCCACCATTTTTCCCAGGACTCTTGTGCATTGATGTACAGACACCTTTCCTGGTATTAGGAGGTTCCTGACCAGGTCGGATAACTCCTTGGCTTTTTCCTCGGGAAGAAAAACCTTTTTCTGAACCGTGTCCAGAATCATCCCTAGGAACAGCAGACGAGTTGTCGGCATTAATTGGGATTTTGGAATATTCAGAATCCATCCGTGCTGCTTTAGCACCTCTTGAGATAGTGCTAATCCCATCTCTAGCTGTTCTCTGGACCTTGCCCTTATTAGGAGATCGTCCAAGTATGGGATAATTAATACGCCTTTTCTTCGAAGAATAATCATCATCTCGGCCATTACCTTTGTAAAGACCCGAGGTGCCGTGGACAAACCAAACGGCAGCGTCTGAAACGGATAGTGACAGTTTTGTACAACGAACCTGAGGTACCCCTGGTGTGAGGGGTAAATTGGAACGTGGAGATACGCATCCTTGATGTCCAAGGATACCATAAAGTCCCCTTCTTCCAGGTTCGCTATCACTGCTCTGAGTGACTCCATCTTGAACTTGAACTTCTTTATGTACAGGTTCAAGGACTTCAGATTTAGAATAGGCCTTACCGAGCCATCCGGCTTCGGTACCACAATAGAGTGGAATAATACCCCTTCCCTTGTTGTAGAAGAGGTACCTTGACTATCACCTGCTGAGAGTACAGCTTGTGAATGGCTTCCAAAACCGTCTCCCTTTCGGAGGGGGACGTTGGTAAAGCAGACTTCAGGAAACGGCGAGGTGGATCTGTCTCTAATTCCAACCTGTACCCCTGAGATATTATCTGCAGGATCCAGGGATCTACCTGCGAGTGAGCCCACTGCGCGCTGTAATTTTTGAGACGACCGCCCACCGTCCCCGAGTCCGCTTGAGAAGCCCCAGCGTCATGCTGAGGCTTTTGTAGAAGCCGGGGAGGGCTTCTGTTCCTGGGAAGGAGCTGCCTGTTGCTGTCTCTTCCCTCGACCTCTGCCTCGTGGCAGATATGAATAGCCCTTTGCTCTCTTATTTTTAAAGGAACGAAAGGGCTGCGGTTGAAAAGTCGGTGCCTTTTTCTGTTGGGGAGTGACTTGAGGTAGAAAGGTGGATTTCCCGGCTGTAGCCGTGGCCACCAAATCTGATAGACCGACTCCAAATAACTCCTCCCCTTTATACGGCAAAACTTCCATATGCCGTTTTGAATCCGCATTGCCTGTCCACTGTCGCGTCCATAAAGCTCTTCTGGCCGAAATGGACATAGCACTTACCCGTGATGCCAGTGTGCAGATATCCCTCTGTGCATCACGCATATAAAGAAATGCATCCTTTATTTGTTCTAACGACAGTAAAATATTGTCCCTGTCCAGGGTATCAATATTTTCAATCAGGGACTCTGACCAAACTACCCCAGCACTGCACATCCAGGCAGTCGCTATAGCTGGTCGTAGTATAACACCTGCATGTGTGTATATACTTTTTTGGATATTTTCCATCCTCCTATCTGATGGATCTTTAAGTGCGGCCGTCTCAGGAGAGGGTAACGCCACTTGTTTAGATAAGCGTGTTAGCGCCTTGTCCACCCTAGGAGGTGTTTCCCAGCGCTCCCTAACCTCTGGCGGGAAAGGGTATAATGCCAATAATTTCTTTGAAATTATCAGCTTTTTATCAGGGGCAACCCACGCTTCATCACACACGTCATTTAATTCTTCTGATTCAGGAAAAACTATAGGTAGTTTTTTCACACCCCACATAATACCCTGTTTAGTGGTACCTGTAGTATCAGCTAAATGTAACGCCTCCTTCATTGCCAAAATCATATAACGTGTGGCCCTACTGGAAAATACGGTTGATTCGTCACCGTCACCACTGGAATCAGTGCCTGTGTCTGGGTCTGTGTCGACCGACTGAGGCAAAGGGCGTTTCACAGCCCCTGACGGTGTTTGAGGCGCCTGGACAGGCACTAATTGATTGTCCGGCCGCCTCATGTCGTCAAACGACTGCTTAAGCGAGTTGACGCTATCCCGTAATTCCACAAATAAAGGCATCCATTCTGGTGTCGACCCCTAGGAGGTGACATCCCCATATTTGGCAATTGCTCCGCCTCCACACCAATATCGTCCTCATACATGTCGACACACACGTACCGACACACAGCAGACACACAGGGAATGCTCTACACGAAGACAGGACCCACTAGCCCTTTGGGGAGACAGAGGGAGAGTCTGCCAGCACACACCAAAAAAGCGCTATATATGACAGGGATAGCCTTATAATAAGTGCTCCCTTATAGCTGCTTTATATATATCAAAATATTGCCATTAAATTTGCCCCCCCTCTCTGTTTTACCCTGTTTCTGTAGTGCAGTGCAGGGGAGAGACCTGGGAGCCGTCCTGACCAGCGGAGCTGTGAGAGGAAATGGCGCCGTGTGCTGAGGAGATAGGCCCCGCCCCTTTTCCGGCGGGCTCGTCTCCCGCTATTTTGTGAATCCAGGCAGGGGTTAAATATCTCCATATAGCCTCTGGGGGCTATATGTGAGGTATTTTTAGCCTTTTAATAGGTTTTCATTTGCCTCCCAGGGCGCCCCCCCCCCAGCGCCCTGCACCCTCAGTGACTGCGTGTGAAGTGTGCTGAGAGGAAAATGGCGCACAGCTGCAGTGCTGTGCGCTACCTTTAGAAGACTGCAGGAGTCTTCAGCCGCCGATTCTGGACCTCTTCTTACTTCAGCATCTGCAAGGGGGCCGGCGGCGCGGCTCCGGTGACCATCCAGGCTGTACCTGTGATCGTCCCTCTGGAGCTGATGTCCAGTAGCCAAGAAGCCAATCCATCCTGCACGCAGGTGAGTTCACTTCTTCTCCCCTCTGTCCCTCGTTGCAGTGATCCTGTTGCCAGCAGGAATCACTGTAATAAAAAACCTAAGCTAAACTTTCTCTAAGCAGCTCTTTATGAGAGCCACCTAGAAATGCACCCTTCTCGGCCGGGCACAAAAATCTAACTGGAGTCTGGAGGAGGGTCATAGGGGGAGGAGCCAGTGCACACCACCTGATCTGGAAAAGCTTTACTTTTTGTGCCCTGTCTCCTGCGGAGCCGCTATTCCCCATGGTCCTTTCAGGAACCCCAGCATCCACTAGGACGATAGAGAAATGTATTGTTTACGAGTACAAGTTCTGTTTTTTATTCCATGGTTACTAGGTTGATATTGGAAATTATTGTATTATCTACGGATGCCTGTTACACTTAATAAGACCTACCAACCTGCACACCAGACTCTACATAGAAATGTTAAGCAATGCATAATATGATAAAAGTAAAAACAAAAATGTTTCTTATTTGCAAGAATTTTTCCCATCTCCAACATAATGAATAGGGTACACTCTGTATACTTGTCATGAAATAAAGGCTACTGCTACCATAGTTTTCTCCAAAGTAGCAGAAGTCAGCGTCTTAATTCATGATCTACTGTACAGATGTGTCCACGTAAACCTATGACATCACATTAGATCACCCCACGTGGCAGACTTTGCCGTGTCATGCATCCCAGAGTTTTCATTCCAGAGACAAATTATGCATGTTATTTGCATTACTTATGTGTCAAATGTACAATGCAGGAGCATACTAATTACAGAGGCCGGCATTTCATGTAGTTCAGTGTGGGATTCCGTCGTTAATCCAGGTAAAAAAGCAAAAATGATTTTACTCACCGGTAAATCTATTTCTCATAGTCCGTAGTGGATGCTGGGACTCAGTAAGGACCATGGGGATTAGCGGCTCCGCAGGAGACTGGGCACAACTAAAGAAAGCTTTAGGACTACCTGGTGTGCACTGGCTCCTCCCACTAAGACCCTCCTCCAGACCTCAGTTAGGATACTGTGCCCGGAAGAGCTGACACAATAAGGAAGGATTTTGAATCCCGGGCAAGACTCATACCAGCCACACCAATCACACCGTATAACTCGTGATACTATACCCAGTTAACAGTATGATAACAACTGAGCCTCTCAACAGATGGCTCAACAATAACCCTTTAGTTAGGCAATAACTATATACAAGTATTGCAGACAATCCGCACTTGGGATGGGCGCCCAGCATCCACTACGGACTACGAGAAATAGATTTACCGGTGAGTAAAATCTTATTTTCTCTAACGTCCTAAGTGGATGCTGGGACTCCGTAAGGACCATGGGGATTATACCAAAGCTCCCAAACGGGCGGGAGAGTGCGGATGACTCTGCAGCACCGAATGAGCAAACTCTAGGTCCTCCTCAGCCAGGGTATCAAACTTGTAGACTCTTGCAAGAGTGTTTTTACCAGACCAAGTAACAGCTCGGCAAATTTGTAAAGCCGAGACCCCTCGGGCAGCCGCCCAAGAAGAGCCCACTTTCCTCGTGGAATGGGCTTTTACAGATTTAGGGTGCGGCAGTCCAGCCGCAGAATGTGCAAGTTGAATCGTGCTACAGATCCAGCGAGTAATAGTCTGCTTAGAAGCAGGAGCACCCAGCTTGTTGGGTGCATACAGGATAAATAGCGAGTCAGTTTTCCTGACTCCAGCCGTCCTGGAAACATATACTTTTCAGGGCCCTGACTAAGTCCAGAAAACTTGGAATCCTCCAAGTCCCAAGTAGCCGCAGGCACCACAATAGGTTGGTTCACATGAAAAACTGATACCACCTTAGGAAGGAATTGGGAACGAGTCCTCAATTCCGCCTTATACATATAAAATACAGATAAGGGCATTTGTATGACAAAGCCGCCAATTCTGATACACGCCTGGCCGACGCCACGGCCCACAGCATGACCACTTTCCACGTGAGGTATTGTAGCTCCACGGATTTAAGTGGCTCAACTCAATGCGACTTCAGGAAATCCAACACTACGTTGAGATCCCACGGTGCCACTGGAGGCACAAACGGGGGTTGACTATGCAGCACTCCCTTAACAAAAGTTTGAACTTCAGGCAGTGAAGCCAGTGCTATTTTGGAAGAAAATCGATAGAGCCGAAATCTGGACCTTGATGGAACCCAATTTTAGGCCCATAGTCACCTCTGACTTGTAGGAAGTGCAGAAAGCGACCTAGCTGAAATTCCTCCTTTGGGGCCTTACTGGCCTCACAGCACGCAACATATTTCCGCCATATGCGGTGATAATGGTTTGCGTTCACTTCTTTCCTAGCTTTAAATAGCGTAGGGATAACTTCCTCCGGAATGCCCTTTTCCTTCAGTATCCGGCGTTCAACCGCCATGCCGTCAAACGCAGCCGCGGTACGTCTTGGAACAGACAGGCCCCCTGCTGCAGCAGGTCCTGTCTGAGCAGCAGAGGCCATGGGTCCTCTGAGATCATTTCTTGGAGTTCTGGGTACCAAGCTCTTCTTGGCCACCCGGAACAATGAGTATAGTTCTTACTCCTCTCCTTCTTATTATTCTCATTAACCTGGGTGTGAGAGGCAGAGAAGGGAACACATACACCGACTGGTACACCCACGGTGTTACCAGAGCGTCCACAGCTATCGCCTGAGGGTCCCTTGACCTGGCGCAATATCTTTGTAGCTTTTTGTTGAGGCGGGACGCCATCCTGTCCACCTGTGGCCTTTCCCCACGGTGTACAATCATTTGGAAGACTTCTGGATGAAGTCCCCACTCTCTCGGGTGGAGGTCGTGTCTGCTGAGAAAGTCTGCTTCTCAGTTGTCCACTCCGGGAATGAACACTGCTGACAGTGCTAACACATGATTTTCCGCCCATCGGAGAATCCTTGTGGCTTCTTGTGCCGCCCTGTCGGTTTACATGAGCGACCGCCGTGATGTTGTCTGACTGGATCAGCACCGGCCGGTGTTGAAGCAGGGGTCTAGCCTGACTTAGGGCATTGTAAATGGCCCAAAGTTTCAGAACATTTATGTGTAGGGAAGTCTCCTGACTTTTCCATAGGCCTTGGAAGTTTCTTCCCTGTGTGACTGCCCCCCAGCCTTGAAGGCTGGCATCCGTGGTCACCAGGTCCCAAGTCCTGTATGCCGAATCTGCGGCCCCCTAGAAGATGTGCAGTCACCACCACAGCGACACCCTGGCCCTTAGAGACAGGGTTATCCGCCGATGCATCTGAGAATGCGACCCGGACCACTTGTCCAACAGATCCCACTGGAAGATCCTTGCATGGGACTTGGCGAATGGAAATTCTTCGTAAGAAGCTACCATCTTTCCCAAGGCTCGCGTGCATAGATGCACCGATACCTGTATTTGTATTAGGAGGTCTCCGTCTAGAGACGCCAACTCCTTGGACTTCTCCTCCGGGAGAAACCCTTTTTATCCTGTTCTGTGTCCAGAACCATACCCAGGAACAGTAGACGCATCGTAAGAACCAGCTGTGACTTTGGAATATTCAGAATCCAGCCGTGCTGTTGTAGCACTTCCCGAGATAGTTTTACTCCGACGAACAACTGCTCCCTGGACCTCGGAGATCGGATAAGGAGATCGTCCAAGTACGGGATAAGTACTTCGGCCATTACCTTGGTAAATACCCTCGGTGCCGGGGACAGACCAACGGCAACGTCTGGAATTGGTAATGACAATCCTGTACCACAATTTTGAGGTACACCTGGTGACGAGGGTATATAGGGACATGCAGGTAAGTATCCTTGATGTCCAGTGATACCCTGAAATTTTCCAGGCTTGCAATAATCGCCCTGAGCGATTCCATTTTGAACTTGAACCTTCGTATATAAGTGTTCAAGGATTTCAATTTTAGAATGGGTCTCACCGAACCGTCTGGTTTCGGTACCACAACATTTTGGAATAGTAACCCCGGTCTTGTTGAAAGAGGGGTACCTTGATTTCACCTGCTGGAAGTACAGCTTGTGAATTGCCGCCAGTACTACCTTTCTCCGAGGGCAGCAGGCAAGGCTGATGTGAGGCAACGGCGAGGGGGAGTCGTCTCGAACTCCAGCCTGTATCCCTGTGATACTACTTGCAGAACCTAGGGATCCACCTGTGGGCAAGCCCACTGATCCCTGCAGTTCCCGAGACGCGCCCCCACCGCACCTGTCTCCACCTGTGGAGCCCCAGCGTCATGCGGTGGACTCAGAGGAAGCGAGGGAAGATATTTGATCCTGGAACTGGCTGACTGGTGCAGCTTTTTCCTTCTTCCCTTGTCTCTGTGCAGAAAGGAAGCGCCTTTGACCCGCTTGCTTTTCTGAAGCCGAAAGGACTGTACCTGAAAATACGGTGCTTTCTTTAGGCTTTTGTGAGGAAACCTGAGGTAAAAAATTTTCTTCCCAGCTGTTGCTGTGGATACGAGGTCCCAGAGACCATCCCCAAACAATTCCTCACCCTTATAAGGCAGAATCTCCATGTGCCTTTTAAATGCAGCATCACCTGTCCACTGCCGGGTTTCTACTACCCTCCTGGCAGAATGGACATTGCATTAATTCTGGATGCCAGCCGGCAAATATCCCTCTGTGCATCCTTTATATATAAGACAACGTCTTAAATATGCTCAATGTTAGCAAATATTATTATCCCTGTCTTAGCGTATTAATATTATCTGACAGGGTGTCAGACCACGCTGCAGCAGCACTATTTATGCTGAGGCAAATGCAGGTTTCAGTATATAACCTGAGTGTGTAAATACAGACTTCAGGATCGCATCCTGCTTTTTATCAGCAGGTTCCTTCAAGGTGGCCGTATCCTAAGACGGCAGTGCCACCTTTTGACAAACGTGTGAGCGCCTTATCCACCCTAAGGGATATGTCCCAACGTGACCTATCTTCTGGCGGGAAAGGGTACGCCATCAGTAACTTTTTAGAAATTACCAGTTTCTTATCGGGGGAAATCGCGCTTCTTTACACACTTCATTCATTCATCTGATGGGGGAACAAAACAGTGGCTGTTTTTTCTCCCCAAAAATAAAACCCCTTTTTTGTGGTACTTGGGTTCATGTCAGAAAATGCGTAACACATTTTTCATTGCCGAGATCATGTAACGGATGTTCCTAGTGGATTGTGTATATGTCTCAACCTCATCGACACTGGAGTCAGACTCCGTGTCGACATCTGTGTCTGCCATCTGAGGTAACGGGCGTTGTTTGAGCCCCTGATGGCCTTTGAGACGCCTGGGCAGACGCGGGCTGAGAAGCCGGCTGTCCCACAGCTGTTAAGTCATCCAGCCTTTTATGTAAGGAGTTGACACTGTCGGTTAATACCTTCCACCTATCCATCCACTCTGGTGTCGGCCCCACAGGGGGCGACATCCCATTTATCGGCCTCTGCTCCGCCTCCACGTAACCTTCCTCATCCATGTCGACACAGTCGTACCGACACACCACACACACAGGGAATGCTCTGACTGAGGACAGGACCCCACAAAGTCCTTTGGGGAGACCGAGAGAGAGTATGCCAGCACACACCAGAGCGCTATATAATGCAGGGATTAACACTATAACCGAGTGATTTTTAACCAAATAGCTGCTTGTATACATATATTGCGCCTAAATTTAGTGCCCCCCCTCTCTTTTTAACCCTTTGAGCCTGAAAACTACAGGGGAGAGCCTGGGGAGCTGTCTTCCAGCTGCACTGTGAAGAGAAAATGGCGCCAGTGTGCTGAGGGAGAAGCCCCGCCCCTTTTCGGCGGACTTTCTCACGCTTTTTCTGTGATACTGGCAGGGGTAATTTTACATCTATATAGCCTCTGGGACTATATATGATGTATATTTTGCCAGCCAAGGTGTTATTTATTGCCCTCAGGGCGCCCCCCCCCCCCCCCCCAGCGCCCTGCACCCATCAGTGACCGAAGTGTGAGGTGTACATGAGGAGCAATGGCGCACAGCTGCAGTGCTGTGCGCTACCTTGGTGAAGACCGAAGTCTTCTGCCGCCGATTTTCCGGACCTTCTTCGTGCTTCTGGCTCTGTAAGGGGGACGGCGGCGCGGCTCCGGGAACGAACACCAAGGTCGGGTCCTGCGGTCGATCCCTCTGGAGCTAATGGTGTCCAGTAGCCTAAGAAGCCCAAACTACCACCTGTTAGGTAGGTTCGCTTCTTCTCCCCTTAGTCCCTCGCTGCAGTGAGTCTGTTGCCAGCAGATCTCACTGAAAATAAAAAACCTAAATATACTTTCTTTCTAGGTGCTCAGGAGAGCCCCTAGTGTGCATCCAGCTCGGCCGGGCACAAGAATCTAACTGAGGTCTGGAGGAGGGTCTTAGTGGGAGGAGCCAGTGCACACCAGGTAGTCCTAAAGCTTTCTTTAGTTGTGCCCAGTCTCCTGCGGAGCCGCTAATCCCCATGGTCCTTACGGAGTCCCAGCATCCACTTAGGACGTTCGAGAAATACAAATGCCTCACACTTCGTAGGGCCGTGCTTAGGGGGGTAATTCAGAGTTGATCGCAGCCGCACATTTGTTAGCAGTTGGGCAAAACCTAGGGCATTGCAGGGGGGACAGATATAACATGTACGGAGTTAGATTTGGGTGGGTTAGTTAGTTTCTGTGCAGGGTAAATACTGGCTGCTTTATTTTTACACTGCAATTTAGATTTCAGTTTGAACACACCCAAATCTAACTCTCTCTGCACATGTTACATCTGCCCCCCCCTGCAGTGCAGATGGTTTTGCACAACTGCTAACAAATTTGCTGCTGCGATCAACTCTGAATTAGGCCTTTAATCTGCAACTTTCTGCCAACTCCTTTGTAATAACAGTACCAATCTGGTGCGCCTAGTACAACCACAAGCCAACTTCAGGAAACAGTCTTGGCCTCGCTACCCGTGGTGGAGCGCATAAGTCGCACACTAGGTGAATGTGTACACACGTGTAGGTGTCAGTGTAACTGGGAGACACTAACAGTATATATTACATAGCTGTAACATTATGTAATGCTGCTGTCCCCATATCTGTAGATTGTTAGATCACCTACTTTGCTCCGGATAAGAGAAGTTACTGCAGTAATAAACAATACTGGTGGATGACGTGTAGCAAATGATGATCACACAGAACTGAAAAAAGATCTCACCTTTACATAGGGTAGAATGTGGTTCATAATGATGGTCTCCCTTCCATCTCCTGGCAGATTCTCACAAAACTCTAAGACAAACAAGAAGTTATACATTTTTACTGAAGCAGACTGGCCTGAGGAAGTGCACACAGCACCAGATGGGTTAGGGTAAATAGGAGATGATCTGCCTTTGGTAACACACATTCAGAATGGAAGACCAAAAATCAATTTTGAAAGATACATTCTGTGGTCACGTTTGGGATGTGTTTCATACAGAAGAACTTATATGGAGACTAACACTCTCCCAACCTCCCTCTAGTACTTAGTTAACAGCAGCAAGTACTCCATAACAAGAATACCAAACATGTACTTTGCACAAGGTCTGACAAAGGCAGTATCATGTTGGTCTAATACTGGAGTAGGTAAGTGTCAGCGGGGATACTATTTAGGAAGTTTAAGGTGAATTGTAAAAATGTTTCACTGCTTCTGGAGACCCTTTATTGTCAGGGGCGCCAAGATAGGTGGGGAGACGTACCAATTACCCTGGTCTGTGCCTCTTGAGGGGCCAGAGCTAGTTGCTGAAGGGGACAAATGTCCCCCTCTGCAGTGCGTAGTGTTGCACATCGCAGCTTTCTGTTCTTTTTCATGGAGGGGCGTGGCCATTTCTTCCAATCACAGTTGTCTCAATAGCCCTGTTCATAGTAAGGGGTTGGATATCACCACCTGCGCATCAATACTTTTGGATCTAGACTTGTCTAGATCTCATACCAGGTTACAAGCTATAAAAGTTTACACTTTATTGCAAAGTGTTAGAGGAGGAGGAGAGATCTGCACCTGCACTGTCAGAGGATTTCCCACAACTTTGGGATGTCAGGTGTTCTCCGGAACGGTCACACTCTGAACAAAACATTGACATAGAAAGATTCCATAATTCAATAAGGTTACTAAGAAGTGAAATCCAATATCCTAATCCAACAAAAAAAAAACCTCACAATTTCTGGCAGCAAAGCCATTACTAGCTTTGTTAAAATATTAAACCTAATGAGTAAAAATGTTTCCGATTGCCATTTGATTTGAAGAAAGCCGAACACACACAATGCGCATTCCGTCAGCTCACCCTTCACTTTGTGAGCCCCTGCAGCTCGGACCTCTGCTTCGCAGTCTTTTAGCAGGTTCTGAAATGCAGGTACGAGGTCATTCTTCGTGATCTCTGGGCCAACAGCTTTCTGGAGCTGGAAGAGAGTATTTACAGGTCATTCATTGGTTTCTTACCAATATAAAATCGCCTCGAATCCTGTTGGAGAATGAGCGCGATCTAAATGCTCTTCAGTACAAAGTGAGATATATAGATATATAAAAAATAAAAAAATTAAAAATAAAAACACAACTTTCCTCCAGAAAACTCATAGGTTCAGTAAAACCCTCTGTGTTTGTGAGAAATAGTCCAGTTTTCGCTTAAAAATGGGGCTGTTTAATAGGATTTGGTTTTGCATGACCGAGGCAGGTGAAAAAATCCCTGACAAGCCACGGCGACCCATCAGTGTCCCAGGCCCGCTACAGCAGCAGGCTGGGACTGCAGTGAGGGGAGCTGGCACTCGGCACTGTGACCCACGGCGTGGAAAACGGAGCAAAACCTGCATCCCACCCCCTTCCACCCCACCCGGCAGCGGTCACATGACGGGGGAGAGGCCATGTGACCAGGGAGCCGAAGGCGCAGCGCTAACCTGCCTTCACCAGGAAGCTGTCAGGAGCCGAACACAAAGACCCTGACAAGCCGCAGCTCATGCCGGCTTATCGGGACTAATAGGACAGCCCCGGGCGATATCATTACCCATGGTGATGTACCGCAGGTAATTGGATATCCCGTAAGTCATGATGATGGGAGTGAGAGGTGGTTATTGAAGAGCACATGAATACTGGTCAGAGGTAGATCAAGGGGTATGAAGTATAATATTTCAAGGTGAGGTGTGACAGGAGGGTGAGGGAGTGGTGGTGTTTGGAGCTTTGCAGGGAAGGACTCATAACTTGAATTTAATTCTGGAGAATAGGGAACTGGTGTGTGGATTTGCAGAGCGATGCTACTGATGGAGTGGCAAAGAAAAGCGGACCAGTCCTGTGGCATAGTCCTAGATGGATTGATGTGGGGCAGACCAAGAGGAGTGCCAGATTGGAGAAGGTTGCAATAGCTGGGGTGTAAAGGATGATATAACCGAGAAGCGTTTTGGTTGCACCTCGGGTAAGAAATAAGACTACTGCCTAATCATACCACTGTTTGGTCACATCTAGCGTGCCTGGTCGTGTGTGATTGGGCCACGCCAAGCATCTCTATTGCTAGCTTACATTACAACTATCTGAATCTGTGTAAAAAAGGCTCGGATGCAGCAGCTGCAGCTTTTCCGCACACCAAGTTCTGTAATGCTTCATCTGCGACTTTATAAGCATGCAAAATTAATTCCTATACAGTCAACAACGTCGCCCATCGATCTACTACACTGAGTGGCTTTTCCCTGCTTCTGTGATGCGACCAAGACACAATGGTGGTTATTCAGAATTCTTAGCAGATCAGTTGCCAAAAAAAAAAAAAAAAAAAGTTAGTAATTTGGCAAAACCAGGTTGCACTGCAGGTGGGGCAGATGTAAATATGTGCAGAGAGATTTGATTTGGGTGGGTTATATTGTTTCTGTGCAGGGTAAATACTGGCTGCTTTATGTTTACACTACAATTACAATTTCAGTTCAAACAAACCCCACCCAAATCTAAATCTCTCCGAACATGTTACATTCTACCCCACCTGCAGTGCAGCATGGTTTTGACCAACTGTTAACTTTTTTGGTTTGCTAACAACTCTGAATAACCCCCAATATTAAGAAAAAAAACCTGTACGCTGATACTTCTGAAGCATCTTTGTCTTGTGCCATATGGCAGAGGTTCCCAAACGCGGTCCTCCAGGCATCCCAACAGTCCAGGTTTTAGGTATATCCATGGCTTAGCACAGATGGTTAAATCATATTGACTAAGGTGCTAATTAAGTCACCTGTGGCCAAGCATGGATACATTTAAAACCAGGACCGTTGGGGTGCCTTGAGGACCGTGTTTGGGAACCTCTGTCATATGGTGTACGGACAAATGGATGAATGTCAGAAAGCATCTCTTTACAAGGTCTAGCATTTGCGTGTGGATTGTTGGGTCGGCAGTAACTAAGTCGACAGTGACTAGGTCGACACCTGAAATAGGTTGAGACGGTCATTAGGTCAACATGGAAGAAAATGTCGACATGGAAAAAGGTCGACATGAGTTTTTTTTTTTATAAAATATAAATAATTGGTGTCGTTTTGTTCGTAAAGTGACCGGGAACCCCAATTAGTGCACCGTGCCCGCTCGACATGCTTCAGGCAAGGTTACTATTGCCAATCGTAGTATACGTGGATCGTAAAGTATGAAAAAGTTCTAAAAAGGAAAACATTTTTTAAAAATTCATGTCGACCTTTGCATGTGTCAACCTAATGACCATGTACACCAAAAGTGGCAGACATGTGTGTTGACCTAAGTGATATCGACCTAAAGACCGGATGCCCCAGTATTTACTAATTATAGACTAATTTCCTTCTACAGGCACATTTCACACGTGCAACCACTTCTACTGTAAATGGTGCCTTTTACATAGTGCTACGAACTGAAGAATGTTCGTACCGACTCTAGGTTGGTATGGTCTAGGAAATGGTGTAATCTGCTTAATTGCAGTAGTTTTGATTATATCTACATCAGAGCTGCTTATGTGGTGGCAATGACAAACTAAAGTACGCAATAAATGGAGATCGAGCATTTAAAAGGGGAACTAAATTATGTAAGAATTAAACAATATAATTACCTCTGAAAATTTGTCGGCAACCATGTAGCGAACACGCCAGGATTTGTCCTCGGTGGCTTGTCGCAGTGTAGGCATCACCAGAGCTTCAAGATCCTCTTCAGGAAGGAGCTGAGCAATGCTGACACAGGCTTCCACTGCCAATAGCCGTACAGAGTCCTGTAATGACAATCTTACAGTCAGCACAGGAACTACACTGACTGCATGAACAGACATGCATATACACTACACATTATAATACTGCAGGAGATGTTGGGGAATTGGCCAGTTATTGCTGTGTTTATGGGAACAAAATACCACAATGCCCAATAAATAATCTTATCAAACTCAATGGATGCAGGGTGAAAGAACAGGCATCAGTCCATGGATGTGACAATCCGGAGCCTGCACTAAGGCCACTGACAGCAGGGCCGATCTTCAATTTTGGCCACTTATGTGTAGCCAAACTGGGGATGTGCCTGGCTGAGCACCAGTTGTGTGACCTGCTATAATGTTTCCAACAATGCTACCATAAACATGTTACTCACCTGCTCATCTGAGGCCAGGTTGGTAAAGAGAGGAATGATGTCATTTTTCACATATTCCAGTTCAAGGACTTTGGCAAATTCACCAAGTTTGGAAGCAGCAGCACGTCGTACCATTGGAGTGTCATCAGAGCACAGGTTGCGGAAGTGTCTGGGAAATAATAGGATTTTAATTACCTACCAGTAAATCCTTTTCTCGTAGTCCGTAGGGGATACTGGGAATCTATTTTAGTACCATGGGGTATAGACGGGTCCACTTGGAGCCATGGGCACTATAGAAGTTTGATAAACGTGTGCTGGCTCCTCCCTCTATGCCCCTCCTACCAGACTCAGTCTAGGAAACTGTGCCCAAGGAGACGGACATACTTTGAGAGAAGGATATAGATAAGGAAAGTGGTGAGATTTCGAACTAGCACAACCAGAAGAGGAAAGCCATGCTAACCAAACTTGAAAACCAGAACAGCAACAGCTAAACAAAACAGTAGTTAAACAAGTAACTGTGCAGGAAAAACAAAGAACTGGGTGGGCGCCCAGTATCCCCTACGGACTATGAGAAAAGGATTTACCGGTAGGTAATTAAAATCCTATTTTCTCTTACATCCTAGGGAATACTGGGAATCCATTTAGTACCATAGCTCCCAAACAGGGTGGGAGAGTACTGAGGTTCCTGCAGAACTGACTGACCAAACTGAAGGTCCTCAGAGGCCAAGGTATCGAACTTGTAAAACTTGGCAAACGTGTTCGAACCTGACCAAGTAGCTGCTCGGCAGAGCTGTAATGCCGACACCCATGAGAAGCCCATCGACCTAGTAGAGTGGGCCTGTACAGATTTTGGAATTGGCAAGCCTGCTGTGGAATAAGCATGATGGATAGTGAGCCTGATCCAGCAAGCAATGGACTGCTTTGAAGCAGGACACCCAATCTTGTTGGCATCATATAAAACGAACAGCGAGTCCTATTTCCTGTGACAAGCAGTTCGCTTTACATATACCCTCAAAGCAACGTCCAAGGGCTTTGAAGTAGCAGAGGTGTCAGTAACAACCGGGACCACAATTGGCTGGTTGATGTGAAACGCAGACACCACCTTAGAAAGGAATTGCTGACGAGTCCCGAGTTCAGCTCTGTAATCATGGAAAATCCAGTAGGGGCTCTTGTGAGACAATGCCCCCAGCTCAGACACACGCCTTGCAGAAGCCAACAGCATGACGGTCTTCCACGTAAAATACTTTATGTCTATCTCCTGTAACAGTTCAAACCAGTCCGATTGGAGGAATGTCAGAACCAAAATTGAGATCCCAAGGTGCCGTGGGAGGCACAAAGGGAGGTTGGATGTGAACACCACCTTTCAAGAATGTCTGGACTTCAGGTAGAGTAGAGTAGTCAATTGTTTCTGAAAGAAAATAGACAAGGCTGAAATCTGAACTTTTATGGAGCCCAGGTGTAGGCCCACGTCAACTCCCGACTGCAGATAAAGCAGGAAACGTCCCAGATGAAATTCCACCGTAGAATATTGTCTGCTCTCACACCAAGAGACACGTCTTCCAGATACGATGGTTATGTTTTGACGTTACCCCGTTTCTGGCTTTGATCATAGGGGGTCATTCTGACCTGATCGCACGCTGCCGTTCATCGCAGCAATCAGGTCAGAAGTGCGTATGCGCCGGCTGTAGTAGCCAGGCGATCGCCTCTGCTTGATTGACAGGCAGAGACGGTCGCTGGGTGGGAGGGGGTGGCACGACGGCGTTTGAACGCCGTTTTGTCCTGCCAACCCAGGCGTGGCTGGACCGTGCGGGGGGCAGGCCGCAGCAACTGCGTGAAGTCACACGCAGCTGCTGCGACCATCACAACAATGAGTAACTCCCGGCCAGCAAGCAGGAGCTGTGCTGGCTGGGAGTTGCTCTTCAAGTACAAAAGCATTGCCGCTGTGCGATGCTTTTGTACTTGTGCAGTGGGACCGGATGCCTGACATGCGGGGCGGTCTACCCTGTGCTGGGCGTCCCCCCGCATGTCAGTGTGGATGATCGTAGCTGTGATAAATTTAGCACAGCTACAATCAGGTCTGAAACAAACCCATAGACGGGATAACCTTGTCAGGAATCCCTCTCGTGGCTAGAATCAGCCATTCAACTTCCATGCCGTCAAATGAAACCGTGGTAAGTCTGGATAGACTAACGGGCCCTGTTGTAGAAGATCCTCTTGAAGAGACAGAAGCCAGGGATCGTCGATTAGCATCTCGAGGAGATCCGCATACCAGGCCCTTCGTGGGCAGTCAGGAGCAATGAGAATTGCTTGAACTCTTTCCCTTTTTATTCTTTTGAAAACTCTTGGGATCAGAGGAATGGGAGGAAACATGTACACCAGCTGGTAGACCCATGGAGTTGTCAGAGGGTCGACTGCTACACCTTGTGGGTCCCTCGAGCTGGAACAATACCGTTTGAGGTTCTTGTTGAGTCGAGAGGCCATCATGTAGATTTATGGATAACCCCACCGATGTGTCAGCCACTGGAACATCTCCGGGGTGGAGGCCCTATTCCCCCAGGTGCAGGTCGTGTCTGCTGAGGAAGTCTGCCTCCCAGTTGTCTACTCCCGGAATGAAGATGGCCGACAATGCCACGGCGTGTTTTTCCGCCCAGCGGAGAATTCTCGACACCTCTGACATTGTGGCCCTTTTCGTTCCGCCCTGTCGGTTGATGTAAGACACCGATGTCACATTGTCCGACTGAACTTGAACGGCCCGATTCTGATGAAGAGATGAGGCCTGAGGAAGGGCGTTGTAGATAGCCCTGAGCTCCAGGATGTTTATTGGAAGAATGATTTCCTGACTTGACCATCTTCCTTGAAACTGCACCCCCGGGTGACTGCACCCCAACCTCTGAGGCTTGCGTCTGGTTAGCAGAATCCAATTCTAAATCCCGAACCGTCGACCCTCCACTAGGTGAGAAGTTTGTAGCCACCACAGGAGGGAGATCCTGGCTTTTGACAACAGACGAATCCGCTGATGCATGTGGAGATGCGATCCGGACCATTTGCCCAACAGTTCCAGCTGGAAGGCCCTCGCATTAAACTTTCCGTACGGAATTGCTTCGTGAGAAGCCACCATTTTCCCCAGAAGGCGGATGCACAGATGTACTGAGATTCGGGTCGACTTCAAAACAGCCCGAACCAACCATCGACTGGATCACCATTGCCTTTTCCAAGGGAAGGAACACAGACTCTGTCCAGTACCATTCCCAGGAAATGAAGCTTCTGCATTGGTTCTAGGTGAGATTTTGGTAGGTTCAGAACACACCCATGATCCAGGAGTAATCTGGTCGTGAGACCAACGTTCTCCAACTGCTCCCTGGACGCCGCCTTTATCAGAAGAGTAACATCATCATCTCTGCCATCACTTTGGTGAACACCCTCGGTGCCGTGGAGACACCTAATGGCAGGGCCTGAAACTGGTAGTGACAGTCCTGCAGTGCAAACCGTAGATAAGCCTGATGAGGCGGCCAGATGGGAATGTGAAGGTATGCATCCTTGACATCCAGAGACGCTAGGAATTCACCCTCTTTCAGACCCGAGATCACTGCTCTCAGAGACTCCATCTTGAACTTGAACACTTAATGACTTGAGATCCAGAATTGGTCTTACCGAACCGTCCGGTTTTGGAACTACAAACAAGCTGGAATAGTATCCCTTGTTTTGTAGATGAGGTGGAACTCGAACAATGACCTGGGTCTGTAACAGTTTTTGAATGGCTTCTTGTAAGGATACTCTTGCTTCTTGTGAAGCAGGTAAGCCTGAATTGAAGAATCTGTGAGGTGGAAGATCCTGGAACTCCAGCCTGTAGCCCTGGGATATACGGTCTACGACCCAGGGATCCTGGTAAGATCTTGTCCAGGTGTGACTGAAGAATTGTAGCCGGCCTCCCACCTGCCTGTCTCCCAGGCATTGTGATCCACAGTCATGCGGAAAGATTTGAGGAGGCAGAGCCTGAGCTCTGTTCCTGTGGACCAGCAGTCGCTTATTTGCATGGGTTTACCTCTACCACCTCTGGCGGCGGTAGAAGAACCTCTGGCCTTGCCCCTAAACTTGGCAGTCCGAAAGGACAGTAGAGTAGGTCCTGAGTAGGCCTTCCTGGCTGGCAGAGCTGCAGAAGGTAGATAAGTAGACTTACCCGCAAGTAGCTCGTGAGAGCCACTTGTCGAGCTCATTACCAAATAAGGCCTCACCTGTGAAAGGCAGGTTTTCCACACCTTTTTTAGAGTCTGCGTCAGCAGTCCACTGATGTAGCCATAATCCCCTGCGTGCCGACACTGCCATAGCTGTAGTGCATGCATTAAGAAAACCTCTCTCTTAATGGCTTCCACCATAAAGTTTGCAGAGTCTTGTATGTGCTGCAGGAGTAACACAACTTTCCTCTTGAGGTAAGGCGGCTAACCCCTCAATTAAATTACCAGACCATTTAGCAACAGCTCGAGCAATTCACCCACATGCTATACTAAGTCTCTGGGCCACCCCTGTAGCTGTATACAAAGATTTGAGTGTAGTCTCAATCTTACGATCAGCTGTATCCTTTAGGGAGGCTGCACCAGGAACAGGTAGTACTATTTTACGCGAGAGCCTGGAGACTGATGTATCCACTATTAGTGGATTTTCCCATTTTTTCCTATCCTCAGGAGGAAAATAAGAATTTACTTACCGATAATTCTATTTCTCGGAGTCCGTAGTGGATGCTGGGGTTCCTGAAAGGACCATGGGGAATAGCGGCTCCGCAGGAGACAGGGCACAAAAGTAAAGCTTTTACAGGTCAGGTGGTGTGTACTGGCTCCTCCCCCTATGACCCTCCTCCAGACTCCAGTTAGGTACTGTGCCCGGACGAGCGTACACAATAAGGGAGGATTTTGAATCCCGGGTAAGACTCATACCAGCCACACCAATCACACCGTACAACTTGTGATCTAAACCCAGTTAACAGTATGATAACAGAGGAGCCTCTGAAAGATGGCTTCCTAAACAATAACCCGAATTAGTTAACAATAACTATGTACAAGTATTGCAGATAATCCGCACTTGGGATGGGCGCCCAGCATCCACTACGGACTCCGAGAAATAGAATTATCGGTAAGTAAATTCTTATTTTCTCTATCGTCCTAAGTGGATGCTGGGGTTCCTGAAAGGACCATGGGGATTATACCAAAGCTCCCAAACGGGCGGGAGAGTGCGGATGACTCTGCAGCACCGAATGAGAGAACTCCAGGTCCTCCTTTGCCAGGGTATCAAATTTGCAAAAATTTACAAACGTGTTCTCCCCTGACCACGTAGCTGCTCGGCAGAGTTGTAATGCCGAGACCCCTCGGGCAGCCGCCCAAGA
Organism: Pseudophryne corroboree; assembly: GCF_028390025.1. Taxonomy (NCBI): domain Eukaryota; kingdom Metazoa; phylum Chordata; class Amphibia; order Anura; family Myobatrachidae; genus Pseudophryne; species Pseudophryne corroboree. The sequence continues at coordinate 266,173,027 of NC_086453.1, read as the reverse complement.
TGAGCCCACCTTCCTTGCGGAATGGGCCTTAACAGATTTAGGCTGTGGCAGGCCTGCCACAGAATGTACAAGTTGAATTTTGTTACAAATCCAACGAGCAATCGACTGCTTAGAAGCAGGTGCACCCAACTGACAACGTCCAACAACTTGGAGTCCTTCAAGTCGTCTGTAGCCGCAGGCACTACAATAGGCTGGTTCAGGTGAAACGCTGATACCACCTTAGGGAGAAAATGCGGACGCGTCCGCAGCTCTGCCCTATGTCGAATGGAAAATTAAATAAGTGCTTTTATAAAACAAAACCGCCAGTTCAGATACTCTCCCGGCCGAAGCCAGGGCCAGTAACATAGTCACTTTCCATGTGAGATATTTCAAATCCACATTCTTTAGTGGTTCAAACCAATTGGATTTGAGGAAATCTAAAACTACATTTAGATCCCACGGTGCCACCTTAGGCACCACAGGAGGCTGTATATGCAGTACTCCTTTGATAAAAATCTGGACCTCAGGGACCGAGGCCAATTCTTTTTGGAAGAATATTGATAGGGCCGAAATTTGAACCTTAATAGATCCCAATTTGAGACCCAAAGACAATCCTGATTGCAGGAAATGTAGGAAAACGACCCAGTTGAAATTCCTCCATCGGAGCACTCCGCTGCTCGCACCACGCAACATATTTTCGCCCAATACGGCGATAATGCTTCGCGGTGACTTCCTACCTTGCCTTTATCAAGGTAGGAATGACTTCTTCTGGAATGCCTTTTCCTTTTAGGATCTGGCATTCAAACGCCATGCCGTCAAACGCAGCCGCGGTAAGTCTTGAAAAAGACAAGGACCCTGCTGAAGCAGGTCCCTTCTCAGAAGTAGAGGCCACGGATCGTCCGTGACCATCTCTTGAAGTTCCGGGTACCAAGTCCTTCTTGGCCAATCCGGAGCCACTAGTCTTACTCCTCTTTGCCGTATAATCCTCAATACCTTTGGTATGAGAGGCAGAGGAGGAAACACATATACCGACTGGTACACCCAAGGTGTTACCAGCGCGTCCACAGCTATTGCCTGCGGATCTCTTGACCTGGCGCAATACCTGTCCAGTGTTTTGTTGAGGCGAGACGCCATCATGTCCACCATTGGTTTTACCCAACGGTTTAATAGCATGTGGAAAACTTCTGGATGAAGTCCCCACTCTCCCGGGTGAAGGTCGTGTCTGCTGAGGAAGTCTGCTTCCCAGTTGTCCACGCCCGGGATGAATACTGCTGACAGTGCTATCACGTGATTCTCCGCCCAGCGAAGGATCCTGGCAGCTTCTGCCATTGCCCTCCTGCTTCTTGTGCCGCCCTGTCTGTTTACATGGGCGACTGCCGTGATGTTGTCCGACTGGATCAACACCGGTCTTCCTTGAAGCAGAGGTTCCGCCTGGCTTAGAGCATTGTAGATTGCTCTTAGTTCCAGAATGCTTATGTGAAGAGACTTTTTCAGGCTCGACCACACTCCCTGGAAATTTTTTCCCTGTGTGACTGCTCCCCAGCCTCTCAGGCTGGCATCCGTGGTCACCAGGATCCAATCCTGCATGCCGAATCTGCGGCCCTCCAATAGATGAGCCTCCTGCAACCACCACAGAAGGGATACCCTTGTCCTCGGCAACAGGGTTATCCGCAGGTGCATCTGAAGATGCGACCCTGACCATTTGTCCAGCAGCTCCCTTTGCATGGAATCTGCCGAAAGGGATTGCTTCGTAAGAAGCAACCATTTTTTCCCAGGACTCTTGTGCATTGATGTACAGACACCTTTCCTGGTTTTAGGAGGTTCCTGACCAGGTCAGATAACTCCTTGGCTTTTTCTTCCCGAAGAAAAACCTTTTTCTGAACTGTGTCCAGAATCATCCCCAGGAACAGCAGACGAGTTGTCGGCATTAATTGGGATTTTGGAATATTCAGAATCCATCCGTGCTGCTTTAGCACCTCTTGAGATAGTGCTAAACCCATCTCTAGCTGTTCTCTGGACCTTGCCCTTATTAGGAGATCGTCCAAGTATGGGATAATTAATACGCCTTTTCTTCGAAGAAGAAATATTATCTCGGCCATTACCTTTGTAAAGACCCGAGGTGCCGTGGACAAACCAAACGGCAGCGTCTGAAACTGATAGTGACAGTTTTGTACAACGAACCTGAGGTACCCCTGGTGTGAGGGGTAATTGGAACGTGGAGATACGCATCCTTGATGTCCAAGGATACCATAAAGTCCCCTTCTTCCAGGTTCGCTATCACTGCTCTGAGTGACTCCATCTTGAACTTGAACTTCTTTATGTACAGGTTCAAGGACTTCAGATTTAGAATAGGCCTTACCGAGCCATCCGGCTTCGGTACCACAAAAAGAGTGGAATAATACCCCTTCCCTTGTTGTAGAAGAGGTACCTTGACTATCACCTGCTGAGAATACAGCTTGTGAATGGCTTCCAAAACCGTCTCCCTTTCTGAGGGGGACGTTGGTAAAGCAGACTTCAGGAAACGGCGAGGTGGCTCTGTCTCTAATTTCAACCTGTACCCCTGAGATATTATCTGCAGGATCCAGGGATTTACCTGCGAGTGAGCCCACTGCGCGCTGTAATTCTTGAGACGACCGCCTACCGCCCCCGAGTCCGCTTGCGAAGCCCCAGCGTCATGCTGAGGCTTTTGTAGAAGCCGGGGAGGGCTTCTGTTCCTGGGAAGGAGCTGCCTGTTGCTGTCTCTTCCCTCGTCCTCTGCCTCGTGGCAGATATGAATAGCCCTTTGCTCTCTTATTTTTAAAGGAACGAAAGGGCTGCGGTTGAAAGGTCGGTGCCTTTTTCTGTTGGAGAGTGACTTGAGGTAGAAAGGTGGATTTCCCGGCCGTAGCCGTGGCCACCAAATCCGATAGACCGACCCCAAATAACTCCTCTACGCATCGCCTGTCCACTGTTGTGTCCATAAAGCTCTTCTGGCCGAAATGGACATAGCACTTACCCGTGATGCCAGTGTGCAGATATCTCTCTGTGCATCACGCATATAAAGAAATGCATCCTTTATTTGTTCTAACGACAGTAAAATATTGTCCCTGTCCAGGGTATCAATATTTTCGATCAGGGACTCTGACCAAACTACCCCAGCACTGCACATCCAGGCAGTCGCAATAGCTGGTCGTAGTATAACACCTGCATGTGTGTATATACCTTTTTGGATATTTTCCATCCTCCTATCTGATGGATCTTTAAGTGCGGCCGTCTCAGGAGAGGGTAACGCCACTTGTTTTGATAAGCGTGTTAGCGCTTTGTCCACCCTAGGAGGTGTTTCCCAGCGCTCCCTAACCTCTGGCGGGAAAGGGTATAAAGCCAATAACTTCTTTGAAATTAGCAGTTTTTTATCGGGGCACCCCACGCTTCATCACACACGTCATTTAATTCTTCTGATTCGGTAAAAACTACTGGTAGTTTTTTCACACCCCACATAATACCCTGTTTAGTGGTACCTGTAGTATCAGCTAAATGTAACATCTCCTTTATTGCCAAAATCATATAACGTGTGGCCCTACTGGAAAATACGGTTGATTCGTCACCTTCACCACCGGAATCAGTGCCTGTGTCTGGGTCTGTGTCGACCGACTGAGGCAAGGGGCGTTTTACAGCCCCTGACGGTGTTTGAGGCGCCTGGACAGGCACTAATTGAGTGTCCGGCCGCCTCATGTCGGCAAACGACTGCTTAAGCGAGTTGACGCTATCCCGTAATTCCACAAATAAAGGCATCCATTCTGGTGTCGACCCCCTAGGAGGTGACATCCTCATATTTGGCAATTGCTCCGCCTCCACACCAATAACGTCCTCATACATGTCGACACACACGTACCGACACACAGCAGACACACAGGGAATGCTCTATACGAAGACAGGACCCACTAGCCCTTTGGGGAGACAGAGGGAGAGTCTGCCAGCACACACCAAAAAGCGCTATATATGACAGGGATAGCCTTATGATTAAGTGCTCCCTTATAGCTGCTTTTATATTAATATATATATATAGCCATTTATTTTGCCCCCCCTCTCTGTTATACCCTGTTTCTGTAGTGCAGTGCAGGGGAGAGACCTGGGAGCCTTCCTGACCAGCGGAGCTGTGACAGAAAATGGCGCCGTGTGCTGAGGAGATAGGCCCCGCCCCTTTTCCGGCGGGCTCGTCTCCCGCTATTTAGTACATTTAGGCAGGGGTAAATATCTCCATATAGCCTCTGGGGCTATATGTGAGGTATTTTTTAGCCTTTTTAAAGGTTTTCATTTGCCTCCCAGGGCGCTCCCCCCCCAGCGCCCTGCACCCTCAGTGACTGCCGTGTGAAGTGTGCTGAGAGGAAAATGGCGCACAGCTGCAGTGCTGTGCGCTACCTTAAGAAGACTGCAGGAGTCTTCAGCCGCCGATTCTGGACCTCTTCTTGCTTCAGCATCTGTGAGGGGGCCGGCGGCGTGGCTCCGGTGACCATCCAGGCTGTACCTGTGATCGTCCCTCTGGAGCTTCATGTCCAGTAGCCAAGAAGCCAATCCATCCTGCACGCAGGTGAGTTCACTTCTTCTCCCCTCTGTCCCTCGTTGCAGTGATCCTGTTGCCAGCAGGAATCACTGTAAAATAAAAAACCTAAGCTAAACTCTCTAAGCAGCTCTTTATGAGAGCCACCTAGAATTGCACCCTTCTCGGCCGGGCACAAAAATCTAACTGGAGTCTGGAGGAGGGTCATAGGGGGAGGAGCCAGTACACACCACCTGACCTGTAAAAGCTTTACTTTTGTGCCCTGTCTCCTGCGGAGCCGCTATTCCCCATGGTCCTTTCAGGAACCCCAGCATCCACTTAGGACGATAGAGAAAAGATGATAATAACCGCCTAGGAATTTGAAATTTCTTATCTGGATTAACCCATGGTTCTTCAAACAGAGTATTTAGTTCCTTTGATACGGGATAAGTATCTGAGGATTTTTTCTTTATGTTAAAGAAAGATTACGCACACTCCTCTGTCACCTTATCAGGGATATTTAGGACTTCTCTGATAGAATATATGAGAGCCTCTACACCCTGCGACAAAGTACCCTCCCCTACCTTTATGTCCACCTCCCCTTCCTCCATTTCTGACCCTTCATTATCAGTCAAAATGCAGGATATGGGCCAAAGAACGTTTTTGCGGACAAATGACAGAGGACTGAGACGCTGGTCTGAGTACCGAGTCCTTTTGCATAAACTCAGCCATAGACTCTCTTAAGTATTGCGTCTCTTTCTCTTTACGAGATAATTTAGTAGAGATGGTGGAAATCATCCCCCTAATGGGAGTCCAGCCATGCTGGCTCCGCCCCACTAGCCTGAGAAGGGATACTACACAGTGTACACACTAGTGAACCCCCTGAAGAAGAGGAACACTGTGCCTTACATGAAACAGACTCCTTGCCCGACATACTGCAGCAGTGACAGCACACACAGGAAAAGATTAAATGCACAATTAACCCACAAGAGCACTTCGAGAGACAGAGAGAGCATAGAACCAGCACACAGCACCCTTATCGCTAAAGCCAAGCTTAGCTGGGTCGCAGACTAAGTACCTCAGGTTAGAGGAGAGCAGATTCCGCACAATACGGCGTGTAAAGGCTTTTTTACGGTAAGGACGATACGTGTTTGGAATTCGCTGCCTGAGGGAGTTGTAATGGCCGACTCAGTCAACACCTTTAAGAATGGGTTAGATAAATTCCTAATGGATAAGGATATCCAGGGTTATGTTGCATAGTCACGCACTATGGTTATTATAAAAAAAAAAAGAGGGGTAAAATGTAACGGCAGTCATCAACATCAGTCAAAATTTTATACCAAATAATCCTGCATAGGAGACCACAAATAGGTTGAACTCGATGGACAATTGTCTTTTTTCAACCTTAGATACTATGTTACCTAGATTAGGGACTTAGTAGACTAGTATATAGCTCCCCCCTGCCATGACCTCCTGGTACCGCTAAGGTAATCTGGAGGTACTCCGGAGGAGTTGCGCACCCCTGTAGTCAGCGTCTGTGTCAGCTGCAGTAGGGTAAAATGGCGCCCGTGAGCTGCTGGATCCACTCCGTGAAGCCCTGCCCCTTCAATGGCACGCGGTCTACACGCTCTTCTTTATACTGGCTTTATGTGTCTGAGTGCATAACATGGAGACATTCCCCTTTTAAGCCTGTATTGCCAGTCTTGGTACTGTGTACACTACAGTGCACTAAGTCTGGAGACTCATTCCGCCCAGCGTAGAAGCTGTGCGTCTCCGTACCCGTATGCTGCTATAAAGGCCGGCGACCAGCTAATCAGGACGCTGGCTTAGTACTCACCACTCTTCTTTCTTCTGGCTCTGTTAGGGGTGGCGGCATGCTGCGGGAACATACACTCGTCGTGGTGGGGCTTGCGAACAGTTCCCTCAAAAGCTAGCGTCCTGTCAGTGGGGAACGGGACCATTAACCCTTAGTGGGGTTGGGCCGTTCCGCCCCTAAGTCCCACAAAGCAGGCAGGCTGGTGCCATCCAGTCCTGCCTGAAAACAACAAACTTTAAAAATAAATGCAGAAAACTCTTCAGGAGCTTCCAGAGATGTGACCGGCTCCTTCGGGCACATTTTTTAAACCGAGTCTGGTGGGAGTGGCATAGAGTGAGGAGCCAGTACACGTTATCAAATTTCTACAGTACCCATGGCTTTAAGTGGACCCATCTATAACCCATGGTACTAAATGGATTCCCAGTATCCCCTAGGACGTAAGAGAAAAGAGAATGATCACTTATTAAACCATATCAGAAAGAGAAATTACAGGTGCACACTCTAAGCACTAAGAATAATAATAGTCATAAAAACTGTAATAAACACGGAGTGTAAGTGAGGTCCTTAGCACATGTTTGGCTGAAAATGCATACCGATCTACCATGTACTGTAAAAAGGTGAACCTTCCCAAATACAAACATTATATTAGTTTAACCAGTACCTACAGTAGTGCCCGTTCTAATGTGTGGATAGTAATGCAATTAAAACTAAGGGCAGTTGGGAGGGGTGGTAATATTAAGCAGCAGGAGTCTGAACCTTCAATCTTATTAAACCGTAAAACCCATTTATGTGTCTCTACATGATGTGCATTGGTTACAGACACTAGATCATCATAATCATCAGAAGAGTGATAATAAGGACAGCACGGGGTATAGGAAAACGGCTAAGAGGTATCAGTAAGGAACTGCTGAAGTCCAGATCTCTGGGATAACCTAGTAGACTCTTCTGGAGATAGAGTACCGCTACTGACCATTTAGTTGATAGAGACTAAGCACTTTATGCAAGCAAATATGTTACAGCAAATTCAGTACACTACTGCCACTAAACCATGTCAAATGAGCAATTAACTATTTCAAACCTAATACTTTATATAGCAAACACTTTTTCCCCTTTTTCATCATGTGCTAGCCTTCAGACTGGACTTACTGCCTTATCTCTGCCTTGACAGTACTAGACACTCTAGGGTAGCACACACTGAAGAGACCACACGCAGATGTGCGTGACGTGAACCAGTCCCCACTAGCCAGGCGTTTCACCAGCGGTACAAAATGAGCTTCAAGGTCAACAGGAGAATGTTCATGCGAGATCTTCCGTAAGGATTCCACTGCTCTGTCACGCACTACGGTCTCTTCCACAGTGGCCAAGCTTTCCAGGGGAGGCTGTAAACATATGAGGACGAGGGTTACGGAAGGATACACACACACGCAAACACTGGAAACTGTTACTGCAAAAATGGCTTGTGATGTGGACAAGATCACTTTGAGGTAATCTAGCCTTAAATAGCATCACATTCTTAACACGTGTTACGGGGAACATGGGTAGAGAAAGTTCTGACCCTTGGAAGCTTTAAAATGCTGTGGTTACAGCAGTCTTTGTTATCTGCTTCTTGTTACAGATGAAAATGTTATATCTGGTGATTTTCTGTCAATGGGGCAGATGTATGAAGCCTGGAGAAGGGATAAAGAAGTGATAAAGCAGTGATAACACATTAGACAGTCATTATGAATTTGAAAAAATAAGATTTTACTTACCGATAAATCTATTTCTCGTAGTCCGTAGTGGATGCTGGGGACTCCGTCAGGACCATGGGGAATAGCGGCTCCGCAGGAGACAGGGCACAAAAGCAAGCTTTTAGGATCACATGGTGTGTACTGGCTCCTCCCCCTATGACCCTCCTCCAAGCCTCAGTTAGGTACTGTGCCCGGACGAGCGTACACAATAAGGAAGGATCTTGAATCCCGGGTAAGACCCAAACCAGCCACACCAATCACACCGTACAACTTGTGATCTGAACCCAGTTAACAGTATGATAACAATGAAGTAGCCTCTAAAAAGATGGCTCACAACAATAATAACCCGATTTTTGTAACAATAACTATGTACAAGTAATGCAGACAATCCGCACTTGGGATGGGCGCCCAGCATCCACTACGGACTACGAGAAATAGATTTATCGGTAAGTAAAATCTTATTTTCTCTAACGTCCTAGTGGATGCTGGGGACTCCGTCAGGACCATGGGGATTATACCAAAGCTCCCAAACGGGCAGGAGAGTGCGGGTGACTCTGCAGCACCGAATGAGAGAACTCCAGGTCCTCCTCAGCCAGGGTATCAAATTTGTAGAATTTTACAAACGTGTTCCCCCCTGACCACGTAGCTGCTCGGCAAAATTTTAAAGCCGAGACCCCCTCGGGCATCCGCCCAAGATGAGCCCACCTTCCTTGTGGAATGGGCATTGACAGATTTTGGCTGTGGCAGGCCTGCCACAGACTGTGCAAGCTGAATTGTACTACAAATCCAACGAGCAATAGTCTGCTTAGAAGCAGGAGCACCCATCTTTTGGGGTGCATACAATATAAACAGCAAGTCAGACTTTCTGACTCCAGCCGTCCTGGAAATAAATATATATATATATATATAAGTGGAAGTGGTGTTCGGCACTCTGTACTTGAAGGCTGAAAGCTGCTCCGGTGCCCTGCCAGCTGAAGTCAGTATAAGGCAGGAAAAAACGGCTGGCACTCAGAGACTTGCAAAAACGACTCAGACTAAGTGGTTAAATGCCAACGTTTCAGGGGATAACCCTTTTATCAAGACAACCAGATAGTACAATGTAATAAAATTTATAGCTTACCTAATCACCGCGTGTACAATCCGACCACGGCACCCGCAGGGACCCGATGACGTCATTGGCGCTGGCCAGCGCCGGCGACCCGGCGTCAGAGGGGGGCGTGGCGGATGACGTGAGAAGTGAACCCATCACCAAGGAAACCAAACATAGAAACGGCTGTAGGAGAAAATGTAAACAATGACTCATTCCTGTCCAGTATTCTGCAGTGCAAGATGCAGTCAGTGAGGGGAAGGGCATATGGCAAATTCTAACCAAAATAGAAATAATATTATGCACTATATTGTCTACGTAAAAAGCGGTGTGCATAAACAGTTTATCTGTGGTTAATGAATCACAAATGAAGACATGTGTTTCTAAGCTGTATTGTTGCCCCTTTAATAACTGTCCAGCATTATGCAGTGCAAGATGCTGTCAGTGAGAGCAAATAGCAACTTCTATCCAAAAATGAAACATTATATATTTTTTTTTTTTTTTTAGGGCCCCGACAACGTCTAGCAACTTGGAGTCCTCCAAGTCCCTAGTAGCCGCAGGCACCACAATATGTTGTTTCAGGCGAAACGCTGACACCACCTTAGGAAGAAACTGGGGACGAGTCCGCAGTTCTGCCCTGTCCGAATGGAAAAACAAATATGAGCTTTTTTTAAGACAAAGCCCCCAATTCTGACAATCGCCTGGCCGAGGCCAGGGCCACAACATGGTCCCTTTCCATGTGAGATATTTCAAATCCACAGATTTGATCGGTTCAAACCAATATGATTTGAGGAATCCCAACACTACGTTGAGATCCCACGGTGCCACTGGAGGCACACAAGGGGCTGTATATGCAATACTCCCTTGACAAACGTCTGGACTTGAGGAATTGAAGCCAATTTTTTCTGGAAGAAAATCTACAGGGCCGAAACTTGAACCTTAATGGACCCCAATTTGAGGCTCATAGACACTCCTGTTTTCAGGAAGTGCAGAAATCGACCTAGTTGAAATTTTTTCGTGGGGCCTTCCTGGCCTCACCCACGCAACATATTTTCACCACATGTGGTGGTAACGTTGTGCGGTCACCTCCTTCCTGGCTTTGACCAGGGTAGGTATGACCTCTTCCGGAATGCCTTTTCCCTTAGGATCCGGTGTTCAACCGCCAGGCCGTCACACGCAGTCGCGTTAAGTCTTGGAACAGACAAGGTCCCTGCTGGAGCAGGTCCTTTCTTAGAGGCAGATGCCACGGTTCCTCTTGGAACAGACATGGTTCTTGCTGAAAGCAAATCCCATCTTAGCTCCCGAGGCCATTAGTCCTCTGTGAGCATCTCTTGAAGTTCCGGGTACCAAGTCCCTCTTGGCCAATCCGGAGCCACGAGTATAGTTCTTACTCCTCTACGTCTTATAATTCTCAATACCTTGGTTATGAGAAGCAGAAGAGGGAACACATACACCGACTGTTACACCCACGGTGTTACCAGGACGTCCACAGCTATCGCCTGAAGGTCTCGTGACCTGGCGCAATACCTGTCCCGTTTTTTGTTCGGGCGGGACGCCATCATTTCCACCTTTGGTCTTTCCCAACGGTTCACAATCATGCGGAAAACTTCCCGATGAAGTTCCCACTCTCCCGGGTGGAGGTCGTGCCTGCTGAGGAAGTCTGCTTCCCAGTCGTCCACTCCCGGAATGAACACTGCTGACAGTGCTATCACATGATTTTCCGTCTAGCGAAAAATCCTTGCAGTTTTGACCACTGCCCTCCTGCTTCTTGTGCCGCCCTATCTGTTTACGTGGGCGACTGCCGTGATGTTATCCCACTGGATCAATACCGGCTGACCTTGAAGCAGAGGCCTTGCTAAGCTTATAGCATTACAAATTTGCTCTTAGCTCCATTTATGTGGAGAGAATTCTCCAGACTTGATCACACTCCCTGGAAATTTTTTCCCTGTGTGACTGCTCCCCAGCCTCTCAGGCTGGCCTCCGTGGTTACCAGCATCCAATCCTGAATGCCGAATCTGCGGCCCTCTAGAAGATGAGCACTCTGTAATCACCACAGGAGAGACACCCTTGTCCTTGGATATAGGGTTATCCGCTGATGCATCTGAAGATGCGATCCGGACCATTTGTCCAGCAGATCCCACTGAAGAGTTCTTGCGTGAAATCTGCCGAATGGAAGCGCTTCGTAATAAGCCACCATTTTTTACCAGGACTCTTGTGCAATGATGCACTGACACTTTTCCTGGTTTTAGGAGGATCCCGATTAGCTCGGATAACTCCCTGGCTTTCTCCTCTGGGAGAAACACCCTTTTCCTGGACTGTGTCCAGAATCATCCCTAGGACCAGCAGACGTGTCGTCGGAACAACTGCGGTTTTGGAATATTTAGAATCCACCCGTGCTGTCGTAGAACTACTTGAGATAGTGCTACTCCGACCTCCAACTGTTCTCTGGACCTTGTTCTTATCAGGAGGTCGTCCATTTTCTTTGAAGACGAATCCTCATTTCGGTCATTACCTTGGTAAAGACCCGGGGTGCCTTGGACACTCCAACGGCATCGTCTGAAACTGATAGTGACAGTTCTGTACCACGAACCTGAGGTACCCTTGGTGAGAAAAGCAAATTTTGGGACATGGAGGTAAGCATCCCTGATGTCCCGGGACACCATATAGTCCCCTTGTTCCCAGTTCGCTATCACTGCTCTGAGTGACTCCATCTGGATTTGAACCCTTGTAAGTGTTCAAATTTTTCAGATTTAGAATCGGTCTCACCTAGCCTTCTGGCTTCAGTACCACCCTATAGTGTGGAACAATACCCCTTTCCTTGTTGTAGGAGGGGTAATTTTATTATCACCTGCTGGGAATACAGCTTGTGAATTGTTTTCAATACTGCCTCCCTGTCGGAGGGGGACATTGGTACAGCAGACTACAGGAACCTGCGAGGGGGGAAACGCCTCGACATTCCAATCTGTGCCCCTTTGATACTACTTGTAGGATCCAGGGGTCCTGTACGGTCCCAGCGTCATGCTGAGAACTTAGTAGAAGCGGTGGAGGGCTTCTGTTACTGGGAATGGACTGCCTGCTGCAGTCTTCTTCCCTTTCCTCTATCCCTGGGCAGATATCTTATAGGGACGAAAAGACTGAGGCTGAAAAGACGGTGTCTTTTTCTGCAGAGATGTGACTTAGGGTAAAAAACAGTGGATCTTCCAGCAGTTGCCGTGGCCACCAGGTCCCATGGACCGACCCCAAATAACTCCTCCCCTTTTATACGGCAATACATCTTTGTGCCGTTTGGAATCTGCATCCCCTGACCACTGTCGTGTCCATAAACATCTTCTTGCAGATATGGACATCGCATTTACTCTTGATGCCAGAGTGCAAATATCCCTCTGCGCATCTCGTATATATAGAAATGCATCCTTTAAATGCTCTATAGTCAATAAAATACTGTCCCTGTCAAGGGTATCAATATTTTTAGTCAGGGAATCCGACCAAGCCACCTCAGCTCTGCACATCCAGGCTGAGGCGATCGCTGGTCACAGTATAACACCAGCATGTGTGTGTATACTTTTTAGGATATTTTTCTGATAAGCATGTGAGCGCCTTATCCACCCTGAGGGGTGTTTCCCAATGCGCCTTAACTTCTGGCGGGAAAGGGTATACCGCCAATAATTTTCTATCGGGGGAAACCCACGCATCATCACACACTTCATTTAATTTATCTGATTCAGGAAAAACTACAGGTAGTTTTTTCACCTCACACATAATACCCTTCTTTGTGGTACTTGGAGTATCAGAAATATGTAACACCTCCTTCATTGCCCTTAACGTGTGGCCCTAAAGGAAAATACGTTTGTTTCTTCACCGTCGACACTGAAATCAGTGTCCGTGTCTGGGTCTATGTCGACCGACTGAGGTAAATGGGCGTTTTTACAAGCCCCTGACGGTGTCTGAGACGCCTGGACCGGTACTAATTTGTTCGCCGGCCGTCTCATGTCGTCAACCCACTTGCAGCGTGTTGACATTATCACGTAATTCCATAAGTAAGCCATCCATTCCGGTGTCGACTCCCTAGAGAGTGACATCACCATTACAGGCAATTTGCTCCGCCTCCTCACCAACATTTTCCTCATACATGTCGACACACACGTACCGACATACAGCACACACATAGGGAATGCTCTGATAGAGGACAGGACCCACTAGCCCTTTGGGGAGACAGAGGGAGAGTTTGCCAGCACACACCAAAATGCTATAATTATACAGGGACAACCCTTATATAAGTGTTCCTCCCATATAGCATTTAATATATATGTATATCGCCAAATCAGTGCCCCCCCTCTCTGTTTTAACCCTGTTTCTGTAGTGCAGTGCAGGGGAGAGCCTGGGAGCCTTCCCCTCAGCCTTTCTGTGAGGGAAAATGGCGCTGTGTGCTGAGGAGAATAGGCCCCGCCCCCTTTTCGGCTGGCTTCTTCTCCGGAGATTGTGAAGTCTGGCAGGGGTTAAATACATCCATATAGCCTCAAGGGCTATATGTGATGTATTTTTCGCCATACAGGTATTCTACATTGCTGCCAGGGCGCCCCCCCCCCCGCGCCCTGCACCCTCCGTGATCGCTGTGGGAAGTGTGCTGACAGACAATGGCGCACAGCTGCAGTGCTGTGCGCTACCTGAGGAAGACTGAAAAGTCTTCTGCCGCCTGGTTCCGGACCTCTTCAATCTTCAGCATCTGCAAGGGGGTCGGCGGCGCGGCTCCGGGACGAACCCCAGGGCGAGACCTGTGTTCCGACTCCCTCTGAAGCTAATGGTGTCCAGTAGCCTAAGAATCCAATCCATCCTGCACGCAGGTGAGTTGAAATTCTCTCCCCTAAGTCCCTCGATGCAGTGAGCCTGTTGCCAGCAGGACTCACTGAAAATAAAGAACCTAAAAACTTTTTCTAAGCAACTCTTTAAGAGAGCCACCTAGATTGCACCCTTCTCGGACGGGCACAAAAACCTAACTGAGGCTTGGAGGAGGGTCATAGGGGGAGGAGCCAGTACACACCATGTGATCCTAAAAGCTTGCTTTTGTGCCCTGTCTCCTGCGGAGCCGCTATTCCCCATGGTCCTGACGGAGTCCCCAGCATCCACTAGGACGTTAGAGAAATGACAGTTAGGAGCCGATTGGCTTGTGCGTTATCACCTTGCACTTATCACTGCTTCATCACCTCTTCGTCCCTTCCAGGCTTAATGCATCTGCCCCAATGTATGAGAGAGAGAGAGAGAGAGAGAGAGAGAGAGAGAGAGAGAGAGAGAGAGAGAGAGAGAGAGAGAGAGAGAGAGAGAGAGAGAGAGAGAGAGAGAGAGAGAGAGAGAGTGAGTGTGTGTGTGTGTGTGTGTGTTAGTTAAAGTAATCCCTCAAATCATTTTGAACATTCACTTTAAAAGTAACTGGTCAATATTAAATGCAATATTTAGAAAGCAAAATATAACTGTTTAGAAATGGAACAACTTTAAGATTATCTTTACCCAAAACACATGGCTGAATGGGAAAAACGTAAATACATGAGAAAAAAGCCATAGCTGGCAATAAATGTCCAAGTGCTGGACAGTTCAAAAAGGAGGTGCCGGTATAGCAAAGGTTCTTGGTTTTTGAGCAGTTAGCAGCCTTGGGAAGAAGACACCGCGGCTGAAGTGCACCTGACTATAATCAGCTAGCGATTGTGCTAGGATTTGTTGTTTTGAACATTATGTATAATTGAAACCTAACGTCGCTTCGCTTTACATCAAGAACTGCTGTGCTAAACAAAATCCTCTCCCCAGCAACTTTGGGAATCTCTCCCCCCCCCCCCCCTTCCCTTCACCTCGGCCTTAAAGCACTCACTGAAAGAGCTACAATTACAGTCAATCCATTCAATTTTAATTTCAAGTATTTTCACTCTAAGAACACATAACATCAAAGGCTAGGTTTGGAAAGGCAATTATCTGCGCTCCCCTAAACCAGGAGGATTTGCAAACCAGGCGTTATGAGCCACAGGACACCCTCCACCATCATAGAATCTTGTCCCAGAGAGCCAGAAAGCTTATTCAGAGATGCAGGACAGGAGGAGCCGCATATGCTCCGTGAAACTCAGAAGCAACCGTGACCAACTAGGTGCAGTTTCCCTGTTGCGTATTATGGGAACTTTCATAGGATGTACATAGAGTCTGAGCACTCACTGATTACTGTAATTCCTACGGCACCATAAGCTTATAATGTGTATACTCACAAGACCACCTGGTGCTGCCTGTTTTGTTCAAGCAGCATCTGCTACCAACCTACAGAAATTACTTTCAACTGAGCTGGTGACGTTGATAAAAATAATTTGAGAGCTGCCAAACTGAAGACAAGCTTGGGCCAGGAGCCAGGAGAGTAGGACCCCCCAGATGGCACCCAGTGTCTGAAGAACCGCAAGACTTGCAAGCCGCTCACTCTAGAAGGCGAAAAGGGCTCACAAGATATCCAAGACTTTGGCAGCTTCACTTGCTGACGCACAAACTACATTGGCAGGAAATGGGGAAGCAGATGTAAGCTTTGTAGCTCTAGCCAAGAAAAGACAAAAAGGGACAAGACAATATTCTAACAACTTTCATGTCTCTTGATGGAACAGGGACTACAGAGATGAGGAAGAACTACCCCATAGATCCGCAACAGGAGATTAAATACAAGGGGGGGGGGGGGGGGGGGGGAATCTCTCTGCCACTACAAATTCAAATAAAAAGGTGTAAAAAGCAGTTAATATATGTGGATATTTGAGACATCCCTCCTTGATCACAGATATGACAGTTAAACCTTGCAGTTTACTTTCCAGTGATTTTATATGAAATTGGCACTACAGAAAGTCCCTAGAAAGCAAAGCACTCTGGGTGGCACTAAGTAACTGCACCAAGCTATAGACAGTCCACGTAATGGATTAGCAGCAACACATAATACAGTGAATAACTCAAATTTGCGGAAGTCCAGACAAGACATGGGCCAGATAAAGACGGCTCCTGAATTCTACACTGGTCAACCTTACATAACAATACAGGAACTTGACTAGCGGCAGTGTGTTTGATTACATAGATTCCAATCACTTCTCCAGCCAGAGCATGACTGCAGCAAAGTTATGCGTGAACAGCATATATGAATAAAAACCAGGACACTTCATAAGGGCCGTACGGACGGAGAGATTTCCCCAGAGATGTGTGCTGAGCGATCTAGCACAAACCGCTCAGCACACAACTCTCCCCCCGCTCAGCACAGCGCAATGTGTGCTGAGCGAGGAACAGACGGGGGGCCGCTCATTTGACCCAGCGGTGAAATGAGCGACCTGCTAGACTGCACCGGCGATAGCGACGCGCGGGACTGCGCATCGCTGTCACCGGCACCCCTACACACGGAGCGATGTTCAGCTAATTTCTAAGCAATCTAGTCAGATTGCTTAGAAATTAGCTGATCACCCCGTGTGTACCCCCTATAGGGTAAGCTTTTACCACACCATACTGCACAATAGCTGAAACGTACAATCACTATGATCATTGCTCCACCCCCCACACCCGGATGTTGATCACAATGTAAGTTCAATGTCCATATCAAAGAGAAAACATGTACATACGTGACAACAGCCACAGTTCTACTGGAAGTAATGTGAAATGTGTACTTACCAGCAGACAGTGGACAAATTCTGGTCCTCCAACCAGAGTGGTGAAACTTCCCAGCTGTTCAGCCAGTGCCAAAAGCACCTCATCTTCATCATAGATGGTGTCTGCAATTGCGGAAATCACACAAATTGAAAAGCTGTATATGAATTTACACTGCATGCGTCAACTCTATGATATATTCTTAATGGTTAATCACCACAAATAAGACCGTTGTGATCTTATACAGTACCAGTCAAAAGTTTGGACACACCTTCTCATTCAATGGTATTTATTTTAATTATTTTCTACATTGTAGATTAATACTTAAGACATCCAAACTATGAAAGAATACGTATGGAATTATGTTGTAAACAAAAAAAAAGTGTTAAACAAATCAAAATAGGTTTTATATTTTAGATTCCTCAAAGTAGCCCCCTTTTGCTTTGATGACAGCTTTGCACACTTTTGGCATTCTCTCAATGGGTGTGCTGGCTCCACCCCTCTATGCCACCTCCCACAGGCAGTTGTAAGTAAAATAGTACCCGAAGGAGAAAGGACATACTTGAGAGAAGGAACATAACAATGAATGGTGAGATTCATACACCAGCACACCATAACGGGTGGTATTCATGTGACCGGCGGTCTGCTGACCGACAGTCACATGACCTCCACCATCCCGCCGGCTCAGTATCCCGATGGTCGGCATGCCGACCAACAGGGACTATTTCCACTCGTGGGTGTCCACGACACCCATAGAGTGGGAATAGAAACCGTGGCGACCGCTCCACTCGCCCATCCCCGCCGGTATGCTGCCGGGATCCCGGCGTCGGTAAGCTGACCGGCGGTCAGCCATACTACACCCCACCATAACATAAAACAATCCAATGGCTGGAACAAAACAGCAACAGCTGAACAGGTTACTTTTGGAAAAGAAAACCCTGCAGACAAGTCAACGCAATGAGGCGGGCGCCCAGTATCCCTTATGGACTTCAAGAAAGGGATTTACCGGTAGGAATTAATATCCCGTTTTCTCTAGCATCCATAAGGGATACTGGGGTTCACTTAATACAATGGGGACGTCCCAAGGCTTCCAGAACGGGCAGAGTCGCCTGCAGTACCGCCTGCCCAAACTGGGTATCCTCTTTGGCCAGGGTATCAAACTTGTAGAACTTCACAAAAATGTTCTTCCCCGACCAGGTAGCAGCACTGTGTAGTTGTAAGGCCGAGACTCCACGGGCAGCCACCCAGGAAGACCCACCAAACTTGTAGAGTGGGCCTTCAAAGACTGTGGAACAGGCAAGGCTGCCGACACATAGGGGATCTTTCCGAGTTGTTCGTTCGCTAGCAGATTTTAGCAGCATTGCACACGCTAGGCCGCCACCCTCTAGGAGTGTATCTTAGCTTAGCAGAATAGCGAACGAAAGATTAGCAGAATTGCGAATAGAAAATTCTTAGCAGTTTCTGAGTAGCTCCAGACCTACTCACAGAATGCGATCAGCTCAGGTCGTTTCGTTCCTGGCTTGACGTCACAAACACGCCCTGCGTTCGGCCTGCCACTCACCCGTTTCTCCAGACACGCCAGCGTTTTTTCCTGGCACGCCTGCGTTTTTCTGCACACTCCCAGAAAACGGCCAGTTTCCACCCAGAAACACCCACTTCCTGTCAATCACACTCCAATCACTTCAACGATGAAAGTTCTTCGTTTGGACGTGAGTAAATCTACTAAGTTTTGATGCTAAAATACTTA
This sequence comes from Pseudophryne corroboree, assembly GCF_028390025.1. Taxonomy (NCBI): domain Eukaryota; kingdom Metazoa; phylum Chordata; class Amphibia; order Anura; family Myobatrachidae; genus Pseudophryne; species Pseudophryne corroboree. Next base: position 266,154,517 of record NC_086453.1, on the reverse strand, counting down.
CCGCATGCGCACTGCGTACCATGCGCATTTTTGCCTTAATCGCTCCGTTGCGAAAATCGGCAACGAGCGAACTCGGAATGACCCCCATAGGCCTGTTGAATAGTCAGCCTAATCCAACGAGCAATGGACTGCTTAGAAACAGGGCAACCCTTTTTCTGCGCTTCATAGAGCATAAACAGGGAATCCGTCTTCCTGATCCGAGCCATCCTCCTGATATAGATCTTCAAGGCTCGCACAGCATCTAACGACTCCGGAGGAGCAGATGCACCAGAACTTGAGGGACTACAATCGGTTGATTTAAGTGGAATGCAGAGACAACCTTCGGCAGGAACTGCTGTCTAGTCCTGAGCTCAGCTCTGTCTTCGTAGAAGACCACGTAGGGACTTTTACACGATAAGGCCCCAAATTCTGAGACATGCCTAGCAAAAGCCAGGGACAGTAACATCACAGTCTTCCACGTGAGGTACTTGTCTTCTACCTTCATCAAAAAGGTACAAAATCAGGAGGAATTTTACAGGAGGACTGTAGAAATTCCAACACCACACTGAAGTCCCAGGGTGCCGTGGGCGGCACAAAAGGAGGTTGGATGAGTAGAACTCCCTGCAAGAAGGTCTGAACTTCTGGCAACACTGTCAACTTCTTCTGGAAGAAAATTGAGAGAGCGCTGAAATCTGGACCTTGAGAGAACCCAGACGTAAGCCCTTACCCACACCAGCCTGCAGGAAACGTAAGAAACGTCCTAAGTGGAACTCTGCAGGTGGATATGTGCATTCCTCGCACCAAGAGACATATCTCCTCCAAACATGGATGATAGTGTTTTGATGTTACATGCTTTCTGGCCTGAACCATGGTTGCAATAACCTTCTTGTAAAAGGCCTTTGTGAGCTAGGATGTTCTGCTGAACTTCCAAGCCGTCAAACGATGTCGCCGTAAGTCCGGGTAGACGAACGGTCTTTGTTGCAGAATATCCTCTCTCAGTTGCAGAGGCCAAGGGTCTGTCACAGACATGTCCAGAAGATCTGCGTACCATGCCCTCCGAGGCCAATCCGGGGGTAATCAGAATTGTCTGGATCCCCCGATTCGTTTGAGCACCCTCGGGAGCAACGTAATCAGAGGAAACAGGTAGACCAACCAATAAGGCCAAGGAAACGTCAGTGCGACTATTGCCCTCGCATAAGGGTTCCTGGTTCTTGAGCAATACCAGCAAAGCTTCTTGTTGAGTCGAGAAGCTATCATGTCTATCTGTGGGCAGCCCCACAAGTCGATCTGTTGAAACAGCTGTTGGAGACCCCACTCTCCTGGATGGAGATCGCGGCGACTGAGATAGTCCGCTTCCCAGTTGTCCACCCCCGGAATGAAGATGGCGGGCAACGCTATTGCGTGTCTTTCTGCCCAGAAGAATATTTTTGACACCTCTCGCACGCAGGCTCTGCTTTTTGTCCCTCCTTGTCGATTTATGTAAGCCACTGCCGTGGCGTTGTTCGACTGAACTTGAATCGATCCCTGAGCAGAGGAGAGGTCTGAAGCAGAGCATTGTAGAGCGCCCGCAGTTCTAGAATGTTGATTGGAAGAAGGGCTTCGTGGGCTGACCACCAGCCCTGGAACGGAGTACCCTGGGTAACAGCTCTCCATCCTCTCAGACTCGCATCTGTAGTGAGGAGGATCCAATCCTGAATCCCAAAACTGCAACCTTCCAGAAGGTTGGAGGACTGTAACTACCACAGGAGCGAGATCATGGCCTGAGGTGACAGACGTATTATCCGGTGCATCTGAAGATGTGATCCGGACCACTTGCTCAGGCGATCCAATTGAAACGTTCTGGCATGGAACCTTCCGTATTGAATGGCCTCGTAGGAGGCCACCATCTTTCCCAACAATTTTATGCAAAGATGAATGGATATCCGAGTAGTCCGTAGGACTAGTCGTACCATCTCCTGAAGTGTTCTTGCTTTGTCCTCTGGGAGGAACACTTTCTGGGCCATAGTATCCAGCAACATTCCCAGGAACAGGAGCAGCCGAGTTGGCTCCAGGTGGGACTTCTGTAGATTAAGGATCCACCCATGGCGTGACAGAAGTTGGATAGTGCGGTCTATATGGAGCAATAAAAGCTCCCTGGATCTTGCTTTTATCAAGAGATCGTCCAGATAAGGGACAATATTGACCCCCTGGACCCGCAATAGGAACATCATCTCCGCCATCACCTTTGTGAAGACCCTCGGAGCTGTGGACAGGCCGAAGGGTAGCGCCTGGAACTGGTAGTGATAGTTCAGCAGGTCAAACCGCAGGTAAGCCTGATGAAGTGGCCAAACTGGGATATGAAGGTAAGCATCCATTATATCCAGAGAAACCACAAACTCCAGCAATCACTGCTTTCAGAGATTCCATCTTGAACTTGAAAACCTTTAGGTAAGGGCTCAGAGATTTTATATTCAGAATGGGCATTACCGAACAGTCTGGCTTCGGTACTACAAATAGGTTGGAGTAATAACCCTTTCCTCGTTGTTGTAGTGGCACTGGAACAATGACTTGGGACTGGACCAACTTTAGGATGGCCAGTTGTAACCTAACTCGTGTATCCTCCAAAACTGGTAAGCTTGATTTGAAAAATCGTTGGGGAGTAGCGCCGTCGAACTCCAGCTTGTAGCCCTGAGAAAGGAGGTCCTTTACCCAGGTATCCTGGCAGGAGGTTTCCCAGATGCGGCTGAAGATGTCGAGCTCCCACCTCGAGATCCCCTCAGGGTAGGGGGCCAACCGTCATGCTGAGGCTTTTATGGAAGCCGAACTGGTGCTTGGTTCCTGAGAACCGGCAGTAGTTGGTTGTCTTGCATTACCTCTGGTGCCTCGTGTTGCATTGGAGGCACCGCACCTCTGGCTCTTGATCTGAACCTGTTAGTCCGAAAGGACTGGGTAGACTGCCTCGGGTAGGAACGCCTAGCCAGCGGGGCCCCATAGGGTAGAAATGTGGCTTTTCCTGCAGTAATCTTAGAAATCCATGTATCTAACTCAACCCCAAATAGCCACTCTCCTGAGAAGGGAATAGCCTCCACACTGCGCTTGGAATCCGCAATCCACTGACGCTGCCAAAACGCCCTGCGTGCCGACACTGCCATGATAGTAGTCCTAGCATTGATAGTGCCTATTTCCTAGAGAGAGAGTCACACAGGACACGTGCAGCGTCGTGAATGTGCTTGATGAGGGTCACCATAGTGACATGGGGCATATCCCCTGTAAGGCTCTCTTGAATTTGAGTAGCCCAGGTATGGATGGCATGAGTCATCCAGCAACCCGCTATCACAGGTCTGTGTGATACGCCAGCCGCTGTATAAATAGATGTGTGCAGTTGCTATTTTTCTATCCCAGGGTCCCTTTAGTTGAAAGGAGCCAGTAGCTGGTAACACCGCCTTTTTAAAGAGGCGGGAGACAGATTAGTCTACGGCTGGGGGTGTAAATGGGAATATGTGTAAAACCCTTGTAACCTGAAACTTTTTATCAGGAATTTTCCAGGCTTGCTTAAATAGGTAATCTAGTTCTGGTGAATTAGGAAAAGTGACACTGAGCTTCTTCTGTGTCAAGAAAAACGAGTGCGGTACAGCCGCGTCTTCCAAAGGGAATTTTAATAGATCCCTGATAGCAAGAATGAGGGACTCCATACCCTGTGCAGGAGTGGAATCCTCTGCAATAGGCTCTAACCCCCCTCCTGTACTTCCTCAGATTCTGAGATTAAATCAGTTAGCCAACGTTCTAGTGGCCCTGTTTAAGGTGGGGGGGCGGCTGTTTTTCATCTGTTTTAGCAGCAAGATCTTCTATACTTAGCCTTTCATGCTCCAGTAGTGTTTGGCCCATCTGTCTCCTACTGAGATTCATACATCAGCACAATCTTTGATTTTGGCAACAGCCTGTTACAGCTCCGATGCTGCTTGACCACCTCCGGTCAATGTTGCGGCCTCTGTGGGAGGCCACGATACGGGCACTAACAGGGTCTCTGGGTGCCTACCCGTATCCATGCTTTCTGATCTTGGCCGAGCCATCTTGGCTCTTCATCTATGCAGCTGTAGGGAGTTCTGCATTGTTTGTTACACAAAGGTCCCTTGAGGCTGAGGGACGGTGTGGGGGTCTGGTGCTCCCCCCACAGATCCACACTGATGCTGTGACCTCCTGCAACTTCTAAGGTTCCTTGCCTGCTGTTTATGTATGCTGGATTCTGGAGAAGGGGCTCCCTATTTCTTGATCAAATTGGTCCTACTCACAGCTCTATCTGCTACCTGTAACTTGCAAATATTTTGCGGACCTGTGAAAATCAATCAGAAGACGGTGAAGATCTTCCAGTGTTCAATACTTTTAACACCAACAACAGTGTTTGTACCTTGCTCTATCTATTTAGGGCATTTCCCAGTCACTGGTGCTAAGAATCCGGCCCACGGCATTATGCTCCAGCCATTGCAAATTATAATGCTCACTTAAGTTTGTATTCAATATGTATAGCTGTAGGATTCCTACAAAATGTAAGGACCACTGTATTACTATGACAAGGAGCAAGTGCAGCAGATTGTGCTATAAAATACCTACCAGTAAGGAATGGCAGCAGCTCCGTCCGAGTCCTCTCTACCCCTAAGGCCAGGGCTATGGTAGACAACTTCTTGATACTGTTCAGACGCAGCTGCAGGAAAAGCAAAAATAAAATTAACCAAACTGTACAAGAATGAAAAATACTAGTACATATAAATGATTTAATGTAGTAAGGGAACAGTATGTCGTGTTATGCGAGTGCACTGTAAGATAAGATTTCAGTTACTGGCTATGCCCAAACATTTCCTGTCCAATTGACAGCATGAAAAAATAAATAAATAAAAGACTGCATAAGTCTTTCACTTACGCAGCGGTGTCCGCAATATAATGCAGAACAATAAAGATCAAAACAACACAGACTTCACATTTTCAGTCTAATCAAACAAAAAAAACAACACAGAGTAAAGGACCGTATCACACGTGGGACAGATGAGGTAATTTATCCTCTGGAGGGTCCTTGCAGAAACCAATATATGGGATGCAGTTATGTGACTGGCGGTCAGTAAACCGGGATCCCGTGGTCGTTATGCTGACCTACGGGACCCCCAGCGGTGGTAATTGTACCCAACCCCAATATATAGGACAAAACAAAAGAAAACTGAACGTGTAAATAGAGGATCATATAGAGTTTGCCAGGATCAGCAAGTCGTCCAGATACGGCATGATTCTGTCACCCTGACGTCAGAGAAGAGTCGTCAAGACTGCCATGACCTTGGTTAAGATACTAGGAGCCGTGGTTAGTCCGAAAGGAAAGGCCTGGAATTGATAATGTATGTTGCCAATAACAAACCGCAGATATTGCTGATACGACATGGCAATAGGTATGTGCAGATAAGCATCCTGTATGTCCAGGGATACCATATAGTCCTTAGGCTCCATAGCCAGTACAATAGAGCAGAGAATTTACATATGGAATTTGGATACCCTCACAAATTTGTTCAAAGATTTGAGATGGAGTATAGGCTGGGACTAGAAACAGGGTGGAATAGTAGCCCCTGCCTCTTTGAGACAGAGGTACCAGCACAATCACTCCAGTATCTAGGAGAGATTGTACAACCAAATGTAGAGTTTGTGCTTTCAGCGGATCCAAAGGGATAACAGTCGAGCAGAACCGTTGAGGGGGGCGTCTCTTGAAAGAGATAGCGTACCCATGAGAGACAACTTCACGCACCCAGGCGTCCGAAGTGGTCCTTAACCATGCCTGGACGAACTGCAGAAGTCGGCCTCCCACCCTGGGGTCCCCCAGGGGGGAGGCCCACCCAGTCATGCTGCAGGCTTGTCCTGTTTGGAAGCAGGCTGACAGGCGGCGCAAGATTGCTTAGACTTGGGCTTGGTGGTTTTAAAAGTACAAGCCTGTCTCGGGGTACGTCTGACCCTTTGCTTTACCTGGAGGTCGAAAGGAACGAAAAGTGGTACTCTTAGCCTTCGGAGCAGAAGGATTAGTACTTGGGAGACATGCAGTCTTTGCTGTTGCCAAGTCAGTCACAATCTTATTCAGGGAGATTCCATGAAAACAGGGACAAAGTACTAAAAACTTTAACATTTTAAATGATTTGTTATTTCAGTTTATTCTGAAGCACAAGATGTTAAAGTGGCAGCACTAATATTTTTTTTTTTACAAAAACTTTTTCACTAGATTAGCTGCTTCCACATATCCATGTGTTTCTCAGGCTAGTTGGATACGATTCTTTCACTTTCATTTAGAAGGAAAATAGTGTTCACTCTAGGCTGTTTTAGCAGGGCGCCGCGCCCTGCCCGTTTTTTAGCAGGCAAAACCCGCCCTGCCCCTTTTGCGGCGCCCTGCTAGAACAGCCGCCCGCTTCCAGCCCTCCCGGCGCGTATAGATGCCGTGCGCATGCGTGCGGCATCCATTCACGCATTGGGAGAGAGCTGGGGGAAGCCCAGCACCGACGGAGGTGCTGGGCACGCCCCCAACAGTGACGTCGCCGGCCACAGACGCTCTCTATAGTAGCGTCTGTGGGCCGCCGCACCACCCCCTAAAATGACGTAGGTGTGGCCACGCCCCCTAATTTGCGTGGCCGCGCCCCGTTTCTGCCGCGCGCGCACATATGCCCCCGGAGTCCGGCGCCATGCCCCTTTTCACTCCTAGAGTGAACACTATAAAATATTTTACATTTTAACATGTCAGCAGTAAAGCAAACGTTATGTTGTATTCATTTATATTTTGTTTAGGAATAATTGAAAACTACATCCCAATACCTTATTGATTTTGCATAATATTAGGTTTCTTAAGCCTACTGTTAGCATGTAACCTGAGTTACCAAAACATGGATTGTTTTTTTGGGGTTTTTTTTTTTTTTTTTTTTAAGGGTAAATAATAATACTGCTAGTTTATACTTGTTTTTGTATACATTTGTCATGCATGTTACTCAACTCTATAAAAAAAGAAAAAATGTAATTCACATTTAAGTCATGAAAAATGCAATTAAATTCTGTAACCTGAGTTACCATGTAACCTGAGTTACAAGACAAGCTATTCATTTGATTACCAGTTTAATAATGCAATATATTTTGAATTTTTTTTTAGTGTAACATACATATGAATTAACTGGATCAGTATAAACTTAAAAATAAAAATAAAATAAGCTATCTTTATCTGTTTTGTATAAGAATTACTGTAAGATGGCACTAACACCAGCAGAAAAAATGGGGAGACAGAAATTGAAGGATGAAGGAAAATATGATGAGTACAAAGCAGCTCATAGGCTTGCCGGAAAAAAAAAGCAGTCAGAAAAGAAAAGATGCATTAAAAACGCTTCCAGCAAGGAGAAGAGAAGCTATTTTGAGTAAAATTAGGGAAGAAAAACAGAATCAAGGTGGCAAAAAACAGGCAGCGAAAAACTGAAAACAGAGCAACTCCGTCTGAAAGAAAATAAGATTTTAAACCTACCGGTAAATCTTTTCCTCGTAGTCTGTAGAGGATGCTGGGGACTCCGTAAGGACCATGGGATAGACGGGCTCAGCAGGAGACATGGGCACTTTAAGAAAGACTTTAGGATTTGGGTGTGCACTGGCTCCTCCCTCTATGCCCCTCCTCCAGACCTCAGTTAGAGAAACTGTGCCCAGAAGAGACGGACAGTACAAGGAAAGGATTTTTGTTAAACCAAGGGCAAGATTCATACCAGCCACACCAATCACACCGTATAACTTGTGATATACTAACCAGTTAACAGTATGAAACAACTTAGCATCAGTCCAAAACCGATGAAAACTATAACATAACCCTTATGTAAGCAAAACTATATACAAGTCTTGCAGAAATATTCCGCACTTGGGACGGGCGCCCAGCATCCTCTACGGACTACGAGAAAAAGATTTACCGGTAGGTTTAAAATCTTATTTTCTCTTACGTCCTAGAGGATGCTGGGGACTCCGTAAGGACCGTGGGGATTATACCAAAGCTCCCAAACGGGCGGGAGAGTGCGGATGACTCTGCAGCACCGAATGAGCAAACAGGAGGTCCTCCTCAGCCAGCGTATCAAATTTGCAGAATTTCGCAAACGTGTTTGCCCCTGACCAAGTAGCCGCTTGGCACAGCTGTAAGGCCGAGACCACTCGGGCAGCCGCTCAAGAAGAGCCCACTTTCCTAGTGGAATGGGCCTTGACTGATTTAGGTAACGGCAATCTAGCCGTCGTATGCGCCTGCTGAATCGTGGTACAGATCCAGCGAGCAATAGTCTGCTTTGAAGCAGGAGCGCCAACCTTGTTGGCTGCATACAGGATAAACAGCGCTTCAGTTTTCCTGACTTTGGCCGTCCTGGCCACGTAAATTTTCAAAGCCCTGACTACATCCAGATACTCGGAATCCTCCAAGTCTCGTGTAGCCACCGGCACCACAATAGGTTGGTTCATATGAAAGGATGACACCACCTTAGGCAAGAATTGAGGACGGGTCCGCAATTACGCCCTATCCATATGGAAAACTAGATAGGGGGCTTTTGTGAGACAAAGCCGAAAATTCGGACACTCGCCTAGTCGAAGCTAAGGCCAACAACATGACCAACTTCCAAGTGCGATATTTTAACTCTACTGTCTGAAGTGGTTCAAACCAGTGCGACTTAAGGAAACTCAAAACCACGTTAAGGTCCCAAGGCGCCACCGGAGGTACAAAAGGAGGCTGAATATGAAGCACTCCCTTTACAAAAGTTTGTATTTCTGGAAGTGAAGCCAATTCTTTTTGAAAGAAAATGGATAATGCCGAAATCTGAACCATAATGGAGCCTAATTTTAGACCCAAATTCACTCCAGTTTGTAGAAAGTGAAGGAAACGGCCAAGATGGAATTCTTCCGTAGGAGCATTCCTGGCCTCACACCAAGCAACATATTTACGCCATATACGGTGATAATGTTTAGCGGTCACATCCTTCCTAGCCTTTATCAGAGTAGGAATGACCTCATCCGGAATGCCCTTTTCCGCTAGGATTCGGCGTTCAACCGCCATGCCGTCAAACGCAGCCTCGGTAAGTCTTGGAACAGACAGAGCCCCTGTTGCAACAGGTCCTGTCTTAGAGGAAGAGGCCACGGATCTTCTGTGAGCATCTCCTGCAATTCCGGGTACCAGGCCCTTCGTGGCCAATCTGGAACAATGAGAATTGTCCGAACTCTTCCTTTTCTTATTATTCTCAACACCTTTGGGATGAGAGGAAGAGGAGGAAAAACATATACTGAGTGGACCACCCACGGTGTCACTAGTGCATCCACCGCTACCGCCTGAGGGTCTCTTGACCTGGCGCAATGCCTTTGCAGTTTTTTGTTTAGGCGGGACGCCATCATGTCTATCTGGGGTAGGCCCCACTGGCTTGCAATCTCTGTGAAGACTTCCTGATGAAGTCCCCACTCTCCCGGATGCAGGTCGTGCCTGCTGAGGAAGTCTGCTTCCCAGTTGTCCACTCCCGGAATGAACACTGCTGATAGGGCGCTTACATGGTTTTCCGCCCAGCGTAGAATCTTTGTGGCTTCCGCCATTGCCACTCTGCTCCTTGTGCCGCCCTGGCGGTTTACATGAGCTACTGCGGTGATGTTGTCCGACTGGATCAGAACTGGTAAGTCGCGAAGCAAAATCTCCGCTTGATGAAGGGCGTTGAATATGGCCCTTAGCTCCAGGATGTTGATGTGAAGACAAGTCTCCTGACTTGACCAAAGACCCTGGAAGTTCCTTCCTTGTGTGACTGCACCCCAACCTCGGAGGCTCGCGACCGTGGTCACCAGGACCCAGTCCTGAATGCCGAATCTGCGACCCTCTAGAAGGTGGGCACTCTGCAGCCACCACAGGAGACACCCCCTGGCCCTGGGGGACAGGGTGATCAACCGATGCATTTGTAGATGCGACCCGGACCATTTGTCCAGTAGGTCCCATTGGAAGGTCCGTGCATGGAACCTGCCGAATGGAATGGCCTCGTAAGATGCCACCATCTTTCCCAGGACTCGCGTGCAGTGATGCACTGACACCTGTTTTGGTTTCAATAGGTTCCTGACCAAAGTCACGAGTTCTTGAGCCTTTTCTATCGGCAGATACACCCTTTTCTGGTCCGTATCAAGAATCATGCCCAAGAAGGGTAGACGAGTCGTAGGAACCAGCGGCGACTTCGGGATACAGGTTGAGTATCCCATATCCAAATAATCCGAAATACGGACTTTGAGTGAGACTGAGATAGTGAAACCTTTGTTTTTTGATGGCTCAATGTACACAAACTTTGTTTAATACTCAAAGTTATTAAAAATATTGTATTAAATGACCTTCAGGCTGTGTGTATAAGGTGTATATGAAACATAAATGAATTGTGGGAATGTCCACACACTTTGTTTAATGCACAAAGTTATAAAAAATATTGGCTAAAATTACCTTCAGGCTGTGTGTATAAGGTGTATATGTGACATAAATGCATTCTGTGCTTAGATTTAGGTCCCATCACCATAATATCTCATTATGATATGCAATTATTCCAAAATACGTTAAAATCCCATATCCAAAATTCCTCTGGTCCCAAGCATTTTGGATAAGGGATACTCCACCTGTATTGAGAATCCAGCCGTGTTGCTGTAACACTGTCAGTGAAAGTGACACGCTGTTCAGTAATTGTTCTCTTGATCTCGCTTTTATGAGGAGATCGTCCAAGTACGGGATAATTGTGACACCTTGCTTGCGCAGGAGCACCATCATTTCCACCATTACCTTGGTGAAAATTCTCGGGGCCGTGGAAAGCCCAAACGGCAATGTCTGAAATTGGTAATGACAATCCTGTACCGCAAATCTCAGGTACGCCTGATGAGGTGGATATATGGGAACATGAAGGTATGCATCCTTTATGTCCAGAGATACCATAAAATCTCCCCCTTCCAGGCTGGCAATGACCGCCCTGAGCGATTCCATCTTGAATTTGAACCTTTTCAAGTATAGGTTCAGGGATTTTAAATTTAAAATGGGTCTGACCGAACCGTCCGGTTTCGGGACCACAAACAAGGTTGAGTAATATCCCCTGCCCTGTTGAAGCGGGGGAACCTTGACCACCACCTGTTGAAGATACAATTTGTCGATTGCATTTAACACTATCTCCCGTTCTTGAGGAGACGTTGGCAGAGCCGATTTGAAAAACCGGCGAGGAGGCACCTCTTCGAATTCCAGTTTGTAATCTAGGGAAAATTTCTATTGCCCAGGGATCCACCTGTGAGTGGGCCCAGATGTGGCTGAAAGTTCGAAGATGTGCCCCCACTGGGGCGGACTCCCTTAGTGGAGCCCCAGCGTCATGCGGTGGATTTTGCAGAGGCTGGGGAGGACTTCTGTTCCTGGGAACTAGCTGTGTTGTGCAGCTTTTTCCCTCTGGCAAGAAAGGACGATCCACGGCCTTTCTTGTTTCTATTTGATCGAAAGGACTGCATTTGATAATGCGGTGCTTTTTTAGGTTGTGAGGGAATATAAAGTAAAAAATTAGAGATTTGCCTGCCGTAGGAGTGGAGACCAGGTCCGAGAGACCATCCCCAAACAATTTCTCACCCATGTAAGGTAAAACCTCCATATGCCTTTTTGAGTCGGCATCACCTGTCCATTGTCGGGTCCAAAGAACTCTTCTAGCCGAGATCGACATAGCGTTGATTCTCGAACCCAATAGACCAATGTCTCTTTGTGCATCTCTCATATATAAGACAGCATCTTTTATATGTCCTAGGGTCAATAGGATGGTATCCTTATCCAGGGTATTAAATTCCGCTGATAAGGTATCTGTCCATGCTGCTACAGCACTACACACCCATGCCGACGCAATAGCCGGTCTGAGTAAGGTACCTGAATGTGTATAAATGGACTTTAGGGTAACCTCCTGCTTGCGATCAGCAGGATCGCTGAGGGTAGCCGTATCTTGGGAAGGCAGCGCTACCTTTTTGGATAAGCGTGTCAAAGCTTTGTCCACCCTAGGGGATGATTCCCACCGTATCCTGTCCGTTGGCGGGAAAGGATACGCCATAAGAATCCTTTTGGGAATCTGCAGTTTCTTGTCTGGAGATTCCCAAGCTTTTTCACATAACTTGTTCAGCTCATGTGAGGGGGGAAAATTTATCTCAGTTTTCTTTCCCTTATACATGCGTACCCGCGTGTCAGTGACAGGGGGTTCCTCTGTGATATGCAAAACATCTTTGATTGCAATAATCATATATCGAATACATTTAGCCACCTTTGGCTGTAATTTTGCATCATCATATTCCACACTGGAGTCAGAATCCGTGTCAACTATTTGGGATAGTGGGCGCTTTTGGGACTCCGAAGGTCCCTGCGACATAGGTACAGGCATGGGTTGACTTCCTGACTGTTCCCTAGCTTCAGCTTTATCCAATCTTTTGTGCAATAAATTTACATTGGCACTTAAAACATTCCACATATCCATCCAGTCAAGTGTCGGCGCCGTCGACGGCGACACCACATTCATTTGCTCCTCCTCCCTCGAAAAGCCTTCTACCTCAGACATGTCGACACACACGTACCGACACACCACACACTCAGGGAACCCTCTTATCTGAGGACAGTTCCCCCACAAGGCCCTTAGGAGAGACAGAGAGAGAGTATGCCAGCACACACCCAGCGCTATAATAACCCAGGACAAAAACACAATAATAAGAATTTACTTACCGATAATTCTATTTCTCATAGTCCGTAGTGGATGCTGGGGACTGCGTAAGGACCATAGGGAATAGCGGCTCCGCAGGAGACTGGGCACATCTAAAGAAAGCTTTAGGACTATCTGGTGTGCACTGGCTCCTCCCCCTATGACCCTCCTCCAAGCCTCAGTTAGGATACTGTGCCCGGACGAGCGTACACAATAAGGAAGGATTTTGAATCCTGTGTAAGACTCAAACCAGCCACACCAATCACACCGTATAACCTGTGATCTGAACCCAGTTAACAGCATGATAACAGAGGAGCCTCTGAAAGATGGCTCACAACAATAATAACCCGATTTTTGTAACAATAACTATGTACAAGTATTGCAGACAATCCGCACTTGGGATGGGCGCCCAGCATCCACTACGGACTATGAGAAATAGAATTATCGGTAAGTAAATTCTTATTTTCTCTAACGTCCTAAGTGGATGCTGGGAACTCCGTAAGGACCATGGGGATTATACCAAAGCTCCCAAACGGGCGGGAGAGTGCGGATGACTCTGCAGCACCGAATGAGAGAACTCCAGGTCCTCCTCAGCCAGGGTATCAAATTTGTAGAATTTTGCAAACGTGTTTGCCCCTGACCAAGTAGCTGCTCGGCAAAGTTGTAAAGCCGAGACCCCTCGGGCAGCCGCCCAAGATGAGCCCACCTTCCTTGTGGAATGGGCATTGACAGATTTTGGCTGTGGCAGGCCTGCCACAGTATGTGCAAGCTGAATTGTACTACAAATCCAACGAGCAATAGTCTGCTTAGAAGCAGGAGCACCCAGCTTGTTGGGTGCATATAGGATAAACAGCGAGTCAGATTTTCTGACTCCAGCCGTCCTGGAAACATATTTTCAGGGCCCTGACAACGTCTAGCAACTTGGAGTCCTCCAAATCCTTAGTAGCCGCAGGCACCACAATAGGCTGGTTCAGGTGAAACGCTGACACCACCTTAGGGAGAAACTGGGGACGAGTCCTCAATTCTGCCCTATCCATATGGAAAATCAAATAAGGGCTTTTACAAGACAAAGCCGCCAATTCTGATACTCGCCTGGCAGAAGCCAAGGCAAATAACATAACCACCTTCCATGTGAGATATTTCAGATCCACGGTTTTTAGTGGTTCAAACCAAAGTGATTTTAAGAAAACTCAACACCACGTTGAGATCCCAAGGTGCCACAGGAGGCACAAACGGGGGCTGACTATGCAGCACTCCTTTTATAAATGTCTGAACTTCAGGTACTGAAGCTAGTTCTTTTTTGAAAGAAAATCGACAGAGCCGAGATCTGTACCTTAATGGAACCCAATTTAAGGCCCATAGTCACTCCTGCTTGCAGGAAATGCAGAAATCGACCTAGTTGAAATTCCTCTGTTGGGGCCCTTTCGGCCTCACACCATGCAACATATTTTCGCCATATGCGGTGATAATGAGTTGCTGTAACCTCTTTCCTGGCTTTAGTAAGCGTAGGAATTACTTCCTCCGGAATACCCTTTTCCTTCAGGATCCGGCGTTCAACCGCCATGCCGTCAAACGCAGCCGCGGTAAGTCTTGGAACAGACAGGGCCCCTGCTGCCGCAGGTCCTGACTGAGTGGCAGAGGCCATTGGTCCTCTGATATAAATTCTTGAAGTTCTGGGTACCAAGCTCTTCTTGGCCATCCACGAGTACTTCTTATTATTCTCAGTACCTTTGGTATGAGAGGCAGAGGGGAGAACACCTAAACCGACTGGTACACCCACGGTGTTACCAGAGCGTCCATAGCTATCGCCTGAGGGTCCCTTGACCTGGAGCAATATCTTTTATAGCTTTTTGTTAAGGCGGGACGCCATCATGTCCACCTGTGGCCTTTCCCAATGGTGTACAATCCTATTGGAAGACTTCTGGAGGAAGTCCCCATTCTCCCGGGTGGAGGTCGTGTCTGTTGAGAAGATCTGCTTCCCAGTTGTCCACTCCGGGAATGAACACTGCTGACAGTGCTAACACATGATTTTCCGCCTATCGGAGAATCCTTGTGGCTTCTGCCATCGCCATCCTGCTTTTTGTGCCGCCCTGTTGATTACATGGGCGACTGCCGTGATGTTGTCTGATTGGATCAGTACCGGCTGGTTTTGAAGCAGAGGCCTTGCTGGCCTCAGGGCATTGTAAATGGCCCTCAGATCCAGAATATTTATGTGTAGGGAAATAACCTGACTTGACCAAAGTCCCTGGAAGTTTCTTCCCTATGTGACTGCCCCCCAGCCTCAAAGGCTGGAATCCATGGTCACTAGGACCTAGTCCTGTATGCCGAACCTGCGGCCCTCTTGAAGATGGGCACTCTGCAGCCACCACAGTAGAGATACCCTGGTCCTTGGAGACAGGGTTATCAGCCTATGCATCGGAAGATGCGATCCGGACCACTTGTCCAACAGGTCCCTCTGAAAAGTTCTTGTATGGAACCTGCCTAATGGGATTGCTTCGTAAGAAGCTACCATTTTTCCCAGGACTCGCGTGCAATGATGCACCGCTACCTATTTTGGTTTCAGGAGGTCTCTGACTAGAGATGACAACTCCTTGGCTTTCTCCTCCGGGAGAAACACTTTCTGGTTTATGTCCAGAACCATCCCCAGGAACAGTAGACGTGTCATAGGAACCAGCTGTGACTTTGGACTGTTTAGAATCCACCTATGCTGTTGTAGCACTTTCCAAAATAGTGCTACCCCGACTACCAACTGCTCCTTGGACCTCGCCCTTATAACGAGATTGTCCAATTACGGGATAATTACAACTCCCTTTTTTTGAAGGAGTATCATCATTTCGGCCATTACCTTGATAAAACACCCTCGGTGCCATGTACAGTCCAAACGGCAGTGTCTGGACTTGGTAATGGTAATCCTGTACCACAAATCTGAGGTACTCCTGGCGAGGATGGTAAATGGGGACATGCAGGTAAGCATCCTTGATGTCCCGGGATACCATGTAATCCCCCTCGTCCAGGCTTGCAATAACCGCCCTGAGCGATTCCATCTTGAACTTGAATTTTTTTATGTTCAAGGATTTTAAATATAAAATGGGTCACACCGAACCATGCGGTTTCGGTACCCCAACCCGTGTGGAATAGTAACCCCGTCCTTGTTGAAGTAGGGGCACCTTGAGTATTACCTGCTGGGAATACCGCTTATTAATTGCCTCTAGCACAGCCTCCCTGCTTGAGGGAGTTGTCAGCAAGGCATATTTTAGGAAACGGCTGGGGGGAGACATCTCTAATTCCAGCTTGTACCCCTGAAATACTACTTGGAAGAAACAGGGATCCACCTGTGAGCGAGCCCACTAATTGCTGAAATTTTAGAGGCGGCCCCCCACCGTACCTGGCTACACCTGTGGAGCACCCGCGTCATGGTGTGTACTCACAGGAGGCGGGGGAAGAATCTTGATTCTGGGAACAGGCTGACTGGTGCAGCTTTTTCCCTCTACCCTTGTCTCTGTACAGAAAGGAAGCGCCATTTGACCCGCTTGCTTTTCTGAAGCCGAAAGGACTGTACCTTTTTCTGTGAGGAAACCTGAGGTAAAATTATTTCTTCCCAGCAGTTGCTGTGGATACGAGGTCCCAGAGACCATCCCCAAATAATTCCTCACTCTTATAAGGCTCTCTATGCGCTTTTTAAGTCAGCATCACCTGTCCAGTGACAGGTCTCTAATACCCTCCTGACAGAATGGACATTACATTTATTTTGGATGCCAGCCGGCAAAATATCCCTCTGTGCATCCCCCATATATAAGACAACGTCTTTAATATGTTTTTATGTTTGCCAACTATTATCCCTGTTTGACAGGGTCACCAACCACGCTGCAGCAACACTATCTGCAGGTCTCAGTCTAGTACCTGAGTGTGTAAATACAGACTTCAGGATAGCCTCCTGTTTTTTTTTTTTTATCAACAGGTACCTATTAAAGTGGCCGTATCCTAAGACGGCAGTGCCACCTTTTTTGACAAACGTGTGAGCGCCTTATCCACCCTAGGGGATATCTCCCAGCGTAACTTATCCTCCTGGCGGGAAAGGGTACGCCATCAGTAACTTTTTATAAATTACCAGTTTCTTAAAGGGGGAACCCACGCTTTTCACACACTTCATTTATTCATCTGATGGGGGAACAAAACACTGCCTGTTTTTTCTCCCCAAACCTAAAACCCATTTATAGAGGTTAAAGTCAGAAATGTATAACACATTTTTTATTGCCGGGATCAAGTCACGGATTGGATTGTGTATATGTCTCCACCTTGTCGACACTGGAGTCAGACTCCGTGTCGACATCTGTGTCTGCCATCTGAGAGAGCGGGCGTTTGAGCCCCTGATGGCCTTTGAGACGCCTGGGCAGGCGCGGGCTGCGAAGCCGGCTGTCCCACAGCTGTTACGTCATCCACCCTTTTATGTAAGGAGTTGACACGGTCGGTTAATACCTTTTACCTCTCTATCCACTCTGGTGTCGGCCCCACAGGGGGCGACATCACATATATCGGCCTCTGTTCCGGCACCATATAAGCCTCCTCATTCAACATGTCGACACAGCCGTACCGACACACCGCAGACACACAGGGAATGCTCTAAACGAGGACAGGACCCACAAAAGCCCTTTGGGGGGACAGAGTGAGAGTATGCCAGCACACACCAGAGCGCTATATACTGCAGGGACTAACTGAGTTATGTCCCCTATAGCTTTATATCTATATATATATATATATATATATATATATATATATATATATATATATATATATATATATATATATCTATATATATATCTATATATATATATATATATATATATATATATATATATATAATGTATACTGCGCCTAAATTTAGTGCCCCCTCTCTCTTTTTTTAACCCTTGTAGACTGCAGGGGAGAGCCAGGGAGCTTCCCTCCAACGGAGCTGTGAGGGAAAATGGCGCCAGTGTGCTGAGGAGATAGGCTCCGCCCCTTTTTCGCGGCCTATTCTCCCATTTTTTATGGACTTCTGGCAGGGGTATTTACCTCATATATAGCCCCTGGGGCTATATATTGAGGTATTTTTGCCAGCCAAGGTGTTTTTATTGCTGCCTCAGGGCGCCCCCCCCCAGCGCCCTGCACCCTCAGTGACCGGAGTATGAAGTGTGTGAGAGGAGCAATGGCGCACAGCTGCAGTGCTGTGCGCTACCTTGGTGAAGACCGAGTCTTCATGCCGCCGATTTTCCGGACCATCTTCTTGCTTCTGGCTCTGTAAGGGGGACGGCGGCGCGGCTCCGGGACCGAACATCAAGGCTGGGCCTGCGGTCGATCCCTCTGGAGCTAATGGTGTCCAGTAGCCTAAGAAGCCCAATCCGGCTGCAAGCAGGCGAGTTCGCTTCTTCTCCCCTTAGTCCCTCGCTGCAGTGAGCCTGTTGCCAGCAGGTCTCACTGAAAAGAACAAATTCTAAGACTATAACTTTCTAAGAGCTCAGGAGAGCCCCTAGTGTGCATCCAACCTCGGCCGGGCACGAAATCTAACTGAGGCTTGGAGGAGGGTCATAGTGGGAGGAGCCAGTGCACACCAGGTAGTCTAAGATCTTTCTAGAGTGCCCAGCCTCCTTCGGAGCCCGCTATTCCCCATGGTCCTTACGGAGTTCCCAGCATCCACTAGGACGTTAGAGAAATTTATGTTTACCCAGATAGCGCTTTTATACTCAATTCGCCAATTATGTGCCCCCCCTCTACTTTAAACCCCTCTTGTCACCGTGATCTAAGCAGGGGAGAGTCCGGGGAGCCTCCTCTCAGCGGTGCTGTGGAGAAAAAATGGCGCTGGTGAGTGCTGAGGGAGAAGCCCCACCCCCTCGGCGGCGGGCTTCTGTCCCGCTCTAAAATACAAAACTTTGGCGGGGGCTCGTAGGTATATACAGTGGCCGACTGTATATACCCATCTTTTGCCAGGAGAGGTTTATTTGCTGCCCAGGGCGTGCCCCCCCCCCCCGCCCCGCACCCTTACAGTGACACAGTATGTGAGGTGAATGGGAGCAATGGTGCACAGCTGCAGTGCTGTGCGTTACCTCAGTGAAGAAAATTGAAGTCTTCTGCTGCCTCTGATGTCTTCTAACTTCTCATACTCACGTGGCTTCTACCTTCAGGCCCTGTGAGGAGGACGGCGGCGCGGCTCCAGGACGGACGGCGAGGATGAGACCTGCGTACCGATCCCTCTGGAGCCAATGGTGTCCAGTAGCCAAAGAAGCAGAGCCTTTCAACTCACAGAAGTAGGTCTGCTTCTCTCCCCTCAGTCCCACGATGCAGGGAGTCTGTTGCCAGCAGGCTCCCTGAAAATAAAAAACCTAACAAAATACTTTGTCAGAAACTCAGGAGAGCCTCTGAAAAGCACCCAGTCTCCTCTGGGCACAGTTATCAACTAAGGTCTGGAGGAGGGGCATAGAGGGAGGAGCCAGTGCACACCCAAATCCTAAAGTCTTTCTTAAAGTGCCCATGTCTCCTGCGGAGCCCGTCTATCCCATGATCCTTACGGAGTCCCCAGCATCCTCTAGGACGTAAGAGAAATGAGGAAATGCATTTGAAGACAACATTTGATAATGCACCTTCTTTTCCTGGAATTTCTAAAGTCCAATGCCTGCGTTTAGAAGAGTTTGAACCCAAAGGCTACATGTTAACAAAACATGCTAAAGGACCATATACACGGGAGAGATGTGTGCTGAGCGAACCGCTCAGCACACATCTCTCCCGCCGCTCGTCACAGCGCGATGTGTGCTGAGCGATGCAGGGGGAGGACGGGGAGCCGCTCATTTCACCCAGCGGGTGAAATGAGCGACGTGATAGATTGGCCTGCATGCAGGCTCAATCTAGCGCCGGCATAGCAATGTGCGGGGCCGCGCATCGCTATCGCTGAGGGGGCTACACACGAGTGATCTGTGCTTAAAATCTAAGCAATCTAGTCGGATAGCTTAGATTTTAAGCATGGATCTCTCCGTGAGTACCCCCCTTAAATCTGTGAACAAGAGGTCCAGGAATAACTTTTCTAAGGAAGTGTACGGGTCTTCTCCATCAGAAGATGAAGCCCAAGTTCAAGAACCAGATAGACCCAGGGTTGAAGAAATCAAACCTGGAACATATGTTCTTGCTAAGTTTGATGGAGAGCGCAAAACATCATATCGATATGTTGCTGTCTGCCAGAGTGAATTGGAAGATGATGGTAAGGTTAAGATCATGTGTCTGAAGCTGGTTGACAAAAGTGGCATGCATTTTAAAGTGGATGATTCTGATGTATCATATCCTGTATCTTTTACCAACTCCAAGGCTAGTAATGCAAGGAAATAGAATGATGTATGATTTTGATACAGAAATTGGTGTGTATCAAAAGACCTAGGACCCAGAGAATGCACTTCCATCAACATTTTTGCCGCATGTTTTTTTTATGAATAATTCATTTCTTATCATAAAACATGTGTAATGTGTTATATCATCATCTATGATTTAGTGGCTTTATCATAAATAAATTGTAGCAACTTCACACCTCAATAAGAGCAGAAATATTACATTACATGATCTTGAAAAAAAGCTGTGTCTTTTTAGTGTAACCTGAGTTACCACACAAAAACAATTTGTATTAATTTATGTGCAATTATTTTTCATTGTTTGACCATTTGGGAATAAAAGAAGAATGTATTAGTAGGCTAATCATTATTTAGTACTCCTAAGCTTATTTTAGGTGGTAAAAATATTGGTTTAAAAGTCAACTTAGAGTGTCACTTGTAACCTGAGTTACCATGGAATCACCCATCAGATCTTCCCCAAATAGTATGTCCCCCTTAAAAGGGAGCAACCCCAAGGTCTTTTTGGAGCCCATGTCCACTTTCCAGAACCTTAACCACAAAATCTGCAAGCCACGACAGACGAAGTAAACGCCTTGGCTACCATTACACCAGCATCAGAGGCCGCCTCCTGAATATAGTGAGAGGCTCTGATAATATATGTGATAAGATATTGTCTGGCAGTGTCTACAGGTAGCTCATCCTCAACTGCCTGAACCCATGCTTCAATTGCTTTTGCAGCCCAAGAGGCAGCCATAGTGGGTCTATATATAGCCCTGGTAAGTGTGTAGACAGACTTCAGGCATCCTCTACACGCTTATCCGTCGGTTCCTTCAGTGAAGCGACAGTGGTGACAGGCATAGTAGAGGACATCACTAGACGTGCGACATGAGAGTCCACCGACGGTGGAGTTTCCCACTTGTTACTCAACTCCGCAGGCATAGGATAACGAGCTAGCATCCTTTAGACAGGGAAAAATAAGAATTTACTTACCGATAATTCTATTTCTCGGAGTCCGTAGTGGATGCTGGGGTTCCTGAAAGGACCATGGGGAATAGCGGCTCCGCAGGAGACAGGGCACAAAAAGTAAAGCTTTCCGATCAGGTGGTGTGCACTGGCTCCTCCCCCTATGACCCTCCTCCAAGCCTCAGTTAGGTACTGTGCCCGGACGAGCGTACACAATAAGGGAGGAATTTTGAATCCCGGGTAAGACTCATACCAGCCACACCAATCACACCGTACAACTTGTGATCAAACCCAGTTAACAGTATGATAACAGAGGAGCCTCTGAAAGATGGCTTCCTAAACAATAACCCGAATTAGTTAACAATAACTATGTACAATTATTGCAGATAATCCGCACTTGGGATGGGCGCCCAGCATCCACTACGGACTCCGAGAAATAGAATTATCGGTAAGTAAATTCTTATTTTCTCTATCGTCCTAGTGGATGCTGGGGTTCCTGAAAGGACCATGGGGATTATACCAAAGCTCCCAAACGGGCGGGAGAGTGCGGATGACTCTGTAGCACCGAATGAGAGAACTCCAGGTCCTCCTTAGCCAGAGTATCAAATTTGTAAAATTTTACAAACGTGTTCTCCCCTGACCACGTAGCTGCTCGGCAAAGTTGTAATGCCGAGACCCCTCGGGCAGCCGCCCAAGATGAGCCCACCTTCCTTGTGGAGTGGGCCTTTACAGATTTAGGCTGTGGCAGGCCTGCCACAGAATGTGCAAGTTGGATTGTGCTACAGATCCAACGAGCAATCGTCTGCTTAGACGCAGGAGCACCCATCTTGTTGGGTGCATACAATATAAACAACGAGTCAGATTTTCTGACTCCAGCTGTCCTTGCAATATATATTTTTAATGCTCTGACAACGTCCAGTAACTTGGAGTCCTCCAAGTCACTTGTAGCCGCAGGCACTACAATAGGCTGGTTCAGATGAAATGCTGACACCACCTTAGGGAGAAAATGCGGACGAGTCCGCAGTTCTGCCCTGTCCGAATGGAAAATCAGATATGGGCTTTTGTAAGATAAAGCTGCCAGTTCTGACACTCTCCTGGCCGAAGCCAGGGCTAGTAACATGGTCACTTTCCATGTGAGATATTTTAAATCCACCTTTTTTAGTGGTTCAAACCAATGAGATTTTAGAAATTCCAAAACCACATTGAGATCCCACGGTGCCACTGGAGGCACCACAGGAGGCTGTATATGCAGCACTCCCTTAACAAAAGTCTGGACTTCAGGAACTGAAGCCAATTCTTTTTGAAAGAAAATCGACAGGGCCGAAATTTGAACCTTAATAGATCCCAATTTGAGACCCATAGACAATCCTGATTGCAGGAAATGTAGGAATCGACCCAGTTGAAATTCCTCCGTCGGAGCACTCCGATCCTCGCACCACGCAACATATCTTCGCCAAATGCGGTGATAGTGTTGCACGGTTACTTCCTTCCTTGCTTTAATCAAAGTAGGAATGACTTCTTCCGGCATGCCTTTTTCCTTTAGGATCCGGCGTTCAACCGCCATGCCGTCAAACGCAGCCGCGGTAAGTCTTGAAACAGACAGGGACCCTGCTGAAGCAAGTCCCTCCTTAGAGGTAGAGGCCACTGATCTTCCGTGATCATCTCTTGAAGTTCCGGGTACCAAGTCCTTCTTGGCCAATCCGGAACCACTAGTATCGTTCTTACGCCTCTTTGCCGTATAATTCTCAATACTTTTGGTATGAGAGGCAGAGGAGGAAACACATACACCGACTGGTACACCCAAGGCGTTACCAGCGCGTCCACAGCTATTGCCTGCGGATCTCTTGACCTGGCGCAATACCTGTCCAGTTTTTTGTTGAGGCGAGACGCCATCATGTCCACCATTGGTCTTTCCCAACGGGTTACCAGCATGTGGAAGACTTCCGGATGAAGTCCCCACTCTCCCGGGTGAAGGTCGTGTCTGCGGAGGAAGTCTGCTTCCCAGTTGTCCACTCCCGGGATGAACACTGCTGATAGTGCTATCACATGATTCTCTGCCCAGCGAAGAATCCTTGCAGCTTCTGCCATTGCACTCCTGCTTCTTGTGCCGCCCTGTCTGTTTACATGGGCGACTGCCGTGATGTTGTCCGACTGGATCAACACCGGTTTTCCTTGAAGCAGAGGTTCTGCCTCGCTTAGAGCATTGTAGATTGCTCTTAGTTCCAGAATGTTTATGTGAAGAGACGTTTCCAGGCTCGTCCACACTCCCTGGAAGTTTCTTCCTTGTGTGACTGCTCCCCAGCCTCTCAGGCTGGCGTCCGTGGTCACCAGGATCCAATCCTGTATGCCGAATCTGCGGCCCTCCAATAGATGAGCACTCTGCAACCACCACAGAAGAGATACCCTTGTCCTTGGAGACAGGGTTATCCGCTGGTGCATCTGAAAATGCGACCCTGACCATTTGTCCAACAGATCCCTCTGGAAAATTCGTGCATGGAATCTGCCGAATGGAATTGCTTCGTAAGAAGCCACCATTTTTCCCAGGACTCTTGTGCATTGATGTACAGACACCTTTCCTGGTTTTAGGAGGTTCCTGACAAGCTCGGATAACTCCTTGGCTTTTTCCTCCGGGAGAAAAACCTTTTTCTGAACCGTGTCCAGAATCATCCCTAGGAACAGCAGACTAGTTGTCGGCATTAACTGGGATTTTGGAATATTCAGAATCCAGCCGTGCTGTTTTAGCACTTCTTGAGACAGTGCTAATCCCCTCTCTAGCTGTTATCTGGACCTTGCCCTTATTAGGAGATCGTCCAAGTATGGGATAATTAATACGCCTTTTCTTCGAAGAAGAATCATCATCTCGGCCATTACCTTTGTAAAGACCCGAGGTGCCGTGGACAATCCGAACGGCAGCGTCTGAAACTGATAGTGACAGTTTTGTACAACGAACCTGAGGTACCCCTGGTGTGAGGGGTAAATTGGAACGTGGAGGTACGCATCCTTGATGTCCAAGGACACCATAAAGTCCCCTTCTTCCAGGTTCGCTATCACTGCTCTGAGTGACTCCATTTTGAACTTGAACTTCTTTATGTACAGGTTCAAGGACTTCAGATTTAGAATAGGTCTTACCGAGCCGTCCGGCTTCGGTACCACAAATAGAGTGGAATAATACCCCTTTCCCTGTTGTAGAAGAGGTACCTTGACTATCACCTGCTGAGAGTACAGCTTGTGAATGGCTTCCAAAACCGTCTCCCTTTCTGAGGGGGACGTTGGTAAAGCAGACTTCAGGAAACGGCGAGGCGGATCTGTCTCTAGTTCCAACCTGTACCCCTGAGATATTATCTGCAGGATCCAGGGATCTACCTGCGAGTGAGCCCACTGCGCGCTGAAATTCTTGAGACGACCGCCCACCGCCCCCGAGTCCGCTTGAGAAGCCCCAGCGTCATGCTGAGGCTTTTGTAGAAGCGGGGGAGGGCTTCTGTTCCTGGGAAGGAGCTGCCTGTTGGTGTCTCTTCCCCCTTCCTCTGCCTCGTGGCAGATATGAATATCCCTTTGCTCTCTTGTTTTTAAAGGAACGAAAGGGCTGCGGTTGAAAAGTCGGTGTCTTTTTCTGTTGGGGAGTAGCTTGAGGTAAAAAGGTGGATTTCCCGGCTGTAGCCGTGGCCACCAAATCTGATAGACCGACTCCAAATAACTCCTCCCCTTTATACGGCAAAACTTCCATATGCCGTTTTGAGTCCGCATCGCCTGACCACTGTCGCATCCATAAACTTCTTCTGGCCGAAATGGACATAGCACTTACCCGTGATGCCAGTGTGCAGATATCCCTCTGTGCATCACGCATATAAAGAAATGCATCCTTTATTTGCTCTAAAGACAGTAAAACATTGTCCCTATCCAGGGTATCAATATTTTCAATCAGGGACTCTGACCAAGCTACTCCAGCACTGCACATCCAGGCTGTCGCTATAGCTGGTCGTAGTATAACACCTGTATGTGTGTATATACTTTTTTGGATATTTTCCATCCTCCTATCTGCTGGATCTTTAAGTGCGGCCGTCTCAGGAGAGGGTAACGCCACTTGTTTAGATAAGCGTGTGAGCGCCTTGTCCACCCTAGGAGGTGTTTCCCAGCGCGCCCTAACCTCTGACGGGAAAGGGTATAAAGCTAATAACTTCTTTGAAATTAGCATCTTTTTATCGGGGGCAACCCACGCTTCATCACATACATCATTTAGTTCTTCTGATTCAGGAAAAACTATAGGTAGTTTTTTCACACCCCACATAATACCCTGTTTAGTGGTACCTGTAGTATCAGCTAAATGTAACGCCTCCTTCATTGCCAAAATCATATAACGTGTGGCCCTACTGGAAAATACGGTTGATTCGTCACCGTCGCCACTGGAATCAGTGCCTGTGTCTGGGTCTGTGTCGACCGACTGAGGCAAAGGGCGTTTTACAGCCCCTGACGGTGTTTGAGGCGCCTGGACAGGCACTAACTGATTGTCCGGCCGTCTCATGTCGTCAAACGACTGCTTTAGCGTGTTGACACTATCCCGTAATTCCATAAATAAAGGCATCCATTCTGGTGTCGACCCCCTAGGAGGTGACATCCCCAAATTTGGCAATTGCTCCGCCTCCACACCAATATCGTCCTCATACATGTCGACACACACGTACCGACACACAGCAGACACAGGGAATGCTCTTAACGAAGACAGGACCCCACTAGCCCTTTGGGGAGACAGAGGGAGAGTTTGCCAGCACACACCAAAAGCGCTATATATGACAGGGATAGCCTTATAATAAGTGCTCCCTGTATAGCTGCTTTTATAATATAATTTTTGCCACTATTTTGCCCCCCCTCTCTTGTTTTACCCTGTTTCTGTAGTGCAGTGCAGGGGAGAGACCTGGGAGCCGTCCTGACCAGCGGAGCTGTGTAAGGAAAATGGCGCTGTGTGCTGAGGAGATAGGCCCCGCCCCTTTTCCGGCGGGCCCGTCTCCCGCTCTTTAGTGTATTCTGGCAGGGGTTAAATATCTCCATATAGCCCCCGGAGGCTATATGTGAGGTATTTTTTAGCCAAATAGGTTTTCATTTGCCTCCCAGGGCGCTCCCCTCCCAGCGCCCTGCACCCTCAGTGACTGCCGTGTGAAGTGTGCTGAGAGGAAAATGGCGCACAGCTGCAGTGCTGTGCGCTACCTTTAGAAGACTGAGGAGTCTTCTGCCGCCGATTCTGGACCTCTTCATGTTTCAGCATCTGCAAGGGGGCCGGCGGCGAGGCTCCGGTGACCATCCAGGCTGTACCTGTGATCGTCCCTCTGGAGCTGATGTCCAGTAGCCAAGAAGCCAATCCATCCTGCACGCAGGTGAGTTCACTTCTTCTCCCCTAAGTCCCTCGTTGCAGTGATCCTGTTGCCAGCAGGACTCACTGTAAAATAAAAAACCTAAGCTAAACTTTCTCTAAGCAGCTCTTTAGGAGAGCCACCTAGATTGCACCCTTCTCGGCCGGGCACAAAAATCTAACTGAGGCTTGGAGGAGGGTCATAGGGGGAGGAGCCAGTGCACACCACCTGATCGGAAAGCTTTACTTTTTGTGCCGTGTCTCCTGCGGAGCCGCTATTCCCCATGGTCCTTTCAGGAACCCCAGCATCCACTAGGACGATAGAGAAATGTCTTTACTGGAGATGACCAGGCTTCCTGGCGTATGTCAATTAAGAGGTCAGAATGAGGTAAAACTACTTTAGCAACCTTCTGACGTTTAAACTTATCAGGTTTCTTAGACGTAGTAGGAGGTTCAATCTCATCATCAATCTGGAGAATCAGCTTGATAGCCTCCACTAAGGTCAGGAACATCAACCTGAATTGTACATTCCTCATCAGAAACCACTGTATCAGTATCCGAAGGATCAGTATAATCCCCATCCTCATCGGACGAATCATCTGAAATATTAGTGGATTGCGAGGAAGAAATGGCCCGCTTAGAGGACCCTTTGGTCCCAGTAGGGCGAGGGTTAGGTTTGTGTTTAACCAAGGACTGATTTAATTGCTGTAATTGGGAGGACAGAGTATCCGCCCATGGCGGATTAACTACAGGGACAATATGTGGCTGTAATGGCACAGGAGGTAAGTCATGTTACAAGCGTAATCAGCATATTTGAAAAAGCAGCCTAAGGTGGGTCATGACTAGCCATAGGTGCTGCAGGCTGACTGGAAGGTGCAGGACACCCAGTACCTGAACCCTCAGCTGAAACCTTTTCCTTAGTCAAATCCGTGGCGCCAGCACTGCATGATGCAGGAGCGTCTGCTGATATCCCACCCTGTGTAGCAGACATTATTGTGAATGTAGCCTTAGGGCGCAACAGTACAATATAGCCAAACAATACCTGCATTAAAATAAAACCTGTGTTACGTGACAGCAAAGCACAAACAGAGGATTTAAGCGGTGTGAGGTGACAAACACATAGTGAAAAATACAAAACAAACACTATATGGTATATGAGACCCTGACGCACTTAGCCCCCCAGGGTACAGAATATAGTGATAGCAATAGGTGTGATACACAGAATAGAATCCACACAGCAGCTATAGGCACACACAGTCACAGGTACAATGCAGAAATTATTTCATATAACCAATAAAACTGCACTGGACTAGTAATACTACATATAGAAATGTATGTATACAGATATAACAATGCACAGTAAACACTGGATGTATAACACAGAATACTTGTACTAAATATTCATATAGTAGTGCACTTTTCTTAACGAACGATGTCTAAACGACATGTAGAATACTTGAGTGTCATGTAAATGCACAGCGCTGATGAGGCAGGCGGCTTTACAGAGGAGACAGTGCCCAAGGATCAGCGCAGCTATGTGAAATGGCGCCAAACGAAGACAGGGAGTGAGGGAGAAAGAGAGATGCAGCTCCAGGGCGGGAACACCTGCTGTAGATGGCGCCTGGAGCTGGGGGAGGGGCTACAGGTCAGCACCTTAGCCCCTCTGCTGAACTTCACCACCGGGTACTATGGAGCCTATAACAAACGACCTGTGCTCCCTGCCATGGTGGATATAGTGGGGTCCCTGCACGGCCGCAGTGTCATGCCAGCGGCTACGGAAAAGTGGTGCTGGCAACAGATGCTCTTCGCAGGGAAAAAATAAGAATTTACTTACCAATAATTCTATTTCTCGTAGTCCGTAGTGGATGCTGGGGACTCCGTCAGGACCATGGGGAATAGCGGGCTCCGCAGGAGACAGGGCACATCTAAAAAGCTTTTTAGGTCACATGGTGTGTACTGGCTCCTCCCCCCATGACCCTCCTCCAAGCCTCAGTTAGGTACTGTGCCCGGACGAGCGTACACAATAAGGAAGGATCTTGAATCCCGGGTAAGACTCATACCAGCCACACCAATCACACCGTACAACTTGTGATCTGAACCCAGTTAACAGTATGATAACAAAACGAAGTAGCCTCCGAAAAGATGGCTCACAACAATAGTAATAACCCGATTTTTTGTAACAATAACTATGTACAAGCATTGCAGACAATCCGCACTTGGGATGGGCGCCCAGCATCCACTACGGACTACGAGAAATAGAATTATCGGTAAGTAAATTCTTATTTTCTCTAACGTCCTAGTGGATGCTGGGGACTCCGTCAGGACCATGGGGATTATACCAAAGCTCCCAAACGGGCGGGAGAGTGCGGATGACTCTGCAGCACCGAATGAGAGAACTCCAGGTCCTCCTTAGCCAGAGTATCAAAATTTGTAAAATTTTACAAACGTGTTCTCCCCTGACCACGTAGCTGCTCGGCAAAGTTGTAATGCCGAGACTCCTCGGGCAGCCGCCCAGGATGAGCCCACCTTCCTTGTGGAATGGGCATCTACATATTTCGTCTGTGGCAGGCCTGCCACAGAATGTGCAAGCTGAATTGTACTACAAATCCAGCGTGCAATAGACTGCTTAGAAGCATGAGCACCCAGCTTGTTGGGTGTATACAGTATAAACAGCAAGTCAGACTTTCTGACTCCAGCCGTCCTAAATATATATATATATATATATATATATATATATATATATATATATATATATATATATATATATATTTATATTTTTAGGGCCCTGACCACGTCTAGTAACTTGGAGTCCTCCAAGTCCCTAGTAGCCGCAGGCACCACAAGAGGTTGTTTCAGGTGAAAACGCTGACACCCCTTTATGAAGAAACTGGAGACGAGTCCCAGTTCTGTCCTGTTCAAATGGAAAATTTTAATATGGGCTTTTGTAAGACAAAGCCGCCCATTCTGACAATCGCCTGGCCGAGGCCAGGGCTAACAACATGGTCACTTCCCATGTGAGATATTTGTCAACAGCATGGTCACTTTCCATGTGAGATATTTCAAATCCACAGATTTGAGCGGTTCAAACCAATATGATTTTAAGAAATCCCAACACTATGTTGAGATCTCACGGTGCCCCTAGGGGCACAAAAAAGCTGTATATGCAATACATCCTTTACAATCTGGACTTCAGGAACTGAAGTCAATTCTTTCTGGAAGAAAATCTACAGGGCCGAAATTTAAATGTTAATGAACCCCAATTTGAGGTCCAAAACACTCCTGTTTTCAGGAAGTGTAGAAATCGACCTAGTTGAATTTCCGTCGTGGAGCCTTCCTGGCCTCACCCACGCAACATATTTTCACCACATGTGGTGATGACGTTGTGCGGTCACCTCCTTCCTGGCTTTGACCAGGGTAGGTATGACCTCTTATGGAATGCCTTTTCCCCTCAGGATCCGGCATTCAAACCGCCATGCCGTCAAACGCAGCCGCGGTAAGTCTTGGAATAGACATGGTACTTGCTGAATCAAGACCCTTCTTAGCTCCCCAGGCCCTTAGTCCTCTGTGAGCATTTCTTGAAGTTCCGGGTACCAAGTCCCTCTTGGCCAATCCGGAGCCACTAGTATAGTTCATACTCCTCTATGTCTTATAATTCTCAATACCCTGGTTATGAGAAACAGAGGAGGGAACACATACACAGACTGGTACACCCACGGTGTTACCAGAACATCCACAGCTATCGCCTGAAGGTCTCATGACCTGGCGGAATACCTGTCCCGTTTTTTGTTCGGGCGGGACGCCATCATGTCCACCTTTGGTCTTTGCCAACGGTCCACAATCATGTTGAAAAACTTCCCTATGAAGTTTCCACTCTCCCGGGTGGAGGTCATGCCTGCTGAGGAAGTCTGCTTCCCAGTCGTCCACTCCCGGAAAGAACACTGCTGACAGTGCTATCACATGATTTTCCGCCTAGCGAAAAATCCTTGCAGTTTTCACTGCCCTCCTGCTTCTTGTGCCGCCCTTCTGTTTACGTGGGCGACTGCCGTGATGTTATCCCACTGGATCAATACCGGCTGACCTTGAAGCAGAGGTCTAGCTAAGTTTAGAGCATTATAAATTTGCTCTAAGCTTATTTATGCGGAGAGAATTCTCCAGACTTAATCACACTTCCCTGGAAATTTTTTCCCTGTGTGACTGTTCCCCAGCCTCTCAGGCTGGCCTCCGTGGTCACCGGCATCCAATCCTGAATGCCGAATCTGCGGCCCTCTAGAAGATGAGCACTCTGTAATCACCACAGGAGAGACACCCTTTTCCTTGGATAAAGGGTTATCCGCTGATGCATCTGAGGATGCGATCCGGACCATTTGTCCAGCAGATCCCACTGAAGAGTTCTTGCGGGAAATCTGCCGAATGGAATTGCTTCGTAATAAGCCACCATTTTTACCAGGACTCTTGTGCAATGATGCACTGACACTTTTCCTGGTTTTAGGAGGATCCCAATTAGCTCGGATAACTCCCTGGTTTTCTCCACTGGGAGAAACACGTTTTTCTGGACTGTGTCCAGAATCTTCCCTAGGAACAGTAGACGTGTCGTCGGAAAAAGCTGCGATTTTGGAATATTTAGAATCCACTCGTGCTGTCGTAGAACTACTTAAGATAGTGCTACTCCGACCTCCAACTGTTCTCTGGACCTTGCCCTTATCAGGAAAGCGTCCATGTTTCTTTTAAGAAAAATCATCATTCCGGCCATTACCTTGGTAAAGACCCGGGGCGCCGTGGACAATCCAAACGGCAGCGTCTGAACTGATAGTGACAGTTCTGTACCAGGAACCTGAAGTACCCTTGGTGAGAAGGGCAAATTTGGACCTGTAGGTAAACGTCCCTGATATCCAGTGACATCATATCGTCCCCTTCTTCCTGGTTCGCTATCACTGCTCCGAGTGACTCCATCTTGATTTGAACGCTTGTATGTAAGTGTTCAAATATTTCAGATCTCACCGAGCCGGTTGGCTTCAGTACCACAATATAGTGTGGAATACTACCCCCTTCCTTGTTGTAAGAAGGGTACTTTGATTATCACCTGCTGGGAATACAGCCTGTGAATTGTGTGAGGGGGAGACGTCTCGAATTTCCAATGTACACCTGGGATATTACATGTAGGATCCCGGAGTTCCCTTGCGAGTGTTGCTGAAACTCTTGAGATGACCCCCTACCGCACCTGAGTCCGCTTGTACGGCCCCAGCGTTATGCTGCGGACTTGGCAGAAGCCGTGAGGAGCTTCTGTTCCTGGGAATGAGCTGCTTGCTGCAGTCTTCTTCCCTTTCCTCTCCCCCTGGGCAGATATGACTGGCCTTCGCCCGCCTGCCCGTATGGGGACGAAAGGACTGAGACTGAAAAGACTGTGTCCTTTTCTGCCAATATGTGACTCGGGGTAACAAAAAGTGGATTTTTCAGCTGTTGCCATGGCCACCAGGTCCAATGGACCGCCCCTTTATACGGCAATACTTCCATATGCCGTCTGGAATCTGCCTCACCTGACCACTGTCGTGTCTTCGTCTGGCAGATATGTACATCACATTTACTCTTGATGCCAGAATGCAAATATGCCTCTGCGCATCACACATATATAGAAATGCATCCTTAAAATGCTCTATAGACAATAAAATCCTGTCCCTGTCAAGGGTATCAAAATTTTCAGTCAGGAAATCCGACCAAGCCCCCTCAGCGCTGCACATCCAGGCTGAGGCGATTGCTGGTCGTAGTATAACACCAGTATGTGTGTATATACTGTTATGATATTTTCCAGCTTCCTATCAGCTGGCTCCTTGAGGGCGGCCGTATCTGGAAACGGTAACGCCATGTTTTTTTATAAGCGTGTGAGCGCCTTGTCCACCCTAAGGTGTGTTTTCCAACTCGCCCTTACTACTGGCGGGAAAAAGGGTATACCGCCCATAACTTTCTGTCGGAGGAACCCCACGTATCATCACACACTTCATTTAATTTATCTGATTCAGGCAAAACTACAAGTAGTTTATTCCCACCCTACAAAATACCCTTATTTGTGGTACTTGTGGTATCAGAAATACGTAACACCTCCTTCATTGCCCTTAACATGTAACTTGTGGCCCTAAAGGAAAAATACGTTTGTTTCTTCACCGTCGACACTGGGGTCAGTGTCCGTGTCAGTGTCTGTCGACCGACTGAGGTAATTGGGCGTTTTTACAAGCCCCTGACGGTGTCCGAGACGCCTGGACCGATACTAATTTGTCCGCCGGCTGTCTCATGTCGTCAACCGGCTTGCAGCGTGTTGACATTATCACGTAATTCCATAAGTAAGCCATCCATTCTGGTGTCGACTCCCTAGAGAGTGACATCACCATTACAGGCAATTTTCTCCGTCTCCTCACCAACATTTTCCTCATACATGTCGACACACACGTACCGACCTACAGCACACACATACAGGGAATGCTCTGATAGAGGACAGGACCCACTAGCCCTTTGGGGAGACAGAGGGAGAGTTTGCCAGCACACACCAAAAGCGCCATAATGTATATAACAACCCTAGAAGGTGTTGTTTCTATATATGGGCTCTTAATAAGAATTTACTTACCGATAATTCTATTTCTCGGAGTCCGTAGTGGATGCTGGGGTTCCTGAAAGGACCATGGGGAATAGCGGCTCCGCAGGAGACAGGGCACAAAAGTAAAGCTTTTACAGGTCAGGTGGTGTGTACTGGCTCCTCCCCCTATGACCCTCCTCCAGACTCCAGTTAGGTACTGTGCCCGGACGAGCGTACACAATAAGGGAGGATTTTGAATCCCGGGTAAGACTCATACCAGCCACACCAATCACACCGTACAACTTGTGATCTAAACCCAGTTAACAGTATGATAACAGAGGAGCCTCTGAAAGATGGCTTCCTAAACAATAACCCGAATTAGTTAACAATAACTATGTACAAGTATTGCAGATAATCCGCACTTGGGATGGGCGCCCAGCATCCACTACGGACTCCGAGAAATAGAATTATCGGTAAGTAAATTCTTATTTTCTCTATCGTCCTAAGTGGATGCTGGGGTTCCTGAAAGGACCATGGGGATTATACCAAAGCTCCCAAACGGGCGGGAGAGTGCGGATGACTCTGCAGCACCGAATGAGAGAACTCCAGGTCCTCCTTTTCCAGGGTATCAAATTTGTAAAAATTTACAAACGTGTTCTCCCCTGACCACGTAGCTGCTCGGCAGAGTTGTAATGCCGAGACCCCTCGGGCAGCCGCCCAAGATGAGCCCACCTTCCTTGCGGAATGGGCCTTAACAGATTTAGGCTGTGGCAGGCCTGCCACAGAACGTACAAGTTGAATTTTGTTACAAATCCAACGAGCAATCGACTGCTTAGAAGCAGGTGCACCCAACTTGTTGGGTGCATACAGTATAAACAGCGAGTCAGATTTTCTGACTCCAGCCGTCCTTTAAATGTATATTTTTAAGGCTCTGACAACGTCCAACAACTTGGAGTCCTTCAAGTCGTCTGTAGCCGCAGGCACTACAATAGGCTGGTTCAGGTGAAACGCTGATACCACCTTAGGGAGAAAATGCGGACGCGTCCGCAGCTCTGCCCTATGTCGAATGGAAAATTAAATAAGGGCTTTTATAAGACAAAGCCGCCAGTTCAGATACTCTCCCGGCCGAAGCCAGGGCCAGTAACATAGTCACTTTCCATGTGAGATATTTCAAATCCACATTCTTTAGTGGTTCAAACCAATTGGATTTGAGGAAATCTAAAACTACATTTAGATCCCACGGTGCCACCTTAGGCACCACAGGA
Organism: Pseudophryne corroboree; assembly: GCF_028390025.1. Lineage (NCBI taxonomy): Eukaryota > Metazoa > Chordata > Amphibia > Anura > Myobatrachidae > Pseudophryne > Pseudophryne corroboree. The sequence continues at coordinate 266,120,360 of NC_086453.1, read as the reverse complement.
GGCTGTATATGCAGTACTCCTTTGATAAAAATCTGGACCTCAGGGACTGAGGCCAATTCTTTTTGGAAGAATATTGATAGGGCCGAAATTTGAACCTTAATAGATCCCAATTTGAGACCCATAGACAATCCTGATTGCAGGAAATGTAGGAAAACGACCCAGTTGAAATTCCTCCATCGGAGCACTCCGCTGCTCGCACCACGCAACATATTTTCGCCAAATACGGCGATAATGCTTCGCGGTGACTTCCTTCCTTGCCTTTATCAAGGTAGGAATGACTTCTTCTGGAATGCCTTTTCCTTTTAGGATCTGGCATTCAAACGCCATGCCGTCAAACGCAGCCGCGGTAAGTCTTGAAAAAGACAAGGACCCTGCTGAAGCAGGTCCCTTCTCAGAAGTAGAGGCCACGGATCGTCCGTGACCATCTCTTGAAGTTCCGGGTACCAAGTCCTTCTTGGCCAATCCGGAGCCACTAGTCTTACTCCTCTTTGCCGTATAATCCTCAATACCTTTGGTATGAGAGGCAGAGGAGGAAACACATATACCGACTGGTACACCCAAGGTGTTACCAGCGCGTCCACAGCTATTGCCTGCGTATCTCTTGACCTGGCGCAATACCTGTCCAGTGTTTTGTTGAGGCGAGACGCCATCATGTCCACCATTGGTTTTACCCAACGGTTTAATAGCATGTGGAAAACTTCTGGATGAAGTCCCCACTCTCCCGGGTGAAGGTCGTGTCTGCTGAGGAAGTCTGCTTCCCAGTTGTCCACGCCCGGGATGAATACTGCTGACAGTGCTATCACGTGATTCTCCGCCCAGCGAAGGATCCTGGCAGCTTCTGCCATTGCCCTCCTGCTTCTTGTGCCGCCCTGTCTGTTTACATGGGCGACTGCCGTGATGTTGTCCGACTGGATCAACACCGGTCTTCCTTGAAGCAGAGGTTCCGCCTGGCTTAGAGCATTGTAGATTGCTCTTAGTTCCAGAATGCTTATGTGAAGAGACTTTTTCAGGCTCGACCACACTCCCTGGAAATTTCTTCCCTGTGTGACTGCTCCCCAGCCTCTCAGGCTGGCATCCGTGGTCACCAGGATCCAATCCTGCATGCCGAATCTGCGGCCCTCCAATAGATGAGCCTCCTGCAACCACCACAGAAGGGATACCCTTGTCCTCGGCGACAGGGTTATCCGCAGGTGCATCTGAAGATGCGACCCTGACCATTTGTCCAACAGATCCCTTTGCATGGAATCTGCCGAAAGGGATTGCTTCGTAAGAAGCTACCATTTTTTCCCAGGACTCTTGTGCATTGATGTACAGACACCATTCCTGGTTTTAGGAGGTTCCTGACCAGGTCAGATAACTCCTTGGCTTTTTCTTCGGGAAGAAAAACCTTTTTCTGAACTGTGTCCAGAATCATCCCCAGGAACAGCAGACGAGTTGTCGGCATTAATAGGGATTTTGGAATATTCAGAATCCATCCGTGCTGCTTTAGCACCTCTTGAGATAGTGCTAAACCCATCTCTAGCTGTTCTCTGGACCTTGCCCTTATTAGGAGATCGTCCAAGTATGGGATAATTAATACGCCTTTTCTTCGAAGAAGAAATATTATCTCGGCCATTACCTTTGTAAAGACCCGAGGTGCCGTGGACAAACCAAACGGCAGCGTCTGAAACTGATAGTGACAGTTTTGTACAACGAACCTGAGGTACCCCTGGTGTGAGGGGTAATTGGAACGTGGAGATACGCATCCTTGATGTCCAAGGATACCATAAAGTCCCCTTCTTCCAGGTTCGCTATCACTGCTCTGAGTGACTCCATCTTGAACTTGAACTTCTTTATGTACAGGTTCAAGGACTTCAGATTTAGAATAGGCCTTACCGAGCCATCCGGCTTCGGTACCACAAAAAGAGTGGAATAATACCCCTTCCCTTGTTGTAGAAGAGGTACCTTGACTATCACCTGCTGAGAATACAGCTTGTGAATGGCTTCCAAAACCGTCTCCCTTTCTGAGGGGGACGTTGGTAAAGCAGACTCCAGGAAACGGCGAGGTGGCTCTGTCTCTAATTTCAACCTGTACCCCTGAGATATTATCTGCAGGATCCAGGGATTTACCTGCGAGTGAGCCCACTGCGCGCTGTAATTCTTGAGACGACCGCCTACCGCCCCCGAGTCCGCTTGCGAAGCCCCAGCGTCATGCTGAGGCTTTTGTAGAAGCCGGGGAGGGCTTCTGTTCCTGGGAAGGAGCTGCCTGTTGCTGTCTCTTCCCTCGTCCTCTGCCTCGTGGCAGATATGAATAGCCCTTTGCTCTCTTATTTTTAAAGGAACAAAAGGGCTGCGGTTGAAAGGTCGGTGCCTTTTTCTGTTGGGGAGTGACTTGAGGTAGAAAGGTGGATTTCCCGGCCGTAGCCGTGGCCACCAAATCCGATAGACCGACCCCAAATAACTCCTCTACGCATCGCCTGTCCACTGTCGTGTCCATAAAGCTCTTCTGGCCGAAATGGACATAGCACTTACCCGTGATGCCAGTGTGCAGATATCTCTCTGTGCATCACGCATATAAAGAAATGCATCCTTTTATTTGTTCTAACGACAGTAAAATATTGTCCCTGTCCAGGGTATCAATATTTTCGATCAGGGACTCTGACCAAACTACCCCAGCACTGCACATCCAGGCAGTCGCAATAGCTGGTCGTAGTATAACACCTGCATGTGTGTATATACCTTTTTGGATATTTTCCATCCTCCTATCTGATGGATCCTTAAGTGCGGCCGTCTCAGGAGAGGGTAACGCCACTTGTTTTGATAAGCGTGTTAGCGCTTTGTCCACCCTAGGAGGTGTTTCCCAGCGCTCCCTAACCTCTGGCGGGAAAGGGTATAAAGCCAATAACTTCTTTGAAATTAGCAGTTTTTTATCGGGGCACCCCACGCTTCATCACACACGTCATTTAATTCTTCTGATTCGGTAAAAACTACTGGTAGTTTTTTCACACCCCACATAATACCCTGTTTAGTGGTACCTGTAGTATCAGCTAAATGTAACATCTCCTTTATTGCCAAAATCATATAACGTGTGGCCCTACTGGAAAATACGGTTGATTCGTCACCTTCACCACCGGAATCAGTGCCTGTGTCTGGGTCTGTGTCGACCGACTGAGGCAAGGGGCGTTTTACAGCCCCTGACGGTGTTTGAGGCGCCTGGACAGGCACTAATTGAGTGTCCGGCCGCCTCATGTCGGCAAACGACTGCTTAAGCGAGTTGACGCTATCCCGTAATTCCACAAATAAAGGCATCCATTCTGGTGTCGACCCCCTAGGAGGTGACATCCTCATATTTGGCAATTGCTCCGCCTCCACACCAATAACGTCCTCATACATGTCGACACACACGTACCGACACACAGCAGACACACAGGGAATGCTCTATACGAAGACAGGACCCACTAGCCCTTTGGGGAGACAGAGGGAGAGTCTGCCAGCACACACCAAAAAGCGCTATATATGACAGGGATAGCCTTATGATTAAGTGCTCCCTTATAGCTGCTTTTATATTAATATATTGCCATTTATTTTGCCCCCCCTCTCTGTTATACCCTGTTTCTGTAGTGCAGTGCAGGGGAGAGACCTGGGAGCCTTCCTGACCAGCGGAGCTGTGACAGAAAATGGCGCCGTGTGCTGAGGAGATAGGCCCCGCCCCTTTTTCGGCGGGCTCGTCTCCCGCTATTTAGTACATTTAGGCAGGGGTAAATATCTCCATATAGCCTCTGGGGCTATATGTGAGGTATTTTTAGCCTTTTTAAAGGTTTTCATTTGCCTCCCAGGGCGCCCCCCTCCCAGCGCCCTGCACCCTCAGTGACTGCCGTGTGAAGTGTGCTGAGAGGAAAATGGCGCACAGCTGCAGTGCTGTGCGCTACCTTAAGAAGACTGCAGGAGTCTTCAGCCGCCGATTCTGGACCTCTTCTTGCTTCAGCATCTGTGAGGGGGCCGGCGGCGTGGCTCCGGTGACCATCCAGGCTGTACCTGTGATCGTCCCTCTGGAGCTTCATGTCCAGTAGCCAAGAAGCCAATCCATCCTGCACGCAGGTGAGTTCACTTCTTCTCCCCTCTGTCCCTCGTTGCAGTGATCCTGTTGCCAGCAGGAATCACTGTAAAATAAAAAACCTAAGCTAAACTCTCTAAGCAGCTCTTTATGAGAGCCACCTAGAATTGCACCCTTCTCGGCCGGGCACAAAAATCTAACTGGAGTCTGGAGGAGGGTCATAGGGGGAGGAGCCAGTACACACCACCTGACCTGTAAAAGCTTTACTTTTGTGCCCTGTCTCCTGCGGAGCCGCTATTCCCCATGGTCCTTTCAGGAACCCCAGCATCCACTTAGGACGATAGAGAAATATAATTATATCGCCAATTTATGCCCCCCTTCTCTTTAACCCTGTTTCTGTAGTGCAGGGGAGAGTGGGAGCCTTCCTCACCAGCGGAGCTGGTCAGGAAAATGGCGCTGAGTGCTGAGGAGAATAAGCTCCGCCCCTTTCACGGCGGGCTTTTCTCCCGGTTATTAGGAAAACTGGCCTGGGTTAAATACATACATATAGCCTTAATGGCTATATGTGATGTATTTATTTGCCAAATAGGTATTTATATTGCTGCCCAGGGCGCCCCCAGCAGCGCCCTGCACCCTCCGTGACCGTGTCAGTGAGCCGTGTAGCAACAATGGCGCACAGCTGCAGTGCTGTGCGCTACCTCTCTGAAGACTGTGAAGTCTTCTGCCGCCTGTTTCCGGACCTCCGTTCCGCCGTCTTTCTTCAGCGTCTGTAAGGGGGATCGGCGGCGCGGCTCCGGGACGAACCCCAGGCTGACCTGTGTTCCGACTCCCTCTGGAGCTCAGTGTCCAGTAGCCTAAAACTTCAATCCTCCTGCACGCAGGTGAGTTGCAAGTCTCTCCCCTAAGTCCCTCGTTGCAGTGATCCTGTCGCCAGCAGGAATCACTGATTAGAAACCTAAAAAAAAACTTTACTAAACAGCTCCTTAAGAGAGCCATCCAGTTTGTACCCTTCTCGGACGGGCACAAAAACCTAACTGAGGCTTGGAGGAGGGTCATGGGGGGAGGAGCCAGTACACACCATGTGACCTAAAAAGCTTTTTAGATGTGCCCTGTCTCCTGCGGAGCCCGCTATTCCCCATGGTCCTGACGGAGTCCCCAGCATCCACTAGGACGTTAGAGAAAGTGGCCATTAAGATCTTAAAGTAGAGAGCCCTGATAGAGGAAGACTTGGTTGAGTGTCAGGTCCTTCAAATGGCACATCAGAGCAATTTTCTTATTCATGGATATGCAGCCTTCCAAACACATCATTATCTATACTGTGTAATGGAACTGGCTGGCGGAGGGGATCTGTTTAATTTTTTGAATCAGACATCAGAGCTGGACCTTTGCAGCGGAACTGGTATGTGGACTGCAGTTCATGCATTCTAAAGGAATGATCCACAGAGATATCAAACTGGATAATATTCTGCTGACCACAGACGGACATGTGAAGATCACTGACTTTAGGTCTATCCCTACTGAATGTGTTTGGAGAAACTGACAAAGACTTTGGCGGGACACCTGGCTATTATGCGCCAGAAATAATAAACCACCATCCATACACTGCATGTGTGGACTGGTTCGCATTTGGCGCTATATTATAACGACTCAATGCAGGATCTTTCCCTATCCCTGGTGAGTCAGCGGCCGAGATAAAAGCAAAGATCCTTGCAGAGGAACCAACGTACAAAGGCCTTACTGATGGTGAAACAAAGGACATTTTATCCAAACTCCTTTGCAAGGACCAGTCCCTCCGGCTCGGGGTAAATAACAATGTCCGAGAACACCCCTTCTCATCTATTAACTGGGCAGAGATAGAGACTGGTAAAACAGCATCCCCTCTCACACTGCTCAAGTACTCTATGGATTTAGATGCACAGAAAAATCCCGTGCCCCATAGTGAAGCCCTGAAACAGCCAATTCCTGATACGCACCAGAGGCTATTTGAGAACATACAATTCGTATGCCCTGTGTGGAGTGAAACGTACCACAATGCAATCAGATATAACAATGCAATCAGATATAACACCATAGACCCGCACTAGCGTGACACAGAAACATCTACAATCCTTAAAACATCTGGATTCTGCTGCATCAGCCGCCTGCTCACACCTCAGCTGCATCCCTAGGGATGCATTGTCTGCCCCTACCTCATTTACATCTCAGGAGGTGCACTGTCTGCCACCTACAGTGTAATGGTGTGCTGGACATATACGCTAGGGTCTTGCAGAAAATTGGGGTCCCTTGACGATGGGCTGCAAGCTTAAATGTTTTGATCAAAATATGACCAAATCACCTCTGTTTTATGTGCTACATGCACACAGGTTTGCAGTATATTATTGTTAGCACTAACAGGAAAAGCTTGTTTTGTATACAGACGTGTCCTCATATACTTGGGACAGCGCAGCATAGTGGGGTGCGTGTGATCGCACGCTTCCGCTATGCCTCAGACTTGAATAGGAGCCAGCATGCGTATGTGCCCGACACCCCTTGACTTCAATGGGACCTGGCTGCAAGCTTAAATATTTTGATCAAAATATGACCAAATCCCCAATGTTTTATTTGCTACATACAGAATTACAGTATATTATTGTTAGTGTAGATAGGAAACGTCTTTGTTTTGTATACACATTAATACTGCCATGCAGCTGGAACCATGTACAACAGGAGTGGGGAACCTTTGGCCCTCCAGCTGCTGTTGAACTACACATACCAGCATGCCTTGCTACAGTTTTGCTATTTGGACATGCTAAAACTGTTGCAGGGCATGCTGGGATGAGTAGTTCACAAGTAACTACTTGTTGAACAAGTAGTTCATCACTCACTAAATACACTGTCCGAGCCTTCGCTCATATAGAGGTCTGTCATTGCTCAGTGGAACTAATTTTATAAAGACATTAGTGCCATCTAATATTGTGATGTATATGTATATTGTATACATTGATCACACAATTTCTTTGTAAACCATATTTGTAGTTTTTCCTTCAGGGACTAACACAAACAGATGCTTGGGGCTACTAACTAGTGAGCAGGCCACGTAAAGCTGCCCATGGGAGAAGCAGCTGGTCCTGAGATCTACTCCTGCAGCTTCGAGCGTTTGCCCCTGTGACTTGTTGATCATAATAGCAAAGTAGACGCTTACAGGAAACTGCAGGCACTTGAATTGAAAAGGAAGGGGTATACATAGTATAAACAGTATCACTTGCGTCACATCCCGTTAGACTCTCTGCCTCAATTAGGTTCCTCTGCAGTCACACTACTTTCAGCCATGCATCGAAATCCCTGGTTTACGCATGTGGACACACATCGACCTGGGATTTTGGTATGTCTGAATGCAAACGAGCGATTTTTCTCCCAACCAGAGTCATGAAGTGCAGATCCGACAATGTCTGAAAGGGGTATTAGTTGGATTTCATTGCATAACTTGGGAGGAGTCCGTTCCGCATAAGAATGATCTGGACTCCCAACTTGCAGTGCAATGCTGTGCGCTTGAAGTCCATCTGCACTGAGAGAGTTCAGAAATTCCATTGAGGAGCCTGCACGCGCCAGGTGTCAAGCAACTGCTTTTTTCACTGTATTGCTTCTCTCCCTGATGTCACATCAAGATCATACATAACGCAGTTTCTTTCTAAGCTATACAATTGTGAGTGATGCCGGAACAAAAACTCAGAAAAATTGTGTACACACAACCCTTACAGGGTGCCGTGGCACCCTGGGGAGCCTCAATACACTTGCAGGGGTGCCTTGGAAGGGATTGGGTCTTTAGGTCGACATTAAGTAGGTTGATGTTTGGTAGACAGTAAGTAGGGCGACAGGTCAAAAGGTCGACATGAGTTTTTCACATTTTTTTTTCCTTTTTTTGAACTTTTTCATAGTTAACAATCCACGTGGCCTACAATTGGGAATGGTAACCTTGCCCGAGGCATGGCGAGCGAAACAAGCCATGTGTGGGGACACGGTGCACTAATTGGGGTTCCCGGTCACTGTACGGAGAAAACGACACCAAAAAACAAACATCAAAAAACTCATGTCGACCGTTTGACATGTCGACCTAGACCATGTCGACCTAAAGACCCCGTCGACCTACTTACTGTCGACCAATAGCAGTCGACCCAAACATTGTTGTCCTACTTACTGTCGTCCTTACATACCACACCCAAAAAAAAAAAAAAAAAAGTTGTAGGATTTTTTTAGTGGAAAATGCTAAAATACTTTTCAGAGGGAACCAGCCAAGGAGAGAAACCAGAGGAAGGAGGAAGACAGTGGTAGGGCTAGTAAGATCAGCAACCTATCTAAATACCGAGCACCTTTTAACCTGCGGCAAGAATCAGACCCAGCAGGATAAAGCAAGCACATTTACAAAAAGGAGTTTTAAACATTACTTGTTTTTGTTAGTTTATAATAAAAAAATAAAAATAAAAAAATAGTGTGTTCCGCGGGTAACAGCCATCAGATCAGAGCAACAATTGAATAGCTCAGAGACATGCGCCCATTACTATAGACACCTAGCAGGGGGGGCGCACACAACATTCCTCTATGTGGTCAGTGCTGCAGCCGCCATGTAGAAAATATACCTGCTTTGGACAGGTCCAACAGTGTCACCAAGTGGTTTGAGAGCATGCAACATTGCAGACTCCTCTGGCGAATATTTTAAATAAATGTAATGTTCACTTTGTTAGTAAATATACTTTTCGTTCTTCCAGAAACTTACAGCACACCCCTCGTACTGTGCCTTAAACAGCAACACACAAAGGAGCAAAATGCTGCCAGCACCCAAATGCATGTAGACTTTTCGTCCAAAATGTGTCAACAGCGAACACGCTCTTAATAAAGAGTGAAAAATATATGTGGTGTCCTCATCTATTCACGATCAAACAGGAACATAAAAAGGGAAACAAACAAAAAAAAACATACATTGAAGCAAAACCAATCCCAGGTACCCTGGGATTAATCATTCTTCAATCTCGATACCCGGGATTGAAGAACATGGCCCAGGATTGGCCACCCTACAAACCCTACATAAACGGATCTGGTTACAGATATTTTACAAATCTGTTCAGATCAATCATCGCTTTCTGATTCTATACAGAACAATCATGTACCCTTATCAACACAAGTGCAAATTAATGATAAAAGCCAAATACACAACACTGATCAACACATGACCACACCACTCGATCATAGGGCCTAATTTAGACCTGATCGCTCGCTAGGGTTTTTTTTGCACTGCTGCGAACAGATAGTCGCCGCCCATAGGGGTGTGTATTTTAGCTTTGCAAGTGTGTGAACGCATGTGTAGCAGAGCTGTACAAACAGATCTTGCGCAGTCTAGTAGTCCAGGACTCACTCAGCCGCTGCGAACACTTCAGCCTGTCCGGGACTGGAATTGACGTCAGGTACCCTCCCTGCAAACGCATGGACACACCTGCGTTTTTCCAACCACTCCCTGAAAACGGTCAGTTACCACCCACAAACGCCTTCTTCCTGTCAATCTTGCGATCACCCGTGCGAATGGATTCTTCGCACAAACCCATCGCTGAGCAGCGATCCTTTGTATCTGCACAACGCAGTGCATACGCAGTTCTGACCTGATCGCAGCTCTGCAAAAAGTGTTAGCAAGCGATCAGGTCTGAATTAGGCCCATAATTTCCATGCAACCTTAAACATGCTTTAAAGGCATGCAGTTGCCCATCCTATTATCCGATGATAACTAATGTGGTCACATGTTGATCATGATGAAGAATAATTTTAGAAATTGCACATGGTACATTAGTCAAATAAATTAAAAAAAAATGACCAAGGGCAGGCCGCATAAGACACCAGTTATCAAACCCAATGTTATGCAAGGATGAGATGTATAAAAAGACTAGATGGGCGATATTCAATTGTTATATCGCACCTGATCTCCTGTCTAAAGTGACGGGAGATAGTAGGCGATATTCAATTGATATTTCTTTTTGCGGCTATCGCGCCCATAGAGGTCAGGTTTAGCAACTTAATGCAGCTAAACCAGGTCAAACTAAAGACCGTGACGCAAAAAGTTCAGTTTGGGCATCTTAACGTGTCACTTTGCTCATTTTAGCTTGCCACCCCAGAGAGGTGCAAGCTGAAATGCCAGCGCCGGCAGCCACTGCGCCCGAATGGAGCAACAACTGAATTGCTCCGTTGGCTGCCGATGGCATAACATCTAGTGGCTGTTGACACCATAACAACGGAATATCGCACCAAAAATCCAATAATAAAACTTAACCCCTGCAATATCAACTTTTCTCTAACGTCCTAGTGGATGCTGGGAACTCCGTAAGGACCATGGGGAATAGCGGGCTCCGAAGGAGGCTGGGCACTCTAGAAAGATTTATGACTACCTGGTGTGCACTGGCTCCTCCCACTATGACCCTCCTCCAAGCCTCAGTTAGATTTCGTGCCCGGCCGAGGTTGGATGCACACTAGGGGCTCTCCTGAGCCCTTAGAAAGAAAGTATAGTTTTAGGTTTTTTATTTTCAGTGAGACCTGCTGGCAACAGGCTCACTGCAGCGAGGGACTAAGGGGAGAAGAAGCGAACTCGCCTGCTTGCAGCCGGATTGGGCTTCTTAGGCTACTGGACACCATTAGCTCCAGAGGGATCGACCGCAGGCCCAGTCCTTGGTGTTCGGTCCCGGAGCCGCGCCGCCGTCCCCCTTACAGAGCCAGAAGCAAGAAGAGGTCCGGAAAAACAGCGGCAGAAGACATCAGTCTTCACCAAGGTAGCGCACAGCACTGCAGCTGTGCGCCATTGCTCCTCATGCACACTTCACACTCCGGTCACTGAGGGTGCAGGGCGCTTGGGGGAGGGGGCACCCTGAGCAGCAATAAAAACACCTTGGCTGGCAAAAATACCACAATATATAGCCCCAGAGGCTATATATGTGGTAAATACCCCTGCCAGAATCCAGAAAAAAGCGGGAGAATAGGCCGCGGAAAAGGGGCGGAGCTATCTCCCTCAGACACACTGGCGCCATTTCTCCTTCACAGATCCGCTGGAAGGAAGCTCCCTGGCTCTCCCCTGCAGTCTACACTACAGAACAGGGTAAAAACAGAGAGGGGGGGCACTAAATTTGGGCGCAATATATATATATATATAATATAAAAAGCAGCTATAGGGGACATAACTCAGTTAGTCCCTGCATTATATAGCGCTCTGGTGTGTGCTGGCATACTCTCACTCTGTCCCCCCAAAGGTCTTATGTGGGTCCTGTCCTCATTCGGAGCATTTCTTGTGTGTGTGCGGTGTGTCGGTACGGCTGTGTCGACATGTTTGATGAGGATAATGATGTGGAGGCGGAGCAGATGCCTTTAGAAGGGATGTCACCCCCTGCGGGGCAGACACCTGAATGGATGGGCTTATGGAAAGTAATGAGTGCACGTATAGACTCCTTATATAAGAAAATCGACGACATGCCAAAATGTGGGACAGCCGACTTCTCAGCTCGTGCCTGCCCAGGCGTCGCATGGGTCGTCAGGGGCTCTAAAACGCCCGCTACCTCAAGCAGACCCAGATGTCGACACTGATACTGACACCAGTGTCGACGACGATGAGTCAAACCTGATGCCCACTAAGGCCATTCACTGCATGATTGAGGCAATGAAAGAGGTGTTACACATTTCTGATATAACTACAGGTACCACTAAAAAGGGTATTATGTTTGGAGAGAAAAAACTACCCGTAGTTTTTCCCCCATCAGATGAATTAAATGAAGTGTGTGAAGAAGCGTGGGCTTTCCCTGATAAAAAATTGGTAATTCCTAAGAAGGTATTAATGGCGTTCCCTTTCCCGCCAGAGGATAGGTCACGTTGGGAAACACCCCCTAGAGTGGATAAAGCGCTCACACGTTTGTCTAAAAAGGTGGCACTACCGTCTCCGGATACGGCCGCCCTCAAGGAACCTGCTGATAGAAAGCAGGAGGCGATCCTGAAGTCTGTATATACACACACAGGCATTATACTTAGGCCAGCTATTGCGTCAGCTTGGATGTGCAGTGCTGCCGCTGCATGGTCAGATAAACTGTCAGAAAATATTGACACATTAGACAGAGACACGATCCTGTTAACCATAGACCATATAAAAGACTCAGTCTTATATATGAGAGATGCACAGAGGGAAATCTGCCGACTGGCATCTAAGGTAAGTGCATTGTCCATTTCTGCTAGGAGAGGCTTATGGACTCGCCAGTGGACAGGAGATGCAGATTCAAAAAAGCACATGGAAGTGTTACCATATAAGGGTGAGGAATTATTTGGGGATGGTCTCTCGGACCTAGTTTCCACAGCAACGTCTGGTAAGTCAGCATTTTTACCCCATGTCCCCTCACAGCCTAAGAAGGCGCCGTTTTATCAGGTTCAGTCCTTTCGGACCCAGAAAAACAGGCGTGGAAAAGGCGGGTCTTTTCTGTCCAGAGGCAGAGGAAAAAGGCTGCAACAAACAGCAGGTTCCCAGGAGCAAAAGTCCTCCCCCGTTTCTTCTTCCAAGTCCGCCGCATGACGGTGGGGCTCCACAGGCGGAGCCAGGTACGGTGGGGGGTCGCCTCAAAAATTTCAGCGATCAGTGGGTTCGCTCACAGGTGGATCCCTGGATCCTGCAAATAGTATCTCAGGGGTACAAGCTGGAATTCGAGGCGTCCCCACCCCACCGGTTCCTAAAATCTGCCTTGCCGATTGCTCCCTCAGACAGGGAGGCGGTGCTAGCGGCAATTCACAAGCTGTATTCCCAGCAGGTGATAATCAAGGTACCCCTACTTCAACAAGGCCGGGGTTATTATTCCACACTATTTGTGGTACCGAAACCGGACGGTTCGGTGAGACCCATTCTAAATTTGAAATCCTTGAACACATACATAAAGAAATTCAAGTTCAAGATGGAATCGCTCAGGGCGGTTATTGCAAGCCTGGACGAGAGGGATTACATGGTATCCCTGGACATCAAGGATGCTTACTTGCATGTCCCCATTTACCATCCTCACCAGGAGTACCTCAGATTTGTGGTACAGGATTGCCATTACCAATTCCAGACGCTGCCGTTTGGACTGTCTACGGCACCGAGGGTATTTACCAAGGTTATGGCGGAAATGATGATACTCCTTCGAAGAAAGGGAGTTCTAAATTATCCCGTACTTGGACGATCTCCTAATAAAAGCGAGGTCCAAGGAACAGTTGTTGGTGGGAGTAGCACCATCTCAGGAAGTGCTGCACCAGCACGGCTGGATTCTGAATATCCCAAAGTCACAGCTGGTTCCGACGACACGGCTACTGTTCCTGGGTATGATTCTGGATACAGTCCAGAGAAAAGTGTTTCTCCCGGAGGAGAAAGCCAGGGAGTTGTCATCTCTAATCAGAGACCTCCTGAAACCAAAACAGGTATCAGTGCATCGCTGCACGCGGGTCCTGGGAAAGATGGTGGCTTCTTACGAAGCAATTCCCTTCGGCAGGTTCCATGCCAGAATCTTTCAGTGGGACCTGTTGGACCAGTGGTCCGGATCGCATCTTCAGATGCATCGCTTAATAACCCTGTCTCCAAGAACCAGGGTGTCTCTACTGTGGTGGCTGCAGAGTGCCCATCTTCTAGAGGGCCGCAGGTTCGGCATACAGGACTGGGTCCTGGTGACCACGGATGCCAGCCTTCGAGGCTGGGGGGCAGTCACACAGGACAGAAACTTCCAAGGACTATGGTCGAGTCAGGAGACTTCCCTTCACATAAATATTCTGGAACTAAGGGCCATCTACAATGCCCTAAGTCAAGCAAAATCCCTGCTCCTACACCAGCCGGTGCCGATCCAGTCAGACAACATCACGGCAGTCGCCCATGTAAATCGACAGGGCGGCACAAGAAGTAGGATGGCGATGGCAGAAGCCACAAGAATTCTCCGATGGGCGGAGAATCATGTACTAGCACTGTCAGCAGTGTTCATTCCGGGAGTGGACAACTGGGAAGCAGACTTCCTCAGCAGACACGACCTCCACCCGGGAGAGTGGGGACTTCATCCAGAAGTCTTCCAGATGCTGGTAAACCGTTGGGAAAAACCACAGGTGGACATGATGGCGTCCCGCCTCAACAAAAAGTTAAAAAGATATTGCGCCAGGTCAAGGGACCCTCAGGCGATAGCTGTGGACGCTCTAGTGACACCGTGGGTGTACCAGTCGGTTTATGTGTTCCCTCCTCTGCCTCTCATACCAAAGGTATTGAGAATAATAAGAAAGCGAGGAGTAAACACAATTCTCGTGGTTCCGGATGGGCCAAGACGAGCGTGGTACCCGGAACTTCAAGAGATGCTCTCAGAGGACCCGTGGCCTCTACCGCTCAGACAGGACCTGCTACAGCAGGGGCCCTGTCTGTTCCAAGACTTACCGCGGCTGCGTTTGACGGCATGGCGGTTGAACACCGGATCCTGAAGGAAAAGGGTATTCCGGAAGAAGTCATTCCTACGCTTATTAAGGCCAGGAAAGATGTTACGGCAACGCATTATCACCGTATATGGCGAAAATATGTTGCATGGTGCGAGGCCAATAAGGCCCCAACAGAGGAATTTCAACTAGGTCGATTTCTGCATTTCCTGCAAACAGGAGTGGATATGGGCCTAAAACTAGGCTCCATTAAAGTACAGATCTCGGCTCTGTCGATTTTCTTTCAAAAAGAACTAGCTTCAGTACCTGAAGTTCAGACTTTTGTAAAAGGAGTGCTGCATATTCAGCCCCCGTTTGTGCCTCCAGTGGCACCTTGGGATCTCAACGTGATGTTGAGTTTCTTAAAATCACATTGGTTTGAGCCACTTAAAACCGTGGATCTGAAATATCTCACGTGGAAAGTGGTCATGTTATTAGCCTTGGCTTCAGCCAGGCGAGTGTCAGAATTGGCGGCTTTATCATGTAAAAGCCCTTATCTGATTTTCCATATGGATAGGGCAGAGTTGAGGACTCGTCCCCAATTTCTCCCTAAGGTGGTGTCAGCGTTTCACCTGAACCAGCCTATTGTGGTGCCGGCGGCTACTAGTGAATTGGAGGACTCCAAGTTGCTAGACGTTGTCAGGGCCCTGAAAATATATGTTTCCAGGACGGCTGGAGTCAGAAAATCTGACTCGCTGTTTATCCTGTATGCACCCAACAAGCTGGGTGCTCCTGCTTCTAAGCAGTCTATTGCTCGCTGGATTTGTAGTACAATTCAGCTTGCGCATTCTGTGGCAGGCATACCACAGCCAAAATCTGTAAAGGCCCATTCCACAAGGAAGGTGGGCTCATCTTGGGCGGCTGCCCGAGGGGTCTCGGCTTTACAACTTTGCCGAGCAGCTACTTGGTCAGGGGCAAATACGTTTGCAAAATTCTACAAATTTGATACCCTGGCTGAGGAGGACCTTGAGTTCTCTCATTCGGTGCTGCAGAGTCATCCGCACTCTCCCGCCCGTTTGGGAGCTTTGGTATAATCCCCATGGTCCTTACGGAGTTCCCAGCATCCACTAGGACGTTAGAGAAAATAAGAATTTACTCACCGGTAATTCTATTTCTCGGAGTCCGTAGTGGATGCTGGGCGCCCATCCCAAGTGCGGATTGTCTGCAATACTTGTAAATAGTTATTGTTAACTAAAGGGTTATTGTTGAGCCATCTGTTGAGAGGCTCAGTTATTTTCATGCTGTCAAACTGGATATAGTATCACGAGTTGTACGGTGTGATTGGTGTGGCTGGTAAGAGTCTTACCCGGGATTCTAAATCCTTCCTTATTATGTCTGCTCGTCCGGGCACGGTGTCCTAACTGAGGCTTGGAGGAGGGTCCTAGTGGGAGGAGCCAGTGCACACCAGGTAGTCATAAATCTTTCTAGAGTGCCCAGCCTCCTTCGGAGCCCGCTATTCCCCATGGTCCTTACGGAGTTCCCAGCATCCACTACGGACTACGAGAAATAGAATTACCGGTGAGTAAATTCTTATTATTACTATTATTTATTTATATGGGCCATAAGGGTTTTACAGCAACTAACAAAGTACAGAAACAAATGAACACAACAAGAAAACTACTTACAGTACAAGACAATTTAGGACAAATACAAAGACTATAAACACTTTTGCATCAGGGGACAGGACACTCATCAGGGTGGCAGAAACCGAGGGTTAGGTGCCGTTGTAGGGAGTATGGAGTAGATATGTTAATGGGAAAAGAATGAGTGGGCTTTGTAGGTGAGTGTGAGAAGCCTGAATTGGATTCAGAAGGGGAAGAGGAACCAGTGTAGGGCTTGTAAGAGGAGAGGTGGACGTAGTATGTTTGGAGAGGAAGCTAAGCCTGGCAGCAGCATTGAGGATGGATAGATGGATAGATGGATAGATTGGAGTGGAGACGTCAGATGTCAGGGACGTCAGATAGGAGAAGATTACAGTAGTCCTGTCCGGAAATGACCAGTGAGGATGCCGGTCTTAGTAGCATCCAGGATGAGTGTCTGATCCTGGAAATATTTTTGAGATGCAAGCAGCAGGACTGCAAGAGGTGCTGAATGTGTGGTTGAAGGAGAGGGAGGAATCAAGGATAACTCAGATAGTGTACTTGAGGGCTAGAGTACATAGTTGTGCAGTCAATACTAAAAATGTGGGAGGTGAGGTTATGTGGGATTGCGGAAAGATGGTTAGCTCAGTCATAGACATGTTAAATTAAGAAAACGAAGGAACATCCAAGAAGGAATAGCAGAGAGACAGTTGGAGATACAAGTAAGCAGAAAGTAAGAAAGGTCAGGGGAGGAAAAGGTAGATTTGAGTATCATCAGCATAGAGGTGATATTGGAACTCAAATAAGCTCACATAAAGAGGATGTATAGAGAGAGAAAAGAAGAAGTCCAAGAACAGAGCCTTGGGGGACACCTACTGTTAGTGGGAGTAGAGGGGAGGTGGAATCATGAGAGGAGACCGAAGGAGTTAGAAAGGTAGGAGGATAGCCAGGAGAGGGAAGTATCACGCAGAACAATAAAGTGAAGGATTTGCAGAAGCAGAGGGTGGTCCACAGTGTCAATGACAGCAGAGAGCTCCAGGAGAAAAAGCAGAGCAGTTGTCCTTAGATTTGGCAGCATGGAGGCCATTGTAGAAAAAGAGAAAAAATTACCCTAAGGTAATTCTCTCCAGACGCTGATTGGGGAGGTTCAACACAGCAGCTAGATGAAGAGGTTGGTCAGACCTCACACAATAATACAAACAAATAAATAATCAGCGCTAAATGGTCATAAATGAGATGAGTAGGTCAGTAATTATAAACATTTAATTCATAATAAAAATTCAATAAAACATCTATATGGAATCGATAAAATAAGTGAAGAAAAACCCTTAAAAAAGGAGGTATGGAATGTTACTCCCGATCACATTTATCTCAAAATGGAGGAGATAATAGGACCTGTTCCTATAATATAGTCCCCTTCTAGGTTTGTGCGGACCAGATGGATAGTCTGAACTAGGCAATAGTTACCACAAGTATAACCCTTGGACATACTTGTGGTAACTATTGCTTAGTTCAGACTATCCATCTGGTCCGCACAAACCTAGAAGGGGACTATATTATAGGAACAGGTCCTATTATCTCCTCCATTTTGAGATAAATGTGATCGGGAGTAACATTCCATACCTCTCTTTTTTAAGGGTTTTTCTTCACTTATTTTATCGATTCCATATGGATGTTTTATTGAATTTTTATTATGAATTAAATGTTTATAATTACTGACCTACTCATCTCATTTATGACCATTTAGAAATGATTATTTATTTGTTTGGAGGCCATTGTAGACTTTCAAGAGGGCAGTTTCAGTGGAGTGGAGAGGATGGAATACAGACTAAAATGGGTCAAGTAAGGAGTGGGAGGAAAAAAAGGCAATAAGGTGGTTGTAGACAATGCGGACAGGGAGTTTGGAGGCAAAAGGAATGAGAGAGATAGGTTGGTATTTGGAAAACATGTTAGGATCAAGGGTAGGGGAGACAAGGGCATGCTTGACGGCAGAGGGGACAGTGCCTTATGAGAGGGAGAGATTGAGGGGGTGGTCAAGATGGGAAAAGGCAGAAGGAGAGAGGTAGTGGATGAGGGGGGAGGGCATAGGGTATACTGGGGAGGTGTTTAGGAAGGGGAGGGTGGGGAACCAGATGAGGGCTATTACGTCATATCCCGAGACAGGGGTAAAAAGTCAAAGTTGGTGTGGAGGGGTGGTCGGGAAAAGGAGGGGGCATATTGTTGAGGGTCTGTTGGGATGTGATGTCCGGATATATGGAGTCAAATTTGGATATGGAGTAGGTGGCAAAGTCAAGGGTAGATAGTGAGTAAGGGAGTCGAGGTGGGGTTAGGCGGAGGAGGAAGTTGACAGTGGCAAAGAGACACTAGGAGTTTGAAGACTGGGAGAAGAAGTTCTTGAAGTATGACTGTTTAGAGGCGGAAAGAGAAGCACTACAGGATGAGAACATAAATTTGAAATGGAGGAAGTCCGCTCCATATAATATCAATTCAATTAGTGGTCAGATGGAACTTCATCAATAGTGAAGAAGTTCTAAAATAAAATTAGTTTTAAATGAAAAGTCATTAAGTACCACCACGATAACTCAAAATATATGACACACCCAATAATTTATAATAAGCATACATAAAATGAAGAGGCTGAAAATAGTCATTAAGTATTCCGGAGTCAAATAAATTACTTCAGGTGGTCACATGCATTAGGAACCATCAATTGATTCTAACTGCAACCTCTGAGCCCATATCTGCCAAACCCACTGGAAACCATGCATCACTGTTAGAGCAGATGACCAATAGTATTATATTGGTCACTCACCGACTGAATAATGCTGAATATTGTCAAACAATTATCTTTAAAGTGGACAGCTTTAGAGATGAGGAGCCATCATTCTGTTTAATGTGGCCCCATCACCAGCACACAATCTACCACTACTGCTGCTCGAATCATCCACGCAGTTTTCAGAGTATACCATCTAACACAGCAGAGGAAGTCTTATATGTGCAGCAAACGTGGGGGTCGATTCTATTCGGCAACTTAAGAATAGCGCCGGGAATTAGCTCCCGACGCTATTCAATTCAGCTGCTAGTGACCCGCAATTGTCGGGAATTCTTCTCTCATCCCTGGGGGATGAGAGAAGAAACCCGACAAAAGTGCTGCCTCGCGGCCGGCGCGGGGCTGATTCTGTCGGGAATCAGCATCGCCGCGGGTAGTTAAGTCGGAGAATGCCCGTTCTCCCGACAAAACTACCTGTTAAGTCGGCGAGAACGGGACATCGCCGACTTAACTGGAGCGGAATTGAATAGCGTCGGGAGCTAATTCCCGGCGCTATTCTTAAATTGCCGAATAGAATCGACCCCGTGGTGTCAGTATGCAGAGGATGGAGCTAACCTGAGAGTGCATACCGCTTAGCGAAGAAAGCCTAAGTGGAACCATTTCTACACTGGTGGTGCTAGTAGGAAACCTCCCCCTGAGCAATTAGGAGGTGTTAATGTTACTTTAAATTCCAGAGTAAGAGTTTGGGAAACACTGCCCTATACCAACACTAGGCTTAACGCAATGAATCGTATTTAACTGCAGTTAAAATCTACTGAACTCACGTCAATCTCAGAGGCAGCTAGACTTGTCCACGGTTGATATTTGCTGCGCATCATTGATATATGAAGCATTTTGTCAGTGTAGGGCGTGCAGGGAGCGAGGATCTGCAAGGTGGGAAGCTAGCTTAAATGTTTGCATTAAAACTTGAATACCTCTCATACTTTAATGTTGTTAGGTGGACACAGGTGTGCAAAATTAAGGACGAGGCTGACAACTGCTATTTGGCTAGAGATGTGTATGCGTATCTAGTTCTGGCAAAAAAAATAAAAAATCTATATATTACAATTAAAAAACCCCATAAAGCTTACACTCTCCGCTGCCAGCATCACCTCATAAGGAAAAAAACTAAAAGGGGAGGGTTAGCGAGAGAGCGGTGAGAGGCACAAAGGGGGAGAGAGGAGGTGAGGCACACGGGAGAGAGAAGGTGACTGGCACACGGGAGAGGGCTAGGGAGAGAGTGGTGAGGCACACGGGGGGGGGGAGAGAGCAGATGAGGCACATTAGGGGGGCTAGGGAGGGAGCACGGTGGGAGCGCAGTGAGAGGCGCCAGGGAGAGGGCTAGGGAGAGAACAGGTGAGAAGCACACAGGGGGAGAAAAGAGGAGGCACATGGGAGGAGAGCTAGGGAGAGAGTGGTGACAGGCACACGGGAGGGCGCTAGGGAGAGAGCGCGGTCAGAGGCGCTAGGGAGAGAGCGCGGTCAGAGGCGCTAGGGAGAGAGCAGATGAAAAGCACACGGGGAGAAAAGAGGAGAGAGGTACACGGGGGGAGAGCTAGGGAGAGAGCAGGTGAGAGGCACATGGGGAGGGCTAGGGAGAGAGCAGGTGAGAGGCACACACAGGGGTTGTAATAAGTCCCTATCTGTCTCTACTCTGCATTGGTGGCGTGCGCTGATGCATGGGTGTCGATGCTTGGGTTCCGGCCCCTGCTTAAACATGTCTCATCCACGCGATGGTGGTTTCTGGCCTGAGAACATTTTGCACTTGTTTCAATGTGCGGCATGATGCCGCGTCGCACTTTACATGCCAATGCACTGGGAGGAGTCACATCCACCTAGTAGCAGTAATGAATGAGCAGGCTGGCAGTGTTTACAGAGGGACACAAGCTGCCAGCTGAGCTGACCTGCTCGTCACTGCTCGAGAGCCCTCTATGTGCGGTGCTCTACTTACCTACGTAACTTGCGTACTTCTAGGGCTGCCACTCTGTAACTTGCGTACATAGGTAGAACCCCCAGGTGACCGCCAGGATCCAGGCTGTGATGTTAGTTCTCATTATGTACTGCTGTGGAACTGCAAGTCCCAGCATGTTCCATATATACTGCTGGGACTTGCAGTCCCACAACAGAGGAATAAGGTGTAACATGAGGGAGAAGGATCATGGATCTCTGGCTCGGATGAGGCCAGGTGTGTGGAGTGGTCCCTGGTGACTGACGTTTTATAGGGCAGCGATGGTTCGGATAGTGGAGCAGATGTATTAACCTGGAGAAGGCATAAGGAAGTGATAAACCATGGACAAATGCAAGGTGATAAACGTACCAGCCAATCAGCTGCAATATGTAAATTTAATCACTTCCGACCTTATGCCTTCTCCATGTTAGTACATCTGCCCCAGTTACTGCTGTACAGTGCCTTTCCCCATGGCCATCTTGTTGAACACTCTGAAGATGTCCCCAGGAAGGGCATGATGACGTAACGCGCGGCACTGAGGAGGCACTTGCAGCGGAGAAGAGAAGGGCAATCTGCTGGCTGAAGAGCAGGCTCAGCCTCCTCCGTGAGGACCGTGGGCAAGTTCTACTGCTGCCGGGTGACGCCTCCACACGCCCTAAAGTGATGTCGCTGAGCGGCGCATCCCGGCCGGCCTGACAGGGGGAGAAGGGAGGGAGCGGGGACCTACAGCACGGCACCCGGCCACCAAGGCTGCCTGTACAGCAGCAGCATCGTGTAGGGGGAGCGGCGGGTCCCGGGCCCCATAGCAGCCGCATCCCCTGCACCTGGGGTAATTACGCACCTGATGAGAGCGGTGCCTCCATCATATGAACGCGCAGCAGCCAGCACGGCCGTAGCCCACACAGCGCTCAGGTGAGCGGCGCTCCTGTCACACGGCCGGCAATGAGCTGCAGAGGCAGGCACGGGGACATTCTCCTCACCTGCACGTCCTCGTTCCGCAGCTCGTCGATCAGGACCGCGATCGGATACAGCGAGTCATCCCCATCGGCTCCGGCCATCGTAACAGTCACAGACCGCAGCTTCCTCCTCCACTCTCTTAGTACAGGCCTACTTCCGCCCGGGACACACAGAGGGGGCGGGGAGGTGCACACCGGAAATCGCATGTTTAGGGGCGGAGAAGTGCGGGACAGTCAGATGATGGGAGGTGCGGTTGAGTTATCATTCTGTCTTTGCTCTCTGTCTATAGAGAGGTGGTGGTTGTGTTAGGGAGGAGGTGGTGTCACTGTCAGTCTATGGAGGGGGGGAATGATTTTACCTAACAGGCACCGTCATTCTAGTATCCCACAACCACTCCATAGACAAGACGGGATACAGTCGACACAGCTTAGGTCAACAGTCAGGTCAACCACTGAAGGTCGACATGGTCAATAGATTGACTTGGTCATTAGGTCGACATGTACTAGGTCAACAGGTCAAAAAGTCGACATGAGGTTTTTTGTTTTTCTCTATCGTCCTAGTGGATGCTGGGGTTCCTGAAAGGACCATGGGGAATAGCGGCTCCGCAGGAGACAGGGCACAAAAAGTAAAGCTTTACGATCAGGTGGTGTGTACTGGCTCCTCCCCCCATGACCCTCCTCCAAGCCTCAGTTAGATTTTTGTGCCTGGCCGAGAAGGGTGCAATCTAGGTGGCTCTCCTAAAGAGCTGCTTAGAAAAGTTTAGCTTAGGTTTTTTATTTTACAGTGAGTCCTGCTGGCAACAGGAACACTGCAACGAGGGACTTAGGGGAGAAGAAGTGAACTCACCTGCGTGCAGGATGGATTGGCTTCTTGGCTACTGGACATTAGCTCCAGAGGGACGATCACAGGTACAGCCTGGATGGTCACCGGAGCCTCGCCGCCGGCCCCCTTGCAGATGCTGAAACGAGAAGAGGTCCAGAATCGGCGGCAGAAGACTCCTCAGTCTTCTTAAGGTAGCGCACAGCACTGCAGCTGTGCGCCATTTTCCTCTCAGCACACTTCACACGGCAGTCACTGAGGGTGCAGGGCGCTGGGAGGGGGGCGCCCTGGGAGGCAAATGAAAACCTTTTTTGGCTAAAAATACCTCACATATAGCCTCCGGGGGCTATATGGAGATATTTAACCCCTGCCAGAATCCACTAAAGAGCGGGAGACGAGCCCGCCGAAAAAGGGGCGGGGCCTATCTCCTCAGCACACAGCGCCATTTTCCTCACACAGCTCCGCTGGTCAGGAAGGCTCCCAGGCTCTCCCCTGCACTGCACTACAGAAACAGGGTAAAACAAGAGAGGGGGGGCAAAATTGTGGCAAAACTATATTATT
Source organism: Pseudophryne corroboree (assembly GCF_028390025.1). Classification (NCBI taxonomy): domain Eukaryota; kingdom Metazoa; phylum Chordata; class Amphibia; order Anura; family Myobatrachidae; genus Pseudophryne; species Pseudophryne corroboree. Next base: position 266,097,201 of record NC_086453.1, on the reverse strand, counting down.
AAAGCAGCTATACAGGGAGCACTTATTATAAGGCTATCCCTGTCATATATAGCGCTTTTGGTGTGTGCTGGCAAACTCTCCCTCTGTCTCCCCAAAGGGCTAGTGGGGTCCTGTCTTCGTTAAGAGCATTCCCTGTGTGTCTGCTGTGTGTCGGTACGTGTGTGTCGACATGTATGAGGACGATATTGGTGTGGAGGCGGAGCAATTGCCAAATATGGGGATGTCACCTCCTAGGGGGTCGACACCAGAATGGATGCCTTTATTTATGGAATTACGGGATAGTGTCAACACGCTAAAGCAGTCGTTTGACGACATGAGACGGCCGGACAATCAATTAGTGCCTGTCCAGGCGCCTCAAACACCGTCAGGGGCTGTAAAACGCCCTTTGCCTCAGTCGGTCGACACAGACCCAGACACAGGCACTGATTCCAGTGGCGACGGTGACGAATCAACCGTATTTTCTAGTAGGGCCACACGTTATATGATTTTGGCAATGAAGGAGGCGTTACATATTGCTGATACTACAGGTACCACAAAACAGGGTATCATGTGGGGTGTGAAAAAACTACCTATAGTTTTTCCTGAATCAGATGAATTAAATGAGGTGTGTGATGAAGCGTGGGTTGCCCCCGATAAAAAAATGCTAATTTCAAAGAAGTTATTGGCTTTATACCCTTTCCCGCCAGAGGTTAGGGCGCGCTGGGAAACACCTCCTAGGGTGGACAAGGCGCTCACACGCTTATCAAAACAAGTGGCGTTACCCTCTCCTGAGACGGCCGCACTTAAAGATCCAGCAGATAGGAGGATGGAAAATATCCAAAAAAGTATATACACACATACAGGTGTTATACTACGACCAGCTATAGCGACAGCCTGGATGTGCAGTGCTGGGGTAGCTTGGTCAGAGTCCCTGATTGAAAATATTGATACCCTGGATAGGGACAATGTTTTACTGTCTTTAGAGCAAATAAAGGATGCATTTCTTTATATGCGTGATGCACAGAGGGATATCTGCACACTGGCATCACGGGTAAGTGCTATGTCCATTTCGGCCAGAAGAAGTTTATGGACGCGACAGTGGTCAGGCGATGCGGACTCAAAACGGCATATGGAAGTTTTGCCGTATAAAGGGGAGGAGTTATTTGGTGTCGGTCTATCGGATTTGGTGGCCACGGCTACAGCCGGGAAATCCACCTTTTTACCTCAAGTCACTCCCCAACAGAAAAAGACACCGACCTTTCAACCGCAGCCCTTTCGTTCCTTTAAAAACAAGAGAGCAAAGGGATATTCATATCTGCCACGAGGCAGAGGAAGGGGGAAGAGACAGCAACAGGCAGCTCCTTCCCAGGAACAGAAGCCATCCCCCGCTTCTACAAAAGCCTCAGCATGACGCTGGGGCTTCTCAAGCGGACTCGGGGGCGGTGGGGGGTCGTCTCAAGAATTTCAGCGCGCAGTGGGCTCACTCGCAGGTAGATCCCTGGATCCTGCAGATAATATCTCAGGGGTACAGGTTGGAACTAGAGACGGATCCACCTCGCCGTTTCCTGAAGTCTGCTTTACCAACGTCCCCCTCCGACAGGGTGACGGTCTTGGAAGCCATTCACAAGCTGTACTCTCAGCAGGTGATAGTCAAGGTACCCCTTTTACAACAAGGAAAGGGGTATTATTCCACTCTATTTGTGGTACCGAAGCCGGATGGCTCGGTAAGACCTATTCTAAATCTGAAATCCTTGAACCTGTACATAAAGAAGTTCAAGTTCAAGATGGAGTCACTCAGAGCAGTGATAGCGAACCTGGAAGAAGGGGACTTTATGGTATCCTTGGACATCAAGGATGCGTATCTCCACGTTCCAATTTACCCCTCACACCAGGGGTACCTCAGGTTCGTCGTACAGAACTGTCACTATCAGTTTCAGACGCTGCCGTTCGGATTGTCCACGGCACCTCGGGTCTTTACCAAGGTAATGGCCGAGATGATGATTCTTCTTCGAAGAAAAGGCGTATTAATTATCCCATACTTGGACGATCTCCTAATAAGGGCAAGGTCCAGAGAACAGCTAGAGATGGGATTAGCACTGTCTCAAGAAGTGCTAAAACAGCACGGGTGGATTCTGAATATTCCAAAATCCCAGTTAATTCCGACAACACGTCTGCTGTTCCTAGGGATGATTCTGGACACGGTTCAGAAAAAGGTTTTTCTCCCGGAGGAAAAAGCCAAGGAGTTATCCGAGCTTGTCAGGAACCTCCTAAAACCAGGAAAGGTGTCTGTACATCAATGCACAAGAGTCCTGGGAAAAATGGTGGCTTCTTACGAAGCAATTCCATTCGGCAGATTCCACGCAAGAATTTTCCAGAGGGATCTGTTGGACAAATGGTCAGGGTCGCATCTTCAGATGCACCAGCGGATAACCCTGTCTCCAAGGACAAGGGTATCTCTTCTGTGGTGGTTGCAGAGTGCTCATCTATTGGAGGGCCGCAGATTCGGCATACAGGATTGGATCCTGGTGACCACGGACGCCAGCCTGAGAGGCTGGGGAGCAGTCACACAAGGAAGAAACTTCCAGGGCGTGTGGTCGAGCCTGGAAACGTCTCTTCACATAAACATTCTGGAACTAAGAGCAATCTACAATGCTCTAAGCCAGGCAGAACCTCTGCTTCAAGGAAAACCGGTGTTGATCCAGTCGGACAACATCACGGCAGTCGCCCATGTGAACAGACAGGGCGGCACAAGAAGCAGGAGTGCAATGGCAGAAGCTGCAAGGATTCTTCGCTGGGCAGAGAATCATGTGATAGCACTGTCAGCAGTGTTCATCCCGGGAGTGGACAACTGGGAAGCAGACTTCCTCAGCAGACACGACCTTCACCCGGGAGAGTGGGGACTTCATCCAGAAGTTTTCCACATGCTGGTAACCCGTTGGGAAAGACCAATGGTGGACATGATGGCGTCTCGCCTCAACAAAAAACTGGACAGGTATTGCGCCAGGTCAAGAGATCCGCAGGCAATAGCTGTGGACGCGCTGGTAACGCCTTGGGTGTACCAGTCGGTGTATGTGTTTCCTCCTCTGCCTCTCATACCAAAAGTATTGAGAATTATACGGCAAAGAGGCGTAAGAACGATACTAGTGGTTCCGGATTGGCCAAGAAGGACTTGGTACCCGGAACTTCAAGAGATGATCACGGAAGATCCGTGGCCTCTACCTCTGAGAAGGGACTTGCTTCAGCAGGGTCCCTGTCTGTTTCAAGACTTACCGCGGCTGCGTTTGACGGCATGGCGGTTGAACGCCGGATCCTAAAGGAAAAAGGCATGCCGGAAGAAGTCATTCCTACTTTGATTAAAGCAAGGAAGGAAGTAACCGCGCAACATTATCACCGCATTTGGCGAAAATATGTTGCGTGGTGCGAGGATCGGAGTGCTCCGACGGAGGAATTTCAACTGGGTCGATTCCTACATTTCCTGCAATCAGGATTGTCTATGGGTCTCAAATTGGGATCTATTAAGGTTCAAATTTCGGCCCTGTCGATTTTCTTCCAAAAAGAATTGGCTTCAGTTCCTGAAGTCCAGACTTTTGTTAAGGGAGTGCTGCATATACAGCCCCCTGTGGTGCCGCCAGTGGCACCGTGGGATCTCAATGTTGTTTTGGACTTTATCAAATCTCATTGGTTTGAACCACTAAAAACTGTGGATTTGAAATATCTCACATGGAAAGTGACCATGCTACTAGCCCTGGCTTCGGCCAGGAGAGTGTCAGAACTGGCAGCTTTATCTTACAAAAGCCCATATCTGATTTTCCATTCGGACAGGGCAGAACTGCGGACTCGTCCGCATTTTCTCCCTAAGGTGGTGTCAGCATTTCATCTGAACCAACCTATTGTAGTGCCTGCGGCTACAAGCGACTTGGAGGACTCCAAGTTGTTGGACGTTGTCAGAGCTTTAAAAATATACATTTCAAGGACAGCTGGAGTCAGGAAATCTGACTCGCTGTTTATACTATATGCTCCCAACAAGTTGGGCGCTCCTGCGTCTAAGCAGACTATTGCTCGCTGGATTTGTAGTACGATTCAGCTTGCACATTCTGTGGCAGGCCTGCCACAGCCAAAATCGGTAAAAGCCCACTCCACAAGGAAGGTGGGTTCTTCTTGGGCGGCTGCCCGAGGGGTCTCGGCATTACAACTCTGCCGAGCGGCTACGTGGTCGGGGGAGAACACGTTTGTAAAATTCTACAAATTTGATACCCTGGCTAAGGAGGACCTGGAGTTCTCTCATTCGGTGCTGCAGAGTCATCCGCACTCTCCCGCCCGTTTGGGAGCTTTGGTATAATCCCCATGGTCCTTTCAGGAACCCCAGCATCCACTAGGACGATAGAGAAAATAAGAATTTACTTACCGATAATTCTATTTCTCGGAGTCCGTAGTGGATGCTGGGCGCCCATCCCAAGTGCGGATTATCTGCATTACTTGTACATAGTTACAAAAATCGGGTTATTATTGTTGTGAGCCATCTTTTCAGAGGCTCCGCTGTTATCATACTGTTAACTGGGTTTAGATCACAGGTTGTACGGTGTGATTGGTGTGGCTGGTATGAGTCTTACCCGGGATTCATAAATCCTTCCTTATTGTGTACGCTCGTCCGGGCACAGTACCTAACTGAGGCTTGGAGGAGGGTCATGGGGGGAGGAGCCAGTACACACCACCTGATCGTAAAGCTTTACTTTTTGTGCCCTGTCTCCTGCGGAGCCGCTATTCCCCATGGTCCTTTCAGGAACCCCAGCATCCACTACGGACTCCGAGAAATAGAATTATCGGTAAGTAAATTCTTTATTTTTTTTAAAGTTTTTTTTTATTTTATCATACTTAACGATCCATGTGGACTACGATTGGAACGGTAACCTGTGGCACCTTGCCCGAATGCGAGGGGACACAGTGCACTAATTGGGGTTCCCCGTCACTTTACAAAGAAAACTACACCAAAAACAGTAAATAAAAAAACATGTCGACCTTTTGACCTGTCGACCTAGTACATGTCGACCTATTGTCCCTGTCGACCTAATGCATGTCGACCTTCCATGGTCGACCTGATGACTATCGACCTAAGTTGTGTCTATCCATCGACCCATACCCGACAAGACAGAGAGCACAGACACCATCAGACATTTCCCCCTCCCACCCCTCCATAGACAGACACCACCCCTCCATAGACAGTGAGCAAAGGTAACATGATAACCCCCCTCCCTCCATAGACACACAGCACAGGCACCATCATTCCCACACCAGCACCTAAACCCCACACACCCATAGACAGCATACCTCCCATCTGTCCCGACTTAGGGGGTAATTCCGAGTTGATCGCAGCAGCAAATTTGTTAGAGGTTGGACAAAACCATGTGCACTGCAGGTGTGGCAGATATAACATTTGCAGAAAGAGTTAGATTTGGGTGGATGGTTAAAACGGGGGTGGGTCTACACCATTTTCGGGGCAGCTATGTGACATCACACTCAGCCACTCCGATAAAAAACATGGCGGTGCGCCTGCCATTGCAGCTTGGCTGCGCTGGCAGGGGTCTACCATAGTTTCATGCAATCGCAATCTAATTGCAGTGCGTTCGCAATTAGATAGTGATTGCATGGCAGGGTGGACCTTCTCATGCTGGGTGGCCTTGGCCTACGTTTAGCGGCCCCCAGCTGAGATTTCTCATACGTCCTAGAGGATGCTGGGGACACTTAAAGAACCATGGGGTATAGACGGGATCCGCAGGAGACATGGGCACTTTAAGACTTTGAAGGGGCGTGAACTGGCTCCTCCCTCTATGCCCCTCCTCCAGACTCCAGTTTTAGAATTGTGCCCAGGGAGACTGGTCACACACAGGGGAGCTCTACTGAGTTTCTCTGAAAAGACTTTGTTAGGTTTTTTTTATTTTCAGGGAGACTGCTGGCAACAGACTCCCTGCATCGTAGGACTTAGGGGAGAGAAGTCAGACCTACTTCTAATGAGTTTAAAGGCTCTGCTTCTTGGCTAGAGGACACCATTAGCTCCTGAGGGTTTGGAACACTAGGTACGCCTAGGGGTTCACTCCCAGAGCCCGTCGTCACCCCCCTTGCAAAGCCAGAAGTCAGAAGACAGGTGAGTAGAAGAAGATAGAAGACTTCAGTGACGGCTTTCTGAGGTACCGCACAGCGATCGCGCTGCGCGCCATGCTCCCACACACACAGAGGCACTACAGGGTGCAGGGCGCGGGGGGTGCCCTGGGCAGCTTAAAATCTTCATTTTCAGGCTGGCAAAAGTGGAATATAGTGCCTGGGCGCAAAATCCGAACCTCCGCCAGTATATTATATTAAAAAAATAGCGGGGCTGAAATGCGCCATTAAGGGGCGGGGCTTAGCCCTCACAGCTCTCATCAGCGCCATTTTCTCTTCACAGAAGCTGCAGAGGCGCTGGTCCTCTCCTCCAAACACTGCTCTACAAGTAACAGGGTGCAAAACGGGGGGGGGTTGGGGGGGCACATAATTTGGTGCAAATATAAAAGTGCTACTTGTCTGGGGCTTTATATTAGAGTTTCAGATCTGGGATTGAGCGCTGGGTTGTGAGCTGTAAACTCCCTCTGTGTTTCTCTGACAGGCTTTACTGTGGGCCTGTCCCCTATCTGCCCAGTGTGTCAGTGGGTGTCGGTACACGTGTGTCGGCATGTCTGAGGCTGAGTGCTCTTCCCAGGAGGAGACTGTGGTAGGGACAGAAACAGCTGTGGGAGTGACCCTGTCGGCACCGCCGACTCCTGATTGAGTAAATGTGTTGAATAGAGATGAGCGGGTTCGGTTCCTCGGAATCCGAACCCGCCCGAACTTCAGCTTTTTTTACACGGATCCGAGCGACTCGGATCTTCCCGCCTTGCTCGGTTAACCCGAGCGCGCCCGAACGTCATCATGACGCTGTCGGATTCTCGCGAGGCTCGGATTCTATCGCGAGACTCGGATTCTATATAAGGAGCCGCGCGTCGCCGCCATTTTACACGTGCATTGAGATTGATAGTGAGAGGACGTGGCTGGCGTCCTCTCCGTTTAGAGAAGAAATAGATAGGAGAGTGAGAGTGAGACAGTGACACTTCATTTACTGGAGCTTAGGAGGAGTACTCAGACAGAGAGTGCAGAATTTTGCTGATAGTATTAGTTAGTTATACTAGTGACAGAGTGAGACAGTGACACTTCATTTACTGGAGCTTAGGAGGAGTACTCAGACAGAGAGTGCAGAATTTTGCTGATAGTATTAGTTAGTTATACTAGTGACTGACCAGTGACCACCAGTGCAGTTTTATATTATTTAATATAATCCGTTCTCTGCCTGAAAAAACGATACACAGTGACTCAGTCACATACCATATCTGTGCTCAGCCCAGTGTGCTGCTGCATCATCTATGTATAATATCTGACTGTGCTCACACAGCTTAATTGTGGGGGAGACTGGGGAGCAGTTAGGTTATAGCAGGAGCCAGGAGTACATATTAAAATTAAACAGTGCACACTTTTTTTCTGCAGGAGTGCCACTGCCAGTGTGACTGACCAGTGACCTGACCACCAGTATATAGTATACTATATTGTATTGTGAATGTCTGCCTGTAAAAGTTAAACACACGTCGTGTGACTTGTGTGGTGTTTTTTTATTCTATAAAATAAAAAACTCATTCTGCTGACAGACAGTGTCCAGCAGGTCCGTCATTATATAATATATACCTGTCCGGCTGCAGTAGTGATATATATATATTTTTTATATCATTATTTATCATCCAGTCGCAGCAGACACAGTACGGTAGTTCGCGGCTGTAGCTACCTCTGTGTCGGCACTCGGCAGTCCATCCATAATTGTATACCACCTACCCGTGGTTTTTTTTTCTTTCTTCTTTATACATACTACATCTCATTATCATCCAGTCTATATTAGCAGCAGACACAGTACAGTACGGTAGTCCACGGCTGTAGCTACCTCTGTGTCGGCACTCGGCAGTCCATCCATAATTGTATACCACCTACCCGTGGTTTTTTTTTTCTTTCTTCTTTATACATACTACATCTCATTATCAACCAGTCTATATTAGCAGCAGACACAGTACGGTAGTCCACGGCTGTAGCTACCTCTGTGTCGGCACTCGGCAGTCCATCCATAATTGTATACCACCTACCCGTGGTTTTTTTTTCTTTCTTCTTTATACATACTACATCTCATTATCATCCAGTCTATATTAGCAGCAGACACAGTACAGTACGGTAGTCCACGGCTGTAGCTACCTCTGTGTCGGCACTCGGCAGTCCATCCATAATTGTATACCACCTACCCGTGGTTTTTTTTTCTTTCTTCTTTATACATACATACTACATCTCTTTATCAACCAGTCTATATTAGCAGCAGACACAGTACGGTAGTCCACGGCTGTAGCTACCTCTGTGTCGGCACTCGGCAGTCCATCCATAATTGTATACCACCTACCCGTGGTTTTTTTTTTCTTTCTTCTTTATACATACTACATCTCATTATCATCCAGTCTATATTAGCAGCAGACACAGTACAGTATGGTAGTCCACGGCTGTAGCTACCTCTGTGTCGGCACTCGGCAGTCCATCCATAATTGTATACCACCTACCCGTGGTTTTTTTTTCTTTCTTCTTTATACATACATACTACATCTCCTTATCAACCAGTCTATATTAGCAGCAGACACAGTACGGTAGTCCACGGCTGTAGCTACCTCTGTGTCGGCACTCGGCAGTCCGTCCATAATTGTATACCACCTACCCGTGGTTTTTTTTTTCTTTCTTCTTTATACATACTACATCTCATTATCATCCAGTCTATATTAGCAGCAGACACAGTACAGTACGGTAGTCCACGGCTGTAGCTACCTCTGTGTCGGCACTCGGCAGTCCATCCATAATTGTATACCACCTACCCGTGGTTTTTTTTTCTTTCTTCTTTATACATACATACTACATCTCTTTATCAACCAGTCTATATTAGCAGCAGACACAGTACGGTAGTCCACGGCTGTAGCTACCTCTGTGTCGGCACTCGGCAGTCCGTCCATAATTGTATACCACCTACCCGTGGTTTTTTTTTTCTTTCTTCTTTATACATACTACATCTCATTATCATCCAGTCTATATTAGCAGCAGACACAGTACAGTACGGTAGTCCACGGCTGTAGCTACCTCTGTGTCAGCACTCGGCAGTCCATCCATAATTGTATACTAGTATCCATCCATCTCCATTGTTTACCTGAGGTGCCTTTTAGTTGTGCCTATTAAAATATGGAGAACAAAAATGTTGAGGTTCCAAAATTAGGGAAAGATCAAGATCCACTTCCACCTCGTGCTGAAGCTGCTGCCACTAGTCATGGCCGAGACGATGAAATGCCAGCAACGTCGTCTGCCAAGGCCGATGCCCAATGGCATAGTACAGAGCATGTCAAATCCAAAACACCAAATATCAGTAAAAAAAGGACTCCAAAACCTAAAATAAAATTGTCGGAGGAGAAGCGTAAACTTGCCAATATGCCATTTACCACACGGAGTGGCAAGGGACGGCTGAGGCCCTGGCCTATGTTCATGGCTAGTGGTTCAGCTTCACATGAGGATGGAGGCACTCAGCCTCTCGCTAGAAAAATGAAAAGACTCAAGCTGGCAAAAGCAGTAGCACCGCAAAGAACTGTGCGTTCTTCGAAATCCCAAATCCACAAGGAGAGTCCAATTGTGTCGGTTGCGATGCCTGACCTTCCCAACACTGGACGTGAAGAGCATGCGCCTTCCACCATTTGCACGCCCCCTGCAAGTGCTGGAAGGAGCACCCGCAGTCCAGTTCCTGATAGTCAGATTGAAGATGTCAGTGTTGAAGTACACCAGGATGAGGAGGATATGGGTGTTGCTGGCGCTGGGGAGGAAATTGACCAGGAGGATTCTGATGGTGAGGTGGTTTGTTTAAGTCAGGCACCCGGGGAGACACCTGTTGTCCGTGGGAGGAATATGGCCGTTGACATGCCTGGTGAAAATACCAAAATAATCAGCTCTTCGGTGTGGAAGTATTTCATGCGGACAACATTTGTCAAGCCGTGTGTTCCCTTTGTCAAGCTGTAATAAGTAGGGGTAAGGACGTTAACCACCTCGGAACATCCTCCCTTATACGTCACCTGCAGCGCATTCATAATAAGTCAGTGACAAGTTCAAAAACTTTGGCCGACAGCGGAAGCAGTCCACTGACCAGTAAATCCCTTCCTCTTGTAACCAAGCTCACGCAAACCACCCCACCAACTCCCTCAGTGTCAATTTCCTCCTTCCCCAGGAATGCCAATAGTCCTGCAGGCCATGTCACTGGCAATTCTGACGAGTCCTCTCCTGCCTGGGATTCCTCCGATGCATCCTTGCGTGTAACGCCTACTGCTGCTGGCGCTGCTGTTGTTGCTGCTGGGAGTCGATGGTCATCCCAGAGGGGAAGTCGTAAGCCCACTTGTACTACTTCCAGTAAGCAATTGACTGTTCAACAGTCCTTTGCGAGGAAGATGAAATATCACAGCAGTCATCCTGCTGCAAAGCGGATAACTGAGGCCTTGACAACTATGTTGGTGTTAGACGTGCATCCGGTATCCGCCGTTAGTTCACAGGGAACTAGACAATTTATTGAGGCAGTGTGCCCCCGTTACCAAATACCATCTAGGTTCCACTTCTCTAGGCAGGCGATACCGAGAATGTACACGGACGTCAGAAAAAGACTCACCAGTGTCCTAAAAAATGCAGTTGTACCCAATGTCCACTTAACCACGGACATGTGGACAAGTGGAGCAGGGCAGGGTCAGGACTATATGACTGTGACAGCCCACTGGGTAGATGTATGGACTCCCGCCGCAAGAACAGCAGCGGCGGCACCAGTAGCAGCATCTCGCAAACGCCAACTCTTTCCTAGGCAGGCTACGCTTTGTATCACCGCTTTCCAGAATACGCACACAGCTGAAAACCTCTTACGGCAACTGAGGAAGATCATCGCGGAATGGCTTACCCCAATTGGACTCTCCTGTGGATTTGTGGCATCGGACAACGCCAGCAATATTGTGTGTGCATTAAATATGGGCAAATTCCAGCACGTCCCATGTTTTGCACATACCTTGAATTTGGTGGTGCAGAATTTTTTTAAAAACGACAGGGGCGTGCAAGAGATGCTGTCGGTGGCCAGAAGAATTGCGGGACACTTTCGGCGTACAGGCACCACGTACAGAAGACTGGAGCACCACCAAAAACTACTGAACCTGCCCTGCCATCATCTGAAGCAAGAAGTGGTAACGAGGTGGAATTCAACCCTCTATATGCTTCAGAGGTTGGAGGAGCAGCAAAAGGCCATTCAAGCCTATACAATTGAGCACGATATAGGAGGTGGAATGCACCTGTCTCAAGTGCAGTGGAGAATGATTTCAACGTTGTGCAAGGTTCTGATGCCCTTTGAACTTGCCACACGTGAAGTCAGTTCAGACACTGCCAGCCTGAGTCAGGTCATTCCCCTCATCAGGCTTTTGCAGAAGAAGCTGGAGACATTGAAGGAGGAGCTAACACGGAGCGATTCCGCTAGGCATGTGGGACTTGTGGATGGAGCCCTTAATTCGCTTAACAAGGATTCACGGGTGGTCAATCTGTTGAAATCAGAGCACTACATTTTGGCCACCGTGCTCGATCCTAGATTTAAAACCTACCTTGGATCTCTCTTTCCGGCAGACACAAGTCTGCTGGGGTTCAAAGACCTGCTGGTGACAAAATTGTCAAGTCAAGCGGAACGCGACCTGTCAACATCTCCTCCTTCACATTCTCCCGCAACTGGGGGTGCGAGGAAAAGGCTCAGAATTCCGAGCCCACCCGCTGGCGGTGATGCAGGGCAGTCTGGAGCGACTGCTGATGCTGACATCTGGTCCGGACTGAAGGACCTGACAACGATTACGGACATGTCGTCTACTGTCACTGCATATGATTCTCTCAACATTGAAAGAATGGTGGAGGATTATATGAGTGACCGCATCCAAGTAGGCACGTCACACAGTCCGTACTTATACTGGCAGGAAAAAGAGGCAATTTGGAGGCCCTTGCACAAACTGGCTTTATTCTACCTAAGTTGCCCTCCCACAAGTGTGTACTCCGAAAGAGTGTTTAGTGCCGCCGCTCACCTTGTCAGCAATCGGCGTACGAGGTTACATCCAGAAAATGTGGAGAAGATGATGTTCATTAAAATGAATTATAATCAATTCCTCCGCGGAGACATTGACCAGCAGCAATTGCCTCCACAAAGTACACAGGGAGCTGAGATGGTGGATTCCAGTGGGGACGAATTGATAATCTGTGAGGAGGGGGATGTACACGGTGATATATCGGAGGATGATGATGAGGTGGACATCTTGCCTCTGTAGAGCCAGTTTGTGCAAGGAGAGATTAATTGCTTCTTTTTTGGGGGGGGTCCAAACCAACCCGTCATATCAGTCACAGTCGTGTGGCAGACCCTGTCACTGAAATGATGGGTTGGTTAAAGTGTGCATGTCCTGTTTATACAACATAAGGGTGGGTGGGAGGGCCCAAGGACAATTCCATCTTGCACCTCTTTTTTCTTTTCTTTTTCTTTGCGTCATGTGCTGTTTGGGGAGGGTTTTTTGGAAGGGCCATCCTGCGTGACACTGCAGTGCCACTCCTAGATGGGCCCGGTGTTTGTGTCGGCCACTAGGGTCGCTTATCTTACTCACACAGTCAGCTACCTCATTGCGCCTCTTTTTTTCTTTGCGTCATGTGCTGTTTGGGGAGGGTTTTTTGGAAGGGACATCCTGCGTGACACTGCAGTGCCACTCCTAGATGGGCCCGGTGTTTGTGTCGGCCACTAGGGTCGCTTATCTTACTCACACAGTCAGCTACCTCATTGCGCCTCTTTTTTTCTTTGCGTCATGTGCTGTTTGGGGAGGGTTTTTTGGAAGGGCCATCCTGCGTGACACTGCAGTGCCACTCCTAGATGGGCCCGGTGTTTGTGTCGGCCACTAGGGTCGCTTATCTTACTCACACAGTCAGCTACCTCATTGCGCCTCTTTTTTTCTTTGCGTCATGTGCTGTTTGGGGAGGGTTTTTTGGAAGGGACATCCTGCGTGACACTGCAGTGCCACTCCTAGATGGGCCCGGTGTTTGTGTCGGCCACTAGGGTCGCTTATCTTACTCACACAGCGACCTCGGTGCAAATTTTAGGACTAAAAATAATATTGTGAGGTGTGAGGTATTCAGAATAGACTGAAAATGAGTGTAAATTATGGTTTTTGAGGTTAATAATACTTTGGGATCAAAATGACCCCCAAATTCTATGATTTAAGCTGTTTTTTAGGGTTTTTTGAAAAAAACACCCGAATCCGACAAAAAAAATTCGGTGAGGTTTTGCCAAAACGCGGTCGAACCCAAAACACGGCCGCGGAACCGAACCCAAAACCAAAACACAAAACCCGAAAAATTTCCGGCGCTCATCTCTACTTATTACAGGCCAGTATCTCTTAGCTGCCTTCATAGTAATTTGCTGGAGCCAAATCAATTTGTTTTTTTTTTTGCTGTATTGGAACGCTTCCTGTTCTCTTGGGAGAGAGAATTCTCGTTCCCTGGCGTCCTTCAGAAGTTTTGGCCAATGGCCTCTGAGGAGAAATTTATTCAACATTAAATTAATCTGTTGTTCAGCGTCCTCATGATTACTGCATATTCTCAATATCCCTAGGAACTGGGAATAAGGAAGCCCAAGTTTTAATGAGGAAGGATGATAACTATTCACTTAGAGGTGATATCACAAAATGACATTTATGCTGCATGACCATCATTCCAGTCTCAAACATCACCTACGTAGTCTTATTTGCTCATGATTCATTTATTTATTTTAATAACTTGGCTCCTGGGACGCTCTGCCTTGATTTATTGACAGGTTAATGTCTATATTTAATATTTGGGAATGTTCTGTCCAGCTAGAAGGTGCCCCTTGTTACCCTCTAGGGGAGAAAATTTGTAAAATGTACAGACATACAGACATAGAGTTGGGGAAAGGGGATTGGGTGTCCGACTGCTCAGTATTTGTGTGCTAAATGCAACGCTGTATTTGCATTCCAGCAAACTGAACATGTAGCTTGCTGCTATGTTGCCAGTAATTGTTTGTAATGTGTATTTAGCATAAGAGGAAAGAGCAACAATGGCAGGGGTATTCATAGACATACATGGTCACAAAGCTAAATACTAAAGGCAGCCCTGATCCCTCGTCATTAAAGAAGGTGCCGCTCCCCTCATGTCATTACAGAAGGTGACACTTCCCCATGTCACTACAGAAGGTGCCACTTCCCCATGTCATATCAGAAGGTGCCACTCCTCCATGTCATTACAGAAGGTGCCACTCCTCCATGTCATTACATAAGGTGTCACTCCTCCATGTCATTACAAAAGGTGTCACTCCCATGTGTCATTACAGAAGTTGCCTCTCCCCCATGTCATTAAAGAAGGTGCCACTACTCTGTGTCATTACAGAAGGTGCCACTCCTCTGTGTCATTACAGAAGGTGCCGCTCCTCTGTTTCATTACAGAAGGTGCCACTCCCCCATATCATTGTAGAAGGTGCCACTCCTCCATGTCATTACAGAAGGTGCCACTTCTCTGTGTCATTACAGAAGTTGCCACTCCTCCATGTCATTACAGAAAGTGCCGTTCCTCCATGTCATTACAGAAGGTGCCGCTCCTCTTTGTCCATGTCATTATAGAAGGTGCTACTCCTCTGTGTCATTATAGAAGGTGCCACTCCTCCATGTCATTACAGAAAGTGCCGTTCCTCCATGTCATTACAGAAGGTGCCGCTCCTCCTTGTCCATGTCATTATAGAAGGTGCTACTCCTCTGTGTCATTACAGAAGGTGCCGCTCCCCTATGTCATTACAGAAGGTGCCTCTCCTCCTTGTCCATGTCATTATAGAAGGTGCTACTCCTCTGTGTTATTACAGAAGGTGCCACTCCTCCCTGTCATTTCAGAAGGTGCCACTCCCTGTCATTACAGAAGGTGCTGCTCCTCCATGTCATTACAGAAGGTGCCTCTCCCCTGTGTCATTACAGAAGGTGCCACTCCCTTATGTCATTACAGAAGATGCCGCTCCCTCATGTCATTATAGGAGGTGTCAGTCCTCCATGTCAATAGAGAGGGTGCCATTTCTCCATGTCATTACAGAAGGTCCCGCTCCTCCATGTCATTACAGAAGGTGCCGCTCCTCTATTTCATTACAGAAGGTGCTGCTTCTCAATTTCATTACAGAAGGTGCTGCTTCTCAATTTCATTACAGAAGGTGCCTCTCCTCCATGTCATTACAGAAGGTGCCGCCCCACTGTGTCAATACAGAAGGTGCCGCTCCTCGTGGTCATTACAGAAGGTGCCTCTCTCCCCTATGTCCTTATAGAAGGTGCCGCTGTCTGGTATAAAATGTCTGGTACAGAGTGGTACTTAAAAGGGTATCTAGTAGTAGAATGATACAATGAATGGGAGGTGGGGGATTGATCGTCACAAGTGAGGAGAAATGTCCAACTTAGAGTCTGTTGTCATTGATAATGAGGAGGGGTATTTATCTCTGTCTAGGAGTGAAGGAACCTATGATTAAGATGAGAATGGTATAACAAAAGAACATAAAGAAAAGGGGCCCGGATCTGGCTAAAGGGTCCCTATAGGTAAGGGGCCTGGACTATAGCCAATGAGCACAGATCTGATTAAACTTCTCTTCTTGATCATGTTAGAGGTCCGTTATCTTTTCCATATAGACAATATAGCAAGTCAGCGCTTCTAAAACTGTGTGTCCTGACACCTTAGTATGTCATGTGTTGGTTACTAATGTGTCACACACAATGACAGTGATGTGACAGAAAACAAAGGCCGGATCCCGCAAGATGCGGTTCTGCAAATCAAAATAGCAAGGGAGGAGAGTGTGCTTAACCTATCTCCCCCCTGCTCCAGTATCCAGATTTTTTTTTTATTTCTTTAAAATCTTTGACCGTGTATGTGGATGTCACTCTTCAATGTGTCATGACAGAAAAAGGTTTGAGAACTACTTAAATGGCTGATATACAAACACTGCTCAGTAACTGTCTTTTTTATGATTGAATTAGGTCAACAACATCTATTTAAACTTATCCACATTTTTTTCTAAATATGTATTTTTATTTTTTAACACAGTACCAGAGGTTCCCAAGTGCAGTCCTCAAGCATTTCTAGGGCCAGGAGAGCCGTGCAATCGCACAGAGCGGGGCGCCTGCGGCCAATTTCTGCACAAAATTCCATGCGTTCTGGCCGTCTGCATGAAATACTGTTGAAAATGTCCCTCCCAAAATGGCCACCATCTCAGTGGCCATTTTGGGTGGGGTATTGACTTGAGGCTATGTATGTGAAAGGAGGCGGGTACGAACAATGGTCCCCAGAAGTGTCGGGACTACTGAACCTCAAGAGCGTGATGTTGTAATCAAGATGCTTGCTGCAGCTAGAAGGGGTCAGCGGCATAAAACCCCTGACACTTAGGAGGTAGGGGGCATAACTGTGGGGCACATTATGGTGCAAGGGGCATTAGTGTGTGGGGAATGGTATGGTGTTTTTTTTTTTCCTGTGGTGGCCAATGTCTGGGGGTACAGGGACAAAAACTGGGATGTATAGTAGTCTTTTCATGATAGGCCACGCCCATTGCAGTGAGGCCAAACACCCTTTTAGACTGACTATTGGGGGGGGTCACATTTTTTACTGTTCAAACTGGGAGCAAAATTGGCTAGAAACAGCTCTGTCCTTAAGGTACCCTAACAGTCCAGTTTTTTTAGGATATCCATGGTTGAGCACAGATTGTTAAATCAAATTGACTGAAGAACTAATTAAGTCACTGTGTCCAAGGTTAGTTACCCTTAAAACCTGAGACACGCGTTTAGGAACCTCTGCAGTATACCATAAAAATTGCAATTTTAACCTAGTGATGGCCATTGAAGTCTGTACCATCGATGGCCAATAGAACCAGCGTAAGAAATACAACAGTGGTTTTAGGCATTGATGGCTGAATGATGTGTATGAGCAGACCTCGACCATTGGATCACAGACAATGTTTTCTTATCATTGGGGCCCCCTTGATGGTGCAGCATCAATGCCATACCATTAGTGGACATAAAACTATTGCTAAGACCCCTGTATGCTAGCTGGGCTCCGAAGCACAGGTGTGAGATTCAATGGTATACTCACCCTCAGAGATGTGTGGATATGAGCTGAAGAAAAAAAACTGAAACCTGAAATGTTATCAGAGGCTTGGCGATTGGCAGACAATTTTTTTTTGTAATTATTGACAACTAACATAACCGGGTCCAGGTGCTGAACTCAGATGATGTCCAGTAGATCCTCAAAATAAACTTGTCCTTCGAGGGAGGGGGGTAGGTTTAAGTTCTTCAGCAGCACCATGTAATTTCCAACTGCCTTCACAAATTTTAAACAGTTCTATATTTGTGAGATGATGATTATGTTAAACTTAGCGTGCAGAGGTGATATAAAATGCAGCCGTCTCTTCAGGCCAGTATCTACTGTAATTTCAATAATTGCTCAGCATAAAAATATGCTGTTAGAATTCTGCTTTTTACGAAGTAATTAATTCCTGCTCCATCCACCTCTTCCCATCAGTTGGCATAAAGTTCCATTTATCTGGAATAATCACCATTTTTCTTCACAAGCCCATGTACATATCTCCAGAAGGATAAATACATTAGAGAGTGTACAAAGAAGGGCAACTAAAATGGTGCATGGCCTACATCACAAAACTTACCCCGAAAGGCTAAAAGATCTTAACATGTATAGTTTGGAGGAGAGAAGGGAAAGGGGGGACATGATAGAAACTTTCAAATGTATCAAGGTCTTAACAAAGTTCAGGAGGGAAACATTGGGGGTAATTCCAAGTTGATCGCAGCAGGAATTTAGTTAGCAATTGGGCAAAACCATGTGCACTGCAGGGGAGGCAGATATAACATGTGCAGAGAGAGTTAGATTTGGGTGGGGTGTGTTCAATCTGCAATCTAATTTGCAGTGTAAAAATAAAGCAGCCAGTATTTACCCTGCACAGAAATAAAATAACCCACCCAAATCTAACTCTCTCTGCACATGTTAAATCTGCCTCCCCTGCAGTGCACATGGTTTTGCCCAATTGCTAACTAAATTCCTGCTGCGATCAACTTGGAATTACCCCCATTCTTCAAAGGAAGAGAAGTATTAGAACTCGAGCACATACACTGAGGCTTAAGGGAGGGAGGGAGGTTCAGGGGAAATTTAAGGAAAAATTACTTCACAGAAAGGGTAGTGGATAAGTGGAATAGCCTCCCATTAGAGGTGGTAGAGGCTAAGACTGTAGAGCAATTTAAACATGCTTGGGATATGCATATGAATATCCTTACAAAGAATTAAGGTTCAAAAAGGGTTGAGATTGCCTAAAGGATAAAAAAAAGGGGCAGACTAGATGGGCCAAGTGGTTCTTATCTGCCGTCAAATTCTATGTTTCTATGTTACCGTGGAAAAAATCGAAGGTACACCTAAACATCTTGAGGCCCACAACAATGCCTAAGGGGAATTTGTTCTATGCTTTTACTGCCACTGTCTCATTTCACCTCCTCAGATCTTTTTTATTTTCATTATATTCTTTAAGCTATTACTGTCGGGCCAAAGTTCATTACGTGAGTTTATGATGTGTGACGGACTGTAAACTCCAGAGGCTTTTGAAAAACCCAAATCAGGAAATATATATAAGCTGCTGATGTTCAGAATTAATTGTGAAAACATAAGGGGTAATTCAGACCTGATCGCTGATGTGCGTTTTCAGGTCCAAACTGCGCATGCGTATGCACCACAATGCGCAGGCACGTCGCACGGGTACAAAGCGGATCACCGCTCAGCGATGGGTTTGTGCGACGGAACGTTCACACGGGCGATCGCAAGGAGAATGACAGGAAGAAGGCGTTTGTGGGTGTCAACTGACAGTTTTCAGGGAGTGTCTGGAAAAACGCAGGCATGTTCACGCGTTTGCAGCGTGGGTTCCTGACGTCAATTCCGGTCCCTGACAGGCTGATGTGATCGCAGCGGCTGAGTAAGTCCTGGGCTGTGCAGAGGCTGCACAAAATCTGTTTGTACAGCTCTGCTACACATGCGTTCACACACTTGCACAACTAAAATACACTCCCCCTGTAGGTGGCGACTATCTGATCGCAGCAGTGCAAAAATCGCTTGCTAGCGATCAGGTCTGAATTAGGCCTACAGAGAAATGTACGATGCCTCTCCAGCAGTGGCAGCTCACACATGCATGGGCTGCACCTGCGTGGGGTCCTGAAGAAGAATGTAAAGTGATCACATTAACGATCACTTTACTTTTACATACAGTCAGAGGCGTCACTGTTCCCAGTGACACCCGTTGCGGGAAGAAACGATAAATGCGCGGTGGAGCCGCTCTCTGACAAAAATAGGCGTGGTAAATGTGTTGAATGCCTTGAATGCTAATGTGGCTCTTATTAATAAGAGATTGGATAAATCTGAATCTCAGAACCAGGCATGGAAGAAATCTGTGGAGGATGTGTTATCACAGGTCCAGACCCCCTCGGGGTCACATAAACGTTCATTTGCTCAGTAGGCAGACACAGATACCGACACGGACACTGACTCCAGTGTCAACTATAGTGATGCCAGATTAGACCCAAAATTGGCAAAGAACATTCAGTACATGATTGTGGCAATAAAAGACGTGTTACATATCACGGAGGACTCTGCTGTTCCTGATACTGGGGTCTGTATGTTTAAGGGAAAGAAACCTGAGGTAACATTTCCGCCCTCTCATGAACTGAATACCTTTTTTTTTTTAAATGTGGGAAAATCCTGACAAAAAGTTTCTGATTCCCAAAAGGATTCAGGTGGCGTATTTGTTCCCCTCTGGGGATAGAGATAAATGGGAATCATCCCCCATTATGGACAAGGCCCTATCACGGTTATCTAAAAAGGTAGCTTTACCGTCTCCTGACATGGCAGCCCTTAAGGATCCTGCGGATCGTAGACAGGAGAATATGTTAAAATCCATTTATGTCGCCACAGGTACGCTGCTCAGACCAACCATTGCATCGGCGTGGGTGAGTACTGCTGTTGAAAAATGGGCAGATAACTTGTCATCTGATATAGATACCCTAGCTAGGGACAGCATCCTGTTAACTCTGGGTTATATCAGGGATGCTGCGGCCTACTTAAAGGAGGCGGCGAGAGATATTGGCATTTTGGGAACAAGAGCCAATGCCATGGCAATTTCAGCTCGATGAGCATTGTGGATTCATCAATGGAATGCTGATGCTGACTCTAAGAAAGCTATGGATTCTCTCCCATATAAAGGTAGTGTCTTGTTTGGTGAGGGTCTCACTGATTTGGTATCTACGGCTACCGCGGAGAAGTCGTCATTTTTGCCTTATGTTCCTCCACAACAAAAGAAAGCTCACCACTTTCAGATGAAGTCCTTTCGGCCAAATAAATACAAAAAAGGCAGAGATTATTCCTTCCTTGCCAATAGAGGAAGAGGAAAAGGTAAAAGATCTCCGGCCGTGGCAGGTTCCCAGGAGCAGAAGTCCTCCCCGGCTTCTGCCAAATCCACCGCATGATGCTGGGGCTCCTCTGCGGGAGTCCGCACCGGTGGGGGCATGTCTCAAGCTCTTCAGTCAATTCTGGGCTCGTTCGACCCTGGACCCATGGGTTTTAGAAATAGTGTCCCAGGGGTACAAACTGGAGTTTCAAGACGTTCCCCCTCACCGATTTTTCAAATCGGCCTTACCAGCTTCTTTTCCGGACAGAAAGGTTGTATGTGATGCAATACAAATGTTGTGTCTAAATCAAGTCATTATCAGATTTCCCCCGTCACAACAGGGAGAAGGCTTTTATTCAAGCCTGTTTGTGGTCCCGAAACCGGACGGCTAGGTCAGACCAATTCTGAACCTAAAGTCCCTCAATCTTTACCTAAGAAAATTCAAATTCAAGATGGAATCTCTCCGAGCAGTGATCTCCAGTCTGGAGGAAGGGGATTTCATGGTGTCGGTCGACATAAAGGATGCTTACTTACACGTCCCCATATATCCTCCGCATCAGGCTTACCTGAGGTTTGCTATTCAGGATTGTCATTACCAATTTCAGACGTTGCCGTTTGGTCTGTCCACGGCTCTGAGGATTTTCACCAAGGTAATGGCGGAAATGATGGTTCTCCTTCGTAGAAGTCACAGTTGATTCCGAGGAAACGGCTGTCGTTTTTGGGAATGATTCTGGACACGGCATTACAGAGAGTTTTTCTTCCAGAAGAGAAGGCTCTGGAAATTCAGAGTTTGGTCAAACAATTCTGAAACCAGCGAGAGTATCAATCCATCAATGCACTCGATTGCTGGGGAAGATGGTGGCGGCCTACGAGGCCATTCAATTTGACAGATTCCATGGCAGAGTGTTTCAGTGGGACCTATTGGACAAGTGGTCCGGATCCCACCTGCACATGCACCGGAAAATAATCCTGTCATCCAAGACCAGAATCTCACTCCTGTGGTGGCTGCACAGCTCTCACCTCCTAGAGGGACGCAGGTTCGGGATCCATGACTGGATCCTAGTAACCACGGATGCGAGTCTCCGAGGCTGGGGAGCAGTCACACACCAGGGAAAATGGTCAAGCCAGGAAGTTTATTTACACATAAACGTTCTAGAGTTAAGGGCCATTTACAACGGCCTTCTTCAAGCGGAACGTCTTCTTCGCAAACCTGCCTGTCCTAATACAGTCGGACAACATAACAGCAGTAGCGCACATACACCGCCAGGGCGGAACAAAGAGCAGGACGGCAATGGCAGGGGCCACAAAAGTTCTCAACTGGGCGGAAAGACATACAAGTGCTCTGTCAGCAATCTTCATTCCAAGAGTGGACAACTGGGAAGCAGACTTACTCAGCAGACACGATCTCCATCCAGGAGAGTGGGGTCTTCATCAGGAGGTCTTCACAGAAGTGACAATTCTTTGGGGAATTCCTCAAATAGACATGATGGCGTCTCGCCTCAACAAGAAACTTCAGAGATATTGTTCCATGTCGAGGGACCCTCAAGCAATAGCAGTGGACACACTGGTGACACCATGGGTGTTTCAGTCGGTGTACGTGTTCCCTCCGCTTCCACTCATTCCAAAGGTGCTAAAGATCATAAGAAGAACAAAGGTTCAGGCGATCCTCATTGTTCCGGACTGGCCATGGAGGGCTTGGTATCCAGATCTTCAGGAATTACTCATAAGAGATCCCTGGCCTCTTCCTCTACGAGAGGATCTGTTACAGCAGGGGCCGTGCATATATCACGACTTCCCGCGGCTACGTTTGACGGCTTGGTGCTTGAACACCGGTTTCTAGCCCGAAAGGGTATTCCCAGTGAAGTCATTCCCACACTTCTTCAGGCTAGAAAAGGAGTAACGTCTAAACATTATCACCGTGTTTGGAGAAAATATGTGTCTTGGTGTGAATCCAAGAAGGCTCCTACGGAAGAGTTTCAGCTAGGGCATTTTCTACATTTTCTGCAAGCAGGTGTGGATGCGGGCCTAAAGTTACCAATATCTGGATATGAGATTATTCTACAGGACATTCTGTCTTACAATTTTATTATTTATATATATATATCTTTTTTACATGTATGTTTTTCAATCCTTTATTTTTTAGGATTGTATAAACAGTGAAACTTATTTGATTGTATTTACCGGCCGGTATCAATAGAAATAATCATTTTTTATTGCTTAATAAATAAAAAAATTATATACATTGTTATACTGTGTATCTATCAATAATATTTCTATATCAGCGCCTCTACTTTTTTCCATTCGTGGGAAAAAAACTTTTATTTCTTGTTTCATCCACTGTGGGAGGAGCTTACCCACTTTAGAGGCTGCATATATCTAAATATTATCAGCTGGCGCTTGGTTAATTTTTTAATTATACTTCTTTGTTGGGCCTAAAGTTAGGCTCGATTAAAGTACAAATTTTGGCCTTATCGGTTTTCTTTCAAAAACAATTGGCCTCCCTTCCAAAAGTTCAGACTTTTGTGAACGGAGTGTTGCACATTCAACCTCCATTTGTGCCCCCAGTGGCACCATGGGATCTTAACGTGGTGTTGCATTTCCTTCAGTCACATTGGTTTGAACCTTTACAGAAGGTAGAGTTGAAATTTCTCACTTGGAAAGTGGTCATGCTATTGGCCTTAGCATCCGCAAGGCGGGTGTCTGAGTTAACGGCTTTATCTCTCAAGAGTCCTTATTTAATCTTCCATGAAGATAGAGCGGAGTTGAGGACTCGTCAACAATTTCTGCCGAAGGTGGTTTCATCGTTCCACATGAACCAGCCTATTGTGGTACCGGTGACTACTGACGCCTTCGCGGAATCAAAATCTCTATGTTGTCAGGGCCTTAAAGATTTATGTCACCAGAACGGCTCAACTTAGGAAAACGGAAGCTCTGTTTGTCCTGTATGCTGCCAACAAGATTGGGACGCCTGCTTCCAAGCAGACTATTGCGCGCTGGATCTGTAATACGATTCAGCATGCTCATTCTACGGCTGGATTGCCGTTACCGAAATCAGTGAAGGCCCACTCTACCAGAAAGGTGGGCTCATCCTGGGCGGCTGCCCGGGGGTCTTGGCATTACAACTCTGCCGAGCAGCTACTTGGTCGGGTTCAAACACTTTTGCGAAATTTTACAAGTTTGATACCCTGGCCGATGAGGACCTCATGTTTGGTCAATCGGTGCTGCAGAGTCATCCGCACTCTCCCGCCCGTTCTAGAGCTTTGGTATAAACCCCATGGTTCTTGAAGTGTCCCCAACATCCTCTAGGACGTATGAGAAAATAGGATTTTAATACCTACCGGTAAATCCTTTTCTCTTAGTCCGTAGAGGATGCTGGGCGCCCGTCCCAGTGCGGACTCTATCTGCAGTTATTAGTTATGTTTACACACAGGTTGTGTTTCTGTTATAGTCAGCCTGTTGCTGACATGGTTCATGCTGTTGACTGGAGTTTCTGTTAAATGCCACGTTGTACGGCGTGTTTGTGGTGTGAGCTGGTATGTATCCAGTGCCAGATTAAGGTCCTCATGGGCCTGGAGCTGAAATTTCTGAAGGGCCTATTGAGTGCCACTGCAGGGGATGTGACCAGCACAGCGGGTGTGTGGCTAATGATATGGCGGTGGGATCAGTGCTGTATATATATATATAGTGTGTGTGTGTGTGTGTGTGTGTGTGTGTGTGTGTGTGTGTGTGTGTGTGTGTGTGTGTATACATGTATGTTGCATGTGTTTTAAAAATTATGAACCCCCCTCTCCCCTACCCCCTAACCGGCAGCCTAACCATAACCTTCCCCTTTAGTGCCTGACCTAATCACGCCCCCAGTGGTGCCTAAACCTAATCCCCCATCCCCCGCAGATATGTATTTATGAAAATTTTAATTTATCCTTTATTGAAAAATGATGGATAATTAAAAACAATATCTGGTTAATTAGGACACAGTGGTGTGTAGAGTGGTTAATAATTAAAATGAAACGTTGTGAAAAATTGATGTATAGGATAAAAAATTCCTAAAAAGAAATTGCTTATGTGATTACTAAAAAGTGAATCCTAATACCGGTATATGGAAATAGGGACAACAAACATGCAATGGATAAACAAACATAGTAACAGTAAGACACACAAAAAACATAAAAACACTCAATTGCCCAATATACAAGTCTTTAGTGAGTGATGAATAGGATTCCCAGTCTGCGGTGGATGCGCAAAATGCGGCTTTAGGGCCATAACTAGATGTGTGCCAATAGTGCCTTGCCCACAGCGCAAATGCCCTGAGAGCGCACCATCTGGCAGCACACCCGCACGGCCACTATGGCACACTTACACTTACTACCATCGGCCGCCGCTGCTACAAGGGAGTGCTGCCGCACCCGCCGACAGCTTCTGCTTCTCATTAAAGTATGCCGGAGTCGGGCGGGCAGAATAATGGGGGATTTTCAGCATGAGAAGAGGAGGGGGATCCTCTCCTCCCCGCCCCTCTCCACCCCTGGCTCCTCCTCTCTGAGACCTACAGCAGCCGCCGGGGATGAGAGATCGTGGTGTCTGATCCCCGGCGGGGAGCAGGCTTTGATGTCCCTTACATCTCTCCACAAAAACAGGTAGCTGGGCTGGCGGATTGGGGAATGGGGGGTGGGCTCTGACTGCTGTCTCTTGTGATTTCTAAGTCCCTTAAAGTGCCACCTCTTTTGGTCTATATATGTTGGTTGCCCCCCCCTTGTACTCTGCTGCCATAATGTGTAAAAAGGGGGACTCTGCTGCCGTAATGTGTAAAATGGGGGACTCTGCCGCCGTAATGTGTAAAATGGGGGACTCTGCCGCCGTAATGTGTAATAAGAGGACTCTGCAGCCGTAATGTGTAAAAAGACAACTCTGCCCGTCGTAATGTGTAAAAAGGGGGACTCTGCTGCTGTAATGTGTAAAAAGGGGGACTCAGCTTGTCGTAATGTGTAAAAAGGGGGACTCTGCCTGTCGTAATGTGTAAAAAGCGGGACTCTGCTGCTGTAATGTGTGAAAAGGGGGTACTCAGCTGCTGTAATGTGTAAAAAGGGGGACTGCTGCCGTAATGTGTAAAAAGGGGGACTTTGCTGCTGTAATGTGTAAAAAGGGGGACTGCTGCTGTAATGTGTAACAAGAGGACACTGCCTGTCGTAATGTGTAAGAATGGGGACTCCGCTGCTGTAATGTGAAAAAAGGGGGTACTCTGCTGCTGTAATGTGTAAAAAGGGGGACTCTGCTGCTGTAATGTATAAAAAGGGGGACTCTACCTACCATAATGTATAAAAGGGGGCGCTACCTGCCATAATGTGTGACAGAGGCTCTACCTGGTGTAATGTGTGTAAGGCCCCTATAATTTTGGCGCGCGCCTACGCTGTGCACTGGCCCGTTTTTAAATATAGGTTGGGGGGGGCACCAATGCTGTTTCTTGCACACAGGGCTAAAATGTCCAGTTACAGCACTGTGCGGCTTATTCCTTTTATTATTCCCAAGGGATCCTGCTGTGTGAAATTGAATATTTGTAATCCTTGTAGGGGTTATTATAATTGAATTGATAATCTCTGCACAGCATTTGGTGCAAATAGCCCTCTTCAAGCTTCAACGGACGTAGTATGTGTCCATGCTCCCTGGGGTAATCTTTCCTAGGTACTGTAGAAATAGGCAGGTCCAGGGACGGATTGGGATCGGAAACCAGCCAGGGAAATTTATGGAAGCAGCCCTAATAGGGGTGGGGTTCTGTTGAGGGGTGGAGTCTGTGAAGTGGGCGGGATTACTGCCCAGAAGGCCTAATTAAACGCAGGAAAGTAAAGCGCACGCCACAAAATTTTAGGGACGTGACTTCGTGGGGAAGGGGCGTGGCCACATAATAGTGCCAATTAACATTACACCACACAGTAGCGCCGCTTATACACATTGCACCAGGTAATAACTCCTATACACACTGTGCCAGGTATAGCACATATTGCACCAGATAGAGCATGTCTACACTTTGCGCCAGGTAGAGCATGGTATACACTTTGCACCAGGCAGAGCAAATTATACACCTTGCACCAGGTAGAGCACGTTATACACATTGCACCAGGTAGAGCACGTTATACACATTGCACCATGCAGAGCACGTTATACACATTGCACCATACAGAGCACGTTATACACATTGCACCAGGTAGAGCATATATGTAGGATGACAGAGGGACAAACAGTGCACATGGACACAATTTTCCCCTCACCCCAGTAGCCACTGACCTGGTCGGCTACCACTGTAGTGTGTTTCTTGTCTGTGCGGGGTCTTATGTTATGTGTACCGCTAGCTGGAGTTAACTGCCATTGTAAACAGGCTGCGCCTGTTGGGACTCCAGCAAACCGCTGGGTCCTAGTGACCGGTGGCTGCCTAACTTCCCTCCAGCAGGGCTGCAGCAATTTACAGGTGCAGCCAGGAGTAGCAGAAAGGGAGGGGTGGGGGTTGGGAGCAGGGGCAGATCCAGAAGAAAATGACAGTAGGAGCGGCATGACAGGGCAAGGGCGAGTTGACCAATTCTAGGTATATTTGCACTCGCCATAGGCGCGTGTGCTGACAGAAGAGCAGTGTGGTTTCACTCCAAGGGGTGTGGTCTCTCAGGATATGCCATCCCCACGAACCACATCCCTCTTTTTTGTCATGCGGGGTGACGGAGGGGGGACACACGCGCGGGGTGACGGAGGGGGGACACACACGCGCGGGGTGACGGAGGGGGGACACACACGCGCGGGGTGACGGTGGGGGGGGACACGCGCGGGGTGACGGAGGGGGGACGTACACACAGGGGTGACGGAGGGGACGTACACACAGGGGTGACGGAGGGGACGTACACACAGAGGTGACGGAGGGGACGTACACAGGGGTGACGAAGGGGATGTACGTACGGGAGTGATGGAGGGGATGTACGTACGGGAGTGATGGAGGGGGATGTACGTACGGGAGTGATGGAGGGGGATGTACGTACGGGAGTGATGGAGGGGGATGTACGTACGGGAGTGATGGAGGGGGATGTATGTACGGGAGTGATGGAGGGGGATGTACGTACGGGAGTGATGGAGGGGGATGTACGTACGGGAGTGATGGAGGGGACGTACACACACAGGGTGACGGAGGGGACATACGTATGGGGGTGATGAAGGGGAGGTACATATGGGGGTTGGAGGTGCACCCTCACCACCATTGTTAACCAGGCCCTGAGTAGACAGTGACCTGGCAGTGACCCCACATCTTTAATACATTGCCTGATTTACCTCATCATGTCCAGCCTGTCTGTATGGGAAAACAATGACACAGCCTCCCCCCTCCCCACCAGTGCAGAGCTGAGAGTGCTTTTTGTGTCTCCAGTCCCTGTGGAGCTAATCAGTGACTCACCAGCGACACAGTAGCTCCTCCTGGCTGGAACGGAGTTTCATGTGCCGGCCAGGGCCGACTCAGCACAGATGATTGATGTGCTCCCCGGCTGCTGGTATGTGGAGGCGGGGCTGCCTGGGAGGAGGGACCTCACAGCTCACACACTGGAGGGAAATGTACAGTGAGGAGTGACAGAGGTAGAGCCGCGGAAGCCGCTCCCCTCACACTCACATGGGGTGCACGTCTTCCGCAGCAGCAGCGCAGCAACACAATATCCAAGCTGGGGACGTCCCTCACTCTGCTGTTGTGATAGTGGGCGGCACACAGAACCTTCACCGCTGCAGCCCCAGCTTGAGCTGCAGCGGCCGTAGCTATTTGGCATTGGGGGGAACAACCACTAAATTGCGCAAGTCTGGCAGCCTACTGACAATCTGTCCCGGCGTACCAATCCGCCGCTGGGCAGGTCCTACCTGATGCATGCGGGGGTATCCCCAGGGGCTCAAGGGGCCAGTTAAAGTCTGTGGAGGGTCAGTGGTGGTGGTGCCCACTTGTGAGGCCAGATAGGGGTGTCTGCCTGTGGCTGTGCTGCTGCTGTTCCCAATCCCTTCAGAAGTTCACACACAGAGCGTGCGCCGCGCGGTGGTGCTGGGGCGGTGCTTCCGATATCGATGCACATCCTCTCCTGTGTATGCGGCACAAGGAGGCTAGGGCTGAGAACACAGTTTATCATGCCGCACCTGCCGTTGATGAGGGAGCCGAGTGAGAGAAAGGGGAGGTGGCGTCAGGACGGATGAACTCTAGCAGGCTGCTGTATCAGGAACACACAAGAGTTGAGTATCTGCACACTCAATATATATTACTGATATTGTGAGTGTATGTGAACCATCATCATACCATCACTGGTCTGGACCCCTTTTCCCCTATACGGGACAATGCTTAATATGGTAAGGGGGTGCTGTCAATTACAGTATGTAAACAATAAGGTTGAAGGGAGAAAAAAGAAGAAACTGTATAGTTGACGCACTGGAAAAGAATGCTTTATTTTAAAACGTAACCTTTATTAGATATGTATTAAATTATGAATTATTACCCTAACTACAGTGAAACATAAGAGTTAAAATCAGACAGACTAACATATATGTGTGACCTTATATCATACGTACAGAATACACACGGACACGCCTTTTTAAATTTCTTTATTCACAATTTTCTATCTTCAAGGTCACACATATATGTTAGTCTGTCTGATTTTAACTCTTATGTTTCACTGTAGTTAGGGTAATAATTCATAATTTAATACATATCTAATAAAGGTTACGTTTTAAAATAAAGCATTCTTTTCCAGTGCGTCAACTATACAGTTTCTTCTTTTTTCTCCCTTCAACCTTATTGCTGTATCAGGAATAAATGTTTTCCTGTCTACAGTAGCAGCAGAGCAGATACTGTGGGCCTATTTTGATGGGGGGCCTGGAGCTGCAGCTCCATCCGCCCCATTGTTAATCCGGCCCTGTATGTATCTCACCTTCATTTAACAATAAATCCTTTTCCTCTAAATGTCCGTCTCCCTGGGCACAGTTCCTATAACTGGAGTCTGGAGGAGGGGCATAGAGGGAGGAGCCAGTTCACGCCCCTTCAAAGTCTTAAAGTGCCCATGTCTCCTGCGGATCCCGTCTATACCCCATGGTTCTTGAAGTGTCCCCAGCATCCTCTACGGACTAAGAGAAAAAGATTAACCGGTAGGTATTAAAATCCTATTTTTTTCAGTCGCAATTTCTTCTCAGACTGTAGAAACTGCGACTCATGCTGAATGGGGTCCATAGGTCTTTATTTAACTTCAGTTACAAGATCTCAAATCAGCCGATTATCAGACAACTGTGCATGCGCTGCGACCATATCGTACATGCGCAAAGGACGAAATACATTCACAATGCGATTGCAGGCCCTGCAAAGTGCGATCGCATAGTGATTGCCGGGAAGTGGTAGTTTGGGGAGGTTACATGGCATTTGAGGGGAGTGGTTGGGAAACCGCAGGCATGTCATCGCTGTTTTCGGGGTATGCATCTGACGTCAGCTGCAATTATAAACATGGTGCTGATGCTACTGTAGCTGCATATATCCTGCATATGCATAGGTCAACTGGAATTGTCGATGGTACTCGACTTGTGCGTTTGCGTTGCAATTATGTGAATGCGTACGCAAATTTGCGAATGCAGCAGTGGGCGTATTTTACCTATCGGAGCGGCTCTTCACTTGCACATTTTAGCAGTTCTGAGGAAATCGCAGTTTCTGTCTCAATAGCGATACAAGCTCAATAAGGCCCATAATACACTAAAAAACTTCTGAAATCATCCTGCTATTACGTTTATCTTGATGGAGGCTTACAGTATATAGAGCTATAGATAGATATGGCCTAATCCAGACCTGATCACTCCTCTGCGAATTTGCAGAGGTTTGCGATCGATCAGATAGTTGCCGCCCACAGAGTGAATACTCGACCCGTGCAAGTCTGCATATGCAGTGCGAAAATCTCTGCGAACACCGGTCGGCAGCAAATTCATTTGCAACTCACTCACCATCGATTGATTTTTCCAGTCTGTGCGTAGCTCAGGACCTACTCCTGTGCGATAGAAACAGGCTGATCGGGGGCCGGAGCTGACGTCACACACCCTCCCTAAAAGCGCTTGGGAACGCCTGCATTTTTACTGACACTCCCAGAAAACGGTCAGTTACTACCCCCAAACGCCAGCTTCCTGTCAATCAACTTGCGTACGCCTAGCGATCAAAAAAGATGCTAGTTTTTTTCGCAGTTTGGCCTTGCGCGTGCGTACTACATGGCAGATATAAGGAGATGCACAGTATTTGCAGTGATTTCTCTCCCGTAAGGCTACATGTAATTCTTCAGTATAGCCCACTGAGCACGGTGTGGAGATCACTCATGCTGAAGGTATAAGGAGAAGCACAGTATTAGCAGAGCTCCTCTTATTGCCGTACAAAATTGCATGTAAGACTTTATTTTTCTTTCAATCGCACAATCTTAAACTTTGATTATTTGGCCCAACTGGGGTTTAGAGTTTGACATGTCTGCTCTAGAGGCTTAGGGGTATATGCAATTCTGGCTGAATTGCGTCTTTTTTTCGTCCGTTTTAGGATTCGACTGTACTCGACAGCCGAAACCCTCCGCCCGGGACCATGAATTCGACATATGCAATACAAAATAGAGATGAGCGGGTTCGGTTTCTTTGAATCCGAACCCGCACGAACTTCACTTTTTTTTTCACGGGTCCGAGCGACTCGGATCTTCCCGCCTTGCTCGGTTAACCCGAGCGCGCCCGAACGTCATCATGACGCTGTCGGATTCTCGCGAGGCTCGGATTCTATCGCGAGACTCGGATTCTATATAAGGAGCCGCGCGTCGCCGCCATTTTCACACGTGCATTGAGATTGATAGGGAGAGGACGTGGCTGGCGTCCTCTCCATTTAGATTAGATTTAGAAGAGAGAGAGAGAGAGAGAGATTGCTGTGATACTGTAGATTAGAAGAGAGTGCAGACAGAGTTTAGTGACTGACGACCACAGTGACCAGTGACCACCAGAGACAGTGCAGTTGTTTGTTTTATTTAATATATCCGTTCTCTGCCTGAAAAAAACGATACACAGTCACACAGTGACTCAGTCTGTGTGCACTGCTCAGCCCAGTGTGCTGCACATCAATGTATTGTATATAAAGCTTATAATTGTGGGGGAGACTGGGGAGCACTGCAGGTTGTTATAGCAGGAGCCAGGAGTACATGATAAATAATATTATATTAAAATTAAACAGTGCACACTTTTGCTGCAGGAGTGCCACTGCCAGTGTGACTAGTGGTGACCAGTGCCTGACCACCAGTATATTAGTAGTATTGTATACTATCTCTTTATCAACCAGTCTATATTAGCAGCAGACACAGTACAGTGCGGTAGTTCACGGCTGTGGCTACCTCTGTGTCGGCACTCGGCAGGCAGTCCGTCCATCCATAATTGTATTATAATATATACCACCTAACCGTGGTTTTTTTTTCATTCTTTATACCGTCGTCATACTAGTTGTTACGAGTATACTACTATCTCTTTATCAACCAGTGTACAGTGCGGTAGTTCACGGCTGTGGCTACCTCTGTGTCGGCACTCGGCAGGCAGTCCGTCCAACCATAATTGTATTATAATATATACCACCTAACCGTGGTTTTTTTTTCATTCTTTATACCGTCGTCATACTAGTTGTTACGAGTATACTACTATCTCTTTATCAACCAGTGTACAGTGCGGTAGTTCACGGCTGTGGCTACCTCTGTGTCGGCACTCGGCAGGCAGTCCGTCCATCCATAATTGTATTATAATATATACCACCTAACCGTGGTTTTTTTTTCATTCTTTATACCGTCGTCATACTAGTTGTTACGAGTATACTACTATCTCTTTATCAACCAGTGTACAGTGCGGTAGTTCACGGCTGTGGCTACCTCTGTGTCGGCACTCGGCAGGCAGTCCGTCCAACCATAATTGTATTATAATATATACCACCTAACCGTGGTTTTTTTTTTCATTCTTTATACCGTCGTCATACTAGTTGTTACGAGTATACTACTATCTCTTTATCAACCAGTGTACAGTGCGGTAGTTCACGGCTGTGGCTACCTCTGTGTCGGCACTCGGCAGGCAGTCCGTCCATCCATAATTGTATTATAATATATACCACCTAACCGTGGTTTTTTTTTCATTCTTTATACCGTCGTCATACTAGTTGTTACGAGTATACTACTATCTCTTTATCAACCAGTGTACAGTGCGGTAGTTCACGGCTGTGGCTACCTCTGTGTCGGCACTCGGCAGGCAGTCCGTCCAACCATAATTGTATTATAATATATACCACCTAACCGTGGTTTTTTTTTCATTCTTTATACCGTCGTCATACTAGTTGTTACGAGTATACTACTATCTCTTTATCAACCAGTGTACAGTGCGGTAGTTCACGGCTGTGGCTACCTCTGTGTCGGCACTCGGCAGGCAGTCCGTCCATCCATAATTGTATTATAATATATACCACCTAACCGTGGTTTTTTTTTCATTCTTTATACCGTCGTCATACTAGTTGTTACGAGTATACTACTATCTCTTTATCAACCAGTGTACAGTGCGGTAGTTCACGGCTGTGGCTACCTCTGTGTCGGCACTCGGCAGGCAGTCCGTCCAACCATAATTGTATTATAATATATACCACCTAACCGTGGTTTTTTTTTCATTCTTTATACCGTCGTCATACTAGTTGTTACGAGTATACTACTATCTCTTTATCAACCAGTGTACAGTGCGGTAGTTCACGGCTGTGGCTACCTCTGTGTCGGCACTCGGCAGGCAGTCCGTCCATCCATAATTGTATTATAATATATACCACCTAACCGTGGTTTTTTTTTCATTCTTTATACCGTCGTCATACTAGTTGTTACGAGTATACTACTATCTCTTTATCAACCAGTGCACAGTGCGGTAGTTCACGGCTGTGGCTACCTCTGTGTCGGCACTCGGCAGGCAGTCCGTCCAACCATAATTGTATTATATACCACCTAACCGTGGTTTTTTTTTCATTCTTTATACCGTCGTCATACTAGTTGTTACGAGTATACTACTATCTCTTTATCAACCAGTGTACAGTGCGGTAGTTCACGGCTGTGGCTACCTCTGTGTCGGCACTCGGCAGGCAGTCCGTCCATCCATAATTGTATTATATACCACCTAACCGTGGTTTTTTTATACCACCTAACCGTGGCAGTCCGTCCATGTGCTGATTGGGGAGGGTTTTTTGGAAGGGACATCCTGCGTGACACTGCAGTGCCACTCCTAGATGTGCCCGGTGTTTGTGTCGGCCACTAGGGTCGCTAATCTTACTCACACAGCTACCTCATTGCGCCTCTTTTTTTCTTTGCGTCATGTGCTGTTTGGGGAGGGTTTTTTGGAAGGGACATCCTGCGTGACACTGCAGTGCCACTCCTAGATGTGCCCGGTGTTTGTGTCGGCCACTAGGGTCGCTAATCTTACTCACACAGTCAGCTACCTCATTGCGCCTCTTTTTTTCTTTGCGTCATGTGCTGTTTGGGGAGGGTTTTTTGGAAGGGCCATCCTGCGTGACACTGCAGTGCCACTCCTAGATGGGCCCGGTGTTTGTGTCGGCCACTAGGGTCGCTAATCTTACTCACACAGCTACCTCATTGCGCCTCTTTTTTTCTTTGCGTCATGTGCTGTTTGGGGAGGGTTTTTTGGAAGGGACATCCTGCGTGACACTGCAGTGCCACTCCTAGATGGGCCCGGTGTTTGTGTCGGCCACTAGGGTCGCTTATCTTACTCACACAGCGACCTCGGTGCAAATTTTAGGACTAAAAATAATATTGTGAGGTGTGAGGTATTCAGAATAGACTGAAAATGAGTGTAAATTATGGTTTTTGAGGTTAATAATACTTTGGGATCAAAATGACCCCCAAATTCTATGATTTAAGCTGTTTTTTAGTGTTTTTGGAAAAAAACACCCGAATCCAAAACACACCCGAATCCGACAAAAATAATTCGGTGAGGTTTTGCCAAAACGCGTTCGAACCCAAAACACGGCCGCGGAACCGAACCCAAAACCAAAACACAAAACCCGAAAAATTTCAGGCGCTCATCTCTAATACAAAACGCATTCGACACTCCCCTTGTCGAATAACGGACCAATCGTCGAGTAGTGGGCGTCCTGGATTCGACTTCCCGCCGTTTTGATCCCTTTATAGGGCTTGTTTGCTGCGTGCTCAGCAGCCATTTTGTGAACCTGCAGAGTGGAGTGGAGGAGCTGCAGAGCTAGCAAATTGGTGTTGTTTGCTGTGGTATCGTTTGGACACCCAGCAGGCTTTAATCCAGGACGGACAGTAGGATACCTGTTACCCCGGAGGAGAGTCGTTTTTGGAGCGATTTCTACATTTGTAGGTAAGTACCACATGCGGTCTGGCGTTGCATGTATGTGTTTGTGTAGTGGGGGGTGGGGGTGCCATGAGGTGTACATGTGGCTTTGCTTTGGGGTGTCTGGGGTATGTATATGTTTGCAGGTATGTGTATATAGCTCCTGCTTGTATTGCTGCATGTTTTTTTGGGAGTTGTTTGTTTGTTTGTTGGTAGTTTTTCACGTTTTCTTTATTTATTCATAAAGTGTTTTTGGGGTCATGCTTTTGCATTGGTGTACCTCCAGCATGTGCAGAGATGCTTTTTGGCTTGTTTGGGGTGATTTTAGAGTGTGTCGGTATCCGACATATGTGGTCGACATGTGATGTCGTTTGTTCCCAAAACATGTTTTTTTGCTCATATTTTAGCACTGGTGCATGCCTGCACATGCTGGAGGTACTTTTTGGCTTGTTTGGGCTGACTTTGACCGTGTCGGTATCTGCCATGTGGCCAACATGTTGTGTAGTTTGTTTCCAAAACATGTTTTTTGCTCCTAGTTTAGCACTGGTTGACCTCCAGCATGTGCAGGGATGCTTTTTGGCTTGTTTGGGGTGATTTTAGAGTGTGTCGGTATCCGACATGTGGTCGACATGTGATGTAGTTTGTTCCCAAAACATGTTTTTTTGCTCATATTTTAGCACTGGTGCATGCCTGCACATGCTGGAGGTACTTTTTGGCTTGTTTGGGCTGACTTTGACCGTGTCAGTATCTGCCATGTGGCCGACATGTGGTGTAGTTTGTTTCCAAAACATGTTTTTTGCTCCTTTTGTAGCACTGGTTGACCACCAGCATGTGCAGGGATGCTTGTACGGGGATTTTGGCTTGTTTGGCTGTGGTTTTTTCACATTTTAAATTTTTGTTGTTGTTTGGTCCTGCTTGAGCACTGGGGTCCCAGCAGCATGACCTGTGGTTGCATGTCATTTTGTAATGTGTGTTAAATTTGTAAAAATATATATTTTTTCTTTTTACAACAGAGATGTCCAGGGACAAGCGGCCCCGATCCCCCCCTTCCCCCCACCCCTCAGAAGAACTTTCCCTGCACAGCAATGAGGAGTGGGAGCCGACCCAGGAGGAGGATACGACCGAACAGGCATCCAGTGACCAGCCGCGGTCGTCAAGGGACCAAAGGGAGAAGCAAAAGAAAAAGAAAAGGCCTAGAAAGGTAAATACTGACAACAGGTGCAGACACAAATAGCATCCAACTTGACACACCCTAGTTTGCGCACTGCCATGCACACCTACAGGTATCTTTGCGCACTGCCAGGGATACTGACACTCACAGGTACATACCGATCTTATTAAATGCATGTTTTTTTTTTTTAATCCCTAAAGGCAAGAAGCCAGCCAGAGGATCAGTCGGAGGAGGAAGCCTCTGGTGAAGACGCAGGACAGAAGAAGCCGCGTGGACCCAGATACACTGAGGCGGAAAACTGTACCCTTGTGGATGGCGTCGACAGGTCCTACGACGTTCTGTATGGACCAAGGGCACAGACCACAGCAGCTAAGACCAAGCGAAACATCTGGGATGCCATCGCGAGACAAGTCACTGCAGTATCTGGAAACCGGCGGAGCACCAGAAACTGCATGAAGCGGTACAGTGATTGCCGCAGACAGACCAAGAAGAAGATGGAGATTCAGCGCCGACATGAGACAGCTACGGGAGGTGGTCCGGCTCTCAATCTGAAGTGGCTACCCTGGGAGGGAGTTATTAAAAGGCGCATGAACCCTGCCATGGTCCAAGGAGTTCGCGGAGGTGTGGACTCTAGCCGTCCTGCTGGCTTTCCCGAGGAGGAAGAACGGAAGACGGCGGGAGACAAGCGGCGGGAGACAAGCAGTCCAAAAGGAGGCCTGATGGTAAGAATACATTCAGATGAGCTGCACTAATCTTTTTTTTTTTTTTTTTGCTAATGTGTTTGTTCTTTTCCCCCAGACACGCCTGCCCAGAGGACATCACCTGCGCGCAGGACATCGCCAGCGCGCGGACCATCACCTGCGCAGCAGGCATCGGCAGCAGCGCGCGGACCATCACCTGCGCAGCAGGCATCGGCAGCAGCGCGCGGACCATCACCTGCGCAGCAGGCATCGGCAGCAGCGTGCGGACCATCACCTGCGCAGCAAGCATCAGCAGCGCGCAGATCATCACCTGCGCGCCACACATCGTCAGCGCGCAGAAAGTCACCTGCGCGCCAGACATCGTCAGCATGCAGACCATCACCGGCGCCAGACATCAGCGCACAGAACGTCACCTGTGCGCCAGACACCGTCGGCGACCACAGCACCAGCTGGGCGCCAAAGTACATCTCCTGCGCGCAGGCCATCACCAGCTCGTCATCTCTCCAGGAGCTCTGGGACTGTGACCGAAGAGCCTCAACAAGACACTACCCTTGTGGACCCATCACCCGAACTGTTTGAGTCTACAGGGTTAACGGATGAGACTTTACTTGGGTTTGAAGACAGCCGTGCAGAAGTATCCAGCCAGACCCTTGAAAAGTCTCCAGAATTGAGGACAAGTGAAGCTCCTGGAGCAGCGGCACCACCGGATGGAGAAGGTTTTTATTTATTTTTATGGGAGGGGGGGGGGGCGCCATTTTTGTATAGTTTATTAACTTTATTTTTTTGTTTTCTTTTACAAACAGAGGTGCCACGGACCAGCAGCGGACTTGCGTCGGGGATTGGTTCCTTCTTCAGGCCGGATCTCCTACAGGATTCGTCGGACGACGATGTGGAAGTGCAGCAGCCCGCTGTTTCTACATCCCTGTGTGAGTAAATATCGAATTGTGAGCCTTCAAACAAATGTATGAATGTGTATACTAATTTCTAATTTTCTTTTCAGCTGCACAAATGCAATTGGTGGCAGACGTACAGGAAGGGCAGGATCCCTCAAATGTTCAGAGGGTACACACCCTGGCAGCAGAGATGACTGCCCGCCAGGATACCTACACGAATGTTGTTGAAACCAGACTGGACGCCATTGAGAAGATAATGGAGAAGATGGCAAACGGTCTGGTTGAATTGCAAAAGGCTCATGCCGACAGCACGGTAGAAACGCAAAAGACCAGACGAGAAGATCACAGGGAGACTATGGACATCCTTCACGTTCTGGCCACATCCATCAACCGGCTGGTGGAGAACACATCATGCCTGGCACACAGCGTTGACAACATGTCGGAGAGCCAACGACATTCGGCATCCAGAGCCAGCTCATCAACACGCTGGTGAACCACCACTTCCGCCATCACAAGCCACACGGACGCCTCCTTCCCTTCCTCCACCACCATCCTGGTATAGACGGTCACAGCTGTACCAAGGATATACAGGGATGTACCCCACCCACCAGATGCCTCCACCACCAACACCGGCCGTATCATCTACACCCGTACGGCCACCGAGGCCAAGTCAA
Organism: Pseudophryne corroboree; assembly: GCF_028390025.1. Taxonomy (NCBI): domain Eukaryota; kingdom Metazoa; phylum Chordata; class Amphibia; order Anura; family Myobatrachidae; genus Pseudophryne; species Pseudophryne corroboree. Next base: position 266,058,811 of record NC_086453.1, on the reverse strand, counting down.
CACACTCCCCAGCCGCCCAGGGCATCGACGCCCCATCAGGAGGAAGAAGAGGATCCGGATGGATAACCACCATAAGCCCGGTCGTATTGTTTTATTATTTACTCTTATGTTTTTCATGTTTCCCTTTCACCCCCTCCCATTAGTTTGTTTTCTCTGACGTCCTAAGTGGATGCTGGGGACTCCGTCAGGACCATGGGGAATAGCGGCTCCGCAGGAGACAGGGCACAAAAGTAAAAGCTTTAGGATCAGGTGGTGTGCACTGGCTCCTCCCCCTATGACCCTCCTCCAAGCCTCAGTTAGGTTTTTGTGCCCGGCCGAGAAGGGTGCAATCTAGGTGGCTCTCCTAAAGAGCTGCTTAGAGTAAAAGTTTTGTTAGGTTTTTTATTTTCAGTGAGTCCTGCTGGCAACAGGCTCACTGCAACAAGGGACTTAGGGGAGAAGAAGTGAACTCACCTGCGTGCAGGATGGATTGGCTTCTTAGGCTACTGGACACTAGCTCCAGAGGGACGATCACAGGTACAGCCTGGATAAGTCACCGGAGCCGCGCCGCCGACCCCCTTGCAGATGCTGAAGAGAGAAGAAGGTCCAGAAATCGGCGGCTGAAGACTTCTCAGTCTTCATGAGGTAGCGCACAGCACTGCAGCTGTGCGCCATTGCTCTCAGCACACTTCACACCAACGGTCACTGAGGGTGCAGGGCGCTTGGGGGGGCGCCCTGGGCAGCAATGAAAGTACCTATGCTGGCTAAAAATACATCACATATAGCCCCTGGGGCTATATGGATGTATTTAACCCCTGCCAGGTTGTCAGAAAAACGGGAGAAGAAGCCCGCCGAAAAGGGGGCGGGGCCTATTCTCCTCAGCACACAGCGCCATTTTCCTACACAGCTCCGCTGCTAGGAAGGCTCCCAGGCTCTCCCCTGCACTGCACTACAGAAACAGGGTTAAAACAGAGAGGGGGGGCACTTATTTGGCGATATTAATATATATTAAGATGCTATAAGGGAAAACACTTATATAAGGTTGTCCCTGTATAATATAGCGTTTTGGTGTGTGCTGGCAAACTCTCCCTCTGTCTCCCCAAAGGGCTAGTGGGGTCCTGTCCTCTATCAGAGCATTCCCTGTGTGTGTGCTGTGTGTCGGTACGTGTGTGTCGACATGTATGAGGACGATGTTGGTGAGGAGGCGGAGCAATTGCCTGTAATGGTGATGTCACTCTCTAGGGAGTCGACACCGGAATGGATGGCTTATTTAGGGAATTACGTGATAATGTCAACACGCTGCAAGGTCGGTTGTCGACATGAGACGGCCGGCAAACCAATTAGTACCTGTCCAGGCGTCTCAAACACCGTCAGGGGCTTTAAAACGCCCATTTACCTCAGTCGGTCGACACAGACACAGACACGGACACTGACTCCAGTGTCGACGGTGAAGAAACAAACGTATTTTCCATTTGGGCCACACGTTACATGTTAAGGGCAATGAAGGAGGTGTTACATATTTCTGATACTACAAGTACCACAAAAGAGGGTATTATGTGGGGTGTGAAAAAACTACCTGTAGTTTTTCCTGAATCAGATAAATTAAATGAAGTGTGTGATGATGCGTGGGTTTCCCCCGATAGAAAATTATTGGCGTTATACCCTTTCCCGCCAGAAGTTAGGGCGCGTTGGGAAACACCCCTTAGGGTGGATAAGGCGCTCACACGCTTATCAAAACAAGTGGCGTTACCGTCTCCAGATACGGCCGCCCTCAAGGAGCCAGCTGATAGGAGGCTGGAAAATATCCTAAAAAGTATATACACACATACTGGTGTTATACTGCGACCAGCGATCGCCTCAGCCTGGATGTGCAGCGCTGGGGTGGCTTGGTCGGATTCCCTGACTGAAAATATTGATACCCTTGACAGGGACAGTATTTTATTGACTATAGAGCATTTAAAGGATGCATTTCTATATATGCAAGATGCACAGAGGGATATTTGCACTCTGGCATCAAGAGTAAGTGCGATGTCCATATCTGCCAGAAGATGTTTATGGACACGACAGTGGTCAGGTGATGCAGATTCCAAACGGCACATGGAAGTATTGCCGTATAAAGGGGAGGAGTTATTTGGGGTCGGTCCATCGGACCTGGTGGCCACGGCAACAGCTGGAAAATCCACCTTTTTTACCCCAAGTCACATCTCAGCAGAAAAAGACACCGTCTTTTCAGCCTCAGTCCTTTCGTCCCCATAAGGGCAAGCAGGCAAAAGGCCAGTCATATCTGCCCAGGGATAGAGGAAAGGGAAGAAGACTGCAGCAGGCAGCCCATTCCCAGGAACAGAAGCCCCCCACCGCTTTTGCCAAGTCCTCAGCATGACGCTGGGGCCGTACAAGCGGACTCAGGTGCGGTGGGGGGTCGTCTCAAGAGTTTCAGCGCGCAGTGGGCTCACTCGCAAGTGGACCCCTGGATCCTACAAGTAGTATCCCAGGGGTACAGATTGGAAATTCGAGACGTCTCCCCCTCGCAGGTTCCTGAAGTCTGCTTTACCAACGTCTCCCTCCGACAGGGAGGCAGTATTGGAAACAATTCACAAGCTGTATTCCCAGCAGGTGATAATCAAAGTACCCCTCCTACAACAAGGAAAGGGGTATTATTCCACACTATATTGTGGTACTGAAGCCAGACGGCTCGGTGAGACCTATTCTAAATCTGAAATATTTGAACATTTACATACAAAGGTTCAAATCAAGATGGAGTCACTCGGAGCAGTGATAACGAACCAGGAAGAAGGGGACTATATGGTGTCCCTGGACATCAAGGATGCTTACCTCCATGTCCCAATTTGCCCTTCTCACCAAGGGTACCTCAGGTTCGTGGTACAAAACTGTCACTATCAGTTTCAGACGCTGCCGTTTGGATTGTCCACGGCACCCCGGGTCTTTACCAAGGTAATGGCCGAAATGATGATTCTTCTTCAAAGAAAAGGCGTCTTAATTATCCCTTACTTGGACGATCTCCTGATAAGGGCAAGGTCCAGAGAACAGTTGGAGGTCGGAGTAGCACTATCTCAAGTAGTTCTACGACAGCACGGGTGGATTCTAAATATTCCAAAATCGCAGCTGTCTCCGACGACACGTCTGCTGTTCCTAGGGATGATTCTGGACACAGTCCAGAAAAAGGTGTTTCTCCCGGAGGAGAAAGCCAGGGAGTTATCCGAGCTAGTCAGGAACCTCCTAAAACCAGGAAAAGTGTCAGTGCATCATTGCACAAGGGTCCTGGGAAAATTGGTGGCTTCTTACGAAGCGATTCCATTCGGCAGATTTCACGCAAGAACTTTTCAGTGGGATCTGCTGGAAAAATGGTCCGGATCGCATCTTCAGATGCATCAGCGGATAACCCTGTCTCCAACCACGGATGCCAGCCTGAAAGGCTGGGGAGCAGTCACACAAGGAAAAAATTTCCAGGGAGTGTGATCAAGTCTGGAGACTTCTCTCCACATAAATATACTGGAGCTAAGAGTAATTTACAATGCTCTAAGCTTAGCAAGACCTCTGCTTCAAGGTCAGCCGGTATTGATCCAGTGGGACAACATCACGGCAGTCGCCCACGTAAACAGACAGGGCGGCACAAGAAGCAGGAGGGCAATGGCAGAAACTGCAAGGATTCTTCGCTGGGCGGAAAATCATGTGATAGCACTGTCAGCAGTGTTCATTCCGGGAGTGGACAACTGGGAAGCAGACTTCCTCAGCACGACCTCCACCCGGGAGAGTGGGGACTTCATCGGGAAGTCTTCCACATGATTGTGAACCGTTGGGAAAGACCAAAGGTGGACATGATGGCGTCCCGCCTGAACAAAAAACTGGACAGGTATTGCGCCAGGTCAAGAGACCCTCAGGCAATAGCTGTGGACGTTCTGGTAACACCGTGGGTGTACCAGTCGGTGTATGTGTTCCCTCCTCTGCTTCTCATACCTAAGGTACTGAGAATTATAAGACGTAGAGGAGTAAGAACTATACTCGTGGCTCCGGATTGGCCAAGAAGGACTTGGTACCCGGAACTTCAAGAGATGCTCACAGAGGACTCATGGCCTCTGCCGCTAAGAAGGGACTTGCTTCAGCAAGTACCATGTCTGTTCCAAGACTTACCGCGGCTGCGTTTGACGGCATGGCGGTTGAACGCCGGATCCTAAGGGAAAAAGGCATTCCGGAAGAGGTCATTCCTACCCTGGTCAAAGCCAGGAAGGAGGTGATCGCACAACATTATCACCACATGTGGCGAAAATATGTTGCGTGGTGTGAGGCCAGGAAGGCCCCACGAAGAAATTTCAACTCGGTCGATTCCTGCATTTCCTGCAAACAGGAGTGTCTATGCGCCTCAAATTGGGGTCCATTAAGGTTCAAATTTCGGCCCTGTCGATTTTCTTCCAGAAAGAATTGGCTTCAGTTCCTGAAGTCCAGAAGTTTGTCAAGGGAGTACTGCATATACAACCCCCTTTTGTGCCTCCAGTGGCACTGTGGGATCTGTCAAAGTCAGAAAAATGTTTCTATGCACGTTGCCATATTTGCACCGCACATTGGTCCGCGCTGCGCATGCGTACGCTCTCCCGTGAAGGCGCATACCCGCGATAGCGTGCACTCGCAGGCGCGGTATGCATATTTACGGTAGAGTTTATGTAGTCGTAGCGTGCGACTCATTCGTTACAAATGTTCACAATTAATGTAGTTTGTAGATCATGGTCCCCTTGATAGATTCTGAAAGTTTGGTTAAAATAGAAGGTCCCTGTTTAAAGGAATCCCTCTTTGTATTGTACGAAGGGTCTGACAGGAATCATACAGCCGTGTTTGGTACCCATCGGAAGAGTATTTAATTAGTAATATTCCGGTGTTGGTTTGGAGCGTATTAATCGCTCGTGCGAATAGTTATGGACATAAGAAGTTTATGTCCATTTCTATTATTTACACATACTCAGGTATGCGGCGGGAAACCCAGTTTCCCACCCACCTGAGCTGTTAGAAATCGTCACAGCCCACCTGTATGAATCACCCTATGACCTTTTGTTATGATGCAGGGCCGAATTCCTTCGGCCAATGGACAATGGGATTGTAGGACCATGAGATTGCATTGTGTGTGGGGCATAAATAGGCAGGCCGACCATATCCAACTCTCACTCTCTCATCAACGGTTATCTGCTGATAGCCGGGAGCTGGATATCGAGGCGCAGGCGATCATACCCTTTGTGCGTAAGTTTCTCTCCGTAATCATTGTCTTTCTGTGAGCCAATTTCTCTCATCTCTCTCTCTCTCTCTCTCCCTGTTATGTTCTCTCATATCTCCCCTAGACTAGGCTAGTATTGTATTGTATTAGATAGGATTGTATTGTATTGCATTTAGGTCAGTGTAGTATTGTCTTTTTGTATTTATTGTTTAGTTCTGTGGTTAGGAAGTCTCTGTTATATTGTAGTGTATCATTTGTACTGTTATCCCCTTTTACAAATATATTAGATATAATACAATTAATAGGCTTTGGAACCTAAACCAGTATCTGTGTATTTTCTATAGTGTTAAGTGTCCACTTGAGCGTCGGTGACGCTCAAGCAGCTGTGTAGTTAGTCAGGTTACACAAGGTTGCACTTACACCCTGTATTCACATTAAGTTATTCTGTGTATTTCATTGGTATAAGGTTTAAACATTAAGGTATAGCGTTGTGAGCATCTGCGCCGCTGGTGACCTCCTCGTGGTCTCGAGCGTATGCTACGCCATAGCGAATCATTACTCTAGTCATAACCAATAACGTGTCCTGTGATCACTGGGCCGTGAGCGAACGTGACGCTTGAGCGTCTCGCCTACGGCGGAGCGATCGTTACGCAAATAGAGTACCCTTACGGTACTTCTTAAGCAAACAGCGTACAGTGTTCTTAGACTTCATAAAGGGTTGTTTATACGACAAAAGGAATTTAGAATTGTCAATTGGGGACTCGTCCTATCCTTCTCATATCTGCACTAGGTAGATCAGCAGACATTATCCCCCAGCAAAGGGTGGGAGGTTGTCTCCCAGTGCTGACGGGATAAGCGTCTGCTTCGCTTAGATAAAGAGTGCTGAAGGAATCCGGGAACCGGAAGTAAGAACAAAACGCTTGTGTCTTTTAAAACTGTTTTATTTCTCTTCTGTCTTGCGTATACACGCACGCATACACATATCTGCATTTTCTGTTTCATTTTCGTATATCACTATTCCTGTTTGCCAAATTTTTATAGTTGATAGAAAGTGCTAAAAGAGATTTGCTGTTATTTCATAGTAGAGGTAATAGTTAAAGTATAGAACAACACACGATCTGCCTGGGAGATAAGGCAGTCAGTGTGGATTGCGGTAGATGATCAGGGATCATTTACATTGATAAAAGTATATATTGTGTTACGGTGGATCTTTGCATTGCGTACACGTGTCGCTAACAAAGACTAGCGTACGCAATCCAAAAGGCAGACGCACGCAGCGTACATTACGCAACGTAGCGTCTGGTTACGCCCACGTAGCTCGTCACAAAAAGTTGAATTAGCGCAAAGCGATAATTAGCGCAAAGGCGATAAGTAACGCACAGTGGTAGATAACGCGACGCGGTAAATAACGCAAATCTATTTTTGAAAAAAAAATCTGAAATTTAGTTTAACAGATCCTACTCCTAATTGGTAACACTGTTGGACTGAAGACAATTTCTGCGCAGAAATAGATATAGAAACAAAGTGTACATGTGTTGAGTGAGTGTGGTTTTGTATACATAAGTTTATACAACTTTAAGGTGGAACCAAAAGGAAAGCCGGGTACTCGTCAAGGGACATACGTGTAAGTGACATATACGGTGGCTAGGGAGGCATCCCTGGTTAAATAATATTTGAGCATTAGAGTATAGCGGACCATAAGGTAACAAGACCAGGAGGTCATAAGGTAACAAGACCAGGAGGTCGTAAGGTAAAAGGTCCGCTATAAAAGTCCAGTGGCACAACGCCTGGGGTGTTGGTGCAGAACCCATATAGGCCATACAAGCTCTTGCTGAAGGAATCGCGGCCGGAAACATCGATTCCATTGATCTTTCAGTACATAACAAGTAGTGCTTGTGTACTGAACGATTGGACCACACGTAATTGTGTGCAGTAGTTAGTAATCTGACCTAATACCATTAGAGTAAAGTGGTCACAAACGCTATTTGTACATTCTGACGTGATTTGTGTAATTTTTTATTTTTGGAAGGGAAGTTCGCTGGTCACTCAGGAACTATCTAACAACCCCAACTTTACTGGAAAGAGTAAGTGTCCTGCGGGTAACCCTCATATGTTCCAGTAAACTGAAGGTTCCATAGGGGCCCTGTATCGAGTACGCCAGCACCATATCGGTGTGATCAGGTCGTATTGGTCGAGGTGGGCGAGTGAGTGGGGTACTCGGTAAACCGCCACCGCCGGCCTACTGTGGAGTAATTTGGTTGTCTGAAAAGGCTTGCTGAAAACCTTGATACAGAGATCCAAGGAGGACTAAGCAACACCTGCAGACTATGGGGGCCAGTTGCTCAGGTAGGGGGCGATCAACCCTGGTTCAGGTTGATTCTGTGAACCGACCAGTTGGGTCGGCACGATATGTAATGTGTGAAAAATATGGAAGTCACACCGAATCTTTATGTGATGAATGGGAGAGAATGACTGTACAAGACAGGGACAAATTCCCAAGAATAGGTAGCTTTAGTCCAGAAGTGTTACAAAATTTAAGGAGGAGGATATGTCTCGTAAAATCAGCAAAGAGACGAATTCAGCATCATGATTATTTACAGTTATGGCACCAGGAAGGTGAGATACAGAGAGGTTTGGCTCTGGCGGCAGGATCTGGGGCAGTCAGGAAGCTGATAGCCACAGCTCCTCCTCCACCATACATTGCAGGAGAGAGGTTGATTACGGAGAGAAACGCACTGGGTTATAAAACAAAAACTCTTAGTAACCTTGTAAATGTTAATGATGTTAACCAAATAACTCATGCAAGTATTAACCCGTGCAAGATGTACCCTGTTTTGAACCTTCCTCAGGAGTGTGATCAAGAAGACGATTCAGCAACAATTTCAGCTCTCTCTCTTGCAGCCACCATAGCAGAGACCACAGTAGGCACAGCGACACCCACGAGATTAGTGAAAGCCCCTAGCGGAGGGATAGGTGAGGTCGTGTCAACGGGTAAGTACGGCACCATGCACTACACTGAAACAATTGTACCACAACAAGCTGTAGAATCTACACAGGAAGAGGCTGTTAGAATTGCTCCTGTAAGGGTAATAGCAGTTCCCAATGGAAAAACAGATGTGTCTGGAGCCACTCCCATAAGGAACATTGCCATGTACACTCCATTTTCCAGAATGGAATTAAGAACAATAGTGTCCGAATTTCCTGACCCCAGGAAGGATTTAGTTGCTAGCCAAAAATACATCAGGGATCTAGGTAACACTGTAGAACCCAACAACAAGGATTGGCAGATACTGCTAAGAGCTTGTTTACCTTCCAATGTTGACGCAACTCAATTTTTAGCTGACTGTGCATTGGATAAAGATGTACCGCTTACAGACGTGTACAACAAGGATAATGTAAAAAGGATAAATTTACAGCTAAAGGAGTATTTCCCAGCCGTTGTTAAATGGAATAAAATATTTTCCATTAAGCAAAAGGAGTCCGAAACGGCAACAGAATATTTTCACCGGGCACTATTAGAAATGGCAAAGTACACTGGTATAGAAGACATTAAGACCAACCCAAACCATCGAGAAGTAGCAGTATCTGTACTGATGGATGGTTTGAAAGAAACATTAAAAGCTAGGGTACAGACCACGCAACCATGCTGGCGAGGTCTGTCAGTGTCCACATTGAGAGAGGCTGCTATTGATCACGACAGAAATATCACTAGGCACAGGGAGTCGCAAAGTGATAAGTTGATGTCAGTAAGTATACAGGCGCTGACCACAAAGCAGCCTGCGTATGTACCACCGAATCCTGTGGGTAAGGCAAGTGTAATAACATGTTTTTCTTGTAACAGACCGGGACACTTTGCACGAGAATGTAGAACAAAGAATGTACAAAGATCTTTTCAACCCCCTAGACAACAACACAACACACGACAATGGGAGCAGGGTCCACAGAGGCGGAGTTTTGAGCCACATACAAGGGAAACAAAAAGATACCCCCCGAACAGAGATTGGCATGCCTCTGGTAGTTCCCAGCTAACCCCCTCACAAGTAGTTGCTGCCAACGGGATTCAGGGAGGTCAGCATACCCAATAGGGGTGTGGCCATACCTGTAATCTGCACCCAGTTAAGTTGATTGCTAGTCTTGGAAGCGAACCAGAAATTGCAATCAATGTAGCTGGTAAAACTTTAAACTTTCTTGTAGACACAGGGGCGGCCAAGTCAGTGATAAATTCGACAGTGGGCATGAGAACCACTGGTAGGACAATTCCAGCCATGGGAGTAACAGGAGTAGTCCAGCACTACAATGTTAGCAAACCAGCCGAGATTACAATAGGGCCTTTGCATACCAAGCATTCCTTTTTGCTGGCTGCATCGGCACCAACTAATCTCCTGGGTAGAGACTTACTATGTAAAATGGGTTGCGTCATTTATTGTACTCCTGAAGGTGTATTCTTGGACATCCCTGAGAATCACGCTCAGGAAGTACGAGACATGTTAGACTCCCCATCAAAATTAATGTCACATTCCATTATGACAAATAGGAATCCATCCCAAGTAGAAGAGATGACATCTCAGATACCAGAGTCACTTTGGACAAAAGATGGACAGGACACTGGATTAATGGCAAATGTAGCTCCAGTAGTTGTACAAGTAAAAGATGGTAGGATAGCTCCAAAAATCCCACAGTATCCTCTGAAGCCAGAGGTGGAGTTAGGAGTTTTTCCCGTAATAGAGCGCTTGCTACAACAGGGCATTCTAGTAAGAACGTCCAGCACAGCAAATAGTCCCATCTTCCCTGTTAAAAAGAGTGGGGGGAGGGGTTACAGGCTAGTGCAAGATCTAAGGGGGATTAACAAAATAGTTGAGAGTCAGTTCCCCGTAGTGCCTAATCCAGCTGTCATCCTAATGCAAATTCCTCCCACTGCCAAATTTTTCACTGTTATTGACCTCTGCTCCGCATTCTTTTCGGTACCTCTGCACCCTGACAGCCAATATTTGTTTGCATTCACATACAGAGGAGTCCAATACACGTGGACTCGGTTACCCCAAGGTTTCATAGATAGTCCAAGTATATTTTCTCAGGCTTTGCATGATTGTTTACAGTCTTTCCAACCGGAGAGTGGATCAGTGTTGATACAGTACGTGGATGATCTACTACTGTGTTCTGATTCATTGGAAGCTTCCCTGAAGGATACGAAACAGCTCCTGTTTCATCTTTCAGACACAGGTCACAAGGTTTCCAAAGACAAGTTACAATTATGCCAAACTAAGGTAAAATATTTGGGACACTGTCTAACACAAGGACTGAGACACCTGACCGCTGATAGAATCCAAGCCATTAGAGACATGACACTGCCACAAACCCAGCAACAGATCAGGACGTTTCTAGGAATGTGTGGGTATTGCCGTAATTGGATCCCAGGGTTTTCCATATTGGCGCTACCTTTGCAGGAAATGGTCTCTTCAAACAAACCTGATCGGATTTCGCATACAGACGAATCTGAAACAGCATTTGAGAGACTCAAGCAATGCCTAACGCAGGCACCAGCACTAGGTATGCCAGACTATGGGAAACCCTTTGAACTATACGGAACAGAAAGTGCTGGGTGCGCAGCAGGTGTACTAACACAAAAACACGGTGATGCCAGCAGGCCAGTTGCATATTACAGCGCTCAGCTAGATACGGTAGCGCGATCCCTCCCCACATGCTTGCGTAGCGTTGCGGCGATAGCATTGCTAGTGACAAAAAGCGAAGATGTCGTGCTAGGCCACAACCTCACAATCCATACACCGCATGCGGTATCTGCCTTATTGAATTCTGCCCAAACCAGACACGTCTCATCAGCAAGGTTCACAAGATGGGAATTGGCATTAATGGCCCCAGTAAACATCACCATAAGGAGATGCAGTGCATTAAATCCTGCAACATTTCTCCCAGGTGTGCCTGGTCAGGCACAAAGGGTGGAAGGTGAGAGTGATGGGGAAGGAGGATTTAATGCAAAGGAAGATACACATGATTGTATGGAATATTTGACCCAAAATTTTACCGCAAGGCCTGACATCAGTGACAATCCACTGGAAGATGCAGAACTCACGTTCTACACGGACGGTAGTTGTCACAGACAGTCAGACTCGGGAGACTTGTGTACTGGATACGCAGTCGTAGATGACCAAGACACCATAGAAGCGGAACCGCTAGGCCCACCTCACTCAGCCCAGGTTGCTGAACTGGTCGCCCTAACCAGAGCATGTGAATTGGCTAAGGGTAAGTCAGCCAATATCTACACCGATTCTAGATACGCCTTCGGGGTAGTCCATGATTTCGGAGCCCTATGGCGGCTCAGAAATTTCATGACGGCGGCTGGTACACCGATAGCGCATGCAGCTCACATAAAAAGGCTTCTAACAGCGATACAGGAACCCGACAGAGTGGCCGTTATCAAATGTAAAGCACATACATATAGTCAAGACCCAGTGTCACTTGGTAACAGCCGAGCAGACGAAGCCGCAAAGCTTGCAGCTGCTACCCCCATACAGACAGACACCACACAACTGATGGTATTTAATACCATCAACACACAAAAGTTGTGTGAGATGCAGAATTTGTGTTCCACACAGGAAAGAGCAGTCTGGAAGGCAAAGGGATATGGCCAGGAGTCCTCAGGGCTCTGGACGGATGGACATGGTAAACCGGTGGCCCCCAGGGCATACCTTCCATGTCTGGCTGAAGCAGCTCACGGGCTGACTCATCTAGGCAAGGAGGGGATGTGCAAATTGGTAAGAGCATACTGGTGCGCCCCAGGATTCTCCTCATGCGGGTAAAAGAGCAATGTCATGCCTTACCTGTCTGAGAAAGAATATTGGAAAAGCAATACCTACAGAACCATCCCATATCCCACCTGCCGGCGGCCCTTTCCAGGTAATACAAATTGACTTCATTCAATTACCCCCATGTCGAAATTTGAAATATGTACTTGTCTGTATAGATGTTTTCTCGAATTGGGTCGAAGCATTTCCAGCAGCTACAAATACCGCTATGTTTACAGCTAAGAAAATTGTGCAGGAATTTGTATGTAGATATGGTATCCCTAGAATCATTGAAAGTGATAGGGGTACCCATTTTACAGGTGATGTCTTTCAAGGAATGTGTAAATTAATGGGTATTGATAGCAAGCTGCACACTCCGTACCGTCCACAGGCGAGCGCGAAGGTCGAAAGAGTGAACAGCACTATTAAAAATAAATTGAGTAAAGTAATGACAGAGACAGGATTGACGTGGCCAGAAGCTTTACCCATTGTTTTGTATAGCATCAGAACCACTCCCAGGTCCCCTCTTAATCTGTCTCCTTTTGAAATCTTGTTTGGTCGACAACCGCATGTCATGATTAACCCTCAGGATGATTTGAAATGTAACAATGAAGTAACTGTAAAATACTTAATTAACATGAGTAAACAGTTGAGGAATCAAAATGATAATCTGAAGTTGGTGATTCCTGATTTACCAGATAGTAATTGTCATGACATTGAACCTGGGAATTATGTAATGATACGAAATTTTCTACGCTCAGGTTGTCTTATTGATAGATGGGAAGGACCATACCAGGTCTTATTGACTAGCACCACAGCATTGAAGGTTGCTGAGAGAGAGACTTGGGTCCATTCATCCCACTGCAAAAAGGTTGCTGATCCAGAGAAGTCCCGTGATAAGGAACAGACGGTAGAGGTTGTATCACTAGAGTGTCTGTTCCAGGAGGACTGAGGCGGCACCTGAGCCTTGAAGACCGGAAGCAGTTGTCGACTCCCCTCTCCCTTTTATTGTTTTTCTCCACTTCCCAGCCCCTCTCCCTTAAAAAAAATTTCTTTTTCCCCCTTCTCATTCTTCTCTATTTCCTCCTCAAAGATGGACTTGCCCCAAGAGACTGTGATCCGGATTTTGATGTTAACCATGATGTTGACCAGAGCAGTCTGTTCCGGCGAGAGTACCATAGAGGTCGAGAGAGGTTCTGGAATGGGTTCCGATTATGATGATGGAGGCGTAGTTTTCCAAGATCAACCAAACCAACAAGCAAAGGCGAGTATCAGAAAACGATCCGATAGAAGAAATTGTGATGGATTGTTAGCTGAAGAAAATTGTATCTGTAGGCTCTGTGATAATCTGGTTGAAGATGGATGCATAAAGAAATGCCAATCTAGTTTTAATATCCATATGGACCGGCATCCATTGAGTGACTATCACTCCTTAGTGGGTAACGTGTTAAACCAAACAGATTGTTGGGTATGCTCTCAAGTACCTCAGGGTCACAGCAAATCAGGGCTAGTACCATTTCCTTTAACGTTAGGGGAGGTACTTGAGCTAAGTGGTGGGAGACCGGTGGATCGGAGGTTTAACATCTCCTGCCCTCCTAGTTTGAAGCTCCACCAATACCATGTGGATAGGTCCCTCTTATGTTTCAACATCTCCAATCCCAGAAAACCGGGAAATTGGGAAGTGTCGTGGAGCAACCTTACCATGACCTTTTCACACAGAGCAGATAGAATGCCTACAGATACAGAGCTCGTACGCCACATAGCCAGTAGAGGAAAATCTTTCCGGTATCGATATACCTTAGGAAATAGGATTACTAGAGTTGGAGAGGTATCACCAGGATACTGTGCACATATCGTACAAACTGATACGTGCATTAAGCAGTTGGAAGAATTAGGGTCAGGAGATTTCACCTGGAAGGTTTGTAACATGGTCATGTCCTTCTCCGTCCCTTATGTTCTCCCCGATGACGCATATTTCATATGCGGGAGAAAGGCGTACAAGTGGCTTGCCCCAAACTCTGAAGGATTGTGTTATATTGGAAAAGTATTGCCTGAAGTGATGACTGTTACACATGACAAAATGAAGGACATACACCGTGGTGCCCAAGCTCCTTATACTCACACTCATTACGAGCACCGAGTTAAAAGACAACTGTCAGAAAGGTTAGAGCATCCGGCCTCTGATCTTATCCATGAATCCACCGGGATTCAGGTTCTGGTAGCGTTAGATTTCACTCGCACCGCTCGAGGTGTGATGAATTATAGATACATTTCCGCACTCGCCAATTTGTTAGATAATATCACTGAAATGTATGATGACACGTTTAGATACACTGGAAGAGAACTTCAAGCTTACAAAACAGAACTAGTTCAGCATAGGATGGTTCTTAATTATCTTACAGCAGTAACAGGCGGATATTGTGTTACATTGGCAACACAGTACGGCATAAAGTGTTGCACGTATATCACAAATAGCACCGAGGATCCGGTAGAGGTCATAGACCAAAAGATGGACGATATTCTCCAATTGAAGTGGGAATTTCGTCGAAAACACAATCTCACCCTTGCTGCTGTAAGTAATGAGCTGACTGGTTGGGTGTCATGGTTGAACCCGCGAAATTGTTTCTCCGGTTTGGGAGACTGGGCTCAAGGAGTCATAATGGATGTTGGAAAGTTTCTACTATGTATCTTGGGTGTCGTTATATCGATTGGATTGATATTTAGATGCGGGCAGGCTTTAATGAGGTGCAAACAAAGTACAAGAGTGATGAGCTTGAGGAGCGAGGAAACTGTAATTAACCTGGATTTGATTTATGACCCAATGATAGAAACCAGAATGTGATGAAAATGCGATTATACGGTCCGTTTCTTTCACCTGTTTTTCTGCTTTTCTCCAAGGTACAAAGACCCCCTTGGACGAGGAAGTTGACGAGACGCTATACAGACAACAGACAAGCACCAAAGAAGAAGATTTGACAACTTTAAATATGGACACTTGATGAACTTTGCCATGGATCCCCAGTTTCCCTAGTATTTTTAAACTCACGCTAGCCCAACATTTTTGTAAATCTGATGGCACTGACAAAGCTTGTTGCTCATGCCTAAGGAGCAAAACAGCGCAAAGAAGACGACTCTCAACAGATACCGAACACAACTTCAACAACAGATGTACATTTCCCTGACATAGAATATCATTGCATTTTTCGTAAGTGTTCTTTATCTTCATCTCTACAACCCTCAGGTAACGACACACATAGACGATAGGGAATACAGGCACAGATATCAGCAACCACATACCTCCCCCATTCATGTATCATCAACTAAAATGTGCATCCCCATTTTGTTACAACCACAGCCGAAATGAGCTCGGTAGAGTTTGACAGCCCATCCACAGACCTGTACCACAGGATAAGAAGGAATTCAAATGTATACTTCGCAATACCTCGAAGCTTGATTTACCACACGTACGGCACGATGATACATGACCCTCCAAACATGGACTCATACACACATGCTTCTGCTTTCTCACTAGGTCATACCCTCTTCACACCTACTCCACTCTTCTCCCCTACCCAACCATGGAAATCAATTAACCCCTGACTTACATTTTTCTCCTTAAATATTTTAGAAGGTGGCAGTTATTATTGACTGCCAAAGGGTGGACTGTCAAAGTCAGAAAAATGTCTCTATGCACGTTGCCATATTTGCACCGCACACTGGTCCGCGCTGCGCATGCGTACGCTCTCCCGTGAAGGCGCATACCCGCGATAGCGTGCACTCGCAGGCGCGGTATGCGTATTTACGGTAGAGTTTATGTAGTCGTAGCGTGCGACTCATTCGTTACAAATGTTCACAATTAATGTAGTTTGTAGGTCATGGTCCCCTTGATAGATTCTGAAAGTTTGGTTAAAATAGAAGGTCCCTGTTTAAAGGAATCCCTCTTTGTATTGTACGAAGGGTCTGACAGGAATCATACAGCCGTGTTTGGTACCCATCGGAAGAGTATTTAATTAGTAATATTCCGGTGTTGGTTTGGAGCGTATTAATCGCTCGTGCGAATAGTTATGGACATAAGAAGTTTATGTCCATTTCTATTATTTACACATACTCAGGTATGCGGCGGGAAACCCAGTTTCCCACCCACCTGAGCTGTTAGAAATCGTCACAGCCCACCTGTATGAATCACCCTATGACCTTTTGTTATGATGCAGGGCCGAATTCCTTCGGCCAATGGACAATGGGATTGTAGGACCATGAGATTGCATTGTGTGTGGGGCATAAATAGGCAGGCCGACCATATCCAACTCTCACTCTCTCATCAACGGTTATCTGCTGATAGCCGGGAGCTGGATATCGAGGCGCAGGCGATCATACCCTTTGTGCGTAAGTTTCTCTCCGTAATCATTGTCTTTCTGTGAGCCAATTTCTCTCATCTCTCTCTCTCTCTCTCTCCCTGTTATGTTCTCTCATATCTCCCCTAGACTAGGCTAGTATTGTATTGTATTAGATAGGATTGTATTGTATTGCATTTAGGTCAGTGTAGTATTGTCTTTTTGTATTTATTGTTTAGTTCTGTGGTTAGGAAGTCTCTGTTATATTGTAGTGTATCATTTGTACTGTTATCCCCTTTTACAAATATATTAGATATAATACAATTAATAGGCTTTGGAACCTAAACCAGTATCTGTGTATTTTCTATAGTGTTAAGTGTCCACTTGAGCGTCGGTGACGCTCAAGCAGCTGTGTAGTTAGTCAGGTTACACAAGGTTGCACTTACACCCTGTATTCACATTAAGTTATTCTGTGTATTTCATTGGTATAAGGTTTAAACATTAAGGTATAGCGTTGTGAGCGTCTGCGCCGCTGGTGACCTCCTCGTGGTCTCGAGCGTATGCTACGCCATAGCGAATCATTACTCTAGTCATAACCAATAACGTGTCCTGTGATCACTGGGCCGTGAGCGAACGTGACGCTTGAGCGTCTCGCCTACGGCGGAGCGATCGTTACGCAAATAGAGTACCCTTACGGTACTTCTTAAGCAAACAGCGTACAGTGTTCTTAGACTTCATAAAGGGTTGTTTATACGACAAAAGGAATTTAGAATTGTCAGATCTCAACGTAGTTCTGGGATTCCTCAAATCACATTGGTTTAAACCGCTCAAATCTGTGGATTTGAAATATCTCACATGGAAAGTGACCATGATGTTGGCCCTGGCCTCGGCCAGGCGAGTGTCAGAATTGGCGGCTTTGTCTCACAAAAGCCCATATCTGATTGTCCATTCGGACAGGGCAGAGCTGCGGACTCGTCCCCAGTTTCTCCCTAAGGTGGTGTCAGCGTTTCACCTGAACCAGCTTATTGTGGTACCTGCGGCTACTAGGGACTTGGAGGACTCCAAGTTGCTAGATGTTGTCAGGGCCCTGAAAATATAGGTTTCCAGGACGGCTGGAGTCAGGAAAACTGACTTGCTGTTATCCTGTATGCACCCAACAAGCTGGGTGCTCTTGCTTCTAAGCAGACGATTGCTAGTTGGATGTGTAGTACAATTCAGCTTGCACATTCTGTGGCAGGCCTGCCACAGCCAAAATATGTAAATGCCCATTCCACAAGGAAGGTGGGCTCATCTTGGGCGGCTGCCCGAGGGGTCTCGGCTTTACAACTTTGCCGAGCTGCTACTTGGTCAGGGGCACACCCTGGCTGAGGAGGACCTGGAGTTCTCTCACTCGGTGCTGCAGAGTCATCCGCACTCTCCCGCCCGTTTGGGAGCTTTGGTATAATCCCCATGGTCCTGACGGAGTCCCCAGCATCCACTTAGGACGTCAGAGAAAATAAGAATTTACTTACCGATAATTCTATTTCTCGTAGTCCGTAGTGGATGCTGGGAGCCCATCCCAAGTGCGGATTGTCTGCAATACTTGTACATAGTTATTGTTACAAAAATCGGGTTATTACTGTTGTGAGCCATCTTTTCAGAGGCTCCGCTGTTATCATGCTGTTAACTGGGTTCAGATCACAGGTTGTACAGTGTGATTGGTGTGGCTGGTATGAGTCTTACCCGGGATTCAAAATCCTTCCTTATTGTGTACGCTCGTCCGGGCACAGTATCCTAACTGAGGCTTGGAGGAGGGTCATAGGGGGAGGAGCCAGTGCACACCACCTGATCCTAAAGCTTTTACTTTTGTGCCCTGTCTCCTGCGGAGCCGCTATTCCCCATGGTCCTGACGGAGTCCCCAGCATCCACTACAGACTACGAGAAATAGAATTATCGGTAAGTAAATTCTTTTTTTTTTTCTTAATAATGTTATGTTTGTGTTGGGCTCCCCCACTCTCGACCGGATACTACCAAGGAGCTTTATGTCTATGCATACATGCGCGGGCATGTATGCGGGCGCGTGTGGTAACGGATGAAAGCTCCTTGTGGCTACATGTATGATGGTCCAAAGAGCTATTCTGATACCACTTTTTTTTTTTTACCAAAAAACTCCTTTTTGTATTGGTGTACAATAGGCTTTCACTGTTGTGTGAATTTACTATTCACTAGTGTTTATTTTTGGCTTATTCATAGGATTGGGTGGAAAATTTAAGTGGACGGCGTAGTTCGTGTTTTGCGTACCAAGGTGAGTAAAGCCATGTTTCAATGTATATATTCAAGAAACTTTGGACCGCCTGCCCTTGTGGAACCACACAGCCCAGCAATGGGTCATGCTGGGCTGTGTGGTTCCACAAGTGCAGGCGTGTCAAAGTGCTGACCACTGACACCACTATTCCACTTTGGACCGCCTGCCCTTGTGGAACTACACAGCCCAGCAATGGGTCATGCTGGGCTGTGTGGTTCCACAAGTGCAGGCGTGTCAAAGTGCTGACCACTGACACCACTATTCCACTTTGGACCGCCTGCCCTTGTGGAACCACACAGCCCAGCAATGGGTCATGCTGGACTGTGTGGTTCCACAATGTTCTTGGGAAAGGAATGAACATGACATCATTAGTGTCTTTACTTAATATGGATTTTTTTTTTCACAGATATCTACACAAGTAAAGAATGTAAAGAAGAACAAACACTACTTTTTTGTTTTGTTACATTTTATTTTTTATTCCAAAATAAAATACATTTATATTTCTTCAATACATGTTTAAAATGAGAAGTTTTGTGTGGTTTTTCTTTAAATTATTAGTAAATAAAATGTAATATATGAGATGCAGTGGTATTGTGTTAGGTCGCCCATGGTACAGCAGGGGAACTGTCGTGTCCCTTTTCATCCACGATGATTCAAGCAACTTGGGAAGAATACTCCACAAGACCTGTGGAAGAGAACAGTATGAGGTTCCAGCTATTGGTAATAGTGTTACCCTTCTATGGAAAAGAAAAGGTACAAGCAACACTTTTGACACAAGCAGGTTACAGCGGCCTTTGTCCCAAATGCAGCCCTCCGGCACTTGAGTAACTACACATCCAAACATTCCCTGACACAGTGTAGGCATTGGTGTATCAGGGCATGTTTGGATGTGCAGTTTTGCAAATGCTGGAGGGCTGCACTTTGGACATGCCGGGGTGACTTGGACAGGAGGGAGTTTTGGGCAATACATCTCACCTGAGGGGGGTTGTCTGCTACATGGCGGAGGTTCCGGTCCACATCACAAGTAGGTCGCCCATGCCATGGTACATCAGTGGAACTGTCGTGTCTCTTCACATCCACGCCACTTGGGAAGGATACTCCGCAAGACCTGTGGAAGAGAATAGTATGAGGTTCCAGCTATTGGTAATAGTGTCACCCTTCTATGGAAAAGAAAAGGTACAAGCAACACTTTGACACAAGCAGGTTACAGTGGCTTTTGTCCCAAATGCAGCCCTCCGGCACTTGAGTAACTACACATCCAAACATTCCCTGACACAGTGTAGGCATTGGTGTATCAGGGCATGATTGGATGTGCAGTTTTGCAAATGCCAGAGGGCTGCACTTTGGACATGCCGGGGTGACTTGGACAGGAGGGAGTTTTGGGCAATACATCTCACCTGAGGGGGGTTGTCAGCTACATGGCGGAGGTTCCGGTCCACATCACAAGTAGGTCACCCATGCCATGGTACATCAGTGGAATTGTCGTCTCTCTTCACATCCACACCACTTGGGAAGGATACTCCGCAAGACCTGTGGAAGAGAATAGTATGAGGTTCCAGCTATTGGTAATAGTGTCACCCTTCTATGGAAAAGAAAAGGTACAAGCAACACTTTGACACAAGCAGGTTACAGTGGCTTTTGTCCCAAATGCAGCCCTCCGGCACTTGAGTAACTACACATCCAAACATTCCCTGACACAGCGTAAGCATTGGTGTGTCAGGGCATGATTGGATGTGCAGTTTTGCAAATGCCGGAGGGCTGCACTTTGGACATGCCGGGGTGACTTGGACAGGAGGGAGTTTTGGGCAATACATCTCACCTGAGGGGGGTTGTCTGCTACATGGCGGAGGTTCCGGTCCACATCACAAGTAGGTCACCCATGCCATGGTACATCAGTGGAATTGTCGTCTCTCTTCACATCCACACCACTTTGGAAGGATACTCCGCAAGACCTGTGGAAGAGAATAGTATGAGGTTCCAGCTATTGGTAATAGTGTCACCCTTCTATGGAAAAGAAAAGGTACAAGCAACACTTTGACACAAGCAGGTTACAGCGGCCTTTGTCCCAAATGCAGCCCTCCGGCACTTGAGTAACTACACATCCAAACATTCCCTGACACAGTGTAGGCATTGGTGTATCAGGGCATGTTTGGATGTGCAGTTTTGCAAATGCCGGAGGGCTGCACTTTGGACATGCCGGGGTGACTTGGACAGGAGGGAGTTTTGGGCAATACATCTCACCTGAGGGGGGTTGTCTGCTACATGGCGGAGGTTCAGGTCCACATCACAAGTAGGTTGCCCATGGTAGAGTGGGATAAACGGGTCCAATATTTGCGGCAACCCAACAACAGGAAAAAACGGGGTAACAGGTCGTCAACAGGACGAAACTTTGAAAACAGGCCTGGGAAGGTGCGTCAACAGGACGTAATACTCTGAAATACATAAATAAAGATTTTTTCTTAGAATATTACAATCTCAGTTTACACGATAATACAAATGTTACAAGTATACTCACAGGCAGTGGAAAAAAAGCTTTGGATCAATGTCCGTCGGGAATCATCTCCTTCGTCCATACCCACCGGTAGAGCAGAAGAACGGTTCCCGCGTCGGAAAGCACTGCGACGAAGAGTCACCGGCAAACGGTTTGCGACACATATGTTGTGTAAAATACAACATGCATTTACCATGCCGCAAACCTTCGCCGGTGAGTACAAAAGAGCACCACCGGAAGTGTCTAAACATCTAAACCGGCTTTTAAGTACACCGAAGGCACGCTCAATTATTTGCCTCGATGCTTTGTGTGTCTCTTGGTAACGTTTTTCTGCTCTACCAACAGGATTAGACAATGGGGTCAAGAGCCACGATTTGTTGGGATAACCCGCATCGCCTATGGAAATGAAAAAAATGGTGGGTAATATAAAAAATAAAAATAAAAAATAAAATAAAATAAAAACAATTAAAATAAATACCTAACAGCCAGCCATTCAGCATGTTTCCTGTTTCGAAATTGTCAAACAGCGATGACTGACTTAGGATGAAGGAGTCGTGAGACGATCCAGGAAATCCCACAAAAATATTCAAAAATTTCATGTTGACATCACAGACCGCCTGTATATTCATGGAATGTTAATGTTTTCGGTTCCGAAAACATTCTTCCGAATTCTGTGGTGGTCTGATCTGCACGTGGGTACAGTCAATCGCGCCCAGAACATTGGGAAAATTGTATTTGGTAAAAAAGCCTAATTTGATCTCACGACATCCGCTGCCCGTATCTGGAAATGTGATGAACTGAATCGTCAATTTGCGGAAAGCCCTAATGACCTGGGTTATACAGCGCGACAGTGTCGACTGTGAAAAAACGCATGTTTGAGACAAAGTAGGCTGGAATGTGCCTGACGCCAAAAAATGTAACGTAGCCAGCAGTTTCTGGAAACCGCTGACTGCGCGATTGGTCCGTGCCCGAGGTTCCAGGTCGGCCTCCAACAGAGCGTACAGCGAATATATGTCGCGAGTCGATAAGCGATAATTTTGAATCACCTCGAACTCGCTGAGATCCTCCAGTTCACGCCTAGTGCGATACTGGCGTGGACGTGGAAATGAAACATGCAATACTGACTCACCCAATGCAGACATTTACTGACCTTGATCCTGATGTTCAGCAGCCCTTTCTTCCTCCATGCTTGCAGCCAGCATGAACATCACAATCTGGTCAGAAAAAGGCTCCATTATTGTAGTCAGTACAAAAATAGGATATAAATGTGTTAAAACGCAGGGATTGTCCTAAAAAAACGATTCCACGAGAGAGCTGACTGTAATGGCTCCTTCTCCCTGAAGTCTCAAACCCGGGAGTGAGGATAGAGGAGGGGCTTTGCAGAAGTGTATCCTGGGTAAAACTGTGGAATCATGGGTACATTTCCCTCAGCAGAGTGAAGAAAAAAATATTCTTTTAAAAAATCAATTAAATAATACTTGTGAGTCAAAAAAAAGACAAACCAAGTAGATAATCCCTTCAAATATAAATAGATATGCTATTAGCAATCCAAAAAGCAAAAAAAATACATTTTTACAAATTTTTTTATTAGATCCCGCCAGCAAAGTGAGGCGGAATGAAATTGACGAAATTGCTGTCGAAAAGCACTGTTGTCGAATCGACATTCTTCAATTGAATATACTTTTGTCGAAAAGCCGCATTTTGACCATTGCAGACATGTCGAATTTTGAAAATGTCGATTTGCAAAAAGTCGAATCTGAAATGGCAGGTATTTTGACGAAAAGTACTGTATTGCATTGACGAATCCAATTCGACATGTTTTTTTGTCGAAAATGTCCCGTTTTTCGACTTTGCGTCAATTCGACCGCAATTGCATATACCCCTTAGTTGTTGTTCTGACCAAAAAACAGTATAGAGTGGTTTCTGTATCTGTAACGGGATCAGTATGAATGACCGGTGGATGGGACGCCGGTGGTCAGTATACCGACACTGGCATCCCGTCATTTATAATCACGGTGGCCCGCCAGTAAGCCCCATAGCACTCACCCATTCCCTACCGTAACCCTCCCTTGTGGGTGCCTAACCCTCCCTTCCCCGCTGCCTAAACCTAACCCTCCCTTCCCCGCTGCCTAACTCTAACCCTTCCTGCTTGATGCCTAACCCTAATCCTCCCTTCCCCGCTCCCTAACCCTCCCTGCTTGATGCCTAACCCTCCCTTCCCCGCTGCCTAAACCTAACCCTCCCCGCTTGATGCCTATCCCTTACCTTCCCTGCTCTTCCCCCTATGCCTAACCTCCCTTCTGCCTAAACCTAACTTTCCCCTGTGGAAGGACGCCAGCACATCCTGCTGTCAGGGCATTTGAGATGCCAGCTGTCGGTATTGTGACGCCGACATCCCGTTTGGCGTCGGTTTGCTGATACCAGGATGGTGTCCGTGTTCGGGATGCCAGCGTCGGTATAGCAACCGCCAGTATCTTGGCTGTTGGTTACGTATCTGCTTCTCCTCCCATCATGTGCACTGATTTAAAATGGGGGGAAAAAAGAGGTTGTCGCTCATAATAAGGGAGCATGACCAACTCTAGCAGCACACTGCCCTCCGTCCTGCTCCATTCCCTTACACTGCACACTCTACAGGGCCTATTTATCAATTATTGCATATTCAATGCGATCTGTGCCCATATTCAATGAGATCCTGTCACCTGAATGTATTAATGAGCACAAGCAGGGACAGGGGCTCCGAAAAAGGGCCCGTCACTGTGATGCGCTAAGTGAGCTGCCGGGGTGGGGGGGGGGGGGGGTGTCTGTGCATGTGCGGTCAGCCAGATACCAATGCACAGCGGAGGCTTCCTGGGGAACCGTCTGCCTGACCAGCTGTGCAGCGAGATAGTGGAAGCTGTGGGGGCCAATATCGGGAAAGCTTTGCATTCCTGATATTGGTAAATCGGGCAGCATTGCATCCACACTGCGATCCACAGGTGGGACAGCGGGACAGTCCCAGAACAACGGGTCTGTCCTGACAAAATAGGGACAGTTGGGAGTTATGAAGTTGTACAAATATAAATAGTACTGTTAGATCAGCTTTCAGGATATTCATCGCACATGACTACATTTTGTATCAAAATAGCATAGTTATTCATAAGTGAAGTTTCCAGTAAAAAGTATTTTTCATCAATATAGAATGTTTGAGAATTTCATCTATGCCTAGCGCAGGAATGCTAAACATAGATAATGTTATCAGCACGATTTCTGCTGTGGGGTACACTGGGCTCCACAAGGATAGACATTGGGGTGTAGAGTAGGATCTTGATCTGAGGCACCAACAGGCTGAAAAGCTTTGACTGTTCCCAGAATGCATAGCGCCGCCTCCTCTATAACTCCGCCTCCCTGCACAGGAGCTCAGTTATGTAGTTGGTGCCGCAGATAGCATGCACATAACAGAGGGGCTGCTCTGGGCAGCCCTAAGAAGAGCTTTTTGAGAAGAAAAGTGAAGACTTCAAGGGCAGCAGCGGTGTGTACATTAGTGATGAGCGCCTGAAATTTTTCGGGTTTTGTGTTTTGGTTTTGGGTTCGGTTCCGCGGCCGTGTTTTGGGTTTGACCGCGTTTTGGCAAAACCTCACCGAATTTTTTTTGTCGGATTCGGGTGTGTTTTGGATTCGGGTGTTTTTTTCAAAAAACCCTAAAAAACAGCTTAAATCATAGAATTTGGGGGTCATTTTGATCCCATATTATTATTAACCTCAAAAACCATAATTTCCACTAATTTTCAGTCTATTCTGAATACCTCACACCTCACAATATTATTTTTAGTCCTAAAATTTGCACCGAGGTCGCTGGATGACTAAGCTAAGCGACCCTAGTGGCCGACACAAACACCTGGCCCATCTAGGAGTGGCACTGCAGTGTCACGCAGGATGTCCCTTCCAAAAAACCCTCCCCAAACAGCACATGACGCAAAGAAAAAAAGAGGCGCAATGAGGTAGCTGTGTGAGTAAGATTAGCGACCCTAGTGGCCGACACAAACACCGGGCCCATTTAGGAGTGGCACTGCAGTGTCACGCAGGATGTCCCTTCCAAAAAACCCTCCCCAAACAGCACATGACGCAAAGAAAAAAAGAGGCGCAATGAGGTAGCTGTGTGAGTAAGATTAGCGACCCTAGTGGCCGACACAAACACCGGGCCCATCTAGGAGTGGCACTGCAGTGTCACGCAGGATGGCCCTTCCAAAAAACACTCCCCAAACAGCACATGACGCAAAGAAAAAAAGAGGCGCAATGAGGTAGCTGACTGTGTGAGTAAGATAAGCGACCCTAGTGGCCGACACAAACACCGGGCCCATTTAGGAGTGGCACTGCAGTGTCACGCAGGATGTCCCTTCCAAAAAACCCTCCCCAAACAGCACATGACGCAAAGAAAAAAAGAGGCGCAATGAGGTAGCTGTGTGAGTAAGATTAGCGACCGTAGTGGCCGACACAAACACCGCGCCCATTTAGGAGTGGCACTGCAGTGTCACGCAGGATGTCCCTTCCAAAAAACCCTCCCCAAACAGCACATGACGCAAAGAAAAAAAGAGGCGCAATGAGGTAGCTGTGTGAGTAAGATTAGCGACCCTAGTGGCCGACACAAACACCGGGCCCATCTAGGAGTGGCACTGCAGTGTCACGCAGGATGGCCCTTCCAAAAAACACTCCCCAAACAGCACATGACGCAAAGAAAAAAAGAGGCGCAATGAGGTAGCTGACTGTGTGAGTAAGATAAGCGACCCTAGTGGCCAACACAAACACCGGGCCCATTTAGGAGTGGCACTGCAGTGTCACGCAGGATGTCCCTTCCAAAAAACCCTCCCCAAACAGCACATGACGCAAAGAAAAAAAGAGGCGCAATGAGGTAGCTGTGTGAGTAAGATTAGCGACCGTAGTGGCCGACACAAACACCGGGCCCATTTAGGAGTGGCACTGCAGTGTCACGCAGGATGTCCCTTCCAAAAAACCCTCCCCAAACAGCACATGACGCAAAGAAAAAAAGAGGCGCAATGAGGTAGCTGTGTGAGTAAGATTAGCGACCCTAGTGGCCGACACAAACACCGGGCCCATCTAGGAGTGGCACTGCAGTGTCACGCAGGATGGCCCTTCCAAAAAACCCTCCCCAAACAGCACATGACGCAAAGAAAAAAAGAGGCGCAATGAGGTAGCTGACTGTGTGAGTAAGATAAGCGACCCTAGTGGCCGACACAAACACCGGGCCCATTTAGGAGTGGCACTGCAGTGTCACGCAGGATGTCCCTTCCAAAAAAACCTCCCCAAACAGCACATGACGCAAAGAAAAAAAGAGGCGCAATGAGGTAGTTGACTGTGTGAGTAAGATAAGCGACCCTAGTGGCCGACACAAACACCGGGCCCATCTAGGAGTGGCACTGCAGTGTCACGCAGGATGGCCCTTCCAAAAAACCCTCCCCAAACAGCACATGACGCAAAGAAAAAGAAAAGAAAAAAGAGGTGCAAGATGGAATTGTCCTTGGGCCCTCCCACCCACCCTTATGTTGTATAAACAGGACATGCACACTTTAACCAACCCATCATTTCAGTGACAGGGTCTGCCACACGACTGTGACTGAAATGACGGGTTGGTTTGGACCCCCACCAAAAAAGAAGCAATTAATCTCTCCTTGCACAAACTGGCTCTACAGAGGCAAGATGTCCACCTCATCATCACCCTCCGATATATCACCGTGTACATCCCCCTCCTCACAGATTATCAATTCGTCCCCACTGGAATCCACCATCTCAGCTCCCTGTGTACTTTGTGGAGGCAATTGCTGCTGGTCAATGTCTCCGCGGAGGAATTGATTATAATTCATTTTAATGAACATCATCTTCTCCACATTTTCTGGATGTAACCTCGTACGCCGATTGCTGACAAGGTGAGCGGCGGCACTAAACACTCTTTCGGAGTACACACTTGTGGGAGGGCAACTTAGGTAGAATAAAGCCAGTTTGTGCAATGGCCTCCAAATTGCCTCTTTTTCCTGCCAGTATAAGTATGGACTGTGTGACGTGCCTACTTGGATGCGGTCACTCATATAATCCTCCACCATTCTTTC
Organism: Pseudophryne corroboree; assembly: GCF_028390025.1. Lineage (NCBI taxonomy): Eukaryota > Metazoa > Chordata > Amphibia > Anura > Myobatrachidae > Pseudophryne > Pseudophryne corroboree. The sequence goes on along the minus strand of NC_086453.1, from coordinate 266,031,610 downwards.
AATGGTGAGAGAATCATATGCAGTGACAGTAGACGACATGTCCGTAATCGTTGTCAGGTCCTTCAGTCCGGACCAGATGTCAGCATCAGCAGTCGCTCCAGACTGCCCTGCATCACCGCCAGCGGGTGGGCTCGGAATTCTGAGCCTTTTCCTCGCACCCCCAGTTGCGGGAGAATGTGAAGGAGGAGATGTTGACAGGTCGCGTTCCGCTTGACAATTTTCTCACCAGCAGGTCTTTCAACCCCAGCAGACTTGTGTCTGCCGGAAAGAGAGATCCAAGGTAGGCTTTAAATCTAGGATCGAGCATGGTGGCCAAAATGTAGTGCTCTGATTTCAACAGATTGACCACCCGTGAATCCTTGTTAAGCGAATTAAGGGCTCCATCCACAAGTCCCACATGCCTAGCGGAATCGCTCCGTGTTAGCTCCTCCTTCAATGTCTCCAGCTTCTTCTGCAAAAGCCTGATGAGGGGAATGACCTGACTCAGGCTGGCAGTGTCTGAACTGACTTCACGTGTGGCAAGTTCAAAGGGCAGCAGAACCTTGCACAACGTTGAAATCATTCTCCACTGCGCTTGAGACAGGTGCATTCCACCTCCTATATCGTGCTCAATTGTATAGGCTTGAATGGCCTTTTGCTGCTCCTCCAACCTCTGAAGCATATAGAGGGTTGAATTCCACCTCGTTACCACTTCTTGCTTCAGATGATGGCAGGGCAGGTTCAGTAGTTTTTGGTGGTGCTCCAGTCTTCTGTACGTGGTGCCTGTACGCTGAAAGTGTCCCGCAATTCTTCTGGCCACCGACAGCATCTCTTGCACGCCCCTGTCGTTTTTTAATTAATTCTGCACCACCAAATTCAAGGTATGTGCAAAACATGGGACGTGCTGGAATTTGCCCATATTTAATGCACACACAATATTGCTGGCGTTGTCCGATGCCACAAATCCACAGGAGAGTCCAATTGGGGTAAGCCATTCCGCGATGATCTTCCTCAGTTGCCGTAAGAGGTTTTCAGCTGTGTGCGTATTCTGGAAGGCGGTGATACAAAGCGTAGCCTGCCTAGGAAAGAGTTGGCGTTTGCGAGATGCTGCTACTGGTGCCGCCGCTGCTGTTCTTGCGGCGGGAGTCCATACATCTACCCAGTGGGCTGTCACAGTCATATAGTCCTGACCCTGCCCTGCTCCACTTGTCCACATGTCCGTGGTTAAGTGGACATTGGGTACAGCTGCATTTTTTAGGACACTGGTGACTCTTTTTCTGAGGTCTGTGTAAATTTTCGGTATCGCCTGCCTAGAGAAATGGAACCTAGATGGTATTTGGTACCGGGGACACAGTACCTCCAACAAGTCTCTAGTTGGCTCTGCAGTAATGATGGATACCGGAACCACGTTTCTCACCACCCAGGATGCCAAGGCCTCAGTTATCCGCTTTGCAGTAGGATGACTGCTGTGATATTTCATCTTCCTCGCAAAGGACTGTTGGACAGTCAATTGCTTGGTGGAAGTAGTAAAAGTGGTCTTACGACTTCCCCTCTGGGATGACCATCGACTCCCAGCAGCAACAACAGCAGCGCCAGCAGCAGTAGGCGTTACACGCAAGGATGCATCGGAGGAATCCCAGGCAGGAGAGGACTCGTCAGAATTGCCAGTGACATGGCCTGCAGGACTATTGGCATTCCTGGGGAAGGAGGAAATTGACACTGAGGGAGTTGGTGGGGTGGTTTGCGTGAGCTTGGTTACAAGAGGAAGGGATTTACTGGTCAGTGGACTGCTTCCGCTGTCACCCAAAGTTTTTGAACTTGTCACTGACTTATTATGAATGCGCTGCAGGTGACGTATAAGGGAGGATGTTCCGAGGTGGTTAACGTCCTTACCCCTACTTATTACAGCTTGACAAAGGGAACACACGGCTTGACACCTGTTGTCCGCATTTCTGTTGAAATACCTCCACACCGAAGAGCTGATTTTTTTGGTATTTTCACCAGGCATGTCAACGGCCATATTCCTCCCACGGACAACAGGTGTCTCCCCGGGTGCCTGACTTAAACAAACCACCTCACCATCAGAATCCTCCTGGTCAATTTCCTCCCCAGCGCCAGCAACACCCATATCCTCCTCATCCTGGTGTACTTCAACACTGACATCTTCAATCTGACTATCAGGAACTGGACTGCGGGTGCTCCTTCCAGCACTTGCAGGGGGCGTGCAAATGGTGGAAGGCGCATGCTCTTCACGTCCAGTGTTGGGAAGGTCAGGCATCGCAACCGACACAATTGGACTCTCCTTGTGGATTTGGGATTTCGAAGAACGCACAGTTCTTTGCGGTGCTACTGCTTTTGCCAGCTTGAGTCTTTTCATTTTTCTAGCGAGAGGCTGAGTGCCTCCATCCTCATGTGAAGCTGAACCACTAGCCATGAACATAGGCCAGGGCCTCAGCCGTTCCTTGCCACTCCGTGTGGTAAATGGCATATTGGCAAGTTTACGCTTCTCCTCCGACAATTTTATTTTAGGTTTTGGAGTCCTTTTTTTACTGATATTTGGTGTTTTGGATTTGACATGCTCTGTACTATGACATTGGGCATCGGCCTTGGCAGACGACGTTGCTGGCATTTCATCGTCTCGGCCATGACTAGTGGCAGCAGCTTCAGCACGAGGTGGAAGTGGATCTTGATCTTTCCCTAATTTTGGAACCTCAACATTTTTGTTCTCCATATTTTAATAGGCACAACTAAAAGACACCTCAGGTAAACAATGGAGATGGATGGATACTAGTATACAATTATGGACGGACTGCCGAGTGCCGACACAGAGGTAGCTACAGCCGTGAACTACCGTACTGTACTGTGTCTGCTGCTAATATAGACTGGTTGATAAAGAGATGTAGTAGTATGTATAAGTATAAAGAAGAAAGAAAAAAAAACCACGGGTAGGTGGTATACAATTATGGACGGACTGCCGAGTGCCGACACAGAGGTAGCTACAGCCGTGGACTACCGTACTGTACTGTGTCTGCTGCTAATATAGACTGGTTGATAAAGAGATGTAGTAGTATGTATAAGTATAAAGAAGAAAGAAAAAAAAACCACGGGTAGGTGGTATACAATTATGGATGGACTGCCGAGTGCCGACACAGAGGTAGCTACAGCCGTGGACTACCGTACTGTACTGTGTCTGCTGCTAATATAGACTGGTTGATAAAGAGATGTAGTAGTATGTATAAGTATAAAGAAGAAAGAAAAAAAAACCACGGGTAGGTGGTATACAATTATGGACGGACTGCCGAGTGCCGACACAGAGGTAGCTACAGCCGTGGACTACCGTACTGTACTGTGTCTGCTGCTAATATAGACTGGTTGATAAAGAGATGTAGTAGTATGTATAAGTATAAAGAAGAAAGAAAAAAAAACCACGGGTAGGTGGTATACAATTATGGACGGACTGCCGAGTGCCGACACAGAGGTAGCTACAGCCGTGGACTACCGTACTGTACTGTGTCTGCTGCTAATATAGACTGGTTGATAAAGAGATGTAGTAGTATGTATAAGTATAAAGAAGAAAGAAAAAAAAACCACGGGTAGGTGGTATACAATTATGGACGGACTGCCGAGTGCCGACACAGAGGTAGCTACAGCCGTGGACTACCGTACTGTACTGTGTCTGCTGCTAATATAGACTGGTTGATAAAGAGATGTAGTAGTATGTATAAGTATAAAGAAGAAAGAAAAAAAAACCACGGGTAGGTGGTATACAATTATGGACGGACTGCCGAGTGCCGACACAGAGGTAGCTACAGCCGTGGACTACCGTACTGTACTGTGTCTGCTGCTAATATAGACTGGTTGATAAAGAGATGTAGTAGTATGTATAAGTATAAAGAAGAAAGAAAAAAAAACCACGGGTAGGTGGTATACAATTATGGACGGACTGCCGAGTGCCGACACAGAGGTAGCTACAGCCGTGAACTACCGTACTGTACTGTGTCTGCTGCTAATATAGACTGGTTGATAAAGAGATGTAGTAGTATGTATGTATAAAGAAGAAAGAAAAAAAAACCTCGGGTAGGTGGTATACAATTATGGACGGACTGCCGAGTGCCGACACAGAGGTAGCTACAGCCGTGAACTACCGTACTGTACTGTGTCTGCTGCTAATATAGACTGGTTGATAAAGAGATGTAGTAGTATGTATGTATAAAGAAGAAAGAAAAAAAAACCTCGGGTAGGTGGTATACAATTATGGACGGACTGCCGAGTGCCGACACAGAGGTAGCTACAGCCGTGAACTACCGTACTGTACTGTGTCTGCTGCTAATATAGACTGGTTGATAAAGAGATGTAGTAGTATGTATGTATAAAGAAGAAAGAAAAAAAAACCTCGGGTAGGTGGTATACAATTATGGACGGACTGCCGAGTGCCGACACAGAGGTAGCTACAGCCGTGAACTACCGTACTGTACTGTGTCTGCTGCTAATATAGACTGGTTGATAAAGAGATGTAGTAGTATGTATGTATAAAGAAGAAAGAAAAAAAAACCACGGGTAGGTGGTATACAATTATGGACGGACTGCCGAGTGCCGACACAGAGGTAGCTACAGTCGTGGACTACCGTACTGTACTGTGTCTGCTGCTAATATAGACTGGTTGATAAAGAGATGTAGTAGTATGTATGTATAAAGAAGAAAGAAAAAAAAACCACGGGTAGGTGGTATACAATTATGGATGGACTGCCGAGTGCCGACACAGAGGTAGCTACAGCCGTGAACTACCGTACTGTGTCTGCTGCGACTGGATGATAAATAATGATATAAAAAATATATATATATCACTACTGCAGCCGGACAGGTATATATTATATAATGACGGACCTGCTGGACACTGTCTGTCAGCAGAATGAGTTTTTTATAGAATAAAAAAAAAAACACCACACAAGTGAAGTCACACGACGAGTGTTTAACTTTTTCAGGCAATCACAATATAGTATACTACTAACTATACTGGTGGTCAGTGTGGTCAGGTCACTGGTCAGTCACACTGGCAGTGGCACTCCTGCAGCAAAAGTGTGCACTGTTTAATTTTAATATAATATGTACTCCTGGCTCCTGCTATAACCTATAACTGGCACTGCAGTGCTCCCCAGTCTCCCCCACAATTATAAGCTGTGTGAGCTGAGCACAGTCAGATATATATACATAGATGATGCAGCACACTGGGCTGAGCAGTGCACACAGATATGGTATGTGACTGAGTCACTGTGTGTATCGTTTTTTTCAGGCAGAGAACGGATATATTAAATAAAACTGCACTGTCTGGTGGTCACTGTGGTCAGTCACTAGTAAACTCTGCACTCTCTACACTTCTACAGTACTCCTAAGCTCCAGTAAATCAGGTCAATCTCTCTCTCTCTCTCTCTCTCTCTCTCTCTTCTAATCTAAATGGAGAGGACGCCAGCCACGTCCTCTCCCTATCAATCTCAATGCACGTGTGAAAATGGCGGCGACGCGCGGCTCCTTATATAGAATCCGAGTCTCGCGAGAATCCGACAGCGTCATGATGACGTTCGGGCGCGCTCGGGTTAACCGAGCAAGGCGGGAGGATCCGAGTCTGCTCGGACCCGTGAAAAAAACCATGAAGTTCGGGCGGGTTCGGATTCAGAGAAACCGAACCCGCTCATCTCTAGTGTACTTGTCTAGTGACATTTACTGCTGCAGCTCCATCTCTCCCCAGCGGCGCTGTACACTCCCGAGCCCTGGTTGCCGGGTAACTACAGCAGGAGGCTCCGGTTTTCTTCTATGGTCAGGCACACACGATGGGGGCTGTCCGGGATCGCGTGGCTGCGCTTCAGGAGGTGGTAAGTGGGTCCCGCTTGCAGGACCCGTACTTTATCGTGATCCGGCGCGGTCAGTGGGAGGCGGGCCGCGCGCGCTGGCGGTGGACACTGTGGCAGTACAGGTGATCCCACTAGATCACCAGGGCATGGGTGCAGGTCAGGTTTTCCCTTAAAACCATTTTACTAATAGCCCGCAGTACCCGGTGGTTTTGCCAGCAGGGGGATAAGGCTTAGACCTGGAGCCCCTGCCCCAGCCCCAGGGCGCCATTTCCCGCAAATGTTCCCGCCCTGGAGCTGCATATCTGTCTCTCCCTCACTCCCTGTCAGTGTTTGGGCGCCATTTCTCTCCGCTACACTGTTCCTGGGAATGCTTGGGCAAATCCTCCTGTGTAAAGCCGCCTGGTTGTCAGTGCTGTGACTTTACAAGACACTTAAGTATTCTACCTGCCTTTTTTAGTCAGTGTTAGTTAAGAAAGAGTGCACTTAGTCAGGGTTTCCTAATACAATTACCCTGTGATATACATCCAGTTCTTACTGTGTACTGTTATATCTATTGTTATATAGCTGTGTAAGTTAGTCCAGTGCAATATTATTGTTAGTAATAACCTCTGCATTGTACAGACTGTGACTATTTGTGTGTGCATTTGATAGCTGAGTGGTGTCTATTCTATAACCTGAGGGGGCTTGGTGCGTCAGGTTTTATCTAATATAGGATTTTCACAAAGATATACTGTATTACGTATTTTTCTCTGTGATTTAGTCACCATATCTCTCCTTTATCTCTGCTGGTGCTGACTACACTGCGCAGGGGTTTGGGCTAGAGGTATTGTGCTGCTGACAAATTGTACTGTGTTACCTGATACTGCACGTTATATCATGTCTGCTTCTGAGGGTAACGGTTCTGGGGCTGAACACACTGCCGGTGTTGCTGAAGCCGCAGATATCTATGAGGAGAATATAGCAGCTTTGGGCTCTGGTTCTGGGGGCTCCTTGCCCCCCAGTGGGACGGTGGCAACGGGGGCAAATAATGACCCGCGTGGGCCGCTTTTTCCACGCTTCTGCATACACTAGTTCATAAACGAACACCCCTATGGGACCCCCAATGCCGTTGCAAATGTTTGTGGTCCCTGCAGCTAACCCGCCGTGGGCGGACGATTTATCTGCTCAAATAAAGAAGTTGAGCCAGTCCCTGACTACTAAAAAGTCTGTCCGTCGCTCGCCTACGTCCAAGGGGTTCTCTAGGCGAGCGATTGTCTCCTCACAATCCACTGCTGTCACTGACACCTCGTCGGATGAAGACGGCACTTACACTGACCCCACAGGTTTTGACTCGGCTGATGGGGAGGGTAGTTCACATGTGGATGTTCCTGATCTTTTGGAGGCTATTAAGTTAATTTTACAGATTACGGATGATCCCGAGCCATCCGTTCCTCCTATGAAACCAGATAGGTTCAAGCGTCAGAAGGTGATTAAACAAGTTTTACCTCACTCTGACCATCTAATTGATATACGTCAGGAACCCTGGGAAAACCCGGGTACGAAGTTTGTGCCTCAAAAGAAGATGCTGGCTCGCTATCCTCTCACGCCGGAGCTGTCTAAAAATTGGGATATGCCTCCTCCAGTGGACTCACATGTGGCTAGGATGGTGGTTTCCTCAGCTCTACCGGTCACCACCGTCACGTCTCTAAAAGAGCCTACGGATAAACGTGTGGAGGGTTGTCTGAAAGCTATTTACACCCTCACGGGTGCTGCACAAAGGCCCACTATTGCAGCTACTTGTGCTGCAGAGGCCATTGAAGCATGGGCCTTGGAGTTAGATGCTGAAATCTCCTCTGACCATGCTAGACAATACTTGTCTTATATTGTCACAGCTTCTCGTTATATTAAAGAGGCGGCTTCTGATGCCGGTGTCCTGGCAGCCAAGGCCTCTACTACGTCAGTCCTGGCTCGCCGGATATTGTGGCTGAGGTCCTGGTCTGTAAATCTAGACTCTAGAAAAACCCTGGAGGTACTCCCTTTTAAGGGAGATATTCTGTTTGGGGAGGATTTAAATAAGATTGTGGCTGACTTGGCTACTGCCAAAACTGCCTGTCTGCCAAGTACTGCTCCTTCTGTGTCGAAGGCTAAAGGTACTTCCTTTCGCCCCTTTCGTCCTTCAGGTAAAGCAAAAGGTCAGGCGTACAACAAGCAGGCCCGCACTTCCAAACCTGGTAAGCCTAAGCCCAAAAGAGCCTGGGCGGCCCGTCAGCCAGCTTCCAAGACAGATAAGCCTGCCGCATGACGGGGCGGGACTCCCTCGGGGTGATCCCAGGGTAGGGGGCCGGCTTCTAGGGTATACCCAGGAATGGTTGAAGACCACTTCAGATGCCTGGGTACGGGAAGTCGTCACGCGAGGTTACGCCATAGCCTTCAAAAACAAATCCCCTCATCGATTTTGCCAGACAGATGTCCCGTTGGACAAGACAAAGGCAAACACTCTACATTCGGTGGTATAGACCCTCCTGGATACAGGAGTCGTAGTACAGGTGCCTCTTGCACAGAGGGGCCGGGGGTACTATTCTCCGCTGTTTCTAGTCCCGAAACTGAATGGGTCCTCCTGGCCCATTCTCAACCTCAAGGCATTGAACAGGTTTGTGAAGGTTTCCAGGTTCCGGATGGAAACCCTTCGCTCTATAGTTCTGGCCTTGGAACCTGGGGACTTCAAGGTCTCCCTGGATATACAGGATGCTTACCTGCATATTCCTATAGCAGTATCTCATCAGCAATACCTGAGATTTGCGATTGGCAACTGCCATTACCAGTTTCGGGCATTACCTTTTGGTTTAACAACGGTTCCGCGAGTCTTTACAAAAGTCATGGCGGTGATGACGGTGGTACTCCGCCGTCAAGGGGTCAGGATACTGCTGTATTTGGACGACTTGTTAATCCTGGCAAATTCCCCAGAACTTCTCCTGCGTCATCTAGATGTGACGGTCCGGTTTCTGCAAGCCCACGTGTGGCTCATCAACTGGAAGAAGTCATCCCTGATCCCTCCTCTCGATCAATATTCTTGAGTTGCGGGCGGTCTTCAATGCCTTGAACCTAGCCCAGCATTTAATTCAGAACCGTCCTTTTCACGTACAGTCGGACAACGCCACCACAGTGGTTTACATAAATCATAAAGGCGGCACTCAAAGCCACCTAGCAATGAAGGAAGTCTCACGGATTCTACAGTGGGCAGAATGCAATCTACCGGCCATATCGGCAATATTTATTCCGGGAGTCCTGAATTGGGAAGTGGACTTTCTCAGTCGTCAGGACGTGCATGCCGGCGAGTGGGGCCTCCATCCAGAAGTGTTTCAACTCCTAGTGGAAAGGTGGGGCCTTCCAGACGTAGATCTGATGGCGTCTCCACACAATCACAAGGTTCCGGTCTTCGGAGCAAGGACAAGGGATCCTCAAGCAGCATTCGTGGATGCGCTGGCGGTACTGTGGAGGATTCGGGTGCCGTACGTGTTCCCTCCGGTGTCACTCCTGCCCAGGGTAATTCGGAAGTTCAAGCAAGAAAAAGGAATTCTGCTTCTCATAGCTCCAGCGTGGCCCAGACAGCACTGGTTCTCAGACCTGCAAGGCCTATCGTCAGAGCGTCCAATTCTACTTCCACAATGCCCAGACCTCCTTGTTCAGGGCCTTTGTGTCTACCAAGACCTAGCCCGGCTGTCTTTGACGGCGTGGCTCTTGAAGCTTCCGTCTTAAGGGCTAAAGGGTTTTCTGAAGCGGTCAGTCAAACTATGTTGCGGGCCCGGAAACCGGCTTCGGCTCGGATTTACTATAGAGTCTGGCATTCTTACTTTGTTTGGTGCGCATCTAACGATTATGACGCTTCCCAGTTCAGTATAGCCAAGTTGTTGGCTTTTCTTCAGCAGGGCCTGGACTTAGGCCTGCGTCTGGCCTCCCTCAAGGTTCAAATATCTGCCTTGTCGGTGTGGTTTCAGAGAAAAATTGCGACCTTACCTGATGTGCATACCTTTACTCAGGGCGTGTTGCGTATCCAACCTCCCTATGTCCCGCCTGTGGCTCCTTGGGACTTGTCGGTGGTTTTGGAGGCGTTACAAGAGTCTCCATTTGAATCTCTTGGTTCAGCTGACCTTAAGTGGCTTTCCCTTAATGTGGTGTTTCTGCTGGCTATTGCTTCAGCTAGAAGAGTGTCGGATTTGGGTGCCTTGTCCTGTAGTTCCCCATATCTGATATTTCACCGTGACCGGGCGGTTCTTAGGACTCGTCCCGGCTATCTACCTATGGTGGTTTCTTCGCTCCACCTTAATCAGGAGATTGTAGTTCCGGCACTTGTTTCTCCTGATCTGTCTCCAAAAGAGCAGGGCCGTCTTTTCGTATGGGCTCAATGGGCTCTTGCCCAAGGGCCCCAGGAGTAAAAGGGCCCTAGGCTGATAGCTGTGGGTCCCCTCTTTCCAGGGGTACCAGATTTTTGAAAATCGGCCCTGGGGAACCGGAGATATCCGACTTCAAAGCAGTGGTCCCCATCCAAGCCTGTTAATTGTTCTTCCCAGCCAGATATCTCGAGTTCTGTCTGACTTAAGAATTTTTCTGAGGGTATACTCCAAAAGCTGGGACTCTCCCCTTTCTGTGGACACTGGCAGCTTGTCTCTACTATGCCCAGAACCAGAGATATCAGCCTTCCAGCAGCTGCTCCCTGCTCCAGCTCCACACGCCTAATATGCAGTGTTATATTTTTGTTGGTGGATTGCTCTGGTTCCTGAACTCTGATCCCCAAGTCCCCAATATCTCCTGAAAGGTGTCCCCAGTACCTCCTGAAAGGTGTCCCCAGTACCTCCTGAAAGGTGGTAAAGGAACTGGAGATATCTGCAGTAAAGTAGGCTGCCTTGACCCCCGGAAAATTATGAATATTAAGCCCACTCCACTATCCACCCCTCCCCTGTGTATTAAACACCCCCTACCACCCTGGAAGTCATGTACCAGGGCCCCTTCATTCAGCACATTGTCCCATTCTACAGATTAGCGTTCTCCTTCCTGCTCCATTTGTGCAGTAAAGGAGTAATTAGCAGAATTATTTCTCCAGGTCCTACATGCTGAGCGAAAGATAGAACCCCCCTACCCCCGCGGGACATCAAAGCTGCTGCTGATAGCACCCCCCGCCCCTACCGTTGATGGGTGGGTAGGGGCCCCAGTGCATTGCTGTGCCCAGGGGCCTACACTGCTGTTAAGACGGCTCTGCCAAAGAGCGGTCTTTGGATGTGGTACGGGCTCTCCATATCTATGTGAAGAGAACTGCTCCTATTAGGAAATCTGATTGTCTTTTTGTTGTGTTTGGGTTTCACAAACGGGGCTGGCCTGCTCACAAGCAAACTCTGGCCAGATGGATTAGAATGGTGATTGCACATGCTTATGTGAAGGCTGGTCTCTCTGCTTCTGATCACATTAAGGCCCATTCTACTCGGTCTGTTGGACCTTCTTGGGCGGCCCGCCGTGGTGCAACCCTTGAACAATTGTGCATGGCGGCTACGTGGTCCTCAGTGAACACGTTCATTAGGTTCTATGCCTTCGATACCGCCACTTCCCAGGATGCTTCCTTTGGACGCCGGGTTCTTGTGTCCGCTACAGTGCGTCCCCTCCCATAAGGAACTGCTTTAGGACATCCCCAATGTCTATCCTTGTGGAGCCCAGTGTACCCCGCAGCAGAAAACGAGTATTATGGCAAGAACTTTCCTTTGTTAAAACTCTTTCTGCGAGGTACACAGGGCTCCACAAGGCGCCCACCCTGACGCACTTAGCTTCTTTGGGTTGGTATGGCATTAGCCGCTGACACTTCTCCTGTCGGGAGAGTGTGGTGTTTGTGGCAACTGGCAGTTGTCGTCTCTTTTACTTGCTACTGCATTGGGCTGGTTAACAAAACTGAGCTCCTGTGCATGGAGGCGGGGTGATATAGGAGGCGGCGCTATGCATCTTGGGAAGAAGGTCAAAGCTTTTGAGCCTGTTGGTGCCCAGTGTACCTCGCAGAAAGAGTTTTAACAAAGGTAAGTTCTTACCATAAAACTCGTTTTTCCTACGTATTTACACTTTTTGGATCCGCTATAAAAGAAGGCACACACTCCCTAATAAACTTCAGTGGATAACGATGACACAACTGTCTTGTGTTTTATTCATTACGTTCGATCGTAAAACAAAGGTGCCTTCCTGAAATCATTCAACTCTGCCATTGAGCTTAATTCTTTGAATCTGACAGTACCCATGCAATTCTATAATTCACAATACTCCTAACTGCACAAATACACCACACCACCTTGTGACATTTGTTAGTGTTCATTTTACACTTGCACTTTTGTAGTGGTTTATATTCATTTGGATCTTTTATCATTCCATGGTTCAGTTTATATGATGATGAGATATTTGGCAAAAAAAAATCTGTCTTCCTGGGAGGTCAAAATGTCTACTGCCATTTACTTCTAAAGTAATCATAGGTTGCTAGGGAATAAATAACTCCAGAAGGATAATACTGAACAAAGTGACGCAACTAAGTTTATACTTTTCCATGTTTGATACCAGAACAAGTTTAAAAGTAAGAGCATTCACTATAAATATTTTCAACATCATTAAAGTACAAATGTAAAATTCCAAAGTACATAGGTGGTCATTCCGAGTTGTTCGCTCGCTAGCTGCTTTTAGCAGCATTGTAAACGCTAGGCCGCCACCCTCTGGGAGTGTATCTTAGCTTAGCAGAATTGCGAACGAAAGATTAGCAGAATTGCTACTAAATAATTACTTGCAGTTTCTGAGTAGCTCCAGACCTACTCCTAGACTGCGATCACCTCAGTCCGTTTAGTTCCTGGTTTGACGTCACAAACACGCCCTGCGTTCGGCCAGCCACTCCCCCGTTTATCCAGCCACTCCTGCGTTTTTTCCTGGCACGCCTGCGTTTTTTAGCACACTCCCTGAAAACGGACAGTTTCCGCCCAGAAACACCCACTTCCTGTCAATCACACTACGATCACTCGAGCGATGAAAAAACGTCGCTCGAGCTTGTGTAAATCTACTAAGTTTTGTGTGAAAGTACTTTTTTTTTGTGCGCATTTTCCACCTAATCGCTGCGTTGCGAAAAACGGCAACAAGCGAACAACTCGGAATGACCACCATAGTATGCAGTCTTAATAGATATATGCTTACAGATGTCAAATAACTGTTTTTATGAATGAATACTTAGGAAATATATTTATTTTAGGTTAAGATTTAATTAGAGATGAGCGGGTTCGGTTCCCTGAGAACTGAACCCTACCCGAACTTCACAACCCGAGCCCGGCTCGGGTTTTCCCGCCTGACTCGGAAACCAGAACGAGGCAAAAAGTCATCATCCTGCTGTTGGAATCTCGCGGGGGTTTGGATTCCATATAAGGAGCCTCGCGTCGCAGCCATTTTCACTCCGGTATTGGAGAGTGTAGCAAGAGGACGTGTCTCCGTCCTCAGTGTCTGTGCGGGAGGGAAAAGTGGGGTGGCAATTCCAGTGCTGTCTTGTGCTGCTCAGTCCAGTGTAGTGTCTTATGCTGCATCAGTCCAGTCACAGTGGTGGTGTCCTCTGTCCTCTGCTGCCATATGTCCAGTGTAGCTGTTTAAATCCAGTCCAGTGGTGCTGTGTTGTGCTGCATCAGTCCAGTGGTGGTGTCTTGTGCTGCATCAGTCCAGTCACAGTGGTGGTGTCCTCTGCTGCCATATGTCCAGTGCTGCTGTATAAATCCAGTCCAGTGGTTCTGTGTTGTGCTGCATCAGTCCAGTGGTGGTGTCTTGTGCTGCATCAGTCCAGTCATAGTAGTGGTGTCCTCTGCTGCCATATGTCCAGTGCTGCTGTTTGGAGGATAAAATAGGGAAAGATCAAGAACCATTTCCTCCTAGTGCTGAAGCTGCTGGCACTAGTCATGACATAGACGATGAAATGCCATCAACGTCGTCTGCCAAGGTTGGTGCCCAATGTGATAGTAGAGGACATGTAAGATCCAAAAAGCCAAAGTTCAGTAAAAAGACCCCAAAAAATAAATTGAAATGGTCTGAGGAGAAATGGAAACTTGCCAATATGCCATTTATGACACGGAGTGGCAAGGAATGGCTAAGGCCCTGGCCTGTGTTCATGACTAGTGGTTCAGCTTCACATGACGATGGAAGCCCTGATCCTCCCACTAGAAAAATGATGAGTTAAGCTGGAAAAAGCACAGCAAAGGACTGTGCGTTCTAAGATGGTATCACAAATCCCCAAGGAGAGTCCAAGTGTGTCGGCGGTTGTGATGCCTCACCTTCCCAACACTGGACGGGAAGAGGTGGCTCCTTCCACCATTTGCACGCCCTATGCAAGTGCTGGAAGTAGCACCCACAGTCCTGTTTCCGATATTCAAATTGAAGATGTCACTGTTGAAGTACACCAGGATGAGGATATGGGTGTTGCTGGCACTGAGGAGGAAGTTGACAATGAGGATTCTGATGGTGAGGTGGTTTGTTTAAATCAGGCATCAGGGGAGACACCTGTTGTTCGTGGGATGATGCCTGGGCAAAATACCAAAAAAGCAACCTCTTGGGTGTAGAATTATTTATCCACAAATCCGGACAACAGGTGTCAAGCCATGTGTTGCCTCTGTCAATCCGTAATGAGTAGGGGTAAGGACGTTAACCACCTAGGAACATCCTCCCTTATACGTCACCTGCTGTGCATTCATCAGAAGTCACTGTCAAGTTCAGAAACTTTGGGTAAGAGCGTAAGCAGTCCACTGACACCTAAATCCCTTCTTCCTCTTGTACCCAAGCTCCTGCAAGCCACAACACCAACTCCCTCAACGTCAACTTTCTCCTCAGTCAGGAACATCAGTAGTCCTGCAGGCCATGTCACTGGCAAGACTGAGGAGTCCTCTCCTAACTGGGATTCCTCCAGAGGATCCTTGAGTGGTACGCCTACTGCTGCTGTTGCTGCTGCCGCTGCTGTTGTTGCTACTGGGAGTCAATCGTCATCCCAGAGGGGAAGTCAGAAAACCACTTGTACTACTTCAAGTAAGCAATTGACTGTCCAACAGTCCTTAGCGAGGAAGATGAAATATGACAGCAACTATCCTGTTGCAAAGCGGATAACTGAGGCCTTGACTGCTATGTTGGTGTTAAACGTGCGTCCGGTATCCGCCATTAGTTCAGTAAGACTTAGAGAATTGATGGAGGTAGTGTGTCCCCGGTACCAAATCCCATCTAGGTTCCACTTCACTAGGCAGGCGATACTGAGAATGTACAGAGACATCAGAAAAAGTGTCCTCTGTGTCCTAAAAAATGCAATTGTACCCACTGTCCACTTAACCACGGACATGTGGACAAGTGGAACAGGGCAGCTAAGGACTATATGACTGTGACAGCCCACTGGGTAGATGTATGGCCTCCTGCAGCAACAACAGCAGCGGCACCAATAGCAGCATCTCGCAAACGGCAACTCGTTCCTAGGCAGGCTACGCTATATATCACGGCTTTCCATAAGAGGCACACCGCTGACAACTGACAACCTAGGGACATCATCACACAATGGTTTACCCCACTTAGAGTCTCCTGGGGATTTGTGATATCGGACAATGCCACCAATATTGTGCGTGCATTACATCTGGGCAAATTCCAGCACGTCCCATGTTTTGCACATACAATTAATTTGGTGGTGCAGAATTTTTTGAAAAATGACAGGGGCGTACAGGAGATGCTGTTGGTGGCCCAAAAAATTGCGGGCCACTTTCGACATTCAGCCACCGCGTGCCGAAGACTGGAGCGCCAGCAAACACTCCTGAACCTGCCCTGCCATCACCTGAAGCAAGAGGTGTTAACGGGGTGGAATTCAACCCTCTATATTCTTCAGAGGATGGAGGAGCAGCAAAAGGCCATTCAAGCCTAGACATCCACATACGATACAGGCAAAGGAGGGGTAATGCACCTGACTCAAGCGCAGTGGAGAATGATTTCCATCTTGTGCAAGGTTCTCCAACCCTTCGAATTTGCCACATGTGAAGTCAGTTCAGACACTGCCAGCATAAGTCAGGTCATTCCCCTCATCAGGCTTTTGCAGAAGCAGCTGGATAAATTGAAGGAGGAGCTAAGACGGAGCGATTCCTCAAAGTATGTGGGACTTGTGGATGGAGCCCTTCATTCGCTTTGCCAGGATTCAAGGGTAGTCAGTCTGTTGAAATCAGAGCACTACATTTTGGCCACCGTGCTCGATCCTAGGTTTAAAGCCTACGTTGTATCTTTCCAGTAGACACAAGTGTGCAGAGGTGCAAAGACCTGCTAATCAGTAAATTGGCAACTCAAGCGGAACGTGACCCGTCAACAGCTCCTCCTTCAATTTCTCCCGCCACTGGGGCTGCAAGGAAAAGGATAACATTTCCTAGCCCACCCGCTGGCGGTGATGCAGGGCAGTCAGGAGCGAGTGCTGACATCTGGTTCGGACTGAAGGACCTGCCAACGATTACTGACATGTCTACATACTGCATATGATTCTGTCACCATTGAAAGAATGGTGGAGGATTATATGAGTGACAGCATCCAAGTAGGCATGTCAGACAGTCCGTACGTATACTGTCAGGAAAAAGAGTCAATTTGGAGGCCCTTGCACAAACTGGCTTTATTTTACCTAAGTTGCCCCCTCTCCAGTGTGTACTTCGAAAGAGTGTTTAGTGCAGCCGGCAACCTTGTCAGCGATCGGTGTAGGAAGATACTTCCACTAAATGTGGAGAAGATGATGTTCATCAAAATGAATTATAAATTCCTCCAAGAAGACCTTTACCAGCAATTGCCTCCAGAAAGTACACAGGGACCTGTGATGGTGGATTAGAGTGGGGACGAACTAATACTCAGTGAGGAGGATGTACACAGTGAAAGGGGTGAGGAATCGGAGGATGATGATGAGGTCGACATCTTGCCTCTGTAGAGCCAGTTTGTGCAAGGAAAGATTGAGTGCTTCTTTTTTGGTGGGGGACCAAACAAACCAGTCATTTCAGCCACAGTCGTGTGGCAGACCCTGTCGACAAAATTATTGGTTTGTTAAAGTGTGCATGTCCTGTTTATACAACATAAGGGTGGGTGGGAGGGCCCAAGGACAATTCCATCTTGCACCTCTTTTTCTTATTTGTATCATGTGCTGTTTGGGGACTAGTTTTTTAAGTGCCATTCTGTCTGACATTGCTGTGCCACTCCTAGATGGGCCAGGTGTTTGTGCTGCACACTTGTGTCGCTTAGCTTAGTCATACAGCCACCTCGGTGCAACTTTTAGGCCTAAAAACAATATTGTGAGGTGTTCAGAATAGACTGGAAATGAGTGGAAATGAATGTCATTGAGGTTAATAATACCGTAGGAGCAAAATTACCCCCAAATTCTGTGATTTTAGCTGTTTTTATGTTTTTTTTTAAAATCATCCAGATCCAAAACCAAAACACGAAAGGGTGGTTTTGGCAAAACCAAGCCAAAACAAAAACACAAAAGTGGAATTAGAACCAAAACACAAAACACGAAAAGTGCCAGCCGCACATCTCTAGTTATATAGTACAAGTACCCTGTGATATACATCCAGTATTTACTGTGCATTGATATACAGTATGTATTAATTGTGTAGCTTAGTATTACTTTGTATTGCTAGTCCAGTGCAGTTTTATTGCATGTCATAATTTCTGCATTGTACCTGTGACTATGTGTGTGTGCATATACAGCTGCTGCGTGACTACCATTTCGTGTATCTCACTCAGATTGCTATCCCTATATTCTGTATCCCTATATTCTGTACCCTAGGTGCGTCAGGGTTATTGTTTAATATAAGTAGTTCACAGGATATACTTACTGTGTATTTTTCTCTGTGATTTTCAGTCACCATATACCTCCTGAATTCTCTGCCTGTGCTAATACACTGCACAGGGGGTTCTTGTAAAGATATTAGGCTGCTGATATTGTACTGGGTTGCCCGTGAATTGTGCTTTCAGATATGTCAGCTACAAGGGGTGACGTAGCTGGGGCTAATCCCACATTGCATGGCGGTGATGCTACAGACACATTAGAGGAAAACATAGCAGCAGAGGGTTCAGGTTCTGGGGGTTCCCTGCCCCCCAGTGGAATTGTAGCAACAGGGGTTCATAACGACCCACCTTGGGATATTTTTATCCACGTTATTAAGTACGCTGGTAACTAGACTTACACCCCCTATGGGACCTCATGTGCTGGTACAACCGCTTATGGTCCCTGGGGTTAATCCGCCATGGGCAGATCACCTGTCCACTCAGTTACAGCAATTGAACCGTTCACTGACTAAACAGAAATCTAACCCTCGCCCGCCTAAGACGAAGGGGTCCTCTAAGCGGGCCATTACTTCCTCACAATCCACTCACGTCCCAGACACCTCGTCTGATGAGGATGGCGTGTATACTGACCCCACAGACACTGATCCAGATACTTCTGATGGGGAATCGGTCTCTCAGGTGGATGTTCCTGACTTATTGAAGGCTATCAGTCTAATTCTTCAGATTACTGATGACCCAGAGCCTGATGCTACCTCTAAGAAACCGGACAGGTTTAAACGTCAGAAGGTTATTAAACAAGTTTTACCTCATTCTGGCCATTTAGTTGACATACGTCAGGAATCCTGGGAAAATCCAGGAAAGAAATTCACACCTCACAAGAAGATGCTGGCTCGCTATCCCCTCGCTGCGGAGCTAAGTAAAAATTGGGAAACACCCCCCGCCAGTGGATTTGCAAGTATTGCGGCTGGTGGTGTCCTCAGCTCTGCCTGTCACTACCGTCACTTCTCTGAAAGAACCGACGGATAAGCGTGTGGAGGGTTGTTTAAAAGCGATTTACACCCCAGCAGGTGCTGTGCATCGGCCCTCTATTGCAGCGACATGGACTGCAGAGGCTATTAAAGCATGGGCTCAGTAGGTGGAAGTAGAGCTGCCGTCCAACTTTTCTGATAATGCTAGACAATGCCTTTCGTATATTAAAAACATTTTATCCCTAATGCACACTGAGTGGAAAATAATACTACATAATAATCAGATAATGCGGAGATCTTAGTTGTGTGTATCTGCAGATATAGGGTTAAGCCCCAGGCCGGTTGGCAAGGTGTCTCCGTCACTGGGGGTCCCTAATACTAGGTAATGGGTCCGGGGTGCAGTAGTATTATTTTCCACTCTATGTGCATTAGGGATAACAAAATGTTTTTTCTTACACAGAATTACCCCTCCCATTTAGCACCTGAGTGACATCACAATCTGACTGTGCAGCTTGCCAATAAATGTATATTGTGTTTCAGAGAGGCATGGATGGGTCAGCATTAGGAGGCATTGCTGACTCCAGAGTGCCATTAGAGAAGCTAGGGGTGTCTCCAGGTAAGCTGGCTCTCAGAAGCTGTAGGAGCCATTATCATGTGGCCTTAAACTGGGCATTCAGACCCAGACATATGTGTAATTATTTATGGGGTGGGTGTGGGGTGCGGTGGCTCCTATGTCGGTATGGCTGGGTGGCTTCAGGTCGGCACTTTGTATATATTTTTGTATTATTTTAATCACACTTCACCTACATAGCACTTATGTGCTTCTTATGAACCCTTATTAATTTTCACCTGTGTGCTGACCTGGGGTAGCTGACCTGTGCCGACGTGGTGGGGTCCTGCACCCCGGACCCATATCTAGTATTATGGACCCCCAGTGATGGAGATGCCAGATATATGCAACTAAGATCTCCATATTATCTGATTATTATGTAGTATTATTTTCCACTCAGTGTGCATTAGGGAAAACAAAATGTTTTTTTCTTACACAGAATTACCCCTCCCTTTAGCACCTGAGTGACCATCACAATCCTGGTTGAGCAGCTTGCCAATAAAAGTATATTGCCTTTCGTATATTGTCACAGCCTCTCATTACGATTAAGTAGGCAGCTTCTGATGCCGGTATTCTGGCGGCCAAGGCTTCTACTACGTCCATTGTGGCTCGCGCGATTTTATGGCTGAGATCTTGGTCTGTGGATCTGGATTCTAAGAAAACCCTGGAGGTGCTCCCTTTTAAGGGAGACATTCTTTTTGGAGAGGACCTCAACAAGATAGTGGCTGACTTAGCTTCTGCTAAAACAGCGGGTCTACCTAGTACTGCTCCTTCGGTGCCGAAGGCTAAGAGTACTTCCTTTCGCTCATTTCATCCTTCAGGTAAAGCAAATGGTCAGGCATACCCGAAAAAGGTTCGAACTTCCAAAACCGCTAAGCCCAAACCTAAATGGGCCTGGGCTGCCCATCAGCCGGCTTCCAAAACTGACAAGCCTGCTGCATGACGGGACGGGCCTCCCTCTGGGGGATCCCAGAGTGGGGGTGTCAACTTCTAGGGTTTACCCAGGAATGGTTGAAGACCACTTCTGATGCCTGGGTACAGGAAGTCGTCACTCATGGTTATGCCGTATCCTTAAAGAATCGCCCCCCTCATCGATTTTGCCTGACAGATGTCCCTTCAGATCAGGTGAAGGCAAAAACTGTTCATTTGGTGGTACAGTGCTCAGAGAGGCAAGGGGTACTATCACCGCTATTCCTAGTCCCGAAACCAAATGGGTCCTCTCGGCCCATTCTCAACCTCAAGTCCTTGAACAGATTTGTGAGAGTCTCCAAATTTTGCTCTATTGTTCTGGCCTTGGAGCCTGGGGACTATATGGTCTCCCTGGACATTCAGGATGCTTACCTGTATATTCCTATTGCATTGTCGCATCAACAGTACCTTAGGTTTGCGGTAGGCGACCTCCATTATCAATTTCGCCCCTTACCTTTTGGTTTGACCACGGCCCCGCAAGTCTTCACGAAGGTCATGGCGGTAATTATGGCTGTACTCCGCCGTGAAGGGGTCAGGATCTTCCCGTATCTGGACAACTTGTTGATCCCGGTGAATTCCCCAGACACTCTCCTACACCATCTGGATATGACGCTCCAGTTTCTGCAAGCCCACGGGTGGCACATCAACTGGAAGAAATCTTCCCTGGTCCCTGCTCAGAGCATGGTGTACCTGGGGGCATTGTTGGATACTCACAACCAGCGGTTGTTCTTGTCTCAGGAGAAGGTCCTGAAACTTCAGGACAGGATCCGATGCTTCCTATCTCGTCCGCAAGTGTCGATACATTCGGCGATGCAAGTGCTAGGTCTCATGGTGTCAGCTTTCGACATGGTGGAGTACGCTCAATTCCATTCCCGACCTCTGCAGAAATTGATTCTTGCCAAGTGGGACAGCCTGCCTCACCGGATCAGGTCTCACATGATCTCCTTGTCTCCAGAGGTCCGTCTGTCACTCACTGGTGGCTGCAGGACCAACGATTGAGCAGGGGTCGTCCCTTCTGGATCTCCAACTAGGTCCTTCTGATGACGGATGCCAGTCTGAGAGGTTGGGGCGTGGTGTTGGAGCAACACTCCCTTCAAGGTCGGTGGACTAAGGAGGAGTCTCTCCTCCTGATAAACATTCTGGAACTGCGGGCGGTGTTCAACGCACTGAACATGGCCCAGCATTTAATACAGAACAGACCTGTTCAAGTACAGTCGGACAACGCCACCACGGTGGCGTACATAAATCATCAAGGTGT
The DNA here is from genome assembly GCF_028390025.1 of Pseudophryne corroboree. Taxonomy (NCBI): domain Eukaryota; kingdom Metazoa; phylum Chordata; class Amphibia; order Anura; family Myobatrachidae; genus Pseudophryne; species Pseudophryne corroboree. The sequence goes on along the minus strand of NC_086453.1, from coordinate 266,010,181 downwards.
CACTCGAAGCAGCATGGCAATGAGGGAAGTATAAAGAATTCGTCGTGGGCAGAACGCCAACTGCCAGCCATATCGGCAGTGTTCATTCCGGGTGTCCTAAATTGGGAAGTGGACTTCCTCAGTCGTCAGGACGTACACGCCAGAGAGTGGAGCCTCCATCCAGAAGTATTTCAACTCATAGTGGAGAAGTGGGGCCTCCCAGATGTGGACCTGATGGCGTCTCGACACAATCACAAGGTTCCGGTCTTCGGAGCAAGGACAAGGGATCCTCAAGCAGCGTTCGTGGATGCACTGGCAACCCCATGGACCTTTCGGCTGCCATACGTGTTCCCTCTGGTGTCACTCCTGCCCACAGTAATAAGGATGTTCAAGCAAGAAGGAGGAATCCTACTTCTGATCGCTCCAGCGTGGCCCAGATGGCATAGGTTCTCAGACCTTCAGGGTCTCTCGTTAGAGAGTCCTCTTCTGCTTCCACAACGACCAGACCTCCTCGTTCAGGGCCCTTGTGTTTACTAGGATTTGGCCCGAATGGCTTTGACAGCATGGCTCTTGAAGCTTCCAGACTGAGGACCAAGGGTTTTTCGGAAGCGGCCATTCAGACTATGTTGAAGGCCCGTAAGCCGGCTTCTGCTCGGATTTACCATAGGGTCTGGAATTCTTACTTTGCTTGGTGCGCATCTAACAATCATGACGCTTACAAGTTTAGAACTACCAAACTTTTGGCCTTTCTACAACAGGGCCTTGACTTGGGCCTTCGTCTGGCCTCCATCAAGGTTCATATTTCTGCCTTGTCAGTTTGGTTTCAGAGAAAAATTGTCACTCTGCCTGATGTTCATATGTTCACTGATGGTGTGTTACGGATTCAACCTCCTTACATCCCGCTTGTGGCTCCTTGGGATTTGTTGGTGTTTCTGGAGGCATTGCAAGAGTCTCTGTTTGAGCCTCTTGAATCTGCAGACCTTAAGTGGCTTTCCCTTAAGGTATTGTTTCTGCTGGCTATTGATTCTGCTAGACGGGTGTCATATTTGGGTGCCTTGTCTTGTAGGTTCCCCTATCTGATTTTTCACCGTGACCGGGCAGTTCTTAGAACACATCCCGGGTACCTACCTAAGGTGGTGTCTTCTTTCCACCTTAATCAGGAGATTGTGGTTCCGGCCTTTGTCTCTCCTGAATTGTCTTCCAAAGAGCAGTCTTTGGATGTGGTACGGGCTCTCCGTATCTATGTGAAGAGGACAGCTCCTATCAGGAAGTCTGATTCTCTCTTTGTACTGTTTGGTTTTCACAAATGTGGCTGGCCTGCTCACAAGCAAACCCTGGCCAGATGGATTAGAATGGTGATTGCACATGCTTATGTACAGGCTGGCCTTCCAGCTCCTGCTACCATCAAGGCCCATTCTACTCGGTCGGTTGGACCTTCTTGGGCGGCCCGCCATGGTGCGACCCTTGAACAATTGTGCAAGGCGGTTACGAGGTCCTCAGTGAACATGTTCATAAGGTTCTATGCCTTTGATACATCCGCCTCCCACGATGCTTCCTTTGGACGCCGGTTCTTGTGCCCGCTACTGTGCGTCCCCTCCCACGAGGAACTGCTTTAGGACATCCCCAATGTTATTCCCTGTGGAATCCAATGTACCCCGCAGCAGAAAACGAGATTTATGGTAAGAACTTACCGTTGTTAAATCTCTTTCTGCAAGGTATACTGGGTTCCACAGGGCACCCACCCTGACGCACTTAGCATCTTTGGGTTTGTATGGCATTAGCTGTTGACACCTTCTCCTGTCATGAGAATGTGGTGTATGTGGCAACTAACTGTTGTTGTCTCTTTTACCTGCTACTGCATTGGACTGGTTAACAAAACTGAGCTCCTGTGCACAGAGGCGGGGTTATAGAGGAGGCGGCGCTATGCATTCTGGGAACAGTCAAAGCTTTTAGCCTGTTGGTGCCTCGGATCAAGATCCTACTCTACACCCCAATGTTATTCCCTGTGGAACCCAGTGTACCTCACAGAAAGAGATTTAACAACGGTAAGTTCTTACCATAAATCTCGGTTTCCTTGCGGATCGCCACTCATCACTGCTATAGAAAAAGTGAAAATCCTTAATGGCGCTTCTTGTCTACTGTAAGCTGCCTTCTAAATCCAAAATTGGACCTATCCCAAAAGGTCCTAGAATTTGGACAAAAAAAGTGGTGTTGTGGATTAGATGGCGCTAACATTCATGCAAGGGTGGAAATTGTGAGGGAGTAAGGATACTTAGCTATGCTCTGTGTATCGCCGCGGTTGACCGGAGAGGCTCTACGTTCGGGTCCCCGATGTAACGTTCGACCACGGACAGAGTGAAAGAGATAAAAACACACAATGTGTAGTATTGTTACATGCAAAATGGTATAAAACTTCACCAATCTCATCCGGCGTACCTCACTTACAATGTGAGTCGTCGGATGATAAATATAAAGGTATCTTTTTTGCGTAAAAGATAATGTTTCTTCACATGAACCAGGGCCGAAACCAGGATTTTTGTCACCCGGGGCAAGGTAGTCATTTGACACCCCCCCACCCCCCCCCCCCCCCCCCCCCGCAAAAAAAAAAAAAATATTTTACAATAAATAAATAAAAATAATAAAATAAAATAACAAAAATAAATGAATAAAAATATTATATATATATATATATATATATCTCTTTCAGAACTTTTTTACCTGAGAAACTGCCTTTTCTAACATACATTTCATATCCAGGAAAAAGTGTCCCCATTTTACACAGTACGACAGGCAAGTGTCCCCATTCCCCATTTTACACATTGCGGCAGACAGGTGTCCCCATTTTACACATTGCGGCAGGAAAAAGTGTCCCCATTTTACACATTGCGGCAGGAAAAAGTGTCCCCATTTTACACATTGCGGCAGGCACAGGTCCCCATTTTACACAGTACGCTGGCAAGTGTCCCCATTTTACACATAGCGGCAGGCACAGGTCCCCATTTTACACAGTACGCTGGCAAGTGTCCCCATTTTACACATTGCGGCAGGCACAGGTCCCCATTTTACACATTGCGGCAGGCACAGGTCCCCATTTTACACAGTACGCTGGCAAGTGTCCCCATTTTACACATAGCGGCAGGCACAGGTCCCCATTTTACACAGTACGCTGGCAAGTGTCCCCATTTTACACATAGCGGCAGGCACAGGTCCCCATTTTACACAGTACGCTGGCAAGTGTCCCCATTTTACACATTGCGGCAGGCACAGGTCCCCATTTTACACAGTACGCTGGCAAGTGTCCCCATTTTACACATAGCGGCAGGCACAGGTCCCCATTTTACACAGTACGCTGGCAAGTGTCCCCATTTTACACATTGCGGCAGGCACAGGTCCCCATTTTACACATTGCGGCAGGCACAGGTCCCCATTTTACACAGTACGCTGGCAAGTGTCCCCATTTTACACATAGCGGCAGGCACAGGTCCCCATTTTACACAGTACGCTGGCAAGTGTCCCCATTTTACACATAGCGGCAGGCACAGGTCCCCATTTTACACAGTACGCTGGCAAGTGTCCCCATTTTACACATTGCGGCAGGCACAGGTCCCCATTTTACACAGTACGCTGGCAAGTGTCCCCATTTTACACATAGCGGCAGGCACAGGTCCCCATTTTACACAGTACGCTGGCAAGTGTCCCCATTTTACACATTGCGGCAGGCACAGGTCCCCATTTTACACAGTACGCTGGCAAGTGTCCCCATTTTACACATAGCGGCAGGCACAGGTCCCCATTTTACACAGTACGCTGGCAAGTGTCCCCATTTTACACATAGCGGCAGGCACAGGTCCCCATTTTACACATAGCGGCAGGCACAGGTCCCCATTTTACACATAGCGGCAGGCACAGGTCCCCATTTTACACATTGCGGCAGGTGGTGGAGGGAGAGAGAGAGAGAGGAAGGGAGAGGGGCTGACTTACATTTGAAGCGGTTCTCGCCGCTCTTCAGCCGCCTCTCCCTCCTCGTCTGCGCGGCTCCGGGCTCCCCCTTCTCCCTCCTCCGGCGGGGTTTCGTGGAATGACGCGTTTGCGCCGTGACGTCACGACGCAATCGCGTCATTCCGCGAAACCCCGCCCCCCGAGCTGGGCACTCGGGAGAAGGGGGTTTAAAAGTATGTACCGCGGCGGGTGTTAGGGGGTCTCGGCGCCCCCTCCAATCTGGCGCCCAGGTCGCCTGCCCCCCTAGCCCCCCCCTAGTTTCGGCCCTGCATGAACACACCTCACTTACATAAAAGCAGGTGTTTATACTCCTATAAAGGTATCTTTCTTGACCATAGCCACTTTTTCACAAAGAGATGGTAAAAAAATGTTGGTACGTAATCAGCGTACCTAACACTCACTGTGACAGCTGTATGTCTCCTCACATCATGGTTTCTTTAAAAAGGGCTCCGTCCAGAAAAGGTAAAGGAATGTAAATTTATTCAACGATAAAAGACTTAATAAAAGGCTTGAATCAGCGTAAAAGTCAAATTCCGGGGGAGGTCAAAAACCGTCTTGGAACATAAAAGTGGCCAACTTGTGTAAGTCCCAACGCATGCCTTGAAAAAGAGTCCTTTGACTCGAAACGCGTTGGCTAAGAGGGGATATTGCATCAGCCGACCAGTCATTTCACTCCGAGGGAAGGTAAGACCTTGTCTTATTTGTATATTTGGGACTGACACAAGTTGGCCACTTTTATGTTCCAAGACGGTTTTTGACCTCCCCCGGAATTTGACTTTTACGCTGATTCAAGCCTTTTATTAAGTCTTTTATCGTTGAATAAATTTACATTCCTTTACCTTTTCTGGACGGAGACCTTTTTAAAGAAACCATGATGTGAGGAGACATACAGCTGTCACAGTGAGTGTTAGGTACGCTGATTACGTACCAACATTTTTTTACCATCTCTTTGTGAAAAAGTGGCTATGGTCAAGAAAGATACCTTTATAGGAGTATAAACACCTGCTTTTATGTAAGTGAGGTGTGTTCATGTGAAGAAACATTATCTTTTACGCAAAAAAGATACCTTTATATTTATCATCCGACGACTCACATTGTAAGAGAGGTACGCTGGATGAGATTGGTGAAGTTTTATACCATTTTGCATGTAACAATACTACACATTGTGTGTTTTTATCTCTTTTACTCTGTCCGTGGTCGAACGTTACATCGGGGACCCGAACGTAGAGCCTCTCCGGTCAACAGCGGCGATACACAGAGCATAGCTAAGTATCCTTACTCCCTCACAATTTCCACCCTTGCATGAACGTTAGCGCCATCTAATCCACAACACCACTTTTTTCGCCACTCATCACTGACCACCAATAGGCAGTTCCAGCAGATTGGAGAAGCAGGCCACCTGATGTATGGCGGTCTAAACTCTACTCTTACTACTCTTATTGGGGTGGGGCTGAAATGACCCTGGGATGCTATTCTCTTTTGCACTTCACAATTCCAATGTTCCTGACTTTTCACTGTACCCTTAGTGTCTCCATACCAACACCCCAGACACTAATAATATTAACAACACAAACTGTGTACAGTCATTATATTTAACACATTATTACACAAACAGGACAGAGACTTTAATGTTCCTATATTTAGCTTTGTAGGTCTTAGAAGCTTTTCCCTTGCTGTCAATCTGGAACTGGTAGTCAACCCTGGGGCACTGGCAACTAGTCAATAATAGGAATGAATCTTCTGAACTTTAAAAGGTTTTTAACTACAAACACTACAGTTATATCTTTGAAGAGAACATAAGACATGAATAAACATCTCCAACACGGAATAATGCTATGATAAGCTCCCTGGGGAGATGTGGATTCCTAAAGAAGAGGAAGTCACAGAGCTATTACAATAGCTGCCCTAACCACAATAAAGTCTATGACGTACATTCAGTGCCTATAAATCATTAGAGCTTAGCAATTATTTTACCCAACTCGTACAATCAGTTGTATGGGCTATAAAGAAGAGTTTTCTGAAGAAATGCTATCAAGTATTTTATCTTATTATTTGAAGATGAACTCTGTATGTAACCCATGGGCTCCCTCTAGATCAAACTTTTTTAGCTGCTGTCTGTGCATTATAACCTTTTTATGAAAAGTTACCTGCGACCGAGGAATCCCAGTTCTAAGCATAAAGACCAATCTAATCCAGGCCGTAATGTATATACTGGAGGGAATTAAATAAATGCATACTTAAAAATATAGGCATCGGAACGGGCGGGGGGGAGCAAAAGGGCAGCTTGACCCCCCCCAAACATGATGGAGGCGCAGGCGCTGGTGCGGGGGAGTGCTTACTTCCGCATCCCCGTGAGCAGCTTCAACTTTAAAAGTAGTGTGCTGCCGCAGGTAGGGTGTGGTGTCCCTTCTGTACTAGCCTGCTGTCTCTTTTTTAAAAATATTACATTTTTATTGAAGTTTTACACAAACATCAAAATACAAAACAAGAAGGGGGGGGGGGGGGGGGGGAAGGGTGTAGAAAAAAATAAACCCAATAAAGACAAAGGGGAGGAAGGGGGCATATTAGTAAAGCAGTAATACATCATCAGAGGTAGGACACCAGTGACGTGCGGTGAGGTCATTGGCTGGGGAGGTACTGAGATTTTATATATATATATTGTGACAAGAACACTGGGATAGTGTTTGAGGGCAGGTATATTTGTCCCAGGTTCTTGTCTTACATGTTTTAGAAAATGTTAACTTCTAGGAAAAATGCTTTTTGTTTTGTCTGAACCTTTTCAGTTTGCTGTAAAAGCTGGGTAAAGTCTCTGAGAGAGAGATAAGGCGAGTTCTAGACATTGGGCCCAGTTCGGGTCTTTGGCCTCACAGAGGGCTAATCAGGGTTTCAGCTGTGTAAGAGTGATATAGTGCTTCTAACCTGATTAGTATGGGCAGACTGCCTGGGAAGGCTGCAGGATCTGTGTGTGAGAGACACGCTTTCTGATGCAAGTAAGCTATACAGTATGTACTGAAGAACTCTGTGTTTTGTTTAGTGACAGTTAGGAACATCTTATGTTTAGTTAGTGCCGGACAGGCAAGGTATTTTTATTTTGGGGTTTGTTTTATTTTCTGTTTCAATAAAACTGGCCGGGGTCAGTTGTACCAGAAACTGGACTTGTGTTGTTCCTCAGCTGCTGCGTGCTGCCATATTCCCCAGGAAAAGGCACCTTGCACCCCTACAGTGTTACAACTTGGTGGAGAATGCGAGCAGGCCGTTCTGCGCATAAGTGAAAGCAGCAGCTTTGTGAGGCCTGCAGAAAACGGTGGTTTATGCAGATACAGCCCAGTGTGAAGTTACTGAGACTCACCCCTGAGGGTTTGATATATGTCCTGGGTGAAAGCAGCTGCAAAGCCGCCTGAAAAATCTGTTGACATGGAGGATCTGCTTAAAGCCTTGCTGCAAGCTACAGCGGCTCAGCAGGAGGCCAACAGACAGCAGCAGGTGGCAATGGAGGAAAATAAGAGACAACAGCAGGCAGTTGTTGATGAACTTTACAGGCAACAGCGTCAGGATAGAGAGGCCTTAGCAGAAGTGGTGCAGAGACTTGCAGCTCGGGTTGGAGATGTGGCCGTCAGTGCTCCAACCAGCTCTAGTTCTATACGAGCCAGTCACTTCCTGCAGAAAATGACAGAGGCTGATGATGTGGAGGCCTATCTGACCACGTTTGAAAGGACTGCCGAGCGTGAGAACTGGCCGAAAGCACAGTGGGCCAGTCTGCTGGCACCTTTCCTGTCAGGTGAGCCCCAAAAAGCTTACTTTGATTTAAGCCCTGCTGAGGCTCGGGACTATGATAAACTAAAGACTGAGATCCTGACCCGCCTGGGAGTCACGCTGTCAGTACGAGCACAACGGGTGCACCGTTGGCTGTACGCCATGGAGAAGCCTCCGCGCTCCCAGATGCACGACCTTATTCAGCTAACAAAAAAATGGCTGCAGCCAGAGACATTAACTGGTCCCCAGATGGTGGAAAGAGTCGTCATGGACCGCTACTTGAGATCTTTGCCCATGGTCCTGCGCAAGTGGGTGAGCCATGGAAACCCGGGTACTGCTGACCAATTAGTGGACATGGTAGAGAGGTATTTGGCAGCAGAGGAACTACTGATGACCACCCAGCAACCCATAGATCCTCGACAGCGCCCTTCAGTAAAGACTGGTAAGACTGTTCCGTGGGAAAACGTTGCTGGGCGGTTAAGAGAACGCAAGGCTGGAGAGACTGTAAACACTGGCCCTGGAAACAGGCCAATGGGGCTAGAACGGTCTATGCTGCCCAAATGGGTTGATAATCGTGTGGTTAAATGTTTTAGGTGTGGTATGCCAGGTCATGTTATTGCCAATTGCCCAGTCACGCAAGAACCCATGCAATGTGATGCTGCCTTTGAATGTCGCAGAATGTCTTTCTTTGCTAGGTTAGCCTGTACTGTGGTACCTTCACCTGAGCTGGAAAAACAAATGTGTGATGTGTTCTTAGAAGGTAACCGGGTAGAGGCCTTGCTAGATTCAGGAAGTTTAGTTACCCTCGTGAAAGCTGGGTTAGTGAACCCCTTAAAGGTCCAGCAAATACCTATTGGGGTAACTTGCATACATGGGGATACCCAATATTATGCCACTGCTGAGGTGAATATAGAAACTTGTTGTGGGTCAGCAATGGTTAAAGTGGGACTGGTCCCTACCTTGGTGCATGAGGCCATAATAGGGAGGGATTTTCCTCATTTTTGGAAACTGTGGGAATCACGGTTATCAACAGATGTGAGAAGTAAAAAACCAGTTGATAATACCGGTGATTTTATGGATGTACGTGGGTCTTCGGAACTTTCTGGCCCTTTGCCTTTTGCTAGTTTGGCTGGGGAAGTGACAGATGGGGAGTCCAGTGAGGACCCTCTTGCCGGGAACAGAGACATAGTAGTTAGAACTGAAAGCGTGCCTGACCTGGAGGTAAAGAAGGATCTGTTTGCGTCTGAACAGTTAAAGGATCCTACCTTAATAAAGGCTAGAGAGAATGTTAAGATTGTTAATGGGGAACCTGTGGTACCAGGTGACAGGGTTACGTATCCCCACATGGCCATCTGTAATGAGCTCTTGTACCACATTGTCAAAAGGGGTGAGGATGTGGTGGAACAGCTGGTAGTTCCCCAGCCTTATCGGAGAACGGTACTAGATTTAGCTCATAGTCACGTTACCGCAGGACATTTAGGGGCAGAAAAAACCACTGAAAGAGTTTTACAAAGGTTCTTTTGGCCAGGGGTTTATAAAGAAGTGTCTGAATATTGTTCTTCCTGTCCTGAATGCCAGTATCATGCCCCTAGACCCCATTTCAGGAGCCCACTAGTTCCCATGCCTATTATAGAGGTCCCGTTTGACAGAATAGCCATGGATCTCGTGGGGCCCTTGTTAAAGTCTGCTCGGGGCCATCAGTATATCCTGGTAATTATGGACTATGCCACTCGATATCCTGAGGCTGTCCCTTTACGCACTATCACAACCAAGGCGGTAGCTAGGGAGCTGGTGCAGGTATTTAGTAGAGTGGGAATACCAAAAGAAATTTTGACTGACCAAGGTACTCCATTTATGTCAAGGATCATGAAAGAATTGTGCAAGTTATTTAAGGTCACTCACCTCAGGACGTCCATCTACCATCCCCAAACTGACGGGTTGGTGGAAAGGTTTAATAAAACATTAAAAAGTATGTTAAAAAAGGTTGTTGAGAGAGATGGGAAAAACTGGGATTGTTTGTTGCCCTACTTGTTAATGGCCATCAGAGAAGTTCCTCAGTCCTCTACGGGGTTTTCTCCATTTGATTTGTTGTATGGTAGACACCCCAGAGGGCTGTTGGATGTTGCCAAAGAGACGTGGGAAGGACAGCCCACTCCTTATAGAAGCGTTATTGAGCATGTAACACAAATGCAGGATAGGATTGCAGCCGTGGTACCTGTTGTCAGAGAGCACATGGAACAGGCCCAAAGTGCTCAACAGAGGGTCTATAACCGGAGTGCCAAGATACGGGAATTTGCTCCTGGAGATAGAGTTCTTGTTTTGGTACCCACTGTGGAAAGCAAATTCCTAGCTAAATGGCAGGGTCCATTTGAGATTAGGGAAAAAGTGAATGAGGTTAATTACAAAGTATACCAGCCGGGAAAGAGAAAACCCGAACAGATCTACCATGTTAACTTAATCAAACCCTGGAAAGATAGGTTGTCTCTGTCAGCGGAGCCTTGCCCTTCGGTGTCTTCACCCCGGTTGCTTCCCGCAGTGAAGGTGTCAGAGACATTATCAGCTGATCAGAACAATCAGGTTAAAGAATTTCTCATCCAAAATAGGGAGATATTTTCAGAGCTGCCTGGCCGAACGACCATAATAAAACATGACATTGTCACAGAACCAGGGGTCAGGGTTCATTTAAAGCCATATAGGATTCCTGAAGCTCAGCGAGAAGCTATTTCTAAGGAAGTTAAAACCATGTTAGAACTTGGAGTCATAGAGGAGTCTAACAGTGAGTGGTCCAGTCCCATAGTGCTCATCCCGAAGCCCGACGGTAGCATACGCTTCTGTAATGACTTTCGTAAGTTAAATGAGGTGTCCAAGTTTGACGCATACCCCATGCCCCGTGTGGATGAGCTTGTAGAAAAGCTGGGAACAGCCAGGTTTCTCACCACATTGGACCTGACCAAAGGTTACTGGCAAATACCTTTATCTGATAGCGCCAAAGAAAAAACAGCCTTTTCGGTTCCGGAGGGGCTGTACCAGTATAAGATGTTACCCTTTGGGTTGCATGGGGCTCCAGCAACCTTTCAACGGGCGATGGATAAAATTTTGAGGCCCCATAGAAAATATGCAGCTGCCTATTTGGATGATGTGGTAATTCACAGTACAGACTGGGGGTCACATTTGGTTAAAGTACAAGCAGTACTGGACTCAATCAGAGAGGCAGGGTTAACTGCTAACCCAAAGAAGTGCTGCCTCGCAATAGAGGAGGTCAAATACTTGGGCTTCACCATAGGCAGAGGTCTGATTAGGCCCCAATTGAATAAAGTTGATGCTATTCAAAACTGGCCTCGTCCAGTGAATAAAAAACAGGTAAGGGCTTTTTTGGGAATTACTGGGTACTATAGACGGTTTATTCCTAATTTTGCGACAACAGCGGTGCCGTTGTCAGACCTTACCAAAGGGAAGCAGTCAAATGTGGTGAAATGGAACCCTGATGCAGAAAAGGCGTTCCAAGCGTTAAAAGTGGCTTTGTGTTCACAACCGGTGTTGATAACACCAGATTTTTCAAAAGAATTTGTGGTACAGACAGATGCCTCAGAGGTTGGGATAGGTGCTGTGCTGTCCCAAACCAGAGATGGGGACGAACACCCTATCATTTATTTGAGTAGGAAACTCAATGAGCATGAAAAAAGGTATGCCATTGTGGAAAAGGAGGCTTTGGCCATTAAGTGGGCACTAGATACCTTGAGATATTACCTCTTGGGTAGACAATTCAGACTAGTGACAGACCATGCCCCTTTAAAATGGATGTATGTAAATAGAGGCAAGAATGCTCGTGTAACTAGATGGTTTCTAGCGTTGCAGGACTTTAAGTTTACTGTCGAACATAGACCGGGAACACAATTGGCCAACGCAGATGCATTGTCTCGCATCTTCTGTTTGGGGGCTACAAGTGTTCCGGCCCCTAGGTCGAAACAGGGGAGGGGGATATGTGACAAGAACACTGGGATAGTGTTTGAGGGCAGGTATATTTGTCCCAGGTTCTTGTCTTACATGTTTTAGAAAATGTTAACTTCTAGGAAAAATGCTTTTTGTTTTGTCTGAACCTTTTCAGTTTGCTGTAAAAGCTGGGTAAAGTCTCTGAGAGAGAGATAAGGCGAGTTCTAGACATTGGGCCCAGTTCGGGTCTTTGGCCTCACAGAGGGCTAATCAGGGTTTCAGCTGTGTAAGAGTGATATAGTGCTTCTAACCTGATTAGTATGGGCAGACTGCCTGGGAAGGCTGCAGGATCTGTGTGTGAGAGACACGCTTTCTGATGCAAGTAAGCTATACAGTATGTACTGAAGAACTCTGTGTTTTGTTTAGTGACAGTTAGGAACATCTTATGTTTAGTTAGTGCCGGACAGGCAAGGTATTTTTATTTTGGGGTTTGTTTTATTTTCTGTTTCAATAAAACTGGCCGGGGTCAGTTGTACCAGAAACTGGACTTGTGTTGTTCCTCAGCTGCTGCGTGCTGCCATATTCCCCAGGAAAAGGCACCTTGCACCCCTACAGTGTTACAATATATATATATATATATATATATATATATATATACACAATATCGGATAGGCACTCACCCTTCCTTGTGAATGGGGCCCCGGTGCCTTCTGGAAACAGTAACACATCCAGCATTTCCTAGCATGCAGCGGCACTCAGGGACAAACTCATGGATATTTCAGAACAAACAGTGTTTTAATCCATTCCAAAGCAAAGAAGTTCCATCCAACGTTTCGGGGTGCTAACACCCCTTTGTCAAGGTGAACAAACAAGAAGTCTGTTTCTTGTTTGTTCACCTTGACAAAGGGGTGTTAGCACCCCGAAAACGTTGGATGGAACTTCTTTGCTTTGGAATGGATTAAAACACTGTTTGTTCTGAAATATCCATGAGTTTGTCCCTGAGTGCCGCTGCATGCTAGGAAAGGCTGGATATATATATATATATATATATATATACATACATACATACATACATACACACACACACACACACAGTGGACGAAGTGGAAATTTTGAAGTAGGAGTATGAAAAAGTGAAGGTTGCAATTATGCGCGCGCCTCCGGAAAAGGGGCGTGTCCTCCAGTGTAGTAGGACCCCTTATACTATCTAGTACTGGTGCCCCTTTCACCGTATACCACACAGTATGACCCGAAATTTACATTACAGCACACGGTATGAGCCGAAATTCACATTACAGCACACGGTATGAGCCGAAATTTACATTACAGCACACGGTATGAGCCGAAATTCACATTATAGCACACGGTATAAGCCGAAATTCACATTATAGCACACGGTATGAGCCAAAATTCACATTATAGCACACAGAATGAGCCGAAATTCACATTATAGCACATGGTATGAGCCGAAATTCACATTACAGCACACGGTATGAGACGAAATTCACATTATAGCACACAGCATGAGCCGAAATTCACATTACAGCACATGGTATGAGCCGAAATTCACATTACAGCACACGGTATGAGCCGAAATTTACATTACAGCACACGGTATGAGCTGAAAATTAACAATACAGCACACGGTATGAGCCGAAATTCACATTTTAGCACACTGAATGAGCCGAAATTCACATTACAGCACACGGTATGAGCTGAAATTCACATTATAGCACACAGTATGAGCAAAAATTCACATTACAGCACACGGTATGAGCCGAAATTCACATTACAGCCCACGGTATGAGCCAAAATTCACATTACAGCACATGGTATGAGCCGGAATTCATATTTTACCACATGATATGAGCCGACATTCACATTATAGTACATGGTATGAGCCGAAATTCACATTACAGCACACGGTATGAGCAAAAATTCACATTACAGCACACGGTATGAGCCGAAATTCACATTACAGCACACGATGTGAGCCGAAATTCAAATTACAGCACACGGTATGAGCCGAAATTCACATTACAGCACACGGTTTGAGCTGAAAATTAACAATACAGCACACGGTATGAGCCGAAATTCACATTTTAGCACACTGAATGAGCCGAAATTCACATTACAGCACACGGTATGAGCTGAAATTCACATTATAGCACACGGTATGAGACGAAATTTACATTATAGCACACAGCATGAGCCGAAATTCACATTACAGCACATGGTATGAGCCGAAATTCACATTACAGCACACGGTATGAGCCGAAATTCACATTACAGCACACGATATGAGCTGAAAAATAAGAATTTACTTACCGATAATTCTATTTCTCGTAGTCCGTAGTGGATGCTGGGGACTCCGTAAGGACCATGGGGAATAGCGGCTCCGCAGGAGACTGGGCACAAAAGTAAAGCTTTAGAACTACCTGGTGTGCACTGGCTCCTCCCCCTATGACCCTCCTCCAAGCCTCAGTTAGGATACTGTGCCCGGACGAGCGTACACAATAAGGAAGGATTTTGAATCCCGGGTAAGACTCATACCAGCCACACCAATCACACCATATAACTTGTGATCTAAACCCAGTTAACAGCATGATAACAGAGGAGCCTCTAGAAAAGATGGCTCACTACAGTAATAACCCGATTTTTTTTTTTTTTTTGGTAACAATAACTATGTACCAGTATTGCAGACAATCCGCACTTGGGATGGGCGCCCAGCATCCACTACGGACTACGAGAAATAGAATTATCGGTAAGTAAATTCTTATTTTCTCTAACGTCCTAAGTGGATGCTGGGGACTCCGTAAGGACCATGGGGATTATACCAAAGCTCCCAAACGGGCGGGAGAGTGCGGATGACTCTGCAGCACCAAATGAGAGAACTCCAGGTCCTCCTCAGCCAGGGTATCAAATTTGTAGAATTTTACATACGTATTTGCTCCTGACCAAGTAGCTGCTCGGCAAGTTGTAAAGCCGAGACCCCTCGGGCAGCCGCCCAAGATGAGCCCACCTTCCTTGTGGAATGGGCTTTTACAGATTTTGGCTGTGGCAGGCCTGTCACAGAATGTGCAAGCTGAATTGTACTACAAATCCAACGAGCAATAGTCTGCTTAGAAGCAGGAGCACCCAGCTTGTTGGGTGCATACAGAATAAACAACGAGTCAGATTTTCTGACTCCAGCCGTCCTGGAAACCTATATTTCCAGGGCTCTGACAACGTCTAGCAACTTGGAGTCCTCCAAGTCCCTTGTAGCCGCAGGCACCACAATAGGTTGATTCAGGTGAAACGCTGAAAAACCACCTTAGGGAGAAACTGAGGACAAGTCCTCAATTCCGCCCTGTCCGAATGGAAAATCAGATGAGGGCTTTTACAGGATAAAGCCGCCAATTCTGACACGCACCTGGCCCAGGCCAGGGCCAACAGCATGACCACTTTCCATGTGAGATATTTTAACTCCACATATTTAAGTGGTTCAAACCAATGTGACTTTTGGAACCCAAAAACTACATTTAGATCCCAAGGTGCCACTGGAGGCACAAAAGGAGGCTGTATATACAGTACCCCTTTCACAAACGTCTGAACTTCAGGGACTGAAGCTAGTTCTTTTTGGAAGAAAATTGACAGGGCCGAAATTTGAACCTTAATGGGTCCCCATTTCAGGCCCATAGACACTCCTGTTTGCAGGAAATGTAGGAATCGACCTAGTTGAAAATTCCTCCGTCGGGGCCTTACTGGCCTCGCACCACGCAACATATTTTCGCCAAATGCGGTGATAATGTTTTGCGGTTATATCTTTCCTGGCTTTGATCAGGATAGGGATGACTTCATCCGGAATGCCTTTTTCCTTCAGGATCCGGCGTTCAACCGCCCTGCCGTTAAACGCAGCCGCGGTAAGTCTTGGAACAGACAGGGTCCTTGCTGGAGCAGGTCCCTTCTTAGAGGTAGAGGCCACGGATCCTCCGTGAGCATCTCTTGAAGTTACGGTTACCAAGTCCTTCTTGGCCAATCCGGAGCCACGAATATAGTGCTTACTCCTCTCCATCTTATAATTCTCAGTACCTTGGTTATGAGAGGCAGAGGAGGGAACACATACACTGACTGGTACACCCACTGTGTTACCAGAGCGTCTACAGCTATTGCCTGAGGGTCCCTTGACCTGGCGCAATACTTGTCGAGTTTTATAAACATGTGGAAGACTTCTGGGTGAAGTCCCCACTCTCCCGGGTGGAGGTCGTGTCTGCTGAGGAAGTCTGCTTCCCAGTTGTCCACTCCCGGAATGAATACTGCTGACAGTGCTATCACATGATTTTCCGCCCAGCGAAGAATCCTTGCAGCTTCTGCCATTGCCCTTCTGCTTCTTGTGTCACCCTGTCTGTTTACGTGGGTGACTGCCATGATGTTGTCCGAATGGATCAACTCCGGGTGACCTTGAAGCAGAGGTCTTGCTGAGCTTAGAGCATTGTAAATGGCCCTTAGCTTCAGGATATTTATGTGAAGTGATGTCTCCAGGCTTGACCATAAGCTCTGGAAATTCCTTCCCTGTGTGACTGCTCCCCAGCCTCGCAGGCTGGCATCCGTGGTCACCAGGACCCAGTCCTGAATGTGCGGCCCTCTAGAAGATGAGCACTCTGCAACCACCACAGGAGAGACACCCTTGTGCTTGGTGACAGGGTTATCCGCTGATGCATCTGAAGATGCGACCCAGACCATTTGTCCAGCAGGTCCCACTGGAAAGTTCTTGCGTGGAATCTGCCGCATGGGATTGCTTCATAGGAAGCCACCATTTTTCCCAGAACCATCTCATTGATGTACTGAGACTTGGCTCGGTTATAGGAGGTTCCCGACTAGCTCGGATAACTCCCTGACTTTCTCCTCCGGGAGAAACACCTTTTTCTGAACTGTGTCCAGGATCATCCCTAAGAACAGAAGACGAGTCGTCGGAATCAGCTGCGATTTTGGAATATTGAGAATCCAATCGTGCTGCCGCAACACTACCTGAGATAGTGCTACACCGACCTCCAACTGTTCCCTGGATCTTACCCTTATCAGGGAATCGTCCAAGTAAGGGATAACTAAAATTCCCTTCCTTCGAAGGAGTATCATCATTTCGGCCATTACCTTGGTAAAGACCCGGGGTGCCGTGGACCATCCATACGGCAGCGTCTGAAACTGATAGTGACAGTTCTGTACCATAAACCTGAGGTACCCTTGGTGAGAAGGGTAAATTGGGACATGAAGGTAAGCATCCTTGATGTCCCGAGACATCATGTAGTCCTCTTCTTCCAGGTTCGCAATCACTGCTCTGAGTGACTCAATCTTGAATTTGAACCTCTGTATGTAAGTGTTCAAAGATTTTAGATTTAGAATCGGTCTCACCGAGCCGTCCGGCTTCGGTACCACAACAGTGTGGAATAATACCCCGTTCCCCGTTGCAGGAGGGGTACCTTGATTATCACCTGCTGGGAATACAGCTTGTGAATGGCTTCCAAAACTGTCTCCCTGTCAGAAGGAGACATCGGTAAAGCCGACTTTAGGAAACGGCGAGGGGGAGACGTCTCGAATTCCAATTTGTACCCCTGAGATATCACCTGAAGGATCCAGGGGTCTACTTGCGAGTGAGCCCACTGCGCGCTGAAATTCATTGAGACGGGCCCCCACCGTGCCTGATTCTGCTTGTAAAGCCCCAGCGTCATACTGAGGGCTTGGCAGAGGCGGGAGAGGGTTTCTGTTCCTGGGAACTGGCTGATTTCTGCAGCCTTTTTCCTCTCCCTCTGTCACGGGGCAGAAATGAGGAACCTTTTGCCCGCTTGCCCACGAAAAGACTGCGCCTGATAATACGGCGTCTTCTCATGTTGAGAGGCGACCTGGGGTACAAACGTGGATTTCCCAGCTGTTGCCGTGGCCACCAGGTCTGAAAGACCGACCCCAAATAACTCCTCCCCTTAATAAGGCAATACTTACAAATGCCGTTTGGAATCCGCATCACCTGACCACTGTCGTGTCCATAACCCTCTACTGGTAGAAATGGACAACGCACTTAGACTTGATGCCAGTCGGCAAATATTCCGCTGTGCATCACGCATATATAGAAATGCATCTTTAAAATGCTCTATAGGCAATAATATACTGTCCCTATCTAGGGTATCAATATTTTCAGTCAGGGAATCCGACCACGCCAACCCAGCACTGCACATCCAGGCTGAGGCGATTGCTGGTTGCAGTATAACACCAGTATGTGTGTAAATACCTTTTAGGATGCCCTCCTGCTTTCTATCAGCAGGATCCTTAAGGGCGGCCATCTCAGGAGAGGGTAGAGCCCTTGTTCTTACAAGCGTGTGAGCGCTTTATCCACCCTAGGGGGTGTTTCCCAACGCACCCTAACCTCTGGCGGGAAAGGATATAATGCCAATAACATTTTTGAAATTATCAGTTGTTATCGGGGGAAAACCACGCATCATCACACACCTCATTTAATTTCTCAGATTCAGGAAAACTACAGGTAGTTTTTCCTCACCTGAACATAATACCCCTTTTTGGTGGTACTCGTATTATCAGAAATGTGTAAAACATTTTTCATTGCCTCAATCATGTAACGTGTGGCCCTACTGGAAGTCACATTTGTCTCTTCACCGTCGACACTGGAGTCAGTATCCGTGTCGGCGTCTATATCTGCCATCTGAGGTAACGGGCGCTTTAGAGCCCCTGATGGCCTATGAGACGTCTGGACAGGCACAAGCTGAGTAGCCGGCTGTCTCATGTCAACCACTGTCTTTTATACAGAGCTGACACTGTTACGTAATTCCTTCCAACAGTTCATCCACTCAGGTGTCGACCCCCTAGGGGGTGACATCACTATTACAGGCAATCTGCTCCGTCTCCACATCATTTTTCTCCTCATACATGTCGACACAAACGTACCGACATACAGCACACACACAGGGAATGCTCTGATAGAGGACAGGACCCCACTAGCCCTTTGGGGAGACAGAGGGAGAGTTTGCCAGCACACACCAGAGCGCTATATATATACAGGGATAACCTTATATAAGTGTTTTTCCCCTTATAGCTGCTGTTTCTTTAATACTGCGCATAATTAGTGCCCCCCCTCTCTTTTTTAACCCTTTCTGTAGTGTAGTGACTGCAGGGGAGAGCCAGGGAGCTTCCCTCCAACGGAGCTGTGAGGGAAAATGGCGCCAGTGTGCTGAGGAGATAGGCTCCGCCCCCTTATCGGCGGCCTTATCTCCCGTTTTTCTGTGTATTTTGGCAGGGGTTAAATGCATCCATATAGCCCAGGAGCTATATGTGATGCATTTTTTGCCATCCAAGGTGTTTTTATTGCGTCTCAGGGCGCCCCCCCCCCAGCGCCCTGCACCCTCAGTGACCGGAGTGTGAAGTGTGCTGAGAGCAATGGCGCACAGCTGCAGTGCTGTGCGCTACCTTGTTGAAGACAGGACGTCTTCTGCCGCCGATTTTCCGGACCTCTTCTGTCTTCTGGCTCTGTAAGGGGGCCGGCGGCGCGGCTCTGGGACCCATCCATGGCTGGGCCTGTGATCGTCCCTCTGGAGCTAATGTCCAGTAGCCTAAGAAGCCGAATCCACTCTGCACGCAGGTGAGTTCGCTTCTTCTCCCCTTAGTCCCTCGATGCAGTGAGCCTGTTGCCAGCAGGTCTCACTGAAAATAAAAAACCTAAAACTAAACTTTTCACTAAGCAGCTCAGGAGAGCCACCTAATGTGCACCCTTCTCGTTCGGGCACAAAAATCTAACTGAGGCTTGGAGGAGGGTCATAGGGGGAGGAGCCAGTGCACACCAGGTAGTTCTAAAGCTTTACTTTTGTGCCCAGTCTCCTGCGGAGCCGCTATTCCCCATGGTCCTTACGGAGTCCCCAGCATCCACTTAGGACGTTAGAGAAATTAACAATACAGCACACGGTAGGAGCCGAAATTCACATTTTAGCACACTGAATGAGCCGAAATTCACATTACAGCACACGGTATGAGCTGAAATTCACATTATAGCACACGGTATGAGCAAAAATTCACATTACAGCACACGGTATGAGCCGAAATTGACATTACAGCATACGGTATGAGCCAAAATTCACATTACAGCACACGGTATGAGCCGAAATTCACATTACAGCACACGGTGTGAGCCAAAATTCACATTACAGCACACGGTATGAGCCGAAATTCACATTATAGCAGATGGTATGACCCACAATTCAGGGACAGGGAGAGAGAGTGACAGCAGGGACTGAGAGAATGACAGAAGGGAAGCAGAGGAACATTACCTAATATGAGCAGCGGAAGTGCGGAAGGGACTGTGGTCGTCGGCGGCAGAGAAGCCCATTGTCTGCGGGGATGCGGCGTTACTAAGCTGTCCTTCGTTGCTGCGGCATTGATGTCCCTCTGACCACCGCCAGTTGTGGTCTGCGGTGGTCAGCTTTCAGTGGCGGTGCAGCGTGCGGCAGTGAGCATTGGTCAGCGGTGGGCGGCGGGCGGCTGTGATATAAATATATAATTTTTTTACATTTATTTTATTTATTCCTCCCTGTCCCTGCAGTCCAAGTGATCTGGGGGTGCGCTGCAGTCCAAGTGATCTAGGAGTGAACTGCAGTCCAAGTTCACTTGGACTGCAGCTCACCCCCAGATCACTTGGACTGCAGCTCACCCCCAGATCATCTGGGGGTGAGCTGCAGGCAAAGTGATCTGGGGGTGAGCTACCCAGTCTCTTTCCACCTAGCCCAATTGCCCCCCCCCCCTCTCGCCTGGGTGGTCCTAGGCCCCCAGTCCCGGAGGGAGCAGGTGCTGCCAGTGATGCTGTTAGGAGAGCAGACGGAGAGTAGAAGCAGCAGCAGTGGCGGTTCACAGCGGGGGAGGGGCCATCTATCCCCCCTCTCCCCCGCTGTCTCCTGTGTCCTCTCCCCTGCCCCCTGCGCTGGGCATCCGCAGGAAGGGGGCTTCTCCCGGGGAAGTCTTGCGGTGCTGCCGCGCTCCCTCCTCCGCCTCCCTCCAGGGCAGCAGCAGTGGTAGTGGCAGAGCGGAGGAGCAACACGGGTGATGGAGCGGCGCAGTGGGCATCAGGCAGGCGGAGAGCAGATGGTGGGCAGCGGGGGAGGGGACATCTGCAGCCAGTCCGGCCCTGCCCACTGCCCAATGACTTCTGCTCTAGTGACAGGGGCGTGCTTTCATATGGGCTGAAAGCACGCCTCTGTCTCAAAGAGGCACTTCTACTAGTGCCGCTCAGTGGGATTTCTGAATGGGCTATTACTACATTAGGAAGGTCTTTTTCCCATTTTGTCTGTAAGGGAAACACCCCACTATGGGATCGTACAATCAGATGCTGGTACCATCTAGAGATACCACCTCTATTAATTCAGGGCATTAGAAGAGACATCAATACTTTAGGAAGACCAATGTGGCGGGGACGTTTGAGGAGGCAACCCTGGAGCCAATGTCGCAATTGGAGGTACTTATAAAAGTAATGTTTAGGTATGTGAAATTGTTCTTGAAGGAGTGAGAAGGGGACTAAATCACCGTCTAAGATAACATCCTGCAGAGTAGAAAGGCCTCATTCATTCCAAGTATTCAATTGTAAATCAGGGATCATAAGGGCTATAACACGAAGAGACAACTTTGGGGAGGGCAGAGCACCAGTGGGGATAGATAGAATCACAGTTTGCCAAGCTGATAGCGTAGTTCGAACAGTCATACAACCAGCAACTCAGGAAATATCTAAAGAGGTGGGCGACCAAAGCAGGTCCGGTAAAGTAAACAGAAACACTGCTCTATCGACACCCATGGTTTAAGAGTGCCCTGCGTGAACCAATCCCTGGCCTGACTAAGTATACACGCTGAATGGTACTTCTCCAAATCAGGATACGCCACCCCTCCCGCACACTTCGGAGCAGTCAAAGTGGTTCTTGCTATATTCGGGTTTGCTCCCCCCAAACATATTTAGCTAACAGTCGGTTAAACTTGTTACAGACAGCTCTAGGGAAAAGCCGGGGTATAGTACGGAAAAGGTACATCAGTTTTGGTAAAAGAACCATTTTCGCAGCTGCCACCTGCCCAACTCATGAGACCTCATCATCCAGTCTTTAGTGAGCATTTCAAATGCCCGAAAGAGAGGGTCGTAGTTGCACCTCAATAAATCCCCCTCTCTAGAGATATTTACAACCAAATACTTAAATGATCTAAACTGCCATGCGTATTTATAGTTAACCTTCAGACGCTTAAGCGCACTGTCAGAAATATTCAGAAGGAGGGCCTCAGTCTTTGTGGTGTTCAGCTTGTAGTACGAAACTGTCGCATAGGAGTCTAGGAGAGAGTGTAAATGTGGGAGAGAAGATTCAGGGTCTAGAAGGCATAATAAAATGTCGTCAGCAAATAGACAGACCTTATGGGGCACCCCTCCTATAACGGGTCCCACTATCGAGTCTAAAGACCTAATTCGCTCAGCCAGAGGCTCAACAGCCAAAGCTGCTTGGCACCTTCTGTCAGTGGGTCCCCAGGTAGTCGCGGGGATAGTCGCAGGGATTGTGTAGGAGCTCACAGGGGGGGTGGCGGAAGTGCTTCTCCAGGGGTTAAAGTGAGCCGGAACGGAGCGGAACTGCGTTCCGTCAGTTCCACTTAGAGACAGAACGCAGTTCCGCCTGCTCCGGCTCACCTAACCCGATGTGTGGCCGTCGCCACAGGGAGATGGCGGTACCAGCTGAGATTGTGTTACCAGCGGCCGTCCGGCTCTCTCTCCACAGCGGCAGCCAGATGCAGGAGCTCAGTACTGAGCTCCAGCTTCCGGCGCTGTCACTGTGCGCTATGGGAGAGACGTTATGACGTCATGACGTCTCTCCCATAGTGCCAAGGAGCAGACGCCCAGAGGACTGCAGCGGTAGGACACGGGAGCGGGGCTTGGTGAGTATTGTGATTTTTGTTTTGTTTTTTCCTTTGTGTAGCGGTGCATCTACTGGGGGTCATTACTACTGGGGGGCATCTACTGGGGCAAACTACTGGGGAGGCATTACCACTGAGGGGCATCTACTGGGGCAAACTACTGGGGTGCAAACTACTGAGGGGCATCTACTGGGGGCAAACTACTGGGGGGCATTACTACTGGGGGGGCATCTACTGGGGCAAACTACTGGGGACATCTACTGGGGGCAAACTACTGGGGGGCATTATTACTGGGGGCCAACTACTGGGGGCAAGCTACTAGGGGGCAAACTACAAGGG
Source organism: Pseudophryne corroboree (assembly GCF_028390025.1). Lineage (NCBI taxonomy): Eukaryota > Metazoa > Chordata > Amphibia > Anura > Myobatrachidae > Pseudophryne > Pseudophryne corroboree. Next base: position 265,987,276 of record NC_086453.1, on the reverse strand, counting down.
GGCAAACTACAAGGGGGCAAGCTACTGGGGGCAAACTACAAGGGGGCTAACTACTGGAGGCAAACTACAAGAGGGCATTACTACTGGGGGCATAACTACAGGGGCATTACTACTGGAGGCATAACTACAGGGGCATTACTACTGGGGGGCTAAACTACTGAGGGCATAACTACAGGGGCTAAACTACTGGGGGCATAACTACAAGGACAGTGCCATTTCTTGCGGCGGGCGAGCACTTTGCGGCTCCTTGTCTCCCCCTCCTCCTTCTTCCCGAGCACTCCTGCTCGGGGGGCGGAGTTTCACGTACTGACGTGGTTGCGTCGTGACGTCACGACGCAATCGCGTCATTCTGCGAAACCCCGCCCCCCGAGCAAGAGTACTCGGTAAGAGGGAGGAGGAGCAGACAAGCTGGAAGGAGGAGGCGGCCGGCGTGAGGAAGGAGAGGCGGCCTGATCCGAAGAGCGGGAAGATCCTCTTCATGTGTAAGTAGTCTCTTTCTCTCCCCCCTCCCTCTCCCTTCCTTCGCCCCCACTTGACACTTGCCTGCCGTACTGTGTAAAATGGGGACACCTGCCTGCCGTACTGTGTAAAATGGGGACACTTGCCTGCCGTACTGTGTAAAATGGGGACACTTGCCTGCCGTACTGTGTAAAATGGGGACACCTGCCTGCCGTACTGTGTAAACTGGGGACACCTGCCTGCCGTACTGTGTAAAATGGGGACACCTGCCTGCCATACTGTGTAAAATGGGGACACTTGCCTGCCGTGCTGTGTAAAATGGGGACACCTGCCTGTCTTACTGTGCAAAATGGGGACACTGTTATGATTCCAGTACTCCTGACCGGAGGAGATCTTATGACAATGGCCAGAGTACTGGAAGGGAATGCTGGTTACGGGAGCAGGAAAGACTAGTTGCCCCTGGCGCCCTAACTCTATTGTCTCACCCGTGCTATCGGAAATCCCTTGCGAGACTATGGTTTCTTGAGCCCCTGGCAGCCACGTTTGAAAGGCGGATTATGTCTGCCCAACTCCGGTGCCCCCCGGTCTTAGTGAGAGACAAAGGGAAATCCGAGGCAGGATGATGACAAGAGGACCTCTGACTAACAACAGGCCAAGGGCAACAAGCTAACTAACCAAACCTGAAGTATGTGCGGAAAAACCGCCAGGTAAAAGGACAACCAAAATCCACTAGTCCATAACTCCTACCCAGCACCGCTGGATACCAGAGTGGATCTGTGGGAGCGGAATCCTCCGCAAAATGCTCCGAAACACAAATAATAAGTAATAAATAATAAAGCGGCCAAGCCGCAACACACGGCAACGCCGCGACTCACGAACACCACTGGATGTTTAAACGGTGCTCAGTCAGGACTCCAGGAACAAGATGACGACTTCCGAGTGCAGGACAACTGAGGACTGGAACGACCGGATACAGCAAGACTGGAAACACTCTCAGCAAACAGAGACAGCATGCAGGAAGCTATTACCGGCGTCTGTGTGAGGCACTGCAAGAGCATATAAACTGAAGCCCTCCAATCAACTGCTGACAGGGCTAATTGCGTGGATGCCGTGCAGCTGCCTTGCTGCACGGCCAGGAAACAGGTGCCCTACTTAATTTAAATGGACCCAGCAACGGGGAACGCGGTCCGCCAGTGGCGTCCCCGTTGCTAGGGTCCGTGCGGCTCCGTGCGCCCGGCGTCTAGCGTTGCCAGGGAGCCGGCGGCTGTACGCATACGGCGTCCCTGGTTGCTAGGCGCCGGGCCGCACCGACGAGCGGACCCCGGCGCCTAACAGTACCCCCCCCTTGAGGAGGGGTCAAGGAACCCCTAAAGCCAGGTTTCTGAGGAAATTCCCGAAAAAATGCCCTCTTGAGCCTCGGGGCATGGAGATCCTTATCCAGGACCCAAGACCTTTCCTCTGGACCATAGCCTCTCCAGTGCACCAGAAAATAAAGCCGACCCCGGGACAATTTGGAATCGAGAACCTTCTCCACCAAGAACTCCTGTTGTCCCTGTACATCTACTGGAGATTTCCCCTGAGAGATCTTCCGAGGAAATCTACTGGAAGAAACGTATGGTTTCAACAGGGAACAATGGAACGTATTTCCGATCCGGAGAGCTCTTGGTAAACGTAACCGGAAAGCAACTGGGTTGATTTTTTTAATAATATGAAATGGTCCAATAAATTTGGGGCCCAATCTAGCTGAGGATTGTCGAAGTCTAATGTTACGAGTCGACAACCATACCCTATCTCCCACCTTAAAAGTGCAAGGACGTCGGAGCCTGTCAGAAATTTTTTTCTCTCGAAAGGCCGCTTTTCTGAGAGCAAGGTGCACTTTTTTCCAAATGACTCTGAGATGAGAGGTTAAGGTTAGCGAGGAAACTGAAGAATGTTGAAAAAAAGAATTAGCTCTGGGGTGAAAACCAAAAACTGAAAAGAATGGAGACACATTAGTGGAGGAATGACAAGAATTATTGTAAGCAAACTCCGCCAAAGGAAGAAACTCGGACCAATCATTCTGGAGTTTGGCTGAGTACAAACGCAAATACTGTTTCAATGATTGGTTAACTCGCTCGGTTTGCCCGTTGGACTGGGGATGGTAGCCGGATGTTAAAGACAATTTCATCTTTAATGAAGCACAAAAAGACCTCCAGAATTGTGCAATGAATTGTGGACCCCGATCAGAAACAATATCAGTGGGCAACCCATGAAGTCTGAAAACATGGCGGAGAAACAAAACAGCCAATCCCTGGGCAGATGGCAGTCAGGGAAGAGCAATGAAATGAGCCATCTTGCTAAAACGGTCCACTACCACCCATATGACTCGGAATCCGGCTGACAGAGGGAGGTCTACCACAAAATCCATGGAAATATGAGACCATGGCCTGAGAGGAACATTTAAGGGCATAAGTTGCCCGATAGGCAAGGAACGGGGAACCTTATGCTGTGCACAGACCTGACAAGAAAAAACAAACTCCTTAATGTCTTTAGAAAGAACAGGCCACCATACTGAGCGGGAGACTAATTCCAAAGTCTTAGAGATCCCCGGATGCCCGGCAACTTTGCTATCATGAAACTCAGTCAAAACAGTAGCTCTCAAAAACTCAGGGACGTAAAGACGACCAGCAGGAGTATTTCCAGGAGCTTGATGTTGAAGCTGCTTTAACTGGGTAAATAAATCTTGTGTGAGGCCTGCCCGAATGACTGAAGACGGAAGTATGGGAGTAACAGGACTGTTATTATGAACTGGAAGAAAACTGCGTGACAGGGCATCCGCCTTGGTATTCTTGGAACCTGGCCTGAAAGTGATAATAAACTTGAAACGAGTAAAAAATAAAGCCCAACGAGCCTGCCGGGCATTCAGCCGCTTAGCTGATTCGATGTACTGAAGATTTTTGTGGTCAGTCAATACTGAAATGGTATGTGTTGCTCCCTCAAGCCAATGCCTCCACTCCTAGAAAGCCCATTTAATAGCCAGTAACTCCCGATTACCAACATCGTAGTTGGATTCAGCGGATGAGAATTTCCTGGACATAAAGGCACAAGGATGTAGTTCCAGAGACTCCGGATCCTTTTGAGATAGGATAGCCCCCACTCCAACCTCCGAGGCATCAACCTCAACAACGAAGGGCAATTCTGGGTTGGGATGTCTGAGGACTGGAGCTGAGACAAAAGCTTGTTTCAAGGCCTGAAAGGATAACTCAGCTTCACGTGACCAGTTGGTAGGATCCGCTCCCTTCTTAGTCAGTGCCACAAGGGGAGCAACCAGGTCGGAAATAGAATGAATAAATCTTCTATAATAATTCGCAAACCCTAAAAAGCGCTGAATTGCTTTTAAATTGGTGGGTTGCGCCCAACTAAGGATGGCTTGGAGCTTCTTAGGTTCCATGCAGAATCCCCGAGGGGAAATAATGTACCCTAAAAAGGATACCTCCGTGACATGAAACTCACACTTCTCCAGCTTGGCATATAGATGATTTTCACGTAATTTTTGAAGAACCTGACGCACCTGGGTAACATGTTGTTCAATTGAGTCAGAATAAATCAGGATGTCGTCTAAGTAAACGACCGCGAATCTTCCTAGGAAGTCACGGAGCACATCGTTAATGAGATCCTGGAAAACTGCTGGAGCGTTAGACAAGCCGAACGGCATCACCAGATACTCGTAGTGACCCGACTGAGTACTGAATGCCGTCTTCCACTCATCTCCAGACTTGATTCGGATGAGGTTATACGCTCCCCTTAGGTCAATTTTAGAAAAAAATCACAGCCGAACGCAGCTGATCAAAGAGGACAGAAATCAGCGGCAGCAGTTTCTGGCCCAGATAAAGCATATAACCTTCCCTTTGGCAATGTGGCACCAGGAATTAGCTCAATAGCACAATCATAAGGCCGATGGGGAGGCAGAATGTCCGCATTGCCCTTGGAAAACACATCAACAAAGTCCTGGTATTCCACGGGAATGAGTTCAGGAATGGCAGTAACTATTCTGACGGGAAACGTAATACATTCCTTATTACAGATGGTACCCCATTGTGAAATCTCCCCCGACCGCCAATAAATGGTGGGATTATGAAAGGCCAGCCAAGGGTGACCCAGAACCACTGGAACTGCTGGGCAATGGGTAAGGAAGAACTCGATCTTTTCGGAATGAAGAGCTCCTACCGTAAGTAGTACAGGGGGTGTACAGAGGGAAATAACCCCATTGGACAAAGGACTCCCATCTAAACCATGCATGGTGACACACCTACCCAAGGCTAACTGAGGAATGCCTAAGGCCTTGGCCCAAGTTAAGTCCATAAAGTTCCCTGCAGCTCCACTGTCAACAAAAGCCGACACCGAAGAACTGAGGCTGCCAAAGGAAACTTTAGCTGGGACTAAAAGGGAGTTATTCGAGGAGATAAGCTGCAGACCGAAGTGAACCCCCTCACAATTCACTTGGTCGAGGCGTTTCCCGACTTGTTCGGACAATTACGGGCAAAATGTCCCTTACCCCCACAGTACAAACAAAGACCAGAGTTTTGCCTTCTGGCTCTTTCTTCTGGAGACAGCCGGGAGAGACCCATCTGCATGGGCTCCTCTACGTCCTCAGGAATGGAATATACACATGGAGTAGACCTGACAGGTGCTCCTTTTTCAGCCCTCCGCTCTCTGAGACGACGATCAATCTTAATAGAAAGCTCCATGAGTTTATCGAGAGTCTCAGGAGCGGGATACTGAAGGAGACTGTCTTTTATAGACTCTGATAAGCCGAGGCGAAACTGACTGCGCAGGGCTGGGTCATTCCAGCCACAGTCGTTCGACCAACGGCGAAACTCCGTACAATAAACCTCTGCAGGATTTCTACCCTGTCTGAGAGCGCGCAACTGACTCTCAGCGGATGCCTCTCTATCAGGGTCATCATACAAAAGCCCTAAAGACCCAAAAAAAGCGTCTACTGACAACAACACCGGATCCTCTGCTTTTAAACCAAATGCCCAGGTCTGAGGATCCCCCTGGAGCAAAGAAATAATAATCCCGACCCGCTGAGATTCAGTACCTGAGGAGATCGGTCTTAAACGAAAATAAAGTTTACAGGATTCTTTAAAATTAAAAAACTCTTTCCTATCACCAGAAAAACGGTCAGGCAAGTGCATTTTTGGTTCAGGGACTACCCTCGGGGAAGTTCGTAAAAGATCTTCCTGCGACTTCACCCGAAGGGAAAGATCCTGAACCATCTGAGTAAGTTCTTGAATCTGGCTGACTAGGAGCTGACCAGGATTTGGCCCTAAACCTGTGGGATTCATGAGGCCGATAACTCTTACAAAACTGAATAAGGAAAAAATTAAACCCTGTTTTAATTTTAAGTTTTGGTATTGGCCGGTAATAATGTTATGATTCCAGTACTCCTGACCGGAGGAGATCTTATGACAATGGCCAGAGTACTGGAAGGGAATGCTGGTTACGGGAGCAGGAAAGACTAGTTGCCCCTGGCGCCCTAACTCTATTGTCTCACCCGTGCTATCGGAAATCCCTTGCGAGACTATGGTTTCTTGAGCCCCTGGCAGCCACGTTTGAAAGGCGGATTATGTCTGCCCAACTCCGGTGCCCCCCGGTCTTAGTGAGAGACAAAGGGAAATCAGAGGCAGGATGATGACAAGAGGACCTCTGACTAACAACAGGCCAAGGGCAACAAGCTAACTAACCAAACCTGAAGTATGTGCGGAAAAACCGCCAGGTAAAAGGACAACCAAAATCCACTAGTCCATAACTCCTACTCAGCACCGCTGGATACCAGAGTGGATCTGTGGGAGCGGAATCCTCCGCAAAATGCTCCGAAACACAAATAATAAGTAATAAATAATAAAGCGGCCAAGCCGCAACACACGGCAACGCCGCGACTCACGAACACCACTGGATGTTTAAACGGTGCTCAGTCAGGACTCCAGGAACAAGATGACGACTTCCGAGTGCAGGACAACTGAGGACTGGAACGACCGGATACAGCAAGACTGGAAACACTCTCAGCAAGCAGAGACAGCATGCAGGAAGCTATTACCGGCGTCTGTGTGAGGCACTGCAAGAGCATATAAACTGAAGCCCTCCAATCAACTGCTGACAGGGCTAATTGCGTGGATGCCGTGCAGCTGCCTTGCTGCACGGCCAGGAAACAGGTGCCCTACTTAATTTAAATGGACCCAGCAATGGGGAACGCGGTCCGCCAGTGGCGTCCCCGTTGCTAGGGTCCGTGCGGTTCCGTGCGCCCGGCGTCTAGCGTTGCCAGGGAGCCGGCGGCTGTACGCGTACGGCGTCCCTGGTTGCTAGGCGCCGGGCCGCACCGACGAGCGGACCCCGGCGCCTAACAGACACTTGCCTGCCGTGCTGTGTAAAATGAGGACACCTGCCTGCCGGGCTGTGTAAAATGGGGACACTTGCCTGCTGTACTGTGTAAAATGGGGACACGTGCCTGCCGTGATGTGTAAAATGTGGAGTCTTGCCTGCCGTAATGTGTAAAATGGGGACTCTTGCCTGCCGTACTGTGTAAAATGGGGACACATGCCTGCCGTAATGTGTAAAATGGGGACACATGCCTGCCGTAATGTGTAAAATGGGGACTCTTGCCTGCCGTACTGTGTAAAATGGGGACTTTTGATTTTTTTTTTCCCCTGTGGTGGCCGTGATGATATCAGATGAGGCCATGCCCATTTTAATGAGGCCACGCCACCTTGTCGGGACCTCGCATGCCTTCGGCGCACGCATGGTTTTTCTTTTTATAGCTATGGGGAGGCGCATATTTTTTTTTATGTCAATGGGGGGCGGCACATTTTGAAATCTCGCACTGGGAGCCAAATTGGCTAGAAACAGCCCTGTACAGGGGCTAAACTACAAGGGAGCAAACTACAGGTGGGCATTACTGCTGGTGGCTAAACTACATGGGGCAAACTACTGGGCCTAAACTACTGGGGACATTACCACTGGGAGGCTATACTAAAGGGGGGGTAAACTACTGGGGTTATAACTGCAGGGGCATTACCACTGGGGGTATAACTACTGGGGCTAAACTACAGGGGGCTAAACACCTGGGGGCATAACTACAGGCAACATTACTACTGGGAGCAATACTACACAGGGGCATTACCATTAAGAGCATTACTACTGGGGGCACTACTGAGGGCATTGTAAAGGGGGCACTTCATAAGGGGCATCACTCCTGGGGACATAAGGGGCACTACTATTGCGGGCATTGCATAAGGGGCACCACTACTATGGGCTCTATATAAGGGGCACTACCACTGTGGGCACTACCAGTACAGTGGACATTGCATAAGGAGCTCTACTACTGTGGGCATTGTATAAGGGACGCTACTGCTGTGGGCATTATGTGTATTATGGGGTGCTACTACTGTGGGCATTATTACTATTGTGTGACCACGCCCCTTTTTTGAGACCACACCCCATTTTTGCGGCACGCATGCAATACCTTTATTACATGGGCGCCGTGGGGGGTGGGGGGAGTTCCACCTCCTCTCTAGGACTACTTTAAGCACTGTGCTTCTCCTTACCGGGCCACATCCGCAGCTGGGCGACTTCCGGCATCCGGTCCCCAGGAAAGACCGCGGCTTCACCTGGAGTGGTAGGCTGCAACCCGCCGGAGGCCTCAGGAAGAAGGACACTGCAGCGGCGTGTTACGGGTACGCTGTGGAGGCAGGGGAGAGACGAAAGGAGACAGTGCAGGGACTGCAGCAGGTATACAGATCAATTAGAGCGGGCCAGCCAGGAGCTCCCTGAAAACACGTCCGTGCTGGTAAGATTCTAGGCCACTCCCCCAGCCGGCTGTCTCTTAACAGGTGATGTATTACTGGGAGGAGGCATGGCTGTGGCCCCGGCATGCATCACCAGTGAAGAGACAGCCGGATAGTACAGAAGAGGGGACACTGCAACCTGCCTGCGGCGGCACACTACTTTTGAAGCCGCCCATGGGGATGCAGAAGTAAGCGCTCCCCCGCACTGATGGGGGGGTGTTTAAAGGAGAGGAGACCGGCACCACAGCAGGGGGGGGGGGGGGGTTGAGGGGTTTGAAGGGGAGGAGACCGGCACCACAGCAGGGGAGCCAAAATGAAATTCAAACTTGGCCCCCCCAGTGTGAAATCATTCTGGCGCCCCTGCTTAAAAAGCAAGGAAAGAACAAAACAGTGAACAAATATATGTAATTATGTGATATCCTGCCGTGTGCAGTAAAAGGTGTAGAGGTAATTCACTGATCTGATCTGGTTCTCTCAGTTCTTCGCTAGTGGTTTCGGAGATATAGATGAGACGCACAAGCCCAGTCTGGAATATGGTGTTTAAGGCCTCTATGAAGCTTTTTATTTAAATAACATCAACGCAGTAATAATAGAGCGGAGAATACGATGAATGCAATCTGAAAACTTGTCATGTAAATATGGATCACTTTCAGTAGAAATAGTCACAAATCAACAGCATATCAAATAATATGAATGACTTTTCAAATATTACAGTAATATCTCAGTACATTAGCAAGAACCATATATACCATATCACTATGACAGTTCAACATACAAATGTCCCTGGAATATAGTTCCGGCACATGTGAGTTCAGGGTGACATAAGAGATCCCAGTATTACGTCAATAGCAGTGATGTGCGGTGGGGTAATATGAATTGGGATATATATGCTTAGTTATATATCAAACCCAGAAAAGGTCTAAGCTTGGATTTAGCCACTAGATGGTAGAGCGATTTGGAAGTATTCATTACTCGTCAGAATATAATCCATAATCCAAGTTTGTTGCAAGAATCAATGTAACAATGAACAGTGTTGCAGCTCTGAAGGGTGCTCTTTTGATCAGGGATGTGCTAGTGAACACTTTTACGTTGTGCAAGCTGTAGCAGGAGATTACTACACTTTAATCAAAAACACAGAAATATCACAAGGAAGCGCATATATGGATTGACTTTTATCTACCATTAAAAGATTTTTTATTCAAAATATTGCACAACACAATGTATGCTAAAAACTTTAAAACACACCAATGCCAATACTGCAGTTATTTTATGTCAGAGGACGTCTTGGGCTAATCATCAAAATCACCATTGGAAGTGTGCACCCCACCCCCGTGGACGCTGTTGATACCGCCGCTCCCACCAAAGAACTCCGGCTCAGGCTGCCTGAGTACAAGCCGCATTGAAAATCTACGGCACGGTTGTGGTGAGCATTAGGGCCGGTTCTTGGCCTTGTGGCGCCCCGGGCAAAATATAGGGGCGTGGCTTCAAATGGGGGCGTGGTCACAACGCTTAAAGAAAAAATAAAATAAAACCATCCCAGTGGACCTGGAGGGGGACTATAATAGTGTGCCGAGCACAGCGAGGCACCGTGCCCGAAGCATGGCGAGCGCAGCGAGCCATGCGAGGGGACGCGGTACACTTTATATGGTGTCCATGTTGACTTATGTCAACATACACACACAAAAAACAACAAAAACCGCTTTTCGGTATTTTGACCTGTCGGCATTTTACATGTCGGTATTTTGACCTTGTCGGTATTTTAAATGTCGGTATTTTGTCCATGTCGGGATTTTGACCTTGTCGGGATTTTGACCATCGGTCAATTGGTGTCGGAATTTTGAACGTCGGCATTTTGATTGGAGGTATTTCATACCGATCCCGTCCAGATACTCGTTTGTGGAATTCTAAGTTGTTGATAGAACTTTCTTTTTTACAGGGGGCTAAGTATGTATGTGGTAAATGCGGTGTGTTCTCCTTGGGCCAACCTTATGATAATGATATCCTAATATCCTTTACTCAATTGCAGGGTGAATTTAATCTGCCTTCCTCATATTTTTTCAGATATCTGCAGTTGTGACATGCTCTATCTGCCCAGTTTACTGATGAACCCTTTACCTATGTTAGATTCCCCTGTTAATAAATTAAATGTATCCCTCAGTTCATGTCGAACCCTCTCCTGTATGTACTCAGGGCCGGCTCTACCATTAGGCAGCTTTAGGCGGCTGCCTAGGGGCGCCAGCTCCTGGGGGCACCACTGAATTCATCTAGCAAAAAACTGAAGGATGTGTCTGTATGCGGCCTCCTCCTTTTACACTGCGCTGGCTGCTGCTGCGGGTCTAATCAAGTGCAGCTACTACTATCAGGCTGTACCACATAGTGTCTCAGTGCTTCCTCTGTGCAAACATGAGTAACATCAAGTTATGTGAAGTCACATAGGATGCGGATGTAACTATGGCTCCCGAGGGGCACCCCTACAGCTGCTCCTCATAGCCCTGATGCACAGGGCCGGCTCCAGGCCTACTAGCACCCTGAGCGAGAAAATGTAAAAGCGCCCCCCCCCCCCCCCCATGCGCGCGCCGAAGGCGCGCGCGCTCCCGGAAAAGTGGGTGTGGCCTCTGGAAAAGTGGGCGTGGACTCGTAACTTCATATCATCAAACTGTAAAAATATTTTCACACAATTAGCATCCTTACACATAGCCACAGTAGTGTTCCTTACACACAATGTCTCCAGTATAGTGCCAGATACACATAATGTGCAGTGCCAGATAGACATGACATGCCTCCCAGACATGACATGCCTCCCAGCAGTGCCAGCTACACATGACATGCCCCGCAGCAGTGCCAGCTACACATGACATGCCCCCCAGCAGTGCCAGCTACACAGGATAGTGTTCACTTTTTAGGGCATGGTGCTGATCACAGGGAGGGCACATTTTTAAGTTAGGAGGGCAAAATTATGTACATACTGCTTGTTGTTCCCACACCTATATGTCAAAGCATGGACAGTGCGCGCCGAAGGCGCGCAGCAAAAATTAAGGGGAGTTACTTCGTGGGGAAGGTACGTGGCCACATAATAGTGGCAATTTGCATTACACCACACAGTAGTGCAGCTAATACACACTGCACCAGGTAGAACCTCCTATACACTTTGCGCCAGGCACAGCACTGAGACACATTGCCTAGCCACAGACGCCTAGCGGGAACACTACATGACATGCCCCCCAGCAGTGCCAGCTACACGCGACATGCCCCACAGCAGTGCCAGCTACACGCGACATGCCCCACAGCAGTGCCAGCTACACGCGACATGCCCCCCCCAGCAGTGCCAGCTACACGCGACATGCCCCCCCAGCAGTGCCAGCTACACGCGACATGCCCCCCAGCAGTGCCAGCTACATAAATGGCCACACAGTGCCAGATATGCACCCACAGTTCAGATACATAAATGCCCCCAAAGTGCCAGATACATAAGTGCCTCCACAGTGCAGATATGCCCCCCACAGTGCCAGATACATGATGCCCCCGCAGTGCCAGATACATAAGTGCCCACACAGTGCCAGATATAAAAATGCCCACACAGTGCCAGATATGTCCCCACTGTGCCATATATAAAAATGCCCGCACAGTGCCAGATATGCCCCCACAGGGCCAGATACATAATGCCCCCACAGTGCAGATATGCCCCCACAGTGCCAGATACATAATGCCCCCACAGTGCAGATATGCCCCCACAGTGCAAGAAACATAATGCCCCCACAGTGCAGATATGCCCCCACAGTGCCAGATATATAATGCCCCCACAGTGCCAAATACATAATGCCCCCACAGTGCAGATATGCCCCCACAGTGCCAGATACATAATGCCCCCACAGTGCAGATATGCCCCCACAGTGCAAGAAACATAATGCCCCCACAGTGCAGCTATGCCCCCACAGTGCCAGATATATAATGCCCCCACAGTGCAGATATGCCCCCCACAGTGCCAGATATATAATGCCCCCACAGTGCAGATATGCCCCCACAGTGCCAGATACATAATGCCCCCACAGTGCAGATATGCCCCCACAGTGCCAGATACATAATGCCCCCACAGTGCAGATATGCCCCCACAGTGCCAGATATATAATGCCCAGGGCCGGATCTTGCCCTTGTGGCGCCCCGGGCAAAAATGGGGGCGTGGCTTCATATGGGGGCGTGGTCAGTTACGCCCCCATTTGTGCCCCCTGTAGCGCAGCTGGAAAAAATAAAAATAAAAAAATAAAAGTATACTTACAATCCCCGCTCCTGATTCCAGACCTCCTCCTCCGCCGGCGCCGCTCTTCTCCTGGACTCGGATGGTTGTATCTGTCCTCGGATCTATGGGAGAGACGTCATACGTCTCTCCCATAGCATAGCATAGACACTAGAGGTCAATTATGACCCCTAGTGTCTCTGCCACTATGCTGTGCGGTGCGCGATGACGTCATCGCGCACCGCACAGCACAGTCCTCTCCATGAAGGGAAACTAGACGCTTAGCGTCTGGTTCCCTTCAAAGCGGGGGACCAGCGGCGGGCACAGCGGGGGGCACTGCAGAGGGCACAGTGGCGGATCTTGCCATGGTGCGGCGCCCTCCGGAGGGCGCCGGCGCCCTCCGGAAGGCGGCGCCCCGGGCAAAAGTACTGCTTGCCCGTGGCAAGATCCGGTACTGATAATGCCCCCACAGTGCAGATATGCCCCCACAGTGCCAGATATATAATGCCCCCACAGTGCAGATATGCCCCCACAGTGCCAGATATATAATGCCCCCACAGTGCAGATATGCCCCCACAGTGCCAGATACATAATGCCCCCACAGTGCAGATATGCCCCCACAGTGCCAGATATATAATGCCCCCACAGTGCAGATATGCCCCCACAGTGCCAGATATATAATGCCCCCACAGTGCAGATATGCCCCCACAGTGCCAGATACATAATGCCCCCACAGTGCAGATATGCCCCCACAGTGCAAGATACATAATGCCCCCACAGTGCAGATATGCCCCCACAGTGCAAGAAACATAATGCCCCCACAGTGCAGCTATGCCCCCACAGTGCGTGCCAGATATATAATGCCCCCACAGTGCAGATTTTAACTTACATGGCATTGTCACTGCAGACTGCGGTGCTGGGAGCCGGGAGGGGGAGTACTGCTGTGGGCGCAGGCAGGCGGGCAGGCAGGCGGGCGGGCGGCTGGACGGATGAACGATTCCGTCTGCGCTGCGCGGCGCCGGCGTCTAACGTCAGACGCCGGCGCCGCACAGCGCGCTGCGCACACACACACAGTTTGAAGGCTGGCTCCAGGCAGGAATATGGCGGCCGCAGCGTGCGGCGCCCTATAAGAGTGGCGCCCCGCGCGGCCGCTCCAGTCGAACATGCCTGGAACCGGCCCTGCTGATGCACCTCCTGCAGGGGGGTTGCAGGTTAGGGGGCACCGAGTTGAAGCTTTGCCTAGGGTACATAGAGACTTCGCACCGGCCCTGTATGTACTTCTTCCTAATGGGGGTCATTCCGAGTTGATCGCTCGTTATTTTTTTCTCGCAACGGAGCGATTAGTCGCTAATGCGCATGCGCAATGTCCGCAGTGCGACTGCGCCAAGTAAATTTGCTATGCAGTTAGGTATTTTACTCACGGCATTACAAGGTTTTTTCTTCGTTCTGGTGATCGTAATGTGATTGACAGGAAGTGGGTGTTTCTGGGCGGAAACGGGCCGTTTTATGGGAGTGTGTGAAAAAACGCTACAGTTTCTGGGTAAAACGCGGGAGTGGCTGGAGAAACGGAGGAGTGTCTGGGCGAACGCTGGGTGTGTTTGTGACGTCAAACCAGGAACGACAAGCACTGAACTGATCGCAGATGCCGAGTAAGTCTGGAGCTACTCAGAAACTGCTAAGAAGTGTCTATTCGCAATTCTGCTAATCTTTCGTTCGCAATTTTGCTAAGCTAAGATTCACTCACAGTAGGCGGCGGCTTAGCGTGTGCAAAGCTGCTAAAAGCAGCTTGCGAGCGAACAACTCGGAATGACCCCCAATGTTTGATCTTTATTCCATAGACCTACCACAGCTTAAATATAAATGGGAACCTGAGGCGGGCCCCATGAGCTTCTCCACGAAACATAGAATTTGACAGCAGATAAGAACCACTTGACCCATCTAGCCTGCCCTAAACACGTGTACGTGCGTACAATTACACACTAGGGTTAATTTTTGTCAGGGTTCAATAACCTACAAGTATATGTTTGGAATGTGGGAGGAAACCGGAGTGCCCAGAGAACACCCACGAATGCACAGGGAGAATATACAAACTCCACACAGTTAGGGCCATGGTGGGAATTGAATCCATGGCCTCTGTGCTGTGAGGCAGTATGCTAACCATTACGCCATTCATACTGCCCTAGTGTTACATGTTCCATTGATAGGTCTCAGATACAATCCCTGAAACAGGCTTATGTTAGACTTAAAGTAGCAACCACTCACATCTTTCAGTTCCATCATAGCATCATACACACGATGTATACATAGGCAAATGCAGGAGGTGTTCTGGTTGCCCAATTATGATTACTAGAGCTGCTGCCACAATATGCAGTTTAAAGGACAGGGTGGAGATGCTGCACATGCCCAGTGTAGCAGCTTCTTCCACAAAGTTTGCTGTATGTGTGGATCTGAGTTCTCAATCAGTGTGCTGGACCAGAGAGAAGCTGCCAAGAAGTAGAGATAGGTGCCTTACAATGAGGTGGGATAATGTGTGCTTAGAAAGTGCCCTTCTGTCTCTTACTAGTTCTATTATGTTTGTTTATTTATTTATTTATTTATTTATTTATGTATTTGTGGGATGATAAACCTTTTCCTGACCACTTATGTTATTAGTTAAATATGTTTGATACAGCCTATAGTATAGGCTATCTATAGTGTTAAATGTTAATAATGTAATCTATACACTATCCAGTGTATAAAAAGACCTATGTGTACACATATGTCTAGGATCAGTAACAGGTTCTTCTATGGCTCTCCTGCACTTGCTGCAATGTTCAAAATAGTGGCAGTTGTGTAAAGGTGGGCATCTGTCATAGATGGCACCCACCCACCATGTAACCAGCTAAAACTGGGGAAGGGAGGGTAAACACCACCAACCTATAACTGAAACCAGTTATACACTATGTATAAGAGCTGGTACTCAATGACTACAACACAATAAGAACCACAAAGATTGGAGAGCTAAAACGCAGAACATAACGCACTGACAGTGGTTCCAGAGCATGTTGATAATGCCTAATATATATCCTATATTAAACACTCTAAAAGGTTAATGAACACAGTACGCAATTGGCGTATGGAATACCGTAAGAGTACGCATGTAGCGTAACAAACGCTTAGCCGTGGACGAGACGCACGAGCGGCACGTTCGCTCACGGCTTAAAACGTAAAGGCAAGCACGCTATAGGCTGCCAGTTACCGTAATGATACGCTATCAGCGTAGCGGACGCTCGAGACCACGAGGAGATCACGAGCGGCGCTGACGCTCACAGAGTTAAACCTTTGTAACAGTGATAAGGTGTAAATGCAACACAGTGTAACCTTGTTAGTTTAAAAGCTGTATGAGCGACTCTTACGCTCTGAGAACCCTTTAGCAATATAATAAACACTCAAATACCGGTCTAAGGGTCTAACACCTTTTAAGGGAATGAATGAACGTTCAATCGCAAAAGAATACACAATACAAGTTATACACTACCAAACTAACATAAAATACCTAACCGAGTTACTACACATTAGAATACAACAAAGACATAATTACATTTAAAAGGGGGAAAGGAGAGAGAGAATGGCTTACAACAAAATAGGAGATAAATATGGTTGCAGAGAACTTACGCACAAGGGGAACAATCGCATGCGCCTTCCTGGATATCCAGCTCCCGATTATCAGTGATGAGAACCGTTGAAAAGAGTAGAGAGCTGGCCCAGGTCGGCTTGTCTTTATATACACTTACACACAGTACAGTACAATGGTCCCTACATTCTTATTGTTCATTGGACACAGGAATCCGTCTCCGCATTATAACAAAAGGTCATAGGTTGGTTCATACAGGAGGGCTGTGACTATTTCAAACTGCTCAGGTGGGAGGGAAACTGGGTTTCCCGCCGCATGGGTAATAAAGTGCAAATATAGTAAATGTCCATAAACTTCTTATGTCCATAACTATACGCACGAGCGAGTAATCCGCTTCAAACCAACACCGGAATATTGCTAATTATATTCTCTTCCGATGGATACTAAACACCACTGTGTAACCCCTGTCTGACCCTTCGTATCAAACAAAGAGGAATCTCTTTGTCCCCGAACATGCTATATTAACTAAACTTTCAGATTCTATCAAAGGGACCATAATCTACAAAATACATTATATGACTAAATTATGTTACGATTGAGTCGCCCGCTAGACGCACACAAACTCTACCGTAAGTGCGCATACCGCGCGCCTGCGAGTGCACGCGACTGCGAGTATACGCACGCACGGGAGAGCTCATGCTCGTGCAGCGGGCACACGCATGAGGTGCATATATGGCAATGTGCAGCGTGATATTTTTCTGACTTTGACAGTCCACCCTTTGGCAGTCACCAATAACTGCCACTTCCTAAAACAGTTCAAAAAGAGAAAAATATATGTCATGTATAATACATTTCTATGATTGGGTAGGGGAGAAGAGAAGAAGGTGGGAAAACGGTATGACCTAGTGAGATAGTAGAAGCATGTGTGTATGAATCCATGTTTGGGGGGTCATGTATCACCGTGCCGTACGTGTTTTAAATCAAGCTTCGAGGTATTGCGAAGTATACATTTGAATTCCTTCTTATCCCGTGGTACGGGTATGTGGATGGGCTGTCAAACTTTACCGAGCTCTTTTCGGCTTTTGGTTGCAAAAAAAATGGGGGAGCACATTTTAGTTGATGATACATGAATGGGGGGATATGTGAGTGCTGATATCTGTGCCTATATTCCCTATCGACTATGTGTGTTATTACCTGAAGGTTGTAGAAATGAAGATAAAGAGCAATTATGGTAAATGCAGTCATAAACTATGTGAGTTTAATATACATTTGCCGATTAAGGTCTTGTCTTGTGTCTTGTCTTGTCTTGTCTCGATGTACATGTTGACTGTAGTCTCCCGATGCTTTTGCTATAAACGGTGTGCAAAAAGCTTTTTCAATGTCCATAGACTTACAAAAAATGTTGGGCTAGCGTAAAGTTAAAGTTACTAGGGATATGGGGGGTCTATGGCATAGTCCATCAGTTGTCTGTGTAAAAGGTTGTCAAATTCTTCTTCCAAGCGGATGTCTTTGTACCTTGGAGAAAAACAAAGGAGAAACGGGTGAAAGAAACGGACCGTGGAATCACGTTGTCATCACAACATTGTCTCAATGGTTGGGTCGTAAATCAAATCAGTCGTTGTTATTACAGTATCTTCACTTCTTAAACTCATCACTCGGGCGCTACGTTTACACTTTGTTAAAACCCGAACGCATCTAAATATCAGACCGACCAATATGATGACACCCAGCATACACAAAAGAAATTTCCCTACATCCATGATAATTCCTTGAGCCCATTCTCCTAAACCAGAGAACCAATTTCGCGGGTTCAACCATGACACCCAACCGGTCAGCTCATTACCCACAGCGGCAAGGGTGAGATTGTGTTTCCTTCGGAACTCCCATTTTAATTGCAAAATGTCATCCATCTTTTGGTCTATGACCTCGGCCGGGTCCTCGGTGCTGTTTGTAATATACGTGCAGCACTTTATTCCATACTGAGTCGCTAGGGTAACACAATACCCGCCTGTCACAGCTGTGAGATAATTGAGAATCATCCTATGCTGAACCAGTTCTGTTTTATAAGCTTGGAGCTCCCTTCCGGTATACCTGAATGTGTCATCATACATTTCAGTGATATTGTCTAATAAATTTGCAAGCGCAGATATATATTTATAATTTATCACTCCTCTGGCGGTACGAGTGATATCTAACGCGATTAGGAATTGAATCCCGGTGGATTCATGGATCAGGTCAGAGGCCGGATGCTCTGTTCTTTCTATCAGGTGCCGTTTAACGATGTGCTCGTAATGAGTGTGAGTATAAGGAGCTTGGGCACTGCGGTGAATATCTTTCATTTTAGTGTGGGATACGGTCATTACCTCAGGCAGTACTTTTCCAATATAACATAACCCTTCTGAGTTTGGGGCAAGCCACTTATACGCCTTCCTCCCGCATATGAAGTATGCATCATCGGGGAGAACATATGGGACGGAATAGGACATTACCATATTACAAATTTTCCATATGAAATCTCCTAACCCTAATTCTCCCATCTGTTTAGTACACGTATCTGTTTGTACGACATGTGCACAGTATCCTGGTGATACTTCTCCAACTCTCATGATCCTACTTCCTAGGGTATACCTATACCGAAAGAATTTCCTATGGTCGACTATCTGGCGTATAAGTTCTGTGTCTATGGGCAATCTGTCAGCTCTGTATGAAAAGGTCATGGTTTGGTTGTTCCATGACACTTCCCAATTTCCCGGCTTTCGGGGATTGGAAATGTTAAAACATACTAGGGATCTATCCACATGATATTGGTGGAGCTTCAAACTAGGAGGACTGGAGATATTAAACCTCCTGTCCACCGGCCTCCCACCACTTAGCTCAAGTACCTCCCCTATAGTTAGAGGGAATGGTACTAACCCTGATTTGCTATGGCCTTGAGGTACTTGAGAGCATACCCAACAATCTGTCTGATTTAACACTTTACCCACTAAGGAGTGATAGTCACTCAATGGATGCCGGTCCATGTGGATATTAAAACTGGATTGGCATTTCTTGATACACCCATCCTCAACTACACTGTCACAGAGTCTACAGATACAGTTCTCTTCAGCTAACAATCCTTCACAATTCCTTCTATTGTCAATGCTACCAGATCGTTTTCTGATACTCGCCTTTACTCTGTGATTATGTTGTTCTTGGAAATCTACGCCTCCATCTCTGTCATCAGAACCCATTCCAGAACCTCTCTCGACCTCCATGGTACTCTCGCCGGAACAGACTGCTCTGGTCAATATCATGGTCAACAGGAAAATCCGGATCACAGTCTCTTGGGGCAAGTCCATCTTATAGGAGGAAATGGAGAAGAATGAGTAGGGGGAAAGAAATAATTGAGGGAGATGGGATGGGAAGTGGAGAAAAACAATAAAAGGGAACAGGGAATCGACAACTGCCTCCGATCTTATTATTCTCAATGCTCAGGTGCCGTCTCAGTCCTCCTGAAACAGACAGCATTGAAGGTTGCCGAGAGAGAGACTTGGGTTCATTCGTCCCATTGTAAGAAGGCTGCTGATCCAGAGAGGTCCCGTGATAAAGAACAGACGGTAGAGGAAGTTGTATCACTGGAGTAGTGATACAACTTCCTCTACCGTCTGTTCTTTATCACGGGACCTCTCTGGATCAGCAACCTTCTTACAATGGGACGAATGAACCCAAGTCTCTCTCTCGGCAACCTTCAATGCTGTCGTGCTAATCAATAAGACTTGGTATGGTCCTTCCAATCTGTCAATAAGGCAACCTGAGCGTAGAAAATTCCGTATCATTACATAATCCCCAGGTTTAATGTCATGACAATTACTATCTGGCAGATCAGGAATCACCAACTTCAAATTGTCATTCTGATTCCTTAGCTGTTTACTCATCTTAACCAAATACTTTACAGTCACTTCATTATTACACTTCAAATCATCCTGAGGGTTAATCATAACATGCGGTTGTCGACCGAACAGAATTTCAAAAGGGGACAGATTAAGAGGGGACCTAGGAGTGGTTCTGATGCTATATAATACAATGGGTAAAGCTTCTGGCCATGTCAATCCTGTTTCCGCCATAACTTTGCTCAATTTATTTTTAATAGTGCTGTTCACTCTTTCTACTTTCGCACTCGCCTGGGGGCGGTACGGAGTGTGCAGCTTACTATCAATTCCCATCAACTTACACATTCCTTGAAAGACATCACCTGTAAAATGGGTACCCCTATCGCTTTCAATTATCCTAGGGATACCGTATCTACACACAAATTCCTGTACAATTTTCTTAGCAGTAAACATTGCGGTATTTGTGGCCGCAGGAAATGCTTCGACCCAATTTGAAAACACATCTATACAAACTAGTACATACTTCAAATTTCGACAAGGGGGTAATTGTATGAAATCAATTTGTATTACCTGAAAAGGGCCGCCTGTAGGTGGGATATGAGATGGTTCTGTTGGTATTGCCTTTCCGATATTCTTCCTCAAGCAGGTGAGGCATGTCATTGCCCTTTTTCCCGCATGGGAAGAAAATCCTGGGGCGCACCAATATGCTCTTACCAACTTGCACATCCCTTCCTTGCCTAGATGAGTCAGCCCATGTGCTGCTTCCGCTAAACTTGGAAGGTATGCTCTGGGTGCCACTGGTTTACCCTGTCCATCTGTCCAGAGTCCTGAGGACTCCTGGCCATATCCTTTTGCCCTCCAAACTGCCTTTTCCTGTGTGGAACACAAATTTTGCATTTCACACAATTTCTGTGTGTTGACGGTATTAAATACCATCAGTTGTGTGGTGTCTGTCTGTCTGTCTGTGGGTACCAGCTGCTAACTTAGCAGCTTCGTCTGCTCGGCTGTTACCAAGTGATACCGGGTCTTGGCTATATGTATGTGCTTTACACTTGATAACAGCCACTCTGTCAGGTTCCTGTATCGCTGTTAGAAGCCTTTTGATGTGAGCTGCATGCGCTACCGGTGTACCAGCTGCCGTCATGAAATTTCTGAGGCGCCATAGGGCTCCGAAATCATGGACTACCCCGAAGGCGTATCTAGAGTCGGTATAGATATTGGCTGTTTTGCCCTTAGCCAGTTCACATGCTCTGGTTAGGGCAACCAGTTCAGCAACCTGGGCTGAGTGAGGTGGGCCTAGCGGTTCTGCTTCTATGGTGCCTTGGTCATCTACGACTGCGTATCCAGTACACAAGTCTCCCGAGTCCGTCTGTCTGTGACAACTACCGTCAGTGTAGAAAGTAAGATCTACATCTTCCAGTGGGTTGTCACTGATGTCAGGCCTTGCCGTGAAATTTTGGGTCAAATATTCCATACAATCATGTGAGTCAGTGTCTGTACCAAATCCTCCTTCACCATCACTCTCATCCCCCACCCTTTGTGCATGTCCAGGCACACCTGGGAGATACGTTGCTGGATTTAGTGCACTGCATCTCTTTATGGTGATGTTTACAGGGGCCATTAGTGCTAATTCCCACCTTGTAAACCGTGCGGATGAGACATGTCTGGTTTGGGCAGAATTTAGTAAGGCTGACACTGCATGAGGTGTATGGATTGTGAGGTTGTGTCCTAGCACTACATCTTCGCTTTTCGTTACTAGCAATGCTATCGCAGCGACACTTCGCAAGCATGTGGGGAGGGATCGCGCTACCGTATCTAGCTGAGCGCTGTAGTATGCTACCGGCCTGCTGGCATCACCGTGCTTTTGGGTTAGGACGCCTGCCGCGCAACCAGCACTTTCTGTTCCGTACAGCTCAAAGGGTTTCCCATAGTCTGGCATACCTAATGCTGGTGCCTGCGTTAGGCACTGTTTAAGTCTCTCAAATGCCATCTCGGATTCGTCTGTATGCGAAATCCGATCAGGTTTGTTTGATGAGACCATCTCCTGCAAAGGTAATGCTAGAATGGAAAAACCTGGGATCCAGTTACGGCAATACCCACACATTCCTAGAAACGTTCTGATCTGTTGCTGGGTTTGTGGCAGAGTCATGTCTCGAATTGCTTGAATTCTATCAGCGGTCAGGTGTCTCAGTCCTTGTGTCAGACAGTGTCCCAGATATTTTACTTTAGTCTGGCATAATTGCAACTTGTCTTTGGAAACCTCGTGTCCTGTGTCTGAAAGATGAAACAGGAGCTGTATCGTATCTTTCAGGGACGCTTCCAGTGAATCTGAACATAGTAGTAAATCATCCACATATTGGATCAATACTGATCCACTCTCTGGTTGGAAAGACTGTAAACAATCATGCAAAGCCTGTGAAAATATACTTGGACTGTCTATGAAACCTTGTGGTAATCGAGTCCATGTGTATTGGACTCCTCTGTATGTGAATGCAAACAAATATTGGCTGTCAGGGTGCAGAGGTACCGAGAAGAAGGCGGAGCAGAGGTCAATAACAGTGAAAAATTTCGCAGTGGGAGGGATTTGCATAAGGATGACAGCTGGATTTGGCACTACGGGGAACTGACTCTCAACTATTTTGTTAATCCCCCTTAGATCCTGCACTAGCCTGTAACCCCTCCCCCCACTCTTTTTCACAGGGAAGATGGGACTATTGGCAGTGCTGGATGTTCTTACCAGAATGCCCTGTTGTAGCAAGCGCTCTATTACGGGGTACACTCCTAATTCCACCTCTGGCTTCAGAGGGTATTGTGGGATTTTTGGAGCTATCCTACCATCTTTTACTTGCACAACGACTGGAGCTACGTTTGCCATTAATCCAGTGTCTTGTCCATCTTTAGTCCAAAGTGACTCTGGTATTTGGGATGTCATTTCTTCTACCTGGGATGAACTCCTATTTATCATAACGGTATGTGACATTAATTTTGATGGGGAGTCTAGCATGTCTCGTACTTCCTGAGCGTGATTCTCAGGTATGTCTAAGAATACACCTTCAGGAGTACAATAAATGACGCACCCCATTTTACACAATAAATCTCTTCCCAGGAGATTAGTCGGTGCCGATGCAGCCAGCAAAAAGGAATGCTTGGTATGCAAGGGCCATATTGTAATCTCTGCTGGTTTGCTAACAGGGTAGTGCTGTACTACTCCCGTTACTCCCATGGCTGGAATTGTCTTACCAGTGGTTCTCATGCCCACTGTCGAATTTATCACTGATTTGGCCGCCCCCGTATCTACAAGGAAATTTAATGACTTACCAGCTACATCAATTGTGATCTCGGGTTCACTTCCAAGACTTGCAATCAATTTCACTGGCTGCAGATTACAGGTGTGGCCACACCCCTATTGGGTATGGTGACCTCCCTGAATCGCGCTGGCAGCAATTACTTGTGGTGGGGGTAGATGGGAACTATCAGAGATTTGCCAGTCTCTTCTTGGGGGATACCTTTTTGTTTCCCCTGCATGTGGTTCATAGCTCCGCCCTTTCGGTCCTTGATCCCAATGTCTCGTATCAGGTCGTTGTCTAGGGGATTGATATGAATTTTGTATTTGTCTTGCTTTACAATCACGTGACATGTGTCCCTCTCTGTGACAACTATAACATTTTATACCTCTTGACTTACCCACAGGAGTCACAGTTCTGGGCTGAGGTGGCCGGGTAGTGAGGGCCTGTATGCTTACAGCCATTAACTTATCACTCTGTGACTCCCTGTGTCTGATGATATTCCGATCATGCCCTGCAGCAGCCTCTCCCAATGCATCCACCGACATACCTCTCCAATCAGGCCTAGTGGTTTGTATTCTATTCCTTAAAACCTCCTTTAGACCGTCCATTAATACTGAAACAGCTACTTCCCTGTGGTGTACATTAGTTTTAATGTCATCTATACCAGTGTACCTAGCCATATCCTGCAGAGCCCGGTGAAAATACTCTGGTGTGGATTCACCTTCTTTTTGTTTTATCGTAAAGATTTTATTCCACTTTACAACTGCAGGAAAATATACCCCTAACTGTAAGTTGATTCTCTTTACATTATCCTGATTATACTCGTCTGTTAGTGGTACTTCCTCAT
The DNA here is from genome assembly GCF_028390025.1 of Pseudophryne corroboree. NCBI lineage: Eukaryota > Metazoa > Chordata > Amphibia > Anura > Myobatrachidae > Pseudophryne > Pseudophryne corroboree. The sequence goes on along the minus strand of NC_086453.1, from coordinate 265,963,147 downwards.
CTAACTTGCAATCAGCGATAAACTTTAACGGATCAACACTGGGGGGTAAACATGCCCTCAAAACTGTCCTCCAATCCTTGTTATTTGGCTCTGCAGAATTTCCTAGCTCCCTAATATACTTTTGACATGCAACTAAATCTTTCCTAGGATCAGGGAATTCAGACATCATTGATCTTAATTCCGCTCGGGAAAAAGGACAGTGCATGGCGATGTTTCTGACAGGAGTTGCTCCTGAAGCTTCAGTTTTCCCATTTGGCACTGCTATTACCCTAACGGGATTAAGTCCAATAACATCATTCTGAGTAGATTCTACAACATGTGGTAAAATGGTTTCAGCATAGTGTATGGTGCCGTACTTACCAGTCGATACGACCTCACCTGTCCCTCCGCTAGGGGCCTTTGCTACTAATCTTATGGGTTGGGTCGTGCCCACTGCTGTTTCTGATATGGTGGCTGCTAGGGAGAGTGCTGATATTGTTGTGGGCTCATCCTCTTGGTCACAATCCTGGGGAAAGTTCAAAACAGGGTACAACTTGCACGGATTAGTGTTAGCATTAATTACTTTGGTTACATTATCTTTAACTTCTATACATTTAACATGACCCTGAGTGCCATTCTCTGCAACCAATTTCTCTCCAGGTATGTACGGTGGTGGGGGTGCAGTGGCTATCAGTTTCCTGATAGGGTTAGATCCAGTGGCTTGCGCCAACCCCCTTTGTATTTCACCTTCCTGTTGCCACAATGTTAAATAATCATAATGTCTAATACGCCTTTTTGAAGATTTAATCAGGCAAACTCTTCTCCTTAAATTCTGTAATACTTCTGGGTTAAAACTACCTACCCGGGGAAACTTTTCCCCGTCATGCACAGTCATCCTTTCCCATTCATTGCACAACATTTCTGTGTGATGACCATATTTCTCACACATGATATACCTTGCCGACCCGATTGGTCGGTTTACCAAATCAACCTGAACCTGGGTTGATCGCCCCTTACCTGAACAACTGGCCCCCATCTCTGCAGGTGCTGCTTTCACTACCTCTGACTTCAAATCAGGGTCTTCGGCAACCCTTACAAAAACCAAGATGCTCGGGGTAAGGCTGCGGTGGGGGTTTTGCAACGAGGTCCGCCCACTTAACTCCGCCCACGCTGGCCAATACGGCGACCAAAGTTCCCAGAGGTTCCGTACCCAACCTAGGGCACCTAAGTACGTCTACTTGCTCGGGCGTGTGGGAGTGTCTTACCCTCCCCAGCAAGTATCAGTCGCTGGAATGTCCCTGAGTGATCAGGCTACTTCCCTTAAAATAAAAAAAATACACAAATCACGTTAACAATGTGCAAGTAGCGTTCTTCTGAATTCAAGACACGCTAATGCACACAATCACATGCGGTACAATCGTATCTGCACACAAGCAACTAATCTTATGTGCGGAACGATCAGTGGAATCGAAAATTTCGGCTGCGAATTCCTTCAGCAATGAGCTTCTTTGGCCTATATGGGTCTCGCACCAACCCTCTTCGGTTGTGCTTCTCTACTTCTAGTCTGCTGTACCTGAACCTCCTGGTCCTTGACCTCCTGGTCTGTTATGTACAGCAGACTCTACTGCTCATAAATATGTCGAGATTAACAAGGGACGCCTCCCAAGCCACCCCACGCTATCACTCTCGCTGGTGTACCTCTTTCTACTGGCCTATGGTTCCCACTTCCGTAATAAAAGAGAAATCTTATATATATATATACACACTCTTACATTCGAACACTCTTATTTCTGTACAGAATTCCTTTCATTCAGTAATAGTCTAACCCAGAAGAATTACAACAGAGAAAGTCTTTTTCTTTTAACTTTAAACTTTTGGATTTGAGATAGATTTGTGTTATTTTCGCGTTACTTCTTTATCGCCTATTAAAACAATACTATCGTGCGGTTTGTATTATGTGGGCGTATCCGTACGCTCCGTTGCGTGATATACGCTCCGTGCATCGACCCTTGCGTTGCGTACGCCCTGCTCTTGTAAGGACACGTGTACGCAGACCAAGTACGTCCACAGTAACACACTACACGTTTATCAATGTGAATGATCTTTAACAGTAATCCTTCACTGAACACCACTCAAATCTCCCTTGTATTCTAGGCGAGATTGTGTGCGTGCCTTTTACAATTATTCCCTTAAATATTACTTTTTATCTTTTAACTATTAATAACAACAAATGTCTCAGCACGTTATCACTAGTGTGTGGCAATCAGGAGAATGAGGTACGGACAAATAATGCTAAACACGAAATACAGGTGTGTGTGTGCTTATGCGTGCGTTCACAAAACAGAAACTAAACAGGTTTTAAAAGACAATAACGTACTGTTCCTACCTTCCGGTTCCGGATTCCTTCAGCACTCCTTACTAAGCGAAGTAGACGCTTATCTGGTCAGCGCTACGAGGAATATTACCTCCCGCCTTTTGCTGACCGATAATGTCTGCTGAAATTACCTAGTGCAGATATGTGAAGAGCGGGCGAGTCCCCAATTGATAATGCCTAATATATATCCTATATTAAACACTCTAAAAGGTTAATGAACACAGTACGCAATTGGCGTATGGAATACCGTAAGAGTACGCATGTAGCGTAACAAACGCTTAGCCGTGGACGAGACGCACGAGCGGCATGTTCGCTCACGGCTTAAAACGTAAAGGCAAGCACGCTATAGGCTGCCGGTTACCGTAATGATACGCTATCAGCGTAGCGGACGCTCGAGACCACGAGGAGATCACGAGCGGCGCTGACGCTCACAGAGTTAAACCTTTGTAACAGTGATAAGGTGTAAATGCAACACAGAGTAACCTTGTTAGTTTAAAAGCTGTATGAGCGACTCTTACGCTCTGAGAACCCTTTAGCAATATAATAAACACTCAAATACCGGTCTAAGGGTCTAACACCTTTTAAGGGAATGAATGAACGTTCAATCGCAAAAGAATACACAATACAAGTTATACACTACCAAACTAACATAAAATACCTAACCGAGTTACTACACATTAAAATACAACAAAGACATAATTACATTTAAAAGGGGGAAAGGAGAGAGAGAATGGCTTACAACAAAATAGGAGATAAATATGGTTGCAGAGAACTTACGCACAAGGGGAAACAATCGCATGCGCCTTCCTGGATATCCAGCTCCCGATTATCAGTGATGAGAACCGTTGAAAAGAGTAGAGAGCTGGCCCAGGTCGGCTTGTCTTTATATACACTTACACACAGTACAGTACAATGGTCCCTACATTCTTATTGTTCATTGGACACAGGAATCCGTCTCCGCATTATAACAAAAGGTCATAGGTTGGTTCATACAGGTGGGCTGTGACTATTTCAAACTGCTCAGGTAGGAGGGAAACTGGGTTTCCCGCCGCATGGGTAATAAAGTGCAAATATAGTAAATGTCCATAAACTTCTTATGTCCATAACTATACGCACGAGCGAGTAATCCGCTTCAAACCAACACCGGAATATTGCTAATTATATTCTCTTCCGATGGATACTAAACACCACTGTGTAACCCCTGTCTGACCCTTCGTATCAAACAAAGAGGAATCTCTTTGTCCCCGAACATGCTATATTAACTAAACTTTCAGATTCTATCAAAGGGACCATAATCTACAAAATACATTATATGACTAAATTATGTTACGATTGAGTCGCCCGCTAGACGCACACAAACTCTACCGTAAGTGCGCATACCGCGCGCCTGCGAGTGCACGCGACCGCGAGTATACGCACGCACGGGAGAGCTCATGCTCGTGCAGCGGGCACACGCATGAGGTGCATATATGGCAATGTGCAGCGTGATATTTTTCTGACTTTGACAATGTATATATCCATCTGTTATTCAGTAATGTAGCAGAACAGCATTGCAATATTTACAGTACAGTATATTATTGAAGCGGGAACTGACTACATTTGTATAGAGTATAAAAATAATAGGATATTGATACCTACCGGTAAATCCTTTTCTTGTAGTCCATAATACTGGGATACTGGGGTTTACTTATTACGATGGGGTATAGATCGGGTCCAAAGGAACCGGTGCACTTTAAATTTCTTCCACTGGGTGTGCTGGCTCCTCCCCTCTATGCCCGCTCCCACAGGCAGTTAAGCAAAATAGTGCCCGAAGGAGAAAGGATATACTTGAGAGAAGGAACATAACAACAATGAATGGTGAGATTTACAAACCAGCACACCATAACATAAAACAACCAGCAACTTTTGGAAAAAAACAGCAAACAGCTGAACAGGTAACTTTTGGAAAAGAAAAACCTGCAGAGAAGTCAGCGCACTGAGGCGGGCGTCCAGTATCCCTTATGGACTATAAGAAAGGGATTTACCAGTAGGTATCAAAATCACATTTTCTCTGGCATCCATAAGGGATACTGGGCAGGAATGTGCAGAGACGCCTGCAGTACCGCCTGCCCAAACTGGGTATCCTCTTTGACCAGGGTATCAAACTTGTAGAACTTCACAAAGGTGTTCTTCCCTGACCGGGTAGCAGCTCGGCACAGTTGCAAGGCTGAGACTCCACGGGCAGCCGCCCAGGAAGACCTGTAGAGTGGGCCTTCAGAGACTGTGGAACGGTCAAGGCTGCCGACACATAGGCCCGTTAGATAGTCAACCTAAGCCAACGAGCAATGGACTGCTTAGAAGCAGGGCAACCCTTTTCCTGCGCATCTATAGCACGAACAAGGAATCCGTCTTTCTGAGCTGAGCCGTCCTCTTGACATAGATCCTCTAGGCTCCCACGGCATCTAAGGACTCCGGAGGAGCAGATGTACCAGAACTTGACGGGACTACAATCTGTTGATTCAAGTGGAATGCAGGGATAACCCTTGGCAGGAACTGCTGTCTAGTCCTGAGCTTAGCTCTGTCCTCGTAAAAGACCAAGTAGGGACTTTTACACGATAAGGCCCCCAATTCGGAGACACACCTAGAAGAAGCCAGGGCCAGCAACATCACCATCTTAAGTCCTGGTAGACAAACAGTCCTTGTTGCAGAAGATATCTTCTCATTGTCAGAGGCCAAGGTTCTGCGATGGACATGTCCGAAAGATCCGCGTACCATACCCTCCGAGGCCAATCCAGTGTAATCAGAAATGCCCGGACACCCTGATTCCCGATTCGCTTAAGCACGCTTGGGAGCAATGGAATCAAAGGGAATAGGTAGACTGGCCGATAAGGCCAAGGAGATGTTAGCGCATCTATTACCCTCGCCTGAGGGTCCCTGGTCTGGAGCTATACGAGCAAAGCTTCTTGTTGAGTTGAAAAGCCATCATGTCTATCTGTGGGTAGCCCCACAAGTCGATGATCTGTAGAAACACCTGTTGCTGGAGACCCCACTCTCCAGGGTGGAGATCATGACGACATAGGAAGTCCGCTTCCCAGTTGTCCACCCCCTGAATGAAGATGGTGGACATTGCTCTTGTGATTCTTTCTGCGCAGAGGAGTATCTTTGACACCTCTCAAATGCAGGCTCGGCTTTTTGTCCCTTCTTGTTGAGTTATGTAGTGGCGTTGTTCGAATGAACTTGGATCGCCCGATCCCTGAGCAAAGCAGAGCATTGGAGATTGCCCGATGTTCCAGAATGGTGATTGGGAGCAGGGCTTCATGGGCTGACCATCTGCCCTGGAACTGATCTTCTTGGGTGGCAGCTCCCCATCTTCTCAGACTCGCATCTGTCGTGAGGAGGATCCAATCCTGAATCCCAAAACTGCGACCTCCCAGTAGGTCTGAAGACTGTAGCCACCACAGAAGGGAGATCCTGGCCTTAGGTGACAGACGTATTATCCGGTGCATCTGAAGATGTGGTCCGGACCATTTGTTCAGGAGACCCAATTGAAATGTTCTGGCATGGAACCTTCCATATGTAATGACCTCGTATGAGGCTACCATCGTTCACAACAATTTTATGCAAAGATGGATGGATGTCCGAGTAGGCCGAAGGACAGTTGGACCATCTCCAACTGTCCTCTGGGAGGAACAGTTTCTGAGCCACATAATCCAGAAACAGGAGCCGCTGAATAGGCTCCAGGTAGGACTTCCGTAAAATGAGGATCCACCCAAGTTTTGACTGCAGCTGAAAGGTGCGGTCTATATTGAGCAGTAGAAGTTCCGTGGATCTCGCTTTTATAAAGAGATCATCCTGGTAAGGGACAATATTAACCCCCTGGACTCTGAGCAGGAACATCATCTCCGCCACTACCTTTGTGAAGACTGGACAGGCCGGAGAGCAGTACCTGGAACTGTTAGTGATTGTTCAGCAGAGCAAACCGCAGCTAAACATGGTGAGGTGGCCAAATTGTAGAGATAAGCGTCCTTCATATCCAGAGAAACCATGAACTCCCAGTCTTAGAGACCCGCAATCACTGCTCACAAGGATTTCCTCTTGAAGTTGAAAACCTTTAGGTAAGGTTCAAGGATTTTAGAATCAGAATGGGCATTACTGAACCGTCCGATTTTGGTATTACAAACAGGTTGGAGTAGTAACCTGTTCCCTGTTGTTGTTGTTGTTGTTGTAGTGGCACTGGAACAATGACTTAGGACTGGACCAACTTTAGGATGGTCTGTTGCAGTGTAATGCGTGTATCCTCCAAACCCAGTAAGCTGGATTTTTAAAAATTGTTGGGGAGGAGCACTGTCAATCTCCAGCTTGTAGCCCTGGGAAATGAGGTCTTTACCCAGGTATCCTGGCAGGAGACTTCACAGATGTGGCTGAAGTGATGCAGATGAGCTCCCACCTCGAGATCCCCTCGGGGTGGGGGGGAACCGTCCTGCTGAGGCTTTAGTGGAAGCTGAACTGGTGACTGATTCCAGAGAACCAGCCGCAGATGGTTTTCTTGTCATATCTCTGGTGCCTCGTGCCGCATTGGAGGCACCTCTGGCTCTCGATCTGAATCTGGCAGAGTGAAAGGACTAGGTAGACGGCCTCGGCATGAACACCTAGTCAGCGGGGTCACAGAGGGTAGAAACGTGGATTTTCCTGCAGTAACCCTAGAAATCCATGTATCTAACTCAACCCCGAATAGCCAGTTACCCTGAGAAAGGGAGAGACTCCACACTGCGCGTGGAAACGGCGTCTGCAATCCACCGACGCAGCCACAAAGCTCTGCGCGCTGACACTGCCATGGCAGTAGCCCTAGCATTAATAGTGCCTATTTCCTGAGAGAGTCACATAGGACATATGCAGTCTATTGAATGTCCTATGAGGGTCACCGTAGTCACGTAGTGACCAGGGGCATATCCCTTACAAGGCCCTCTTGAATTTGAGTCGCCCAGGTATGGATGGCATGAGACATCCAGCAACCTGCTATCACAGGTCTTTGTGATACGCCAGCCGCAGTGTAAATAGACTTTTTGCGTAGTTACTATTTTCCTATCCCCAGGTTCCTTTATACCAGCAATCTCCCTGATTGCACCTTATCCCCATTATGCAACTGTTACTTTCTTGTGGGAAAAAGAAATCAGAGATAAATACATTGAAATGGGATCATCAGTGCCATTTCCGTGCATTGGTTATAAGGCACAATGATCCCTATGGCTACATGCATTTTAAATAAGGTTTCTCATGGCCACTTACAGTATATGGAACCTCTTATAAAACACAATACACAAATAAATTCTGAAAAATATCAGTATCTTTTCTTCAGTAGATCTTACTAACTTTGGGCTCCGCTACATTTGGATGTCAGTCATGTTTATGACACGCCTCTCAGACGTAGCAGTACATGTCCACGCTGATAGGTGCTACAGTACTTTCACATTCTCCCTGAAACAATTTTTCAGAAGTAGGCAAGTATGATATTTATCCTATATAATAGCCCAGATCTGTGACTCTGTGCCTGTGTGTATAGCGCTGGGCTAGGGGCTCTCATTGGGTTAGCAGCAGGTCTATCACACCCACACCTCAGCTGACTGGGCAAGAAACTCTCTCCCACACAGGTTACATCCAATGGGAGGCTCTGCCCTTTGGCTGCTGTGTGTTCCCAGAGCAGGTTTAACAATGGGGCTGATGGAGCTGCACCTCCAGGTCCACACCCCAAAATAGGCCCACTCTGCATCTGCAGCAACATACTCTCCAACAATTTACACATAAAAATTGCTACTAATTCAAAAAAGGGGCATGACCACGGGTAAAGTGTCGTGGCCATGCCCCCATTCCTATACTTTCAATGGAGGTTTGGAGAGCCAAAAATCAGTACAGACCATAAAAAAAAAGGTATTGTACCTGCCAAAAAGGTACAGCTGGAGGGTATAAAGCAAGTCTCTGCGCTGTAGATAGGGGGGAAAAAACAAAACCTTTTTCTGCAGCGTCTTATGTCCTGCTGCCAGACCGCCTGCCTCCTCCAGCAACAACAATCCCCACTCCCTAGCCGCGGCGCAGTGAATCAAAATCTGCTGCGGCCACAGGTATAGATATGTATGAAATCGGCGCAGCGGAAGCCTTTCATAGCCCTCCCTGCGCCGCATACTCTCTGAGCCCCGGAGCCTCCTCTGCACGTGATGTCACAGAAGTGCCTCCCCACCACAGCCGCGCCCAGATCCCCAGAGGCCCTGACTCCGCAACACAGCACAGCACCTGGGCTGCCGGCCTGGAAGCCCCGAGACGGCTAATGTAATGGATAGAGTTGGTGATATTGCAAAGGGTTATGTCTGGAAGCTGAATCAATGTAAAAGGTGACAGTGCTGTGCAGTGCAGTGTCACTGCACAGCACTCATCTTTTACATTTATTCAGCGAGTCAGTCAGTTCTGCCAGCCAGTCACTATTGTTGGCACCAGTGTCCCAATGAGTCGCATTACAGGGAAGTAGATGCACTAAATAAACTACAGCTCCCAGCAGCCCTTAGTGCCAAAGCATTCCGGCACTAAGGGCTGCTGGGAGCTGTAGTTTATACAGTATAATTAGAGATGTGCACCGGAAATTTTTCGGGTTTTGTGTTTTGGTTTTGGATTCGGTTCCGCGCCCGTGTTTTGGATTCGGACGCATTTTGGCTAAACCTCCCCGAAATTATTTTGTCGGATTCGGGTGTGTTTTGGATTCGGTTGTTTTTTTTCAAAAAACCCTCAAAAACAGCTTAAATAATAGAATTTGGGGGTAATTTTGATCCCATAGTATTATTAACCTCAATAACCTCAATAACCATAATTTCCACTCATTTCCAGTCTATTCTGAACACCTCACACCTCACAATATTATTTTTAGTCCAAAAATTTGCACCGAGGTCGCTGGATGACTAAGCTAAGCGACCCAAGTGGGCGGCACAAACACCTGGCCCATCTAGGAGTGGCACTGCAGTGTCAGACAGGATGGCACTTAAAAAAATTAGCCCCAAACATCACAGAGATAAATAAAATTAAAAAAAAGAGGTGCAAGATGGAATTGTCCTTGGGCCCTCCCACCCACCCTTATGTTGTATAAACAGGACATGCACACTTTAACAAACCCATAATTTCAGCCACAGGGTCTGCCACATGACTGTGGCTGAAATGACTGGTTGGTTTGGGCCCCCACCAAAAAAGAAGCAATCAATCTCTCCTTGCACAAACTGGCTCTACAGAGGCAAGATGTCCACCTCCTCCTCATCATCCGATTCATCACCCCTTTCACTGTGTACATCCCCCTCCTCACAGAGTATTAATTCGTCCCCACTGGAATCCACCATCTCAGGTCCCTGTGTACTTTCTGGAGGCAATTGATGGTGAATGTCTCCACGGAGGAATTGATTATAATTCATTTTGATGAACATCATCTTCTCCACATTTTCTGGAAGTAACCTCGTACGCCGATTGCTGACAAGGTGACCGGCTGCACTAAACAGTAAACACTCTTTTGGTGTACACACTGGAGGGGGGGCGACTTAGGTAAAATAAAGCCAGTTTGTACAAGGGCCTCCAAATTGCCTCTTTTTCCTGTCAGTATACGTACGGACTGTCTGACATGCCTACTTGGATGCGGTCACTCATATAATCCTCCACCATTCTTTCAATGGTGACAGAATCATATGCAGTGACAGTAGACGTCATGTCAGTAATCGTTGGCAGGTCCTTCAGTCTGGACCAGATGTCAGCACTCGCGCCAGACTGCCCTGCATCACCGCCAGCGGGTGGGCTTGGAATTCTTATACTTTTCCTCGCAGCCCCAGTTGCGGGAGAATGTGAAGGAGGAGCTGTTGACAGGTCACGTTCCGCTTGACTTGACAAGTGTCTCACCAGCATGTCTTTGAACATCTGCAGACTTGTGTCTGCCGGAAAGAGAGATACAACGTAGGCTTTAAACCTAGGATCGAGCACGGTGGCCAAAATGTAGTGTTCTAATTTCAACAGATTGACCATCCGTGAATCCTGGTTAAGCGAATTAAGGGCTCCATCCACAAGTCCCACATGCCTAGCGGAATCGCTCCGTTTTAGCTCCTCCTTCAATCTCTCCAGCTGCTTCTGCAAAAGCCTGATGAGGGGAATGACCTGACTCAGGCTGGCAGTGTCTGAACTGATTTCAAGTGTGGCAAGTTCAAAGGGTTGCAGAACCTAGCACAACGTTGAAACCATTCTCCACTGCGCTTGAGTCAGGTGCATTCCCCCTCCTTTGCCTATATCGTAGGCAGATGTATAGGCTTGAATGACCTGTTGCTGCTCCTCCATCCTCTGAAGCATATAGATGGTTGAATTCCACCTTGTTACCACCTCTTGCTTCACATGATGGCGGGGCAGGTTCGGGAGTGTTTGCTGGTGCTCCAGTCTTCGGCACGCGGTGGCTGAATGCCGAAAGTGGCCCGCAATTCTTCGGGACACCGACAGCATCTCTTGCACGCCCCTGTCGTTTTTTAAAAAATTCTGCACCACCAAATTCAATGTATGTGCAAAACATGGGATGTGCTGGAATTTGGCCAGATGTAATGCACGCACAATATTGCTGGCATTGTCCGATGTCACAAATCCCCAGGAGAGTCCAACTGGGGTAAGCCATTCTGCGATGATGTTCCTCAGTTTCCGTAAGAGGTTGTCAGCTGTGTGCCTCTTATGGAAAGCGGTGATACAAAGCGTAGCCTGCCTTGGAATGCGTTGGCGTTTGCGAGATGCTGCTACTGGTGCCGCCGCTGCTGTTCTTGCTGCGGGAGGCAATACATCTACCCAGTGGGCTGTCACAGTCATATAGTCCTGAGTCTGCCCTGCTCCACTTGTCCACATGTCCGTGGTTAAGTGGACATTGGGTACAACTGCATTTTTTAGGACACTGGTGACTCTTTTTCTGACGTCTGTGTACATTCTCGGTATTGCCTGCCTAGAGAAGTGGAACCTAGATGGTATTTGGTACCGGGGACACAGTACCTCAAGCAGTCCTCTAATTCCCTGTGAATTAACGGTGGATACCGGACACACGTTTAACACCAACACAGCTGCCAAGACCTGAGTTATCCGCTTTGCAGCAGGATGACTGCTGTGCTATTTTATCTTCCTCGCAAAGGACTGTTGGACAGTCAATTGCTTACTGGAAGTAGTACAAGTGGTCTTCCGACTTCCCCTCTGGGATGACAATCGACTCCCAGCAGCAACAACAGCAGCGCAAGCAGCAGTAGGCATTACACTCAAGGATCCATCTGAGGAATCCCAGTTAGGAGAGGACTCATCAGACTTGCCAGTGACATGGCCTACAGGACTATTGGTGTTCCTGCTTAAGGAGGATATTGACACTGAGGGAGTTGGTGGTGTGGTTTGCAGGAGCTTGGGTACAAGAGGAAGGGATTTAGTTGTCAGTGGACTGCTTCTGCTGTTACCCAAAGTTTTTGAACTTATCAATGACTTCTGATGGATGCGCTCCAGGTGACATATAAGGGAGGATGTTCCTAGGTGGTTAACGTCCTTACCCCTACTTATTACAGCTTGACAAAGGCAACACACGGCTTGACACCTGTTGTCCGCATTTCTGTTAAAATAATTCCACACCGAAGAGGTGATTATTTTTGTAATTTGACCAGGCATGTCAATGGCCATATTCATCCCACGGACAACAGGTGTCTCCCCGGGTGCCTGACTTAAACAAACCACCTCACCATCAGAATCCTCCTTGTCAATTTCCTCCTCAGCGCCAGCAACACCCATATCCTCATCCTGGTGTACTTCAACAGTGACATCTTCAATTTGACTATCAGGAACTGGACTGTGGGTGCTCATTCCAGTACTTGCAGGGGGCGTGCAAATGGTGGAAGGCGCCACCTCTTCCCGTCCAGTGTTGGGAAGGTCAGGCATCGCAACCGACACAATTGGACTCTCCTTGGGGATTTGTGATTTAGAAGAATGCACAGTTCTTTGCTGTGCTTTTGCCATCTTAACTGTTTTCAGTTTTCTAGCGGGAGGATGAGTGCTTCCATCCTCATGTGAAGCTGAACCACTAGCCATGAACATAGGCCAGGGCCTCAGCCATTCCTTGCCACTCTGTGTCGTAAATGGCACATTGGTAAGTTTACGCTTCTCCTCAGATGCTTTTAATTTAGATTTTTAGGTCACTTTACTGAACGTTAGTTTTTGGATTTTACATGCTCTCTACTATGACATTGGGCATCGGTCTTGGCAGACGACATTGATGGCATTTCATTGTCTCGACCATGACTAGTGGCAGCAGATTCAGCATGAGGTGGAAGTGGATCTTGATCTTTCCCTATTTTACCCTCCACATTTTTGTTCTACATTTTTTAATGTGTGGAATTATATGCCAGTAATATATCAATAGCAATGGCGTACTGTACTGTACTATATATGTGTACAGTTGGTCACCAAAATGCTGCACTGTCCTACTATATACTGCTCACAATAATGCAGCACAGAGATAGTATACTTGACACAGAGCTGCAAGATACAGCAATGGCCTACTGTACTGTACTATATATGTATACTGCTGGTCACCAAAATGCTGCACTGTCCTACTATATACTGCTCACAATAATGCGGCACAGAGATAGTATACTTGACACAGAGCTGCAAGATACAGCAATGGCCTACTGTACTGTACTATATATGTATACTGCTGGTCACCAAAATGCTGCACTGTCCTACTATATACTGCTCACAATAATGCAGCGCAGAAATAGTATACTTGACACAGAGCTACAAGATACAGCAATGGCCTACTGTACTGTACTATATATGTATACTGCTGGTCACAAAAATGCTGCACTGTCCTACTATATACTGCTCACAATAATGCAGCACAGAGATAGTATACTTGACACAGAGCTGCAAGATACAGCAAAGGCCTACTGTACTGTACTACCATAATTATATACTGGTGGTCCCCAGTCCCCACAATGCAGCACATTGAGCACAGATATTTGCAGCACACTGAGCACAGATATGGAGCGTTTTCAGGCAGAGAACGTAGATATTTTCAGCACACTGAGCACAGATATTTGCAGCACACTGAGCACAGATATTTGCAGCACACTGAGCACAGATTACGGAGCTTTTCAGGGAGAGAACGCAGCCACGTCCTCTCCGTTCAATCTCCAATGCACGAGTGAAAATGGCGGCGACGCGTGGCTCTTTATATAGAATATGAATCTCGCGAGAATCCGACAGCGGGATGATGACGTTCGGGCGCGTTCGGGTTAACCAAGCAAGGCGGGAAGATCCGAGGCTGCCTCGGAACTGTGTAAAATAGGTGAAGTTCGGGGGGGTTCGGATCTCGGAGAACCGAACCCGCTCATCTCTAGTGTGTATATATATATATATATATATATATATATATATAACACAATAGTATCTTTATCTTGCGCTGAATTAAAAGCAGCACAACGGGAGAGATTTCTGTTGGTAGACCTCAATAACATACACAATAAAAACAATTTCCCAAGTGCGCTACGTAAAATGTGTTTACACAAAAATCTTCCAGCGTTATTTTCATGAGCATGAGTTGTATATTGGAGAATGTTTGTATCTGGGGACCTGTAACAGACACCCCTCACCAGATAATCACCCAAACAAGAGGCCCAAGGCCAATTAATAAAAAGTTATTTTAATAGTATACAATAGAAAAAATTTAATAATTTACAGAAATGTTAAAAGATCAATAAAATGCAACCAATGCGTTTGTTATATGATGTTGATTTGAGATACTCCCTCACCTCTTATAAGGTGCAAACTCGAGACGGAGTATCTTCACAAGCTAGGTAGTGCCTTGCTAAAGTATTCACCCCCCCCCCCCCCCCTTGGCTTTTTACCTATATTTCTACATTACAACCTGTAATTCATTATTTTTTTTAATCTGAATTTTAGATCTTCAAAGCACGTACAACATCCAAAGACTCCGGAGGAGCCGAAGCATCAGAACAGGAAGGAACCACAATAGGTTGATTCAGGTGGAATGCAGAGACAACCTTCAGCAAGAACTGCTGTCCAGTCCGGAGCTCTGCTCTGTCCTCTTAAAAGACCAAGTAGGGACTTTTACACGATACGGCCCCCAATTCTAAGACGCGTCAAGCAGAAGCCAGGGCCAATAACATCACTGTCTTCCATGTGAGGTACTTGTCTTCTACCATCATCAGAGGCTCAAACCAGGAGGACTGTAGAAATTTCAACACTACATCCAAAGCCCAGGGTGCCGTAGGCAGCACAAAGGGAGGTTGTATGTGGAGTACCCCTTGTCATAAGGTCTGTACTTCTGCCAACACAGCAAATTTCTTCTGAAAGAAAATTGAGAGAGCTGAAATCTGGACCTTAGTGGAGCCCAGACGTAAGCCTTTATCCACACCAGCCTGCAGGAAACAGAGGAAATGTCCCAAGTGAAACTATGCAGGTGGATACATGCATTCCTTGCACCAAAAGACATATCTCCTCCAGGTATGATGATAGTGTTTTGACGTCACAGATTTCCTGGCTTGCACCATAGTGGCAACGACTTTTTTGGAAAGCCCTTTGCGAGCTAGGATGTTCCGCTCAACTTCCATGCCGTCAAACGAAGCCGCCAAAAGTCCGGGTAAACGAACGGCCCTTGCTGAAGAAGTTCCTTTCTTAGCGGCAGAAGCCAAGGGTCTTCTATGGACATGTCCAGAAGAGCTGCGTACCATGCCCTTCGGGGCCAATCTGGCACAATCAGGATTGCTTGTACTCTGTGATGTCTGATCCACTGGAGCACCCTTGGGATCAACGGAATCGGAGGGAATAGGTAGACCAGCCAGTAAGGTCAAGGCGACATCAGAGTATCCACTGAGCTCGCCTTAGGGACTATGGTTCGCAAACAGTAGCAGCGAGACGCCATCATGTCGATCTGCGGTTATCCCCACCTGTCGACAATCTGATGAAACACCTGAGGACATAATCCCCACTCCCCCGGGTGGAGGTCGTGGCGACTCAGGAAGTCCGCTTCCCAGTTGTCCACTCCTGGAATGAAAAGTGTGGACAGGGCTCTTCCATTTCTTTCCACCCACAGAAGTATTTTTGCCACTTCTCGCATGCAGGCCCTGCCTTTTGTCCCTCCCTGTTGATTGATGTATGCCACTGCTGTGGCGTTGTCCGAGTGTACCTGGATCGCCTGATCCCTGAGTAGAGGGGAGGCCTGAATCAGAGCATTGTAGATAGCCCGAACTTCCAGAATGTTGATTGAAAGCAGGGGCTCTTGGGCAGACCACCTGCCCTGGAACTGCGCCCCCTGGGTGACAGCTCTGAATCCTCTCATGCTCGCATCCATTGTGAGGAGGATCCAATCCTGAATCCCGAAACGTCGACCTTCCAGCAGGTTGGAAGACTGTAACCACCACAGGAGTGAAATCCTGTCCTGGGGTGACAGCTGAATCATCCAGTGCATCTGAAGATGTGAACCGGACCACTTGTTCAGGATGTCCAATTGGAAGGGTCTGGCATGGAACCTTCCGAACTGTATTGCCTCGTACTAGGCTACCATTTTTCCCTACAATTTTATGCAAAAATGAATGGAAACTCAAGCAGGTCGGAGAACATTGTGAACCATCTCTTGAAGTGTTCTCACCTAGTCCTCTGGGAGGAACACTCTCTGAGCTATAGTATTCAGTACCATACCCAGAAACAGGAGCCTTTGAGGCGATTCCAGTTGAGACTTCTGTAGGTTGAGGATCTACCCGTGGTGAGACAGAAGTTGGATAGTACGATCTATATGGAGCAGTAGAAGCTCCCTGGAACTTGCTTTTATCTGGAGATTGTCCAGGTAATGGACAATGTTGACCCCCCGGACTCTGAGCTGGAACATCATTTCTGCCATCACCTTTGCGAACACCCTCGGAGCAGTAGACAGTCCAAAAGGCAACGCCCAAAACTGGAAGTGATCATTCAGTAGGGCGAACCGCAGATAGGCCTGATGAGGAGGCCAAATTGGGATATGTAGGTAGGCATCCTTGATATCCAGGCACACGAGGAAATCCTGTTTCAGGCCCGTGATCACCGCTCTCAAAGATTCCATCTTGAATTTGAAAACCTTCAGGTAAGGAATCAAGGATTTCAGATTCAAAATGGGTCTCACAGACCCATCTGGTTTTGGCACTACGAACAGACTGAAGTAGTAACCTTGTCCTTGCTGTAGCAGGGGTACTGGAACAATGACCTGGGACTGGACCAACTTGTCGATGGCCAGATGTAGTGGCCAGTAGTAGCGTAACACGCATATCTTCCAAAACTGGCAAGCCTGATTTGAAAAATCGTTGGGGAGGAGCACCATCAAACTCCAGCTTGTAACCCTGAGAGATAAGGTCCCTTACCCAGGCATCTTGGCAGAAACCATCCCAGACATGGCTGTAGTGACGTAACTGAGCTCCCACCATGAGAATCCCTCGGGGTGGGCACCGTCATGCCGAAGTCTTTGTGGGAGCTGAACTGGTGCTCTGTTCCTGAGAGCCAGCAATGCTGATTTCTTAGGCTTACCTCTGAAGCCTCTAGCTGCATTGGAGGTACCACGGGCCCTAGATCGAAATCTGGAGGACCGAAAGGACTAAGTAGATCGTCCCGGGTAGGTACGCCTAGCAGGCGGAGCCCCAGAAGGGAGAAACGTGGATATTCCAGCAGTAGCTTTGGAGATCCATGCGTCCAATTCAGCTCTGAAGAGCCATTCACCTGTGAAGGGAAGAGATTCCACATTACGTTTGGAGTCAGCTATCCACTGACGCAACCAGTGATCCTGCTGTATAATTACAGTGGTACTGCCGTATAATTCCAGTGATACAGTCGTATAATTCCAGTGATACTGCCGTATATGTCCAGTGGTACTGCCATATAATTCCAGTGATACTGCTATATATTTTAGAGATGAGCGGGTTCGGTTCCTCGGGATCTGAACCCCCCCGAACTTCACCTATTTTACACGGTTCCGAGGCAGCCTCGGATCTTCTCGCCTTGCTCGGTTAACCAGAACGCGGCCAAACGTCATCATCCCGCTGTCGGATTCTCACGAGATTCGTATTCTATATAAGGAGCCGCACGTCGCCGCCATTTTCACTCGTGCATTGGAGATTGAACGGAGAGGACGTGGCAGCGTTCTCTCCCTGAAAAGCTCCGTAATCTGTGCTCAGTGTGCTGCAAATATCTGTGCTCAGTGTGCTGCAAATAATCTATGCTCAGTGTGCTGAAAATATCTACGTTCTCTGCCTGAAAACGCTCCATATCTGTGCTCAGTGTGCTGCAAATATCTGATCAGTGTGCTGCATTTTGGGGACTGAGGACCACCAGTATAAGTATATACATGATGTGGCCATTCACTGGTACCTGGTGACAGAACGTATACTGGATTCCCCCACAATGTAACTTTATATCTGTCACCTATATATACATGATGTGGTTATTCACTGGTACCTGGTGACAGAACGTATACTGGATTCCCCCACAATGTAACTTTATATCTGTCACCTATATACATGATGTGGTTATTCACTGGTACCTGGTGACAGAATGTATACTGGATTCCCCCACAATGTAACTTTATATCTGTCACCTATATACATGATGTGGTCATTCACTGGTACCTGGTGACAGAACGTATACTGGATTCCCCCACAATGTAACGTTATATCTGTCGGTATCCGTTCACATGGTCAACCATGTTATGGTCGACAGTCATTAGGTCGACCACTATTGGTCGACATTGACATGGTCGACATGGACACATGGTCGACACATGAAAATGGTTGACACATGAAAGGTCGACACATGAAAAGGTCGACATGAGTTTTTTCACTTTTTTTTCTTTTGGGGAACTTTTCCATACTTTACCATCCACATGGACTACGATTGGAACGGTAAAGTGTGCCGAGCGAAGCGGTAGCGGAGCGAAGGCACCATGCCCGAAGCATGGCGAGCGAAGCGAGCCATGCGAGGGGACGCGGTGCACTAATTGGGGTTCCCAGTCACTTTACGCAAAAAACGACACCAAAAAAAGTTAAAAAACTCACGTCGACCTTTTCATATGTCGACCTTTCATGTGTCGACCATTTTCATGTGTCGACCATGTGTCCATGTCAATGTCGACCAATAGTGGTCGACCTAATGACTGTCGACCATAACATGGTCGACCATTCATACCGGAACCATATCTGTCACCAAGGTCGCTGGATGACTAAGCTAAGCGACCCAAGTGGCCGACACAAACAACTGGCCCATCTAGGAGTGGCACTGCAGTGTCAGGCAGGATGGAACTTCAAAAAAATTGTCCCCAAACAGCACATGATATAAAGAAAAAAAGAGGCGCACCAAGGTCGCTGTGTGACTAAGCTAAGCGACACAAGTGGCCGGCACAAACACCTGGCCCATCTAGGAGTGGCACTGCAGTGTCAGGCAGGATGGCACTTCAAAAAAATAGTCCCTAAACAGCACTTTTTTTTTTAATGTGTGGAATTATATGCCAGTATCAATAGCAATGGCCTACTACTATATATACTGGCACAACTGAAATGCACCACAGGTATGGATGGATAGTATACTTGACAACACAGAGGTAGGTAGAGCAGTGGCCTTCCGTACCGTACTGCTATATATACTGGTGGTCACTGTCAGCAAACTGCAAAACTAAAATGCACCACAGCTATAGAATCTAGATGGATAGTATACTTGACGACACAGAGGTAGGTAGAGCAGTGGCCTTCCGTACTGTACTGCTATATATACTGGTGGTCACTGTCAGCAAACTGCAAAACTAAAATGCTCCACAGGTATAGAATCTAGATGGATAGTATACTTGACGACACAGAGGTAGGTAGAGCAGTGGCCTTCCGTACCGTACTGCTATATATACTGGTGGTCACTGTCAGCAAACTGCAAAACTAAAATGCACCACAGGTATAGAATCTAGATGGATAGTATACTTGACGACACAGAGGTAGGTAGAGCAGTGGCCTTCCGTACCGTACTACTATATATACTGGTGGTCACTGTCAGCAAAACTCTGCACTGTACTCCTCCTATATAATACTGCTGGTCCCCAGTCCCCACAATAAAGCAGTGTGAGCACAGATATATGCAGCACACTGAGCACAGATATGGAGTGTTTTTCAGGCAGACAACGTATACTGGTGGTCACTGGTCAGCAAAACTCTGCACTGTACTCCTCCTATATAATATACTGGTGGTCCCCAGTCCCCACAATAAAGCAGTGTGAGCACAGATATATGCAGCACACTGAGCACAGATATGGAGTGTTTTTCAGGCAGACAAAGTATACTGGTGGTCACTGTCAGCAAAACTCTGCACTGTACTCCTCCTATATAATACAGCTGCTCCCCAGTCCCCACAATAAAGCAGTGTGAGCACAGATATATGCAGCACACTGAGCACAGATATGGAGTGTTTTTCAGGCAGACAACGTATACTGGTGGTCACTGGTCAGCAAAACTCTGCACTGTACTCCTCCTATATAATACTGCTGGTCCCCAGTCCCCACAATAAAGCAGTGTGAGCACAAATATATACAGCACACTGAGCACAGATATGGAGTGTTTTTCAGGCAGACAACGTATACTGGTGGTCACTGTCAGCAAAACTCTGCACTGTACTCCTCCTATATAATACAGCTGCTCCCCAGTCCCCACAATTAAGCAATAAGCACAAATATTTGCATCAACATTAATAAACGGAGAGGACGCCAGCCACGTCCTCTCCCTAACATTTCCAATGCATGAGTGAAAATGGCGGCGATGCGCGGCTGCTTATATAGAATCCGAATCTCGTGAGAATCCGACAGCGGGATGATGACGTTCGGGCGCGCTCGGGTTAACCGAGCCATACGGGAGAATCCGAGTATGCCCCGGACCCGTGTAAAATGGGTGAAGTTCGGGGGGGGTTCGGTTTCCGAGGAACCGAACCCGCTCATTACTAGTTGCAATCTATTTGCCATAATAGTAGATAATATTTGAAAATCTTGGTTCAACAACGAGATTGGGCGGTAAGATTCAACTAGGGTAGGGTCTTTTCCTGGCTTTGGTAAAACCACTATGCAGGCTTGATTAAATGTGGAGGGGGCAGCATTACCAGACAGTATGGAATTAAATAAGGATAACAAGTGGGGCGTGACATGTGGTAAGAGCAACTTAATATTCAGTGCTTAATCCATCTGGGCCTGGAGACTTGCCATTGGCAAGCAATTTAATAGTTGTTGCCAGTTCTAGGTCGGTAATCGGATCTGTGAGTGAGTTACGCTCCTCTTCCGTCAGCACAGGGGAGCCCGCTGATCGAGGAAAAGCCATGCCTCCAGCAGGCTCATCTGGGGGGGCAGTATACAACTCTTTATAATGATCCAAAAAGGAATTAGCTATATCCACCGAGTCAGACAGTGTCTGAGAATCAGTGTGAAGGGTAAGAATGCTGGGCATAGGACGTTGGCCACGGATTACATTTGCTAAAAGCTTTCCAGCCTTGTTTCCCCATCTAAAATATTTGTGTTTCTGATGATCCAAAGCATATTAAGCCCTTTCCGTACAGAGGGTATCATAAAATTTTTCTTTTCAAGGTATATTTTGCGATTCACATCTGTCGGTGTTGATAACAAGGTCGCGTATGAATCGGTGAGCTCTAATCCTAGCTCCAGGAATCGGCGGGTGAGCATCTTTCGCTTATTTGCAATGTATGCTATGATATGGCCTCTCAGCACTGGCTTGGAAGCTGACCAGAAAAGATTGATATCATCCATGTGTTGAATATTATCGTCTACATAATTTAGGAAATTAGTTTCCAGATAAGACATAAAATCAGGGGATGTAAGCAAATAAGAGGGAAATCTCCAGTTATAAGAAACCGTCCTATGGGTGACTAGGGAGAGGGTAAACCATGTAGGTGCATGGTCAGAGACAGCTATATTTTCCACCTTTGAATCACATATTCTATGAAGTAATTCAGTAGAGAGTAACCAATAGTCTATCCTAGTAGAAGTGTTATGTGGGTGAGAATAAAAGGCGTATTCCTGACTAATCGGGTGTTGATGTCGCCATGGGTCAGATAAATTTAAAGAGGACAGTAGGAATTGCAAGGCTGCCGGGGAATTATAACCTTTCCCACTAGGGGCGCCAGATCTATCTAAAATCAGATTCAGCGTAGAATTAGAATCCCCTCCTAAAATTAGCCTGCCCGAAGCCCAGTCACCTGTAGGCGGATATAAACGTCAGTGAAGAAGATATTGTAATCCGTATTCGGAGCATAGAGGGTTGATAAGGTGTATAGTTCCCCCTCTAGCTGCAGTTTTACAAACAAATATCTACCCTCTACATCTTCAAGGGTATCTAGAATAAAATATCTAAGGGATTTATTAAATATAATCATGACCCCTCATTTCTTTGATGTAAAAGAGGCTGATTTGTAATCATTAATCCAATTATCCCTAAGTATATTGGGATCCCCCATTTTCCAGTGGGTCTCCTGCAATATCGCCACATCTGGTTTCAAACGCTTCAAATGCTGTGTGAGGACACTAGGTTTATTGCACTTATTATGGGAGCAGCCTTCAGAAAGGCTGTCCTTTACAGCTCAGTGCGGTTACTCCAGTGCCCGGTATGGATCGGGAATCACACAGTAAGGACACAATTGCTAGGTACAAAATGCACCTTTATTTTCATACACACTAATTATACAGGAGAAACCATAACCACACTTTATACATTATTTACAGGTAGCATTAATAACAATTACAGTTAAGATTATATCAGAGAAAGAACCACACAAAAGCAACAACTCCTGCCCCTACACAGTCACTAGCCACCTCAGGGAATACTTGCGTTTGGCGACTCCTGTCGGATACTGGTTCCTGGAAGGGGCAATGATGTCTGTTTTGCTGATCCCGGCCACATGGCCTGTGTGAACCCACTACTCTTGCGAGTAGGGTAACCAGGAAAAGTCACCCAGCTCCTGCTGGAACACTTAAGCCAGTTACCTAGGATAGCTCCAGTGGGAGCAATACGCTTGGCTGCGTTATCGCCTGCTGTGCCTCAGGTATCCTCGCACAGGCTGACAGGACATTCTCCTGGCAGCCTGCGTTCTCTAGTCAGAATCTCTGCTCCAATCTCTCTGCGGGCCCTTTTGAAACCTCCTAAACTCCCATGATGCTTTGCTCACCTGGTGATGCGGCAGGGTGTCCTGATTGGTGGGATTTCAATTCTGTTTTTTTAGGATGTGTCTCAGAGCAGCTTGGGCATCCCCTGTGGCTTTGGAGCCTTGTCATCTGCTGAAAGGCCACCCAGAACAATAGGCACTAATTATGGAGATAAGAAGGTTGGCTGCCCTGAGGCCATAACCTGAGTCGATGTTAACTCCTTTTATCAATTTGTGATGTCACTGACTGCTGACTGCTGCTGCTGACTGCTGCTTCCTGTGAAGGGGGCTGCGATGGAGGGGGGTCAGCCCTGCACTTCCTGTTTATCACACAGCCAGATGTCCTAGACAGCTTACCTGGGTGGGCATACACCTGACAACAAGCACTAGCAGTGGCGGAACTAGCAAACGGTGGGCCCAGGTGCGACAAAATGCTTTGCCCCCCCCCCACATCCCACCCCACACACATCCCATCCAAGTCCACCCCCTCACCCCTGGAGAGGATCTGGTGAGGGGGACCTGCTCAGGGCCAGAGAAATGGATACCTAGCAACAGTGCCGTAACTAGACATTTTAGCACTGTGTGCAAGAAACGGCATCGGAGCCCCACCCCTGCATGCAAAACAGGGGCAGTGTGCGCCGTAGGCGCGCGCAAAAATACATAGTGGCGTGGCTTCGTGGGGAAGGGGTGTGGCCACAAAATAATACCAATTCATAAAACGGTACACAGTAGTCTCCATTATTCAAATTACGCCGCACAGTAGCACCACTACACCAGGTAGAGACCCTTTTACACCTTACAGCGGACAGATTCCTCTTTTTACACATAACTGCAGACAGCGTGCCCTTTTTACACATAACGGCAGACAGCGTTCCTTTTTTACACATAACGGCAGACCGCGTGCCCTTGTTACACATAGCGGCAGACAGCGTACACTTTTTACACATAACGGCAGACAGCGTGCCCTTGTTACACATTACGGCAGACAGCATCCCCTTTTTACAGATAACGGCAGACAGCGTCCCCTTTTTACACATTACGGCAGACAGCGTGCCCTTGTTACACATTACGGCAGACAGCGTCCCCATTTTTACACATTACGGCAGGCAGATTCCCCATTTTTACACATTGCGGCAGGCAGATTACCCCTTTTTACACATAGCGGCAGGCAGATTACCCATTTTTACACACAGCGGCAGGCAGTCCCCCATTTTTACACATTGCGGCAGGCTGATTTCCCCTTTTTACACATTACGTCAGGCAGTCCCCCCTTTTTACACATTGCGGCAGGCTGATTCCCCCTTTTTACACATTACGTCAGGCAGTCCCCCCTTTTTACACATTGCGGCAGGCTGATTCCCCTTTTTACACATAGCGGCAGGCAGTCCCCCATTTTTACACATAGAGGCAGGCAGGCCCAAGAAAAAAGAAAGAGAAAGAAAGAAAGAAAAAGAGAAAAAGAAAGAAAGAAGAATTATACTTACCCTCTCTCCGCGGCTCAGGCTCCTCGGTGCAGCAGTGTCAGACGATTCCCGGGCAGTAGAGGAGGTGGAGGACGGAGGTGAAGAAGGGAGCCGCAGCAGCGCTTTGTTACTGGTGGAGGCGCTGCTGCCCCTCTGCTTCCCTATAGGCTGTTCTCGGAAGACAGCCTATAGGGAAGCAGAGGGGCAGCAGCAGCAGCGCCTCCACCAGTAACAAAGCGCTGCTGCGGCTCCCTCCTTTACCTCCCTCCTCCTCCTTCCCCCGTCCGTGCCGCTGCTCCTCTCCTCTTCTCACCGGGCGGCTGTGCGCTGCGGGCAGCGGTTGCCTGCAGCGCACAGCGGCATGTAATGAGTCAGTTTGACTCATTACATGCTTGGGCCCCTGGACAGAGGCGGGCCCCAGTGCAACGCACTGCTTGCACTGCCGGTAGTTCCGCCTCTGAGCACTAGTTACACCTTTTAGTGCAATACAATACAATCACACATATACATTTCATAGGCATTGTGTAGGGAGCAGATCAGGGCTAGAAAGATATTCCCTGACAGGGACAACCATATAAAAAGAGGGACAATTACCTAAACACATATAGTAGATGACAGGTTCAGCATTTAACCATATATTGTCCTGTTACACCACTCCATTGAGCAGTGCCATAACTAGACATTTTGGCGCTGTGTGCAAGAAATAGCATCGGCGCCCCCCACCCCCACCCCAGGGCCAGTGCGCGCCATAGGCGTGGCTTCATGGGGAAGGGGCGTGGCCACACAATAAGACTGATTTATATTATGCTGCACAGTAGCACCACTTACACACATTACACCAGGTAGAGCCCCCTTTTGCACATTGGGGGTCATTCCGAGTTGTTCGCTCGCTAGCAGATTTTAGCAGCATTGCACACGCTAGGCCGCTGCCCTCTGGGAGTGTATCTTAGCTTAGCAGAATTGCGAACGAAAGATTAGCAGAATTGCGAATAGAAAATTCTTAGCAGTTTCTGAGTAGCTCGAGACTTACTCCTACACTGCGATCAGCTCAGGCCGTTTTGTTCCTGGTTTGATGTCACAAACACGCCCTGCGTTCGGCCATCCACTCCCCCGTTTCTCCAGACACTCCTGCGTTTTTTTCTGGCACGCCTGCGTTTTTCCGCACACTCCCAGAAAACGGGGTCAGTTTCTCCCAGAAACACCCACTTCCTGTCAATCACACTCCGATCACTTCAACGATAAAAATTCTTTGTTCGGACGTGAGTAAATCTACTAAGTTTTGTGCTAAAATACTTAGTGCATGCGCACTGCATACCATGCGCATGTGCATTTTTGCCTTAATCGCTCCGTTGCGAAAATCGGCAACGAGCGAACAACTCGGAATGACCCCCATTAAGCCATACAGAGCCCCCTTTTACGCATTATGCCAGGCAGAGTCCTCTTTTACGGCTCCTCTTCAGGATAACTAGGCACCTAAATACATTTTAAAAAATATCAAAATCATTTTTTTTTATCTTACCTTTATTCTTATTCTGTATGCGCTGTGCTCTGCCTGCAATTCATTATGGCTCCTCGTCTTCTTGATGTGCGGAAAGTGGAGCTGGGGACACACGAGGAGGACACTGGGACAGGAGGAGGGGTACTGGGTATTAGAGGTGAGCCAGGGACAGCAGGAGGTAGGAGACGGGGGACAAGAGTACTAGGCTGGGATAAGAGAATGAGTACGGGTGCTGGGTATTAAAGGTGTAGGGGAGGTGGGAGCCAGAGGACAGGAGGCTGGCACTAGCACATGTAGGAGGGGAGGTTTGAATATCTAAAAAAAAAACCTGAATGGACTGATCCCCCTGTAATACATAGCATACCCTCCAACATGACCCGCCCCACTAGGTACAAAAGGGTGGTCTTCAGTATGCCGACTGACGGGATCCCGGCGCACAGTATACCGGCGCCGGGATCCCGACAGCTGGCATACCGACACTTATTCTCCCTCGTGGGGGTCCACGACCCCCATGGAGGGAGAATAAAATAGCGTGGCGTGCGCCACCGTGCCCGTAGTGTGGCGAGCGCAGCGAGCCCGCAATGGGCTCATTTGCGCTCGCCACACTGTCGGTAAGCCGGCGGACGGGCTCCCGGCGCCGGTATGCTGGTCGCCGGGAGCCCGACCGCCGGCATACCATAGTGAACCCGGTACAAAATGCTCTGTTTCTGGACTTCCCTCTTAATTTATTATTGCCATCACCTGTGAAGAAACAGCTTTCTTATCATTTAACTAGTTCAACACAGGTGATGTAAATTAAGAGGGAAGTCCAGGAACAGAGCATTTTGTACCTAGTGGCGTGGGTCATGTTGGAGGGTCTGACATAGTAGAAAGGGGATGGGACACTATCATTAACTCTGCCACTACCGTATTCCTCCAATTTGCTCCATTATATGGTGGCGGAGCATACGGATACAAGTTGCCCAGCCCCATGAGTAATCTGGGTTTAACCTGTTCCTGAATGAAAATTAAGTGTGTTTTATATACTGTATGTGTTAGTGTGTGTGTGTATGTGTTAAATATAACATACTTGTATACAGTATGTGCTTACTAGAGAGAGAAAGGACTTAAATATATTTATCTAAAATGTGTGTATATACCCCTGTCCAGTATGTTATATATGCATACATGCTTTTTATTCAGAAGCAGGTTAAACTCAGATAGATAAGAGACAAGAGGAGGCAGGTGCCGGGGACAGGAGAGTAGTCTGGGACCACACAAGGAGGTGGCGTGCTGGCTACTAAAGGAGGAGGGGGGGAGCGGGCGGATTAAATTCAAAGAGCCGGGGACTTCTGGGGCCAGGCGCGCCGCGGTGCTGTCGGGTCCTCATTCGCGGCAGGCACCTGGCCGTTTCTGATCTTGAATGCACCTGGCCGCAATAATCTAGGAAAGCAGATGGGTGGAGGAGAGGCATAGAGAGGAGGCGGGGCCACGGGTCTTCACTGACGGGACACGGACAGTCACAGATACTTCCTCTGCAGCTATCAGCGTTGCTGAAAATGGGACCGGCCAGGGGGCATTTGTCATCCTGCCCAGTCCGCCTCTGCTTGTATGGTGGGTGCACTCAGCAGCAGAGGTGCTGAGCGCACACCACTACATACAAGCTCTGCAGCGGCGGGAGGCAGAAAGTTAGGGAGAGAGAGGCCCTACTGGAAGTTACATTTGTCTCTTCACCGTCGACACTGGAGTCAGTATCCGTGTCGGCGTCTATATCTGCCATCTGAGGTAACGGGCGCTTTAGAGCCCCTGATGGCCTATGAGACGTCTGGACAGGCACAAGCTGAGTAGCCGGCTGTCTCATGTCAACCACTGTCTTTTATACAGAGCTGACACTGTCACGTAATTCCTTCCATAAGACCATCCAGTCAGGTGTCGACTCCCTAGGGGGTGACATCACTATTACAGGCAATTGCTCCGTCTCAAACACCGTCAGGGGCTCTAAAGCGCCCGTTACCTCAGATGGTCGACACAGACCCAGACACGGACACTGACTCCAGTGTCGACGGTGAGGAAACAAACGTATTTTCCAGTAGGGCCACACGTTACATGATCACGGCAATGAAGGAGGTTTTGAACATTTCTGATACTACAAGTACCACAAAAAAGGGTATTATGTGGGGTGTGAAAAAACTACCCGTAGTTTTTCCTGAATCAGAGGAATTAAATGAGGTGTGTGATGAAGCGTGGGTTTCCCCCGATAAAAAAACTGCTAATTTCTAAAAAATTATTGGCATTATACCCTTTCCCGCCAGGTAGATAAGGCGCTCACACGCTTATCAAAACAAGTGGCGTTACCGTCTCCTGATACGGCCGCCCTCAAGGAACCAGCTGATAGGAAGCTGGAAAATATCCTAAAAAGTATATACACACATACTGGTATTATACTGCGACCAGCAATCGCCTCAGCCTGGATGTGCAGTGCTGGGGTGGCTTGGTCGGATTCCCTGACTGAAAATATTGATACCCTGGACAGGGACAGTATATTATTGACTATAGAGCATTTAAAGGATGCATTTCTATATATGCGAGATGCACAGAGGGATATTTGCACTCTGGCATCAAGAGTAAGTGCGCTGTCCATTTCTGCCAGAAGAGGATTATGGACGCGACAGTGGTCAGGTGATGCGGATTCCAAACGGCATATGGAAGTATTGCCGTATAAAGGGGAGGAGTTATTTGGGGTCGGTCTATCGGACCTGGTGGCCACGGCAACGGCTGGGAAATCCAACTTTTTACCCCAGGTCACCTCTCAGCAGAAAAAGACACCGTCTTTTCAGGCTCAGTCCTTTCGTCCCCATAAGGGCAAGCGGGCAAAAGGCCACTCATATCTGCCCCGGGGCAGAGGAAGGGGAAAAAGACTGCAGCAGGCAGCCTCTTCCCAGGAACAGAAGCCCTCCCCCGCTTCTGCCAAGTCCTCAGCATGACGCTGGGGCCTTACAAGCGGACTCAGGCACGGTGGGGGCCCGTCTCAAGAATTTCAGCGCGCAGTGGGCTCACTCGCAAGTGGACCCCTGGATCCTGCAGGTAGTATCTCAGGGGTACAAATTGGAATTCGAGACGTCTCCCCCTCGCCGGTTCCTGAAGTCTGCTTTACCAACGTCTCCCTCCGACAGGGAGGCGGTAGTGGAAGCCATTCACAAGCTGTATTCCCAGCAGGTGATAATCAAGGTACCCCTCCTACAACAGGGAAAGGGGTATTATTCCACGCTGTTTGTGGTACCGAAGCCGGACGGCTCGGTGAGACCTATTTTAAATCTGAAATCCTTGAACACTTACATACAAAGGTTCAAATTCAAGATGGAGTCACTCAGAGCAGTGATAGCGAACCTGGAAGAAGGGGACTATATGGTGTCTCTGGACATCAAGGATGCTTACCTCCATGTCCCAATTTGCCCTTCTCACCAAGGGTACCTCAGGTTTGTGGTACAGAACTGTCACTATCAGTTTCAGACGCTGCCGTTTGGATTGTCCACGGCACCCCGGGTCTTTACCAAGGTAATGGCCGAAATGATGATTCTTCTTCGAAGAAAAGGCGTCTTAATTATCCCTTACTTGGACGATCTCCTGATAAGGGCAAGGTCCAGAGAACAGTTAGAGGTCGGAGTAGCACTATCTCAAGTAGTACTACGACAGCACGGGTGGATTCTAAATATTCCAAAATCGCAGCTGATTCCGACGACACGTTTGCTGTTCCTAGGGATGATTCTGGACACAGTCCAGAAAAAGGTGTTTCTCCCGGAGGAGAAAGCCAGGGAGTTATCCGACCTAGTCAGGAACCTCCTAAAACCAGGCCAAGTGTCAGTGCATCAATGCACAAGGGTCCTGGGAAAAATGGTGGCTTCTTACGAAGCGATTCCATTCGGCAGATTCCATGCAAGAACTTTTCAGTGGGATCTGCTGGACAAATGGTCCGGATCGCATCTTCAAATGCATCAGCGGATAACCCTGTCTCCAAGGACAAGGGTGTCTCTCCTGTGGTGGTTGCAGAGTGCTCATCTTCTAGAGGGCCGCAGATTCGGCATTCAGGACTGGGTCCTGGTGACCACGGATGCCAGCCTGAGAGGCTGGGGAGCAGTCACACAGGGAAGAAATTTCCAGGGCTTGTGGTCAAGCATGGAAACGTCACTTCACATAAATATCCTGGAACTAAGGGCCATTTACAATGCCCTAAGTCAGGCAAGGCCTCTGCTTCAGGGTCAGCCGGTGTTGATCCAGTCGGACAACATCACGGCAGTCGCCCACGTAAACAGACAGGGCGGCACAAGAAGCAGGAGGGCAATGACGGAAGTTGCAAGGATTCTTCGCTGGGCGGAAAATCATGTGATAGCACTGTCAGCAGTGTTCATTCCGGGAGTGGACAACTGGGAAGCAGACTTCCTCAGCAGACACGACCTCCACCCGGGGGAGTGGGGACTTCACCCAGAAGTCTTCCACATGATTGTGAACCGTTGGGAAAAACCAAAGGTGGACATGATGGCGTCCCGCCTCAACAAAAAACTGGACAGATATTGCGCCAGGTCAAGGGACCCTCAGGCAATAGCTGTGGACGCTCTGGTAACACCGTGGGTGTACCAGTCAGTGTATGTGTTCCCTCCTCTGCCTCTCATACTCAAGGTACTGAGAATCATAAGAAGGAGAGGAGTAAGGACTATACTCGTGGCTCCAGATTGGCCAAGAAGGACTTGGTACCCGGAACTTCAAGAGATGCTCACGGAGGACCCGTGGCCTCTACCTCTAAGAAAGTACCTGCTCCAGCAGGGACCCTGTCTGTTCCAAGACTTACCGCGGCTGCGTTTGACGGCATGGCGGTTGAACGCCGGATCCTGAAGGAAAAAGGCATTCCGGATGAAATCATCCCTACCCTGATCAAAGCCAGGAAGGATGTAACTGTGCAACATTATCACCGTATTTGGCGTAAATATGTTGCGTGGTGTGAGGCCAGGAAGGCCCCTACAGAGGAATTTCAACTGGGTCGTTTCCTGCATTTCCTGCAAACAGGACTGTCTATGGGCCTAAAATTAGGGTCCATTAAGGTTCAAATTTCGGCCCTGTCGATATTCTTCCAGAAAGAACTAGCTTCAGTTCCTGAAGTTCAGACGTTTGTCAAGGGGGTACTGCATATACAGCCTCCTTTTGTGCCTCCAGTGGCACCTTGGGATCTCAATGTAGTTTTGGGGTTCCTAAAATCACATTGGTTTGAACCACTCACCACTGTGGACTTAAAATATCTCACATGGAAAGTGGTAATGCTGTTAGCCCTGGCTTCAGCCAGGCGTGTCTCAGAATTGGCGGCTTTATCCTATAAAAGCCCTTACCTAATTTTTCATACGGACAGGGCAGAATTGAGGACTCGTCCTCAATTTCTCCCTAAGGTGGTTTCAGCGTTTCACTTAAACCAGCCTATTGTGGTACCTGCGGCTACTAGGGACTTGGAGGATTCCAAGTTGCTGGACGTAGTCAGGGCCCTGAAAATATATGTTTCCAGGACGGCTGGAGTCAGAAAATCTGACTCGCTGTTTATCCTGTATGCACCCAACAAGCTGGGTGCTCCTGCTTCTAAGCAGACTATTGCTCGTTGGATTTGTAGTACAATTCAGCTTGCACATTCTGTGGCAGGCCTGCCACAGCCAAAATCTGTAAAAGCCCATTCCACACGGAAAGTGGGCTCATCTTGGGCGGCTGCCCGAGGGGTCTCGGCTTTACAACTTTGCCGAGCAGCTACTTGGTCAGGGGCAAACACGTTTGCTAAATTCTACAAATTTGATACCCTGGCTGAGGAGGACCTGGAGTTCTCTCATTCGGTGCTGCAGAGTCATCCGCACTCTCCCGCCCGTTTGGGAGCTTTGGTATAATCCCCATGGTCCTTTCGGAGTTCCCAGCATCCACTAGGACGTCAGAGAAAATAAGAATTTACTTACCGATAATTCTATTTCTCATAGTCCGTAGTGGATGCTGGGCGCCCATCCCAAGTGCGGATTGTCTGCAATACTTGTACATAGTTATTGTTACAAAAATCGGGTTATTATTGTTGTGAGCCATCTTTTCAGAGGCTCCTCTGTTATCATGCTGTTAACTGGGTTCAGATCACAAGTTGTACGGTGTGATTGGTGTGGCTGGTATGAGTCTTACCCGGGATTCAAAATCCTTCCTTATTGTGTACGCTCGTCCGGGCACAGTATCCTAACTGAGGCTTGGAGGAGGGTCATGGGGGGAGGAGCCAGTGCACACCAGGTAGTCTTAAAGCTTTACTTTTGTGCCCAGTCTCCTGCGGAGCCGCTATTCCGCTAGAGTCAGCGGCCGGAACGGGTATGAAGAAAGAGAGTGGCGTTACTTGCTGTTGTCGGGAAGCAGGGAGGGGTTATCCTGATAACAGTGTGTCATTGCAGGAAAAAGCCCACTCCCGTCCCGCAATGAGTGCGCGCCGAAATACCAAAGGCAAAACTTGAGAGACGCGTCTAAGCAACGACAGTAACGAATGCCTAACAGCAGGATTTTTCATCACTCCTAGAGGTATTTCGGCGCGCACTCATTGCGGGACGGGAGTGGGCTTTTTCCTGCAATGACACCTCCTCTCTCACCTCCCATTCACTGTGACAACTTTCACATATGGGAAGGCAGCAGAAGTTAGCGGATCAACGGCACGGGTACTTTCATTACTTATCCATACTAATACAAGGTTAATGGTATTACTCAATCAGTATATAAATTCACTCTTTATCACATTTTTTTGTGCAGTGAAAATTCATAATTTTTTGCACCTGTTGAAGCAAATGTGGTCATTAACCTATTGTATTTATTGTATGCATGCGTCAGACAAATTGATACAAATAAGTTATCTTCTTGAGTGATTGTCAGCTACAAATTTCTGCTGTGGGATTTGTTATTTCTGGCACCTGTTTTGTAATAAAAGTATCAGCAATTATATTGTTTTATGTTTTGAAACAAAAGTATCAGCAATTACACTGCTTTATATTCTATAAGGACACTAACAAGAATACTGCTGTTATGGTTGCTTTTGCCTACTGAATATATTAACTACTTGCTTATAATTTTCACCTAGCAATTAATTCATTTCCCACCACTAAATAATGCTTACGGCAATTATTCAATTAAATTGCATCCTGTGTCAAGATTATAGGGATTATTACCTGCACTCTAGGACACATTACTGGATACAGAGGTTGCTACAAACTATCTAATTCTAATTTTGAGATATATTGCCAGTTTGGAGGAGAATATTATATTATACTCACCACTGAATTTTGTTTGTCTGTCTTATAGGGTCATACCAATAGGTATATTTTTTGCCCTTCTTCTATACACATTATTTTTAATTATTGAAATAAAATGTAATTTTTAAACAATAAATATTAAAAAAATTTTTTGAGGGAGTGCCCCCACAAAGAGGCTTTTTTTCTTATGTTCCCTATTTCTTTGTAGGGATCACTCTCTTTTTCCAAAACCATGTTACACAGCAGGAGGGGCAGATGTAACATGTGCAGAGAGATTTAGGTATAGTAACATAGTAACATAGTATCTAAGGTTGAAAAAAGACAATTGTCCATCGGGTTCAACCTATTTGTGGTCTCCTATGCACAATTATTTTGTATAAAATTTTGACTGAAGTTGCTGACTGTTTTACCCCTCTTTTTTATAATAACCATAGTGCGTGACTATGCCCCGTAACCCTGGATATCCTTATCCATTAGGAATTTATCTAACCCATTCTTAAAGGTGTTGACTGAGTTGGCCATTACAACTCCCTCAGGCAGGGAATTCCAAACACGTATCTGTCACAACTGAGGGCCTGAGCTGACGGAAGGCAGCCTCAGTTGTAGGGGCTGAGATGTACCGGAACCTGGGAGGTTGTATCAGACCCCTGGACATGTAAGTAACATGAAGAGAAACCGCCCGAAGGCGTGACCACGACAACTTGAGTAAAAGTCAATGATATTTATTTATGACAAACTCCATGCATCACAGTAGCAGTAAAAAGTAACATAAAAATCAGCAGAGAAATAATAATACAGTTCCTGGGTACTACAGGATGGCAGGGGCCACAGAGCTCTGGTGGTATGAGACAGTTCTTATTATCTGCAAGTTGGAAAGTCCTTACCAGGCTCAACTGTAGCAATGAGGAAAGCCCAGGGTCGTACCAGCTGGTGTTCCAGGGAAAGCTGGACTGCTGTAAATAAAATGCTGCTGTGGGTACTGGTTAGAACCAGACAGGTGTTGGCACGGAGTGGATACTGGCTGGAACCAGTTAAATAATAAATAGAGCTTGAGAGCGATGCAATATAGATGAAATGTAGAATTTGAGAGCGGAGAAATAATAATACCGGTGGAGAGTGGTAAACTGCAGAAAGGACACCGGCCCTTTAAGAGAAGCTGTACACTGCTGGAAGCTGCGCTGGAAGCAGGTGATGTAGTAGCTGGAAACAGGTGAGTCCAGAATGGATCGGAGAGTCAGGCTACACCGCAGATGGAATGCTGGTGCGGGTCTCTATAGCAGAAGTCTGGAGACAGGAGCTGGAACCTGGAAGACATTCACAGAAGAGAGACAAACTGGAACTAGGTTTGACAACCAAAGCACTGACGCCTTCCTTGCTCAGGCACAACCTATTTATACCTGCAGCAAGGAAGGCATTGGCTAGGCAATTATGCAAATTAATAATACTGACAACGGATTGGTAGGAATGATCAACTGACAGAATCCAAGATGGCTGCGCCCATGCAGACACTTGGAGGGAAGTTTGGATTGTAATCCATGTGGTCTGGAAAACAGTAATGGCGGCGCCGGCCACCAGAGACAGGAGACGCCAGGCTGACAGATGCACATCCGACCACGCGGACACAGCGGAGGCCGCGGCTGACGTAATCGCCACTCTGAATGCAGAAGCTCAGGGACGGCGGCGGAGGCCGCGGGAGACGCCATGCCAGATGTATAAGGCGTTACTGTGACTGCGTCCAGAGAGACAGGCGAGGATGCGGGAATGTGCACATCAGGATGACAGATGGGATCCGGTCCTGGAGCGCTGAGCCAGCCTTAGGAGGCATCTGATAGGTAAGAAATGGCGTCCAGATACCCGGATCGTGACAGCACCCCCCCCTTTAGGAGTGGCCCCAGGACACTTCTTTGGCTTTTGAGGAAACTTGGAATGGAATCTCCGGACCAAGGCAGGAGCATGGACATCAGAAGCATTGGTCCATGAACGTTCCTCAGGGCCATAACCCTTCCAGTCAATAAGATACTGAAGTTGACCGTAACGGTGACGTGAGTCCAGGATCTTGGCTACTTCATACTCAACGCCTCGTTGAGTTTGGACTTTCGGAGTTGGAGGAAGTGAGGAATGAAACCGATTCAAGATTAGCGGTTTCAACAGGGAAACATGGAATGTCCTGGGTATCTTTAAGAAGGGAGGCAACTGGAGTCTGTAAGCAACAGGATTGATGACTTGATCAATTTTAAAAGGACCGATGTAGCGAGGTGCAAACTTCATACTGGGAACTCTTAACCTCAAATTCTTCGTGGATAACCATACCCGATCACCCACCTTGAGAGCAGGAACTGCTCGACGCTTCTTATCCGCAAACTTCTTGTACCTGAACGATGCCTTGAGCAGAGCTGATCGTACGCTCTTCCAGATATTGGCAAACTGATGCAAGGTGATATCCACTGCGGGAACAGAAGTTGCTGGAAGCGGTTGGAACTCAGGGACTTTAGGGTGGAATCCAAAGTTGGTGAAGAATGGTGTTGAAGATGATGAAGAATGATACTGGTTGTTATGACAGAACTCGGCCCAGGGAAGTAATTGAACCCAGTCATCTTGAGAGGAGGACACATAGATGCGGAGGAAGGACTCCAAGTCCTGATTCACCCTCTCGGTTTGACCATTGGTCTGAGGATGGTAAGCCGTGGAAAACTTTAGCTTGACTTGGAGGGCTTGACATAAACTTCGCCAGAATTTGGCTGTGAATTGAACTCCTCGATCTGAGATAATTTCTTCTGGAAGACCGTGGAGTCGAAAGATCTCTTGTATGAATACTTGAGCCAACTTGGAAGCTGACGGAAGACCGGTGAGAGGAATGAAGTGTGCCATCTTGGTGAACCGGTCAACTACCACCCAGATGGTATTAAACTTGTTGCACATGGGCAAATCTGTAATAAAATCCATCGACAAATGGGTCCATGGTCGACGGGGAACAGATAGTGGAACCAGTTGCCCCGCAGGCGACTGGCGGGATACTTTATGTTGAGCACACTTTGAGCAAGATGCAATAAACTCCAAAACGTCCATTTTCAGAGTTGGCCACCAATAGGACCTAGAGATAAACTCCAGGGTTTTTTGGGTACCTGTATGTCCGGCAAAGCGGGAAGCATGGGCCCAATGCATGAGCTTCTTCCTTAGTGTCGGCTTCACAAAACTTTTCCCTGATGGGGGCGTAGAGTCCATCCCTACCGTGGAGAATGCCAACGGATTTATAATAGGATGCTTGTCTGAAGACTCTGACTCATTTTCTTGCTCCCATGAGCGGGAAAGGGCATCGGCCTTGCGATTCTGAGAGCCCGGACAGAACTGGAGTTTAAAGTCGAACCTGGAAAAGAAAAGTGCCCATCTGGCCTGACGAGGGTTGAGACATTGTGCGCCTTTCAGATATAGAAGGTTCTTGTGCTCTGTAAGGATGGTGATTGAATGAGAAGCTCCCTCCAACAGATATCTCCACTCCTCTAGAGCGAGCTTGATGGCTAGCAACTCCTGGTCGCCAATGGCATAGTTGCGCTCCGCTGGGGAGAACTTCCGTGAGAAGAAACTGCAAGGATGTAAATGGCCATCTTTAGCCCTCTGAGATAACACCGCTCCTACTCCAACGGAGGAGGCATCCACCTCTAGGATGAAAGGAGAGTCGATGTCAGGCTGTTTCAGGACAGGCGCAGAGATGAACCTCTGTTTTAAAAGATGAAAAGCTTGCATGGCTTCTTCAGACCACTTGGACGGGTTAGCACCCTTCTTGGTGAAAGCAGTAATAGGCGCCACAATGGTGGAAAAGTCTCGTATAAACTTTCGGTAATAATTGGCGAACCCCAAGAACCTCTGGACCCCTTTGAGGGTTAAGGGTACCGGCCAATTCTGGATTGCTTGCAGTTTCTCAGGATCCATCTCTAGTCCGGAACCGGACACAATGTACCCTAGAAACGGAATGGACTTGACTTCAAAGACGCATTTCTCTAATTTGCAATAGAGATGATTGACACGGAGACGGGACAGAACCTCCTTTACCCAAAAACGATGTTCCTCTAAATTGTTGGCAAAAATGAGGATATCATCTAGATAGACCACGACATGACGGTATAGAATGTCTCTGAAGATCTCATTGACGAAATGCTGGAAGACAGCTGGAGCATTGCTCAATCCGAAGGGCATGACGAGGTACTCATAATGTCCGTCACGGGTGTTAAATGCGGTCTTCCACTCGTCACCCTCACGGATCCGGATGAGATTGTATGCACCTCTCAAGTCCAGCTTTGTAAAGATGGTAGCTCCGCTAACTCTGTCAAAGAGCTCAGTAATCAGGGGTAAAGGATAGCGGTTCTTGATGGTAATGTCGTTCAAACCTCTGTAGTCGATGCACGGCCGCAGACCACCATCTTTCTTTTTTACAAAAAAGAAGCCTGCGCCGGCTGGAGAAGAAGAAGGTCGAATGAACCCCTTTGCTAGGTTCTCTTTAATGTATTCCTCCACAGAATGCGTCTCGGGCAGAGACAACGGATAAGTTCGGCCTCGAGGTGGAACCTTCCCTGGAACGAGATCAATCGGGCAGTCCCATTCTCTATGAGGAGGAAGGATATCAGCAGAAGCTTTACTGAACACATCCGTGAAATCTTGATATGGAGGAGGTGGAACATCAGACGACCTGTGGGAGGAAGAACAGACAGGCAACACTTTAAACAAACATGTCTCAGCACAGGAGGAACCCCATGCCAGGATTTGCGTAGTCGTCCAATCAATTGTAGGATTGTGAAGACGGAGCCATGGAAGGCCCAGGACCACAGGATGTGTGGCTCTTGGAATCACTAAAAGTGAAATAAGTTCGGAATGAAGAACTCCCACTCTCAGACGAACTGGTAGAGTCCTTAGAGCAATAACTGTATCAAAAATTTTACTGCCATCCACGGCAGTTAAGGAAAAGGAGGAAGGAAGTCTCTCGGTGGGTAGGGACCACTGTTTAACATAGGCTTCGGTAATAAAGTTCCCAGCTGCTCCGGAATCCAGGAGGGCAATGACGTTCTGATAACGTTGAGCAACTTGAAGCGAGACTGGGAGATTACAATCTTGAGGAGATGGAGAGGAGATCATTACTCCTAGCCGGCCCTCTCCTTGGCGAGCTAGGATTTGGAGTTTTCCCGGACGTTTGGGACAGGCATTAATAGTGTGAGACGGAGCTGCACAATACAGACAGAGAGACTCAGAGAGACGTCTTCGGCGCTCAGCAGAAGTTAAACGGGAACGGCCAATTTGCATGGGTTCATCTTTAGTTGGTGACAGTTGGCGAGGAGGAGGAGCAGAAGATTTTGGAGCAGATGATCTTCCACGCTCAGTTGCTCTCTCTCTGAAACGTAAGTCAACTTTTGTACAAAGTGAGATTAGCTCATCTAACTTGGAGGGTAAGTCTCTGGTAGCTAACTCATCTTTAATACGCTCGGAAGAACCATGCCAGAATGCAGCATACAGGGCCTCGTCGTTCCATGCCAGTTCAGATGCCAGGATCTGGAACTGTATAAGATATTGTCCTACAGTATGTGATCCCTGGCGTAAACGGAGAATCTCAGACGAAGCTGAAGTTACCCGGCCTGGCTCGTCGAAGATGCGCCTGAATGTTGACACGAATGCAGTGTAAGAAGATAGCAGGGTGTCGGACCTCTCCCATAACGGTGATGCCCAGTCAAGGGCTGAGCCACTGAGAAGTGAAATAATGTAGGCAATTTTTGTACGGTCACTGGGAAAATTGCCAGGTTGTAGCTCAAACTGAATCTCACACTGGTTGAGAAATCCCCTGCAGAACCTTGGAGATCCGTCAAATTTTGCTGGCGTTGGAAGATGAAGACGTGGAGCAGAAATGGGTAAGGTGGGTGGGGTTATAGCTGGAGTCACTGTGGTTGACGCACCAGACGCGCCTGATCCACGGAGAGTTGTCTGAATCCCATCCAGCCGAGTAGAGAAATCCTGGAGACAGCGGATGATGTGGCCCTGTGCAGCCTCCTGATGTTCTAGTCGGGCTGCCAGTTCTTGCATCGGCCTGGCTGCTTGATCCTGGTCTCCGGCTGGATTCATTAGGTCAGTGCTTACTGTCACAACTGAGGGCCTGAGCTGACGGAAGGCAGCCTCAGTTGTAGGGGCTGAGATGTACCGGAACCTGGGAGGTTGTATCAGACCCCTGGACATGTAAGTAACATGAAGAGAAACCGCCCGAAGGCGTGACCACGACAACTTGAGTAAAAGTCAATGATATTTATTTATGACAAACTCCATGCATCACAGTAGCAGTAAAAAGTAACATAAAAATCAGCAGAGAAATAATAATACAGTTCCTGGGTACTACAGGATGGCAGGGGCCACAGAGCTCTGGTGGTATGAGACAGTTCTTATTATCTGCAAGTTGGAAAGTCCTTACCAGGCTCAACTGTAGCAATGAGGAAAGCCCAGGGTCGTACCAGCTGGTGTTCCAGGGAAAGCTGGACTGCTGTAGATAAAATGCTGCTGTGGGTACTGGTTAGAACCAGACAGGTGTTGGCACGGAGTGGATACTGGCTGGAACCAGTTAAATAATAAATAGAGCTTGAGAGCGATGCAATATAGATGAAATGTAGAATTTGAGAGCGGAGAAATAATAATACCGGTGGAGAGTGGTAAACTGCAGAAAGGACACCGGCCCTTTAAGAGAAGCTGTACACTGCTGGAAGCAGAGCTGGAAGCAGGTGATGTAGTAGCTGGAAACAGGTGAGTCCAGAATGGATCGGAGAGTCAGGCTACACCGCAGATGGAATGCTGGTGCGGGTCTCTATAGCAGAAGTCTGGAGACAGGAGCTGGAACCTGGAAGACATTCACAGAAGAGAGACAAACTGGAACTAGGTTTGACAACCAAAGCACTGACGCCTTCCTTGCTCAGGCACAACCTATTTATACCTGCAGCAAGGAAGGCATTGGCTAGGCAATTATGCAAATTAATAATACTGACAACGGATTGGTAGGAATGATCAGCTGACAGAATCCAAGATGGCTGCGCCCATGCAGACACTTGGAGGGAAGTTTGGATTGTAATCCATGTGGTCTGGAAAACAGTAATGGCGGCGCCGGCCACCGGAGACAGGAGACGCCAGGCTGACAGATGCACATCCGACCACGCGGACACAGCGGAGGCCGCGGCTGACGTAATCGCCACTCTGAATGCAGAAGCTCAGGGACGGCGGCGGAGGCCGCGGGAGACGCCATGCCAGATGTATAAGGCGTTACTGTGACTGCGTCCAGAGAGACAGGCGAGGATGCGGGAATGTGCACATCAGGATGACAGATGGGATCCGGTCCTGGAGCGCTGAGCCAGCCTTAGGAGGCATCTGATAGGTAAGAAATGGCGTCCAGATACCCGGATCATGACAGTATCGTCCTTACCGTAAAAAAGCCTTTACTCCATATTGTGTGGAATCTCCTCTCCTCTAACCTGAGCAAGTGTCCACGAGTTCTCTGTGTTGATCTAACCAAAAACAGGTCCTGCGCAAGATCTGTATATTGTCCCCTTATATATTTGTAAATGTTGATCATGTCCCCTCTTAATCTCCTCTTTTCCAGTGTAAACATGCCCAGTCTTGCAAGCCTTTCCTCGTATTCTAGCGTCTCCATACCCTTAATTAGTTTGGTCGCCCGCCTTTGAACCTTTTCTAGCTCCAGGATATCCTTTTTGTAGTAAGGTGCCTAGAATTGTACACAGTATTCAAGGTGTGGCCTCACAAGTGATTTATATAACGGGAGTATAATACTCTCGTCCCTAGCATCAATTCCCCGTTTTATGCATGCTAATATCTTATTAGCCTTCTTTGCTGCAGTCCTACTTTGGGTACTACTGCTTAGTTTGCTATCTATGAGGACACCTAAGTCCTTTTCCAGTACAGAATCCCCTAATTTTACCCCATTTAGTAGGTAGGTGTTATTTTTGTTCTTGTTACCACAGTGCATTACCTTACACTTGTCTGTATTGAAGCGCATTCTCCATTTCGCTGCCCAAGCTTCTAATTTAACTAAGTCATTCTGAAGCGACTCAGCATCCCCCTCCGCATTTATAACTTTACACAATTTGGTATCATCTTGTTATGCACACCAGTGCCAGCAGGAAAGTACTGGTGTCAGAACTGTTATGCACTCCAGTGTCTGCAGGAATGTACTGGTGTTTGAACTGTTATGCAAAACAGATGGACTCACAGACAAACTGGGGGATATGACATAACGTACACAGAAGGTGATAGGGTAACAAAATACACACAAAGTGAACAGAGAAGCCCAGAGGCTAAGGAACTGGGTATCTCCCTTGTATTAGAACTGCTAAGATGGAAAAAGCAAGATGTTGTGTTTTAATACGTAGAGTACCCGAAATGCTGTTGCTAAGGGCAACAGCAAAACCCTAAAGGGTTACCAACGGGTGTGGCAGTAAACTCCTTGGTCAGAGATGGAATGATAGACACAAGGAGAATCTCCACAATCCAAATTCTCACTTGCAGTGCACAGGTTTTAGCTTACTGCCACTAAACTGACCCCTGACACCTAGCACAGTGAGACAGGATTAGACAGGCAAGTCTTAGAATACAGCCGCAAACTTGCTAAGTTCACAGAGTAGTAACAGAACCCCAGCAAGCTAAACGACTGACTCCAGTCTTACTGCTAGGTCTGGATTGGCAGAGTGTAATACCAAATTCCCAGGCCTATTTGCAGTAAGCAACAAACAAATACAAAGCTACACAGTACTGGCTAACGTTCATGAACTGACTAACCAACAAAGATTCAGCAGCATCTGCTTACCCTGAAAAGAGGCCTTATAAAGCAGGTGCTGTCCACGCCCCACTCAGACCTCACAGACTGTGAGCACAAAAACCAGCACCGGATCCCCTGCCGTGCACAGAGCCTATAACCACTGCACAGCAAAAGACCCGAACCGGAGTATCAGCTGCGCTCAGGTTACTCCACTAGCACTTGTCTCCCGGTTGCCATGACGACGTGGCAGCACAGGGCAGGAGACCCTAACAGTACCCCCCCTCTGACGAGGGGTCAAAGAACCCCTACCACCGGGTTTATCGGGGAACTGCGAGAAGAAAGAGCGTATCAGTCTGGGGGCATGAAGATCACAACTGCGCACCCACGACTGCTCCTCCGGGCCATACCCCTTCCAGTGCACCAAAAATGACAGCCGACCCCGAACCACCTTGGAGTCAAGAATCCTTTCAACAACAAACTCCCTCTGGCCACGTATAAGAAGAGGGGAAGGTCTTCCACTGGTAGAAGGATTACTAATCGCCCGTTTTAAAAGGGAACAATGAAATGTTTTATTGATACCCAAAGAACGGGGCAGATCTAACTGAAATGCCACCGGATTGATAACCCTGGTGATCTTATAAGGGCCGATGAACCGGGGCCCTAACTTATGAGATGGCTGTCTCAACTTCAAATTCTTGGTAGACAACCAGACGAAGTCTCCTAATTTGAAGCTGCAGGGTCTTTTCCGCTTATCAAAAACCCTTTTGGTCACTAATGACACAGACACAAGGGCTTTCTTCACTTTCCGCCAAATACCTCTAAGGACCGAAACCACAGAGGAACCACCAGGCGTGGAGTCCACGGGGTCAAAAGAATTGGCCTTAGGATGATGCCCATACACACAAAGGAAGGGAGAGATCCCTGTAGCAGAGTGAGCCGCGTTATTATAGGCAAACTCCGCCATGGACAGATGAGCAACCCAGTCAGTCTGACACTTGGAGACATAACACCTGAGGAACTGCTCCAAGGACTGGTTCACCCTTTCAGTCTGCCCATTAGACTGCGGATGGTAGCCTGACGACAAGCTGACAGAAATCTGGAGATCGGAACAAAATGCCCTCCAGAATTTGGCCACAAACTGGGATCCGCGGTCAGAGAC
The DNA here is from genome assembly GCF_028390025.1 of Pseudophryne corroboree. Taxonomy (NCBI): domain Eukaryota; kingdom Metazoa; phylum Chordata; class Amphibia; order Anura; family Myobatrachidae; genus Pseudophryne; species Pseudophryne corroboree. The sequence continues at coordinate 265,920,413 of NC_086453.1, read as the reverse complement.
CACATCAAGTGGCAACCCGTGGAGACGCACAACATGCAGCATAAATAATTCAGACAGGCGTCTGGCTGATGGCAGCCCAACCAGTGGAACGAAGTGCGCCATCTTCGAAAACCTGTCAACGACAACCCAGATGGCTGTCATCCCCGAGGATTTGGGCAAGTCCACCACAAAATCCATTGAAATGTGGGTCCATGGCTTAGATGGGATAGAGAGTGGATGTAATGGGCCAACAGGAACCCCTCTAGGAGTCTTATTTCGGGCACAGATGTCACATGCCCGAACCCACTGATCCACATCCTTAGCCACCGAGGGCCACCACACCGCCCTAGATAGCAACTCCCGAGTTCTGGCAATACCCGGGTGACCTGCCGACTTCTTGGCATGGAATTCCAGGAACACTCGCTGTCTTAACCTAGGAGGCACAAACAAAAGACCTACCGGAAGGTCTGGAGGAGCCTGCTCCTGTGCTCTAAGGACTAATGATAAGAGGTCCTGGGTAATGCCCACTTTAATACATGATGGGGAAACAATGGGCAACGGCTCCTCGGTGGTCTCCTGGATTGGAGCAAAACTCCGCGAGAGCGCATCAGCCTTGATGTTTTTTGACCCAGGGCGATATGTTATCAAAAAATTAAAGCGAGCAAAAAACAAAGCCCATCGTGCCTGCCTGGCATTGAGACGCTTCGCTGACTCTAAATATGCCAGATTCTTATGGTCAGTGAGAATTGAGACCACAAACTTAGCCCCCTCAAGCCAGTGTCTCCACTCCTCGAGTGCATCCTTAATAGCCAACAATTCCCGGTTACCCACGTCATAATTCATCTCGGCAGGCGAAAATTTACGGGAAAAGTAAGCACAGGGATGAAGGCGATTATCAGACACTCCCATCTGAGAAAGCACTGCCCCTATACCCATCTCAGAGGCATCCACCTCCACCACAAAAGGACGCTCTGGATCTGGGTGTCGCAGCACCTTGGCCGAAACAAATGCCCTTTTGAGACGGGCAAAAGCCGCTTTAGCCTCACAAGACCAGTGAGCAACATCCGCCCCTTTCTTAGTGAGTGCCACCAAGGGCGCCACTATAGACGAAAATCCAGCGATAAATCGTCTGTAAAAATTCGCAAAGCCCAGGAAATGCTGAAGCGCCTTCAAACTAGTGGGCTGCACCCAATCCAGGACTGCCTGTACCATGGAACCCTCCATTTGGAAACCTTCTGGGGAGATAATATATCCTAGAAAAAAGCGATTTGCTGAACTTCAAATTCGCACTTCTCCAGCTTTGCCCCAAGCCGGTGGTCTCTGAGTTTCTGGAGGACTAAGCGTACATGCTTCCGATGTTCCTCCAGGGAATGGGAGAAGATTAGGATGTCATCTAAGTACACAACTAAGAATCTATCCAAATATTCCCTGAGCACATCATTCATGAAATCCTGGAAGACTGCCGGGGCATTACAGAGCCCAAAAGGCATCACCAAATATTCATAATGCCCTGAGTGGGTATTAAAGGCAGTCTTCCATTCATCCCCCTCTCTTATTCGGATTAGATTGTACGCACCGCCTAGGTCAATCTTAGAAAAAATGGTGGCAGTACGAAGCTGGTCAAACAAGACCGAAATGAGAGGCAGTGGGTATGAGTTTTTAATCGTGATACGGTTCAATTCCCTGAAGTCGATGCAGGGTCGCAACGAACCGTCCTTTTTACCCACGAAGAAGAACCCCGACCCAACTGGAGACTGTGAAGGTCTGATAAATCCCTTAGCCAAGTTCTCCTGAATGTACTCTGCCATAGCCTGAGTCTCAGGACGTGACAGGGAGTACAACCTGCTCTTGGGAAGCTTAGCATTTGGCAACAAATCAATGGCACAGTCATAGGGGCGATGGGGAGGTAGTACCTCTGCAACTTTTTTGGAGAACACGTCCGCAAAATCTGCATAACACCCTGGCAATCCTGGCAAACTTAGCTGCGAGAGCCTGACTGGAAGGCTCAAGCAACTCCTGAAACAATCAGTACCCCAACTAAGAATCTCCCCAGAGACCCAGTCAAATTGAGGATTGTGGGCCCTTAACCAGGGTAACCCCAACACCAATGGGGCAAAAGTACAGACAGTCACATAAAAGGACAATTTTTCAGAGTGTGTGGCTCCAATAAACAAAGAAATCTGGCTAGTGCAAGAGGTAATTTTACCTTGGGATAATGGTTCCCCGTTTAACCCACAAATCTCAATTTCCGATGCCAAGGGTACTAAGGGAACAGAGTGTTTCAGGGCGAATTGGCGGTCCATAAAAACCCCGTCGGCCCCACTGTCCACAAAGGCCTCAGTCTTGACAGTTTGACCGAGGATCTTCAAGGTCACCGGAATGATAAAAGTCTTCTTGGGAAATTCTGACTTCTGGCCTGACAGGATATTTCCCATCACCCTCAGGCCCTGAAGTTTTCCGGCTTTTCTGGGCATGATACTACCACATGACCTTTATTCCCACAGTACAAACACAACCCCTGCTGTCTCCTCCGCGTCTTCTCACGCGAGGAGAGGCGGGTAGCCCCAATCTGCATAGGCTCCTCAGAAAATTCCTCAGAGTCTGAGGTTCCCTTGGGAAGGAAGGAAATCTCAGTCTCCCTTTCAAGCCTACGCTCTCTCAGCCGTCTATCCACCCGGATGGATAACTGCATGAGCTGATCCAAGCTATCAGGCAAGGGATATTGTACCAGTTGGTCCTTTATCTGGTTAGAAAGACCTCTTCGGTACTGGTGTCTCAGGGCTGGGTCATTCCACTGGGTATCATGGGCCAATCTCCGAAACTCCGTACAGTAAACCTCAACTGGCCTGCGCCCTTGCTTAAGGATCGAAATCTGAGCCTCGGCTGAGGCCGTCTTGTCAGGGTCATCATACAACATGCCCAGTGCCGTAAAAAAAGCATCAACACTTTTAAGCGACGGACAGTCAGGCTGCAACCCATATGCCCAGACCTGTGGGTCTCCTTGTAGCAAGGAAATCACTATGCCCACCCGCTGAATCTCCGACCCAGAAGACTGAGGCCTAAGCCGGAAGTATAGCTTGCAGCTCTCCTTGAAACAAAAGAACTGCGAGCGATCTCCAGAAAAACAATCCGGGAGATTTACTTTCAGCTCCTTAACCCCTGCAGGTGCTGCTGCTGCGGGAGCTCCGCCAGCAGCCTGGGAGGTGTGCATTTTAATGGACAAATCATTAAATTGTCGAGTCAGGACCTGCACCTGATCGACCACCTGTTGCAACGTATTTTGAGGGGTATGCTCCATATTCCCACAAAATTTCAACAGGAGTATTAGGCTGCTGAATATGTTATGCACACCAGTGCCAGCAGGAAAGTACTGGTGTCAGAACTGTTATGCACTCCAGTGTCTGCAGGAATGTACTGGTGTTTGAACTGTTATGCAAAACAGATGGACTCACAGACAAACTGGGGGATATGACATAACGTACACAGAAGGTGATAGGGTAACAAAATACACACAAAGTGAACAGAGAAGCCCAGAGGCTAAGGAACTGGGTATCTCCCTTGTATTAGAACTGCTAAGATGGAAAAAGCAAGATGTTGTGTTTTAATACGTAGAGTACCCGAAATGCTGTTGCTAAGGGCAACAGCAAAACCCTAAAGGGTTACCAACGGGTGTGGCAGTAAACTCCTTGGTCAGAGATGGAATGATAGACACAAGGAGAATCTCCACAATCCAAATTCTCACTTGCAGTGCACAGGTTTTAGCTTACTGCCACTAAACTGACCCCTAACACCTAGCACAGTGAGACAGGATTAGACAGGCAAGTCTTAGAATACAGCCGCAAACTTGCTAAGTTCACAGAGTAGTAACAGAACCCCAGCAAGCTAAACGACTGACTCCAGTCTTACTGCTAGGTCTGGATTGGCAGAGTGTAATACCAAATTCCCAGGCCTATTTGCAGTAAGCAACAAACAAATACAAAGCTACACAGTACTGGCTAACGTTCATGAACTGACTAACCAACAAAGATTCAGCAGCATCTGCTTACCCTGAAAAGAGGCCTTATAAAGCAGGTGCTGTCCACGCCCCACTCAGACCTCACAGACTGTGAGCACAAAAACCAGCACCGGATCCCCTGCCGTGCACAGAGCCTATAACCACTGCACAGCAAAAGACCCGAACCGGAGTATCAGCTGCGCTCAGGTTACTCCACTAGCACTTGTCTCCCGGTTGCCATGACGACGTGGCAGCACAGGGCAGGAGACCCTAACACATCTGCAAAAATTTACACCATGCTCTCTAGACCTTCTGTTAGGTTGTTAATGAAAATATTGAACAATAGCGGTCCTAATACTGAGCCTTGCGGCACACCACTTAGCACTTCAGTCCAAGTTGAAAAAGATCCATTAACCACAATGCGCTGCTCCCTATTATCTAACCCAGGCATTCCCAACCACGGTCCTCAAGGCACACTAACAGTGCATGTTTTAGTGATATCCAGGCTTCAGCACAGGTGACTTAATTAGTAGCTCAGTTATTTTGATTTAGCCATCTGTGCTGCAGCCTGGTTATCACTAAAACCTGCACTGTTGGTGTGCCTTGAGGACCGTGGTTGGGAAAGCCTGATCTAACCAGTTTTTGACCCAAGTGCATATTGTGCTTCCTAGCCCTGATTCTTGTAGCTTGTAGATAAGTCTCATGTGTGGTACAGTATCGAACGCTTTGGCAAAATCTAAAAAGATTACATCCACCTCTTTACCCTGATCTAGGTTTGCGCTTACTGTTTCATAAAAGCCAAGTAAGTTGGTTTGACAGGATCTGTCTGTCAAAGTCAGAAAAAATATCACGCTACACACTGCCATATTTGCACCTCATGCGTGTCCCCGCTGCGTGTGCATGAGCTCTCCCGTGCGTGCGCATACTCGCTGTTGCGTGCACCCGCAGGCGCACGGTATGCGCATTTACGGTAAAGTTTATGTGCGTCTAGCGGGCGACTCGTTCATAACATATTTTAACCATATAATGTATTTTGTAGATCATTTTCCCATTGATAGAATCTGAAAGTTTAGTTAAGGTAGCATGTTCATAGACAAAGAGAACCCTCTTTGTTTGATACGAAGGGTCAGACAGGGGTTATACAGTGGTGTTTAGTATCCATCGGAAGAGTATTTAATTAGCAATATTCCGGTGTTGGTTTGAAGCGGATAACTCGCTTGTGCGAATAGTTATGGACATAAGAAGTTTATGGACTTTTACTATATTTGCACTTTATTATCCATGCGGCGGGAAACCTAGTTTCCCACCCACCTGAGCAGTTGGAAATAGTCACAGCCCACCTGTATGAATCAACCTATGACCTTTTGTTATAATGCGAAGAGGAATTCCTGTGTCCAATGAACAATAAGAATATAGGGACCATTGTACTGTATTATGTGTAGGGTATAAAAGGACAAGCCACTCTGGGCCAGCTCTCTATTCTCTTCAACGGTTCTCATTGCTGATAATCGGGAGCTGGATATCCAGAGGCGCATGCGATTGTTTCCCTTGAGCGTAAGTTTCTCCGCAATCATATTGCCTTTGTTGTTATTGTGAGCCATATCTCTCTCTCTCTCTCTCTCTCCTCCCCTTTTCTCTCTCTTTTCCTCTTAAAGTATTATTATGCTGTTATAGTATTTCATGTGTAGTTATCTGGTTAGTTAGTCTATGTTATATTGGTAGTGTATGACTTGTATTGTATTATTCTTTTGAACGTTCATTCATTTCCTTAAAAGGCGTTAGACCCTTAGACCGGTATTGTGTGTTCATTATATAGCAGTGGGTAATAGGAGCGTCTCTATCGCTCAAACAGCTTTAGTGTAAACAAGGTTAAGCAGCGTTATATTGCTACAGTGTTTCAGTACAAGGTTTACAGTATAAGAATATCATTTCTGTGTGTTACATTCCAGGTCTACTGATTGTTATCTTGTGAGCGTCTGCGCCGCTCGTGATCTCCTCGTGGTCTCGAGCGTCCGCTACGCTGATAGCGTAGCATTAGGGTAGTCGCTCACCTATAGTGTGCCCGATACCAACAGCGTATTCTCGCGAGCGTTTGTGTCGCTCGAGCGGCTCGCTCCCGATACAGCGTCCGCTACGCTAAGAGCGTACCCTTACGGTACCTCGTGCGCCAATTGCGTACTGTGTTTCTTAACCTCTTTATAGTGTGTTATATAAGATAAATATTTGGCTTTAACAATTGGCGGCTCGTCCGTCCTTCACATATCTGTGCTAGGTAATTTCAGCAGACATTATCGATCAGCAAAGGGCGGGAGGTAATATTCCTCATAGTGCTGACCCGATAAGCGTCTGCTTCGCTTAGTAAAGGGTGCTGAAGGAATCCGGAACCGGAGGTAAGAACAACACGCTAGTGTCTTTTAAAACTGTTTTTTTTCTGTTTTGCGTACGCACACACGCACGCATATATCTGCATTTCTTTTTCATTCGTGTATTTTCATATTACTCTCCTGTTTGCCATTTTATAATTGATAAACGTGCTAAGAAAGATTTGTTGCTATTAGTAGTTAAAGAGTAAAAGTAATACATTAAGGGGTAAATTGTAAAGCACGCACACAGCTCTGCCTAAGGATACAAGGAGAGACCGGTGTGGTGCTCGGTAGATGATCGAGGATCACCTACATTGATAAACGTGTTAATTGTGTTACGGTGGATATCTGCCTTGCGTACACGTGTCTCTAACAAAAGGCTGAGACCCGCGTGCGCAACCCAAAGGCCGACGCACGCAGCGTATATTACGCAACGGAGCGTCTGGGTACGCCCACGTAACAAATCACACGATAGTGTTATTTTAAACAGGCGAAAAGGTGGCAACGCGATAAATAGCGCAAATCGATTTTAGTGTCCGAAATTTAAGCTAATAGATCCTTCTCCAATTTACGACTCATCTGGTCTAAAGGGAAGAAATTTCTGCGCAGAAATAGAAAGAAATAGAAACAAAAGTAAAGTGTACATGTGGTGAGTGAGTGTTTGCATATATAAGTTTCTACAATTTTTGGGATTGAACCACAGGAAATCATCGAGTTCTCGTGAAGTACATACGTGTAAGTGACATACATGGTGGCTAGGGAGGCATCCCTTGTTAAACATATAAAGAGCATTAGAGTGTAGCAGACCAGGAGGTCATACTGTAGCAGACCAGGAGGTCCGGAATACAGACCAGGAGGTCTAGGTACAGCAGACAAAGAAGTCCGCTATAGAGACAAGTAGCACAACACCAGGAAGGGTTGGTGCGGAACCCATATAGGCCTTAAAGCTCAGGCTGAAGGAATTCGCAGCTGCTAAATTTCGATTCCACTGGTCGCTCCGCACATAAGATTAGTTGCTTATGTGCTGAACGATTGTACCGCACGTAATTGTGTGCATTAGTTAGTAATCTGACCCAGTACCATTTGCGTACGGAAGGGGTCATAAACGCTATTTGTACATTCTAACGTGATTTGTGTAATTTTTTATTTTTTAAGGGAAGTTCGCTGGTCACTCAGGAATTATCCAACAACCAACAGTTACTGGAAAGGGTTAATGCTCTTCGGATCACACTCGCATGTTCCAGTAAACAAAGGTTCATAGGGGCCCTGGGTCGAGTACGCCAGCGCTAAAACAGTGTGTAGGCGTATTGGTCGGCGTGGGCGAGTGAGTGGGGTACTCGGTAAACCACCACCGTCAGCCTATCCTGAACATCTTGGTTTTTGTAAGGGTTCGCTGAAGACCCTGATATAAAGGTCAGAGGTAGTGAAAGCAACACCTGCAAGTTATGGGGTCCAGTTGTTCAGGTAGGGGGCGATCAACCTCGGTTCAGGTTGATTCAGTAAACCGGCCAATCGGGTCGGCAAGGTATGTAATGTGTGAAAAATACGGTTCACACACAGAAGTTTTATGTGATGAATGGGAAAGAATGACTGTACATGACGGGGAGAAGTTCCCAAGAGTAGGCAGCTTTAGCCCAGATGTGTTACTAAATCTAAGGAGAAGGATATGTCTCATTAAATCAGCAAAGAGACGGATCAAACATTTTGATTGTTTAAAGTTATGGCAAAAGGAAAGTGAAATACAATGAAACTTAACTTACATATCTGATTCTCATCTTGGGAAGAGAGACATGGCAATGGAGAGGATTATGGTTGCGGAGAAAGGCACAATGTTGTACGATAAAAATGCACTTAGTAACTGTATTAAGGATGAAAGTAACAAATGTAATAATGTTTATGAAAATGAAAGTGTAAAAATTACAAATGTTAACCTGTGCAAGTCGCACCCCATGTCAAACTTCCCTCAGGATTACAAGCCAGAAAGTGAGCCCAGCACGATGTCGGCACCTCTTCCAGCAGCCATCACACAAGACATCCAGGTGGACACGACCAAATCGGTAAAGGCAATAATCAAACCCCCTAACGGAGGGTCAGGTGAGGTCGTGTCCACAGGTACGTACAATGTTTTATGTCACGCATAAACAAATGTACCCCATATTGTAAGACCAACACAAGATGATGTAGTTGAGTTTGATCCTGTCAGGGTGATCACAGTCCCCAATGGGAAGACTGACGATCAGGGAATCATTCCCGTCGGGGACAGTGCAATGCGCTGTCCCTGGTCCCGGACCGAATTGAGATCAATTATGTCTGAATTTCCTGATCCTAGAAAAAATCTAGTCGCATGTCAAAGGTTCATTAAAGAACTAGGAAACTCAACAGAACCCACCAACAAAGATTGGCGGACAGTGCTGAGGGCATGTTTGCCCTCCAGTGTTGACCCTGCGAAATTTATTACTGATTGTCAATTAGACACAGAAGTACCTCAAACGGAGGAATACAATCAGGAATGTATTAAGCAGATTAACCGACAGTTGGAAGTATATTTCCCTGCCGTTGTCAAGTGGAATGAAATTTTCTCCATAAGACAAAACGAAGGGGAAAGTATTTCCAATTATTTCAATCGAGCACTGCAAGTAATGGCTAGGAACACTGGGATCACAGACATCAAAACATGCGCACAGCATAGAGAAATAGCGGTCAAGGTATTAATGAATGGTTTAAAGGAGGTGTTGAGAGCAAGGATACAGATCACCAATCCATACTGGAGAGATAAATCAGTAGCTGCATTAAGGGACTCTGCTGTTGGGCATGAGCAAAGCATCAGCAAGCACAGGGAAACAAAGAAGCCCCAGATTCCGGAGAGTAAGTCAAAGGTGAAAAGCTGTTACAACTGCTTAAGAGAAGGTCATGTTGCACGAGATTGTAGGTCTAAGAACACACACAAGGTATATACATCCCCTAGACAACGACATGACCATAATAGTCAAGGAAGCAGGGAAGTACAGGGAAAACGGTTGATGGTGATGAGCATCCAAGCATTAGAGGAGACATCAAATCAACCAAAACCCCAGGCCATTGGCACATGGAGAAACCCAGGGTTTGTTATCTTTGTGAAAGAGAAGGGCATTATGCCAGTAACTGTAACAGCCCACATAAAGTCAGACCCCCTAGACATGAATATGACACACCAAATTGTAATCAGGGATCACATAGGAAGGAGTTTGGGCCGCACCTGTAACATGCAATCAGGAAAGGTGATCATTAGGACTGATGGTAAGCCTGAGGCTATTGTTAACAAGTTGGGAGGTCATTCCTTGAGGACACAGGAATGACCGGGTAAAATTTGTAATGTATCTGTGAAATGATTTCTTTTTCCCCATCTCTGACAGTCATCGGCAGGACTCAAACATTGCATAGCTACTTGGTCCTTGCAGAAGTCTACCAAACCCCAGCATGACCTACCCGCGTCAATGTATCCTGGCCAGATACAAAGGGTGGAGTATGGAGGTGCTGGTGGGAGGGACTGCGCAAGGATACCATTGGACATGTAGATATGACAGCCTGATGATGAACGGCAGATCTGACAATGTTTTAAAATGTTTGAAATATGTTGTTTTTCCCTGTTGTTGTTTATTGTTGGTTTATGTAATATATATATATATATATATGAATTGTTCTCTCTCTTTTGTTTTGTTTTTTGTTCTCTCTCTTCTCACTCATGTTTTCATATTTTAAAGATGGTATGTCACACATCAGTTAGACAAATGGTAATGCAAGATTTTTGCTCCTTACAGAAAGATCGCTGGTTCAGAAGAAATATTGTATCACCGGAGTGTTCGGTTGGAAGACTGAGAGACAGCACCTTTGAGATGACAGCAGAACAAGAAGAACAACAAGACTAGAGAACTAATTATCGTAACAAGTTTCTCTCCCCCCCCCTCAAACTGTTTTCCTGTACCCCCATTACAAATTTCTCCTTTCTCCTCCTGTAAGATGGACTCGCCTCGAGAGACTGTGAGCCGTGTTTTCATGTTGACCCTGATGTTGACCAGAGCAGTCTGTTTCGGTGAGAGTACCAGTGAGGTCGAGAAAGGATCCAGAATGGATTTCTGATGACTAAGACGGAGGTGTGAATTTCCAATAGCAACACAATCACCAAGCAAAGGCGAGTACCGGAAACGATCTAGCAGCCATGTTATTTGAAAACATTGTGAAGGATTGTTAGCTAAAGATAACTGTATCTGTAGACTCTGTGACAGTGTAGTTGAGGATGGGTGTATCAAGAAATGCCAATCCAGTTTTAATATCCACATGGACCGGCACCCATTGAGTGACTATCACTCCTTAATGGGTAAAGTGTTAAATCAGACAGATTGTTGGGTATGCTCTCAAGTACCTCAAGGCCATAGCAAATCAGGATTAGTTCCCTTCCCTTTAACTATAGGGGAGGTACTTGAGCTAAGTGGTGGGAGGCCGGTGGACAGGAGATTTAATATCTCCAGTCCTCCTAGTTTGAAGCTCCACCAATATCATGTGGATAGATCCCTAGTATGTTTTAACATTTCCAATACCCGAAAGCCGGGAAATTGGGAAGTGTCATGGAATAACCAAACCATGACCTTTTCATACAGAGCCGATAGAATGCCAACAGATACAGAACTTATACGCCACATAGCTGGTAGTGGAAAATATTTCCGATATAGGTATACCCTAGGAAGTAGGTCCATGAGAGTTGGAGAGGTATCACCAGGATACTGTGCACATATCATACAGACAGATACGTGTACTAGACAGATGGGAGAATTAGGGTTAGGAGATTTCACATGGAAGATGTGTAATATGGTTATGTCCTACTCCGTCCCATATGTTCTCCCCGATGATGCATATTTCATATGCGGGAGGAAGGCGTATAAGTGGCTTGCCCCAAACTCTGAAGGATTGTGTTATATTGGAAAAGTACTGCCTGAGGTAATGACTGTATCACATACTAAAATGAAAGATATTCACCGCAGTGCCCAAGCTCCTTATACCCACACTCATTACGAGCATATCGTTAAACGGCACCTGATAGAGAGAACAGAGCATCCGGCCTCTGACCTGATCAGTGAATCCACCGGGATTCAATTCCTAATCGCGTTAGATATCACTCGCACCGCCAGAGGAGTGATAAATTATAAATATATATCAGCGCTTGCAAATTTATTAGACAATATCACAGAAATGTATGACGACACTTTTAGATATACCGGAAGAGAGCTCCAAGCTTATAAAACAGAACTGGTTCAGCATAGGATGATTCTCAATTATCTCACGGCAGTGACAGGTGGATATTGTGTCACACTGGCAACGCAGTACGGCGTAAAATGCTGCACTTATATTACGAATAGCACCGAGGACCCGGTCGAGGTCATAGACCAAAAGATGGACGACATTCTCCAATTAAAGTGGGAATTCCGCAGGAGACACAATCTCACCCTTGCTGCTGTGGGTAATGAGCTGACCAGTTGGGTGTCATGGTTGAACCCGCGAAATTGGTTCTCTGGTTTAGGAGAATGGGCTCAAGGAGTCATAATGGATGTAGGGAAGTTTCTTCTATGTATCTTGGGTGTTGTCATATCGATTGGCTTGATATTTAGATGCGGTCAGGCTTTAACGAAGTGCAAACGGAGTACCAGGGTAATGAGTCTAAGGAGTGAGGAAATTGTAATTCCAATGGATTTGATTTATGACCCAACGATAGAGACAATGGCCCTCATTCCGAGTCGTTCGCTCGGTATTTTTCATCGCATCGCAGTGAAATTCCGCTTAGTGCGCATGCGCAATATTCGCACTGCGACTGCGCCAAGTATCTTTGCTATGAAGATAGTATTTTTACTCACGGCTTTTTCATCGCTCCGGCGATCGTAATGTGATTGACAGGAAATGGGTGTTACTGGGCGGAAACAGGCCGTTTTATGGGAGTGTGGCTGAAAACGCTACCGTTTCCGGAAAAAACGCAGGAGTGGCCGGAGAAACGGGGGAGTGGTTGGGCGAACGCTGGGTGTGTTTGTGACGTCAAACCAGGAACGACAAGCACTGAACTGATCGCACAGGCAGAGTAAGTCTGGAGCTACTCTAAAACTGCTAAGTAGTTTGTGAGCGCAATATTGCGAATACATCGGTCGCAATTTTAAGATGCTAAGATACACTCCCAGTAGGCGGCGGCTTAGCGTGTGTAACTCTGCTAAATTCGCCTTGCGACCGATCAACTCGGAATGAGGGCCAATGATGTGATGAAAATGTGATTCTACGGTCCGTTTCTTTCACCTGTTTCTCCTTTTCTCCAAGATAAAAAGACCCGCTTGGAAGAGGAATTTGATGACCTTATATACAGACAACAGATGGATTAAAGAAGAAGTTTGACAACCTTGTACACAAACAACAGATGGACTATGCCATAGACCCCCAGTTTCCCTAGAAATTTTAAATTTACGCTAGCCCAACACTTTTTGTAAGTCTATGGACATTGACAAGGCTTTTTGCATACCGTTAATAGCAAAAGCCCAAAGGAGACTTCAAACAAGACTTCAGACAAGACTTCATACAAGACTTCAGACAAGACCTCAATCGGCAAATGTATATTAACCTCACATAGAATATCAATGCATTTACCATAAGTGTTCTTTATCTTCATCTCTACAACCTTCAGGTAATGACACACATAGTCGATAGGGAATACAGACACAGATATCAGCACTCACATATTCCCCTATTCATGTATCATCAACTAAAATGTGTTCCCCCATTTTGTTGCAACCAAAAGCCAAAAAGAGCTCGGTAAAGTTTGACAGCCCATCCACAGACCCTTAATACGGGATAAGAAGGAATTCAAATGTATACTTCGCAATACCTCGAAGCTTGATTTAAGACACGTATGGCACGATGATACATGACCCCCCAAACATGGATTCATACACACATGCTTCTGCTATCTCACTAGGTCATACCCTTTTCTCACCTTCTCTTCTCCTCCCCTACCCAACCATAGAAATATTTACACATGACATATATTTTTCTCTTTTTGAAATGTTTTAGGAAGTGGCAGTTATTGGTGACTGCCAAAGGGTGGACTGTCAAAGTCAGAAAAATATCACGCTACACACTGCCATATTTGCACCTCATGCGTGTCCCCGCTGCGTGTGCATGAGCTCTCCCGTGCGTGCGCATACTCGCTGTTGCGTGCACCCGCAGGCGCACGGTATGCGCATTTACGGTAAAGTTTATGTGCGTCTAGCGGGCGACTCGTTCATAACATATTTTAACCATATAATGTATTTTGTAGATCATGGTCCCTTTGATAGAATCTGAAAGTTTAGTTAAGGTAGCATGTTCATAGACAAAGAGAACCCTCTTTGTTTGATACGAAGGGTCAGACAGGGGTTATACAGTGGTGTTTAGTATCCATCGGAAGAGTATTTAATTAGCAATATTCCGGTGTTGGTTTGAAGCGGATAACTCGCTCGTGCGAATAGTTATGGACATAAGAAGTTTATGGACTTTTACTATATTTGCACTTTATTATCCATGCGGCGGGAAACCTAGTTTCCCACCCACCTGAGCAGTTGGAAATAGTCACAGCCCACCTGTATGAATCAACCTATGACCTTTTGTTATAATGCGAAGAGGAATTCCTGTGTCCAATGAACAATAAGAATATAGGGACCATTGTACTGTATTATGTGTAGGGTATAAAAGGACAAGCCACTCTGGGCCAGCTCTCTATTCTCTTCAACGGTTCTCATTGCTGATAATCGGGAGCTGGATATCCAGAGGCGCATGCGATTGTTTCCCTTGAGCGTAAGTTTCTCCGCAATCATATTGCCTTTGTTGTTATTGTGAGCCATATCTCTCTCTCTCTCTCTCTCTCCTCCCCTTTTCTCTCTCTTTTCCTCTTAAAGTATTATTATGCTGTTATAGTATTTCATGTGTAGTTATCTGGTCAGTTAGTCTATGTTATATTGGTAGTGTATGACTTGTATTGTATTATTCTTTTGAACGTTCATTCATTTCCTTAAAAGGCGTTAGACCCTTAGACCGGTATTGTGTGTTCATTATATAGCAGTGGGTAATAGGAGCGTCTCTATCGCTCAAACAGCTTTAGTGTAAACAAGGTTAAGCAGCGTTATATCGCTACAGTGTTTCAGTACAAGGTTTACAGTATAAGAATATCATTTCTGTGTGTTACATTCCAGGTCTACTGATTGTTATCTTGTGAGCGTCTGCGCCGCTCCTGATCTCCTCGTGGTCTCGAGCGTCCGCTACGCTGATAGCGTAGCATTACGGTAGTCGCTCACCTATAGTGTGCCCGATACCAACAGCGTATTCTCGCGAGCGTTTGTGTCGCTTGAGCGGCTCGCTCCCGATACAGCGTCCGCTACGCTAAGAGCGTACCCTTACGGTACCTCGTGCGCCAATTGCGTACTGTGTTTCTTAACCTCTTTATAGTGTGTTATATAAGATAAATATTTGGCTTTAACATGTCCTTCATAAACCCATGTTGATTCCTTTTAATGACCTTATTGACTTCAAGGAACTTCTGAATACTATCTCTTAGAATACCTTCCAATACTTTCCCCACTATAGATGTAAGACTAACTGGTCTATAATTACCTGGTTCTGCTTTACTTCCCTTTTTGAATATAGGCACTACTTCCGCTATACGCCAGTCTTTGGGAACCATACCTGATATTACTGAATCCTTAAAGATCAAAAATAGCGGCTTTGCAAGTTCAGAATGAAGCTCCATTAGAACCCTTGGGTGAATACCATCGGGACCTGGTGACTTATTAATCTTTAAATGTTTTAATCGGTCACAGACTACTTCCTCGCTTAAATAAGTACCTATCAGTGGGATATTCTCATTATTGAGATTATATGTTAGTCCCTGAATTGGGTCCTCTCTAGTAAATACTGTTGAAAAAAACTCATTTAGTGTGTCCGCTATGCCATTATCATATTTACTTAAGACTCCCAACTTGTCTTTTAAAGGGCCTATACTCTCCTTCTTTAATCTCTTGCTATTAATGTATTTAAATAATTTTTTGGGATTCGCTTTGCTTTCCTTTGCTACTAGTTTTTCAGTTTCTACTTTAGCCGCTCTTATTTCCTTTTTGCATATTTTGTTGCATTCCTTATAGTGCTGAAATGACTCTGCTTCCCCGTCAGATTTGTATTTTTTAAATGCTCGCCTTTTCTTGCCAATAAGTTCCTTAATATTTTTGTTAAGCCACATCGGTTAATGATTTCTATTCCTTTTTTTGCTGCTCGTAGGAATAAATTTGAGTGTATTTTTAGCTAGCAGGAATTTTAGTACCTCCCATTTCTCCATAGTATTTTTTCCTAAAAACAAACCTTCCCATTCAATATCCCTGAAAAATACCCTCATCTTATCAAAATTTGCTTTGCTAAAGTTTAGAGTCCTAGTTGAGCCAGTATAGGGCTGTTTATGGAAACTGATATTGAATGTGACCATATTGTGGTCGCTGTTTCCTATGGGTTCCCCTACTATAATACCTGATACCAAATCCCCATTGTTTGTTAATACCAGGTCTAAGATTGCATTGTACCTAGTTGGTTCCTCAATTAGTTGAATTAAGTACTTATCATTAAGTGTGTTTAAAAACATATTGCCCCTAGCAGTATCACATGAATCGTTTTTCCAGTTTATCTCTGGATAGTTAAAATCTCCCATCACTACTATGTCTCCTACTCCTGCTGCTCTTTCAATTTGCTTTAGTAACAATTCCTCATCAGATGCGTTGATACCAGGCGGCCTATAGCATACACCCAATATTAACTTTTTTATTCCTTTTTCCCCGCATGCAATTTCTACCCATAATGTCTCGACAGTGTCTACAGTCCCCTCCTGAATATCTTCCCGTATATCAGGTTTTAAAAACGGCTTTACGTAAAGACACACCCCTCCACCCTTTTTATTTAGTCTGTCTCTCCTAAACAGTGTATAGCCCTCTAGATTGACTGTCCAATCATGAGATTCGTCCCACCAAGTTTCAGTAATGCCTATAATATCATACTGTTTGCTTGCTGCAAGTATTTCTAGTTCACCCTTTTTACCAGTAATGCTTCTGGCGTTTACACACATACAACTAAGATAAGTATTTTCCCTTGCGTTAGGGACATCTTTCACCTTATGTAGCAATGATGACCTGTAATCGTCATTGGTTAGTGCTTTGGTAAAATCTCTTTTAGTACCCATGTTAGTAACCATACCGCCTGCTCTTACCCTCCCCCCAACTTCTCCCCCATTTCGTTTACTACCGCCATCCCCACTATTCTCACTGCATGACCCGTAGTTTCTAGCTAAACCCTCCCCCCAGGCTCCTAGTTTAAAATCTCCTCCAACCTTCTAATCATCCTTCCCCCCCAGAACCGCTGCCCCCTCCTCAGTCAGGTGCAATCCGTCACGACAAAAGAGATGGCGCCTGACTGAGAAGTCCGCCCAGTGTTCCAGGAACACAAACCCCTCTTTCCTGCACCAATCCCTAAGCCACACATTTACCTCCCTAATCTCCCTCTGCCTCCCTGGACTAGCGCGAGGCACGGGTAATAATTCTGAGAATATTACCTTAGATGTCCTTGCCTTCAGTTTCTTTCCTAAGTCCCTATAGTCTTTCTTAAGGACATCCCACCTTCCGCTAACTTTGTCATTGGTGCCAACGTGCACCAAGACCGCCGGGTCTTTCCCAGCCCCTCCCAACAATCTATCTACCCGGTCCGCGATGTGCCGTACCCAAGCACCCGGGAGACAACAGACTGTACGGCGATCACGGTCCTGGTAGCAGATTGCCCTATCTGCCTTCCTGATGATAGAATCCCCTACCACCACCATCTGACTAGGTACCTCACTATCTTTTATCCCAACCGCGCCAGAGGGACCGCTCCTCTGGATGCTAGAGGGAGCAGTCTCCTCCGGCACCGTCATTTCTTCACTATCATCCTCCGATTCCTCGTCCAGTCGGGCAAATTTGTTCGGGTTTGATAGTTCAGAGATGTCGAGCCTCCCCCTCTTTTTCTTCCTTCTAACTGTGACCCAGCTGGCTACCTGATCATCATCCTCTTCTACCAGTGATCCCTCCCGCAACTCCTCCACCGTTCTGTCTAAACTTCGCTCGAGATTGTGAATCTCCCTCAGTCGCGTAACGGTTTGCTCTAGATCAGTTACCTGGGCTTCCAGGGCAACCGTTCGCACACACCTCGTGCAGATGTATTCACCCTGGGCCGGTAGCTCCAGGTGTGCATACATCTTGCACGACATGCACTGAGTGAGGTCCCCAATCACAGCCCCTCTCATATTGTTTGTAAGGTCTAACTCCCTGTCACTCTCAAAGAAAAAGCAGCAAAAATAAAAAGTAGAAGACAAACAATCTCACTTATACAATAATTAAGCTGGTTTATACTTATCTATCTTTGTGCGGTTCTTGGTCCTTCACTTTTATGCAGCCGTAGTACTCTCTCCTGCGGCACCTATACTCCACTTAGCAGTTGTTCCAGCTCACTGCACCTCCTTTTCACTCAGCTTCCAGCTCCTGCTAAAGAAAAAGATCGGGTGTGTCCAAACTGAAAATAAACTGCAGTGTAAAAATAAAGCGGTCTACTGTTTGTGAGCTACATGCAAAAGCAGCCAGTATTTACCCTGTACAGAAAAAATATTAAATGTATTCCTCCCATTGCTTTGCAAAATGGTTTGTTCGAGATGTAAATTTATGTTCTTTTTCTGCTTAGCTTCCAAATCAGGCCAAGTCGTTCCTGAAAATGGAGATCAGTGATGCAACTTCCGCCATCTATATTAAACAACACAACATAAATCTACAAATAGGCTTTTAATACCTACCGGTAAATCCTTTTCTCTTAGTCCGTAGAGGATGCTGGGGATGCTTCAAAAACCATAGGGTATAGACGGGATCCGCAGGAAACATGGGCACTTTAAGACTTTGAATGGGTGTGAACTGGCTCCTCCCTCTATGCCCCTCCTCCAGACTCCAGTTTAAGTAACTGTGCCCAGGGAGACGGACATTTTCGAGGAAAGAATTTATTGATAAACCACGGTGAGCATTTTACCAGCTCACACCTCCAGTATGCCGCAGAACGTGGCATTCAATAGAAAACCTGCCGACGGCATGAAGAATATGCAGCAATACGCTGACATAAAGCATAACACAACCTGTGTGTAAACTAGAGATGAGCGGGTTCGGTTTCTCTGAAACCGAACCCGCACGAACTTCATGTTTTTTTCACGGGTCCGAGCAGACTCGGATCCTCCCGCCTTGCTCGGTTAACCCGAGCGCGCCCGAACGTCATCATGACGCTGTCGGATTCTCGCGAGACTCGGATTCTATATAAGGAGCCGCGCGTCGCCGCCATTTTCACACGTGCATTGAGATTGATAGGGAGAGGACGTGGCTGGCGTCCTCTCCATTAGAAATTAGATTAGAAGAGAGAGAGAGATTGTGCAGAGTCAGACAGAGTTTACCACAGTGACCAGTGCAGTTGTTGTTAGTTAACTTTTATTTATTTTAATATAATATATCCGTTCTCTGCTATATCCGTTCTCTGCCTGAAAAAAAACGATACACAGCAGCAGCCAGTCACACAGTGTGACTCAGTCTGTGTGCACTCAGCTCAGCCCAGTGTGCTGCACATCAATGTATAAAAGGCAAAGCTTATAATAATTGTGGGGGAGACTGGGGAGCACTGCAGGTTGTTATAGCAGGAGCCCCCAGGAGTACATAATATTATATTAATTTAAAATTAAACAGTGCACACTTTTGCTGCAGGAGTGCCACTGCCAGTGTGACTAGTGGTGACCAGTGCCTGACCACCAGTATAGTAGTATATTGTTGTATGTATTGTATACTATCTCTTTATCAACCAGTCTATATTAGCAGCAGACACAGTACAGTGCGGTAGTTCACGGCTGTGGCTACCTCTGTGTCGGCAGTCGGAACTCGGCAGGCAGTCCGTCCATCCATAATTGTATTACAATATATACCACCTAACCGTGGTATTTTTTTTTCTTTCTTTATACCGTCGTCATAGTGTCATACTAGTTGTTACGAGTATACTACTATCTCTTTATCAACCAGTGTACAGTGCGGTAGTTCACGGCTGTGGCTACCTCTGTGTCGGCAGTCGGCAGGCAGTCCGTCCATCCATAATTGTATTATTATTATAATATATACCACCTAAACGTGGTTTTTTTTTCATTCTTTATACCGTCGTCATAGTGTCATACTAGTTGTTACGAGTATACTACTATCTCTTTATCAACCAGTGTACAGTGCGGTAGTTCACGGCTGTGGCTACCTCTGTGTCGGCAGTCGGCAGGCAGTCCGTCCATCCATAATTGTATTATTATTATAATATATACCACCTAACCGTGGTATTTTTTTTTCTTTCTTTATACCGTCGTCATAGTGTCATACTAGTTGTTACGAGTATACTACTATCTCTTTATCAACCAGTGTACAGTGCGGTAGTTCACGGCTGTGGCTACCTCTGTGTCGGCAGTCGGCAGGCAGTCCGTCCATCCATAATTGTATTATTATTATAATATATACCACCTAACTGTGGTATTTTTTTTTCTTTCTTTATACCGTCGTCATAGTGTCATACTAGTTGTTACGAGTATACTACTATCTCTTTATCAACCAGTGTACAGTGCGGTAGTTCACGGCTGTGGCTACCTCTGTGTCGGCAGTCGGCAGGCAGTCCGTCCATCCATAATTGTATTATTATTATAATATATACCACCTAACCGTGGTTTTTTTTTCATTCTTTATACCGTCGTCATAGTGTCATACTAGTTGTTACGAGTATACTACTATCTCTTTATCAACCAGTGTACAGTGCGGTAGTTCACGGCTGTGGCTACCTCTGTGTCGGCAGTCGGCAGGCAGTCCGTCCATCCATAATTGTATTATTATTATAATATATACCACCTAACCGTGGTTTTTTTTTCATTCTTTATACCGTCGTCATAGTGTCATACTAGTTGTTACGAGTATACTACTATCTCTTTATCAACCAGTGTACAGTGCGGTAGTTCACGGCTGTGGCTACCTCTGTGTCGGCAGTCGGCAGGCAGTCCGTCCATCCATAATTGTATTATTATTATAATATATACCACCTAACCGTGGTTTTTTTTTCATTCTTTATACCGTCGTCATAGTGTCATACTAGTTGTTACGAGTATACTACTATCTCTTTATCAACCAGTGTACAGTGCGGTAGTTCACGGCTGTGGCTACCTCTGTGTCGGCAGTCGGCAGGCAGTCCGTCCATCCATAATTGTATTATTATTATAATATATACCACCTAACCGTGGTTTTTTTTTCATTCTTTATACCGTCGTCATAGTGTCATACTAGTTGTTACGAGTATACTACTATCTCTTTATCAACCAGTGTACAGTGCGGTAGTTCACGGCTGTGGCTACCTCTGTGTCGGCAGTCGGCAGGCAGTCCGTCCATCCATAATTGTATTATTATTATAATATATACCACCTAACTGTGGTATTTTTTTTTCTTTCTTTATACCGTCGTCATAGTGTCATACTAGTTGTTACGAGTATACTACTATCTCTTTATCAACCAGTGTACAGTGCGGTAGTTCACGGCTGTGGCTACCTCTGTGTCGGCAGTCGGCAGGCAGTCCGTCCATCCATAATTGTATTATTATTATAATATATACCACCTAACCGTGGTTTTTTTTTCATTCTTTATACCGTCGTCATAGTGTCATACTAGTTGTTACGAGTATACTACTATCTCTTTATCAACCAGTGTACAGTGCGGTAGTTCACGGCTGTGGCTACCTCTGTGTCGGCAGTCGGCAGGCAGTCCGTCCATCCATAATTGTATTATTATTATAATATATACCACCTAACCGTGGTTTTTTTTTCATTCTTTATACCGTCGTCATAGTGTCATACTAGTTGTTACGAGTATACTACTATCTCTTTATCAACCAGTGTACAGTGCGGTAGTTCACGGCTGTGGCTACCTCTGTGTCGGCAGTCGGCAGGCAGTCCGTCCATCCATAATTGTATTATTATTATAATATATACCACCTAACCGTGGTATTTTTTTTTCTTTCTTTATACCGTCGTCATAGTGTCATACTAGTTGTTACGAATATACTACTATCTCTTTATCAACCAGTGTACAGTGCGGTAGTTCACGGCTGTGGCTACCTCTGTGTCGGCAGTCGGCAGGCAGTCCGTCCATCCATAATTGTATTATTATTATAATATATACCACCTAACTGTGGTATTTTTTTTTCTTTCTTTATACCGTCGTCATAGTGTCATACTAGTTGTTACGAGTATACTACTATCTCTTTATCAACCAGTGTACAGTGCGGTAGTTCACGGCTGTGGCTACCTCTGTGTCGGCAGTCGGCAGGCAGTCCGTCCATCCATAATTGTATTATTATTATAATATATACCACCTAACCGTGGTTTTTTTTTCATTCTTTATACCGTCGTCATAGTGTCATACTAGTTGTTACGAGTATACTACTATCTCTTTATCAACCAGTGTACAGTGCGGTAGTTCACGGCTGTGGCTACCTCTGTGTCGGCAGTCGGCAGGCAGTCCGTCCATCCATAATTGTATTATTATTATAATATATACCACCTAACCGTGGTTTTTTTTTCATTCTTTATACCGTCGTCATAGTGTCATACTAGTTGTTACGAGTATACTACTATCTCTTTATCAACCAGTGTACAGTGCGGTAGTTCACGGCTGTGGCTACCTCTGTGTCGGCAGTCGGCAGGCAGTCCGTCCATCCATAATTGTATTATTATTATAATATATACCACCTAACCGTGGTATTTTTTTTTCTTTCTTTATACCGTCGTCATAGTGTCATACTAGTTGTTACGAGTATACTACTATCTCTTTATCAACCAGTGTACAGTGCGGTAGTTCACGGCTGTGGCTACCTCTGTGTCGGCAGTCGGCAGGCAGTCCGTCCATCCATAATTGTATTATTATTATAATATATACCACCTAACTGTGGTATTTTTTTTTCTTTCTTTATACCGTCGTCATAGTGTCATACTAGTTGTTACGAGTATACTACTATCTCTTTATCAACCAGTGTACAGTGCGGTAGTTCACGGCTGTGGCTACCTCTGTGTCGGCAGTCGGCAGGCAGTCCGTCCATCCATAATTGTATTATTATTATAATATATACCACCTAACCGTGGTTTTTTTATACCACCTAACCGTGGCAGTCCGTCCATAATTGTATACTAGTATCCAATCCATCCATCTCCATTGTTTACCTGAGGTGCCTTTTAGTTCTGCCTATAAAATATGGAGAACAAAAAAGTTGAGGTTCCAAAATTAGGGAAAGATCAAGATCCACTTCCACCTCGTGCTGAAGCTGCTGCCACTAGTCATGGCCGAGACGATGAAATGCCAGCAACGTCGTCTGCCAAGGCCGATGCCCAATGTCATAGTACAGAGCATGTCAAATCCAAAACACCAAATATCAGAAAAAAAAGGACTCCAAAACCTAAACTAAAATTGTCGGAGGAGAAGCGTAAACTTGCCAATATGCCATTTACCACACGGAGTGGCAAGGAACGGCTGAGGCCCTGGCCTATGTTCATGGCTAGTGGTTCAGCTTCACATGAGGATGGAAGCACTCAGCCTCTCGCTAGAAAAATGAAACGACTCAAGCTGGCAAAAGCACAGCAAAGAACTGTGCGTTCTTCGAAATCCCAAATCCACAAGGAGAGTCCAATTGTGTCGGTTGCGATGCCTGACCTTCCCAACACTGGATGTGAAGAGCATGCGCCTTCCACCATTTGCACGCCCCCTGCAAGTGCTGGAAGGAGCACCCGCAGTCCAGTTCCTGATAGTGAGATTGAAGATGTCAGTGTTGAAGTCCACCAGGATGAGGAGGATATGGGTGTTGCTGGCGCTGGGGAGGAAATTGACAAGGAGGATTCTGATGGTGAGGTGGTTTGTTTAAGTCAGGCACCCGGGGAGACACCTGTTGTCCGTGGGACGAATATGGCCGTTGACATGCCAGGTGAAAATACCAAAAAAATCAGCTCTTCGGTGTGGAGGTATTTCACCAGAAATGCGGACAACAGGTGTCAAGCCGTGTGTTCCCTTTGTCAAGCTGTAATAAGTAGGGGTAAGGACGTTAACCACCTCGGAACATCCTCCCTTATACGTCACCTGCAGCGCATTCATAATAAGTCAGTGACAAGTTCAAAAACTTTGGGTGACAGCGGAAGCACTCCACTGACCAGTAAATCCCTTCCTCTTGTAACCAAGCTCACGCAAACCACCCCACCAACTCCCTCAGTGTCAATTTCCTCCTTCCCCAGGAATGCCAATAGTCCTGCAGGCCATGTCACTGGCAATTCTGACGATTCCTCTCCTGCCTGGGATTCCTCCGATGCATCCTTGCGTGTAACGCCTACTGCTGCTGGCGCTGCTGTTGTTGCTGCTGGGAGTCGATGGTCATCCCAGAGAGGAAGTCGTAAGACCACTTTTACTACTTCCACCAAGCAATTGACTGTCCAACAGTCATTTGCGAGGAAGATTAAATATCACAGCAGTCATCCTACTGCAAAGCGGATAACTGAGGCCTTGACATCCTGGGTGGTGAGAAACGTGGTTCCGGTATCCATCATTACTGCAGAGCCAACTAAAGACTTGTTGGAGGTACTGTGTCCCCGGTACCAAATACCATCTAGGTTCCATTTCTCTAGGGTTGCGATACCGAAAATGTACACAGACCTCAGAAAAAGAGTCACCAGTGTCCTAAAAAATGCAGCTGTACCCAATGTCCACTTAACCACGGACATGTGGACAAGTGGAGCAGGGCAGGGTCAGGACTATATGACTGTGACAGCCCACTGGGTAGATGTATGGACTCCCGCCGCAAGAACAGCAGCGGCGGCACCAGTAGCAGCATCTCGCAAACGCCAACTCGTTCCTAGGCAGGCTACGCTTTGTATCACCGGTTTCCAGAATACGCACACAGCTGAAAACCTCTTACGGCAACTGAGGAAGATCATCACGGAATGGCTTACCCCAATTGGACTCTCCTGTGGATTTGTGGCATCGGACAACGCCAGCAATATTGTGCGTGCATTACATCTGGGCAAATTCCAGCACGTCCCATGTTTTGCACATACCTTGAATTTGGTGGTGCAGAATTTTTTAAAAAACGACAGGGGCGTGCAAGAGATGCTGTCGGTGGCCAGAAAAATTGCGGGACACTTTCGGCGTACAGGCAGCACGTACAGAAGACTGGAGCACCACCAAAAACGCCTGAACCTGCCCTGCCATCATCTGAAGCAGGAGGTGGTAACGAGGTGGAATTCAACCCTCTATATGCTTCAGAGGTTGGAGGAGCAGCAAAAGGCCATTCAAGCCTATACAACTGACCACGATATAGGAGGTGGAATGCACCTGTCTCAAGCGCAGTGGAGAATGATTTCAACGTTGTGCAAGGTTCTGCAACCTTTTGAACTTGCCACACGTGAAGTCAGTTCAGACACTGCCAGCCTGAGTCAGGTCATTCCCCTCATCAGGCTTTTGCAGAAGAAGCTGGAGACATTGAAGGAGGAGCTAAGACAGAGCGATTCCGCTAGGCATGTGGGACTTGTGGATGGAGCCCTTAATTCGCTTAACAAGGATTCACGGGTGGTCAATCTGTTGAAATCAGAGCACTACATTTTGGCCACCGTGCTCGATCCTAGATTTAAAACCTACCTTGGATCTCTCTTTCCGGCGCACACAAGTCTGCTGGGTTTCAAAGACCTGCTGGTGAGAAAATTGTCAAGTCAAGCGGAACGCGACCTGTCAACATCTCCTCCTTCACATTCTCCCGCAACTGGGGGTGCGAGGAAAAGGCTCAGAATTCCGAGCCCACCCGCTGGCGGTGATGCAGGGCAGTCTGGAGCGACTGCTGATGCTGACATCTGGTCCGGACTGAAGGACCTGACAACCATTACGGACATGTCGTCTACTGTCACTGCATATGATTCTATCACCATTGATAGAATGGTGGAGGATTATATGAGTGACCGCATCCAAGTAGGCACGTCACACAGTCCGTACTTATACTGGCAGGAAAAAGAGGCAATTTGGAGGCCCTTGCACAAACTGGCTTTATTCTACCTAAGTTGCCCTCCCACAAGTGTGTACTCCGAAAGAGTGTTTAGTGCCGCCGCTCACCTTGTCAGCAATCGGCGTACGAGGTTACATCCAGAAAATGTGGAGAAGATGATGTTCATTAAAATGAATTATAATCAATTCCTCCGCGGAGACATTGACCAGCAGCAATTGCCTCCACAAAGTACACAGGGAGCTGACATGGTGGATTCCAGTGGGGACGAATTGATAATCTGTGAGGAGGGGGATGTACACGGTGATATATCGGAGGATGATGATGAGGTGGACATCTTGCCTCTGTAGAGCCAGTTTGTGCAAGGAGAGATTAATTGCTTCTTTTTTGGTGGGGGTCCAAACCAACCCGTCATTTCAGTCACAGTCGTGTGGCAGACCCTGTCACTGAAATGATGGGTTGGTTAAAGTGTGCATGTCCTGTTTTGTTTATACAACATAAGGGTGGGTGGGAAGGGCCCAAGGACAATTCCATCTTGCACCTCTTTTTTCTTTTATTTTTCTTTGCGTCATGTGCTGTTTGGGGAGGGTTTTTTGGAAGGGACATCCTGCGTGACACTGCAGTGCCACTCCTAGATGGGCCCGGTGTTTGTGTCGGCCACTAGGGTCGCTTATCTTTCTCACACAGCTACCTCATTGCGCCTCTTTTTTTCTTTGCGTCATGTGCTGTTTGGGGAGGGTTTTTTGGAAGGGACATCCTGCGTGACACTGCAGTGCCACTCCTAGATGGGCCCGGTGTTTGTGTCGGCCACTAGGGTCGCTTATCTTTCTCACACAGTCAGCTACCTCATTGCACCTCTTTTTTTCTTTGCGTCATGTGCTGTTTGGGGAGGGTTTTTTGGAAGGGACATCCTGCGTGACACTGCAGTGCCACTCCTAGATGGGCCCGGTGTTTGTGTCGGCCACTAGGGTCGCTAATCTTACTCACACAGCTACCTCATTGCGCCTCTTTTTTTCTTTGCGTCATGTGCTGTTTGGGGAGGGTTTTTTGGAAGGGACATCCTGCGTGACACTGCAGTGCCACTCCTAGATGGGCCCGGTGTTTGTGTCGGCCACTAGGGTCGCTTATCTTTCTCACACAGTCAGCTACCTCATTGCGCCTCTTTTTTTCTTTGCGTCATGTGCTGTTTGGGGAGGGTTTTTTGGAAGGGACATCCTGCGTGACACTGCAGTGCCACTCCTAGATGGGCCCGGTGTTTGTGTCGGCCACTAGGGTCGCTTATCTTTCTCACACAGTCAGCTACCTCATTGCGCCTCTTTTTTTCTTTGCGTCATGTGCTGTTTGGGGAGGGTTTTTTGGAAGGGACATCCTGCGTGACACTGCAGTGCCACTCCTAGATGGGCCCGGTGTTTGTGTCGGCCACTAGGGTCGCTAATCTTACTCACACAGCTACCTCATTGCGCCTCTTTTTTTCTTTGCGTCATGTGCTGTTTGGGGAGGGTTTTTTGGAAGGGACATCCTGCGTGACACTGCAGTGCCACTCCTAGATGGGCCCGGTGTTTGTGTCGGCCACTAGGGTCGCTTATCTTACTCACACAGCGACCTCGGTGCAAATTTTAGGACTAAAAATAATATTGTGAGGTGTGATGTGTTCAGAATAGGCTGAAAATGAGTGTAAATTATGTTTTTTGAGGTTAATAATACTTTGGGATCAAAATTACCCCCAAATTCTATGATTTAAGCTGTTTTTTAGGGTTTTTTGAAAAAAACACCCGAATCCAAAACACACCCGAATCCGACAAAAAAAATTCGGTGAGGTTTTGCCAAAACGCGGTCGAACCCAAAACACGGCCGCGGAACCGAACCCAAAACCAAAACACAAAACCCGAAAAATTTCCGGCGCTCATCTCTAGTGTAAACACAACCAATAACAGCATAACGCATGCCACAGCATGAATATCGTCAGCAGCAGGCTGACTTAAACACAACACACCATATGTGTAAACATACCCAATAACTGCAGATACAGTATGCACTGGGACGGGCGCCCAGCATCCTCTACGGACTAAGAGAAAAGGATTTACTGGTAGGTATTAAAATCCTATTTTCTCATACGTCCTAGAGGATGCTGGGGATGCTTCAAGAACCATGGGGTTTATACCAAAGCTCTAGAACGGGCGGGAGAGTGCGGATGACTCTGCAGCACCGATTGACCAAACAAGAGGTGCTCCTCAGCCAGGGTATCAAACTTGTAAAACTTTGCAAAGGTGTTTGATCCCGACCAAGTAGCAGCTCGGTAAAGCTGTAATGCCGAGACCCCTCGGGCAGCCGCCCAGGATGAGCCCACCTTTCTGGTAGAAAGGGCTTTCACCGATTTCGGTAACGGCAATCCTGCCATAGAATGAGCCTGCTGAATCGTATTACAGATCCAGCGTGCAATAGTCTGCTTGGAAGCAGGAGCCCCAATCTTGTTGGGAGCCCACCGGACAAACAGAGCCTCTGTTTTCCTAATCTGAGCCGTTCTGGCGACATATATTTTCAAAGCTCTGCCCACATCGAGAGACTTCGAATCCGCCAAGGCGTCAGTAGCCACTGGCAACACAATAGGCTGGTTTACGTGAAACCACTTTTGCCAGAAATTGCTGACGAGTTCTCAGATCCGCTCTATCTGCATGGAAGATTAAACTGGGGCTTTTGTGAGAAGAAAGACGCCAATTCAGACACCCGCCTTGCGGATGCCAAGGCCAACAGCATGACCACTTTCCAAGAAGGAATTTCAACTCAACCTTACGCAAAGGTTCAAACCAATGAGATTGCAGGAACTGCAACACCACATTAAGATCCTATGGTGCCACTGATGGCACAAAGGGAGGTTGGATGTGCAGCACGCCCTTCACGAAGGTCTGAACTTCTGGAAGGGAGGCCAATTCTTTCTGAAAGAAAATAGATAAGGCCGAAATTTGTACTTTAATGGAGCCTAACTTTAGGCCCGCATCCACACCTGCTTGCAAAAAATGGAGCAAACGCCCCAGCTGAAATTCTTCCGTAGGAGCCTTCTTGGATTCACACCAAGACACATATTTTCTCCAAAAACGGTGGTAAAGCTTCACCGTTACTTTTTTTCTAGCCTGAAGCAGTGTGGGAATAACTTCACTGGGAATACCCTTTCGGGCTAGGATTTGGCGTTCAACCGCAGCCGCGGTAAGACTTGATACACGCACGGTCCTTGCTGTAACAGGTCCTCTCGTAGAGGAAGAGGCCAGGGAAGTTCTATGAGTAATTCTTGAAGATCTGGATACCAAGCTCTCCTTGGTCAGTCCGGAACAATGAGGATCGCCTGAACCTTTGTTCTTCTTATGATCTTTATCGCCTTCGGAATGAGTGGAAGTGGAGGGAACACACAGACCGACTGAAACACCCACGGTGTCACCAGGGTGTCCACCGCTATTGCTTGAGGGTCCCTCAAGCAGGAACAATATCTCTGAAGTTTCTTGTTGAGGCGAGATGCCATCATGTCTATTTGAGGAATTCCCCAACGACTGGTCACTTCTGCAAAGACCTCTTGATGAAGACCCCACTCTCCTGGATGGAGATCGTGTCTGCTGAGGAAGTCTGCTTCCCAGTTGTCTACACCCAGAATGAAGACCGCTGACAGAGCGCTTACATGTCTTTCCGCCCAGCGGAAAACTTTTGTGGCTTCTGCCATTGCCGCTCTGCTCTTCGTTCCGCCCTGGCGGTTTATGTACGCCACTGCTGTTAAGTTGTCCGACTGAATTAAGATGGGCAGATCGCGAAGAAGATGTTCCGCTTGCAGAAGGCCATTGTAAATAGCCCTTAATTCCAGAATGTTTATTGCAGACAAGCTTCCTGGCTTGACCATTTTCCCTGGAAATTCTTCCGCCTGAAAGACTGCTCCCCAGCCTCGGAGACTTGCATCCATGGACACCAGGATACAATCCTGGATCCCGAATCTTCATCCCTCTAGGAGGTGAGAACTGTGCAGCCACCACAGGAGAGAGATTCTGGTCCTGGAAGATAGGATTATTTTCCGGTGCATGTGCAGGTGAGACCCGGACCACATGTCCAACTGGTCCCGTTAAAACCACTCTGGAATTTAACCTGAATGGCCTCGTAGGCCGCAACCATCTTCTTCATCAATGGAACGTATTGATGGATTGACACTGTTGCAGATCTGATCCGACTCTGGATCCTCAGAGCTCTTTCCATTGGAAGAAACAAACTCTCAACAGTTCTGTATCTAACATTATTCCCAACTCCGACAACCGCGTCGTTGGGATCAACAGTGATTCTGGCAAGTACAGGAGCCAACCACTTTGTTGAAGAACTGTCAGGGGGAAAACAACGTTTTGCACCACTTGTTTCGTGACCTCGCCGTACTCAGGAGAGCATCCCAGTACAGAATAATAATGACTCTTACTATTGAAGGAAAACCATCATACCGCCATCACTCCGGTGAATTGGCAATGACAATCCTGAATAGCAAACCCAGGTAAACCTAATGCGGAAGAAACCGTACTTAGACCCTCATTCTCCTTTTACAGATTGGAGATCCCTGCCCTGAGAGATTCCATCTTGTAGTTCAACTTCTTAAGTAGAAATTTTTGGGATTGTTCTGACCGAGCCGTCCGGCCTCAGAAGCATGAAAAAGCTTGAATAACAGCTTTTTTTTTTTTTGCTTTTTTTTTTGTGTGACCGGGACAGCAGGACAATGACCTGATCCTGACCCAACTCCTGTATGGCGTTGCATACTACCTCCCCATCCAGAGGAGAATCGGTAAGGTCTATTTGAAAAATCAGTGAGGAGAATCGTCTGGAAACTCCAGTATGTCCCCCTTGGGACTCTATTCTTAAACTCACTGGTCCATGTCCATTCCAGGACTGACTGAAGAGTATTAGACGTGGTCCCACCGGTGTGGGATCCGGAAGGTAGACCCAGCGACATGCGGTGGATGTGGTAGAAACAGAGGGTGATTTCTGCTTCTGCGAACTTGAAAAGGCTGCTGACCTCTTACCTTTTCACCTTCCTCTACCTGCAAAGAAAGGGAAAACCATATCCATTCGGTCGAAATTACTGCATCCTACAAAAATGCGTCACCAACCGTTGTGAGGGAACATAGGTCAAGAAGGTAGACTTACCAGTGGAATCTGCCGAGATCAACTTAACAAAGCCATCCCCAAACCAGGTTTCACCTTCATAGGGAAGATACTCCAGTACTTCTCGGAGCCAGCCTCAGCATTCCATTGGTGAATCCACAACGTCCTCCTAGTCGAGACCGCCATGGAAGTGGCCCGCGAACCCAAGAGTCCTATATCCCTCGTAGTCGCACGGCAGTATGCTGCAATGATATAGACATGACTCAACTTCAGGAGTACCCTGCATACAACTACTCCCCCATGCGCAGGTAATGCTAGTATAATCAACGTACATGCGGACACATATCTTCCTGCAGACGATCCTTTGTGACAGGGCCCCGTGCAGAACAGGGGTGACTCTCACTTTATTCTATCCATGAGAAGGAATAGCTTTACCTCAGCATTCATTATAAATATTTATATATATATTTTCACCTATTTGCACCTATACACACATATATCATATATATATATATATATATATATATATATATCATATATATATCTAATACGTATACATACATATATCCTTTTGTCAGGAACAGCAGGGTCCCTAGTGACGTTAATACGTTCCAATGTGTATGAACAGGTACTGAATGACGATTTTGTGGATCTGATCAGGAAACATTATGGTCGACATAAGAAAGATTATTCGAGTCGATCTCAGGGAGTAGTAATTGGGCAAAATAAAATTTCTGCGATCCTGAGGGGTCTGAGAGAAATCTATTCTATGAATATGACTCCCTCCATAAATATTATCGCATCTGTGATCGTGCCACAGACCTATGTAACCTTACTATACATACATATAGGCATAGCTCTTTCTGATATGCATCACATTATCATGTCAATATCCACCCAGTCAGATATTGTTGGTGCCGACAGGGTCACCCCCCACGTCTGTGTCTCCCATATAGTTTTCTCCTGGGAAAAATATACCTCTACTGACATGTTGACATTTATTTACATGTACCAAGTACTATTAGAAGTCGACAGCGCCGACATAGTAATTCCCTTTGTGGCAGAGCACTCAGCCTCAGATATGCCGACACACGTGTACCAAAACACCGACCGACATTACACTGGTTATAGGGATAGACCCCAGTACATTCTGTCATGGAAACACATAAGGAGTTTACCAGCTCATTTACACCGCGCTCATGATATAGTGTGCTTTTATTTTTAACTTACATTGCACCAAACAACTGTGCCCCCCCCCCCCCTCGTTTTTCACTCTAATCTGTACAGCAGTGCTTTGGAAGGACCAGCGTCTCTGTGAGGAGAAAATGGCGCTGAAATGAGCTGTGAGGGAGAAGCCCCGCCCCCTTAATGGTGCACTTCAGCCCCGCTATTACTTACAAATATTTATACTGGCGGGGGTTAAATATAGTGTCCAGGCACTTATATAGTCTATTGCCAGTCTATGTTGATGATTTATATGCTGCCCAGGGCGACCCCCCCCCCCCCTGTGTCCGACAGTGCCTGTGTGTGTGGGAGCATGGCACACAGCGCGGCCGCTGTGCGGTACCTCAAAGCCGTCACTGAAGTCTTCTGATCTTCTTCTACTCACCTGTCTTCTGACATCTGGCTCTGCAAGGGGGGTGACGGCGCGGCTCTGGGAACGAGCATCTAGGCGTACCTAGCAATCAGACCCTCTGGAGCTAATGGTGTCCAGTAGCCTAAGAAGCAGAGCCTTGAAACTCACAGAAGTAGGTCTGCTTCTCTCCCCTCAGTCCCACGATGCAGGGAGACTGTTGCAAGCAGTGCTCCCTGAAAATAATAAACCTAACATAAAGTCTTTTCACAGAAACCCAGTAGAGCTGCCCTGTGTGTGACCAGTCTCACTGGGCACAGAATCTAAACTGGAGTCTGGAGGAGGGGCATAGAGGGAGGAGCCAGTTCACACCCATTCAAAGTCTTAAAGTGCCCATGTCTCCTGCGGATCCCGTCTATACCCCATGGTTCTTGAAGCATCCCCAGCATCTTCTAGGACGTATAAGAAAAGGGATTTACTCTAATATAATATCTTGTCGTTCTTACATCATTAAACAATGGTGCAATTTAATTCAATTAACTGGATGGTAAAGGCACAATGGAAGAGTGCAATGGGAAGGGTATAGTTGTCGACTTTCTGGCTGCCTGGTTGTCACTGTGGGGGGCGTAGAAAGGCAAAGAGGGTGGAGTGGGGGTGTGGTATGACATAGAATGTGGCATGGGGGTGTGGTGTCCGCAATCACATCATCATGGTCACGCCCCCATCATACAATGCCAAGATTAGCAGTGCTGTACAGTGGAGGCATGGCTATGAGTTGCATCATCAGCTGCAGGACCTCGGTATGTGGACAACTGGGTGGGAGGTTTAGGGGAGACTTGCTTACTCTTGCTGGGAATGCCACTCAATTTTCGTGAGCCTCTGGCCATTTCGTTAAAGTAGGAAAGTCTGGGTAGGGGCCCATGAACACATATACACACATATTGTTTAACAGATAAACTCAACATAAACGGAAAAACGAAAGGCATCACAAACAGAACAGAACTGAAAAAGCACTACTAGTCTATGGAATCCTAACTGTTGCCGCTTCATGCTAATGGCAAACATTGCATTTGTCCATAGATCCACCCTGCTGCGTTTCAGCAAACTGAGGACATTGACACAAGTCACATCGAGAGTTGTACTTTGACAATCTATGTAAATATAAAATCATACTTGCTTACCTGACCCTCTCCATGAGGGAGAAAAGGCTCTGTTCCTGGACTTTCCTGGTAATGTATGATTGCCATCACCTGTGGTGAGCTAGTTCATTGATAAGAAAGGTATTTCACCCCAGGTGATGGCAATCATACATTACCAGGAAAGTCCAGGAACATTTTCTCCCTCGTGGAGAGGGTCAGGTAGGCAAGTATGTCTAAAATTCCAACCTCTGTTTTTTCCAGTTTTAATGAAGTAGGCTTGTGGTGATGTAATGGTCTACTGTCATGGGAGAAACTGGTCCAATCTTTAAATGCCAGATAATATATCACGTGGTGTATCCCTTCATGGCAGAGTCACAATCAGATTTTGGGGTCCCTTGATGGTATGATTTACATGACAAAACCCCAGTTTTGGGATACCTGATCAACGACAAGGAAAAAACAGGTGAGTACAATTACACTAGTCCACCAGAATGACATTGTGAGGCTAAAGAAATGAAACAAGAGAAAAGTAAAATGTTCCCCTTTGCTTATGGCAATAAAGAAAAATGCTATTTTACATTGCTGCTTTTTATACACACCTTCCCATTGTATGTAATTAGGTGCACTTAAATGTTACTATTTCTCCCAGAATTTTCGCTGCAGTGTTAAATTGGACTGAAGATAATGCACTTTTCAGTTCCGATTCAGCTCTGCTGACGCCAGCAGCATATAATTACAACTGATTTCCTATTTCAACAGCCTATAAAACATAAACATTTGCAAAACTATTACCCACTGACGTAGTTTATCTCTGGATAAATTAATGCCAGGTGTACCTCAAGAACACTTGGGAGCAATAGAGCTGGGATATGTCAAGCTGCATTGATTGGGTGGCAGATCAACACAATTTTACAGGTTTTTATTATAGCAATGAAGCTTCATTGTTTAAAGGTAAATTAAGGCTCTAGTAGCATATTTTAGCAGGTGGCAGAGGTCCTATTAGTCAGTATCAGACTACCGATATTAGGGGGATCCGGTCAAGATCCCAGCAGTCGAAATCCTGATGCCGGAATCCTAACACTGCTTGGAATGCTGACACCAGCATCCTGACAAGGATCACAAACCCGGCGCCGGAAACCTGACCAACAGGATCCCGAGCAAGCTTTTACCGGGGCTGCACTCAGGGAAGCTGCGGAGGGGGGGGGGGGGGGGGGGGGGGTTAGGTTTAGCCTATGGAAGGGGGGGGGGGGGTAGCTATAGGCTGCAGGAGTGGGTTAGGGTTAGGCTGCGAGCAAGGGGGGGTAGGTTTAGGCACCCCCGGGAGGGATAGGCAGCGAGCGAGGGAGGGAGGGTTAGGTTTAGACTGTAGGAAGGGTGCAGAGAGCTGGGTGGGCCACACTGCCTGAGGGACCTGCTTGGGGAGGCAGGGCTGATCTTGTGTGTGCCGGACTGATAGAGGAGTTTGCCACACTTTAGCACTGATGATCACAGCCACATACTGCCTCTAATTAGACAGCTGTACATTATTTCTGATTCACTGCTGTCTATGAATTAAAGACAGATCACAACCGGTGTAACTGGCACTGTCAGAGTCTGCCTGACCAAGTGCCAAACTGAGTGAAGCACAAGTTGGCAAGGGACCCTGTCACAGATAGAGCAAAGGCCACTATGTTTCTGCCCCGATCAAGGTACAAGCCCACTGTTACTTCACCTGCACAGGTCATTATGCTTGTACCCAAGTCACCCACTGTCTTTCCCTGTCACCCTCTTCCTTTCACCCACTGCCACTCCCAGTCATCCTCTGCCTCCCGCTGTCACCCACTGCCTTCCCTTGCCTTTCGCTGTCAATCTCTGCCTCTCCCTGTCACCGACTGCCGTGTGGCATATGTGAACTTGGGTTTGGGTGGGGGAGGGGGGACAAATTTTATTTTTATTTTTTTAACTTGTGTAATTTTTTTTATTGATTTTATCACAGAAAGAAAATAAAAACCATACAAAAACAAAGAAAAAGAACAAAGCACATAGAAAAAAAGATGCAATGTACATGTCACAGTGTCCTATAAATATCAATAAAGAACACCATGTAAAACAAGTTTGTGGTCATTGATCATGTATACAACGAAAAAAAACACACATTTACATGAAGCGTAAGGTGTAGATAAGCAGAACAAGAAAATAAGTAGCCACCATTCAGAGATAAGAAGGATTATTATTATTATTATTATTATTATCCTTTATTTATATGGCGCCACAAGGGTTCCGCAGCGCCCAATTAAAGAGTACATATGCACATAATCAAAACAGGAAAACAGTGACTTACAGTTGAAGACAATTTAGGACAAGTACAGGGTAACTAAGCATTACAACACCAGTAAACGACATAGAGATAAATTTCAAGGTGGTCAAAAAACTGCAGGATTTGGGCAGTTGAGGATTATTAAAGTAAGAAAAGGATAAGCACATGAGGGAAGAGGGCCCTACTCGTGAGAGCTTACATTCTAAAGGGGAGGAGCAGACAGACAGGGGTGACACAGATGGGGTAGACCAAGCATGGGACAGAGGGTTAGGATGTGATTTGGCTGGGTTTGGTAAAGAAGTGGGTCTTAAGGGCCCATTTGAAGTTTTGTAGAGAGGTGGAGAGTCTGAGGGGGAGAGGTAAAGAATTCCAGAGAAAGGGAGCAGCACGTGAAAAATCTTGGAGATAGGAGTGGAAGTAATCAGAAGACAGGAGACTCGGCGTGCATTAGCAGAGCGAAGAGGATGGGTGGGAGAGTAAAGGGAGATAAGGTCAGAGATGTAAATGGGAGAGGAGTGGGTGAGCGCTTTGTAAGTGAGTGTGAGAAGTTTGAATTGGATTCTGAAAGGTAAGGGAAGCCAGTAAAAGGCTTGTAGGAGAGAGGATGTGGATGTAGTGTGTTTGGTGGGGAAGATGCCCGGGCTGCAGCATTGAGGATAGGATGAAGAAGATATATCTCACGCTATCTCTTCTTACATTCAACCAATCAATCAGATGGTGCCCATACACTTGTGCGATGCCCCGCGACGCAACATCGCGGGGCATCGCACCGGCAGTTCAGGTGCGATGAAATTGCACCTGAACTGCCAACGTGATTACCATGCGTTAATGCACTAGAGTGCATGGTAATCACGTGATGGGCACGTCACCGCCGAGTGGGAGCGGCCTCCATCCACTCCCGGCGGGTGCCCATCGCACATCGCAGTGCAATATATAGCATGTGTTTTTAAAACACATGCGATCGCACTGCGACTCGATAAACATTAAGTGCAACACATACTGTCTTGAGATGCGAGATTCGACCGGTGTGCCCGCGCATTGCGTCGAAAGGTACCTAAAATGTGCATACAATCATACGATTTCTCTCACAGATGCGGTCGAAATCGAAGGTTAGCACCGATTATCTCACAAGTGTATGGGCACCAAGAGAGTTGAGCTGGAGCCGCCATATCTGTAGCAAGATGGGAGGTATTCCATCTCTCCCATTTATTAGGATAATGAGGCAGGGTCCCTCTAGATCTGTGTGTAAACCGCTCATGCCCAGATACCTCGTTAACCAAGGCCCTCCAGTTATACAGGTTAGGAGAGGAAGCTGCAAACCAATTTCATGCTATAATTACTTTTGCCAAGGTGGCCAGACATAAAACATATTTATAAATTGCCGGGGAGTAATTTTCCTCTAAATCCAAAGCAAAAATGCACAGTTTAGGAGAGAAGCGGGGCAACAATGGTTCAGTAAGTAATATACCCGCCCATACTGCCTCCCAAAAAGCATACACGGTTGGACAGAGCCACAATAAGCGCCAGAAAGTAGCTTCAGGGGCACCACAGTGTGGACAATTTGCATCAGGCTGCACAGCGATGATGCAAAAAAAATGGCACTTCTGCGCATGTGTATGCGGCGCAATGCGCACGCGCGACATACTTTCACAACGGCCGATGTAGTTTCACACAAGGTCTAGCAAAGCTTTTCAGTCGCACTGCTGGCCGCAGAGTGATTGACATGAAGTGGGCGTTTCTGGGTGTCAACTGACCGTTTTCAGAGAGTGTTCAAAAAAACGCAGGCGTGCCAGGAAAAATGCAGGCGTGGCTGGGCGAACGCAGGGCGTGTTCGTGACATCAAAACAGGAACTGAACAGTCTGCAGTTATCGCAAGCGCTGAGTAGGTCTGAAGCTACTCTGAAACAGCACAAAATTATTTTGTAGACGCTGTGCGATCCTTTCGATCGCACTTCTGCTAAGCTAAAATACACTCCCAGTGGGAGGCAGCATAGCGTTTGCATGGCTGCTAAAAACAGCTAGCGAGCGATCAACTCGGAATGACCCCCAGAGGCTGACCAAACTGCCATAGACTTCTTCAACACCTGAGTTTCCGTCTCAGTATTAGCTACCCTAGTAGAGATCTGAGAGATCATTCCTTTGATAGAAGTTAACCCCTCAGGTTCAACAATAGGGATCTGAGACAAAGCATTACAATCCTGTGTACATGGAATGGATCCCTTCTGAGAGGAAACATCTTCTGCAGCATATGACACAGAGTCCCTAGACATGGCTATGGGAGATATTAAACACACACACACACACACGGAAATGTCAGACACAGTTTCCCCCCAAGTATGCCACAGAGAGACACAGAGATTGGAGCCAACCCACACACAGCGCTTTTTAAGGTAGAACTAATGAAACTACCAGCGCTGTCTGTGTACCTTAATAGACTACACAGACTTTACACAGCCTCCCCCTACAACCCCCTGGTACCGCACAGGAAAGCTAAAGTTGCTTGGAGGGACAGCTCTCACCGTCAGCGTCTGTTACACAGGAACTGCAGGCAGGAAAATGGCGCTGAACGATGCTGGGTCCGCTCTGAGGAGAAGCTCCGCCCCTGAACATGGCGCTGCTTCCCGCTCTTCATTGTATTATACTGGCCTGAGGACTTCTGCTGGCAGCGATCCGGGGACCCTGACAGGCTTGCTGACCAGTTTAGGGTATAGGCGCTGGCTCAGGGCGCCCCTCACAGTGCGGCACTATGTACCGCTGAGCCCCGGAGCGCGGTTGGTACTGCGCTCCCTACCCTGTTGCCACCATCTTCACACCGGCTCCCTGCTTGCTAGAGGGGCCGGTGACTCACTCGCCACAAACATCTTCTGGCTCTGTTAGGGGGTGGCGGCATGCTGCTGGGGTGAGCGGTCGCCTGGGGCGGCTAGCAATCTCTCCCCTCAGGAGCTCAGTGTCCTGTCAGCAGAGATAGTGGCTCTCACCCCGTAGGGTAGGACATTACTATCCCCCTAAGTCCCACAAAGCAGGGAGGCTGTTGCCAGCAGCCTCCCTGTAAAACAATAAACTCTAAAAAAAAAACCTTTTACTAGAGAAACTCTGGAGAGCTCCCCTAGCTGTGACTGGCTCCTCTGGGCACATTTTCTAAACTGAGTCTGGTAGGAGGTGCATAGAGGGAGGAGCCAGCCCACACTCTCAAACTCTTAAAGTGCCAGTGGCTCCTAGTGGACACGTCTATACCCCATGGTACTAATGTGGACCCCAACATCCTCTAGGACGTAAGAGAAAATAGATTAATTCATTTTAATCAATAATGACTTATACATACATATATTTAATACATATATAATACATATATTTAAAAAGTCAATAAAGTGAAATAAAACATGTCTTTGAAAAAGCTCCAGCAGGAGCGAAACACGTCAGAAGCTACATATTTGGGACCCTTAATTGGATTCTTACCTGTTGCTATAAGCACTACAAAGCCGCGAGGACGTGCATTAATAAAGTGCAGGAGTGAGTGCTATCGAGGTGGAGGATGATACACACAGCGCTAATTAGACAGGAGCTCATTCAGCTACAGGCACAGAGGCGGAACTACCGCCAGTGCAACCAGTGCGTTGCACTGGGGCCCGCCTCTGTCCAGGGGCCCAAAGCATGTAATGAGTCAAAACTGACTCATTACATGCCGCTGTGTGCTGCGGGCAACCGCTGCCCGCAGCACACAGCCGCCCTGAGAGGAGAGGAGCGCACTGCAGCGGCCACGGGGGAGAAGGAGGAGGAGGGAGCCGCAGCAGCGCTTTATTACTGGTGGAGGCGCTGCTGCTGCTGCTGTCCCTCTGCTTCACTATAGGCTGTCTTCCGAGAACAAGAGGAATCTGTCCGCCGTAAGGTGTAAAAGAGTCTCTACCTGGTGTAGTGGTGCTACTGTGCGGCGTAATTTGAATAATGGAGACTACTGTGCACCATTTTATGAATTGGTATTATTTTGTGGCCACACCCCTTCCCCACGAAGCCACGCCACTATGTATTTTTGCGCACGCCTACGGCGCGCACTGTCCCTGTTTTGCATGCAGGGTTGGGGCTCCGATGCCGTTTCTTGCACACTGTGCTAAAATGACTAGTTATGACACTGTTGCTAGGTATCCATTTCTCTGGCCCTGAGCAGGTCCCCCTCACCAGATCCTCTCCAGGTGTGAGGGTGTGGACTTGGATGGGATGGGGGGGGGGCCAAAGCATTTTGTCGCACCTGGGCCTACCGCTCGCTAGTTCCGCCACTGTACAGGCACCTGCGGTGTGCCGAGTCCCGCTGCTGGATTCAACCATCCAAGGTCTGAGGACAACTCTCTCCCTCCTCCAGATACATTATCTCGCTGGGAATACACGTAATGCTCCCGTAGTGGAGGACCTTTATTTCTATTGCAAAGTGCCGCTTGACTGTATGTAAGACTTGCACAGGTATAAATCCTGATTGACTTTGCCGGTGACAACTAATAAATTGGGAGTAATCCATATATATTGCAACTGTGTCTACCAGGAAAGTCTTATATGGAGTTGGACAGCTATTTTTATCCTTTATTCATTTTTTAATTTTTGATACATGATTCACCTCTCTTAGTAATAAAGTGTACCATAAAACCGCAGCCTATTCCTAAACTGCAGCGCTAACTCTGAACCGCAGCCTAATCCGTAAAACCACTGCCTAATCCTAAAACCACTGCCCTAACCCTAACCGCAGCCTAACCCTAACCGCAGCCTAATCCTAAAACCACTGCCTAACCCTAACCGCAGCCTAATCGTAACTGCAGCCTAACCCTAACTGCAGCCTAACCCTAACCGCAGCCTAACCCTAAAACCGCAGCCTAACCCTAACCACATCCTAACCCTACAACCACAGACTAACCCTACAACCACAGACTAACCCTAAACTGCCACCTTATTCCCACCACAGCATAACCCTAACCGCAACCTAACCCTACCCCAGAGCTGTTTCTTGAGGCGGGCCTTTGCACGGGGCGCTCACTGCAGCTCTTTTGGTGGCTCCTGTGACCCCCATCTCCCCGTCATTACTACTCCGCTCGGGGGGTGGAGTTTCACGTAATGACACATTTGCATCATGACGTCACGACGCAAACGCGTCATTCCGCTAAACTTAGCTCCCCAAGCAGAGCCTAATGACAGGAGGAGGGTAGGTAGCTGGCGCCGCTGCGGGCTGCAGTCTGAGTGCAGACAGAGCCAGGAAGTGCTGCTGCGCCCTTACATGTCTCCTCCCTCTCCAGAGTTTACAGCCGCTGCAGCTATCAAGAAGGAGGGTTTGGGCCCCGGGGGACCAATTAATTCCCAGGTGGGCATCATTGCTTTAAAGCCATGCACCTTTATGTGAGGGGCGGGGGCTTAGCAGACCACGATCGTGTGGGGAAGTGGGGGTGCACCAGAGGCAGAACTCTGGGAGGCAACGGAGTCAGCTGCCAGCCGGGCTCCTGCTTTGAAGGGGGGCACCTCTCCTCCTCTTCCGTGTGTTCAGCCACATTAATCAATTAAGTTAATTGACAGCAGCCGGGTATCTCTTCCGTAGCCGACTTCCCCACTAGTCACTGCACCTTACCAAATCACACCCTCTTTATTATAGATATACTGGAAGCAGACACCTTACTGATGAAGCTATTTGCTCCTATAAAGGAAAACATGAGAATTCTAACTATATGAAGTTATTTCTCTGACCATTACAAGTAACTTTAATATAGTTAGAATTCTCATACTTCCTATGCAGGAGCAGATATCTCCATCAGTAAGGTGCATGCTTCCAGTGTAATAGGTTGTGGGTTCTAATCCTGGATATGACACTTGCAAATTAATTGTCAGAGAAATAATCAGCATTGTGAGTGACTGAGCAGATCTATGTAGTGTGTGGCTGATGGACCCCTACATAGATCTGCCTAGTTGCAACGGTTTTGTAGTAGCTTCATATAGTTAGAATTAGAGATTGGGCGGGTTCGGTTTTACTCAGATCTCAAAACGGCATCTTATTGGCTCACGTATGATATATGTGGGGGGGGCACCAACATTTTTTCTTGCCTCCGGGCAAACTGGGACAAACTTACGCCACTGGGGTGCACCATAGCCAAAGGTGAAAGACTCACCATTACTCCCCTGCTCCCCGGCCTGAGTCCCCTCTTCCTGTGGGTGTCACTGACACTGGGCTATTAGACAGTCTCATACCCAGGAAGAACAGCAGCCTGAGCCAACAAGTAAGGACACCCATTACCCCGTGGCAACTAGCATTACACACCCCTAGCAACTGACATTACACTATGTAATGTCAGTTGCCAGGGCTTTGTAATGGCTGTTGACAGGGCTGTGTAATGCGATCATGACATCCGTCCCAGAGCATGAAACCCCTGGCAACCAGCATGGATCCAGAGCATTAGCATGGATCCCAGAGCATGAAACCCCTGGCAACCAGCATGGATCCCAGAGCATGAAAACCTTGGTAACCAGCATGGATCCCAGAGCGTGAAACCCCTGGCAACCAGCATGACACCCAGCACGTGAAACCCTTGGCAATGAGCAGGTAATTTAAAAGTCATAAGAAGCTTTACTGTAGGGCATAATGTGTCAAGAGCATTGCGGTGTGTGGCATAATATGGAGCAGGGGGC
The DNA here is from genome assembly GCF_028390025.1 of Pseudophryne corroboree. Lineage (NCBI taxonomy): Eukaryota > Metazoa > Chordata > Amphibia > Anura > Myobatrachidae > Pseudophryne > Pseudophryne corroboree. The sequence goes on along the minus strand of NC_086453.1, from coordinate 265,878,139 downwards.
ATTACTGTGTGGGGCTTAATATGGTGGATTTCTTTTATTAACCTGTGGTAACCGTGATCTGTTGGTGCAGGCGAGACCACGGCCATTTTCAGCAAGGCCATGCCCACTTTTACAAGGCCACGCCCCCTTGTGCGCAATTTTTTATTTTCTATATCTATGGGGGGGGGCGCATTTTAAATCTCGCACTGGGATCCAAATTGGATAGAAACAGCACTACCCTACCCTAACCCAAAACCTAACCATAGCTTAAAATTAACTGCAGCCTAACACTAACCGTAGCACAACCCTAAACCAGCCTAACACAAAACCTGTACCTGTAATGTCGACATTGTGACTTTTGACATTTTCACTGTCGACATTCAATGTTGACATTTGTTGCAGACATTCTCGATGTTGACATAATGACTACATGTTGTAGCTATACACACATATACAGTATTACACATAGTAGAATCTCTCTCATATGCTATGCTGTATACACCACACTTACCAAATAGTATTTTCTCTAACGTCCTTGAGGATGCTGGGACTCCGTAAGGACCATGGGGAATAGACGGGCTCTGCAGGAGATAGGGCACTTTAAGAAAGCTTTGGACTCTGGGTGTGCACTGGCTCCTCCCTCTATGCCCCTCCTCCAGACCTCAGTTTTACACTGTGCCCAGAGCAAGATGGGTGCACTGCAGAGAGCTCTCCAGAGTTCTCTGCCTAGTAGCATTTTTGTTTGGATTTTTTTTTCTACCTTTTACTACTTTTTCACAGGGAGCACTGCTGGCAACAGGCTCCCTGCATCGAGGGACTGAGGAGAGAGGAGCAGATCTTCTTGTCAAAGATAGGCTCTGCTTCCTCAGCTACTGGACACCATTAGCTCCAGAGGGGGTGAACGCAGGTTCTTACTGGGCGTCCACCCCCGGAGCCGCGCCGCCGTTCTCCTCACAGAGCTAGAAATAAGACACAAGTCGTCAGGCGGCAGAAGCCTACAGCTTCACTGAGGTAACGCATAGCACTGCAGCTGTGTGTCATTGCTCCCATACACCTCACATACTCCGGTCACTGTAAGGGTGCAGGGCGCAGGGGGGGGCCCTGGGCAGCAATATAAACCTCTGCATGGCAAAAAGACTATATACATGTACAGGTGGGCTCTGTACATGTATAGAAAAGAGCCCCCGCCATATTTTACTAAGTTTGAGCGGGACAGAAGCCCGCCGCCGAGGGGGCGGGGCTTCTCCCTCAGCACTCACCAGCGCCATTTTCTCTCCACAGCACTGCTGAGAGGAAGCTCCCCGGACTCTCCCCTGCTTACACACGGTGAAAGGGTGCTTAAAAGAGAGGGGGGGGGGCACATAATTGGCGGTTTACATATTATACATCGCTGCTGGGGAAAAACATTTTGTGTTGGTCTCCAGGGTTATTGCGCTGGGGTGTGTGCTGGCATACTCTCTCTCTGTCTCTCCAAAGGGCCTTGACAGGGACACTGTCTTCAGGAAAGGGGGGGGGGGGGGGGGGGGGGGGGGGTGTGTGTGTGTGTGTGTGTGTGCGTGTGTGTGTGTGTGTAGTGTGTCGGTACGCGTGTGTCGACATGTTTGACGAGGAAGGCTCGCTTAATGTGGAGGGGGAGTGCTTGAATGTCAGGTCGCCGTCGGCAACGCTGACACCGGAATGGGTGGATATGCTGAATGTCTTGAATGCAAATGTCAATCTATTGCATAAAAGATTAGACAAGGCAGAAGCTAGGGATCAGGCAGGTAGCCAGTCCATGCCTGTCCCTGGGGCGCCAGGTCCTTCGGGGTCTCAGAAGCGCACCATATCCCAGATCGATGACACAGATACCGACACAGATACTGACTCTAGTGTCGACTATGAAGATCCAAAATTACAGCCGAAGGTGGCTAAGGGTATACGGTACATGATTATTGCCATTAAAGAGGTTTTGCGGGAATTCTATAAATATTTGCAACTCAGACATTGGCTCCACGGAACCTCAACACCCCACCTCACCCTCTCCCCCTTGCCTAACTTTGTTCAAAGGTTCCTGGGTACCGGGGAGGGCAGGGGAGGCATCACAAAATGGTATAACTATATTATTACTTCCCAAACGCTGCAGAAAGCCCCCTTCCAGTTGAAATGGGAGGCAGACCTTAGATGCTCTATCTCGGAGGAAGAATGAGGGATGATTTTTCGGTCCTGCTATACGGTGTCTAGATGCATATCACACATAGAGCTATTTTATAAACTCCTCCACCGTTTATATTTCACCCCATCCCGCTTGCATGCAATGCAACCCTCCACATCCAATTTATGCTGACGTAAATGTGGCAAGGTCGGTACCTTGGTGCATACCTTCTGGGACTGCCCTATACTTACCCTAATGTGGACCTCTGTCTTCCACCTCATAGAGTTAGTCCTGGGTCATTCTGTAGCTCCACACCCGCGACTGGCTCTTCTCCATCTATATTATGGCGACTTATCGCCGGGCGATCGTTATATCTTAGGGCATATTCTGATCTCGACAAAACTATTGATTGCTCGCCAATGGCGCTCCACCGAGATACCCCACATATCAGCGATAGAGATAGCCGTACAGTCGCATTGCGAGTTTGAGACAGCGGGTGTGGCCTACGCCTCTACACCATCCTGCCCACTGCTCCGCTGGTTTTCATGATCTACCTATTGGCATACTCGTTCTCCAATTCCCTTACCTCCTCCAGACACTTAGGATTATATGTAGTCTTTTCGTTATGTATTTACTGTTGGTCGGATTTGGCCTCGCGATGTATGCCTGTGCGATGTTCTTTTTTATATCGTCTATGTAATTCTGTATTTTTGTTGAGCAGACTGTGTACCCCCCTCACCCTTCCCCTTCCCTTTTTCTCCTTTTTGTACCCCTCCCCCTTTTGCTTAGCTTACCCATAAAATAATAAAAATTAATATTTAAAAAAAAAAAAAGAGGTTTTGCATATTATTGAGGAACCCCCTGTCCCTGACACGAGGGTACACATGTATAAAGGGAAAAAGCCTGAAGTCACTTTTCCATCCTCATTTGAATTAAGTGACTTGTGCGAAAAGGCTTGGGAATCTCCGGATAGGAGACCACAAGTTCCCAAAAGGATTCTCATGGCGTATCCTTTTCCACAAACTGATAGGATACGCTGGGAATCTTCGCCAAAAGTTGACAAGGCGCTGACACGTTTGTCCAAAAAGGTGGCACTGCCTTCTCAGGATACGGCTTACCTCAAGGAACCTGCTGATCACAGGCAGGAAATTACCTTAAAGCACATTTACAATTATTCCGGTACTATTGCTCGACCGGCTATGGCGTCAGCCTGGGTTTGTAGTGCAGTTGTGGCATGAGCAGATTCCTTATCTACGGAAATTGACACCTTAGATAGGGACGCCATTCAAATGACCATAGAGCATATCAGAGATGCTGCCTTGTATATGAGGGATGCTCAGAGAGACATTTGTTTATTAAGCTCCAGAATAAATGCTATGTCTGTTTCTGCTAGGCGGCTCTTGTGGACCCGACAGTGGACGGGAGATGCCGATTCAAAGCGGCATATGGAGTCCTTGCCTTACAAAGGGGTGGAGTTGTTTGGAGACGGCCTCTCGGATATTGTCTCTACGGCTACGGCTGGTAAGTCAAATTTCTTACCTTATGTCCCCCCGCAGCATACAAAAAAGGCACCTCATTATCAAATGCAGTCCTTTTGTTCCAATAAAAACAAGAAGGTACGTGGATCATCCTTTGTTGCCAGAGGGAAAGGCAGGGGAAAAAAGCTGCACACAGCTAGTTCCCAAGAGCAGAAGTCCTCCCCTGCATCTGCAAAGTCCACCGCGTGACGCTGGGGCTTTCCGAGGGGAGGCAGATCTGGTGGGGGCTCGTCTTCGGTTTTTCAGCCACGTCTGGGTTCACTCGCAGGTGGATCCCTGGGCATTAGAGATTGTTTCTCAGGGATACAGGCTGGAATTCGAAGACTTGCCTCCTCGCCGATTTTTCAAATCGGCTCTGCCGGCTTCCCCGTCAGAGAGGGAGCTAGTGTTGGCAGCAATCCAAAAATTGTATATTCAACAGGTGATTGTCACAGTTCCTCATCTCCAGCAAGGAGAGGGATATTACTCAACCCTGTTTGTGGTCCCGAAACCGGACGGTTCGGTCAGACCCATTTTAAACCTGAAATCTCTGAACCTGTACTTGAAGAGGTTCAGGTTCAAAATGGAATCACTCAGGGCGGTCATCGCCAGCCTGGAGGGGGGGGGATTGGATGGTGTCCCTGGACATAAAGGATGCTTACCTTCATGTTCCGATATTCCCCCTGCATCAGGCGTTCCTGAGATTTGCAGTGCAGGACTGTCACTACCAATTTCAGACGTTGCCGCTTGGGCTTTCCACAGCCCCGAGAATTTTCACCAAGGTAATGGGGGAAATGATGGTGCTCCTGCGCGGGCAGGGGGTCACAATTATCCCATACTTGGATGATCTCCTCATAAAGGCGAGATCTCGGGAGAGGTTGCTGGACAGCGTGTCTCTGTCCATGAAGACGTTGCAGATACACGGCTGGATTCTCAATATACCAAAGTCCCAGCTAGTCCCTACAACGCGTCTGACCTTTTTGGGGCTGATTCTAGTTTCTGATTCAGTCAGACAATGTCACGGCAGTGGCTCATATAAACCGCCACGGCGAAACAAGGAGCAGAATGGCCATGGCAGAAGCGACCATGATTCTACGCTGGGCGGAAGGCCATGTAAGCGCGCTGTCAGCGGTGTTCATCCCGGGGGTGGACAACTGGGAGGCGGACTTCCTCAGCAGGCATGACCTGCATCCGGGAGAGTGGGGACTTCATCAAGAAGTCTTCGCACAGATCACGGATCGTTGGGGACTGCCTCAAATCGACATGATGGCATCCCGTCTCAACAAAAAGCTAAAGCGGTATTGCGCCAGCTCAAGGGACCCTCAGGCGGTAGCGGTAGACGCTCTGGTGACGCCTTGGGTGTTCAGATCGGTCTATGTGTTTCCTCCTCTTCCTCTCATACCCAAGGTGTTGAGAATAATACGAAGAAGCAGGGTCATAACAATACTCATTGTTCCGGATTGGCCACGGAGGACTTGGTGTCCGGAGCTGCAAGAGTTGCTCGCAGGGGATCCGTGGCCTCTTCCTCTAAGGCAGGACATGCTGCGGCAGGGGTCCGGTCTGTTCCAAGACTTACCGCGGCTGCATTTGACGGCATGGCGGTTGAACGCCGGATCCTAGCGGAAAAAGGGATTCCGGAGGAAGTCATTCCTACCCTGATCAAGGCTAGGAAAGATGTGACGTTAAAACATTATCACCGTATATGGCGGAAATATGTTTCTTGGTGTGAGGCCAGAGCTGCTCCTACGGAGGAGTTCCATTTGGGCCGTCTACTTCACTTCCTTCAAACAGGAGTGACTTTGGGCCTAAAATTAGGGTCCATAAAGGTCCAGATTTCGGCCTTATACATTTTCTTTCAAAGAGAATTGGCCTCTATTCCTGAAGTACAGACCTTTGTGAAGGGAGTGCTGCATATTCAACCTCCCTTTGTGCCTCCGGTGGCGCCTTGGGATCTTAACGTGGTGTTACGTTTCCTCAAGTCACCTTGGTTTGAACCACTCAAAACTGTGGAGTTGAAATACCTCACATGGAAAGGGGTCATGTTGTTGGCTTTAGCTTCGGCAAGACGTGTTTCCGAATTGGTGGCTTTATCACATAAAAGCCCATACTTGGTTTTTCACGTGGATAGGGCAGAGTTGAGGACTCGCCCTCACTTTCTGCCAAAAGTGGTCTCATCTTTTCATGTGAACCAACCTATTGTCGTGCCTGTGGCTACACGGGACTTGGAGGATTCCGAGTCCCTGGATGTAGTCAGGGCTTTGAAGATTTATGTGACCAGAACGGCTAGAATCAGGAAGACTGAAGCTTTGTTCGTTCTGTATGCGGCCAACAAGGTTGGCGCTCCTGCTTCAAAGCAGACTATTGCTCGCTGGATCTGTAACACGATTCAGCAGGCACATTCTACGGCAGGATTGCCGTTACCGAAATCGGTTAAGGCCCTTCCACTAGGAAAGTGGGCTCTTGTTGGGCGGCTGCCCGAGGGGTCTCGTCATTACAATTGTGACGAGCAGCTACTTGGTCGGGGACAAACACCTTTGCAAAGTTCAATAAGTTTGATACCCTGGCTGAGGAGGACCTCCTGTTTGCTCAATCGGTGCTGCAGAGTCATCCGCACTCTCCCGCCTGTTTGGGAGCTTTGGTATAATCCCCATGGTCCTTACGGAGTCCCAGCATCCTCAAGGACGTTAGAGAAAATAAGATTTTACTTACCGGAAAATCTATTTCTCGTAGTCCGTAGAGGATGCTGGGCGCCCGTCCCAAGTGCGGACTTCTTCTGCAATACTTGTATATAGTTATTGCTTACATAAGGGTTATGTTATAGTTTTTCGGTGGAACCGTGGCTATGTTGTTGTTCATACTGTTAACTGGGTAAGTTTATCACAAGTTATACGGTGTGATTGGTGTGGCTGGTATGAATCTCGCCCTTAGATTTACAAAAATCCTTCCTCGTACTGTCCATCTCCTCTGGGCACAGTTTCCCTAACTGAGGTCTGGAGGAGGGGCATAGAGGGAGGAGCCAGTGCACACCCAGAGTCCAAAGCTTTCTTAAAGTGCCCTATCTCCTGCGGAGCCCGTCTATTCCCCATGGTCCTTACGGAGTCCCAGCATCCTCTACGGACTACGAGAAATAGATTTACCGGTAAGTAAAATCTTATTGGCCCTCATTCCGAGTTGATCGGTCGCAAGGCGAATTTAGCAGAGTTACACACGCTAAGCCGCCGCCTACTGGGAGTGAATCTTAGCTTCTTAAAATTGCGACCGATGTATTCGCAATATTGCGATTACTAACTACTTAGCAGTTTCTGAGTAGCTCCAGACTTACTCTGCCTGTGCGATCATTTCAGTGCTTGTCGTTCCTGGTTGACGTCACAAACACACCCAGCGTTCGCCCAGGCACTCCCACCCTTTCTCCGGCCACTCCTGCGTTTTTTCCGGAAACGGTAGCGTTTTCAGCCACACGCCCCTGAAACGCCGTGTTTCCGCCCAGTAACACCCATTTCCTGTCAATCACATTACGATCGCCGGAGCGAAGAAAAAGCCGTGAGTAAAAATACTTTCTTCATAGTAAAGTTACTTGGCGCAGTCGCAGTGCGAACTTTGCGCATGCGTACTAAGCGGATTTTCACTGCGATGCGATGAAAAAGAACGAGCGAACAACTCGGAATGAGGGCCATTATTACAGTTGTAAAATAAGCTGCTCTTTGTGTTGTCTCACAGATGATGTGAGACACCTTGTGGTGACATGTTGCACTGCATCTAGACATTATTTTTTATCATCAAAACAGATTTCTCTTTTCCTCACTCAGAGAGGCTTCTTGTTTGAATTGTTTCAGTGAGGGTGAGTTGTAGGCTAGGGGGGTTTGGTATGGAAGATCGACCACACTTAGGACGACAGTGTCTAGGTCGACCAGTTTTGGTCGACAGTAACTAGGTCGACAGGGTTTCTAGGATGACATGTTCTAGGTCAAAAGGTCGATGTGAGGTTTTTTTTTCCAAAAAAATTGTGTCCTTTTTTTCTGTACAGTGACCGGGAACCCCAATTAGTGCACCATGTTCGCTCGCCATGATTCGGCCGCTGCGCTCTGCACAGGTTTCTCTTCCCAATCGTAGTCCACGTGGATCGTTACTTCTGAAAAAGTTCAAAATAAGAAAAAAATTGTGAAAAACTCATGTCGACCTTTTGACCTGTCGACCTAGAGTTTATATGCGCTCAGAAGGGAAATGCTTCACTTAACGAATCCACAGGACAAACTAAATAATGAGAGCCAGACCCTATAAATAGTGTCTGATACCCACGTCATCACAAAGTCCCTGACGAAGCACGGCTCAACACAGCCGAGTGAAACGCGTTGGTCCACGCCCCCTACACCTGCCTCAGACCTGGAGATCCTGATCCCCTGGAAGACGCCGGCCACACGTTCCACGAGGACCAGCGCTGCAGGCGCCTTCAGCACCATCGCGGCTCCGGGAAAGACGCCGACAAGTTAACAACCGCCCGAGGAGCAGAGATCAGCAGTCCCAGAGGGGACGAAGATATGTAAGTGTTAAGTGGAAAGAACCTTGAAAGTTTTTTTGTACTGGATTTAAAAGACACTATTAACACTTAAAGTCCACACACGGATCAGGAGTGGACAGAGAAATATTGCTACCTAAGGAGAGAGAGCGCGCTCTCTCACACCAACGGACTCCTCATACGGAGAAAACTGTAAACCATCAAGAGGGACATATTTATATACAATATATTATACTATTAGGGATTTGTTATTTCAACTATTCCCTCCATTTACAATACCATTATCCACGGAGCTAACAAGGTGTGCAATCAATTAGTATCTACACTCCGCAAGACCGCCACCAAAAAAAATGTTTTCTTTAATTCCAGATACACACCCCACTGTTTTTAACATTGTCAAATCGTATTATTGTAAAGTATGTATTAATATGAATATGCAAATCTGTATAAAATACTGGGGATTGTGACCACCCTTATCATTGCCCGTACCTTTAACGGGATTTGTGGGGTGCTTCATAAACTCCAAAACATACATAGAAGCATTGCATATAAATTGTTTTAGATTTAAGATTCACTCTACAAAAAAATTGCTTAATGGAAAAATTATATACATAGTCTATATCAAATTTATTAAAACTATCTTGTAGCGCCAAAGGTTCCTTCCTTTTCTTTTTACTGTAACGTGTGTGTGTGTGTGTGTGTGTGTGTGTGTGTGTGTGTGTGTGTGTGTAAAATATATATATATATATATACTGTGTGTATGTATTTGTGTGTATATATATATATATATATATATATATATATCTATCTCAAAACAAGTGTCATGGTTGACTGATCAACACCCAGCCCAACTCCCTGGATCTAGAAACATGAAATTTGGGGAGTATATTACTTCCATGATGTAAGCACACACTAAGGAGAAATTTTAAATAAATTGTACCCCTAAGCCGGTTAAAAGGGATAAAATGTTTCCTCCCCCTGTGCAGTGTCCTGACTGACTATCAATGCAAAGCCCAAACCTCTGTACCTAGACACATGAAATTCAGGGAGTATATTCCTTCCATGTCATAGGCAACCGCTTTGCTGTTTTTTTAAAAAATTTGACTCCTAATGGGGTGAACAAGGGCAAAATGTTTCCTGTGGCGGCTTGAGAGGAGGGGCTGCAGTGCAATCCAATATTCGAATAGGGGAGCTGCACCAACTGGCAGCGATGTTTGGCAGCATTTGCAGTGGCAGTTGGGGGCAGATGTACTCAGCCTAGGAGAGTGATAAAGTGGAGATAGGTAAACTACTAACCAACCAGCTCCTTACTGTCATTTTTCAAACACAGCCTGTAACATGGCAGTTAGGAGCTGATTGGTTGGCAATGTATCTCTCTCCACTTTATCTCTCGCCAAGGCTTTGTACATCTGACCCTCGGTGTGTAAGTTGGTGTGGCAGAAGATGGAGTCTGTCTGTTCCGGACCCATATCTCATATATGACACTCTGCTAAAGACTAGGGAGGTACGTGAGCTAATTGTAAGGCACGTGATGGACAACTGGGAGGACTTCTCTATCATGTCCCACAACAGTGAGGGGGACAACTACACCAGCTCCACTAAGTACCTCCTTAACATGTACCAACCCTTTACTTATGGTGGTTTACATGAGCTGCTGGCAGCTGGACAACTGTTTGAGTTTGTCTTTGAGGTTTACCACAATGGTGAGCTCTATGAGAGTTTAGGTGCTGAACTTTACCCATGAGGAGGCTATGCTTTATGCAGGACCTTTCTAAGGGCCATGTGTACCTACCATGTGAGTCTCAAAGTCTCCACCACCCCTCCCTCAGCCTTGCACTTCTAACAGCCATCACCTATTTCTGACCCAAGAAGGCTACTGCCAAACATGTCAGATACACAAACACTAAAAGGAGGAAGCAACTTCAGAATGTGGCAAGCAAATATGTACGGAGTAATCCTGCAGTTCATTGTGCTGTGGTGGCCAAATACCAACAAAATAGCCTTGAGGTGCACAGAACAGCATAGTCTTGATATGAACAAAACAATCCAGGAAGATGAGTAGAAAGGCGAGTACTTCCTTGGAAGGTCAAGGACACAAGTCCAACACTGCTTGTACTCTGGGTAAGTGAGACTGACAATCAGGACTAAAGATGATTACATAATCCTGATAGCCAGCAGAATACTGTCTATGGGGCCATAGAGTTCTATCCATCCTCTGAAAGGTGCCCTATGTAACCAGAACGGCAACATCTTGTATTGGAACAATCCTTCTGGTGCAGAAAAAGCTGTCTTTTCTTTGGGATTCAGGATCAATGGTACTTGCCAATACCCTTTGGTTAAGTCTAGAGTGGTCAAGTACCTTGTTGTTCCTAATCTTTCAACAAGTTCATCCACCTGAGGCACTGGGAAGGTCTCATACTTTGACACATTATTCAACTTATGGAAATCATTGCAGAAGCGCCAACTCCCGTCCGGCTTCAGAATAAGCACATTTGGGACTTTGCCACTTACTATGTGACTCTTCAATAACCCCTGACTCCAACATTGTTTTAATTTCTTTTGACACTGATTCCTATTGGTCTTCTGGTATTCTATTGGGCTTTAGGTTTACCTTAACCCCTGAGTCAGTGATTATGTCATGTTTAATGACTGTTGTTTTACCCGGTATGTCTGAAAAAAACCCTCAATTTCTTCTTCTTATAACTTATTACCATTATTTTACCTTAACAATGTGATATTTGCAATATTGACATCACATTTTGCAATACATTATAGTCCAGTATTGGATAGTTCCATGCTCATCTCATAAACACTCATTATTTACAGTGTCACAAAGTTGGATACAACAGTAGTATCTGGCAAATCAGCTCAATATGGATATCCTGAAGAATTTGCAGACATTCAGCTAGGGATAGCCATCGACCATCGATGATTTGAAATCATTGATGGTCTATGACCGATGGTAACTTTTAACCAGATGGTTTACCACCATCGTTGTTACAGAGCAACTGATTTATTTATTTTTTTCCAAGGTGTCAGGACACTGAGCCTAGCTCTGCCCACGAAGCCCCGCACCTAGAGCTCTGATTGGCCCACAGCTTGAGGTACACCAAAGCAGGTGTGACCATTAGTGGGTGAAACCATCGATGGTTCCCTTCCAGATTGAGTCACACCATCAAGGTTATCTATCAATGGTACCATCAATGGTGACCATCAATGGATAACCCACCCGATGGCCATATCTACATTCAGGTACTGCACATGGGCAACAGTGCGAAATCGGTAGTAGATGCGACTTCCAGAAACCAGATGTGTTCCACGGAAGTACTCCACAAACATGACTATCTACCTTCTATCGCAGTCCCCCCACTATTATGCAAACGCTGGATGCAAGGGGGGCTAAAAGAGAGTAAGAATCAACCTAGAAAATGCACTATATAAAGACATTCACCCATTAAAAACACCCTGATATATACATCTAAGGCTTATACAATATACTTCTAGCTTCATTTTTATTGTTGAGTTGATGGTACATGTGTTCATTTATAGCATTATTTATGCCTTTTAAACAATATGTATGTTTATTAGATTTATTCTGAGTATAGTCATCTTTGACCTAGGTATAGATCTCCACCATAGTATAAATAGCACCCACTTGTGACTCCTGTCACAGGGCAAGATGTACTAAGCCTTAAAAAGTGATAAAGTGGAGAGATAGACTACCAGCCAATCAGCTGCTGTCATTTTTCAAACACAGCCTGTGACATGGCAGTTAGGAGCTGATTGGCTGGTACTTTATCACTCTCCACTTTATCACTTTTCAAGGCTTAGTACATCTCCCTCACACTGCCTTAAGGAAGGGAATTTGTCCCGAAATGCATTGGAAGCAGGTGACAGCAGTGCTATACTTTCTATACATTGGAGGAAGACCAAGATTCCAGTGGATGAGAGGGCCCAGAGACTGGTTCCGGAGCTTGCATTTCTAATTTGGCCTATTTTACATAGGAATCTTAGGAACCCTCCACTTTGCTTACCTGTATTGCTGACCATATTGTTTTAATTGTATCTTTGTAGAGAAAAACAGTTTTATGCATTACCCTATGTTCTCTATTTGTTTATGTCTCCATATGTCATTAAATATTTTATACACTTATATTGAGAGATATACAGAGTACCACGGAAATAGGTGACACTGTTAACTCTGCGATATTTCCCCTTACTGCATAGTGCACTAATCTCCCCTATTTCTCAGATCTTTTATTGTATATAGATGTGTGTTAGTGTTACATGATGCCTTTTCATACTGAAACAACTTGTTTTTGGGGTTCTGAGGATCTTATTGTTCCTAATTTTTTCCTCCGGATGCTGCTCTGTGGGAAATTTGGCCTCTGGTTAATGAAATAAGCATATAGTAATCTTTCTAGTGATCTGAGCATAAGTAATCACATTAAACTGCCTGAACGAAATGTAAATCGCTTTGATCAGGAATTTCTTATTCTCTTTATCTGTCCCTAAAGGAACAGGCCTTCAGACATTAACGTCTACACAGAAACATCTGATCACAGTGCACTGTGGACTATTGCTTCAGGATATACTCAGTTGAAGGGATATATTCGTGTGACCGGCGGGCAGGAGACCGACGGTCACAGAACCTCCCCCTACATCCCAAAACCTCACAATCCCGACGATCGGCATGCCGACCAACAGGGACTATTCCCTATTGAGTTCAGCCAGCACACATGTATTGGACATAGAATAAGGATAAAAGGAAACAGAACCTGCCTGGTAAGTGTACCATGCAAAGACAGACTCCTCTGTCTGCTACAGTATGTGTCGAAAAAATATTAATCAGATACCCAAGGCGCAAACACACCTGTGCAGCCGCTTGAGAATGAAAGGGCCACTTAACCCTAATAGAAATACAATATACAAAAACAATGCTCAAGTATAAAGCGCTCAGTGCTGTTTCATAAAAAATGATACTTAATGTCCATATATGTGTAAAGGGGAAATTCCAACTTCAATACAGCTCCTCCTGTTGCAATATGGATGACTCTTCTACTCCGCAGAATGTCTCATGATGATATGAAAAAAAACAATAATAACAACACATCATGGTGTAGTATATCCTTCAAAAATCCAAAAGTTGTGTTTTCTCAGACTATATAGAATCCACTAAGCATGGATAGCGTACCCCACTCACAATGGATATAGCCAATCTCCGCACATCAAGGTCTACAACGATATGGTTAGCCATGATAATGGATGCGTACCATACTCACTCAATAGTTAGCGTTGATCCTCATGTAGCGGTTTCTTTATAGGCTGCTCCAATGATAACACCTTTCTCACCGCACGTCACTGCTTTGAAAGCCTTCTGGGCATCTCACCATTAACGTTCGTGAATGAGACTCCAAGGAGGGAACGTTAATGGTGAGATGCCCAAGTTCCATTAGGAGATTTTAAACAGCACCAGTCAGAGGATCATTGTCTCATAAAGAGCAGCTGCTTTCCCATGCCCTGGAATTAAGGGGCCATATATAGACTGTGACTGTATTGATGGATAAATATAGATTCAGTGATCACTGTGAGCATTTTGTCTAAATCCAATTCATAACAAGAAAATACTGCTACTGTATTGACAGCTCACTAACCACCTAACCACTGCTGGACTAATGAGACTGTGCTTACACTAAGCTGCTGATTAATCATAAGCAAGGACAGAAAAACTACTAAAACTATCATTCTCAGTTTAGTTATTTGTGGGAAGGTAAAGAGACTGTGCGTATATTAATTCTACAGATTGGCGCAAGATTTAATATCTAATTACAAAGATTGCATATGGAAAGGATTAATCTGTATCTGCCACACGTTATATCATTTTAATGAGAGTTGATTAATCAAGCATCCAATAGGGATATTTGGGGTCATTCCGAGTTGTTCGCTCGTTGCCGATTTTCGCAACGGAGCGATTAAGGCGAAAATGTGCATGCGCATGGTACGCAGTGTGCATGCGCTAAGTATTTTAGCACAAAACTTAGTAGATTTACTCACGTCCGACCGAAGAATTTCCATCGTTGAAGTGATCGGAGTGTGATTGACAGGAAGTGGGTGTTTCTGGGCGGAAACTGGCCGTTTTCTGGGAGTGTGCGGAAAAACGCAGGCATGCCAGGATAAAACGCGGGAGTGTCTGGAGAAACGGGGGAGTGGCTGGCCGAACGCAGGGCGTGTTTGTGACGTCAAACCAGGAACGAAACGGCCTGAGCCGTGTAGGAGTAAGTCTCGAGCTACTCAGAAACTGCTAAGAATTTTCTATTCGCAATTCTGCTAATCTTTCGTTCGCAATTCTGCTAAGCTAAAATACACTCCCAGAGGGCGGCGGCCTAGCGTGTGCAATGCTGCTAAAATCTGCTAGCAAACGAACAACTTGGAATGTCCCCCATATTGCTAGCCATCTAATAGTTAAATCTAGTATAATTATTTGTTATGTGATTGTGGTTTTAGGATAAATAATCTATTGGAATCCATTATAAGTAATTAAGGAACCATTGGTCACCTGAAAAAGCAAAACGATCAGATACGTGAAATTGTATCACACATTAACGATCAACACCTGGAATAAGGTGTTATGTGGGACAGCTATATGATGACCAATGGTTCATTGTGGTGGTTTTAAATTATCAATTGTATTTTTATTGACACCAGCCGTGTGTGTTTTTTATTATATGTATGTGATATTGTGGGAATAAAAATTGCTATAAAGCATTCTAGTATAGCAGCGCTTCGTTAGTTGTGTTTTTGTGTATCTAATCAGTGGAGAATCAGTGATCTCCTGTATGAAGCTGCAGCATTCTGATAATTGGGAATTATACAGTGAGTCCCCCCGATAAGTCAGCGCCTGGTTTTGTTTGTTTTTATTGTTTAATACATTGCAACTCAGCAGCCTTGCTGTCCTGTAGCCCAATACCTAGCCTACCACCAGCCCCTCACAGCATGCTCTTCAGCCATTATACTACTGGGACAATCTGGTGAGCCCAGTGCATTCCTTATGGAAATGAAGAAATGGGTCTTCTGTCCGTGGTGCAGGTGTCAGTACAGCATCTAGGCAATATAAATGTATAAAAGGGGTTATTCAGAGATGGATGCAGATCTTGCTTCTGCAGCAAGATCTGCGTCCATCTACTCACATGCTGGGGGCCGCCCAGCATAGGGCAAGGCCGCCTAGCATGTGAGACGTGCCGCCCCGATTGCAAACATACCGATCTGAGGTTGACTCCTGGCTGCGCTGACAGGCAGTCAGGCGTCATTTTTTTTCTCGGAGCGGCTGAGTGTGACATCACACAGCCGCCCCAAAACCCCTCCTAACGCCCCCATTTTTCCCACCACGCCCCCACAATGCTGTGTCACCTCCCACACAATGACAGCGGCAGGCAATCATCTTGCAGTCACATCCTTAGGGGATGCAACCGCAATGTGAATGACTGCACAGGCGCAATCTAGCCGATAGGGTCCAAGCCCTTATCCTTGATTTTCATAGCCTTCTTTTTTTTTTTTTTTTTTTGCAAATTAGTTTTTATTTAAAGATTTTCCAAATACAGATAACACATAGCGTGAATCCGTGAAAAACAAGCATTACAGAGTAAAATACAGCATATATCATACAGGGCAATACAGCATATACATACAGGGCAATATCACAAAACTCTGACATCAACAGAAAATACGCAGAAGCGCATATATGAACTTTACATACCAAATACATTTATGGAATATCAATATTCAGAAACTTTTCTAATAACCAAAACTAAAAAAAAAGAAAAAGAGGGCAAGCATAAAGAACAGAAATACCAAAGAGAGAAGAAAGAAGAGACGGAGAGAACAGAGAAAACTTTTTCAGAAATAGAGGATCTCTTTACCCACCCATCTTAGGACCCATTTAACAGCAGAGTGAAGTCTCAATAAAACCCGTAGGAGTCATAACGTCCCCTAGTGCAAGGCTTTGTAATGAACCGAGTCTTTGAATACCAACCATGTATACCAGGTAGCCGTAAAAAATTGGTGTGACACTGCTAAAGCAGAAGTAAAGTCATCCATAGCCATATGGTGGTCTAGACGAGCACACCATTCCTTCATACAGGGGGCCACCTCAGACTTTCAGTGTACAGGGATAACCGCCTCTGTGGCACTAAGAATGTGGCGAAGCGTTCTTAAACTGAGAGCAAGGCCTTTGGACAAGATTCAAGAGCCAGAAGCTAGGGCAAAAAGGCAGTTCTTCCGCAAGAATGATACTAGCCATATGTATGACTCTATGCCAAAATGGGTGAAGGCGAGAACACTCCCAACAAATATGTAAAGGGGTGCCTACTGCCATCTTGCACCTCCAACATGTATTAGGGACCCCAGGGTAGATCTTAGCTAGCAAACTAGGACATCGATACCAACATGTTAGAACTTTGTAATGTGTTTCCAGAACCAATAGGCGTTAACAGACGATCAGAAAGTGTTCCTAAAAATCTCTTCCCAATCATCGTTACCTATCAAGGCCTTAAGATCATTTCATATACTTCTTGTTATCTGTCATTACAGTAGGACCAGCATTATTCTACTATGCTTTACAGGGACGTGCGGTGAGCTAAATTGCTCAGGAGGAACTGGCTAGCACCAGAGCCAGATTTACATGCAATATATGAGCCAAAGGGTACATGTGGGCATTATACACAGGTGCAGCAGTATACACTTCTGAAAATGTTGTGAGTTTTGATTAGAGATATGATGAAAAGATAGGTGGGTGAGGCACTGCCTCACCTCCCATAGACTTTTTACTCCACAGTTTTGGCTATAAAAATTATTAGAATAATGCAAAGAAGATATTTCAAACAGATTCTTTGTATTTTTCATATACTTTATACAGTAAAAACTCTGGCACAAACGTTAGTATGACAGGAAAGGCTCTGCCTCACCCCACCGCACGTCACTGATTACGTTTATGGGCATAGCAAATCATGTCGACACATAAGGTTAAAAGATTCTTATTTGTGTCAGTAATATTGCACTCACCAAACAGTGAACAGTGTTTTATTATATAGAAAGGATGAAAAAAATAGATTATCACTCTAGCAAAACTCCAGCACTTACATTGTTACATTATTATAAGAACTCTCTCAGAATGACTATTACTTTGATCTTTTGTGGGTCAATCTATGGTTTCCAGAGAGATGTAACTGTGTGTGGAGAGAGCTGATTGAGGAATAAAATCCCGCTAAGCAGAGTCGGTAACCTCTCACTCTGCAATCCACCAGCCACGGGGAGCTGTTTGCAAACAGACATCAGATGTGTGAAATTTTCCCCGGCCAGACAGCTAAGACAATTAAGCTTTCCTTCAGTACAAAATTGAACCCAATTCAGATCTGACAATGTAACTGGTTTTTAGTGAAAGTGCAAAATGAGCACAATATGCAGCTGTTAATGGCTGACAATGACTGTCAGTTTTAACTCTCCTCTCCTCAAAGCTGCTTCTGAATCACTCAGGGCTGCTTGGCTGGGTTACATTGCTGACGGGGAGATTAAATGCCTGCTTGTTATCAGGAGGATAAGAATAGCCAGATTTTTTTTAAAGGGCTGCCGCCGTGACAAATTACAAAATTGGTATCATAGAAATCAGAAGAATTTAAAAAGAAAAAAGAAAAATCTAACTGCTAAAAATGTATGAGGAGAAATGGGAGGATATTTACCAAACAGGCTAGTCAATTATATGTTATGGTTTGGTGATTGTCTCACGTGCAGAAAAGATGGATCTATGTGATATGGCCACAACTACAAATACAGTCATTCCTTTATCTCAGGAACATTAAGGTCTCATTAGAAGAACCCCAAATATTCTGCTACTCAGGGGAGGGAAGGACTCAATTAGAAATTAAATGGGGGTTAAAATCCCTATTCAACAGATTCTCAAACTCTGTCCCCAGGACCCCAAACAGTGCATGTTTTCCAGGTCTCCTGACAGAATCACAAGTGAGATAATTAGCACCATCGGTGGATGTTTTAAAATGTGTCAGTGATGAATACACCTGTGCACCTGCCGAGGGACCGGCAAAACGTGAGCTGTGTGGGGTCTTGAGGACCGAGTTTGAGAACCACGGCCCTATATTTTTTTTAAATGGTGGCCAATGACATTATAGGTGTATTAGAGTCCAAAATGGACCATGCCAGGAGTACATGTAAAATGCTCACTTGAGGCCTAAATTAGGATTCTGTGTTGCCTCTTTACAATTATGATTTAAAGGGGTTTTTACAAATTACTTATACTGTATACCACCCTAGACTTTTAGTAAATTAATTGTTTGGTTTGTTTTTCTAGTATCATTTTGCACCCTTCAGCATTGTCTTTATACATTTGTTATTGTTCTGGGATATTATTAATCTCTAATTACAGCTGCATCCAATGCAATGCAGAGTTGTGGACTATCTTGTGGCAATAAAACAAACAACTCTTCATGACAAACTTGATGATAGATATGGCTGAAAAGCACAGAAGTGATATAGAGATCAAAAATGATTGGAAACAGTTATTGTCACCACTTGTTACTTTTGGTGCTGATATTACTATATTACTTTACGTTAAAGTTATTTGGCTGCATCATGTACATCGATTTCATGAAAATAAACATGTGACAGCTGTCCCCGAAGCTGGACATACCAGACTCTTTCCATGTGACCTAGGAGAACTACATAACAATGATAAAAGCAAAAGTGCAACATAAAAAGCTCTGTCCTTGTGTCTAAACACGTTGGTGGTGGAGCATAGGAGATACTTTCAACCATGAAATCCAGTTGATATTGGACTGTAGCTCAGTCTTTACCATCTTGGGACTTCCATCAGTGTATCATGTGATAAGCCTATTTAAACTGACTTGGGGTACACATATATCCTCTCAGCAGGGGAGGTTTATATATTACGTTTTATTATGTTTGATGTTTCAATAAGTGTACAAAGGCAATTCACCATCTGAGGAAGTATACACCTGTCATTGTTATCTGGCACATATATTTATCAAGAATATAAAGACAGAACATTACTAAATTACATTATTAAAGTAATAATTTCATTTTTCAGTCCAGCAGTTGTAGTTAAATAATTTCCTAATTTATTTTGCAGGCACAAAAAATAACACGTCAATCTGTCAAGGATACCATATTCATCTTTATCAGATAGAGACATCTTCCCTTTGCAAGACAAGTCCAGGCAGCATGATATGTTTGGTCAATCAAATTTTTAATAATCACCTTATATCATTAAATATTCAATACATTAAAAAAGTTTAATATGCCAAACAAATTGTCATAATGATTCATGTATATAAAAGATAACAATATGCCACACATTAGTATAATGATAGAAGATAAAAATTAGTAATAACAACAACAACAACAACAACAACAACAAAGACACAATACAGTATATAATTTCCTAGCTGATGCAGAATAATGCAGAAACATGGTCCATTTCCCTAATATACAGTAGGCCTCCAGGAATAGGACAGTTTAATAAGCTGGGAAAACACTAGACAACATTTTAAATGAATTTGCTGCGAATGTCCACTCGTTACATCAAATTTATTTTATTCAACCCCGAGGAAGTCAGTGTCCACACCGGTGGAGCAGGATAAAATGTGTTGGATGTTTGTTTGGTTCAGACTACGGCAACAGATCTTGTTGTCCCAATGTTTGGTATCTTATCAGATAAGCCATCTTGTTTTTTATATATTGTACAATTTTAATTGGCATAAGAATTTAATTAAATATATGTGATATGAGGTGTGCTGTGATAATTTCTTTCCATCTTTTCATCTGAGTATTGGAGATATTTCTGGAGGCAGTGGAAAGAACACGTGACCCCTAAAAAATCTGATTCAGATAAGGTCTATATAACAATTATTTAGTACGAGGCCAATTTACCTATTACTTTCATATATATATATATATATATATATATATATATTGTTTACATGGTTTTATGGTTTGTAGGTGTGTGTGTGTGTGTGTGTGTGTGTGTGTGTACATATGTACATACATATACACACACACCACCTTGATTGAGATGATAAAGGTTGACTAGTGGGGTCACCTTTAGCTTTGCATGGTGAGTGTGTGCTGCTGACCCATTACTACCCAAGGAACTGGTATTACAGAAAACAGAAAATCACACATACAAAAAATTGACACAACAGAAACATAGAAAGCACAATAAACTTATTGTAGAATTGGTGCAGACATTTTGGGTAATAACTTCCACGGGTTATATATTCCAGCCACGAAAGGTACCAGGTGAAGCAGACGGAATGGGCACACTACGTAGAATTACCCTGGGTGGAATAGATCAGCCCTAGAAAAGATGACACAAAATGGGTGGTTGCAGCACCTAATACTCGGAGTAGGGTCCCTCCATAACCTTCAGATTCTATGTATTTTTCATCCCATCTACGAGCGTACCAGGTAAGGCAGCTGTGTGGGGCACACAACTACGAAGGTTACACTGTGGGAGATAAGCCATACTAGGACCAGAGCCATATATGGGAAAAATGACACGTGTGTGGCAGTATGATATACACTGTAAGAATAGATCCTGCCCACAGAGGATGCACTTCAGTGGAAGTATAGCACACATGTATAGCATACAGTGGGGTGAAAGTACATGGTAAAAAGCAGTGAACAGCAAATACAGCAACAATGATGGGAGTTTGGGCACAGTCTGTGGTGGGGCCCCGTACTGCCTGGTGGAGGTGGCAGCATCAGCAAAGGACAGGCATTGTGACAGAGTGAAACAGCGTCCAAAATTAATTAGTATCGAACAACAATTTACAGATGGAGCTTTCCTCATCATTGCAGTTTCTCCACCTAACACGGAGTATTAGTCACGCCTAAGCGATAGCTCAGGTTGTTCAGTTGTTGCACAGATAGGCGCATTGAGGTATGACTACATACGCAGCATGCAATACATATCTTCACCACTAATGATCCAGTACTGTAGAGCGAATAGCGGTGGATTGATCTACAATCTCTTGCAAATGGTCAGTGACAGATGTAATGTTACTGTATACTGTACAGACAGACCAGTGGTCAGACGGAGAGAGTCAATTAAAAAAAAAGAAACCAATAAATCAATCAATAAAATTAGTGTAAACAGATGGAAGCTGTCAAAGTCAGAAAAATATCATGCTACACGTTGCCATATATTCACCTCATGCGCGTGCCTGCTGCACGTGCACATTCTCTCCCGTGCGTGCGGATATACGCAGCCGCGTGATGGCGCCTCGGCCATGCGCTCGAGCGCGTGGTATGTGCATTTACGGTAGAGTTTGTGTGCGTCTAGCGGGCGACTCAATCGTTTAATAATAAAACCAAATAGTATGTTTTATAGATAATGTTCCCCTTAATAATGACTGTAAGTTTGGTTAATGTAAATGGTCGCTGGACAGAGGAATTCCTCTTTGTATGGTACGAAGGGTCAGACAGGGTTTGAACAGCTGTGTCTGGTACCTAACTAAAGAACATTTTAATAGCAACAATCCGGTGTTGGTTAGGTAAAGATTAATCGCTCCTGCGTATAGTTATGGCCATTAGTAGATTCTGGACATTTCATATATTTGCGATTCATTACCCATGCGGCGGGAATCTTCAGATTCCCTCCCACTTGAGCAGTTTGATATAGTCACAGCCCACCTGTTCAAACTAACCTATGACCTTTTGTTATGATACGAGGAGACATTCCTGTGTCCAATGAACAATGAGATTATAGGTCCCTTTGTAGTATACTGTACTCAGTGTATATAAGATCAGCCAGCCTGGGCAGCTCTCTCTCACTCCACAAACGGTTTTCATATTGACTAACTCGGAGCTGGTACCAGGCTGCGCAGCGATCGTTCCCAGTGTGTGTAAGTAATTCTCTGCAAACCAACTTATTCTCTGTGTGTATTGGCCATTCCCTTTCTCTCTGTTATAGTATAAGATTTTAACGTTATTGTATATTTCTGTCTAGATAATCTGTTAGAATTATATGTTAGTCTGTAGTGTATGACTTGTGAACTGTTTTACCTTTTTCGATATAACTTAAAAGCTTGTTAGTAAAGGTGTTGGATCCTTAGCACGGTATCGTGTGTTCATTACATTGCAGTGGGTAATAGGAGCGTCTCAATCGCTCAAACAGCTTTAGTGTTAATCAGGTTAAGCAGCGTTATATCGCTACAGTGTTTCAGTACAAGGTTTACAGTATAAGAGTATCCTTTCTGTGTGTTACATTCAAGGTTTACTGATTGTCATCTTGTGAGCGTCTGCGCCGCTCGTGATCTCCTCGTGGTCTCGAGTGTCCGCTACGCTGGTAGCGTAGCATTACGGTAGTCGCTCGCCTATAGCGTGCTCGACACCACGCATTAAGCTGTGGGCGAGCATATGAGGTGAAAGAGTGTGTATATATATATATATAAGTTTCTAATTTTTGGGGTTTGAACCAAGGAAATCATCGAGTTCTCGTGAAGGTACATACGTGTAAGTGACTGCATGGTGGCTTGGGAGGTATCCCTTGTTAAACATTTAAAAAAGAGCATTAGAGTATAGCAGACCAGGAGGTCTACTGTAGCGCAGACCAGGAGGTCCAAACAGACCAGGAGGTCCAGGTACAGCAGACTAAGAAGTCCGCTATAGATAAAAAGTAAAGGAGCACAACACCAGGAAGGGTTGGTGCGGTACCCATCTAGGCCATTAAGCTCAGGCTGAAGGAATTCGCAGCCACAATTTTCGATTCCACTGGTCGCTCCGCACATAAGATTAGTTGCTTATGTGCAGAACGATTGTACCGCACGTAATTGTGTGCATTAGTTAGTAACTTGACCCAGTACCATTTGCTTACGCTAGAGGAGTCATAAACGCTATTTGTACATTCTAACGTGATTTGTGTAATTTTTTATTTTAAGGGAAGTTCGCTAGTCACTTGGGAACTATCCAACAACCAATAGTTACTGGAAAGGGTTAAGTGCTCTTCGGATCGCACCCACATGTTCCAGTAAATAGAGGTTCAGGTCGCAGGGGCCCTAGGTCGAGTACGCCAGTGCTAGAGCAGTGTGTGGGCGTACTGGTCGACGTGGGCGAGTGAGTGGAGTACTCGGTAAACTGCCACCGCCGGCCTACCCCGGACATCTTGGTTTTTGTAAGGGTTCGCTGAAGACCCTGATTTGAAGTTCAGAGGTAGTGAAAGCAACACCTGCAAAGATGGGGGCCAGTTGTTCAGGTAGGGGGCGATCAACCTCGGTTCGGGTTGATTCAGTAAACCGACCAATCGGGTCGGCAAGGTATGTAATGTGTGAGAAATACGGTTCACACACAAAAGTTTTGTGCGATGAATGGGAAAGAATGACTGTGCACGATGGGGAAAAGTTCCCACGGGTAGGCAGTTTTAGTCCCGAGGTATTACAGAATCTAAGGAGAAGGATATGTCTCATTAAATCTGCAAAGAGACGGATCAAACATTATGATTATTTACAGTTATGGCAACAGGAAGGTGAAATACAAAGAGGATTGGCTCAAGCGGGTGGATCTAACCCTATCAGAAAACTGATAGCCACTGCGCCACCACCACCATACATAACGGGAGAGAAGGTGGTTGCAGAGAATGGCACACTGGTGAATGATAAACATGCACTTAGTAATTGTATAAATGTTAAGCCTAATGTAACCAAGATTGTTGATGCAAATGTTAACCCGTGCAAGCTGTACCCTGTTTAAACTTTCCCCAGGATTGTGACCAAGAGGATGAACCAACAACAATATCGGCACTTTCTCTAGCAGCCACCATAGCAGAAACAACAGTGGGCACGGCCCAACCCGTAAGATTAGTATCAAAGGCCCCTAGTGGAGGGACAGGTGAGATCGTATCAGCTGGTAAGTACGGCACCATACAATATACTGAAACCATTTCCCCACATGCTGTAGAATCTACTCAGAATGATGTTATTGGACTTAATCCCGTTAGGGTAATTGCAGTGCCAAATGGAAAAAATGACACTTCAGGAGTCACTCCTCTCAGACACATTGCCATGCACTGCCCCTTTACCCGAATGGAATTAAGAACAATGGTGTCTGAATTCCCTGATCCTAGGAAAGATCTAGTTGCAAGCCAGGAATACATTAGAGAGCTAGGAAATACTGTAGAGCCCAATAACAAAGACTGGCAGATATTGCTGAGGGCATGTTTACCCTCCAATGTCGACTCAGCAAAATTTTTAGCTGACTGTAAATTAGATGAGGATGTACCCCTTACAGATGTGTACAACCAAGATAATGTAAAGAGAATAAATTTACAGTTAAAAGAGTATTTTCCAGCTGTTGTCAGATTGAACAAAATTTTCTCCATCAAACAGAAAGAGGGAGAAATAGCAGCTGATTATTTTCATCGGGCACTACAGGATATGGCTAAGTATACAGGCATAGAAGACATTAAGACAAATGTGAATCATAGAGAAGTAGCAGTATCTGTGTTAATGGATGGTTTAAAGGAAGTATTGAGGACAAGGGTACAGACCACCCAACCATGTTGGCGAGGTCGGTCGGTGGCTACTTTGAGAAAGGCCGCTGTTGATCATGATCGGAATATCACCAGACACAGGGAGTCGCAGAGTGATAAGTTAATGGCCGTAAGTATACAGGCCCTGACTACCAGGCAACCTCTGTATAAATCTCCGACCCCTGTGGGTAAGTCAAATGTGGTAACTTGTTATTACTGTCATAAAGAGGGACACTATGCACAAGACTGTAGATCAAAGAATGCACAAAAATCATATCAACCCCCTAGACAACGACATGACACACGAAATTGGGATCAAGGACCGCAGAGACGGAGTTATGAGCCACACGCAGGGGAAACAAAAAGGTATCCCCCAAAAAGAGACTGGCAAGTCACTGATAGATCCCATTTACCCCCTTCACAGGTAATAGCTGCCAGCGCAATGCAGGGAAGCCACCACGCACCATAGGGGCGGGGCCACACCTGTAATCTGCAGCCAGTGAAATTAATTGCGAACCTTGGAAGTAAACCCGAGGTCACAATTGATGTAGCTGGTAAATCTCTAAATTTCCTTGTAGATACGGGGGCGGCCAAGTCAGTGATAAATTCGACCGTGGGCATGAGAACCACTGGTAAAACAATTCCAGCCATGGGAGTAACAGGAGTAGTACAGCACTAGCCTTTAAGCAAACCTGCAGAGATTACGATAGGGCCTTTGCATACCAAGCATTCTTTCCTGCTGGCTGCATCGGCTCCGACTAATCTCTTAGGGAGAGATTTACTGTGCAAAATGGGATGCGTCATATACTGTACTCCTGAAGGTGTGTTCTTGGATATACCCGAAAACCACGCTCAGGAAGCGCAGGATATGCTAGACTCCCCAACAAGATTAATGTCACACACTGTTGTTGTAAATAGGTGTCCGTCAAAGGTAGAGGAAATGATTTCCCAGATACCGGAATCACTTTGGACCAAGGATGGACAAGACACTGGATTGATGGCAAACGTAGCCCCAGTAGTTGTACAAGTAAAAGATGGTAGGATAGCTCCAAAAATCCCACAATATCCTCTGAAGCCAGAGGTGGAGTTAGGAGTTTTCCCTGTAATAGAGCGCTTGCTACAACAGGGCATTCTGGTAAGGACGTCCAGCACTGCAAATAGTCCCATCTTCCCTGTTAAAAAGAGTGGGGGGAGGGGTTACCGATTAGTGCAGGATCTAAGAGGGATCAACAAAATAGTTGAGAGTCAATTCCCCGTAGTGCCAAATCCAGCTGTCATTCTAATGCAAATCCCTCCCACTGCCAAATTTTTCACTGTGATTGACCTCTGTTCCGCTTTCTTCTCGGTACCTCTGCACCCTGACAGTCAATACTGATTTGCATTCACATAAAGAGGAGTTCAATATACATGGACTCGCTTACCACAAGGTTTCATAGACAGTCCAAGTATTTTCTCACAAGCTCTGCATGATTGTTTACAGTCTTTCCAACCAGAGAGTGGAGCAGTATTGATCCAGTACGTGGACGATTTACTACTGTGTTCAGATTCACTGGAAGCGTCCCTGAGAGATACGAAACAGCTCCTGTTTCATCTTTCAGACACAGGACACAAGGTTTCCAAAGACAAGTTACAATTATGCCAGACCCGTGTGAAGTATTTGGGACACTGTCTAACACAAGGACTGAGACACCTTACCGCTGATAGAATTCAAGCAATTCGTGACATGACCCTGCCACAAACCCAGCAACCCAGCAACAGATTAGAACGTTTTTAGGAATGTGTGGGTATTGCCGTAACTGGATCCCAGGTTTTTCCATACTGGCCTTACCTTTGCAGGAGATGGTCTCATCTTGTTGTATATATGTCTCATCAAGCAAACCTGATCGGATTTCGCACACAGACGAATCTGAGATGGCATTTGAGAGACTTAAACAGTGCCTAACGCAGGCACCAGCATTAGGTATGCCAGACTATGGGAAACCCTTTGAGCTGTACGGAACAGAGAGTGCTGGGTGCGCAGCAGGTGTCTTAACCCAGAAGCATGGTGATGCCAGCAGGCCGGTAGCTTACTACAGCGCTCAGCTAGATACGGTAGCGCGATCCCTCCCCACGTGCTTGCGAAGTGTTGCAGCGATAGCATTGCTAGTCACAAAAAGCGAAGATGTAGTGCTAGGACACAACCTCACAATTCATACACCACATGCAGTGTTAGCCTTACTGAATTCTGCCCAAACCAGACACGTCTCATCAGCGCGGTTTACAAGGTGGGAATTGGCATTGATGGCCCCCGTAAACATCACCATAAGGAGATGCAGCGCATTAAATCCTGCAACGTATCTCCCATGTGTGCCTGGACAGGCACAAAGGGTGGAGTATTAGAGTGATGGTGAAGGAGGATTTAATACAGGGGATGACATGCATGATTGTATGGAATATTTGACCCACAATTTCACGGCAAGGCCTGACATCAGTGACAACCCACTGGAAGATGTAGATTTTACTTTCTACACTGACGGTAGTTGTCACAGACAGACGGACTCGGGAGACTTGTGTACTGGATACGCAGTCGTAGATGACCAAGGTACCATAGAAGCAGAACCGCTAGGCCCACCTCACTCAGCACAAGTTGCTGAACTGGTTGCCCTAACCAGAGCATGTGAATTGGCTAAGGGCAAGTCAGCCAATATTTACACAGATTCTAGGTACGCATTCGGAGTAGTCCATGATTTCGGAGCCCTATGGCGCCTCAGAAATTTCATGACGGCAGCTGGCACACCCGTAGCGCATGCAGCCCACATTAAAAGACTTCTAACAGCGATACAGGAACCCGACAGAGTGGCTGTTATCAAGTGTAAAGCTCACACATATAGCCAAGACCCGGTATCACTTGGTAACAGCCGAGCAGACGAAGCTGCTAAATCAGCAGCTGGTAACCCCATACAAACAGATAGTACACGACTGATGGTATTTAATACTGTAAACACACAGAAATTGTGTGAAATGCAAAATTTGTGTTCCCCACAGGAAAAGGCAGTCTGGAGGTCAAAAGGATATGGCCAGGAGTCCTCAGGACTCTGGACAGATGGACATGGTAAACCAGTGGCACCCAGAGCATACCTTCCAAGTCTAGCGGAAGCAGCACACGGGCTGACTCATTTAGGCAAAGAAGGGATGTGTAAGCTAGTAAGAGCTTATTGGTGCGCCCCAGGATTTTCTTCCCACGCGGGTAAAAGAGCGATGACATGTCTCACCTGCTTGAGGAAGAATATCGGAAAGGCAATACCGACAGAGCCATCCCATATCCCTCCGACAGATGGTCCTTTTCAGGTAATACAGATTGATTTCATACAATTGCCACCTTGTAGAAATTTAAAGTATGTTTTGGTCTGTATTGATGTGTTCTCAAATTGGGTTGAAGCATTTCCTGCGGCCACAAATACCGCTGTATTTACTGCAAAGAAAATTGTGCAGGAATTTGTGTGTAGGTACGGTATCCCTAGAATAATTGAAAGTGATAGGGGTACCCATTTCACAGGTGAAGTCTTTCAAACAATGTGTAAGTTGATGGGAATTAATAGTAAGCTGCATACTCCGTACTGCCCCCAGGCGAGCGCGAAGGTGGAAAGAGTAAACAGCACTATTAAAAATAAATTGAGCAAGGTAATGACTGAAACAGGACTGTTATGGCCGGAAGCTTTGCCAATTGTATTATACAGCATCAGAACCACCCCCAGGTCCCCTCTTAATCTGTCTCCCTTTGAAATTCTGTTTGGTCGACAACCCCATGTTATGATTAACCCCCAGGATGATTTGAAATGTAACAATGAAGTAACCGTAAAGTACTTGGTTAAGATGAGTAAGCAATTGAGGAATCAGAATGATAATCTAAAGTTGGTGATTCCTGATTTGCCAGACAGTAATTGTCATGACATTGAACCTGGGGATTATGTAATGATACGGAATTTTCTACGCTCAGGTTGCCTTATTGACAGATGGGAAGGACCATATCAAGTCTTATTGACCAGCACAACTGCTTTGAAGGTTGCCGAGAGAGAGACTTGGGTCCATTCGTCTCATTGTAAAAAGGTCACTGACCCAGAGAGGTCCCGTGATAAAGAACAGACGGTAGAGGTTGTATCACTAGAGTGTCTGTTCAGGGAGGATTGAGACGACACCTGAGCGCTGAGAATAATAAGACCGGAAGCTTGTCGAGCCAGATTTCTTTTTCCCATTTGTTATTTTCTCCAGCTCCCACCTCCCTCCTATTTCCTTTCCCCCTTCTTAGTTTTCTCCTTTTACTCCTCTAAGATGGACTTGCCCCAAGAGACTGTGATCCGGATTTTCCTGTTGACCCTGATGTTGACCAGAGCAGTCTGTTTCGGTGAGAGTACCATGGAGGTCGAGAAAGGATCGGGAATGGGTTCTGATGACCAGGATGCAGGCGTAGATTTCCAAGAACAACATAATCTCCGAGTAAAGGCGAGTATCAGAAAACGATCTGGTAGCATTGACAATAGAAGGAATTGTGAAGGATTGTTAGCTGAAGAGAACTGCATCTGTAGGCATTGTGACAATATAGTTGAGGATGGGTGCATAAAGAAATGTCAGTCCAGTTTTAATGTCCACATGGACCGGCATCCATTGAGTGACTATCACTCCTTAGTGGGTAAAGTGTTAAACCAGACAGACTGTTGGGTATGCTCTCAAGTACCTCAAGGCCATAGTAAATCAGGATTAGTACCATTCCCTTTAACTGTAGGAGAGGTACTTGAGCTAAGTGGTGGGAGGCCGGTGGACAAGAGGTTTAATATCTCTAGTCCTCCTAGTTTGAAGCTCCACCAATATCATGTGGATAGGTCCTTAGTGTGCTTTAACATTTCGAATCCCCGAAAGCCGGGAAATTGGGAAGTGTCATGGAGTAATCAAACCATGACATTCTCACATAGAGCCGACAGATTGCCCATAGACACAGAATTTATACGCCAGATAGCCGACCATAGGAAATTCTTTCGGTATAGGTACACCTTAGGAAGTAGGATCATGCGAGTTGGAGAAGGTATCACCAGGATACTGTGCACAGATCGTACAAACTGATACGTGTACTAAACAGATGGGAGAATTAGGGTTAGGAGAGTTCACATGGAAAATTTGTAATATGGTTATGTCACACTCCGTCCCATATGTTCTCCCCGATGATGCATATTTCATATGCGGGAGGAAGGCGTATAAGTGGCTTGCCCCAAACTCAGAAGGGTTATGTTATATTGGAAAAGTACTGGCTGAGGTAATGACTGTATCCCACACTAAAATGAAAGATATTCACCGCAGTGCCCAAGCTCCTTATACTCACACTCATTACGAGCACATCGTTAAGCGGCACCTGATAGAGAAAACAGAGCATCCGGCCTCTGACCTGATCCATGAATCCACCGGGATTCAATTCCTAATCGCGTTAGATATCACTCGCACCGCCAGAGGAGTGATAAATTACAAATATATATCTGCGCTTGCAAATTTATTAGACAATATCACCGAAATGTATGACGAAACATTTAGGTACACTGGGAAAGAGTTACAAGCCTACAAAACAGAACTGGTTCAGCATAGGATGATTCTCAATTACCTCACAGCTGTGACAGGCGGGTATTGTGTTACCCTAGCAACTCAATATGGAATCAAATGCTGCACGTACATTACAAACAGCACGGAGGACCCAGCCGAGGTCATAGACCAAAAGATGGATGACATCTTACAATTAAAGTGGGCGTTTCGAAGGAAACACAATCTCACACTCGCTGCTGTGGGTAATGAGCTGACCAGTTGGGTGTCATGGTTGAACCCACGAAATTGGTTCTCTGGTTTAGGAGAATGGGCCCAAGGTATTATTATGGATGTAGGGAAATTTCTTTTGTGTATTCTGGGTGTCATCACATTGGTCGGTCTAATATTTAGATGCGTTCGGGTTTTAGCGAAGCGTAAAAGTAATACCAGGGTGATGAGTCTAAGGAACGAGGACATTGTACTAACAACAACAAATTTGATGTATGAGCCAACGATAGAGACAATGTTGTGATGAAAATGTGATTCCACGGTCCGTTTCTTTCACCCGTTTCTCCTTTGTTTTTCTCCAAGGTACAAAGACTCGCTTGGAAGAAGGATTTGAAGACCACATTTATACAAAGATTTTTTATGGACTATGTTGCCGGCCCCCAATATCCCTAGTGACTTTAATGAAAACGCTAGCCCAGAACTTTAGTGATTTAAAATTTTATGGACATTGAAACGGCTTTGCTCGCATTATAGCAAAAGCCCAAAGAGACTACAGTCAACATGTACATCGAGACAAGACACAAGACAAGACCTCAATCAACAAATGTATATTAAACTCACATAGTTTATGACTGCATTTACCATAATTGCTTATCTTCATTTCTACAACCTTCAGGTAATGACACACATAGTCGATAGGGAACATAGGCACAGATATCAGCACTCACATATCCCCCCATTCATGTATCATCAACTAAAATGTGCTCCCCCATTTTGTTGCAAACAAAAGCCGAAAAGAGCTCGGTAAAGTTTGACAGCCCATCCACAGGCCCGTAATACGGGATAAGAAGGAATTCAAATGTATACTTCGCAATACCTCGAAGCTTGATTTAAAACACGTACGGCACGATGATACATGACCCCTCAAACATGGACTCATACACACATGCTTCTACTATCTCACTAGGTCATACCTTTTTCCCACCTTCCTCTCTTCTCCCTTACCCAATCATAGAAATGTATTTATACATGACATATATTTTTCTCTTTTTGAACTGTTTTAGGAAGTGGCAGTTATTGACTGCCAAAGGGTGGACTGTCAAAGTCAGAAAAATATCATGCTACACGTTGCCATATATTCACCTCATGCGCGTGCCTGCTGCACGTGCACATTCTCTCCCATGCGTGCGGATATACGCAGCCGCGTGATGGCGCCTCGGCCATGCACTCGAGCGCGTGGTATGTGCATTTACGGTAGAGTTTGTGTGCGTCTAGCGGGCGACTCAATCGTTTAATAATAAAACCAAATAGTATGTTTTATAGATAATGTTCCCCTTAATAATGACTGTAAGTTTGGTTAATGTAAATGGTCGCTGGACAGAGGAATTCCTCTTTGTATGGTACGAATGGTCAGACAGGGTTTGAACAGCTGTGTCTGGTACCTAACTAAAGAACATTTTAATAGCAACAATCCGGTGTTGGTTAGGTAAAGATTAATCGCTCCTGCGTATAGTTATGGCCATTAGTAGATTCTGGACATTTCATATATTTGCGATTCATTACCCATGCGGCAGGAATCTTCAGATTCCCTCCCACTTGAGCAGTTTGATATAGTCACAGCCCACCTGTTCAAACTAACCTATGACCTTTTGTTATGATACGAGGAGACATTCCTGTGTCCAATGAACAATGAGATTATAGGTCCCTTTGTAGTATACTGTACTCAGTGTATATAAGATCAGCCAGCCTGGGCAGCTCTCTCTCACTCCACAAACGGTTTTCATATTGACTAACTCGGAGCTGGTACCAGGCTGCGCAGCGATCGTTCCCAGTGTGTGTAAGTAATTCTCTGCAAACCAACTTATTCTCTGTGTGTATTGGCCATTCCCTTTCTCTCTGTTATAGTATAAGATTGTAACGTTATTGTATATTTCTGTCTAGATAATCTGTTAGAATTATATGTTAGTCTGTAGTGTATGACTTGTGAACTGTTTTACCTTTTTCGATATAACTTAAAAGCTTGTTAGTAAAGGTGTTGGATCCTTAGCACGGTATCGTGTGTTCATTACATTGCAGTGGGTAATAGGAGCGTCTCGATCGCTCAAACAGCTTTAGTGTTAATCAGGTTAAGCAGCGTTATATCGCTACAGTGTTTCAGTACAAGGTTTACAGTATAAGAGTATCCTTTCTGTGTGTTACATTCAAGGTTTACTGATTGTCATCTTGTGAGCGTCTGCGCTGCTCGTGATCTCCTCGTGGTCTCGAGCGTCCGCTACGCTGGTAGCGTAGCATTACGGTAGTCGCTCGCCTATAGCGTGCTCGACACCACGCATTAAGCTGTGAGCGAGCGTGCCGCATGTGCGTCTTGATCACGGCCGAGCGTATGCTACGCTAAGTGCGTACACTTACGGTACCCCATACGCCAATTGCGTATTAAGTCTCTTACCCATTATTGTGAAGGTTATAAGGTAATCAAATCAGCATTATCAAAGCGAACGTGTTAATGCAATGGTCAATTGACGTTAGGGTTATGTGAGCGTCCAAGTCCCGTAGACTAATCAATAAATAAAAATAGTGTATAGAGACGCAAACGTGTTAAAGCAATGGTCCATTGACGTTAGAATACAGTACTGTATGTGAGCGTCCAAGTCTCATAGTCAATACAGCAAAACCCATGGGAAGGGATCACTGCTTACACTTACACATAAGCTTGTGTCTCTATCACCAGGCATCGAGGCCACGCGGTGAAGTGACCAGCGTGCCATGCTCATGAGTCCTGGGTTACAGAGATGCTCTAAAAGCTACAGCGACAAGTGTTGTGTTTATAAGTATAATGGGGAGAGATAAAATCCCCTCTCTAAGTTCCTGGATGCCAACACACCATGCTTAGCATCTCTGTACAGTATTTTCTATTTGAGTACTAAGTAGCACGAACAGCTTGTAACATACTCTGCTCTAAAGGCTACAGCGGCAAGTGCTATCTTTCTAAGTATAATGGGGAGAGATAAAAGCTCCTCCCTAAGTTCCTGGATGCCAAAACACTGTGCTTAGTGTCTCTGTACAGTATTTTCTATTTGAATACTAAGTAACATGAACAGCTTGTAACATACTCTGCTCTAAAGGCTACAGCGGCAAGTGTTATCTTTATAAGTATAATGTGGAGAGATAAAATCTCCTCCCTAAATTCCTGGATGCCAAAACACTGTGCTTAGCGTATCTGTACAGTATTTTCTATCTAGCCAGAAACCCTGCACTCCGTGCAAGGTGGGTGTACAATTGGAGAGGACCCGACACAAAGTTGCTTGCCGTTTCCCTTTGCAGTGTCACATAAACTAGTGGCTGGTCTGCCCTCGACCAAGAGTCTCCTCATTCATATGGTACCAATCTTGAGTCTCTGGGACACCCAGAACCGGAGATATCGGGGTGCAAAAAGTGGACCCATTTTCCCTAGACTATTATAAGCCCGTTAATTCAGACCACCATGGGTTCCGACACTTGCCGTTAGCCTTGTGGGGGTCACAGAAACTTGAGGTTGGTATCCTCTGGTAGCTACTCATCTCTCCTTCCATACGAACCCAGTTATAAACTGATTGGACCCCCAGAACCAGAGATATTAAGCTTTAAGTCCATTTTAACTGAATTTTATAGCTCACATAAACATAACGTCAATGGACCATTGCTTTAACACGTTTGTTGGCATCTGTATACACTATTGTTATTTATTGGTTTGTCTACGGGACCTCATTGCCGCAGTGTATTTTAAATAGCGTAATAACACGCTCGTACAGCATTGCCCATACAGTGTACAGTAAAGTAGTTATTGTGCTATAGTGTACTGTAGTTCAATGGAGACCACATGCATGCGCAATGGTGATTTTAAAAATCGGCATCTGGTGGATGATCGCAGGTATTACACTCACCGATAACGCCAAATGCCATGATAAGCTCTGTGAGCCTCCCTATGCCCATGCACGCTGCAACTCCGTGATCGGGACTAACGCCATAGACAACATAGATGAGGCTACATCTGTATGGTGGAAAAATTGTTCATGTAGGGCCCTGAGATGTTGCTGCGGCCCAAAGGAACTGTGGCATACTACCAGATGCAGACACTTGCAAACATTTCTGTGCAGGGGTTGGGAGTGTCTAGTGTTGGCTGGAGAAAGGGACAAATGATGTTTGGGTATGTAGGGTGGCCCAGGAGTAAAGAAGGAGCCAGGCAGGGGATTTGGTAGCATGATGTTGGGCCCCTTTGTTCTTACCTCCTGGTGCATCCACAGGGGTCTGGCGGCAGACTTGGGTGGTAAGCCCATAATGTTGCAGCAGGTGATGTGGCAGGCATTTCCAGGGAAGTACACTCACAATGATGCAGTCAGTGGGAGTCATACTGTGCATTCACAAGATGAGGGGGACACTGGGAGGGATCCTACTGGATCCCTCTCAGGGAATTTTGCATAAAGAAGCCTATTTGCTTCTATTAAATGTCGTTGCCTAACGGGTATAAGCTCAAGAAAGTTTTGCATTCTGGTGCTTAAAACAAATGGTGAATACGGTCCAACCACTGGAAATCACAGCTTTCAAAGTTTTGACCAAATTTTGCGGTTAATATATCGCACCCTTAGTGTTTGTCTTCATGTTCCTATGTCTTTCCTTAGATTCCAATGGCAGGAGGAGGAAGAGAGGTTAGTTATGTCATGTGATATTGTGATAATGCTAAATTATCAGACTGATGTGGAAGGAAAAAGAGGTTCTATATGGGAGCTGATTTGCATATGTTTTGTTTGAATAACTTATTAAGATGACTCCACTATAGTCAAAAGCATTAGTATCATAATACAGTATTGTCCTACATGCAGGGGCAAACACAGAATTTAGTGAGGGGGATCTCCGTGGGTTTGTATGTATGTATGTATGTATGTATGTATGTATGTGTGCATGTATGTGTGTGTGTGTATATATATATATATATATATATATATATAGTAAGTTAGCTCTCTGTCTGGAAATGTTTTAGTAATAGCCTTTATCATGAGGCGTACTGTGACAAATTACATGGCCCTATGTGGGCACTGCTATTATGTAGGTTAGGACTGCTGTATCAGAGAAGCCGTGAAGTGGCCAGCAGCTAAACATGTGTTTGCAAACATATGTGACGAATTCTCTGAATTTTATTACCAGATAGGTTCAGGGATTGTTACAGGTAATTTTCAGTGTGCGGAAGGGAATCTGGGGGTGGGGATTTGCACCCCCCTTCCTCTTTGTCTGTTATATATATATATATATATATATATATATATATATTTATATTAGGTGGTTCATCGAGCCCTACGGGCGCTCTTCACACCGTCGTAAGGGGCTACACCCTTGCGCACCCTTGTGGCGGGCAATATTTTTATTATATGGAGTATTACATCCAATCATAATTGTGTGAGTGGTTAAATATTGCACGGACAAAGGGCGTGCAATGGTTAAGGGTTGGAAGCCCCTTGCAATGGCATGAACAGCACACGCAGGACCTGGTGAATCACCTAGTAGGTGTTTTGGTTGGGGGAGTAGGGGGTGCGGGGAAGAGGCAGATGGGAACCTGGGGTGCTGCGGGAGGGGCGGTTGCGGTGGTGCTGCAGGTGGGGGAGGGGCTGGTGCGGTGGTGCCGCAGGTGGGGGAGGGTGCGTGGATGCCGCAGGTGGTGCTCCGGACCAACTGCGGGTGGGGGAGGAGCAGTTGCGGGGTTGCCCCGGGTGGGGGAGGGGCGGATGTGGTGGTGCGGCGAGAGGTACTAGTGCGGGTCGCTGTGGGTGGGGGAGGGGGTCCGGAGCTATCGCGGGTGCTGGAGTGGGTGTGTGAGGTACCGCGGATGGGGCCCAGAGGTACTGTGAGTCAGGGAGGGACGGGTAATGCTTCTGCTTCTCCTCCTGGAAGCAGCTAAGCTGCTGTCCTCCCTTTGGCAGTAGGTGATGGTAGAGGTAATTGTATTTGTGGGGGGGTGGGGGGTGAGTGCATATCCCCCCTCCACCATCTCCCACATGCAGACACAGATGGGCCAGACACCCCCCCCCCTGCATAAGTGAGCAGCACACACTGGACACCCTAACCCCATAGCACCAAACCCACCTGGGTCACAATCCCAGCAACACCTCCCACATCCACCTGTGGTAGGGCTACGTACCAGGGGTGGGTAGACAGCAGTACCCCACAGTACCCCTCCGGTCATCTGTACAAATCCACCACAACGTAGCACACCCACCTTCCCCACCTTGGCGGCACAGACAGGTGCAACCAAGAATGCTGCAAACCCCCCCACCATGTGTTGGCGCGCAGGTGCGTGGCGGAAACACAGTGTTGGCAACACAGGCCCCACACTGACGGTTCCCGGCCTCCCCACTACCCCAGCACAAACTGTCTCAGACAGGCAACTCCGTCCGACACTGTATCGGGAGCCCCCTTCAGCGCAACGGCGAGACCCAGTGAACTTCCACAGCACCGTCAGCCGCACCTGTGTGGTTGCAGGTGACAGGGCTGTTGCCAGTCCTGGTGCCAGCGACAGCTGTAAAAAGAAATGGCTCCCCTAGCAGCAGTATCCATCCTCACCCCCACCCAGGCAACAACTAAACAGGCACACAATAATTAGTGATGAGCGGGTTCGGTTCCTCGGGATCCGTACCCCCCCGAACTTCACCCATTTTTGCACGGTTCCGAGCAGACTCGGATCCTCCCGCCTTGCTCGGTTAACCCGAGTGCGCCCGAACGTCATCATCCCGCTGTCGGATTCTCGCGAGATTCGTATTCTTTATAAGGAGCTGCGCGTCGCCGCCATTTTTCACTCGTGCATTGGAGATGATAGTGAGAGGACGTGGCTGGCGTTCTCTCAGTTTCTGTGCTCAATGTGCTGCAAATATCTACGTTCTCTGCCTGAAAAACGCTCCATATCTGTGCTCAGTGTGCTTTATTGTGGGGACTGGGGACCAGCAGTATTATATAGTAGGAGGACAGTGCAGAGTTTTGCTGACCAGTGACCACCAGTATTATACGTTCGCTGCCTGAAAAACGCTCCATATCTGTGCTGCATTGTAGTATATAGTAGGAGGACAGTGCAGAATTTTGCTGACCTGTGACCACCAGAATCATATCAGTATGGTACAGTAGTCCACTGCTCTACCTACCTCTGTGTCGTCAAGTATACTATCCATCCATACCTGTGGTGCATTTAAGTTTTTGTGCGCAGTATATATATAGTAGTAGGACAGTGCATAATTTTGCTGACCACCAGTATATAATATATAGCAGTACGGTACAGTAGGCCACTGCTCTACCTACCTCTGTGTCGTCAAGTATACTATCCATCCATACCTGTGGTGCATTTAAGTTTTTGTGCGCAGTATATATATAGTAGTAGGACAGTACATAATTTTGCTTACCACCAGTATATAATATATAGCAGTACGGTACAGTAGGCCACTGCTCTACCTACCTCTGTGTCGTCAAGTATACTATCCATCCATACCTGTGGTTCATTTAAGTTTTTGTGCGCAGTATATATATAGTAGTAGGACAGTGTATAATTTTGCTGACCACCAGTATATAATATATAGCAGTATGGTACAGTAGGCCACTGCTCTACCTACCTCTGTGTCGTCAAGTATACTATCTATCCATACCTGTGGTGCATTTAAGTTTTTGTGCGCAGTATATATACAGGTTGAGTCTCCCTTATCCAAAATGCTTGGGACCAGAGGTATTTTGGATATGGGATTTTTCCGTATTTTGGAATAATTGCATACCATAATGAGATATCATGGTGATGGGACCTAAATCTAAGCACAGAATACATTTATGTTACATATACACCTTATACACACAGCCTGAAGGTAATTTTAGCCAATATTTTTTATAACTTTGTGCATTAAACAAAGTGTGTATACATTCACACAATTCATTTATGTTTCATATACACCTTATACACACAGCCTGAAGGTCATTTAATACAATATTTTTAATAACTTTGTGTATTAAATAAAGTTTGTGTACATTGAGCCATCAGAAAACAAAGGTTTCACTATCTCAATCTCACTCAAAAAAGTCCGTATTTCGGAATATTCCTTATTTCGGAATATTTGGATATGGGATACTCAACCTGTATAGTAGTAGGACAGTACATAATTTTGCTGACCACCAGTATATAATATATAGCAGTACGGTACAGTAGGCCACTGCTCTACCTACCTCTGTGTCGTCAAGTATACTATCCATCCATACCTGTGGTGCATTTAAGTTTTTGTGCGCAGTATATATATAGTAGTAGGACAGTGCATAATTTTGCTGACCACCAGTATATAATATATAGCAGTACGGTACAGTAGGCCACTGCTCTACCTACCTCTGTGTCGTCAAGTATACTATCCATCCATACCTGTGGTGCATTTAAGTTTTTGTGCGCAGTATATATATAGTAGTAGGACAGTGTATAATTTTGCTGACCACCAGTATATAATATATAGCAGTACGGTACAGTAGGCCACTGCTCTACCTACCTCTGTGTCGTCAAGTATACTATCTATCCATACCTGTGGTGCATTTAAGTTTTTGTGCGCAGTATATATATAGTAGTAGGACAGTGCATAATTTTGCTTACCACCAGTATATAATATATAGCAGTACGGTACAGTAGGCCACTGCTCTACCTACCACTGTGTCGTCAAGTATACTATCCATCCATACCTGTGGTGCATTTAAGTTTTTGCGCGCAGTATATATAGTAGTAGGCCATTACTATTGATATATTACTGGCATATAATTCCACACATTAAAAAATGGAGAACAAAAATGTGGAGGGTAAAATAGGGAAAGATCAAGATCCACTTCCACCTCGTACTGAAGCTGCCCGCACTAGTCATGGCCGAGACGATGAAATGCCATCAACGTCGTCTGCCAAGGCCGATGCCCAATGTCATAGTAGAGAGCATGTAAAATACAAAAAACAAAAGTTCAGTAAAATGACCCAAAAATCTAAATTAAAAGGGTCTGAGGAGAAGCGTAAACTTGCCAATATGCCATTTACGACACGGAGTGGCAAGGAACGGCTGAGGCTCTGGCCTATGTTCAAGGCTAGTGGTTCAGCTTCACCTGAGGATGGAAGCACTCATCCTCCTGCTAGAAAACTTAAAAGAGTTTAGATGGCAAAAGCACAGCAAAGAACTGTGCGTTCTTCTAAATCACAAATCCCCAAGGAGAGTCCAATTGGGTCTGTTGCGATGCCTGACCTTCCCAACACTGGACGGGAAGAGCTTGCGCCTTCCACCATTTGCACGCCCCCTGCAAGTGTTGAAAGGAGCACCCGCAGTCCAGTTCCTGATAGTCAAATTGAAGATGTCACTGTTGAAGTACACCAGGATGAGGATATGGGTGTTGCTGGCGCTGGGGAGGAAATTGACAAGGAGGATTCTGATGGTGAGGTGGTTTGTTTAAGTCAGGCACCCGGGGAGACACCTGTTGTCCGTGGGACGAATATGGCCATTGACATGCCTGGTCAAATTACAAAAAAAATCACCTCTTCGGTGTGGAATTATTTCAACAGAAATGCGGACAACTGGTGTCAAGCCGTGTGTTGCCTTTGTCAAGCTGTAATAAATAAGGGTAAGGACGTTAACCACCTAGGAACATCCTCCCTTATACGTCACCTGGAGCTCATTCATCAGAAGTCATTGACAAGTTCAAAAACTGGGTGACAGTGGAAGCAGTCCACTGCCAACTAAATCCCTTCCTCTTGTAACCAAGCTCCTGCAAACCACACCACCAACTCCCTCAGTGTCAATTTCCTCCTTAGACAGGAAAGCCAATAGTCCTGCAGGCCATGTCACTGTCAAGTCTGACGAGTCTTCTCCTGCCTGGGATTCCTCCGATGCATCCTTGAGTGTAACGCCTACTGCTGCTGGCGCTGCTGTTGTTGCTGCTGGGAGTCGATCGTCATCCCAGAGGGGAAGTCGGAAGACCACTTGTACTACTTCCAGTAAGCAATTGACTGTCCAACAGTCCTTTGCGAGGAAGATGAAATATCATAGCAGTCATCCTGCTGCAAAGCGGATAATTCAGGCCTTGGCAGCCTGGGTGGTGAAAAAACGTGTTTCCGGTATCTACCGTTAATTCACAGGGAACTAGAGAATTGATTGAGGTACTGTGTCCCCGGTACCAAATACCATCTAGGTTCCATTTCTCTAGGCAGGCGATACCGAAAATGTACACAGACGTCAGAAAAAGAGTCACCAGTGTCCTAAAAAATGCAGTTGTACCCAATGTCCACTTAACCACGGACATGTGGACAAGTGGAGCAGGGCAGACTCAGGACTATATGACTGTGACAGCCCACTGGGTAGATGTATTGCCTCCCGCAGCAAGAACAGCAGTGGCGGCACCAGTAGCAGCATCTCGCAAACGCCAACTCGTTCCTAGGCAGGCTACGCTTTGTATCACCGCTTTCCATAAGAGGCACACAGCTGACAACCTCTTACGAAAACTGAGGAACATCATCGCAGAATGGCTTACCCCAATTGGACTCTCCTGGGGATTTGTGACATCGGACAACGCCACCAATATTGTGCGTGCATTACATGTGGGCAAATTCCAGCACGTCCCATGTTTTGCACATACATTGAATTTGGTGGTGCAGAATTATTTAAAAAACGACAGGGGCGTGCAAGAGATGCTGTCGGTGGCCCGA
Source organism: Pseudophryne corroboree (assembly GCF_028390025.1). Classification (NCBI taxonomy): domain Eukaryota; kingdom Metazoa; phylum Chordata; class Amphibia; order Anura; family Myobatrachidae; genus Pseudophryne; species Pseudophryne corroboree. The sequence goes on along the minus strand of NC_086453.1, from coordinate 265,836,967 downwards.
AGAATTGTGGGCCACTTTCGGCATTCAGCCACCACGTGCCGAAGACTGGAGCACCAGCAAACACTCCTGAACCTGCCCTGCCATCATCTGAAGCAAGAGGTGGTAACGAGGTGGAATTCAACCCTCTATATGCTTCAGAGGATGGAGGAGCAGCAAAAGGCCATTCAAGCCTATACAGCTACCTACGATATAGGCAAAGTAGGGGGAATGCACCTGACTCAAGCGCAGTGGAGAATGATTTCAACGTTGTGCAAGGTTCTGCAACCCTTTGAACTTGCCACACGTGAAGTCAGTTCAGACACTGCCAGCCTGAGTCAGGTCATTCCCCTCATCAGGCTTTTGCAGAAGAAGCTGGAGAGATTGAAGGAGGAGCTAAAACAGAGCGATTCCGCTAGGCATGTGGGACTTGTGGATGGAGCCCTTAATTTGCTTAACCAGGATTCACGGGTGGTCTATATAGCAAAGGAGAAATCAGCGGCACTCAGCAGACTGGATATCCAAGTAAAAAGTCTTTAATACCATCCTACGCCATTTCGGGGACTGCGCCCCGTCTTCAGGGACAAATCATCGTATGATTTGTCCCTGAAGATGGGGCGCAGTCCCCGAAACGGCGTAGGACCGTATTAAAGACTTTTTACTTGGATATCCAGTCTGCTGAGTGCCGCTGATTTCTCCTTTGCTATACTGGATCCTGCCATTGATCCTCAGAGGGCACCGCAGCAAGTATTTCAGCATACCCATACCGATGTGCCGAACCTAACCGCTGCATATATATATATATATATATATATATATATAGATATATATAGATATATACATACACACACTGTATACATATATATACTGTATATATAGCCAGCCTTCTGATGAAGTCAATGAGGAAATGCATTAGGGCGGAGTCTGGTGACGTGCCGGACCACTGGAGTTGCTAGCGTCATGGCTGACCAGTAGCGGATCTTGCTACGGGCACACAGGATTTTTGCCCGGGGCGCCTGCCTTCCAGAGGGCGCTGCACCATGGCAAGATCCGCTACTGTTAGTCAGTGGCCCCCGTTGCTGTGCGGCGCTGTGAAGGAAACTAGACGGGTAGACGCTACCCGTCTAGTTTCCCTCCGTGGAAAGGACCTTTGCTGTGCGGTGCGCGATGACGTCATCGCGCACCGCACAGCATTGTGGGACTGGCACATAGACGCTAGGGGTAATAATTGACCTCTAGTGTCTATGCTGTGCTATGGGAGAGACGTCATAGATCCGAGGATCGGCGTTGTTTTATTATTTAATTGTGTTTTAATGAAAGACTTTTATGCACTATGGAGCGCTCCCTATGTATGCTTTTTTGACATTTCATATATATATATATATATATATATATCTCCTTTTCATACAAACTCCGGCACTCCTATAGCAGCAACAGATACCTTGCTCCGATGCCTTCCACCCGGGGGGCTGCCCCAGAATACCAATGTGAAACAAATGAGGCGGCACTCAGAGTTTGATAAATAGGTGATCCTTGTATTGGCAAAACAGTTGACGTTTCGGGGACGTGCTCCCCTTCCTCAAAACAATTTTAACAATGTGGTAAGTGAAACTTAAATACACACAACTTACCCCTAGGGCCTCCCACCACCGGCGTCCTCCCTCGGCACGTTGCCCGCAGCTCTGGTCTGGCACTTCCGGCTTCCGGCAGCGGGGCGGTAGTGACGCAACGGGGCCCGGACTGGTGACCATGGCAACACTTTGCCTGGTCGCCGCTAAACTCCCGCGATCTCACCAGCTGCCAACAGCCGGGCGGATGTGATGTCCCGGGACCCGGCTCCGTTGTCAAGGAGACGCTGCAAACAAACATAAAAAAATAAAAAAATACTTGCTATAATAGAATGCACATATATTGCATTGCAAAACATGCTCAAAACTAGAAAAGCGATTTGCAAGAATAAAAACAAGTGTTGAACTTAGATGAAAGACATGACAATCTATAAAACTCAATAATAATAAAAAAACGATTTGAGACATAAAGACAGTGAACAATGGCCCTCATTCCGAGTTGTTCGCTCGCAAGCTGCTTTTAGCAGCATTGCACACGCTAAGCCGCCGCCTACTGGGAGTGAATCTTAGCAAAATTGCGAACGAAAGATTCTCAAAATTGCGAATAGAAATTTCTTTGAGGTTTCTGAGTAGCTCGAGACTTACTCTTCCAGTGCGATCAGTTCAGTGCTTGTCGTTCCTGGTTTGACGTCACAAACACACCCAGCGTTCGCCCAGACACTCCCCCATTTCTCCAGCCACTCCCGCGTTTTTCCCAGAAACGGCAGCGTTTTTTCACACACTCCCATAAAACGGCCCGTTTCCGCCCAGAAACACCCACTTCCTGTCAATCACACTCCGATCACCAGAACGAAGAAAAAACCTCGTAATGCCGTGAGTAAAATACCAAACTTCTTAGCAAATTTACTTGGCGCAGTCGCAGTGCGAACATTGCCCATGCGAAATTAGCGGAAAATCGCTGCGATGCGAAGAAAATTACCGAGCAAACAACTCGGAATGAGGGCCAATGTGCACTATTCCAACTTCATGTGATAAGTACAGCTCACGTGAACAGTAGGTTATATCCAGAGAGGATATACACAATTCGTCAAAGTCATTTTTTGAAATACTAAATGGTTTAAAAATAAACAACCTAATTTAATTTCACTCTATAATAGTGACATGGCCATCTTCCAGATACCCGGGCACAAGACCCCCTTGTCGCCATACTTCATGTGGGGGTTCTATCTCAACAACATATCCCTCTCAAAAGCTGGTGGCCCATATAATCCAAAGCTATCGCCTACTCATAAAAAATGTATCAGACCCAGAGTATCATTGAGTCCTTTAGGACAAAGCGTCTGTAATTTAAAAATCCACTGAGACTTATCACATTGTTCCAATTGTTCTGAGGAAGGGGAGCACGTCCCCCCGAAACGTCAACTGTTTTGCCAATACAAGGATCACCTATTTATCAGACTCTGAGTGCCGCCTCATTTGTTTCACATATATATATATATATATATATATATATATATATACATATAAAGCAGAGAAAGGATGGCGCACACGTGAGTATAATATAACACTTTTACTAATACAAAGTAACAAGCTCACATACATCAAAGTTAATTATCACCAGCTCCAATCTCAATCCTCCGCATAAGACTCCCCTGACGAAGTCCAGTGTGACGAAACCGGTCGGGTTTATTGGAACAGAGCGGTGGACGGAGTGACTCCATTCCTGTGGGTCGAGTGCGGCACAGGCGTATGGTGACAACTGCGTTCCTGTCTTAGGACACTACTAAGCACGTTCCGGAAGAGTTTATGCGCAGGATTGAGATTGGAGCTGAAGATTTTTAACTTTGATGTATGTGAGCTTGTTACTTTGTATTAGTAAAAGTGTTATATTATACTCACATGTGCGCCATCCTTTCTCTGCTTTTTCTACATGTATTGAGCCGGTGGGATGGCTCTAAGGAATTGGCAGCACTATTAAATCATTCAGAGACTGTCTATTGGACATTACTGGATCTGCTGAGAGCTGATCATACTGTGCAGTTTATGTATATATATCAGTGTTGCAAGTAGAAATATTTTCTTAGTGGTACTGAGTGCCAAAAATGGGCGTGGTCATGTGTCGTGAGGGGGCGTGGCCACATGCGACAAGTTGGAGTGGCTACATGACACTAGTTGGGAGGCAACACTACAAAGCCCCTTTTCTTTTCACTCTGGAGGCAAGGCTAGAAATATATAGTACTACCTCCAGTATAATAGAAGTATATAATGATACCCACAGTATAATAGAAATATATAGTAATGCCACCAGTATAATAAATATATATATAGTAATGCCCCCAATGTAATAACAATATATAATAATGCCTCCATTATAACAGGAATATATAATGTAGTAGTGACCCTGGTATAATAGAAATATATAGTAGTGTCCACATTACAATAGAAATATGTAGTAATACCCCATAATAATAGACATATATAGTGGTGTCCACGCTGCGGGAAAGTGCAGTCAGGCTCCTCCCTTCACGTTAGCCACAGCCGCCAGAGGAAGAAGTGTGATGTTGCGCTATGACATCACCGTTGCACTCCCAGTAACCCTGACAAACTGGGAGGCGCTGTCATGCTGCCAAGTACCATGGTCTTGTTACTTTGTGGTGCATTATAATTGTGGTAATGGCAGTCACGGATGCAAAGTGTGTGGCAAGTGGTACTGAGTACCCGCTGCCATATTCTTATGGGCACTCCGTACCCGAGCGTACCCGCATACTTGTACCACTGATTATATATATATATATATATATATATATATAATCATGTCAAAAATATAGAAACAGCAGGGTCTGGCACAGCCACTTAAATATACTTAACGCTGGGTGCCCTGACGGAAGAAGCTTGGTACAGGACACACAGTGTAGATGTGTGAAATGCAAACAATATACTGTATACTTACAGTGTGCGATACACCCGCCCTCAGCATGACCCAGAGCTAGCTCCAGAGCCCCACTTCCCGTCAGGGCCATGTTGCCTTGGCGGAAGTGGTGTCAAACCCATAAGGCCGGTGGTCCACTGGTCGGCGGTTACCATGGAAACTATACACACCCAGCAGCACTGATATGAACAAAACAATGAAACATTATACATACAAAATACGTTGCATCTGTGCGATTTTGTGCATAATAACAATTAAAAAAAGATAACAGCAAGTCTCTTTAACAGTGTTAACACATTTACATATATACATACAGTGCATCCGGAAAGTATTCACAGTGCTTCACTGTTTCAACATTTTGTTATGTTACAGCCTTATTCCAAAATGGAATAAATTTATTTTTTCCCTCAAAATTCTACACACAATACGGTATACCCCATAACGACAAAGTGAAAAAAGTCTTTTTGAGATTTTTGCTAATTTATTAAAAATGAAAAACTAAGAAATCACATGTACATAAGTATTCACAGCCTTTGCTCAATACTTTGTTTACGCACCTTTGGCAGCAATTACAGCCTCAAGTCTTTTTGAATATGATGCCACAAGATTGGCACACCTATCTTTGGGGAGTTTCGCCCATTCCTGGAGCACCTACCAAGCTCTATCAGATTGGATGGGAAGCGTCGGTGCACAGACATTTTCAGATCTCTCCAGAGATGTTCAATTGGATTCAAGTCTTGGCTCTGGCTGGTCCACTCAAGGACATTCACAGAGTTGTCCTGAAGCCACTCCTTTGATACCTTGGCTGAGTGCTTAGGGTCGTTGTCCTGCTGAAAGATGAACAGTCACCCCAGTCTGAGGTCAAGAGCGCTCTGGAGCAGGTTTTCATCCAGGATGTCTCTGTACATTGCTGCATTCATCTTTCCCTCTATCCCAACTAGTCTCCCAGTACCTACCGCTGAAAAAACATCCCCTCAGCATGATGCTGCTACCAACATGCTTCACTGTAGGGATGGTATTGGCCTGGTGATGAGCGGTGCCTGGTTTCCTCCAAACATGACGCCTGGCATTCACGCCAAAGAGTTCAATCTTTGTTTCTCCACAGAGGAATTCTGTAGCTCTCACAGAGTGACCATCGGGTTCTTGGGTCACCTCCCTGACTAGGGTTCTTCTCCCCTAATCTCTCAGTTTAGACGGCCGGCCAGCTCTAGGAAGAGTCCTGGTGACTCCGAACTTCTTCCATTTACGGATGATGGAGGCCACTGTGCTCATTTGGACCTTCAAAGCAGCAGATATTTTTCCGTACCCTTACCCAGATTTGTGCCTCGAGACAATCCTGTCTTGGAGGTCTACAGACCGTTCCTTTGACTTCATGCATGGTTTGTGCTCAGATATGCAGAAAATTAATCTCATTGGGGGTGGGGTGGATCCAGGTACTCGGTAACCCCCCCCCCTTTGTGCGCCACTGTGTAGCATGAAGCAATCATTTCCAAGAAGCTGCTAACCACAGCTATGGCCCAAGCCACCATTTTTTTGTTTTTCTTGTAGCCACTAACTGTGATTATGAAGAAATCACCTGGAATAAAGCCATGAAGAACTGTTAGGATGTATGTTTTACTTATATGGGGAAGATGTACAAAGCCTTAGAGAGAGATAGATAAATTACCAACCAAACACATCCTGTACAATGGCAGCTACTGATTGGTTGATGCTTTATCTCTCTCCAAGGCTTGATATATCTCCCCCGTGGTGTTAAAAGTATAATCAAGGGACGTGGCTGCTTTATTTGGAATATAAAAGCTTGAATGGCCATTCTGAGGGGAGCATTCTGCCTTTAATTTGCTCCCATGCACATGTTTTTATCCAATAATCCTTCAATAAATACTTTTTCTTTGCATTTGATATATTGGAGTGGACATTAATATTGGAGTAAAGGATACTTCCAGATCGGTGCCATAAGCTTTATTTTGTCAATGCGTGTGCCTGAGTCCTGGGGGCCAGATGCATCCATGTGGCCTGTACATCAATGGTGAAACTGAAAACTAGCAGTATGCTCCCTCTGTTCCCCTCTACTCCTTCACAATCACTGCTGGCAGATAAAGCAGACGAACATGAGCGGATTCCTTTTCTATAAAAGCATAGGGTCTATATATAGTATGCTCTACATCTATACTTTTTCTCATACGTCCTAGAGGATGCTGGGGACGCTTCAAGAACCATGGGGGTATAGACGGGATCTGCAGGAGACATGTGCACTTTAAGACTTTGAAAGGGGTGTGAACTGGCTCCTCCCTCTATGCCACTCCTCCAGACTCCAGTTTAGAATCTGTGCCCAGGCAGACTGGATGCACAACTGAGGAGCTCTACTGAGTTTCTCAAAAAAGACTTTATGTTAGGTTTTTTATTTTCAGGGAGGCTGCTGACAACGGTCTCCCTGCATCGTGGGACTTAGGGGAGAGAAGTCAGATCTACTTCTAGGGAGTTTAAAGGCTCTGCTTCTTGGCTACAGGACACCATTAGCTCCTGAGGGTTTGGAACACTAGGTACGCCTAGGGGTTCACTCCCAGAGCCCGCCGTCACCCCCCTTGCAGAGCCAGAAGTCAAAAGACAGGTGAGTAGAAGAAGATAGAAGACTTCAGTGACGGCTTCTGAGGTACCGCACAGCAATCGCGCTGCGCGCCATGCTCCCATACACAGCGGCACGGCAGGGTGCAGGGCGCGCGCGCGGGGGCGCCCTGGGCAGCATTAAAGACCTCTTTTCAGGCTGGCAGAGTGAAATTGAAGTGCCTTGGCACTAAATTCGTACCCCCCGCCTGCATTATTTGTTTTAAAAAAGAGCAGGCAGGGCGCTGCAGGGTCTGAGGTATTATATATTAAGGTTTCAGAACCGGGACAGGCGCTGGGTTGTGAGCTGGCAAACTCCCTCTGTGTTTCTCTGAAAGGCTTTACTGTGGGTCTGGCCCCCTTTTGGCCCAGTGTGTCTGTGGGTGTCGGTACAGGTGTGTCGGCATGTCTGAGGCGGAGTGCTCTTCCCAGGAGGAGACTGTGTTGGGGGCAGAAACGGCTGTGGGAGTGACCCTGTCGGCACCGCCGACTCCTGACTGGGTAAATGTGTTGAATGCTTTGAATGCTAATGTGGCTCTTATTAATAAGAGATTAGATAAATCTGAGTCTCAGAACCAGGTATGGAAAAAATCTGTGGAGGATGTGTTATCACAGGTCCAGACCCCCTCGGGGTCACATAAACGTTTGTTTGCTCAGTTCGCAGACACAGACACGGACACTGACTCCAGTGTCGACTATAGTGATACCAGATTAGACCCAAAATTTGCAAAGAGCATTTAGTACATGATTGTGGCAATAAAAGACATGTTGCATATCACCGAGGACCCTGCTGTTCCTGATACTAGGGTCTGTATGTTTAAGGGAAAGAAACCTGATGTAACATTTACTCCCTCTCATGAACTGAATGCCCTTTTTGAAAAAATGTGGGAAAATCCTGACAGAAAGTTTCTGATTCCCAAAAGGATTCAAATGGAGTATCCGTTCCCCTCTGGGGATAGAGAGAAGTGGGAGTCACCTCCCATTGTAGACAAGGCGCTGTCACGGTTGTCTAAAAAGGTGGCTTTACAGTCTCTTGACACGGCAGCCCTTAAGGATCCTATGGATCGTAGACAGGAAAATACGTTAAAATCCATTTACGTCACCACAGGTACACTACTCAGACCAGCTATTGCATCTGCGTGGGTGAGTAGTGCTATCGAAAAGTGGGCAGATAACTTGTCATCTGATATAGATACCCTGGATAGGGAGGCCATCCTTTTAACGCTAGGTTATATCAGGGACGCTGCAGCCTACTTAAAGGAAGCGGCGAGAGATATTGGCCTCTTGGGATCAAGGGCAAATGCCATGGCAGTCTCAGCTAGGAGAGCATTGTGGATTCATCAATGGAATGCTGATGCTGACTCTAAGAAAGCTATGGAGTCTCTACCGTATAAAGGTGGTGTATTGTTTGGTGAAGGTCTCGTTGAGTTGGTATCTACGGCTACCGCGGGTAAGTCGTCATTTTTGCCTTATGTTCCTCCACAACAAAAGAAAGCTCACCACTTGCAGATGCGGTCCTTTTGGCCAAATAAATACAAAAAAGGCCGAGGTTATTCCTTCCTTGCTAATAGAGGAAGAGGAAAAGGTAAAAGATCTCCGGCCGTGGCAGGTTCTCAGGAGCAGAAGTCCTCCCCGGCTTCCGCCAAATCCACCGCATGACGCTGGGGCTCCTCTGCTGGAGTCCGCACCGGTGGGGGCACGTCTCAAGCTTTTCAGTCATTTCTGGGCTCGTTCGGCCCTAGACCCGTGGATTCTAGAAATAGTGTCCCTGGGGTACAAACTGGAGTTTGAAAACGTACCCCCTCGACGTTTTTTCAAATCAGCCTTACCAGCTTCTCTTCCGAACAGGGAGGTAGTATGCGACGCAATACAAAAGTTATGTCGGAATCAAGTAATTGTCAGGGTTCCCCCGGCACAACAGGGAGAAGGCTTTTATTCAAGCCAGTTTGTGGTCCCGAAGCCGGACAGCTCGATAAGACTAATTCTGAACCTAAAATTTCTCCGAGCAGTGATCTCCAGTCTCGAGGAAGGGGATTTCATGGTGTCGGTCGACATAAAGGATGCCTACTTACACATCCCCATATATCCTCTGCATCAGGCTTACCTGCGGTTTGCTACTCAGGATTGTCATTACCAATTTCAGACGCTGCCGTTTGGTCTATCCACGGCTCCGAGGATTTTCACCAAGGTAATGGCGGAAATTATGGTTCTCCTTCGCAAGCAAGGAGTCACAATTATTCCTTATCTGGATGATCTCCTGATAAAGGCGAGATCCAAAGACAAGCTGGAGCAGAATATTGCGCTCTCCCTGACAGTTCTGCAACAACATGGTTGGCTCCTAAACCTGCCGAAGTCACAGTTGAATCCGACGAAGCGGCTGTTGTTTTTGGGAATGATTCTGGACACGGAATTACAGAGAGTTTTTCTTCCAGAAGAGAAGGCTCTGGAAATTCAGAGTTTGGTCAAACAAATTCTGAAACCAGCGAGAGTATCAATTCATCAATGCACTCGGTTGCTGGGGAAGATGGTGGCGGCCTACGAGGCCATTCAATTTGGCAGATTCCATGCCAGGGTGTTTCAGTGGGACCTGTTGGACAAGTGGTCCAGCTCCCATCTGCACATACACCGGAAAATAATCCTATCCTCCCAAGACCAGAATCTCACTCCTGTGGTGGCTACACAGCTCTCACCTCCTAGAGGGACGCAGGTTTGCGATCCAGGACTGGATCCTAGTAACCACGGATGCGAGTCTCCGAGTCTGGGGAGCAGTCACACAGGCGGAAACCTTCCAGGGAAAATGGTCAAGCCAGGAAGTTTGTCTACACATAAAGTTCTGGAGTTAAGGGCCATTTACAACGGCCTCCTTCAAGCAGAACGTCTTCTTCGCAACCGGCCCGTCCTAATACAATCGGACAGTATAACAGCAGTAGCACACATAAACCGCCAGGGCGGAACAAAGAGCAGGGCGGCAATGGCAGAGGCCACAAAAGTTCTCTGTTGGGCGGAAAGACATACAAGCGCTCTGTCAGCGATCTTCATTCCAGGAGTGGACAACTGGGAAGCAGACTTCCTCAGCAGACACGATCTCCATCCAGGAGAGTGGGGGTCTTCATCAACAGGTTCTTTGGGGAATTCCTCAAATAGACATGATGGCGTCCCGCCTGAACAAGAAACTTCAGAGATATTGTTCCAGGTCGAGGGACCCTCAGGCAATAGCGGTGGACGCGCTGGTAACACCATGGGTTTCAGTCGGTGTACGTGTTTCCTCCGCTGCCACTCATTCCAAAGATGTTAATGATCATAAGAAGACCAAAGGTTCAGGTGATCCTCATTGCTCCAGACTGGCCAAGGAGGGCTTGGTATCCAGATCTTCAGGAATTACTCATAAGAGATCCCTGGCATCTTCCTCTACGAGAGGATCTGTTACAGCAGGGGCCATGCGTGTACCACGACTTACCGCGGCTACGTTTGACGGCTTGGCGGTTGAACGCCGGATCCTAGCCCGAAAGGGTATTCCCAGTGAAGTTATTCCCACTCTTATTCAGGCTAGAAAAGGAGTAACGTCTAAACATTATCACCGTATTTGAAGAAAATATGTGTCTTGGTGTGAATGCAAGAAGGCTCCTACGGAAAACTTTCAGCTAGGGCGTTTTCTCCATTTCCTGCAAGCAGGTGTGGATGCGGGTCTAAAGTTAGGCTCGATTAAAGTACAAATTTCGGCCTTATCGATTTTCTTTCAGAAACAATTGGCCTCCTTTCCAGAAGTTCAGACTTTCGTGAAAGGAGTTTTGCACATTCAACCTCCATTTGTGCCCCCAGTGGCACCATGGGATCTTAACGTGGTGTTGCATTTTCTTCAATCACATTGGTTTGAATCTTTACAGAAGGTTGAGTTGAAATTTCTCACTTGGAAAGTGGTCATGCTATTGGCCTTAGCATCCGCAAGGCGGGTGTCTGAGTTAGCGGCTTTGTCTCACAAGAGTCCTTATTTAATCTTCCATGAGGATAGAGTGGTGTTGAGGACTCATCAACAATTTCTGCAGAAGGTGGTTTCATCGTTCCACATGAACCAGCCTATTGTGGTACCAATGGCTACTGACGCCTTTGAGGAGTCAAAATCTCTCAATGTTGTCAGGGCCTTGAAGATTTATGTCGCCAGAACGGCTCCACTTAGGAAAACGGAAGCTCTGTTTATCCTGTATGCTGCCAACAAGATTGGAACGCATGCTTCAAAGCAGACTATTGCGCGCTGGATCTGCAATACGATTCAGCATGCTCATTCTACGGCTGGATTGCCGTTACCGAAATCAGTGAAGGCCCACTCTACCAGGAAAGTGGGCTCATCCTGGGCGGCTGCCCGCGGAGTCTCGGCATTACAACTCTGCCGAGCAGCTACTTGTTCGGGTTCAAACACTTTTGCGAAATTTTACAAGTTTGATACCTTGTGGCATACCGTTGTGGCCATTAACTATACTGTATACATGTATACTAATACATTTCCATTAATCAGAACTGCACTTTATTGTGATCTAAAACTAAAATCCAGACATGTTTCCAGTATCTGTAAATGCACTAAATTGTAGTATATAAAACAGTGATGGCTAACCTTGACACTCCAGCTGTTGTTGAACTACACATCCCAGCATGCCCTGCATCATTTTTAGCATGGCCAAATAACAAAACTGTAGCAGCGCATGCTGGGATATGTAGTTCAACAACAGCTGGAGTGTCAAGGTTAGCCATCACTGATATAAAACATTTATATACAAACAATATGATTGGGTATATAACTAAGCTGATTTATGTATATACTGTAAATATAACATTTGCATAGATCTGTGAATACTGTATTTTTTCGTTGGCAATATCTTACAATACAATGGTATACATAGACATACGACAGCAGTTCAACTGGCTTCTGGCAAAGACATTAACCCTAGCACGTGTCCATGTGGTAGGAAATACGTATAGAGTGTAAGCTCCAGTGGTGCGAGGGCTGATGTGAATGACTATTCTCTGTAAAGCACTGTAAATATGTGTGCACTATATGTTTACTAAATTCATACATTTTCTCTGTGCATGAAAATAGTAAATACAGGCATTTATTCACTAACATTCTCTTATAATACCATATGTACAGGACCATCTTTACATCAGTGTGGCACCTGGGCAAATCAATGCACAGGGTTCCTGGAGACAGGAGGGGTGCTAATGGCAGCTGTGATGTCTGTCGAGGTGGTGGCTCTGATGCCTGGGGAGGAAGGGGGGCAAATGTGTTATCTGCTGCAGCTGCTGGTCTGTGCTCTGTTGCCGGGGGTGGGGGGGTTGGGTGAATCTATTGGCGGCAGCAGTGGGATCCTTTGAACGGTGGGGTGCTCCCTGAGGCAGTTGTAATGACAGGAGGGGGGGGGGGTACTAGCATCGGCTGTCCAGTGGGATGGGGGGGCGGCATTATTCAGCATGGGCCCTTACAATCCTGGGGCCCATGGGCAACTGCCCATTACACCCAGTGGAAAAGACAGATTGCATGTGTAGGCATGTTAGCTTATAGACATGTAAGCAGTAGCAATGGCTCCTCCGTCCACATATGAATTAGGCCCATAGTGATTATTAGAAGCTATTCAGAATCACATGGATGAGCAGGTGAACGTGCTGTGGACAGATGCATTATACAGGTGTACTGTATTCTGCCATAACCCATTATACCCCAGCCAATACAGATCGTGTGTGTTTTACATTAAACTAGGCACAACACTGTTATTGTAGCAGTCTGCGTATGGATGTCCTGATTGTTAATGCAGATGTCCTGTAACCCTATTGTTGCTAGTATATAATTTTGTTTAGCTATAATTACTGTGCTTACGGCAGTCCATTATATACTGAATGAAGAAAACAGAGAATGCAATTGTTCTAAATAAATAACGAGGCCACAGCGAGGGCTGGATGATTTTACAGGTGTGAATGTAATTATTACACATAGGCTTTACATTGTATTCTTGGAGAAGGATGAATGTGCACTAAATACAGAAGTCCCTTTATCTCAGTACTGCAGGATGGGTTTATAGTGATAATTCAGGGACAGAAGAGGGGCGGTATTCATTCACAGGGAAAATGCAAACAAATATTCATATTGTTCTTTAGCCCAAGAGTGGATGATACGACGGCATACAGATAATCGCTGTAGAATTTACCATAAGCAGGTGATTTAATTGCACATGTGCTCATTTTTGTTGCCGGAAGCTGCATCACCTCTTTTTGAAGATCACTGATCTCCTTCCAGGTCACTGCAGGGAGCACAACGGGCACTAGAGATGAATGATCCCAGCATTACCGTGTGCTCCAGCTGTGTACAGTATGTTATGCAGTGAGCGCGGGACAACAGCTAAGACAACGTACTGTATGCACCATGCATGTACTGTATGTTCACAGTGCATTTCTTCTTACAGGTCATACGTGTACTACAGTTTCACAGTATCATAACCTATGTGTTTTATTAATTATGTAGATGCCACCTAGTATGAAGTGCCACTGTCACCCAGCAACAAGGAGCAAATTGCCTTGCCTAACTCTAATTCTTCCAAACCTGGTTGCCAAAGGGGAGATCATTTATTTTGGTGGAATTGTGGCAGTTTCTAAAAGGTAGAAACATTGCTAGTATGTGTTCTGTATTATTCTGAAGTGTGGTTTCTCGTCGGTTTTGTACTTTGTAAATTTGCGTGATGCAATTCCTCCAACTAACAGCCACAAAACCACTAGGATTTCAAACCCCCTGCTTATTAAAATTACCCCTAGGTGTAGATATAGATCTAAGGGGAGACGTCCAATAGGTAAAGGGCAGTAACTAGGTATGTGCGCTGTGTGCCTTGCACACAGCGCACAATGACCTGAGGCGCAACTAGCCTCCATCATAATGTATACTCGACAGCGCCGGTGCCACTGTCTGAATGTCAGCTCCGCCTCCGCTCCTCTCCAAGCTGGACTTGGAGCTTGGAGTGTTGTGCAGCTGCAGAAAGCCGCGAGGAAGGGCATCTCATCTCCCCCTCCCGCCCGCTGGACCTTGTCCGCCCGCTCCCTGACTGAGAAGCCATCCACAGTGTGTGCAGGCGTGCAGAGCAGAGGGATACAGCTGTCACTATGCAGGTGGGCCGCGGGCGGGAGAGCAGCAGGCGCCGCTCAGCAGGGTGCAGTGAGGAGTCAGTAACGATGTGGTGGGGAGAGTAGTGTATTACTTGTTTAACATTGTATGGCTGTGTGTGTATGTGTGACTGTGTGTGGGAGCATATGTGGTTGTCGATGTATATGTGCTGTGGTGTACATGTGGCTGGCTGTGCTTATATGACTGTATATACTGTGGCTGTCTATAACTATGTGTGTATAGTGTATGTGGCTGTCTGTGTATATTTGACTGTGTGTGTCTATGTGACTGTGCTTATATGTCGCTATGTATGTGTGTGTATATGTACCCGTCTGTGTATATGTGACAGTGTGTGCATGTGTGTGCACATATGTGGCTGCGTGTGTATGCGCATATGTGACTGTGTGTGCATATGTGACTGTGTGTGTGTATGTGTGTGCGCCTATGTGGCTGTGTGTGAACTTTGAGGGGGGGGGGGAGCACACCATCGTCTATTCCGCCTCCGGGCATCTAGATTAAACTTCCGCCACTGGTACAGGCCATAAAGGTAAAGTCAGCATAGCATGACAGAGGAGGGGATGGGGGAAGGTGGGCAGGCACAGGGGCAATCACAGAATATTTCAGCGGAGGAGGACGGGGGACTCTGTAAATGGTGACTCTGCCTGCCATAATGTGTGACAGGGGATTCTGCCTGCCATAATGTGTGACAGGGAACTCTGCCTGCCATAATGTGTGACAGGGGACTCTGCCTGCCATAATGTGACAGGGAACTCTGCCTGCCATAATGTGTGACAGGGGACTCTGCCTGCCATAATGAGTCCTGCCATAATGTGTGACAGGGGACTCTGCCTGCCATGTGTGACAGGGACTCTGCCTGCCGTATTGATTGACAGGGGACTCTGCCTGCCGTAAGGTGTAAATGGTGACTCTGCCTGCCGTAAGGTGTAAAAGGGTGCTCTGTCTGCCATAAGGTGTAAAAGGGAGCTGTGCCTGCCGTAAGGTGTAAAAGGGAGGAGGACGGGGGACTCTGTAAATGGTGACTCTGCCTGCCATGTGTGACAGGGGACTCTGCCTGCCATAATGTGCGACGGGGACTCTGCCTGCCATAATGTGCGACGGGGACTCTGCCTGCCATAATGTGCGACGGGGACTCTGCCTGCCATAATGTGTGACAGGGGACTCTGCCTGCCATAATGTGTGACAGGGGACTCTGCCTGCCATAATGTGTGACAGGGGACTCTGCCTGCCATAATGTGTGACAGGGGACTCTGCCTGCCATAATGTGTGACAGGGGACTCTGCCTGCCATAATGTGTGACTGGGGACTCTGCCTGCCATAATGTGTGACTGGGGACTCTGCCTGCCGTATTGATTGACAGGGGACTCTGCCTGCCGTAAGGTGTAAATGGTGACTCTGCCTGCCGTAAGGTGTAAGAGGGTGCTCTGTCTGCCGTAATGTGTAAAAGGGAGCTGTGCCTGCCGTAAGGTGTAAAAGGGAGCTCTGCCTAATGTAATGTGTGTGTAAGTGGCACTACTGTTCGGCATAATTTGAATAATGAAGACTACTGTGCAGCGTAATATAATTTGGTATTATTTTGTGGTCACGTCCCTTTCCCACGAAGACACCCCCCCTACATTTTTGCTGCGCGCCTGCGGCACGCACTGGCCCTCTTTTAAATGTGTGTGTGTGGGGGGGCGCCGATGTTGTTTCTTGCACACAGCGCTAAAATGTCTAGTTATGGCACTGGGTAAAAGGGTGGTAACAGCTTTTCCCACGTAAGATGAGAATTATTATTGCAAGTAGGAGGATTGCTCCACCACAGGGTACAGGCCTCTCCAAAATCGTGTCCCTTTAACCCGTGGACCGACTAGTTTGGAAGGTACCAACATAGAATATAGAAAACTATGGCCCACGACCAGTGGCGGAACTAGCGAGCGGTGGGCCCAGGTGCGACAAAATGCTTTGCCCCCCCCCCCATCCAAGTCCACCCCTCACCCCTGGAGAGGATCTGGTGAGGGGGACCTGCTCAGGGCCAGAGAAATGGATGCCTAGCAATAGTGTCATAACTAGACATTTTAGCACTTGTGTGCAAGAAACGGCATCGGAGCCCCACCCCTGCATGCAAAACAGGGGCAGTGCGCGCCATAGGCGCGCGCGAACATACATAGGGGCGTGGCTTCGTGGTGAAGGGGTGTGGCCACAAAATAATACCAATTCATAAAACGGTAG
This sequence comes from Pseudophryne corroboree, assembly GCF_028390025.1. Lineage (NCBI taxonomy): Eukaryota > Metazoa > Chordata > Amphibia > Anura > Myobatrachidae > Pseudophryne > Pseudophryne corroboree. The sequence continues at coordinate 265,820,526 of NC_086453.1, read as the reverse complement.
TCTCCATTATTCAAATTACGCCGCACAGTAGCACCACTACACCAGGTAGAGACCCTTTTACACCTTACGGCGGACAGATTCCCCTTTTTACACATTACGGCAGACAGCGTGCCCTTTGTACACATTACGGCAGACAGCGTCCCCCTTTTTACACATTACGGCAGACAGCGTCCCCCGTTTTACACATTACGGCAGACAGCGTCCCCCTTTTTACACATAGCGGCAGACAGCGTGCAGTTTTTACACATAACGGCAGACAGTGTGCCCTTGTTACACATTACGACAGACAGCGTGCCCTTTTTACACATTACGGCAGGCAGATTCCCCCTTTTTACACATTACGGCAGACCGTCCCCCTTTTTGCACATTAAGGCAGACAGAAAGAGAGAAAGAAAGAGAGAGAGAAAGAAAGAATTATACTAACTCTCTCCGCTGGCTCAGGCTCCTCGGTGCAGCTTCTGGCAGAGATCCCGGGCAGGAGAGAAGGAGGAGGGAGGTGGAGGAGGGAGCCGCAGCAGCGCTGTGTTATTGGTGGAGGCGCTGCTGCTGCTGTCCCAGTCCTTCACCATAGGCTGTTCCCCGCCGCTGTGAATGCTGGGATGCGCTTCACAGCGGCGGAATACAGCCTATAGTGAAGCAGAGGGACAGCAGCAGCAGCGCCTCCACCAATAACACAGCGCTGCTGCGGCTCCCTCCTCTTCCTTCCTCCCCCGTGTCCGCTGCGCTCCTCTTCTCTCCGGGCGGCTGTGTGCTGCGGGCAGCGGTTGCGACATGTAATGAGTCAGTTTGACTCATTACATGCTTTGGGCCCCTGGACAGTGGCGGGCCCCAGTGCAACGCACTGGTTGCACTGGCGGTAGTTCCGCCTCTGCCCACGACCCCAAATGGGATAAGAATCATGCACGCCCACCATACATACTTCCATCAGGATGCAGTTAACATCCCGGCTGTCAGGATACCGATGCTGGAATCGCAACACCCAGTGAAATGCCGGCAGTTGGAATACAGACATAAGCCCGGTATTCACCCTTGGGTGCTTCCATTATGTCCACAGTTCTACCAACATTTGTGATCAGCAGTCAGAAACATGGTACTCCGTCTCCAACTACCTGGAATGTGATACCATATGTAACAGACGTTATAATTCCTTGTTGACAGGGAACATTCATACACTGTGAATCCCATCTGGCATAAAGACAGGGACACAGATGACTTGTTTGTAACTTTTATAAAAAAAAAAAAAAAAAGACAAAGAAATGCTCAGATAGATAAAATGACCATGAATGGCCTTTCATACAGTATATTAGGGGTGTATCTGGTCCTTTAATTCATGATATAATGTTCTCATCATAAGTACAGTAACACACGTAGATCATAAAACAATTGATCCTTCCAGATAAACATGAACACTGCCCTGTTAAGTAAGCCAGCTGTCACATTAATACTTTTAGCCGCGTAACGCATTTTATTCGCTGCATTAGTGTATTTTGCCAGGACTACAATATCTTGTAGAAGCATCCTTATAAGGAAATGACTAGGCGGATATATCACGGAGGTAATGCATTTGGGTGGTTGTGGAGGTGTCAACAAAAGGACCAGTCAGAAGATGCAATCATGAGATCATAGCTTCTGATTGGTCTACCCACTCACACCCACTGTCTCCACTGCCATTTCAGAGTGATGGACTTAAGTGTTGCTAATTTCCTAACAGAGGAAGAAGAGCCCATAGAAAAGCAGCCGATTGGCGCGTCCTATGTGGCACTGGGGTTGTGTTGGAGCAATGAATGCATTTTAAAGATTAGATGGTAAACAGAAAATGCTAATTGTATAAATAACAGGAAGAATAAACAAAATCTCCTATACACCGAGAATTATTGTTCTCCCCAAGCATTCACTCATTTAGGCTTGATACTAATAATGAGTATAGATGCTGTATACCTATCAGCTATCACATCAGTAATTATGCTGCATGGAGAGCCACACTGCACCGATCCACAGGCAATACCATAATTCAGTGGTTCTCAAACTTTTTTGAATCACGGCACCCTAGACTCTATCAGAATTTTTTTCACGGCACCCCTAGGCCAAACGTTTCTTATTGAGAAATGTAAAAATAATTATTAAATTAAGTATATTGTGTTTATAGGTCATCCTTAGGTTTAATTGTGTGGTTAGGGACAAGGGGGGACATTTCGAGTTGATCGCTCGCTAGCTACTTTTAGCAGCCGCGCAAACGCATAGTCGCCGCCCATGGGGGAGTGTATTTTCGCTTTGCTAGTGTGCGAACGCCTTTGCAGCTGAGCCCAGCAAAAACATTTTGTGCAGTTTCAGAGTAGCTCTGGACTTACTCAGCCCTTGCGATCACTTCAGTCTTTTTGATGCCGGCATTGACGTCAGACACCCTACCAGCAAACGCCTGGACACGCCTGCGTTTACCCAAACACTCCCAGAAAACGGTCAGTTGACACCCATAAACGCCCTCTTTCTGTCAATCAGCTTGCGTTCGGCTGTGCAAATGGATTCCTCGCTAAATCCATAGCCCAGCACCGATCCTCTTTGTACCCGTACGACACAACTGCGCATTGCGGTGCGAAAATCGGCAGCAAGCGATCAACTCGGAATGACCCCCAAGACTGGCTTCTGTTTGTCCACATATTTTATGATTGGCAGCCGCCAGCACTGGTTTTGACTGTTACACTGACCATAAATAATTTGAATTGGTCCTGGACCACCAATCCAAGGCACCCCTGCAAATGTCCGGAGGCACCCCAGGGTGCCACAGCAGACAGTTTGAGAACCACTGCCATAATTGGTTGCACATATTGTGTTTCAATTGTAAATTTGCCACTGAGCTGCAACACGTTCCAATGGGTGGTCAATAGTCAACCCGTTGAGCTGGACCCTTTTATATCCATTGTACAGAACTGCTAACAACATTTTAGACATAATTATAATACGGCTATTAAATACTTGTACTCTTATGGTGAATTGAAACAATGGTTGAAGGAAATAAAATGTAATATTGCCCATAGTTTTAGACAGTAACAAAATAAACCATTTCCACACTCGCTGTCTTGCCCTTTTGATTCAAATAACAGGAAACTCATTACTGATTTTCTCCAAAAGGCAATTCATTTTCTACTGTTACTGCTGCATGCAATCATGTAACAAATGATAATATATCAGAGGTTTTGTGAAAGTATGACTTTGTAGTCAGATGGACAAAGATTTAGAAGTACTGATTCAGCAATTTCACAAACAGGTCTTTCAAAGTTGCATTACATACACTAATGGTGCCTTGGCCATTACTAATACCCCTTTCAGACCACCTGAGGTGGGTCACACACGGGAGCCTGACATGGGAGCTCCCAGTGTGTGACCCGCCTCAGACGCCCCGCTGCCGCTGTCTGCAACCCGGCATATTGCTGGGTTGGTGACGTCAGCAGTGACGCGGCGCTTGGAGATCACATGATCTCCAAGCGCCACCCATACACACACAGTGAACGGGAAACAGGTCGCATCGACCCAGTTCCTGTTCACACCGCCTAGTGAGCCGGGATGAACATAAGTTCAACCCTGCTCGCGACCAGGGTTGAAATACCAGGTCGTTCGACCAGGTATGTCAACCCTTGCACCTTTCAGACCGCTCCTGAACATGGGTTATGCATGCTCACGTGCCAATAACCTGTTCATAGGTGGCGGTCTGAAAGGGGTAATACTCTAATGCTGCTCTACTTTCCATGAGTAAAGGTGTTTCCCGCGTAGTAATTGAATGGATGAATCTAATTTCCCCTGACTGTAAACAAAAACGGTCAGGTAGTCAGGATTTGTTTTGTTATTGTTATAGAATTCCATTCAGGGGGTAATTTAGGGGTATCTGAAGTTGGGTGTACACTTTCGCCCTGATTGTCTGGGCGAATCCCTTTTGCCCGGACCAGCAGGTACTGGGCGTACACATGAAAAGGAAGGAACAACATATCGTTCTCTTCTTCACTTGCATAGAACTAGGTCGCTGGCGAGGTCTTCAACAGTAGGGCCGACTGGAAGGTGTCGCTAGGGGAGAGAGCAATCACGGGTACAGACTGCCTGATGTACCCTATTTGTCATGCCAACACAGCAAATCATACTGACATCGTGCTAGGGTGTACCTGGCTTAAAGCATAAAATGTTTCAAATACACAAAAATAAATAGATGCCTGGAAGAACATACCACCTGAGAAACACATAGGGGCTGATGTATCAAGCAGTGAAAAGAGTGGAGAAGTTGCCCATAGCACCTAATCAGCATCTACCTATCATTTTACAGAATGTACTTCATAAATGCCACCTCAAAGCTGATATGTGGATATTGCGTGTAAACAGGGCCGGCCACATACATCAAACTGAATCACCTGAGACTGAAGATAAGAGAGTAGAGTTACATGTCCATGTGCACAGCCAGCCACTATAAAATCCTTGGACCCCAACTTCCCTATACCGTCACTTCCTATTGTATTATGCAATCCAATTAATCAATTAGTGCAAACATATAGCTACTTTTTTGTGTGCATGAGTTGGTCAAAGATACCATGTGGTATATCTATCAAAGCATGGAAAGAGATAAAGTGGAAAGAGAAAGTGGGGAGAGATAAAGCATTAACCAATTAGCTACTAGCTGTCATTTTTCAAACACAGCCTGTAAAAGTAACAGAAATTGATTGGTTAGTACTTCAACTCTCTCCAAGCATTGATAAATACCCCCCCTATCTTCAGAAAAGGGTGCCTGTAGTCTGCAAACACAGTAATTGCATGTAATGGCAAAATTCCATCAAAGGAATCTGTTGGGCCCCGACAAGCCATTAAAAGAGTGGAAATGGACAAAAGGTAGTCTATAAGGAAATGCCCTCACCCCATTACGCGCCAGCTACAGAACACTGTATCAACCACTGGTAAGGAACATGAATGAACACAATTAATTCACAATGAGAATCACCTATTTGCTGAGAACCTCCCATTGTAATAACAGATATGAAAACAAAGTACAAGACTTAAATTCAGTTGGAAGGCAAAGCCATATAACTGCCATAAATGGTCCTTAATCCATATAGTCTCTGGGACAGCAGGGAATAGAGGATATAACTTAAGGAGAGAAATGGTTCTTGTGTCAAGTTCGGGTCTTCCTTTATCCAATGTTCCTTCTCTTCACCTGCTTTGGTCGATGAGCTTTCAAAATGGTGTAGTTGGAATAAGTGGTGTACCAGCTGGATACGAAAGGGACATAAAATGCTCGGAAGAGCTTTGAGGACCTGAAATAGACAAAAAGATTAATGCCACAGTAGTATTAACACTTTAAATATGTCAGCTGTTTATTACTGAACCAAGGTATACACGATGGAGAAAGTAAAAGAAAGAGAAATGGACAAATGATGTCATATGTGCACAGTACTGTTTGGTCACACTGTAAATTACTTGCTATGCTGCATTTTAAAGATACTGTAAAAGCAGATATGTAAAATAAACACAACTAATATACAAAAAACTAAATTCCAACAAACCTTCTACATTACATAAAATACATACTCAAATGCATGAACAAGATATAGATAAGTTCTACAATCACTATGCGACGTAGACATCCTGACCTCAGCTACGGAGCTGCAAAGGACAATCTGAGTAAAATTAGGGTTGCTCAGACAGCAATGGTGATGCAGGGGACCCAATGCTGTCAGGAGGTGGCTCTTCCCCACAGACGCTTCCTGCAACATTAGCATATTTTCACATCACTGCTGCGTCCATCTCTGAATCAGTTCCAATGTGAGTTACATTCATTTATATTATAATTATAAATTTTATTAATTTATATTTTGTTTTATTTATTCTGAACTCCCTCTATGATTTATAGAGACGGAAGTACAACAGAAAAGTTAAGCTTATTTCTCAGCCTTTCATTTGGTAGCTTACTCTGTCTCATAATCCACTTCTAACCCCCAGCCATCACATACACCTTACACCAACTCTGCCTACATAGCTAACCTCATCTCTCTCTAAACTCCCACCCAGCCTCTCCATCACCCAGTCACCTCCTCACACGCTAATCTCCAGGTCCCTCATCTGGTACTAACTCCCTCACCCAGTCACCTCCTCACACACTCATCTCCAGGTCTCTCCTCTGGAACTAACTCCCTCACCCAGTCACCTCCTCACACGCTCATCTCCAGGTCCCTCCTCTGGAACTAACTCCCTCACCCAGTCACCTCCTCACACGCTCATCTCCAGGTCCCTCCTCTGGAACTAACTCCCTCACCCAGTCACTTCCTCACACGCTCATCTCCAGGTCCCTCCTCTGGAACTAACTCCCTCACCCAGTCACCTCCTCCCAAGCTTTTCTCCAAGGCCCCTCGATATGCCGGCTGTCAGGATCTTGGCGCTCAGCATACCGGCGCCGGGATCCCGACAACTATTCTCCCTCTTGGGGTGTCCACGACACCCCTGGAGGGAGAATAAATAGTGTGGCGTAGCGCGCCACCGTGCCCGCAGTGTGGCGAGCCAGCAAGGGGCTCTTTTGCGCTCGCCCCGCTGCTGGCATTCCAGAGGTTGGGATCTATGAGACGGGATCCCGAGCGTCGGTATAATGTAGGACACCCTTCAGAAGCTACTAGAATAGGTTTAATTTTGACATACAGAAAATAGACTGCGGCATTGTAGATGGGGACAAGAACATAAAAATTTCTAGTACAGGTAAAATCAGATAAGTCGCCTGCTGGTTCACCTGGGTCGAGGGTAAGATATATATATATGTATATATATGTATATATATATATATATATATATATATATATATATATATATACAGGCTACAAAGCAGAAAAAAAGGATTTTAATTATCTACCAGTAAATCCTTTTCTCGTAGAACGTAGAGGATACTGGGGTCCACATTAGTACCATGGAGTATAGCCGGGTCCCTAGGAGCCTTGGGCACTTTAAGAAATCAATAGGGTGCGCTGGCTCCTTCCTCTATGCCCCTCCTACCAGACTCAGTCTAGAAACTGTGCCCGAGGAGACGGACATACTTTGAGAGAAGGATTTAAAAGAACAGTGGTGAGATTCGAACCAGCACACACAAACAAGAGGAAAGCCATGCTAACCAAACTTGAACAGGAACAGCAACAGCTAAACCAACAACAATACTGAACCAAGTAACAGTGCAGGAAAACACGAAGCACTGGGCGTGTGCCCAGTATCCTCTACGGACTACGAGAAAAGGATTTAACGGTAGGTAATTAAAATCCTATTTTCTCTTACGTCCTAGAGGATACTGGGGTCCACATTAGTACCATGGGGATGTACCAAAGCTCCCAAACCGGATGAGAGAGTGCTGAGGTTCCTGCAGAACAGATTTACCAAACTGAAGGACCTCAGAGGCCAAAGTATCGAATTTGTAGTACTTAGCAAACGTGTTCGAACCTGACCAAGTAGCTGCTCGGCAGAGCTGTAAAGCCGAGACACCCCGGGCAGCTGCCCAGGAAGAACCTGCCGACCTAGTCGAGTGGGCCTGTACAGATCATGGAACCGGCAAACCTGCTGTAGAATAAGCATGCTGGATAGTAAACCTGATCCAGCGAGCAATAGACTGGTTTGAAGCAGGACTCCCAATTTTATTGGGATCATGGAGAACAAACAGCGAGTCCGATTTCCTGTGACGAGCTGTCCGCTTCACATAGATCTTCAAATCCCTCACAACATCCCAGGACTTTGAAGAAGCAGAGGTGTCGGTAACCACCGGAACCACAATAGGTTGATTGATATGAAACGCATGCACAACCCTTTGGAAGAAACTGCTGACGAGTTATGAGTTCAGCTCTATATTCATGAATAATCAAATAGGGGCTTTTGTGAGACAACGCCCCCAGCTCCGACACACGCCTTGCTGAAGCCAAGGCCAACAGTGTGACGGCCTTCCACGTAAGAAACTTGACGTCAATGTCCTGTAAAGGCTCAAACCATTCCAATTGCAGGAACTGCAACACTATGTTGAGATCCCAAGGTGCCGTAGGAGGCACAAAGGGTGGGTGGATGTGCAGAACACCCTTCAAAAATGTCTGAACCTCCGGTAGAGAAGCCAATTGTTTCTGGAAGAAAATGGACAAGGCCGAAATGTGGACTTTTAAGGAGCCCAAACGTAGGCCCACATCCACTCCTGACTGCAGAAAAAGGAGAAAACGTCCCAGTTGAAATTTCATGTTCTGAAATTTTCTGTTCTCACACCAAGAGACATATTTTTTTCAAATACGGTGGTAATGTTTAGACGTTACCCCCTTTCTGGCTTGGATCAAGGTTGGAATAACCCTGTCTGGGATCCCTTTCCGGGCTAGAATTTGACGTTCAACCTCCATGCCGTCAAACGTAGCCGAGGTAAGTCGTGATAGACGAATGGCCCCTGCTGTAGAAGATCCTCGCGAAGAGGTAGAGGCCAAGGGTCCTCTAGGAGCATCTCCAGTAGATCCGCGTACCAGACCCTTCTTGGCTAGTCCGGAGTAATGAGAATAGCTTGAACCTTTTCCCTTTTTATTCTTTTGAGAATTCTTGGGATCAATGGAAGTGGTGGAAACACGTACACAACCAGGTAGTCCCATGGAGTCACCAGAGCGTCCACTGTCACTGCTTGTGGGTCTCTCGACCTGGAACAATACCACTTTAGCATCTTGTTGAGATGAGAGGCCATCATGTCGATTTGCGGAATTCCCCACCGATGTGTCAAGCACTCGAACACCTCCGGGTGAAGGCCCCACTCCCCTGGGTGGAGGTCGTGTCTGCTGAGGAAGTCTGCTTCCCAGTTGTCCACTCCAGGAATGAAGACTGCCGACAACGGCACAGCGTGCCGTTCTGCCCAGAGGAGAATCCTTGTTACCTCTGACATTGCTGCTCTGCTCTTCGTTCTGCCCTGTCAGTTTATGTACGTTACCGCCGTCACATTGTCCGACTGAACCTGAATTGCGTGATCCTGAAGAAGATGTGATGCTTGTAGAAAGGCTTTGTGTATGGCCCTTAGTTCCAGAATGTTGATCGGAAGAAAGCTTTCCTGACTTGACCATTTTCCTTGGAACTGTTCCCCTTGGGTGACAGCTCCCCAACCTCTGAGGCTTGCATCTGTGGTTAGCAGAATCCAATTTTGAGGACTTCCGGTGGGCGGACCTATGGCTGGCCGCATTTTAAACAGAGCTCTCCGTCCCCTTGCTTATTTACAGCCTAACAGGGGGATCTATACTGCGCCCCAGACCCTTAAAACACCCCAGGGCCTGGCGGAGATAGAGGTGGGAAAGAGGGCGTCATCACCCCGGCTCCCCACCGCCTCCTTCCCCGGATTTCGAACGCAAGCTGTGGCGTCTGCTGCCCGCGGCCGCCATTTTGTGAGTGGCCGGGCGCCCTGCTCCCCTCCTTCCCCGTCCTAACTGCTGCCTGGGACAAGCGGAGCGGGTGACATCAGGCGGCTCCCCACACCTCTGTGCTCCGGCTCGCGGTAGCGGACGTTGCTAGGCAACGGACCGGAGCTGAGCCCTCCGAGACAAGGCGCCGCTGGAAGACGGGGGAGAGTGCCGTGCAGGCCCCCCCGCTGCGTGTACAGCTTCTGCCGGCGCCTGATCTCACGTAACACACAGGCTGCCGGCAGCTTGCTCCTTGATACCGCTGGCTGCATCCTGCACGACCCCCTCTGCCCTGCTGCCTGAGACCTAGCCTAGTGTTTCTCACAGACCACAGGCCCTATATAAATCATAAAGGCAGGCCTCCTAACCTGCTCCCCTCAGTTAAAGAGGGAATATTCATACTTCCTACAGTCCTGCCTCCCTCCCACCTGTGCCGGCACTTTTACCAGCGGGGAGAGAAGAGGGACCGCTGATTCCCGCCTATCTTCCGGGGTTGCTGTGCACTGACGCCGCCAGAACATATTTTATTCCATAGTGCTCCATCACTATCTGCTGTGGCTGTGTGCTCAAAACTCAACTGATTCACTACTCCCTGCAGGGCAGGAAACCTGGTATCACCTACTTCCTTGCTGTGACGTGACACCTTTCCTTTTTATTACCATGGATAAATATGTGGCGAAGCCCCAACGAGGCGGTCGCGGAACTGCACCGGCAAAGACCAAGGACACCAGGGCCTCGGCCGCCGCGCGCGCTAACTCTCCGCCCTCCTCACCTTACACTAATGTTTTGGATGGCGTGATAGATCCTTCTAGATACACATTAGACGCGGTGGCCAGAGCGCAGGAAATCTCTGATATACTCTCACCACTGTTGGACAAGAAACTTGCTGGACTAAAAGACGCCATAGATTCCACCATGACACAACTAAAGGAACATGGCTCCCGGCTAGATGAGGCCGGACAACGTGTCTCGACTTTGGAAGATGATCTAACTACGGCCCGTTCCGTCGTCGATTCTCAAGCATCCGCCATTTCTGCGATGCAAGAGAAGCTTGAGGATTTGGAAAATCGTAATCGTCGAAATAATCTCCGTATGAACGGCCTACCGGAATCTGTTAAGCCTAGAGAACTGTTATCCCTGGTCTCCACCTGGCTGCCGACTGAATTGGGCTGTCAGATGGATGGTGACTCCATGACGATTGAACGAGCACACCGTATTGGCCCTGACTTTCAAGCAGACCCCGTCCAGACTATCACGGCGATAAGCTGCTCCTGTTCCAAGACTTTTCGGACAATTTGGCCATGAGACGAAGGGAATTCTCCCCTGCTTGTAAGATCCTGTTCGAAGAGGGTGTCCGTTTCGCCCTGCTTTATCCGGCAAAACTTCGTGCTCAACATAATGGGAAGACGTACCTGTTTGACATGTCTTTGGCGGCCAAGACTTTCGCAGAATCACTACAATGTCCATCCTCACCTGCCTCCAGAGACAAGGACTAGTGTTGTAATTCCTCATGGTCCTTATGGACTTGAGGTGTAATCCATCCCTCCTATTGATACCATGTTTGGTAATGTATGGTTAATTGCAAGTTATTTCACTGCTATGAATATTGCTGCATTGAATACTTTTGAATTTAACTGTTCCTGTGTAGTTCAACCCTTTCCCCTTTCTCCCCTCACTCTTCTTCTACTCCCCTCCCCTCTTCCGACTCTTCTCTTCCATCTGACTGGATTTATGTTCAGGATTTACGGTGTGTCCTTCAGACCGTCAATTTGGTTTCAACATTTTTTTCTGGAAAATGGACGTTACAAAAAATTGTTTACGACAGTTCTTATTACTGACCGTATGGTACAGGATTGTTTTTCTTAGTCATAGTTGGGTCTCCCTACTCGATGGGATGGGGGGGAACCACACAGATTATTTCTTTAATGTTTTATGTGTCCATTAGGACGGGCATCGGTTAGGTTTAATTTGACATGGCTGTATCCTCGGTGACTAAGTCAACCCTAAAGTTCCTCTCTTGGAACGTAGAAGGTTTAAATACCGCGATCAAGCGCATAAAGATATTACAACACCTTAAACGCTTACGGCCAGACATAGCAATGTTACAGGAGACCCACTGGAAGTCGGGAGATCCTAATGTCCTGCGGGATAGTAGGTTTCGCGACTACAGATCGGCCTCATTTACCTCTAAGAAACGGGGTGTGGTGGTTATATTTCACAAATCTCTCAGGTACTCCATACTAGACACTTATGCTGACGAAGAGGGCCGGTTTATGTTTATAAAATTACAATTAGAAGGGGAGCTCTACACTTTAGTGACCCTCTACGCGCCCAATTCAGATCATAATGCCTTCGTCTCAGATATTTATGTCCGACTTCAGGAGTGGGCGGAGGGCGGCCTGATAATTGGGGGAGACTTTAACTCCACACTTCATCCGACCCTAGACAGATTGGACGCATCTAGTAGATGGAGTTACTCTGTACCGGCCTCATTACAATTCCTAACGACCTCGCTCAATTTGGTAGACCCCTGGCAACACAAAAACCCTGTCGGGCGGGAATACACATTTTATTCACATCCACACGCCACTTCCACTAGGATAGACTATTGGTTGCTCTCTGATACGCTGCTCCCTAGGGTGGACGACTCTAAAGTGGAAAATATAGCCATTTCTTTGATCACGCACCCACGTGGTTCACACTGAAGCTACAGTCTCCCACATTAACCTCCTTTAATTGAAGATTCCCTTCTTACTTGTACACATCCCACGAATTTAAGTCTTACCTGGAGACAAACTTCATACACTACACTAAGGACAATGCACAACATGTAGACGATATAAATCTATTCTGGTCTGCCTCTAAGCCGGTGATGAGGGGCTACGTCATCGCATATGTCGCGAATAAACGTAAGAAACTTAATCAACGATACCATGATTTGGGCCTGGCGCTTACTGACTCCTACGCTAAGTTATTGTCCTCCCCGACAGACGATAACCGTAGAATTTACACTGAGATGAAACACCTTTACGATACTCTTTGCACAGAAAGGGCCCAATACGCCTTGGATTTTCAGAAGCACAGATACTTTAAATGGGGTAATAAAACAGGCAAACTCCTAGCAAATGTGGTTCGTAGTCAACACCCCACCCCCCATATCTTGTCCCTTCACACCGGCCCTCATCTGTCCTCCGACCCGGCAGTTATTGCTGACTACTTTTTAGATTATTATAAGGAGCTGTACACGGCCCCACTGGATGACCCCATTGGAGGCATGACCTTTCTTCGTTCGGCTGGCTCCCCTACATTGACTGAGGATGACCGGAGTTCCCTTATGGAACCAATCACTGACCTGGAACTCTTGACGGTAATAAAGCAATTAACTAACGGTAAATCCCTGGGCCCAGATGGCTTAAGTGCAGAATATTATAAACTGTTATCACCCCATGTCACGCCCCACCTCATGTCACTATTTAACTCTATTATATCTGGGAATGTTGCCCCTACTACTTTTAATCAGGCACGTGTGATAGTGCTGCCGAAACCAGGGAAAGACCCCACCCTAGTTCAATCGTATCGCCCAATCTCCCTCCTGAACCAAGACTTTAAACCCCTAACTGCTCTTATGGCGAATAGACTACAACTAATACTGCCCAAGATATTACATCCATCTCAAACCGGATTCGTTAAGGGGAGATCATCAGTACATAACATCAGACAATTAATAGCAGCGCTCACCACATCGGCTCAATCACCGGGGGGGACATCTCTGTTGGCGAGCTGCGATGCTGATAAAGCATTTGACCGTGTATCATGGTCACACCTACTGAGGGTACTTCATTGACAAAGATTTGGAGCTGATTTTGTCAGACTCTTCTGCACTATATATGCATTCCTCACGGTGAATGGAATGAATACCGACACTTTCACATTACATAGAGGCACGAGACGGGTGCCCACTCTCCCCGCTTCTCTTTGACCTTGCTCTAGACCCGCTCATCAGACACTGTTATCTCAATACCACCTGGAATGGGGTCAAAGTCGGTATCCATGACCTTAAGGTCACGGCTTATGCTGACGATTTATTACTGTACTTCTCTAACCCTCAGGCGGCATTCCCTAGCTTATTGTCCCTATTAACGACCTTTGAATCAATATCTGGATTCAAAATAATAAATAAAAAACCGAGGCTTTAGCCCTGCACCCTCATGCAACTCACAATTGGTATAACCAGTTTCCCTTTCGTTGGGCTAGTCAGACGATTACGTACTTAGGGCTTCAAATACCCATTAATCCGGCAGATCTATATAGATGTAACTTTCCACGAGTCATCACGCGCACCTTAGCTAACTTCCAGGCCTAGAAACACCTACCCCTCTCCTACTTGGGAAGATGCCAATTGCTTAAAATGATCACCTTCCCGAGACTACTATACCCTATACAAATGTTACCTTTACTGTTGACTGATACAGACTTGAAGATTCTTAACAGGGACTTTACTGAATTTATCTGGGCAAATAAAAAATAAGATTTTACTTACCGGCAAATCTATTTCTCGTAGTCCGTAGTGGATGCTGGGGACTCCGTAAGGACCATGGGGAATAGACGGGCTCCGCAGGAGACATGGGCACTTTAAGAAAGAATTTCGATTCTGGTGTGCTCTGGCTCCTCCCTCTATGTCCCTCCTCCAGACCTCAGTTAGAGAAACTGTGCCCGGAAGAGCTGACAGTACAAGGAAAGGATTTTGAAAATCCAGGGCAAGACTCATACCAGCCACACCAATCACACCGTATAACTTGTGATAAACTTACCCAGTCAACAGTATGAACAACAACAGCGCATCAGTTCAACCCTGATGCAACAATAACATAGCCCTTATTGCAGCAATAACTATATACAAGTATTGCAGAAGAAGTCCGCACTTGGGACGGGCGCCCAGCATCCACTACGGACTACGAGAAATAGATTTACCGGTAAGTAAAATCTTATTTTCTCTAACGTCCTAGTGGATGCTGGGGACTCCGTAAGGACCATGGGGATTATACCAAAGCTCCCAAACGGGCGGGAGAGTGCGGATGACTCTGCAGCACCGAATGAGCAAACACAAGGTCCTCCTCAGCCAGGGTATCAAACTTGTAGAACTTTTCAAAAGTGTTTGAACCTGACCAAGTAGCCGCTCGGCACAGCTGTAATGCCGAGACCCCTTGGACAGCCGCCCAAGAAGAGCCCACCTTCCTAGTGGAATGGGCCTTAACTGATTTTGGCAGCGGCAATCCAGACGCAGAATGAGCCTGCTGAATCGTATTACAGATCCAGCGAGCAATAGTTTGCTTTGAAGCAGGAGCACCAAGCTTGTTGGAAGCACACAGGATAAACAAAGATTCTGTTTTCCTGACCCTAGCCGTTCTGGCTACATAAACCTTCAAAGCCCTGACCACATCTAGTAACTCGGAATCCTCCAAGTCAGTAGTAGCCACAGGCACCACAATAGGTTGGTTTATATGAAAGGATGAAACCACTTTTGGCAGAAATTGTGGACGGGTCCGCAATTCTGCTCTATCCGCATGGAAAACCAGTTAGGGGCTTTTATGTGACAAAGCCGCTAATTCTGACACACGCCTAGCCGAAGCCATTGCTAGTAGCATGACCACCTTCCACGTGAGATATTTCAATTCCACCTTTTTGAGTGGTTCAAACCAGTGGGAATTCAGGAAACTCAACACCACGTTAAGATCCCAAGGTGCCACCGGGGCACAAAAGGGGGCTGAATACGCAGCACTCCCTTCACAAACGTCTGAACTTCAGGTAGAGAAGCCAGCTCTTTTTGAAAGAAAATGGATAGGGCCGAAATCTGGACCTTAATGGAACCCAATTTTAGGCCCAAAGTCACTCCTGACTGTAGGAAGTGAAGGAAACGGCCCAGCTGGAATTCCTCCGTAGGGGCATTCCTGGCCTCACACCAAGCAACATATTTTCGCAATATACGGTGATAATGTTGAGGTGTCACGTCCTTCCTAGCCTTTATCAGCGTAGGAATGACCTCAACTGGAATGCCTTTTACCGCTAGGATCCGGCGTTCAACCGCCATGCCGTCAAACGCAGCCGCGGTAATTCTTGGAACAGACAGGGCCCTTGTTGCAACAAGTCCTGTCTTAGAGGAAGAGGCCACGGGTCCTCTGTGAGCATTTCTTGCAGATCTGGATACCAAGTCCTTCTTGGCCAATCCGGAACAATGAGTATTGTTCTCACTCCTCTTTTTCTTATGGGTATGAGAGGAAGAGGAGAAAATACATAGACCGACTGGAACACCCACGGTGTTACCAGTGCGTCCACAGCTATCGCCTCAGGGTCTCATGACCTCGCGCAATACCTCTGTAGCTTTTTGTTGAGGCGGGATGCCATCATGTCCACCTGTGGCAGTTCCCACCGACTTGCAATCTGCGTGAAGACTTCTTGATGAATTCCCCACTCTCCCGGGTGGAGGTCGTGCCTGCTGAGGAAGTCTGCTTCCCAGTTGTCCACTCCCGGGATGAACACTGCTGACAGTGCGCTTACGTGATTCTACGCCCAGCGAAGAATTCTGGTGGCTTCTGACTGAATCAGAACCGGTTGGTCGCGAAGCAGGGTCTCCGCTTGACGTAGGGCGTTGTATACGGCCCTTAGTTCCAGGATGTTGATGTGAAGGCAAGTCTCCTGACTTGACCACAGACCTTGGAAATTTCTTCCCTGTGTGACTGCTCCCCACCCTTGGAGGCTTGCATCAGTGGTCACCAGGACCCAGTCCTGAATGCCGAATCTGCAGCCCTCGAGAAGGTGAGCACTCTGCAGCCACCACAGGAGAGACACCCTGGCCCTGGGGGATAGGGTGATTAACCGATGCATCTGAAGATGTGATCTGGACCACTTGTCCAGTAAGTCCCATTGAAAGGTCCTCGCATGGAACCTGCCGAAGGGAATGGCCTCGTATGATGCCACCATCCTTCCCAGGACTCGAGTGCAGTGATGCACTGACACCTGTTTTGGTTTTAATAGGTTCCTGACCAGTGTCATGAGCTCCTGAGCTCTCTCTATCAAGAGATAAACCCTTTTCTGGTCTGTGTCTAGAATCATGCCTAGGAAAGGCAGATGAGCCGTAGGAACCAACTGCGACTTTGGAATATTTAGAATCCAGCTGTGTTGCCGTTACACTTCCAGAGAAAGTGATACGCTGTTCAGCAACTGATCTCTTGATCTCGCTTTAATGAGGAGATCGTCCAAGTACGGGATAATTGTGACACCTTGCTTCCGCAGGAGCACCATCATTTCCGCCATTACCTTGGTGAAGATTCTCGGGGCCGTGGAGAGACCAAACGGCAACGTCTGAAATTGGTAATGACAATCCTGTACCGCAAATCTGAGGTACGCCTGATGAGGTGGATAAATTGGGACATGAAGGTATGCATCCTTTATGTCCAGAGACACCATAAAATCTCCCCCTTTCAGGCTTGCGATGACCGCTCTTAGCGATTCCATCTTGAACTTGAGCCTTTTCAGGTATATGTTCAGGGATTTTAAATTCAATATGGGTCTGACCGAACCGTCCGGTTTCGGGACTACAACATAGTCGAATAATAACCCCCTCCTTGTTGAAGGAGGGAACCTTGACCACCACCTGTTGAAAATACAATTTGTGAATTGCAGTTAACACTATTTCCCTCTCGGGGGAAGCCGGCAGGGCCGTCGGTGAGGGGGCATCTCCTCAAAGTCCAGCTTGTATCCCTGAGACACAATATCTATTGCCCAGGGATCCAACAGGGAGTGAACCCACTTGTGGCTGAAATTACGAAGACGTGCCCCCACCGGGCCTAGCTCCGCCTCTGGAGCCCCAGCGACATGCGGTGGATTTTGTAGAGGCCGGGGAGGACTTCTGTTCCTGGGAACTAGCTGTGTTGTGCAGCTTCTTTCCCACCTCGGACTTTCTTGTTTCTTTGTGATCGAAAGGCTGCATTTGATAATATCGTGCTTTCCTAGGCTGTGCAGGAATATAAGGCAAAAGATCAGAATTACCAGCTATAGCTGTGGAGACCAGGTCCGAGATCCCTTCTCCACACAATCCTCAGCCTTCCATATGCCTCTTAAGTCGGCATCACCTGTCCATTGCATATTCTACAGGACACGTCAAGCAGACGACGTTGACTCTAGTACCCAGTAGACTAATGTCTCTTTGGGCATGTTTTATATATATATATATATATATATATATATATATATATATATCTTAAGACAGCATCTTTAATATATATATCTATATATATATACATACATACTAGGGTCTCAATCTCTGCTGATAAGGTACCTGTCCACGCTGCTACAGCGCTTTAAACCCATGCCGACACAATCGCCGGTCTGAGTAGTGTACCAGAATGTGCACGCTATCTGCAGGATCCCTGAGGATAGCTGTTAAGTCAGGGCTACCTTTTGGGCAAACGTGACACCCTAGGGCAGGCCTGGCCAACCTGTGGCTCTCCAGATGTTGTGAAACTACACATCCCAGCATGCCCTACCACATTTCTAGCATTGATTAAGAGCAAAACTGTGGCAGTGCATGCTGGGACTTGTAGTTTCACAGCAGCTGGAGAGCCACAGGTTGGCCAGGCCTGCCCTAGGGGAAGATTCCCATTGTATCCTGGCCCTAGTAGGGAAAGGATACTCCCTGAGAATTCTTTGTGGGAAACTGCAGTCTCTTGTCTGGAGATTCCCGCTCTTTTTCATCATGAGAGGAGGGAAATTTACCTCAGCTTTCTTCCCCTTAAACATGTGTACCCTTGTGTCAGGGACAGATGAGTCATCAGTGATATGCAAATCATTTTTTATTACAATAATCATATATTGAATACTTTCCTTCCATTTTGGCTGTAACTTTGCATTATCGTAGTCGACACTGGAGTCAGACTCCGTGTCGATATCAGTGTCTATTATTTTGGATAGTGAGCATTGAGAGACTCTGAAGGTCTCTGCGACATAGGGACAGACATGGGTAGATTCCCTGTCTGTTCTCTAATCTTTTGTGCAATAAATTCACCTTAGCACTTAATTACACATATCCAAACAGGTGTCGGCGCTGTCGACGGAGACACCCCTCACGCACACATTTGCTCCATCTCCTTCTTAGGGGAGCCTTTTACCTCAGACATGTCGACACACACGTACCGACACACCACACACTCAGGGAATGCTCATCTGAAGACAATTCCCCCACAAGGCCCTTTGGAGAGACAGAGAGAGAGTATGCCAGCACACACCCCAGCGCTATTAACCCAGGAATAACACAGTAACTTAATGTTAACCCAGTAGCTGCTGTTTATATTGATTTTTGCGCCTAATTATGTGCCCCCCCCCCTCTCTTTTTACCCTCTTCTACCGTGTATCTGCAGGGGAGAGGCTGGGGAGAGGCTGGGGAGCTTCCTCTCAGCGGTGCTGTGGAGAAAAAACATGGCGCTGGTGAGTGCTGAGGAAGAAGCCCCGCCCCCTCGACGGCGGGCTTCTGTCCCGCTTAAATATACATTTTCTTGGCGGGGGTTCATACATATATACAGTGCCCAACTGTATATATGTGTACTTTTGCCAAAAGAGGTCCATATGCTGCCCAGGGTGCCCCCCCCTGCGCCCTGCACCCTTACAGTGACCGGAGTATGTGAGGTGTGTTTGGAGCAATGGCGCACAGCTGCAGTGCTGTGCGTTACCTCATGTGAAGAACGGAGTCTTCTGCCGCCGATTTCGAAGTCTTCTTGCTTCTCATACTCACCCGGCTTCTGTCTTTCAGCTCTGCGAGGGGGACGGCGGCGTGGCTCTGGGATCGGACGACGAGGGCGAGATCCTGTGTACGATCCCTCTGGAGCTAATGGTGTCCAGTAGCCTAAGAAGCAGGACCTAGCTTCAGAGAGTAGGGCTGCTTCTCTCCCCTCAGTCCCACGATGCAGGGAGTCTGTTGCCAGCAGAGCTCCCTGAAAATAAAAAACCTAACAAAATACTTTCTTACAGCAAGCTCAGGAGAGCTCACTGAACAGCACCCAGCTCGTCCGGGCACATATTCAAACTGAGGTCTGGAGGAGGGACATAGAGGGAGGAGCCAGAGCACACCAGAATCTAAATTCTTTCTTAAAGTGCCCATGTCTCCTGCAGAGCCCGTCTATTCCCCATGGTCCTTACGGAGTCCCCAGCATCCACTAGGACGTTACAGAAAACCCAGAATTTCACTATTTAAGCTGTGCCAATCGCAAGCATTAGGCGGTGTTAATTTACCTTGCCTTAGAAGTTACACGCTAGCCGCAAATTATCGTTATGCTGTTGATTGGATACATAAAACGGAGATCTTCGCCAACACCGGCCTGGAGCAGGCCTTCTGTCCAGAGATCCCACTAGTCAGTTTACTACATACACGCCCGTCCTCTTTTCCCCCTCAGATAGCAAACAACATCCTACTAACATCTACTTGCATGGCATGGAGACAAGCACGCTCTAGGATGGGCATTTCTAGCTACAACACAACTTTCCTTCCCTTATCTAACAATCCAAATTTCCGTGGGACAATAGTGCGAACTACGTTGGCAGCCTTGCCAGCCCAGGGTATTAGAATGTCATATCAACTGATCTGTTGGGATACCTATCAGGTGCGCACGTATCCAAGCCTCTGTGAGGAATTTCCACACCTTACTATTCCATTGTTCGTATACTTTCAAATCCGCAGCTATATCAATAAGTCACTGACCACCATGACAGCGGAGGATAAGTCTAATAGTATAGACACCATTTTACAAGCAACGCCTAGGGCGCACCACTCTACAGCATTCCTTTACACATTTCTTAAGAAAACCATAGATCGGGAGAACACCCAATCGGGAATGACTAAATGGTCGTTAGACTTCCCGACTATTACTACCTCCGCCATGCTCACTGCATTTAACAGAATCAACAAAATTCTCATATCAGCGTCGTACGCTGAGATGAATTACCAAATCCTACACCGCTCTTACATTACACCGAAATTATTATTCCAAATGGGCACGGCCTCTGATTCTAAGTTTTTTAAATGTGGTGCGGATATCTATCATTGCTTGTGGAACTGTCCTGAAGTTAGTAAGTTTTGGGGTTTGATACAAGCCTATATTAAAGATAACCTACATATTAATATAGTGGCTTCTCCAGAATGGGCTATCTGGGACATGCACAGCACACCTACCACCCTTAAATTGTCACTTGGCCAGCGCATGCTGTTAACTAAAATAGCAGCTGCGGGCAAAAAGACCATCCTATCACAATGGATAGCTACTGATTCATTGTCCCTAGCTTTATTTCTACCTAGATTATCTTATTTGTTCCACATGGAGTGGCTTGAAATGTTGATCGACAAAGAAAGTAAAATTAAAAAATTCTTTGATATTTGGCTTCCTTATGTACAAACACTGGCAGATGTCATTAGGACCCCTCTTCGACAAGCTATATCACACACTACTTGGTACACTCTTGAAATGCTTGCCATGGGTCAACCTCCTTTTTAGGAATCTTGAGATTTGTCAGGAAACTTTCACTATCCATGCCTAACCAGTACTATGTAATTCTGTAACATACCAGATTATTTCTTTGTTGTTCTGTCTTCATGTCGTATACTGCTATATATGTTTTATGCAAATGTCCAATAAAGTATTTAAAAAAAAAAAAAAAGAATCCAATTTTGAATCCCGAACCTTCGGCCCTCTGTCAAGTGAGAAGTCTGAAGCCACCACAGAAGAGAAAATAAGATTTTAAACCTACCGGTAAATCTTTTTCTCGTAGTCCGTAGAGGATGCTGGGCACCCTGTAAGGACCATGGGGATAGACGGGCTCCGCAGGAGACATGGGCACTTTAAGAAAGACTCTAGGTATGGGTGTGCACTGGCTCCTCCCTCTATGCCCCTCCTCCAGACCTCAGTTAGAGTAACTGTGCCCAGAGGAGACGGACAGTACGAGGAAAGGACTTTTGTTAAACCAAGGGCAAGATTCATACCAGCCACACCAATCACACCGTATAACTTGTGTATATACTAAACAGTTAACAGTATGAAAACAACTTAGCATCAGTCCAAAACCGATGAAAACTATAACATAACCCTTATGTAAGCAAAACTATATACAAGTCTTGCAGAAATATTCCGCACTTGGGACGGGCGCCCAGCATCCTCTACGGACTACGAGAAATAGATTTACCGGTAGGTTTAAAATCTTATTTTCTCTTATGTCCTAGAGGATGCTGGGGACTCCGTAAGGACCATGGGGATTATACCAAAGCTCCCAAACGGGCGGGAAAGTGCGGATGACTCTGCAGCACCGATTGAGCAAACAGGAGGTCCTCCTCAGCCTGGGTATCAAACTTAATAGAACTTAGCAAAGGTGTTTGAACCCGAACAAGTAGCAGCTCGGCATAGTTGTAGTGCCGAGACCCCTCGGGCAGCCGCCCAAGACGAGCCCACCTTCCTAGTGGAATGGGCCCTGACCGATTTAGGTAACGGCAATCCAGCCGTAGAATGCGCCTGCTGAATCGTGTTACAGATCCAGCGAGCAATAGTCTGCTTGTTGGCAGCATAAAGGATAAACAGAGCCTCTGTTTTCCTAACACGAGCCGTTCTGGCCACGTAAATTTTCAAAGCCCTGACTACATCCAGGGACTCGGAATCCTCCAAGTCTCGCGTAGCCACAGGCACCACAATGGGTTGGTTCATATGAAAAGATGACACCACCTTAGGCAAGAACTGAGGACGGGTCCGCAATTCTGCTCTATCCATATGGACAACCAGATAGGGGCTTTTATGAGACAAAGCCGCCAATTCCGACACTTGCCTAGGCGAAGCCAAGGCTAGTAACATGACCACCTTCCAAGTGAGATATTTTAACTCCACCGTTTGAAGTGGTTCAAACCAGTGTGACTTAAGGAAACTCAACACCACGTTAAGGTCCCAAGGCGCCACCGGAGGTATAAAGGGAGGTTGAATATGAAGCACTCCCTTCACAAACGTCTGTACTTCCGGAAGAGAAGCCAATTCTTTTTGAAAGAAAATGGATAAGGCCGAAATCTGAACCTTAATGGAGCCCAATTTTAGGCCCAAATTCACTCCAGTCTGTAGGAAGTGAAGGAGACGGCCCAGATGGAATTCCTCCGTAGGAGCATTCCTGCCCTCACACCAAGAAACATATTTTCGCCATATACGGTGATAATGTTTAGCTGTCACGTCTTTCCTGGCCTTTATCAGCGTAGGAATGACATCATCCGGAATGCCTTTTTCCGCTAGGATCCTGCGTTCAACCGCCATGCCGTCAAACGCAGCCGCGGTAAGTCTTGGAACAAACAGGGCCCCTGTTGCAACAGGTCCTCCCTGAGAGGAAGAGGCCACGGATCGTCTGTGAGCATTTCCAGTAGCTCCGGATACCAGGTCCTCCGTGGCCAATCTGGAAAAATGAGAATTGTTCTCACTCCCCTTTTTCTTATTATTCTCAACACCTTGGGTATGAGAGGAAGAGGAGGAAACACATAGACCGACTGAAACACCCATGGTGTCACTAGGGCGTCTACAGCTACCGCCTGAGGGTCTTTTGATCTGGCGCAATACCTCTGTAGCTTTTTGTTGAGGCGGGACGCCATCATGTCTATCTGGGGCAATCCCCATTGACTTGCAATCTGTGCGAAGACTTCCTGATGAAGTCCCCAATCTCCTGGATGCAGGTCGTGTCTGCTGAGGAAGTCTGCTTCCCTGTTGTCCACTCCCGGAATGAACACTGCTGACAGTGCGCTTACATGATTTTCCGCCCAGCGAAGAATCCTGGTGGCTTCCACCATTGCTCCTCTGCTCCTTGTGCCGCCTTGGCGGTTTACATGAGCCACTACGGTGATGTCTGACTGGATCAGAACTGGCTGGTTGCGAAGTAAGGTCTCTGCTTGACGTAGGGCATTGTATATGGCCCTCAGTTCCAGGATGTTGATGTGAAGACAAGTCTCTTGACTTGAACACAGACCTTGAAAATTTCTTCCCTGTGCGACTGCTCCCCACCCTCGGAGGCTCGCGTCTGTGGTCACCAGGATCCAGTCCTGAATGCCGAACCTGCGGCCTTCTAGAAGGTGAGCAGTCTGCAGCCACCACAAGAGAGATACCCTGGTTCTGGGGGACAGGGTGATCAACTGATGAATTTGTAGATGTGACCCGGACCACTTGTCCAGTAGGTTCCACTGGAAAATCCTCGCATGGAACCTGCCAAAGGGAATGGCTTCGTATGCTGCCACCATCTTTCCCAGGACTTGAGTGCAATGATGTACTGACACTTGTTTTGGCTTCAATAGGTTCTTGACCAGAATCATGAGTTCCTGAGCTTTTTCTATCGGAAGAAAAACCCTTTTCTGGTCTGTATCCAGAATCATGCCCAAGAAGGTCAGACGAGTCGTAGGAACCAACTGTGACTTCGGGATATTGAGAATCCAGCCGTGTTGCTGTAACACCTTTAGTGCCAGTGAGACGCTGTTCAGCAACTGCTCTCTCGATCTCGCTTTTATGAGGAGATCGTCCAAGTACGGGATAATTGTGACACCTTGCTTGCGCGCAGGAGCACCATCATTTCCGCCATTACCTTGGTGCAAATCCTCAGGGCCGTGGAAAGCCCAAACGGCAATGTCACGATCCGGGTATCTGGACGCCATTTCTTACCCATCAGATGTCTCCTAAGGCTGGCTCAGCGCTCCAGGACCGGATCCCATCTGTTATCCTAATGTTCACATTCCTGCATCCTCTCCTGTCTCTCTGAGACGCTGTCACAGTAACGCCTTATTACATCTGGCATGGCGTCTCCCGCGGCCTCCGCCGCCGTCCCTGAGCTTCTGCATGCAGAGTGTCAGAGTGGCGATTACGTCAGCCGCGGCCTCCGCTGTGTCCGCGTGGTTGGATGTGCACTTGTCAGCCTGGCGTCTCCTGTCTCCAGTGGCCGGCGCCGCCATTACTGTTTTCATTACCACATGGATTACAAACCAAACTTCCCTCCAAGTGTCTGCATGGGCGCAGCCATCTTGGATTCTGTCAGCTGATCATTTCCTCCAATCTGTTATCAGTATTGTTAATCTGCATAATTGCCTAGCCAATCCCTTCCTTGCTGCAGGTATAAATACACTGTGCCTGAGCAAGGAAGGCGTCAGTGCTTTGGTTGTCAAACCTAGTACCTGTTTGTCTCTCTCCTGTGATTGTCTTCCAGGTTCCAGCTCCTGTCTCAAGACTTCCACCATAGAGACCCGCACCAGCATTCCACCTGCGGTGTAGCCTGACTCTCCAATCCATTGTGGATTCATCTGTTTCCAGCTACAACATTACCTGCTTCCAGCTCAGCTTCCAGCAGAGTACAGCTTCCCTTAAAGGGCCGGTGTCCTTTCTACACTTTACCACTCTCCACCGGTATTATTATTTCTCCGCTCTCAAGTTCTACATTTCAGTTCATATTTCATCGCTCCCAAGTTCATTTATTATTTAACTGGTTCCAGCCAGTATCCACTCCGTGCTAACAACAGTCTGGTTCCAGCCAGTATCCACAGCAGCTGTTTTATCTTCAGCAACCCAGCTTTTCCTGGAACACCAGCTGGCACAATCCTGGGTTATCTCCATTGCTACAGTCGGGCCTGGTAAGGACTTTCCATCTAGAAGATCATAAGAACTATCTCACACTACCAGTGCCCTGTGGCTCCTGCCATCCTGTAGTACCCAGGAACTGTATTTATTCTTTGCTGACTTTTACGTTTTCTTTTACTGCTGCTGTGTTGCGGAGTTGTCATAATAAACATCATTGACTTTTATCCAAGTTGTCGTGGTCACGCCTTCGGGCAGTTATTATTCATGTTACTTACATGTCCAGGGGTCTGATACAACCTCCCAGGTTCCGGTACATCTCAGCCCCTACAACTGAGGCTGCCTCCCGTCAGCTCAGGCCCTCAGTTGTGACAGTAAGCACTGACCTAATGAATCCAGCCGGAGACCAGGATCAAGCGGCCAGGCCGATGCAAGAACTGGCAGCCCGACTAGAACATCAGGAGGCTGCACAGGGCCACATCATCCGCTGTCTCCAGGATTTCTCTACTCGGCTGGATGGGATTCAGACAACTCTCCGTGGATCAGGCGCGTCTGGTGCGTCAACCACAGTGACTCCAGCTATAACCCCACCCACCTTACCCATTTCTGCTCCACGTCTTCATCTTCCAACGCCAGCAAAATTTGACAGATCTCCAAGATTCTGCAGGGGATTTCTCAACCAGTGTGAGATTCAGTTTGAGCTACAACCTGGCAATTTTCCCAGTGACCGTATAAAAATTGCCTACATTATTTCTCTTCTCAGTGGCTCAGCCCTTGATTGGGCATCACCGTTATGGGAGAGGTCCGACACCCTGCTATCTTCCTACACTGCCTTCGTGTCAACATTCAGGCGCATCTTCGACGAGCCAGGCCGGGTAACCTCAGCTTCATCCGAGATTCTCCGTTTACGCCAGGGGTCACGTACTGTAGGACAATATCTGATACAGTTCCAGATCCTGGCATCCGAACTGGCATGGAACGACGAGGCCCTGTATGCTGCATTCTGGCATGGCTTATCTGAGCGTATTAAAGATGAGTTAGCTACCAGAGACTTACCTTCTAAGTTAGATGAGCTAATCTCACTCTGCACGAAAGTTGATTTACGTTTCAGAGAGAGAGCAACTGAGCGTGGAAGATCATCTGCTCCAAAATCTTCTGCTCCTCCTCCTCGTCAACTGTCACCATCTAAAGATGAGCCCATGCAACTTGGCCGTTCCCGTTTAACTCCTGCTGAGCGCCGAAGACGTCTCTCCGAGTTTCTCTGTCTCTATTGTGCAGCTCCGTCTCACACCATTAATGCCTGTCCCAAACGTCCGGGAAACTCCAAATCCTAGCTCGCCAAGGAGAGGGCCGGCTAGGAGTAATGATCTCCTCTCCATCTCCTCAAGATTGTAATCTCCCAGTCTCGCTTCAAGTTGCTCAACGTTATCGGAACGTCATTGCCCTCCTTGATTCCGGAGCAGCTGGGAACTTTATTACCGAAGCCTATGTTAAACGGTGGTCCCTACCCACCGAGAGACTTCCTTCGTCCATTTCTTTAACTGCCGTGGATGGCAGCAAAATTTTTGATGCAGTTATTTCTTTAAGGACTCTACCAGTTCGTCTGAGAGTGGGAGTTCTTCATTCCGAACTTATTTCTTTTTTAGTGATTCCAAGAGCCACACATCCTGTGGTCCTGGGCCTTCCATGGCTCCGTCTTCACAATCCTACAATTGATTGGACGACTACGCAAATCCTGGCATGGGGTTCCTCCTGTGCTGAGACATGTTTGTTTAAAGTATTGCCTGTCTGTTCTTCCTCCCCCAGGTCGTCTGATGTTCCACCTCCTCCATATCAAGATTTCACGGATGTGTTCAGTAAAGCTTCTGCTGATATCCTTCCTCCTCATAGAGAATGGGACTGTCCGATTGATCTCGTTCCAGGGAAGGTTCCACCTCGAGGCCGAACTTATCCGTTGTCTCTGCCTGAGACGCATTCTATGGAGGAATATATTAAAGAGAACCTAGCAAAGGGGTTCATTCGACCTTCTTCTTCTCCAGCCGGCGCAGGCTTCTTTTTTGTAAAAAAGAAAGATGGTGGTCTGCGGCCGTGCATCGACTACAGAGGTTTGAACGACATTACCATCAAGAACCGTTATCCTTTACCCCTGATTACTGAGCTCTTTGACAGAGTTAGCGGAGCTACCATCTTTATAAAGCTGGACTTGCGAGGTGCATACAATCTCATCCGGATCCGTGAGGGTGACGAGTGGAAGACCGCCTTTAACACCCGTGACGGACATTATGAGTACCTCGTCATGCCCTTCGGATTGAGCAATGCTCCAGCTGTCTTCCAGCATTTTGTCAATGAGATCTTCAGAGACATTCTATACCGTCATGTCGTGGTCTATCTAGACGATATCCTCATTTTTGCCAACGATTTAGAGGAACATCGTTTTTGGGTTAAAGAGGTTCTGTCCCGTCTTCGTGTCAATCATCTCTATTGCAAATTAGAAAAATGCGTCTTTGAAGTCAAGTCCATTCCGTTTCTAGGGTACATTGTGTCCGGTTCCGGACTAGAGATGGATCCTGAGAAACTACAAGCAATCCAAAATTGGCCGGTACCCTTAACCCTCAAAGGGGTCCAGAGGTTCTTAGGGTTCGCCAACTATTACCGAAAGTTTATACGAGACTTTTCCACCATTGTGGCGCCTATTACTGCTTTCACTAAGAAGGGTGCTAACCCGTCCAAGTGGTCTGAAGAAGCCATGCAAGCATTTCATCTTTTAAAACAAAGGTTCATCTCTGCGCCTGTTCTGAAACAGCCTGACATCGACTCTCCTTTCATCTTAGAGGTGGATGCCTCCTCCGTTGGAGTAGGAGCGGTGTTATCTCAGAGGGCTAAAGATGGCCATTTACACCCTTGCAGTTTCTTCTCCCGGAAGTTCTCCCCAGCTGAGCGCAACTATGCCATTGGCGACCAGGAGTTGCTAGCCATCAAGCTCGCTCTAGAAGAGTGGAGGTATCTGTTGGAGGGAGCTTCTCATTCAATCACCATACTTACAGACCACAAGAACCTTTTATACCTGAAGGGCGCACAATGTCTCAACCCTCGTCAGGCCAGATGGGCACTTTTCTTTTCCAGGTTCGACTTTAAACTCCAGTTCTGTCCGGGCTCTCAGAATCGCAAGGCCGATGCCCTTTCCCGCTCATGGGAGCAAGAAAATGAGTCAGAGTCTTCAGACAAGCATCCTATTATAAATCCGTTGGCATTCTCCACGGTAGGGATGGACTCTACGCCCCCATCAGGGAAAAGTTTTGTGAAGCCGATGCTAAGGAAGAAGCTCATGCATTGGGCCCATGCTTCCCGTTTTGCCGGACATACAGGTATCCAAAAAACCCTGGAGTTTATCTCTAGGTCCTATTGGTGGCCAACTCTGAAAAAGGACGTCTTGGAGTTTATTGCATCTTGCCCAAAGTGTGCCCAACATAAAGTATCCCGCCAGTCGCCTGCGGGGCAACTGGTTCCACTATCCGTTCCCCGTCGACCATGGACCCACTTGTCGATGGATTTCATTACAGACTTACCCATGTGCAACAAGTTCAATACCATCTGGGTGGTAGTTCAACCAGTATCATTCTTCATCTGCTTCAACACCATTCTTCACTAACTTTGGATTCCACCCTAAAGTCCCTGAGTTCCAACCGCTTCCAGCAACTTCTGTTCCCGCAGTGGATATCACCTTGCATCAGTTTGCCAATATCTGGAAGAGCGTACGATCAGCTCTGCTCAAGGCATCGTTCAGGTACAAGAAGTTTGCGGATAAGAAGCGTCGAGCAGTTCCTGCTCTCAAGGTGGGTGATCGGGTATGGTTATCCACGAATAATTTGAGGTTAAGAGTTCCCAGTATGAAGTTTGCACCTCGCTATATCGGTCCTTTCAAGATTGAACAAGTCATCAATCCTGTTGCTTACAGACTTCAGTTGCCTCCCTTCTTAAAAATACCCAGGACATTCCATGTTTCCCTGTTGAAACCGCTGATCTTGAATCGGTTTCATTCCTCACTTCCTCCAACTCCGAAAGTCCAAACTCAACGAGGCGTTGAGTATGAAGTGGCCAAGATCCTGGACTCACGTCACCGTTACGGTCAACTACAGTATCTTATTGACTGGAAGGGTTACGGCCCTGAGGAACGTTCATGGACCAATGCTTCTGATGTCCATGCTCCTGCCTTGGTCCGGAGATTCCATTCCAAGTTTCCTCAAAAGCCAAAGAAGTGTCCTGGGGCCACTCCTAAAGGGGGGGGTGCTGTCACGATCCGGGTATCTGGACGCCATTTCTTACCCATCAGATGTCTCCTAAGGCTGGCTCAGCGCTCCAGGACCGGATCCCATGTTATCCTAATGTTCACATTCCTGCATCCTCTCCTGTCTCTCTGAGACGCTGTCACAGTAACGCCTTATTACATCTGGCATGGCGTCTCCCGCGGCCTCCGCCGCCGTCCCTGAGCTTCTGCATGCAGAGTGTCAGAGTGGTGATTACGTCAGCCGCGGCCTCCGCTGTGTCCGCGTGGTTGGATGTGCACTTGTCAGCCTGGCGTCTCCTGTCTCCAGTGGCCGGCGCCGCCATTACTGTTTTCATTACCACATGGATTACAAACCAAACTTCCCTCCAAGTGTCTGCATGGGCGCAGCCATCTTGGATTCTGTCAGCTGATCATTTCCTCCAATCTGTTATCAGTATTGTTAATCTGCATAATTGCCTAGCCAATCCCTTCCTTGCTGCAGGTATAAATACACTGTGCCTGAGCAAGGAAGGCGTCAGTGCTTTGGTTGTCAAACCTAGTACCTGTTTGTCTCTCTCCTGTGATTGTCTTCCAGGTTCCAGCTCCTGTCTCAAGACTTCCACCATAGAGACCCGCACCAGCATTCCACCTGCGGTGTAGCCTGACTCTCCAATCCATTGTGGATTCATCTGTTTCCAGCTACAACATTACCTGCTTCCAGCTCAGCTTCCAGCAGAGTACAGCTTCCCTTAAAGGGCCGGTGTCCTTTCTACACTTTACCACTCTCCACCGGTATTATTATTTCTCTGCTCTCAAGTTCTACATTTCAGTTCATATTTCATCGCTCCCAAGTTCATTTATTATTTAACTGGTTCCAGCCAGTATCCACTCCGTGCTAACAACAGTCTGGTTCCAGCCAGTATCCACAGCAGCTGTTTTATCTTCAGCAACCCAGCTTTTCCTGGAACACCAGCTGGCACAATCCTGGGTTATCTCCATTGCTACAGTCGGGCCTGGTAAGGACTTTCCATCTAGAAGATCATAAGAACTATCTCACACTACCAGTGCCCTGTGGCTCCTGCCATCCTGTAGTACCCAGGAACTGTATTTATTCTTTGCTGACTTTTACGTTTTCTTTTACTGCTGCTGTGTTGCGGAGTTGTCATAATAAACATCATTGACTTTTATCCAAGTTGTCGTGGTCACGCCTTCGGGCAGTTATTATTCATGTTACTTACATGTCCAGGGGTCTGATACAACCTCCCAGGTTCCGGTACATCTCAGCCCCTACAACTGAGGCTGCCTCCCGTCAGCTCAGGCCCTCAGTTGTGACAGGCAACGTCTGAAATTGGTAATGACAATCCTGTACCGCAAATCTCAGGTACGCCTGGTGAGGTGGATAAATGGGAACATGAAGGTATGCATCCTTTATGTCCAGAGATACCATAAAATCCCCCCCTTCCAGACTGGCGATGACCGCTCTCAGCGATTCCATCTTGAATTTGAACCGTTTTGAGTAAAGGTTCAGGGATTTTAAATGTAAAATGGGTCTGACCGAACCGTCCGGTTTCGGGACTACAAACAGGGTTGAGTAATATCCCTTCCCTGGTTGAAGCAAGGGAACCTCGACCACCACCTGTTGAAGACACAATTTGTGAATTGCATTTAACGCTATCTCCCTTTCTGAGGGAGAGGCTGGCAGAGCCGATTTGAAAAACCGGCGAGGAGGCACCTCTTCGAATTCCAGCTTGTATCCCTGAGAAACAATTTCCATTGCCCAGGGATCCACCTGTGAGCGAATCCAGATGTGGCTGAAAAGTCGAAGACGTGCCCCCACTGGGGCGGACTCCCTCAGCGGAGCCCCAGCGTCATGTAGTGGATTTTGTAGAGGCCGGGGAAGACTTCTGCTCCTGGGAACTAGCTGTGTTGTGCAGCTTTTTTCCTCTGCCCTTACCTCTTGCAAGAAAGGACGATCTTTGTACTCTTTTGCTTTTATTTGAACGAAAGGACTGCATTTGTGGTGCTTTCTTAGGCTGCGAGGGAACATAAGGCAAAAAATTTGATTTACCTGCCGTAGCTGTGGAGACTAGGTCCGAGAGACCTTCCCCAAACAATTCCTCCCCCTTGTAAGGTAAAACCTCCATATGCCTCTTTGAGTCGGCATCACCTGTCCACTGCCGGGTCCATAGGACTCGTCTAGCAGAAATTGACATAGCGTTTATTCTGGAACCCATTAGACTAATGTCTCTTTGAGCATCTCTCATATATAAGACAGCATCTTTTATATGCCCTAGGGTCAATAAAATGGTATCCTTATCTAGGGTCTCAATTTCCGCTGATAAGGAATCTGTCCATGCTGCTACAGCGCTACAAACCCAGGCCGACACAATTGCCGGTCTGAGCAATGTACCAGAATGTGTGTAAATGGACTTCAAGGTAACCTCCTGCTTGCGGTCAGCAGGATCCTTGAGGGTAGCCATATCTTGGGATGGCAGCGCTATCTTTTTTGATAAGCGTGTCAATGCTTTGTCCACCCTAGGGGAGGATTCCCACCATATCCTGTCCATTGGCGGGAAAGGATACGCCATAAGAATCCTTTTGGGAATCTGCAGTTTTTTGTCTGGAGATTCCCAAGCTCTTTCACATAATTCGTTCAACTCATGTGAGGAGGGAAAGGTTACCTCAGGTTTCTTCCCTTATACATGTGTACCCTCGTGTCAGGGACAGGGGGTTCCTCTTTGATATGCAAAATATCCTTTATTGCAATAATCATATATCTAATACATTTCGCCACTTTTGGCTGTAACTTTGCATCATCGTAGTCGACACTGGAGTCAGAATCCGTGTCGGTATCTGTGTCTCTTATTTGGGATAGTGGGCGCTTTTGAGACCCCGAAGGCCCCTGCGACATAGGAACAGACATGGGTTGACTCCCTGGCTGTTCCCTAGCCTCAGCTTTGTCTAATCTTTTGTGCAATAAATTTACATTAGCACTTAAAACATTCCACATATCCATCCAGTCAGGTGTCGGCGCTGCCGACGGAGACCTCCCATTCATATGCTCCCCCTCGTCCCTAGGCGAGCCTTCTACCTTAGACATGTCGACACACGCGTACCGACACACCACACACTCAGGGAACCTCTTATCTGGAGACAGTTCCCCCACAAGGCCCTTTGGAGAGACAGAGAGAGAGTATGCCAGCACACACCCCAGCGCTATATTACCCAGGAAAAAACACAAAATGTTTACCCAGTAGCGCCTTTATATATATGTATATGCGCCAATTATGTGCCCCCCCTTCCTTTAAAACCCTCTTTCACCGTGAATTAGCAGGGGGGGGGGGAGTCCGGGGAGCTTCCTCTCAGCGCTGTGCTGTGGAGAAAATGGCGCTGGTGAGTTCTGAGGGAGAAGCCCCGCCCCCTCGGCGGCGGGCTTCTGTCCCAATCAAATATATTGAAAAACTGGCGGGGGCTCTTTATATATATATATATATATATATATATAGTACCTTATTGCCCCGGCACTCCAAATATCCACTCAGGGATATGTCTCGCTCCGGTGCCTTCCTCCGTGGAGAGCTTTGGTGAGGCCCCCCAGGATATGGCGGTCACAAACGAGGCGGCACTCAGAGGCTGTCACAAATTCTTGTAATAGTGCAAACAGAGAAATCAACGTTTCGGGGACCAGTTCCCCTTCTTCAGGATATGTGTAAACACTGCACAAAAAACATTTAAATACTTAAACGAAGTACTTACCCCCCACCTCACACCCAATCACCTGGCGTCTCCCCTGGTCTCGCCGCCGTTCTCACCGCCCGGCACCGCCGGCTGTGTCCACTTCCGCCGGAAGTGACGTTGCGGGAGTATGCCGCGTTACCATGGAGACGCTAGCTAAACTCCATAACAACAACAATACATCTGTGAACCTTGTATTACAAGCAAATGCAGTGCGGATCAAGAACTGGTTACATCTTAGTGCATATCACTATAAGGTGCTAATATCAGCTACAAACATTAAAAAAGAAACCCACGTTTAAAAACAATATTAGTGCCTTTTAAAATCCCCTACTAAAAAGTGTCAATACCACATAATAGAATTATTTCTTACTCATAATAGCGCAAGCCGCTCCTGTTCTTCCTTATCATGAACCAACTTACTAGCAAATATCTACATACTCTGCCATTGTGACATATACGGGAATTTTTGTCTTTATGTTTATGCTTGACTCCCTCACTATATTTTAACCTATTCATCTGCTGGTTCCACGGGTGCAGGGACTTTATTCACTACTAGTACCCTGACCAGCTGCGGACCTCCTACCCACTACGTAATTCCTCCCCCCTGTCCATTTTATGAACCCACTGAGATGAAAACTGTCCCACGACTAATGCTACCCAACCCCCTGGCGTCTAAAATCTACCTCCAGAGGTAGAACTAAAGAAAATTAATGAGGCCCAAATTTTCATTCAAGCCTCCAGGTTTCAGGGTTTGTAGTCTGTGAATCCACATGGACTCTAACTGTAAGAGCTTTTTACCTCTATTTCCCCCACGGGGGGATTCTGGCACGTGGTCAATAATTCGATGTTTAAATGTGGCCATGCTGTGTCTGAACTCGACAAAGTGCTTGGCGACTGGCTGTTCACCACTGCCCGTCGCCAAAGCGTGCCTAATCGCTTGTCTATGCTGAGCCATGCGCACTTTAAACTGGCACTCGGTCTTCCCTATGTAGTACCGGCCACACGGGCATATAATGGCGTATATAACAAACTTGGTACTACACGTTAAGGGCCACCTGATCTTAAAACTTTTTCCGGAGAACGGGTGAGCAATACTGTCTCCTGGAGACATATGCGCACACGTCGTGCAGCCCGTGCATTTAAAGCACCCGTTTTTTCTACTTAAAAAGTGGTGGGTGGGGGCTGCTTTCAATTTGGCCATGTCGGTTTTGACGACAAGATCTTTTATACTGCGCCCTCTGGTATAGCTTGGCATAATGCGCTTACTCTTAAAGATTGTCAGATCGGGATCCGATGTGACTATCGGCCACAAACCTTTCATCCTTTTCTTAACTTGTCCACTGTTGACATCATATGCACTCACCCAGGGGATACTGCTGGTGATATCCTTGGGTGGTGTTGTTTGGAGAGTATCTTCTCTCATTCTTGCTGTGGCCTTTTGACGGGCCTTACTTAGCAGTTTTGAGGGAAAGCCCCTGTCCCGAAGTCTGCCCTCCATTTCATCAAGTTGTTTGTTTCTGACCTCAACATTTGTGTTGGTCCTGCAGACCCGCAGAAATTGTGAATAAGGCAGTCCCCTAATGGTTGAGGTTGGATGGAAACTATCGTACCTCAAAACCGTGTTACGGTCCGTAGGTTTCTTATATAAGCACGTTTCAATTCTGCCTTCCTGGAGCTTAATAAGGATATCTAAATAGCACATTTCATATTGACTCACACTCATCGTAAATTTGGCAGGACTGTCTGATGTATTGTGCCTATCAATAAGGGACACTAAATCCTGCATTTCGCCTCGCCAAAAGATTAATACGTCATCTATATATCGGTAGTAGATGAACAACCGGTTAGATATCGTTAGCTCGGCCAAAAACAGTTGACGTTCCACCTCCCACATGAAGGCGTTAGCGAACGAGGGTGCCACGGAAGATCCCATGGCACACCCCGTTCGCTGTATGTAAAACTGCCCATCAAAGATGAAGAAATTATGGGATAAGGTGAACTGAAGCAGCTCTATAAAGAAATCTATATCTGGCCCAGTATACAATGCGTTACCTGTGATTAACCGTCTCACTGCATTGACCCCCTGTTGGTGTGGGATACAGGTATATAAGCTGGTAACATCGATGGTTACCATCGTTGTGTCAGGTGGTACCAGCTCAATGG
Organism: Pseudophryne corroboree; assembly: GCF_028390025.1. Classification (NCBI taxonomy): domain Eukaryota; kingdom Metazoa; phylum Chordata; class Amphibia; order Anura; family Myobatrachidae; genus Pseudophryne; species Pseudophryne corroboree. The sequence goes on along the minus strand of NC_086453.1, from coordinate 265,785,352 downwards.
AATGAAATTTTCTTAATAGGGTACTGGAATCCTTAAGATGTGTGCTCGTGCCCTGTATACATGGCTGTAAAAAGCAATCCAGGTAAATCGCCACAGGCTCGCACAGAGACCCCCGGGCAGAGATGATAGGTCTACCCGGAGGCCTCTGTGCGTCTTTGTGGATTTTGGGGATCGTATAAAAAATTGGCGTGACTGGGAAATCTGGACACAATCTTGTAAATACATCAGCCGTGATGATCCCCTCGGTCTTGGCTTGCTCCAAGAGCTGAATCAGTTCAGCCTTAAAAGTCTGGGAAGGGTCTTTTGCCAGTTTACCATAGGTATTAATGTCACTGAGAAGTCTCAAACACTCATTCGTGTAGTCAGGAGTACTTTGGATCACCACGGAGCCACCCTTATCCGCTCCGCGGATCACTATATCCTTTCTTTCACTCAGTGCCTTCAGAGCCCCTCTTTCCTCATGCTGCAGGTTATGAAATCTGCGTGTCTCACTCTTCTTATCAGGGATTTCCAGCATCCTGTGGAATGTTTTTAATGATGCATTCTGTGTGGTCGGGTCAAACCGTGACTTGGGGCCCAATTGTAAAACTCTTTGTGGTAAGGTGGCCTTCATGGCTTGTGGAGGTTGTTTGCTATAAAATTCCTTTAACTTTAAAGTGCGGTGCAGTTTGTAAAAATTCACTTTCTGCTGAAACTCATTGCCAAAATTGGTAGGTACGTAAGATAAGCCTTTATTCAATACTCTCTCTTCGGCTGGTGTCAAAGGTGTTGAAGAGAGATTGAAAATTACCGTTTCTTCGCTTTTGGAGCCTTCGGTTTGCTTTTGCCGCTTATTTTGTCCCCCTCGCCTCGTATAGAGTCGTTTCGGTCCCGTGCAGCCAGTCCTGCACGGGTTCTTGGCTCTAAAGGGGTCTCACGTTGAGAAGAAGCTGATGTTGACCTGCGGGTGTCGTCAGAATCGCTCGCTGAGGTGATGTTAGGGGCCATGCCTCTCCTGTCCCTCCTGCCCCGAAAGGGCCTGGGCCTATTTTGCGTGTTTGAGGAGTTGCCCAACCATGTGTAAACCCTGTGGTGCGCGTAGTCCATCTGTACCTTACAGAGCTTCTCTTTCTTAAATTTAATCAGATTGGTCCTATATGTGTCTACCTGGTCTTTTAATTTGTCCATCCACTGTTTGGACTCCGAGGATGCCAGGAGCTCCGTATGTTCGTGCTCAAAACTGGCAATTTGGACCTTGGTCTTCTCGCACTCTCTGTTGGACTCTTCTATCACCAACAATATTAAGTCCATTGAGCACTTATTCAGCACCGACACCCACTTTTTGCAAAACTCCATATTGTATCGTCCAATGGTAGGTACATTGTGCACCCTAAAACCTCTTGGTAATTGTTTTGCACGGTAATAATCTGATAATGTCCGTCCGTGGTATTGGAAATCAAGTTCCCGCTTCTTAAGCCGTAATAACATTTTAAAGGCTTCATCATTTGTTGTCGCAATGCTTTCACTAAAAGCTGGTTCTTTATGTAAAATAGCTTCCGCCTCTAAATCAGAGAAACTAAGTGTTTCGTGTGTATCACAATGTAATAAAAAAGCCGTAAAATCATTATGATCCGGAGCAGAGACAGCCATATTGCGCTTCACAAAGTGCTAGTGCTAAATGTGTAAAACAGATGTGCAAACAGGGGTGTAAGACAGTACCTGCTCCTTTTCCCACTCTTGTACTGAATAGTGCTTATTTCAATTAGTGCAGTAAACAAAATGAGCTAGGGGTTGCTTAGCTCGCAATCTCCCAAAGCAGTGCTCAGGTGTTACAAGTGTAGATGTCCTGGAGATAGTGAATTCTGTTAAAGTCTTAAGCAGGAGGGTGCCTTGGGCTGGGAGACTCACTATGAAAACAAGTGTGTATCCTAATATTGTACCTTATTGCCCCGGCACTCCAAATATCCACTCAGGGATATGTCTCGCTCCGGTGCCTTCCTCCGTGGAGAGCTTTGGTGAGGCCCCCCAGGATATGGCGGTCACAAACGAGGCGGCACTCAGAGGCTGTCACAAATTCTTGTAATAGTGCAAACAGAGAAATCAACGTTTCGGGGACCAGTTCCCCTTCTTCAGGATATGTGTAAACACTGCACAAAAAACATTTAAATACTTAAACGAAGTACTTACCCCCCACCTCACACCCAATCACCTGGCGTCTCCCCTGGTCTCGCCGCCGTTCTCACCGCCCGGCACCGCCGGCTGTGTCCACTTCCGCCGGAAGTGACGTTGCGGGAGTATGCCGCGTTACCATGGAGACGCTAGCTAAACTCCATAACAACAACAATACATCTGTGAACCTTGTATTACAAGCAAATGCAGTGCGGATCAAGAACTGGTTACATCTTAGTGCATATCACTATAAGGTGCTAATATCAGCTACAAACATTAAAAAAGAAACCCACGTTTAAAAACAATATTAGTGCCTTTTAAAATCCCCTACTAAAAAGTGTCAATACCACATAATAGAATTATTTCTTACTCATAATAGCGCAAGCCGCTCCTGTTCTTCCTTATCATGAACCAACTTACTAGCAAATATCTACATACTCTGCCATTGTGACATATACGGGAATTTTTGTCTTTATGTTTATGCTTGACTCCCTCACTATATTTTAACCTGCTTCAGTTCACCTTATCCCATAATTTCTTCATCTTTGATGGGCAGTTTTACATACAGCGAACGGGGTGTGCCATGGGATCTTCCGTGGCACCCTCGTTCGCTAACGCCTTCATGTGGGAGGTGGAACGTCAACTGTTTTTGGCCGAGCTAACGATATCTAACCGGTTGTTCATCTACTACCGATATATAGATGACGTATTAATCTTTTGGCGAGGCGAAGTGCAGGATTTAGTGTCCCTTATTGATAGGCACAATACATCAGACAGTCCTGCCAAATTTACGATGAGTGTGAGTCAATATGAAATGTGCTATTTAGATATCCTTATTAAGCTCCAGGAAGGCAGAATTGAAACGTGCTTATATAAGAAACCTACGGACCGTAACACGGTTTTGAGGTACGATAGTTTCCATCCAACCTCAACCATTAGGGGACTGCCTTATTCACAATTTCTGCGGGTCTGCAGGACCAACACAAATGTTGAGGTCAGAAACAAACAACTTGATGAAATGGAGGGCAGACTTCGGGACAGGGGCTTTCCCTCAAAACTGCTAAGTAAGGCCCGTCAAAAGGCCACAGCAAGAATGAGAGAAGATACTCTCCAAACAACACCACCCAAGGATATCACCAGCAGTATCCCCTGGGTGAGTGCATATGATGTCAACAGTGGACAAGTTAAGAAAAGGATGAAAGGTTTGTGGCCGATAGTCACATCGGATCCCGATCTGACAATCTTTAAGAGTAAGCGCATTATGCCAAGCTATACCAGAGGGCGCAGTATAAAAGATCTTGTCGTCAAAACCGACATGGCCAAATTGAAAGCAGCCCCCACCCACCACTTTTTAAGTAGAAAAAACGGGTGCTTTAAATGCACGGGCTGCACGACGTGTGCGCATATGTCTCCAGGAGACAGTATTGCTCACCCGTTCTCCGGAAAAAGTTTTAAGATCAGGTGGCCCTTAACGTGTAGTACCAAGTTTGTTATATACGCCATTATATGCCCGTGTGGCCGGTACTACATAGGGAAGACCGAGTGCCAGTTTAAAGTGCGCATGGCTCAGCATAGACAAGCGATTAGGCACGCTTTGGCGACGGGCAGTGGTGAACAGCCAGTCGCCAAGCACTTTGTCGAGTTCAGACACAGCATGGCCACATTTAAACATCGAATTATTGACCACGTGCCAGAATCCCCCCGTGGGGGAAATAGAGGTAAAAAGCTCTTACAGTTAGAGTCCATGTGGATTCACAGACTACAAACCCTGAAACCTGGAGGCTTGAATGAAAATTTGGGCCTCATTAATTTTCTTTAGTTCTACCTCTGGAGGTAGATTTTAGACGCCAGGGGGTTGGGTAGCATTAGTCGTGGGACAGTTTTCATCTCAGTGGGTTCATAAAATGGACAGGGGGGAGGAATTACGTAGTGGGTAGGAGGTCCGCAGCTGGTCAGGGTACTAGTAGTGAATAAAGTCCCTGCACCCGTGGAACCAGCAGATGAATAGGTTAAAATATAGTGAGGGAGTCAAGCATAAACATAAAGACAAAAATTCCCGTATATGTCACAATGGCAGAGTATGTAGATATTTGCTAGTAAGTTGGTTCATGATAAGGAAGAACAGGAGCGGCTTGCGCTATTATGAGTAAGAAATAATTCTATTATGTGGTATTGACACTTTTTAGTAGGGGATTTTAAAAGGCACTAATATTGTTTTTAAACGTGGGTTTCTTTTTTAATGTTTGTAGCTGATATTAGCACCTTATAGTGATATGCACTAAGATGTAACCAGTTCTTGATCCGCACTGCATTTGCTTGTAATACAAGGTTCACAGATGTATTGTTGTTGTTATGGAGTTTAGCTAGCGTCTCCATGGTAACGCGGCATACTCCCGCAACGTCACTTCCGGCGGAAGTGGACACAGCCGGCGGTGCCGGGCGGTGAGAACGGCGGCGAGACCAGGGGAGACGCCAGGTGATTGGGTGTGAGGTGGGGGGTAAGTACTTCGTTTAAGTATTTAAATGTTTTTTGTGCAGTGTTTACACATATCCTGAAGAAGGGGAACTGGTCCCCGAAACGTTGATTTCTCTGTTTGCACTATTACAAGAATTTGTGACAGCCTCTGAGTGCCGCCTCGTTTGTGACCGCTATATATATATATATATATATATATATATAAATTGCAAATAGTCCCGGCACTCCCCTTATAGGTGATGTATTTGCTGCGGTGCCCTCCTGGTGGAAACTCCTTTTCACTATGTAGTGTGAAGATATGGCTGCGGCACTCAATCAGACTTAGCAACTGCAGTTATGGCATAATAAATCCATTAACTGCAGTTGCTAAGTCTGATTGAGTGCCGCCGCCATATCTTCACACTATATATATATATATATATATATATATATATAGTGCCCAGCTGCATATATATATATATATTTTTTTTTTTGCCAAAGAGAGGTTTTCATGCTGCCCAGGGCGCCCCCCCTGCGCCCTGCACCCTTACAGTGACTGCCGTGTGTGAGGTGTATGGGAGCAATGGCGCACAGCTTTACTGCTGTGCGTTACCTCAGTGAAGATCAAGAAGTCTTCTGCCGCCTCTGAAGTCTTCTTTTCTTCTCATACTCACCCGGCTTCTATCTTCCGGCTCTGCGAGGAGGATGGCGGCGCGGCTCTGGGACGGACGGCGAGGGTGAGACCTGCGTACCAATCCCTCTGGAGCTAATGGTGTCCAGTAGCCTAAGAAACAGAGCCTTGAAACTCACAGAAGTAGGTCTGTTTCTCTCTCCTCAGTCCCTCGATGCAGGGAGTCTGTTGCCAGCAGGCTCCCAGAAAATTAAAAACCTAACAAATCTAATTTCTGACAGCTCAGGAGAGCTCCCTGTAATGCACCCAGTCTCCTCTGGGCACAGTATCAAACTGAGGTCTGGAGGAGGGGCATAGAGGGAGGAGCCAGTGCACACCCATACCTAAAGTCTTTCTTAAAGTGCCCATGTCTCCTGCGGAGTCCGTCTATTCCCATGGTCCTTACGGAGTCCCCAGCATCCTCTAGGATAGGGGTGGGCAATTATTTCAGCTGGGGGGCCACATAGCACATTCCAGCGAATATTCGAGGGCCGCACACAAAATATCCCCTCCCTGGGTACAGTTGCCAGCTCCCCCCTCTCCTTGTGCACACACAGGTACTAGGCATCACAAACACACACACAGGTGTAGGTGCGTACAGGGTGTTTACGCAAAGCGTCAGGGGGTGTACACTGTCAAAAACGTCGGGAAGGTAGGGGTACAGGGTGCTATATACACAGAGGTAGGGGGTTCTGGGTATCAAACATGGGAGGGGAGTACAAGGTGTGTAACACACACACACACAGGGGTAGGAGGGTACTGGGACACACACCAGGGGTGAGGGGGATAGTGGGGGTAACACACAGAGATATGAGGTACAGTGATTCACACAAGGGGGGGGGGGTAGGTGGGGGCTCCCAGGGTGCTCACCTCTCTCTGCACCAATCCACTGAGCTGCAGGGTATGATCTGCGGGCCCCAGATACAGGCCAGGGGGATCCAGGCTGGTCGCTTAACCAGTGTTGCATGCAGCCCATGGAGCCGCGCCACCAGTCATTTCGGGTGTAAGGCCGTAACTGTGACCGGGAGGCCAAGGTCTGCTTCCTCCTCCCTGGAGGAGGGAGGGTGCGGGAGATGCTGCCGCTGTTCCTCCATGGTGATGCAGCAGGGAGCAGGAGGTGGAGCTGGCCGAGGAGGTTAGCCAGGTAGCAGGAGACAGCCAGAGTCCAGCTGCCCAGATGATCCGCTGGCCCTACCCGCTGCTGCCTACATCCGCTGCTGCCCCTGCTTTGGCTCCGCCCCCTGCACCGCTCAGCGCCTGACGTCGGAAAGGAAATCCCGGTCAGCAGCCCCTGTGACGTGACCGGGATTTCCTCAGTGGCGCCGCGTCTTGGAGCTGCTGTAGTGCAATGACAAACGGCTCAGCCAGTCGGGCCGCTTGTCATTGGGCACTGGTGGGGGACAGCGGGCCAGGCAGGATCGGTTCGCGGGCCGCATCCGGCCCGCGGGCCGCATGATGCCCACCCCTGCTCTAGGACGTAAGAGAAATCCTGGCTTTTGGCGACAGACGTATCCTCTGGTGCATGTGAAGATGCAATCCAGACCATTTGTCCAACAGATCCAGCTGGAAGGGCCTTGCGTGAAACCTTCCGTACTGCAGTGCTTCATAAGAGGCTACCATCTTCCCCAGGAGGCGAATGCATAGATGCACCAATATCCAGGTCGGTCTTAGAACGTCCCGCACCATCGACTGAATTACCAATGCCTTTTCCAATGGAAGGGATACCTTCTGTGTCTCCGTATCCAGTTGGTTCCAGGTGAGATTTTGGCAGGTTCAGAATCCACCCGTGATCCTGGAGTAGTCGTGTTGAGAGGGCAATGTTATCTAACAACCTCTACCTGGATGGTGCTTTTATCAGCAGATCGTCCAGGTACGGTATTATGTTCACTCCTTGCTTGCGGAGGAGAAACATCATCTCTGCCAATACCTTGGTGAACACCCTCTGTGCCGTGGAGAGGCCAAATGGCAGGACCTGGAACTGGTAGTGACAGTCCTGTAATGCAAACCTTAGATAAGCCTGATGGGGCGGCCAAATCGGAATATGAAGGTACACATCCTTGATTTCCAGAGACACCAGGAATTCCCCCTCCTCCAGACCTGAGATCACCGCTCTCAGAGACTCCATCTTGAATTTGAACACCCGTAAGTACGGATTTCCACTACTGCTCCCCTCATAGACAGAGTATTGTCCTGCCACATCGTAGCTGCCTTTGTCTTTTTGAACCAGCAGCTCTTATGGTCACTGAATCATCTCGCTCTTTCAGGATAGAGCTATCACAGGAAAAAGCATAAAAATACAGTATTATTAAAATAAAGATACAGGTTGAAAATCCCTTACCCAAAATTCAAAATCCCACATTTTTGGGTCCCCTACGAAGATAAATGAGAAATTACACATATATATATATATATATATATATATATATAAAAAATCTTATAACATATATAATATTTATGTCATTATCTCAGTAAGTGGTCCAAAAATTTGGGATTATGGATAAAGGATACTCAACCCATATATATTTTTTAATGCAGAATTCTTTTAACACTTTTTTGGGTATAATAACATTTTTATTGATAAATGTAAAAAAAAAAAAAAAAAAAAGTATTTTTTGTGAATGTGTTTTTAATCATTTCATTTTGTTTGTTAAAAATAAAACTCACTCCGTATGTGTAAGCCAGCAAGCTGGTTTGTGCGCTCGCAGAACAGCGACTGCCGCACAAAGCATCAACGCTCAGTATTTCTATAAGACTGTGGGTGAGAAGTGCTTTGTACATTTTAGTTGATGTGATAGAGGAAATATTCATAAATAGGTTGCATTGTCATCTGCTGCTGTTATATTCACAAGATAATACTTAACCCTCACTCTGTGCCTTGGTGTAGTGAAAAAAAAAGATGGTTTTAATAAATGTTTCCTTTACTGTATGTATGATACAACACCACAATATACATTCACAAAGCCTCCATTATACCTCTCTGCACAGACACCCACACCTAAACCACCCCATTCACAAAACCCCATTCATTTTACCAATGTGAACAGAACATACTTGAACAACATGTAACAGGTTATGTTAAACGTTCAATACAATTTGAAAACAAATTCTATGGCAGTATTCAAATTATATTTCACGCCCAGTCTTCTTTCTAAAGTGATCCCCGTTATCACGGCCATAGTAATCAGGTTTAGCTGTGTCAAGGGTTGGGAGCCCTCGCTACCCTAGGGGTGGTGAGCTGAAATGATTGTACCACTCCTGTCAGCTGAAACAGAACGGGTGTGGAAGAGGGTGAAAAAAAATGAATACCGCCCTATGAGTCATTGGTAAATTCAGTTATACTGTAGTTCTTATGTCTTACAGAACAGCTCCCCACACTGACTGCTACAATCATATAGGTAACACTAATGAGAGAGACTGATACATCGCCAGTAATCACTCTCACTATACTATACTGATAACACTAACGAGAGACTGATAGATCGCCAGTAATCACTCTCACTATACTATACTGATAGCACTAACGAGAGACTGATACATTGTACTATACTGATAGTGGTAACAAGAGACTGATACATCGCCAATAATCACTCTCACTATACTATACTGATAGCGCTAACGAGAGACTGATACATTGCCAGTAATCACTCTCACTACACTATACTGATAGCGCTAACGAGAGACTGATATATTGCCAAAAATCACTCTCACTATACTATACTGATAGCGCTAACGAGAGACTGATACATTGTACTATACTGATAGTGGTAACAAGAGACTGACACATTGCCAGTAATAACTCTCACTATACTATACTGATAGCGCTAACGAGAGACTGATACATTGATAGTAATAACTCTCACTATACTATACTGATAGCGCTAACGAGAGACTGATACATTGTACTATACTGATAGTGGTAACAAGAGACTGATACATCGCCAATAATCACTCTCACTATACTATACTGATAGCGCTAACGAGAGACTGCTACATTGTACTATACTGAGTGGTAACAAGAGACTGATACATTGCCAGTAATCACTCTCCCTATACTATACTAATAGCGCTAACGAGAGACTGATACATTGTACTATACTGATAGTGGTAACAAGAGACTGATACATCGCCAGTAATCACTCTCACTATACTATACTAATAGCGCTAACGAGAGACTGATACATTGTACTATACTGATAGCGCTAACGAGAGACTGACACATTGCCAGTAATCACTCTCACTATACTATACTAATAGCGCTAACGAGAGACTGATACATTGTACTATACTGATAGTGGTAACAAGAGACTGACACATTGACAGTAATAACTCTCCCTATACTATACTGATAGCGCTAACGAGAGACTGATACATTGACAGTAATCACTCTCACTATACTATACTGATAGCGCTAACGAGAGAGACTGATACAATGCCAGTAATTACTCTCAGCATACTATACTGATCGTGCTAACGAGAGACTGATACATTGCCAGTAATAACTCTCACTATACTATACTGATAATAGCGCTAACGAGAGACTGATACATTGTACTATACTGATAGCACTAACAAGAGACTGACACATCGCCAGTAATCACTCTCACTATACTATACTGATAGCGCTAACGAGAGACTGATACATCGCCAGTAATCACTCTCACTATACTATACTAATAGCGCTAACGAGAGACTGATACATTGTACTATACTGATAGTGGTAACAAGAGACTGACACATTGACAGTAATAACTCTCCCTATACTATACTGATAGCGCTAACGAGAGACTGATACATTGACAGTAATCACTCTCACTACACTATACTGATAGCGCTAACGAGAGACTGATACATTGCCAGTAATCACTCTCACTATACTATACTGATAGCGCTAACGAGAGAGACTGATACAATGCCAGTAATTACTCTCAGCATACTATACTGATAGTGCTAACGAGAGACTGATACATTGCCAGTAATAACTCTCACTATACTATACTGATAATAGCGCTAACGAGAGACTGATACATTGACAGTAATCACTCTCACTACACTATACTGATAGCGCTAACGAGAGACTGATACATTGCCAGTAATCACTCTCACTATACTATACTGATAGCGCTAACGAGAGAGACTGATACAATGCCAGTAATTACTCTCAGCATACTATACGGATAGTGCTAACGAGAGACTGATACATTGCCAGTAATAACTCTCACTATACTATACTGATAATAGTGCTAACGAGAGACTGATACATCGCCAGTAATCACTCTCACTACACTATACTGATAGCACTAACAAGAGACTGACACATCGCCAGTAATCACTCTCACTATACTATACTGATAGCGCTAACGAGAGACTGATACATCGCCAGTAATCACTCTCACTATACTATACTGATAGCGCTAACGAAAGACTGATACATCGCCAGTAATCACTCTCACTATACTATACTGATAGCGCTAACGAAAGACTGATACATTGCCAGTAATCACTCTCACTATACTATACTGATAGCGCTAACGAGAGAGACTGATACAATGCCAGTAATTACTCTCAGCATACTATACTGATAGTGCTAACGAGAGACTCATACATTGCCAGTAATAACTCTCACTATACTATACTGATAATAGCGCTAACGAGAGACTGATACATTGACAGAAATCGCTCTCACTATACTATACTGACAATAGCGCTAACGAGAGACTGATACATTGCCAGAAATCACTCTCACTACACTATGCTGATAGCGCTAACGAGAGAGACTGATACATTGTACTATACTGATAGCGCTAACGAGAGACAGATACATTGCCAGTAATCACTCTCACTATACTATACTGATAGCGCTAACGAGAGAGACAGATACATTGCCAGAAAACGCTCTCACTATACTATACTGATAGCGCTAACGAGAGACTGATACATTGTACTATACTGATAGTGGTAACAAGAAACTGACACATTGACAGTAATAACTCTCCCTATACTATACTGATAGCGCTAACGAGAGACTGATACATTGCCAGTAATCACTCTCACTATACTATACTGATAGCGCTAACGAGAGAGACTGATACAATGCCAGTAATAACTCTCAGCATACTATACTGATAGTGCTAACGAGAGACTGATACATTGCCAGTAATAACTCTCACTATACTATACTGATAATAGCGCTAACGAGAGACTGATACATTGCCAGTAATCACTCTCACTATACTATACTGATAGCGCTAACGAGAGAGACTGATACAATGCCAGTAATTACTCTCAGCATACTATACTGATAGTGCTAACGAGAGACTGATACATTGCCAGTAATAACTCTCACTATACTATACTGATAATAGCGCTAACGAGAGACTGATACATTGACAGTAATCACTCTCACTACACTATACTGATAGCGCTAACGAGAGACTGATACATTGCCAGTAATCACTCTCACTATACTATACTGATAGCGCTAACGAGAGAGACTGATACAATGCCAGTAATTACTCTCAGCATACTATACGGATAGTGCTAACGAGAGACTGATACATTGCCAGTAATAACTCTCACTATACTATACTGATAATAGTGCTAACGAGAGACTGATACATCGCCAGTAATCACTCTCACTACACTATACTGATAGCACTAACAAGAGACTGACACATCGCCAGTAATCACTCTCACTATACTATACTGATAGCGCTAACGAGAGACTGATACATCGCCAGTAATCACTCTCACTATACTATACTGATAGCGCTAACGAAAGACTGATACATCGCCAGTAATCACTCTCACTATACTATACTGATAGCGCTAACGAAAGACTGATACATTGCCAGTAATCACTCTCACTATACTATACTGATAGCGCTAACGAGAGAGACTGATACAATGCCAGTAATTACTCTCAGCATACTATACTGATAGTGCTAACGAGAGACTCATACATTGCCAGTAATAACTCTCACTATACTATACTGATAATAGCGCTAACGAGAGACTGATACATTGACAGAAATCGCTCTCACTATACTATACTGACAATAGCGCTAACGAGAGACTGATACATTGCCAGAAATCACTCTCACTACACTATGCTGATAGCGCTAACGAGAGAGACTGATACATTGTACTATACTGATAGCGCTAACGAGAGACAGATACATTGCCAGTAATCACTCTCACTATACTATACTGATAGCGCTAACGAGAGAGACAGATACATTGCCAGAAAACGCTCTCACTATACTATACTGATAGCGCTAACGAGAGACTGATACATTGTACTATACTGATAGTGGTAACAAGAAACTGACACATTGACAGTAATAACTCTCCCTATACTATACTGATAGCGCTAACGAGAGACTGATACATTGCCAGTAATCACTCTCACTATACTATACTGATAGCGCTAACGAGAGAGACTGATACAATGCCAGTAATAACTCTCAGCATACTATACTGATAGTGCTAACGAGAGACTGATACATTGCCAGTAATAACTCTCACTATACTATACTGATAATAGCGCTAACGAGAGACTGATACATTGCCAGTAATCACTCTCACTACACTATACTGATAGCACTAACAAGAGACTGACACATCGCCAGTAATCACTCTCACTATACTATACTGATAGCGCTAACGAGAGACTGATACATCGCCAGTAATCACTCTCACTATACTATACTGATAGCGCTAACGAAAGACTGATACATTGCCAGTAATCACTCTCACTATACTATACTGATAGCGCTAACGAGAGAGACTGATACAATGCCAGTAATTACTCTCAGCATACTATACTGATAGTGCTAACGAGAGACTCATACATTGCCAGTAATAACTCTCACTATACTATACTGATAATAGCGCTAACGAGAGACTGATACATTGACAGAAATCGCTCTCACTATACTATACTGACAATAGCGCTAACGAGAGACTGATACATTGCCAGAAATCACTCTCACTACACTATGCTGATAGCGCTAACGAGAGAGACTGATACATTGTACTATACTGATAGCGCTAACGAGAGAGACAGATACATTGCCAGAAAACGCTCTCACTATACTATACTGATAGCGCTAACGAGAGAGACAGAAACATTGCCAGTAATCACTCTCACTATACTATACTGATAGCGCTAACGAGAGAGACAGATACATTGCCAGTAATCACTCTCACTATACTATACTGATAGTGCTAACGAGAGACTGATACATTGCCAGTAATCACTCTCACTATACTATACTAATAGTGCTAACGAGAGACTGATACATCGCCAGTAATCACTCTCACTATACTATACTGATTGTGCTAACGAGAGACTGATACATCGCCAGTAATCACTCTCACTATACTATACTGATAGTGCTAACGAGAGACTGATACATCGCCAGTAATCACTCTCACTATACTATACTGATAGTGCTAACGAGAGACTGATACATCGCCAGCAATCACTCTCACTATACTATACTGATTGTGCTAACGAGAGACTGATACATTGCCAGTAATCACTCTCACTATACTATACTGATCGTGCTAACGAGAGACTGATACATCGCCAGTAATTACTCTCCCTATACTATACTGATCGTGCTAACGAGAGACTGATACATCGCCAGTAATCACTCTCACTATATTATACTGATAGCGCTAACGAGAGACTGATACATTGCCAGTAATCACTCTCACTATACTATACTGATAGCGCTAACGAGAGAGACTGATACAATGCCAGTAATTACTCTCAGCATACTATACTGATAGTGCTAACGAGAGACTCATACATTGCCAGTAATAACTCTCACTATACTATACTGATAATAGCGCTAACGAGAGACTGATACATTGACAGAAATCGCTCTCACTATACTATACTGACAATAGCGCTAACGAGAGACTGATACATTGCCAGAAATCACTCTCACTACACTATGCTGATAGCGCTAACGAGAGAGACTGATACATTGTACTATACTGATAGCGCTAACGAGAGAGACAGATACATTGCCAGAAAACGCTCTCACTATACTATACTGATAGCGCTAACGAGAGAGACAGAAACATTGCCAGTAATCACTCTCACTATACTATACTGATAGCGCTAACGAGAGAGACAGAAACATTGCCAGTAATCACTCTCACTATACTATACTGATAGCGCTAACGAGAGAGACAGATACATTGCCAGTAATCACTCTCACTATACTATACTGATAGTGCTAACGAGAGACTGATACATTGCCAGTAATCACTCTCACTATACTATACTGATAGTGCTAACGAGAGACTGATACATCGCCAGTAATCACTCTCACTATACTATACTGATTGTGCTAACGAGAGACTGATACATCGCCAGTAATCACTCTCACTATACTGATAGTGCGAACGAGAGACTGATACATCGCCAGTAATCACTCTCACTATACTATACTGATAGTGCTAACGAGAGACTGATACATCGCCAGCAATCACTCTCACTATACTATACTGATCGTGCTAACGAGAGACTGATACATCGCCAGTAATTACTCTCCCTATACTATACTGATCGTGCTAACGAGAGACTGATACATCGCCAGTAATCACTCTCACTATATTATACTGATAGCGCTAACGAGAGACTGATACATTGCCAGTAATCACTCTCACTATACTATACTGATCGTGCTAACGAGAGACTGATACATTGCCAGTAATCACTCTCACTATATTATACTGATAACACTAACGAGAGACTGATACATTGCCAGTAATCACTCTCACTATACTATACTGATCGTGCTAACGAGAGACTGATACATTGCCAGTAATCACTCTCACTATACTATACTGATCGTGCTAACGAGAGACTGATACATCGCCAGTAATCACTCTCACTATATTATACTGATAGCGCTAACGAGAGACTGATACATTGCCAGTAATCACTCTCACTATACTGAGTGAGGCGGGAGGATCTGGATTGGCTGCATCTCAAGAGACCAATTACGCAGTGAGTAAGGGATGAGTGTGTCATAGCCGGGAGCTGAAAGCCTGCACCATGATATGCCGAATCCGTAGCTCTCGCCTTATCTATAATGAAATGGTTCCTGACAATGAAGTGCCTGTTCCATGTAATTAGGTGTCTGCTCTCTAATTCATTTACCATCTCCATGTATCAGGAGCTCATCTCTGACTGTACAGGACCTGACGTCAATTGAGCTCCATGAAACCCCCCCAGAGTATAGAACTGGGCGGCCGTGCCTGCTGGCTGCCTTTCATCATTAACCTTTCCTTTACTGCTACTGTTCTGAGCATCTAAATGACATACTGTACAGACTGTCTTTACTAATCGCATAATCACTTGAGAAACACTGCTTTCAGACTTGTAAACAAAGGCATGTGAAGATTTCCTGAATGCAGAGGAAAAGTTCTTACAGGATAAATTCATTTATACCTAACAAGTAGAGAAACAACATTAACACACAGCTCAATATAAAGCCATGTTACATTAGTGCTGTCACCTTCGCACATGGAAGGCAGCCATATTATTGGCTGAATCAATAAACCGGTTACTAATTCAAACAGAACTTGTGACATCAGCTACACCAGCCCAGACAGTAAACATTTCCTCAGTAAACATTTCCTAATTTCAAATTATTGCTAGAAATATTATCACGGCATACAAAATACTGCTGCTCCGAGAACAATAGTGTACTGTAAGGATTGCTCCAGTAGTTTCATGCGAGATTCTTATTTCAGATGATATATTAGCAGATACATGGCCTTATTCATGTTTGTAAGCAATGGCCGGATATAACATGTTATATCTGCCTCCCCTGCAGTGCAAATGGTTTTGCCCAGTTGCTAAAAAAACTTGCTGCTTCGATCAACTCAGAATTACCCCCTATGTCTTCAACAAAAGTTTTTGGTTTGCTGAAGGGAATATTTGCAGCATTACGAGCTGCCAGTAATCCATTTCTGTGCAGCTACCAATGGTGCATCCATATATCCATGGTAAGTTCTGTATCCATGGAGTCCAGGAAGATTTAAGTAGTTCAGTTGAGAGCAATGGGAAGACCTGGTTATGGTATAGGTTTAAGTCTAGGATCACTTCAAGACCTGTTCTGACTCTGAATCTGTATACAAATTACTATGATGTGGTGGCTGTGGCTTTTTCCCACACCAAGTTTTGTTATGCTAAATACTCAGCTGCACACAGATATACAAGTGTTGCATACACATTAATCAGCATAGTCCCCAGGACATCTTAGTCATATCACATTGTGACTTACAGTAGATGCAGTTTTGGGTTAGAATATGTGAAAAAGACGCCAGGCGCATTGGACCTGGTGGCTAATGGCATATTGAGGCTAGGTGTGGAGGACACAACTGTATGTTTTTTTTACATTATGGTGGGATGGCAGAAAGGTATTGTGGTGCTTGTGGGAGGAGGATCATACTGTATAAAAGGTGTGGTTGTTTTTAATCGGACATGGGTTACTACAGTATATTTCCATGACTAGGCCATGACTAGATAGGACTGGCCTTGGTGACCATGGATAAATTGAGGCTCAAGTAAACAAAGTTTGGAACTTGTGTACAAGTTATGCGGCCTGTTGAGGTTTTTATCAAGTGAGGCAGTCACTTATACAGTGCTTGAGGGGCCATACAAGATTTCTTGTAGCTGGCTTGGTTAGTCAGTCAATTTTGTGGATTAACCTTGATTATAAGCAAGGTACAGCAAAGATGCTTGTGTACAGTTAATTTTTAGTACTGAATGACCCACCTTCCCTAAATTGTGACATCTTTGCTAACCTTATTAGGAGTTTGTGGAAATGGAGTCCTGGTCCTCTCTTTTCTTGTGCTTGTACATAAATCCTCAGTTAGTGAATATCAACCCAATCCTAACTATTAACTTTTTGAGGCACTTTGAGTCACTAGTTAACCCTACCAAGGCGGAAAGGGATGTAGGAGTCACTATTTCTGGTGACTTAAAGGCAGGTAAGCAGTGCAACAAAGCAATGAGGAAGGCTAGTCAGATGCTTGGTTGATTAGGGAGAGGAATCATCAGCAGAAAGAGAGAAGTAATAATGCCGCTGTACAGGTCATTGGTACGGCCTCATCTAGAATACTGTGTTCAGTTCTGGAGGTCATATCTTCATCTTCAGAAGGCTAGCGCCATGTTTCTCGGCATACATGATCGCAGCTGGCTGCATATACACACCTATAAAACGACAATGACATGACTGCATTTTTGTCACCACTCCTCATTAACACCTTCATGTCCACTTCATGTCAATCACTTTCCTCATAGGCAGCGCATTCGCAGCGGCCCCATGTGCAATCTGCCGATAACCGCTCATTTGCGTGAACAAAAATCCTGCTGCAATCAACTTGGAATTACCCCCATAGTACACAAATGAGATTGAAACCTAGGGGTATTCAATATTTTATCATTGCTATTTTAATAAATAGAGTGGGTCAATGTTTATCAGTAGGCCATGGTCATGAGAGAGTAAGGCTAAATGGCTTTAAGAATTTGATTAAACTTTGCCGTAACATAAAATTCTACTTTGTATTATAAGTAGATGCTATTCTGTGGTCCATAGGGTCTATTTACTAAGCCTTGGAGATAAAGTGGTACCAACCAACCAGCTCCTAACTGTCATTTTTCAAACTCTGGGGCAGATGTATGAAGCCTGGAGAAGGGATAAAGAAGTGATAAGTGCAAGGTGATAACGCTGCAGCCAATCATTACGGAGTTGAAACATGACAGTTAGGAGCTGACTGGCTGGTGCATTATCACCTTATACTTATCACTGCTTTATCACTTCTTATCCCTTCTCCAGGCTTAATACACCTGCCCCACAGCTTGTTACATGGCAGTTAGGACAGTTAGGAGCTGTTTGGTTGGTACTTTATCCCGGTCCACTTTATCTCTCTCCAATGCTTAGCACGCAGACCCCCATGTATCGGTGTGCCTCCCACCTCAGTCTCCCTACCTCCTCTGCATTTATATCATTTGGTTTCTGTATAAGAGGTGGTGTCATGAATATTAGCAACAGCCCCATTATAACAGTAGATGAGCATGGTGTTATACTATATAATGGTGTGACAGGTAGAAAGTACAATTAATCCATACATCATATTCTATTTAACAAATATTGCTTTTATTTTGAGATTAGCAGCTATTTTATAGTGCTAAACCTGAAAATATTTTTTCTTACGCAATACAGGATTTACTGTTATCATTTTAGGGCTATTATACTCCTATTTTCTGCCTTCTGCTATCTATAGAATACTCTGTACTTCATACAACAGTTTAAGCAGAAGCAACTGCCAATTTAAGCTGTGGTAACGAAGCACAAGTAGAGGTTAAATCTGCCTTAATTCAGGGCTGCTTTCTATGCAGAGCAGCCTAGAGTAAGAGTATTTCTCCTCTATGGAAAGACAGCCGCACAGTGTACGTAAGCAAGTGCGTCAGAAGGGATTAGGGAGTGCAGCTGCCTGCAGAGACAGGAGAACACTGGGGCATCTTGCACCACAAAGCCTACAAGGAAGCCTGGCTGTGACAAGTGATTAATGAAGCATAGGCCTTCAGGAGACGTGGCTTATGGTTCAGTGCTGAAGGGGCTGTGAGTAACACACAAATACTGTATATGGATACCACTGACTGATGTAAAGGCGCAGAGCTTCTTCTGCAGTTACAATCAACCAACATTTAAAGATTTTCATTCCTGCTCATTGGAAGAAAAAAAAAAATCCTTACAGTACTATATCCTCAATATTCCTCAGTGCACAGTAAACGCTCTTTTTACTTAGAAAACGTGACTTCAATTTGGGTGATCGGAGTAAAAGTGCACTCAGGTCACTAAGGCATGTGTACAGATGTGGAACATGCTGCCAATTGATAGAAACTGATGGATCAGGATGGGAAAGTCTTGTTGACTGATGACTGCTTCAGCCAGTGTTGTGGAAGACCGACCTTCAGGTAACTTGCTACCTGTAATCCAGTTATTTCTGCAGCCTGAACATCCGGATCTGCCCAATTCCACCTACAGTACTGTATGAGATTGGGCTGATGATTCTGGTCACGTGACCAGCTTTCTCTTTATTTTGCACTGCATAAATACAACCAGCGATTACTTTATACAGAGCCAACATGTCTGGAAGCATTGTACAACTTTAATGATTATTATGAGATTAAAACAAAAATGAGGCTGCGCTGGATTAGGTCAATAAATCAACAATTAGTAAGAGTATTTCCAATATTATAGTATCACAATTTATTATGTAGAAGCAAGATATTAATTTATATTAAAAAAATCAATAAACCATAAAAATGCATGCATATCATTATATATTAAAAGTATGAATTCATATGTAGATAAAGGTAATATTACCCAGTAGGCCAGGCACTTGATGGATATAGGGAAATGGAGTCTGTTCCAAAAGTACTCCCCTGTGACTATATAATAAGTCCGATGTAGCAAAAGGTCTCTGGAGGTAAGCAATGTCCGGATAGAGGTGTGTAAAGAACCGTTAGAGGGTAATGTGCTCCAGAGTTTTAATGGTGAGCTCCTCATGCAACACGGTAAGGTATACCTCCTTGGTGTAACTTTCTGGTTTTAGAGTCCTCCGAGATACAATAAATGCTGGACAAAGTCAGGGGATGGTCCGGTCCTCCACTCCTATGTTCCTGGCTTGAACACTGACACGTTTCGCTGCCTTCAGCTAGCAGCTTTTTTTGCATTTATTGTATCACGGAGGACTCTAAAACCAGAAAGTTGCACCAAGGAGGTGTACCTTACCGTGTTGCATGAGAAGCTCACCATTAAGACTCTGGAGCACATTACCCTCTAATGGTCCTTTACACACCTCTATCTGGACATTGCTTACCTCCAGAGCCTTTTGATACATCGGACTTATTATATAGTCACAGGGGAGTACTTTTGGAACGGACTCCATTTCCTTATATCCATCAAGTGCCTGGCCTACTGGGTAATATTACCTTTATCTACATATGAATTCATACTTTAATGTATAATGATATGCATGCATTTTTATGGTTAATTGATTTTTTAATATAAATTAATATCTTGCTTCTACATAATAAATTGTGATACTATAATATTGGAAATACTCTTACTAATTGTTGATTTATTGACCTAATCCAGCGCAGCCTCATTTTTGTTTTATACTGTGTATTGTGGGAGTGACTTCCCCCTTTTTTTAGAGGCCGCTGCTTAGCGGGCCATCTCATGCTTACAGCGCCCGAGTACTTTTTGGTATTATTATGAGATTATAATGTGGGCACTCAGCATAAACTACCAGAGTCACCATGAGAGTGCAGTTGAAATTTTGGGTCTACTACGGTATGCCGGCGCTTGGGATCCCGGCGCCGATAACCGGGGTGCACTGTTGTGGGACGAACAATGGGCCCAATTCAGACCTAATCGCTGGGCTGCTAACGTTGCTGTCCTGCATTCAGATAGACGCCGCCCCGGGGGAGTGTAAATTTGTCATGCAAGTGTGCGATCGCGTGTGTACGCCGAGCTGCAAAAATCCAGTGCGTGCAGTCTGTGCGCAGCCCAGGACTTACTTCTACAGTGCGATCACAACAGGCTGGTCGGGGCCGCAGCTGACGTCAGAAACCCTCCCTGAAAACACTTGGGAACACCTGCGTTTTTTCGAACACTTCCAGTAAACGATCAGTTACCACCCACAAATGGCCTCTTCCTGTCAATCACCTTGCGAACGCCCATGCAAATGAAATTTTTGCACCATCCCTTCGCTGACCGGCGATGCCCGTTGTTGGCCAACGCGTGTGCACATTGCGGTGCATACGTATGTGCAGTTATTCCTGATCGCCCGCTGTGCGAAAACACACAGCGGCAATCAGGTCTGAATCAGACCTAATGTTCTGTAACAGCCTCTTCTCTACGTTTACTGAAGATGTGATCATCAATCTGGTCCTATGATACCAAAGTGGTAGGAGATTACTAGTGTAATTGCTAAGCAACAAAACAGAAGTATAGTGCTCTTTTGTTTTGACATCATTACAGCCATGATTATCCATTTGGAATCTCAGCGTCAGTCAGAAAGCAGAAGACTTTCAATAATTCTTCAAACTGTTTCTTTCAAATTGACATTGTTCCATATATAATAATTGTGGGGATCATTCAGGTTGGAGGTGCCCATATCAGGTAAATTACCTCCAATGTCACATGGACGTTATTTCCTGAGTAAGGAATTAGTGGATCACCAGTTACCAATTCTAACTTAAGTATATCCCCTCTAAACAGTAAGGAGGTACAGCCTGCCTGGAACGCAAACCCTATGCTGCTGAGCCTATTTTGGCACATGCCTTCAGCAATATCAGTAATAATTTAGCAGCACCCACACAATTTATACATGTTCAGAAGATTTAGAATTTTAAGAAAATAATAATTTCTTTGTATCTCCTTACATGGCAAAGACAGTCAACCCAAAATAACCCTAAATGTGTGGATTTTCTTATTCATGTTGAAATACAGCAGCAATAAATTGAACTAAAAGTAGATCATTTTTTTTTTTTTTTAATAACCATCAGTTAATACTTTGTGGTTCTTCCTTTGGTATTAATCATCTTTTCAGAACAGAAAAAAAGAAAAAAACATTCTATGGGGGTATCCAATTAGCCCCGAAAATATTTTGTCCGAAAAAAATGGGAGGGTTTTCTCTATTTTTTTTTTTTTTTTTTAGCCCTATCCAATTATTATTCCTTTTTTTTTTTTTCGGACAAAATTTTTGGCTGAAAAAAACACATAGAATGCAGGATAAGTTCCCGGAAAAAAACGGGGCTCTAAGGACTGGTTATCAGGGATTTCATTTCGGAACGCCATACAAAATCCCACATAACTGCCGGCATCGGGGCTAACTGGATAGCCCTGGGGGAGTTAATTGGCCTATACTGTATATACAGGTTTTCATAATAACACCTGCACTGGATTGAATGAAATGTAAAGGAACCATACGAAAGTCCAGTCAAACATACTTTAAAGAAGTAGACACGCTACCATATCAACTATATCCCGAAGGTTAATGAAGCCAGGATGGGGAAGTCTGGACATTTTTTGTAATTCTGCAAGGGGGGATTTTCTATCATCACTCTCTATGTTCCAATTTAATTGAAACCTATATTAAAAAAAATATATATATAAAAAAAAAAATAGATGCCAGTAATAACTTACCAGAGATAGTTCAACTAAGTGTTGATCGACCAACTAATAATCATAATAATGTATATTTACTGTGACTCTTTAAACTTAACAGAAAAATTATAATTTGTTGGTCTCCCTTTAAAAAACGACAATAGGCAAAGTGACAGACCGGGTAAATGAATGCACCCCTTTAAATTAAGTTCAGAAGGTCTTGAGTTTTGGCAATATTTGGATATATAAATTTTCATTGTTCACCATTTGATTATTGTACCAACAAATAAGGCAAAACTGGCACAGCTACAAAAGACTTCATTAGCTGCAATCAATGCAAGGCGCCGGAGTGCGCTAATCCCATTTTCAAGTACTAATATCTGCTGGTTTGTGTTTTGACGAGACCAGCATCTTCTTCAACTTGATCCTATTAGGGAAAGCGTGTGCCCTGACAGCTCCAGCTGGGAATGTGAACGCCAGGCATTCTAATCACCCCGTTTCCTTGGAAACCTTGCTGACTTTTCTTTCCTCATTGCTCGACTTGCAGCTGCCGATACAGAAAGTATCCTCACATAACATCGGGCCCTTGGCATGAACACTACCATTGTTTTGGGGTAATATTGTAAGTGACATTGCAAACGTTTGCGGTCATTAATTGGAGAAATACTGTCTTGTCTGACAACTGCGAACCAGACAACTGCAATGAAATTGGTTAGCAGGATGCACTGGCTAGAGGCGGCAATAACAAACAGCGCAACACGTCATACCAAGAGAGAGTCCACACTTTTTTCTGTCTGACTGCCCTAGCTTTGAAACGGTATCTGGTCTCATGGTTGTCAGTAACCGTGTCAAACTTTCATAATGTCGACACTGGAATGTCAACATAGTTCAACTTGTATGTTGACATCCTCAGAATGTTGACATGTTCTTAGAATGCTGACCATTAGGGCTCCGCTGGGCGGGTGGTGAGGATGAGGGTTAGGGGGAAAAGAATTATGCAATATCATCATGGAGGCGTCTAATTGGCTCCAAATGTATTCTGCAGCAGGACAACGACCACAAACATACAGGCAAGGTCATTAAGAACTATCTTCACCGTAAAGAAGAACAATGAGTCCTGGAAGTTATGATGTGACCTCCTCAATTGTGGCAATTCTCCATTCTGGAGATGATTGGCACAACAAATAGTTGATGTATGGGCTCCCCCTTCTGGCAATCCCAATCAAAAAGTGATTGGGGTCACCAAAATAGACTTTTAAACTTGTTTTTAAAAAAAATAGGATTTTGGTACCTACCGGTAAATCCTTTTCTCTTACTCCGTAGAGGATGCTGGGGACTCCAAAAGGACCATGGGGTATAGACGGATCCGCAGGAGCTTGGGCACACTATAAAGACTTAAACTGGGTGTGAACTGGCTCCTCCCTCTATGCCCCTCCTCCAGACCTCAGTTAGAAAACTGTGCCCAGGAGAGATGGACATTTCGAGGAATGAATTTATAAACACGGTGAGTGTCATACCAGCTCACACCACGAACATACCGCAGAACGTGGCATTCAATAGAAAACCAGCCTACGGCATGAAAAAGACAGCCACATGCTGAGAGAATATGTAACACAACCTGTGTGTCAACACAACCAATAATAAGACACCTCATGCCATGGCCTGAACATCGTCAGCAACAGTCTGACCGCGAAGAAACACCACAAGAGTGTAACCAAAACAGTAACTGCAGACACAGTACGCACTGGGACGGGCGCCCAGCATCCTCTACGGACTAAGAGAAAAGGATTTACCGGTAGGTACCAAAATCCTATTTTCTCCTACGTCCTAGAGGATGCTGGGGACTCCAAAAGGACCATGGGGTCAATACCAAAGCTCCAGAACGGGCGGGAGAGTGCGAACGACTCTGCAGCACCGATTGAGCCAACAAAAGGTCCCCCTCAACCAGGGTATCAAACTTGTAGAGCATAGCAAAAACGTTTGAACCCGACCAAGTATCCCCTCGGCAAAGTTGAACTGTCGAGACTCCTCGGGCATCCGCCCAGGAAGATACCAGACAAACAGAACCACTGGTTTTCCAAACTGATCCCAACTGGCGACCAAAATATTCAAATCCCTGGCTACATCGAGAGAAATTGAATCAGCAAATGCCTAAGTAACCACCGGCATCAAAATAGACCGATTTCTGCGAAACCCAGAAACCACTCCTGGCAGAACTACTAACCGAGTTCTCAAGTCCTCTCTATCCATATGAAAGATCAAACAAGGCTCTTGTGAGACAAAACCACCACTTCCGACACCCGCCTTGCGGATGTCAAAGCCAAGAGCACAACCCCTTTCCAAGAGAGAAATTTTTGTAAAGAAATTATTAGGCTACACTGCACAGAAATGGAGCCCAACTTTAAGCTCGCATCCACACTGGTTGGTAAAGTATGGATAAGAACGACCTAGCTGAAAGTCTTCCATAGGCCTTCCTGGATACACACCAACAAAAAAAAAAAAAACCCCATAGTTACGCCAACTACGGTGGTAAAGCTTAGCCGTTACTTCTTCTTAGTCTGAAGAATTGAGGAAATGACTACACTGGGAACACCCTTTCAGCTTAGGATATGGCATTCAACCGCCACGATGTCAGCATCAGCCGCGGTAAGTCTTGAAACACGCCCTGATCTTGTCGTAACAGATCCTCACGTAGAGGAAGAGGGCAGGAATCCTCTGTGAGTAAATCATGAAAAACTGGATAGCAAACCCTCCTTGGCAAGACCGGATCCAAAAGGATCGCCTGAACCGTTTTTCATCTCCCGTTTATCACCTTCAGAAAAAGTGAAAGCGGAGAGACCACATAGACCTACTAAAAACACCCACGGTGACACGAGGATGTCCACTGCTATAGCTTGAGCGACCCTTGACCTGGAACAATATGCCAGAGGCCTCTCGTTGAGGCGAGACGTCAACAAATCCAATTGTGACATTCCTCAAAGACTTGTAACATCTGTGAAAACTACTTGATGATGACTGAATTTCTCCCAGGATGGAGATCGCGTCAGCAGATGAAATCTAGTTCTCAGTCGATCACCTCCGGAACGAAGACTGCTAATATAGCATTTACCAGACTTTCCACCCAATGGCAAAACTGTGCATCTTCTGCCATTGCCGCTCTTCTCCTTGCTCCGCCATAGCGGCTTACTTACGCCACTGCTGACAAGTCGTCTAGCAGAACTAACACGGACAGAACACGAAGAATACAGTTGTCGAAACTAACTCTTAATTCAAAAAAGCTTATAGCAGACAAGATTTCCAACTTGACCTTATCCCCTGGAAACACGTCCCTTGCAAGTACTGCTCCCCCGTCTCGGAGATCTGTATGCACGGACACCAGGATCTACACCCGGAACCCGAACCTTCATCCCTCTAGAGGGAGAGAAACGAGCAGACACCACAGGAACGATGTCCTGGCCGTTATGATTATATTCAGGTGCATGTGCAGGTGAGACCCGGACCACATTTCCAACTGGTCTCCTGAAAGCCACTCTAGCATTAGTGTGTCGTTGGAAACGACAGCCAATCCCCGTGTCGAAGAACAGTCAGAGAGAAACAACGATGTGCCCCTTTATACAGAGACAACCGGACAATGTCCTGAACCTGACGCACCTCTGTATGGCGTTGCGTACTATCTTCCCTTCCATAGTGGAACGGCAAGAACTATTAGAAAAACAGTAAGGGGAAACTACCGTAACTCAGAATGTTCCCCTTAGGATTCTATAAATAACCCACAGGTCCTAGTCTATTCCTGGACCAACTGAAAATCCGTAGACGAGTGCCCACCGGAGTGGGGACCAGCCCGATAGACTCAGTGACAAGTGGTGGATGTGGAGGAAACAGAAAACGACATCCACTACTGCAAGCCCAACAAGGCTGCAGAACTCTTACCTTTTCACCTTCCACTGTCTGCACAGAAAAGGAAAAGAAGACCGGTATCGAACCGGTTAAAACAACAGCATCCCACGAAAGAAAGCGTCACCAACCGTTGTGAAGGAGGTTAACTCACGAAGGTAGACTTACCAGTGGTATCCTCCGAGATTGCCCAGAGACACCCTCAGCATTTTTCCGGTCACACCTCCTGCTGTCACGTGGCAGCCTGCTGTAATGTTATAAGATAGAATCAACATAGGCAAGCCTACCCACTCTGGGTAGGGTAATTCTATTGGATGCCTACCCGAATACAACATTCCCTCAAGTGCATACCGTGCAAATAAGGTCCACGTATAGAAATAAAATTTTACTTAGCTGCCTGTGTATGATCCTTTGCGACCGGGCTCTGCGTCGACCAGGAGTTGACTGTCATAATTTTCTCTCCGCGTTGTGAAGAGAATAATATTCGGACTCCTTGAGAGGATCGAAAACCAACTCGTCACGGCCAATCTAGAGCTAAATCAACAGAGCGACCAGCACATGAGCAGAATACCATTATTTCAGCATTCATGGTTATACATCATGTAATACACAATAAAACACCCATATCCTAACCATGCATATATAAACCTATATCTACATATATACACATATAGATATAACCTATACGCAAGTGGATTGTCCAGACCTGTCAGGTCCCTAGTGACAGTAATGTGTTGTGAATGTGTATGACCATGGTCGACAGAAACTTAGTAAATGTCGACAGCAAGGAATAGTAAGCGGGCAAAAAATAATAATATTAATAATCTTGGAACCCCGAGGGGTCTGAGGGAAGGATATAAATACAATTTTGATAACACTCCCCCCACATATACCTATAAATATATATATATATATATATATATATATATATATATACACACACACAGGTACAAGGCAATAACAGCCTGATATATTTTTTACCCAGGAAATACCATTGATGCCGACAGGGCATCCGCAAACAACTGTATCTCCCCTATCGTGTTTTCTGTTTTAAGCACACAAACACCAATTTTCTAGTACTTAATTTCCCGAATCAAGCACCACCATGCGCTGGCGAAGCCGACAGTTATTCCCACAGCAGCTTGCGACAAAGCCCTCACACGTGCCGACATATGTCGACTAACCAATAGTGGGTACAAACAGGGAAACATTGAATTCATGTAATATAAGAGTGATTATGCGTCCATTATCAACCATAAAGCTATATGACCCCCATATAGCTTTAAAACACTGTGCCCCCCCCTCCATCTTACTGTCCAGCAAGTCCTGGCGGGGATTTGAAAAAAAATGGCGCTGACTCGTGTATGAGGGCTAAGCTCCGCCCCTTCCCGGCGCGCATAAGCCCGCTCAAATAAATAAATAAGAATTTACTTACCGATAATTCTATTTCTCGGAGTCCGTAGTGGATGCTGGGGTTCCTGAAAGGACCATGGGGAATAGCGGCTCCGCAGGAGACAGGGCACAAAAAAGTAAAGCTTTACTAGGTCAGGTGGTGTGCACTGGCTCCTCCCCCTATGACCCTCCTCCAGACTCCAGTTAGGTACTGTGCCCGGACGAGCATACACAATAAGGGAGGCATTTTGAATCCCGGGTAAGACTCATACCAGCCACACCAATCACACCGTACAACTTGTGATCTAAACCCAGTTAACAGTATGACAACAGAAAGGGCCTCTTAAAGATGGCTCCTTAACAATAACCCGAATTAGTTAACAATAACTATGTACAAGTATTGCAGATAATCCGCACTTGGGATGGGCGCCCAGCATCCACTACGGACTCCGAGAAATAGAATTATCGGTAAGTAAATTCTTATTTTCTCTATCGTCCTAAGTGGATGCTGGGGTTCCTGAAAGGACCATGGGGATTATACCAAAGCTCCCAAACGGGCGGGAGAGTGCGGATGACTCTGCAGCACCGAATGAGAGAACTCCAGGTCCTCCTTTGCCAGGGTATCAAATTTGTAAAATTTTACAAACGTGTTCTCCCCCGACCACGTAGCTGCTCGGCAGAGTTGTAATGCCGAGACCCCTCGGGCAGCCGCCCAAGATGAGCCCACCTTCCTTGTGGAGTGGGCTTTTACAGTTTTAGGCTGTGGCAGGCCTGCCACAGAATGTGCAAGTTGAATTGTGTTACAAATCCAACGAGCAATCGACTGCTTAGAAGCAGGTGCGCCCAACTTGTTGGGTGCATACAATATAAACAGCGAGTCAGATTTTCTGACTCCAGCCGTCCTTGCAATGTATATTTTTAAGGCTCTGACAACGTCCAACAACTTGGAGTCCTCCAAGTCGCTAGTGGCCGCAGGCACCACAATAGGTTGGTTCAGATGAAATGCTGATACCACTTTAGGGAGAAAATGCGGACGAGTCCGCAGTTCTGCCCTATCCGAATGGAAGATTAGATAAGGACTTTTATAAGATAAAGCCGCCAATTCAGATACTCTCCTGGCAGAGGCCAGGGCTAGTAACATAGTCACTTTCAATGTGAGATATTTCAAATCCACCTTTTTCAATGGTTCAAACCAATGGGATTTGAGGAAATCTAAAACTACATTTAGATCCCACGGTGCCACCGGAGGCACCACAGGAGGCTGTATATGCAGTACTCCCTTGACAAAAGTCTGGACCTCAGGGACAGAGGCCAATTCTTTTTGGAAGAATATTGACAGGGCCGAAATTTGAACCTTAATGGATCCCAATTTGAGACCCATAGATAATCCTGATTGCAGGAAATGTAGGAAACGACCCAGTTGGAATTCCTCCGTCGGAACCCTCCGATCCTCGCACCACGCTACATATTTTCGCCAAATGCGGTGATAATGTTTCACGGTGACTTCCTTCCGTGCCTTAATCAAGGTAGGAATGACTTCTTCTGGAATGCCTTTCCCTTTTAGGATCTGGCGTTCAACCGCCATGCCGTCAAACACAGCCGCGGTAAGTCTTGAAAAAGACAGGGACCCTGCTGTAGCAGGTCCCTTCTCAGAGGTAGAGGCCACGGTTCGTCCGTGAGCATCTCTTGAAGTTCCGGATACCAAGTCCTTCTCGGCCAATCCGGAACCACTAGTATTGTTCTTACTCTTCTTTGCCGTATGATCTTCAATACCTTTGGTATGAGCGGCAGAGGAGGAAACACATACACTGACTGGTACACCCAAGGAGTTACCAGTGCGTCCACAGCTATTGCCTGTGGATCTCTTGACCTGGCGCAATATTTGTCCAGTTTCTTGTTGAGGCGAGACGCCATCATGTCTACAATTGGTCTTTCCCAACGGTCTATTAACATGTTGAAGACTTCTGGATGTAGACCCCACTCTCCCGGATGAAGATCGTGTCTGCTGAGGAAGTCTGCTTCCCAGTTGTCCACGCCCGGGATGAACACTGCTGACAGTGCTATCACGTGATTCTCCGCCCAGCGAAGAATCTTGGCAGCTTCTGCCATTGCACTCCTGCTTCTTGTGCCGCCCTGCCTGTTTACATGGGCGACCGCCGTGATGTTGTCCGACTGAATCAACACCGGCTTTCCTTGCAGGAGAAGTTCCGCCTGGCTTAGAGCATTGTAGATTGCTCTTAGTTCCAGAATGTTTATGTGAAGAGACTTTTCCAGACTCGTCCATACTCCCTGGAAGTTTCTTCCTTGTGTGACTGCTCCCCAGCCTCTCAGGCTGGCGTCCGTGGTCACCAGGATCCAATCCTGAATGCCGAATCTGCGGCCTTCTAATAGGTGAGCCTTCTGCAACCACCACAGAAGTGACACCCTTGTCTTTGGTGACAGGGTTATTCGCAGGTGCATCTGCAGATGCGACCCTGACCATTTGTCCAACAGATCCCTTTGGAATATTCTTGCATGGAATCTGCCGAATGGAATTGCTTCGTAAGAAGCCACCATTTTTCCCAGGACTCTTGTGCATTGATGTACTGACACTTTTCCTGGTTTTAGGAGGTTCCTGACCAGATCGGATAACTCCTTGGCTTTTTCCTCTGGAAGGAAAACCTTTTTCTGAACCGTGTCCAGAATCATTCCTAGGAACAGCAGACGAGTTGTCGGGATTAAATGGGATTTTGGAATATTCAGAATCCACCCGTGTTGTCTTAGCACCTCTTGAGATAGTGCTAAAGCTGTCTCCAGCTGTTCTCTGGACCTTGCCCTTATTAGGAGATCGTCCAAGTATGGGATAACTAATACGCCTTTTCTTCGAAGAAGAATCATCATCTCGGCCATTACCTTGGTAAAGACCCGAGGCGCCGTGGACAATCCGAACGGCAGCGTCTGAAACTGATAGTGACAGTTTTGAACAATGAACCTGAGGTACCCCTGGTGTGCGGGGTAAATCGGAACGTGTAGATACGCATCCTTGATGTCCAAGGATACCATAAAGTCCCCTTCTTCCAGGTTCGCTATCACTGCTCTGAGTGACTCCATCTTGAACTTGAACTTTTTTATGTAGAGGTTCAAGGACTTCAGATTTAGAATAGGCCTTACCGAGCCATCCGGCTTCGGTACCACAAATAGAGTGGAATAATACCCCTTTCCTTGTTGTAATAGGGGTACTTTGACTATCACCTGCTGAGCGTACAGCTTGTGAATGGCTTCCAACACCCTCTCCCTTTCGGAAGAGACGGTTGGTAAGGCAGACTTCAGGAAACGATGAGGAGGATCCGTCTCTAATTCCAACCTGTACCCCTGAGATATTATCTGCAGGATCCAGGGGTCTACCTGCGAGTGAGCCCACTGCGCGCTGTAATTTTTGAGACGGCCCCCCACTGTCCCCGAGTCCGCTTGAGAGGCCCCAGCGTCATGCTGAGGTTTTTGCAGGAGCCGGGGAGGGCTTCTGTTCCTGGGAAGGAGCTGCCTGTTGGTGTCTCTTCCCTCTTCCTCTGCCTCGTGGCAGGTACGACAAGCCCTTTGCTCTCTTATTTTTGTAGGAGCGAAAAGGCTGCGGTTGAAAGGTCGGTGCCTTTCTCTGTTGGGGAGTGACTTGAGGTAAAAAAGTGGATTTCCCGGCAGTAGCCGTGGTCACCAAGTCTGATAGACCAACTCCAAATAACTCCTCCCCTTTATACGGCAAAACCTCCATGTGACGTTTTGAATCCGCATCGCCTGTCCACTGTCGTGTCCATAAGGCTCTTCTGGCTGAAATGGACATAGCACTCATCCGAGATGCCAGTGTGCAAATATCCCTCTGTGCATCACGCATATAGATAAATGCATCCTTTATTTGTTCTAACGACAGTAAAACATTGTCCCTATCTAGGGTATCAATATTTTCAATCAGGGATTCTGACCAAACTACTCCAGCACTGCACATCCAGGCAGTTGCTATAGCTGGTCGTAGTATAACACCTGCATGTGTGTATATATTCTTTTGAATAACTTCCATCTTTCTATCTGATGGATCCTTAAGTGCGGCCGTCTCAGGAGAGGGTAACGCCACTTGTTTGGATAAGCGTGTGAGCGCCTTGTCCACCTTAGGGGGTGTTTCCCAGCGCGCCCTAACCTCTGGCGGGAAAGGGTATAATGCCAATAACTTTTTTGAAATTATCAACTTTTTATCAGGAGCAACCCACGCTTCATCACACCCGTCATTTAATTCTTCTGATTCAGGAAAAACTGTTTGTAGTTTTTTCACACCATACATAATACCCTGTTTTACGGTATCTGTAGTATCAGCTAAATGTAACGTCTCCTTCATTGCCAAAATCATATAACGTGTGGCCCTACTGGAAAATACGTTTGAATTTCTACCGTCGTCACTGGAATCAGTGCCCGTGTCTGGGTCTGTGTCGACCGACTGAGGCAAAGGGCGTTTTACAGCCCCTGACGGTGTTTGAGGCGCCTGGACAGGCATTAATTGATTGTCCGGCCGCCTCATGTCCTCAACTGACTGTTTAAGGGAAGATAAACCATCACGTAATTCCACAAATAAAGGCATCCATTCTGGTGTCGACCCCCTGGGGGGTGACATCTGCATATTTGGCAATTGCTCCGCCTCCACACCAATATCGTCCTCATACATGTCGACACCACGTACCGACACACACCGCAAACTCACAGGGAATGCTCTAATGAAGACAGGACCCACTAGCCCTTTTGGGGAGACAGAGGGAGAGTCTGCCAGCACACACCACAAAGCGCTATATATACAAGGGATATCCTTATATTAAGTGCTCCCTTATAGCTGCTTTAATATATATATATATAGCCATTAATGTGCCCCCCCTCTCTGTTTTACCCTGTTTCTGTAGTGCAGTGCAGGGGAGAGAACTGGGAGCCGTTCTGACCAGCGGAGCTGTGACAGAAAATGGCGCCGTGTGCTGAGGAGATAGGCCCCGCCCCTTTTTCGGCGGGTTCTTCTCCCGCTATTTTTCCAGTCAGGCAGGGGTTAAATATCTCCATATAGCCCCTATGGGCTATATGTGAGGTATTTTTAGCCTTGTATAAGGTTTATATTTGCCTCTCAGAGCGCCCCCCCCCAGCGCTCTGCACCCTCAGTGACTGCCCAGTGAAGTGTGCTGAGAGGAAAATGGCGCACAGCTGCAGTGCTGTGCGCTACCTTATGAAGACTGAGGAGTCTTCAGCCGCCGGTTTCCGGACCTCTTCACGCTTCAGCATCTGCAAGGGGGTCGGCGGCGCGGCTCCGGGACCGGACTCCACGGCTGGGCCTGTGTTCGATCCCTCTGGAGCTAATGGTGTCCAGTAGCCAAGCAGCAAATCCACTCTGCATGCAGGTGAGTTTACTACTTTCCCCCTAAGTCCCACGTTGCAGTGATCCTGTTGCCAGCAGGACTCACTGTAAAGAAAAAAACCTAAACTAAACTTTCTCTAAGCAGCTCTTTAGGAGAGCCACCTAGATTGCACCCTTCTCGTTCGGGCACAAAATCTAACAGGAGTCTGGAGGAGGGTCATAGGGGGAGGAGCCAGTGCACACCACCTGACCTAGTAAAGCTTTACTTTTTTGTGCCCTGTCTCCTGCGGAGCCGCTATTCCCCATGGTCCTTTCAGGAACCCCAGCATCCACTTAGGACGATAGAGAAAATATATATATATGTAAAGGAGCTGGGGAACCTATATACATATAGGGAGTAAGCCCCTGTTTGTGTAATACGCAGCTCAGGGTGCCCCCCCCTGCGCCCCGCACCCACAGAAGCCGTTGGTGTGTGGGAGCCACGGAGCGCAGCGCGCACGCTGCAATACCCCGGCTGCCGAAGACACCCGGTGTCCGGGCACGTTCCGGAATAAATCACTAGATGCTGCCCAGGGCGCTCCCCCCCCCAGCGCCCTGCAGGCCGATGGCGTGCGGGAGCAGGGAGCGCAGCGCTACCGCTGCTGCTCCCGCCCGTTCGCGGCGTACTGGTGGGGCGGGCACCGAAGGATGTCCCCCCGCCAGTGAATTACATACAAATATATATATGTACTGCCCAGGGCGCTCCCCCCCAGCGCCTGCACCCTGCAGGCCGATGGCGTGCGGGAGCAGGGAGCGCAGCGCTACCGCTGCTGCTCCCGCCCGTTCACGGCGTACTGGCGGGGCGGGCACCGAAGTATGTCCCCCCGCCAGTGATAGTACACAAAATACAAATATATATATATATATATATATATATATAAATATACTGCCCGGGGCGCTCCCCCCCCCCCCCCCCCCCCCCCCAGGCGCCCTGCAGGCCGATGGTGTGTGTGGGAGCAGGGAGCGCAGCACTACCGCCGTTGCTCCCCCCTGCGGAACACTGGCGGGATGAACATACCCGGTGCCGGGCACCTAAATATGTCCCCCCCCCGCCAGCTCCTAGACCCTCAGCAACATGCCCCCAGGGCGCTCCCCCCCAGCACCCTGCACCCTACAGAGACGTTGGTGTGTGGGAGCCAGGAGCGCAGCACTACCGCTGCTGTTACCTCAGTTACTGAAGTCTTCTGCCGTCACCGAAGTCTTCTTTTCTCCCAATACTCACCCGGATTCTTTCTTCAGGCTTCTGTGAGGGGATTGACGGCGTGGCTCCGGGAACAAGCAGCTAGGCGCACCAAGTGATCGAACCCTCTGGAGCTAATGGTGTCCAGTAGCCGAGAAGCATAGCCTTTAAACTAAGAAGAAGTATGTCCTGCTTCTTTCCCCTCACTCCCACGCTGCAGGGAGCCTGTAGACAGCAGGTCTTCCTGAAAATAAAAAACCTAACATAAAGTCTTTTGGAGAAACTCAGTAGAGCTCCCCTAGTGTGTGACCCATCACTCCTGG
This sequence comes from Pseudophryne corroboree, assembly GCF_028390025.1. NCBI lineage: Eukaryota > Metazoa > Chordata > Amphibia > Anura > Myobatrachidae > Pseudophryne > Pseudophryne corroboree. The sequence continues at coordinate 265,750,688 of NC_086453.1, read as the reverse complement.
GCACAAAGTCTAACTGGGGTCTGGAGGAGGGGCATAGAGGGAGGAGCCAGCTCACACCCAGTTTAAGTCTTTATAGTGTGCCCAAGCTCCTGCAGATCCGTCTATACCCCATGGTCCTTTTGGAGTCCCCAGCATCCTCTAGGACGTAGGAGAAACATGATTTATCGGGGGATTTTCTTCTACTGTATGGAGAGGATAAAATAGAGGGTGGGCTGGGCTTCGCAAGAGGGCATAGACTACCAGCTTTTGATGGCCTGTTGGTGGATGAAGATACCCTACCTTTTCTTCTGGAAAACGTAATTATACTTATTTTTGATGTTCGTGGTGGTGAGGGGGTCGATAGTGAAGGTACTGGGGGTGTATGCTTGGGTGCAAGTGGGAGCTAGTGTATATTTTAATTTACGGCGGCGGTAGCGTGGTTAGGGAGCATGGTCCCGTGTGTATAGGGTGCGGCGGCAGTGTGATGGGGTGCGGGACGCTATTGCTAGCGACAGAGGCAGGGTGGTTGGGGTGCGGTGCGCTATCTATATCAGTGGAGGCAGTGTGGTGGGGGTGCAGGAAACTACAGTGGCAGTGTGGGGAGGTGCAGATCGTTAGCTATAAAGGCGGAAGCAGAGTGGTTGAGGTGCGGGACGCTATCTATAGTTGCGGAGGCATGAGGATGCAGGACACTATCCACAGAGGTGGAGGCAGTGTGGGGTGGGTGCGGGGCACTATCTATAGCGCAGAGGCAATGTGGAGGGTGTGTGGGACAGTATCTATAGCAGCAGAGGCACGGTGGTTGGGGTGCGGGGCGCTATCTATATCAGTGGAGGCAGTGTGGGGTGGGTGCGGGGCGCTATCTATAGCGCAGAGGCAATGCGGTGGGTGTGTGGGACAGTATCTATAGCGGCAGAAGCAGGGTGGTTGGGGTGCAGGGCGCCATCTATAGCGGAGGAGGCAGTGTGGCTGGTGTTTGGGACATAATATATAGTGGCAGTGTGGTTGGACACAATATACTGTATAGCGGCAGAGGCAGTGTGGTTGGGGTGCGGAACGTTATCTATTGTGGCGGAGCCAGTGGTATGGTTGTGCGGGTCCCTATCTATAACTTCGATGGCAGTGGATTGGGGGTGCGGGGTCCCGTGTATAGCGGTACTGGGGTACTTGTAGGCGGCAGCCCCAGCTTTTTTTTTGTAAAGATTTTTACAGGCCATGGCGGTAGTTTTATGGAGAGGTCTCCTGATTGGTTGACCTGCCCTATTCAGAAAAGTCGCCATAAGCCATAATGGTCTCACTCCCAGCACCATTTTTTTAAATTTAAGATGGCTGTGGCAAGCCAATAGCAGTTCACTGCGTCATCACCATGCCCCCCCTTAGGCTGATATGTATTACAGAGTGAGGCAGGGGGCAAGCAGTCCGACAGCGGCAAGTGCTGTTTAAGACCAGAGTCCTGGGTGGGTGGCAGCTAATGTAAAAGAGCTCACTTTGCTGCTGGGTGAAGATGCCGCATGAAGACGACGAAAGTCCTAGGGGAAGGCAGCGACCATGTAAAAGAGCTCAAAGGCCGCTGCCCCCCCCCAAGGTGAAAATTGATGTATAATTATAATTAAGGGTCTTAAAGTTCAGGAGGGAAACATTCTTCAAAGGAAAAGAAGTATTAGAACTCGAGGGCATACATTGAGACTGGAGGGGGGGAGGTTCAGGGGAAATTTAAGGAAAAATTACTTCACAGAAAGGGTAGTGGATAAGTGGAATAGCCTCCCATCAGAGGTGGTAGGGCAATTTAAACATGCTTGGGACAGGCATATGAATATCCTTACAAAGAATTAAGGTTAAAAAAGGGTTGAGATTGCCTAAAGGATAAAATAAAAAAGGGGCAGACTAGATGGGCCAAGTGGTTCTTATCTGCCGTCAAATTCTATGTTTCTAATAAAAATGTTAAAACCTTTGTTTTTTGGTCTTTATTTTAAGATTTCCATTACAGGAGGATTATATGTGCCAGCGGGCCCCTAATATCCTGGCATGCAGGGGTAGTCCCCCTGTAATGGACAATATTACTTATATCAGCAATCAACCTCGCACCCAACGCCCAGCGGTGCGGAGGATAGCCCCGGGCTTCAGCCCAAGCTCAGGGTATACTGGAGAGGGGGAATCCCTTTACTGAGGGAGTCCCCACTTCCTCAAAGATCCTTGGCTTGGCTGACTAGTTAAGGGGGTGAATGCTTCAGCCAGGGGACACCATCAAGTGTGTTCCCTGGCTGTAGCAATAACACCCTGCTAGCGAAACCTGGTGCAGGTTTTACAAATACGGGGGATCCCTACTCATTTTTACCCCTGGGTTTTTAGAACCAGGGCCAGCTCCAATACCGGTGCTGGTTCATTAAATATAGGGGACCCCTAAACATTTGTTCCTTTAATTTTTTTTAACCGGGGTCGGTTCAAAGAGCCCGGGGCTGGTTATTAAAAGTAGGGTTCTTTGTAGTGGTAAAGAGTAGAAGTGGGGTGTAAGAATGCCAAATTGATTTCTCACAAATATTTAAAATGCCCGCTCTAATATATATTGTAAATGCCTGCACCTCTTATTACCATATCCCATGAATGTGGGCTATACATCGCAAAACACTGCATCCCATAGGAGAAAACAATACACCCACACATTATCTGAGTTCCAAAGCTCATTGATGTATATATTTGTTATTAAAAGGATATGGATTCAATATATATTACAAAGTACAGTATACCTATAGTTACATGATTACAACTCACACAATAAGCAGTTAATACATAAAGTTACATACAGTTACATACAGTTACATGCCAGCGATACAATTACCATTCCCTCCAATGCATCTTATGTCTCCCTCTCTCTGTAAATAAATACAGGAACTTAACTGGCAGCAAGTACATCATCCTCTGAGACCAAAAAACCACTGAGCTTCTGTGTGATCAATGTGTTATCTAGTTTCTGGGGGAGGGGTTCACGATGAGTCACCAGTCCCTTTGTATATGCTGAACAGGTTCAGCCTTGGGGATGTTCAAAGGGGCTGGCCTGAGTTTCCTGTACATTACCTGTTTGGAATAACTATTGTTCTAATAAAAGTGATTTTAGCTTTTATACATTTAATCATAATTCCGCGTTGCAATGTCCTACAACTTAATAACAAGTATCAAATGAATCCACACATTAATCTGGTCGTTTCAATAGTAAACATGACCGGTCTATCTTGTTTCGTTCAAATAATACCATACATGACACCACTCCATCATATACAATTCTAAACCATCATGATGTCTGGCGCTTGATATTATTATAATTATGTACTGTATGAGATAAGTGTCGAATCCATCTCTGTGGCATGTCCATGTAAATGCGTGTGTTACCATATATTGCTGTGCTCGCTGCGCGTATTTGCAAGTATAGCGACTTACATGTGTGTAGTTTGTATGTTCTCTTTATGTAATATTTTTTTGAATTCGACAGGTGGGCGGGTAGTAGTAGTACTGCCCATTATTTACATTTTCCACAAGCGACAGCTGAAAAGACAATAGATTGAGGTGATGTATGGGCGCTCTCAAAATGTGCAGATCCAGACTTAAGGGCCCTATACATACTGTATACATATACTGCAATATATTGCGGCAATCATCCATTTTGGAGACGTCACAATAAATCTGTGATGTATGGGTTCCCCCTACTGGTGATACCAATCAAAAACTGATCTGGATCGCCAAATCAGATTTTAAACATGTTTAAAAACCATGATTTATCAGGGCTTTTTTTTCTGATGTATGGAGAGGATCGACAATAGGGTGACCATTCTGCAGACAGAATAATCAGGCAGGGCTTCACAGAAGGTGGAGTCTATTAAGACTACCGATTTTTCTTCTTGAAGAGTTTGTTTTTTCCGTTGATTGCAGTGGGGAGGGGGTTGGAGGCAGTGGTAGTGGGGTGCAAGTGGGAGCTTGGGTATACTGTATTTAGCAGCCTTCGCAGTGAGGTGGGTGGGAGGTGAGCGGGAGCCTGCCTATAATGCACAGCAGTAGAAAAAAGGTGCAAATGGGAGCCGCTGTGCATATTGTAATTAACAGCGGAGGCAACGGTGGGGTGCTAGCGCGAGCCTGTCTCCTGTATATCATATAGCAGTAGTTGGGTGGGGGTGCAGGCTCCTGCAGGCGCAGGTCCTGGCTTTGGTTTTATTTAGTTCAAGTTTGAGGCCTAGCGAGGATTATAGACAGAGGAACTCTTTTTATTGGTTGAACTCCTCTTTTCAAAAATAGCGCTGCGAGCTGTCAATGGCTAACACACTGCGACATTTTTAAAATTCAAGATGGCCATGGTGAGCAATGTTATCGTCCCGCCCCTTTGGGCTGGCAAATATTAGCCAGCGTGAGACAGGGGCCAGGCAGTCTGACGGTGGAGGAGGAGCTGGCAAGTGCTCCTGAATTCTCCGGAGTCCTGGGTGGGTGGGGCCCAATACAAAAGAGCTCAAATGACCGCCATTCCCTCCCCAGGTGAAGATCAAAGAAGAAGCCGCCGAAGGAAGCCCTGAGGACGCAGTGGCCTCGTAAAAGGGATTAAAGACCACAACCGCCAAGGTGAAGGAGCAGAGAAATAAAACATTAAAACAGTTGATGTGTGTTTATTTTAAAATGACCTTTACAGGAGGACTATAGGTATAGGTTCTACAAGTACCAGCATGCAAGGCAGGCTTGCTCGGACCTATAGTCCCACTGTAAAGGAAAACATTACTTTATACACTAGCACAAGCTATCAACCCAGCACCCACTGCCCAAGGGTGCGGTGATAGCCCTGGGCTTCAGCCCAGGCCTGGTGTACCCTGGAGGAGTGGGAGCCCTTTATTGTTGAGGTCCCCACGTCCCCAGGAATCCTCAGCTTGGGCTGACCAGTTGGGGGGGACGAATGCTTTGGCCACGGTACCCCGTCAAGTGTGTTCCCTGGCTGTGGCATTACCCCCTACTAGTGGAGCCCCCCCAGAGTTTTAGAACCAGTGATATCTCCAAGTGCTCAGTGCTGGTCTATAAAATACAGGGGACCACTACACATTTTGTTCCCTGTATTTTTTTAACCAAGGCCGTATCAAAGAACCCGGGCTTGTTATGCTTTGGGGGGGACCCCACAAATGTTTTCCCCCTAATTTCTAACTATTAACAGAAGGAATCATTGTAGTGATAATAGTATGGCAGGGGTAGAAGCAGTACCATCCATTATTTACTTTTTCCACAGGTGACAGTTAAAAAGACAATCTACTGAGGTGATGCATGGGTGCTTTCACGATGTGCAGATACAGACTTGGGGAAACAATATATCTGGGGGGGGGGGGAAATCACAGAATCTGTGAAACAATAAATTGTAATTGCTAATATACGATCTACATTTAGATATACATTTAAAGATGATTATATGGGTCGGGGGTGTGGCTTTGGGACCCTAACATGGCAGCCACATTAGTGCAGCTCTATCTCACAGTTTTTACAAATTATTATTTATTGGGTTACACCAAGACAGAACAGTGGTATATGTGCCTGGGACACACCAGGTGAGAACAGCAGTATATGTGCCTGGTTTACACCAGGAGAGAACAATCGTATATGCGCATGGGTTACACCAGGGGAGAACAGTAGTATATGCGCCTGAGTTACACCGGGAGAGAACAGTAGTATATGCGCCTGGGTTACACCAGGAGAAAATAAGAATTTACTTACCGATAATTCTATTTCTCATAGTCCGTAGTGGATGCTGGGGACTCCGTAAGGACCATGGGGAATAGCGGCTCCGCAGGAGACTGGGCACATCTAAAGAAAGCTTTAGGACTACCTGGTGTGCACTGGCTCCTCCCCCTATGACCCTCCTCCAAGCCTCAGTTAGGATACTGTGCTTGGACGAGCGTACACAATAAGGAAGGATTTTGAATCCCGGGTAAGACTCATACCAGCCACACCAATCACACCGTACAACCTGTGATCTGAACCCAGTTAACAGTATGATAACAGAGGAGCCTCTGAAAAGATGGCTCCCAACAATAATAACCTGATTTTTGTAACAATAACTATGTACAAGTATTGCAGACAATCCGCACTTGGGATGGGCGCCCAGCATCCACTACGGACTATGAGAAATAGAATTATCGGTAAGTAAATTCTTATTTTCTCTAACGTCCTAAGTGGATGCTGGGGACTCCGTAAGGACCATGGGGATTATACCAAAGCTCCCAAACGGGCGGGAGAGTGCGGATGACTCTGCAGCACCGAATGAGAGAACTCCAGGTCCTCCTCAGCCAGGGTATCAAATTTGTAGAATTTAGCAAACGTGTTTGCCCCTGACCAAGTAGCTGCTCGGCAAAGTTGTAAAGCCGAGACCCCTCGGGCAGCCGCCCAAGATGAGCCCACTTTCCTTGTGGAACGGGCTTTTACAGATTTTAGCTGTGGCAGGCCTGCCACAGAATATGCAAGCTGAATTGTACTACAAATCCAACGAGCAATAGTCTGCTTAGAAGCAGGAGCACCCAGCTTGTTGGGTGCATACAGGATAAACAGCGAGTCAGATTTCCTGACTCCAGCCGTCCTGGAAACATATTTTCAGGGCCCTGACAACATCCAGCAACTTGGATTCCTCCAAGTCCCTAGTAGCCGCAGGCACCACAATAGGTTGGTTCAGGTGAAAACGCTGGAACCACCTTAGGGAGAAACTGAGGACGAGTCCTCAATTTCGCCCTGTCCGAATGGAAAATCAGATAAGGGCTTTTACAGGATAAAGCCGCCAATTCTGACACGCGCCTGGCCCAGGCCAGGGCCAACAGCATGACCACTTTCCATGTGAGATATTTTAACTCCACAGATTTAAGTGGTTCAAACCAATGTGACTTTTGGAACCCAAACTACATTGAGATCCCAAATTGCCACTGGAGGCACAAAAGGAGGCTGTATATGCAGTACCCCTTTTACAAACGTCTAAACTTCAGGGACTGAAGCTAGTTCTTTTTTGGAAGAAAATTGACAGGGCCGAAATCTGAACCTTAATGGACCCCAATTTCAGGCCCATAGACACTCCTGTTTGCAGGAAATGTAGGAATCGACCCAGTTGAATTTCCTCCGTCGGGCCTTACTGGCCTCGCACTACGCAACATATTTTCGCCAATTGCGGTGATAATGTTTTTGCGGTTACATCCTTCCTGGCTTTAGATCAGGATATGGATGACTTCATCCGGAATGCCTTTTTTTCCTTCAGGATCCGGTGTTCAACCGGCATGCCGTCAAACGCAGCCGCGGTAAGTCTTGGAACAGACAGGGTCCTTGCTGGAGCAGGTCCCTTCTTAGAGGTAGAGGCCACGGATCCTCCGTGAGCATCTCTTGAAGTTCCGGTTACCAAGTCCTTCTTGGCCAATCCGGAGCCACGAATATAGTGCTTTCTCCTCTCCATCTTATCAATCTCAGTACCTTGGGTATGAGAGGCAGAGGAGGGAACACATACACTGACTGGTACACCCACGGTGTTACCAGAGCGTCTACAACTATTGCCTGAGGGTCTCTTGACCTGGCGCAATACCTGTCGAGTTTTTTAATCATGTGGACGACTTCTGGGTGAAGTCCCCACTCTCCCGGGTGGAGGTCGTGCTGAGGAAGTCTGCTTCCCAGTTGTCCACTCCCGGAATGAATACTGTTGACAGTGCTATCACATGATTTTCCGCCCAGCGAAGAATCCCTGCAGCTTCTGCCATTGCCCTCCTGCTTCTTGTGCCACCCTGTCTGTTTACGTGGGTGACTGCCATGATGTTGTCCGACTGGATCAACACCGGCTGACCTTGAAGCAGAGGTCTTGCTAAGCTTAAAGCATTGTAAATGGCCCTTAGCTTCAGGATATTTATGTGAAGTGATGTATCCAGGCTTGACCCTAAGCCCTGGATATTCCTTCCCTGTGTGACTGCTCCCAAGCCTCGCAGGTTGGCATCCGTGGTCACCAGGACCCAGTCCTGAATGCCGAATCTGCGGCCCTCTAGAAGATGAGCACTCTGCAACCACCACAGGATGGATACCCTAGTCCTTGGTGACAGGGTTATCCGCTGATGCATCTGAAAATGCGACCCGGACCATTTGTCCAGTAGGTTCCACTGGAAAGTTCTTGCGTGGAATCTAACGAATGGGATTGCTTCGTAGGAAGCCACCATTTTTACCCAGAACCCTTGTGCATTGATGCACTGAGACTTGGTTCGGTTTTAGGAGGTTCCTGACTAGCTCGGATAACTCCCTGGCTTTCTCTTCCGGGAGAAACACCTTTTTTCTGGACTGTGTCCAGGAACATCCCTAGGAAACAGAAGACAAGTCGTCGGAACCAGCTGCGATTTTGGAATATTGAGAATCCAATCGTGCTGCCGCAACACTACCTGAGATAGTGCTACACCGACTTCCAACTGTTCCCTGGATCTTACCCTTATCAGGGAATCGTCCAAGTAAGGGATAACTAAAATTCCCTTCCTTCGAAGGGATATCATTTCGGCCATTACCTTGGTAAAGACCCGGGGTGCCGTGGACCATCCCTACAGCAGCGTCTGAACTGATAGTGACAGTTCTGTACCATAACCTGAGGTACCCGTGGTGAGAAGGGTAAATTTTGACATGAAGGTAAGCATCCTTGATGTCCCGAGACATCATGTAGTCCCCTTCTTCCAGGTTCGCAATCACTGCTCTGAGTGACTCAATCTTGAATTTGAACCTCTGTATGTAAGTGTTCAAAGATTTTAGATTTTAGATTTAGAATCGGTCTCACCGAGCCGTCTGGCTTCGGTACCACAATAGTGTGGAATAATACCCCGTTCCCTGTTGCAGGAGGGGTACCTTGATTATCACCTGCTGGGAATACAGCTTGTGAATGGCTTCCAAAACTGACTCCCTGTCAGAGGGAGACGTCGGTAAAGCCGACATTTGGAAACGGCGAGGGGGAGACGTCTCGAATTCCAATATGTACCCTTGAGATATTACCTGAAGGATCCAGGGGTCTACTTGCGAGTGAGCCCACTGCGCACTGAAATTCATTGAGAACGGGCCCCCACCGTGCCTGAGTTTGTAAGGCCCTAGCGTCATACTGAGGGCTTGGCAGAGGCGGGAAAGGGTTTCTGTTCCTGGGAACTGGCTAATCTCTTCAGCCTTTTTCCTCTCCCTCTGTCACGAGCAGAAAAGAGGAACCTTTTGTCCGCTTGCCAACAAAGGACTGCGCCTGATAATACGGCGTCTTATTTTGAGAGGCGACCTGGGGTACAAACGTGGATTTCCCAGTTGTTGCCGTGGCCACCAGGTCTAAAAGACCGACCCCAAATGTCCCCTTTCAAAGGCAATACTTCCAAATGCCGTTTGGAATCCACATCACCTGACCATTTTACTGGTAGAATTGGACAACGCACTTATACTTGATGCCAGTCGGCAAATATTCCGCTGTGCATCATGCATATATAGAAATGCATCTTTTAAATGCTCTATAGGCAATAATATACTATCCTTATCTAGGATATCAATATTTCCAGTCAGAGAATCCGACCATGCCAACCCAGCACTGCACCTCCAGGCTGAGGCGATTGCTGGTCGCAGTATAACACCAGTATGTGTGTGAATACATTTTTGGATACCCTCCTGCTTTCTATCCGCAGGATCCTTAAGGGCGGCCATCTCATGAGAGGGTAGAGCCTTTGTTCTTACAAGCGTGTGAGCGCCTTTTCCCCCCTAGGGGGTGTTTCCCAACGCACCCTAACCTCTGGCGGGAAAGGGTATACAGCCAATACTTTTTAAGAAATTATCAATTGTTATCGGGGGGAAACCCACGCATCATCACACACCTCATTTTATTTCTCAGATTCAGGAAAACTACAGGTAGTTTTTCCCTCACCGAACATAATACCCCTTTTTGGTGGTACTCGTATTATCAGAAATGTATAAAACATTTTCCATTGTCTCAATCATGTAACGTGTGGCCCTACTGGAAATCACGGTTGTCTCTTCACCTTCGACACAGGAGTCAGTATCCGTGTCGGCGTCTGTATCTGCCATCTGAGGTAACGGGCGCTTTAGAGCCCCTGACGGCCTATGAGACGTCTGGACAGGCACAAGCTGAGTAGCCGGCTGTCTCATGTCAACCACTGTTTTTTTATACAGAGCTGACACTGTCACGTAATTTTCAACAGTACATCCACTCAGGTGTCGACCCCCTAGGTGGTGACATCACTGTTACAGACACTCTGCTCCGTCTCCACATCATTTTTCTCCTCATACATGTCGACACAAACGTACCGACACAGCACACACACAGGGAATGCTCTGATAGAGGACAGGACCCCACTAGCCCTTTGGGGAGACAGAGGGAGAGTATGCCAGCACACACCAGAGCGCTATATATATATACAGGGATAACCTTATATAAGTGTTTTTCCCCTTATAGCTGCTGTATGTTTTAATACTGCGCCTAATTAGTGCCCCCCTCTCTTTTTTTAACCCTTTCTGTAGTGTAGTGACTGCAGGGAAGAGCCAGGGAGCTTCCCTCCAACTGAGCTGTGAGGGAAAATGGCGCCAGTGTGCTGAGGAGATAGGCTCCGCCCCCTTTTCGGCGGCCTTATCTCCCGTTTTTCTGTATATTCTGGCAGGGGTTAAATGCATCCATATAGCCCAGGAGCTATATGTGATGTATTTTTTGCCATGTAAGGTATTTTTATCATGTTTTATTGCGTCTCAGGGCGCCCCCCCCAGCGCCCTGCACCCTCAGTGACCGGAGTATGAAGTGTGCTGAGAGCAATGGCGCACAGCTGCAGTGCTGTGCGCTACCTTATTGAAGACAGGAACGTCTTCTGCCGCCGATTTTTCCGGACCTCTTCGCTCTTCTGGCTCTGTAAGGGGGCCGGCGGCGCGGCTCCGGGACCCATCCAGGCTGGGCCTGTGATCGTCCCTCTGGAGCTAATGTCCAGTAGCCAAGAAGCCCAATCCACTTTAGTGAGTTCGCTTCTTCTCCCCTTAGTCCCTCGATGCAGTGAGCCTGTTGCCAGCAGGTCTCACTGAAAATAACAAACCTAAACTAAAACTTTCACTAAGAAGCTCAGGAGAGCCCCTAGTGTGCACCCTTCTCGTCGGGCACAGAAATCTAACATAGGCTTGGAGGAGGGTCATAGGGGGAGGAGCCAGTGCACACCAGTTAGTCCTAAAGCTTTCTTTAGATGTGCCCAGTCTCCTGCGGAGCCGCTATTCCCCATGGTCCTTACGGAGTCCCCAGCATCCACTTAGGACGTTAGAGAAAACAGTAGTATATTTGCCTGGGACACACCAGGTGAGAACAGTAGTATATGCGCCTAGGTTACACCAGGGGAGAACAGTAGTATATGCGCCTTGGACACACCAGGTGAGAACAGTAGTATATGCGCCTAGGTTACACCAGGGGAGAACAGTAGTATGTGCGCCTTGGACACACCAGGTGAGAACAGTAGTATATGCACCTGGGTTACACCAGGGGAGAACAGTAGTATATGTGCCTGGGTTACACCAGGGGAGAACAGCAGTATATGTGCCTGAGTTACACCGGGAGAGAACAGTAGTATATGCGCCTTGGACACACCAGGTGAGAACAGTAGTATATGCGCCTTGGACACACCAGGTGAGAACAGTAGTATATGCGCCTAGGTTACACCAGGGGAGAACAGTAGAATGTGCGCCTTGGACACACCAGGTGAGAACAGTAGTATATGCACCTGGGTTACACCAGGGGAGAACAGTAGTATATGTGCCTTGGTTACACCAGGGGAGAACAGTAGTATATGTGCCTGAGTTACACCGGGAGAGAACAGTAGTATATGCGCCTGAGTTACACCGGGATAGAACAGTAGTATATGCGCCTGGGTTACACCAGGAGAAAACAGTAGTATATTTGCCTGGGACACACCAGGTGAGAACAGTAGTATATGCGCCTTGGACACACCAGGTGAGAACAGTAGTATATGCGCCTAGGTTACACCAGGGGAGAACAGTAGTATATGCGCCTTGGACACACCAGGTGAGAACAGTTGTATATGCGCCTAGGTTACACCAGGGGAGAACAGTAGTATGTGCGCCTTGGACACACCAGGTGAGAACAGTAGTATATGCACCTGGGTTACAGGTTACACCAGGGGAGAACAGTAGTATATGTGCCTGGGTTACACCAGGGGAGAACAGTAGTATATGTACCTGAGTTACACCGGGAGAGAACAGTAGTATATGCGCCTTGGACACACCAGGTGAGAACAGTAGTATATGCGCCTTGGACACACCAGGGGAGAACAGTAGTATATGCACCTAGGTTACACCAGGGGAGAACAGTAGTATGTGCGCCTTGGACACACCAGGTGAGAACAGTAGTATATGCACCTGGGTTACACCAGGGGAGAACAGTAGTATATGTGCCTGGGTTACACCAGAGGAGAACAGTAGTATATGTGCCTGAGTTACACCGGGAGAGAACAGTAGTATATGCGCCTGAGTTACACCGGGAGAGAACAGTAGTATATGTGCCTTGGACACACCAGGTGAGAACAGTAGTATATGCGCCTTGGACACACCAGGTGAGAACAGTAGTATATGCGCCTAGGTTACACCAGGGGAGAACAGTAGTATGTGCGCATTGGACACCCCAGGTGAGAACAGTAGTATATGCACCTGGATTACACCAGGGGAGAACAGTATTATATGTGCCTGGGTTACACCAGGGGAGAACAGTACTATATGTGCCTGAGTTACACCGGGAGAGAACAGTAGTATATGCGCCTGGGTTTCACCAGGAGAAAACAGTCGTATATGTGCCTGGGTTATACCAGGAGAGAACAGTCGTATATGTGCCTGTGCTGATGGACCAGAAAAAGAGCTACATGAACAAATATATTTTTTCAAAGCTTAAAAACAAACCTCACACAGCTCAAGTAACTAAAAGTGTGGAGTACAAAATCCCTCAGTGTACCTGCTGGCCCGGGCACCTTCTGGTGGCTTCCGTTGTCTAGGGCTCTCGCTAACTGCATCTATTGGTGGGCACATAATACCCCCACCCTGGCGGCTCCTTCCTGCTGGCTAGGCCAAGCGTTGTGCACATCACCTGCACGCCTGGCGGCTCCCTCCTGCTAGCCAGGCCCCCTGCAGGTCACTGCTCACACTGGCTGGGGCAGGCCTCTCGATATTTACAGCACCTCCTCAGCAATTTCCCACCCCCACCCCGGATGTGTGTTGCTCAAACTCACCAACTCCAGAGCATGCCTCCTCCAGACCGTGGCGACTCCAGCTGTACTGCTGCTGCTCCCACGAAGACAGACTCTGGATTTTTGAATAACCCCGCCCATCCAGGTGAAGCGCTGAACAGTTGACCTATAGTGCGTAGGCCATACACACAGAACGATGCACCAATATATCTGCAAATATATTGGCTACCATCTGTACAGTAGAGCCGACACACTATGTCTGTGAACGACGTCATTCACAGACATACCGTTTGTACACACCCACCAATCAGTCAACTGATCAGCAAATATATCTGCCAGTGTGTATCCAGCATTACTGTACCACCTGGAGCCCCCTCTGATTTAACTTGTCACAGCATGAGCCAAAAGCAGTACAGTAACAACACGTTATTATAAAAGTGTTTGACCCTTTGGTTCTATCCACCTCTAGTAGGTGCCCCTTCAATAATCATTCCATGCGATTTTACATTATTAATGACCAGTGGGAGGTGCCGTGCAATTGGAATATCTGAAGAACATTTCTTTATAAAGGATTCTCGGTACAGAATAGTTTAAAACTACTCTGAAAATGTTCTTCACCTAAACAATAACTTTATTGATTACATGGAGAACTCTTAAAATGATGTATAATTTCCCAAGCAGGCTCTGGGATGAATTTCTATACTCCCCCAAAACTGAAGCCCACATATCATCTGAAGCAGTTAAACATTGGATTTAGAATACATTTTTTATTTATTTAGTGCAAGAAAAAAAACAAAAAAACACAAAGCCTATTCCCAATTATACAAGCCAGATGACCTGTCTTTTCTTTGTGCAAGGGGTACAACTACAAATCCAGGGATACAGCGTTTAATTAATATTAAAAATAAATAAATAATAATAATAATAAAATAAAATGTAATATAGGTTGAACTCGATGGACGTTTGTCTTTTTTCAACCTCAACAACTATGTAACTTCCTAGACATCCGGCTGAGTGTCTGCTCCTCACCCTCTGCCCTTGTGTCTTCAGAGCTTTGGTATCTGTTTGTGGCGTTAGAGAACAATGCAGCACAATACACATAAAAGTGATAATAGTTCTGGTTCTTAGCGTCCCTACCTTCCCCACTGCTGCTACAAGTGAGGCTTGTGGGAAGACACAAGGAAGGGCTGCAAATTCCTGATTTAGGAACAATACACTGAGAGTAAACGTACAGTATGTGTGTACGAGTATCAGGCATACAACAAAGCCAGCGTAGGTTTAGGTCTTAAATATACAATAACCCTTATTTATCAAACTAAAATGAAAACATAATGTTACTACATAGAGCATCTCAGGCTAAAGTACAGTATAGCCAATCACAAGTGCATGTGGGGCACATACATGTTACATATATACATACAGTATTCAAATTAGTGCACATAAACACATCTATATATGCTACATTAAATATAGACATAAAACAGATGAACATTAACATTGTAAGGAAATATACCGCAGCGTGCTGTGTGATACAGTTCAAGTCATAATCCATTTAGTCTATTACAGAAATCATTCCTATGGACTTAGGCTATGAAGACAATGAACGAACCCCCCCCTAGTCAGATCTGCGTGCTGGTGTGTACTGATGGAATCCATGCAGCTGAGGACCTGTCTGCCTGGCATTCTATCTCCAGCAGAGACGTGGGCTTTTACGTCAATGCTGTGTGACTTAACCTGACAAATGGCAAGAGAACAATGAGGGCTGTGCTGCGCCAAGCTTTTTCCTCTCTAATTCTCTGTGCCCCTTGGGACTAGAATGCAGAAAAGCGTGTCTGATCTCTGGAGGAAAGCGTGGAGCTGTCTGCGCATTGGGATGCACATATGTAATGAATGATAATGTCCTAACCTTGGGATTCGGAATACTGTCCTCTCCACCTAAGGGGCTAGCAGTGACGCATGTGAAAAGTAAAAAAGAAAAAAAAAAGTGGTGACTGTTTTGCTTTTAATGTCCTCGGGGGGACAAAATCAGATACCGTCACAGAGCGGAAGGATAAGTTTCTGCTGCGGTTTGCACACACTTTGCGAGAGCACAGATATGTTAAAGGTGCTCTTTATGATGAGCCCATGTTTGGCTCTGTCAGAAGCAGTCAGCCATATAGTTTCTTCTATCTCAGCTTCAGCAGCAACCTAGTAACCTATGTGATGCCATTACTAGGCTGCTTCTGACATACAGTAACTTTATAGAGGTGCAGTAACATTATAGACACAAATGCAGGAAAGCAGAAGGTGTGTGTGTGTGTGTGTGTGTGTGTGTGTATGTGTGTGTGTGTGTAGGGGGGGGGGGGGGGTGGCAGCTCACAACCCCCAACATATTTGGGAGGTGCCAGTAAAAGAACTGGGTTACAGGGTGAAGAGTGGCTGCCATTTACAGTTAATTTGGGCAGTGTCAGAATGGAAATAATACCCTTTCCTGGCCTCTCCACCTCCTCCCTCCCCACAGCCCTTCTCCGCTTGCCTCCAGGGACCTACTACACCGTTGGAACTCAGGCCTAACCCCTACAGGGTGTGGCTAGATACTGTGGACTGGCCTCTCCTCTGGGACCAGCCCTGGGCTCTTCTCAACTACCCACTTCATATGTTACTGCCCTCTTTCCCCTCAGCTCCTCTTAGTCCTCCCACCCCTTCCCTCGCTGACCTCCCCCGATTTCCAAGAGGTTCCGCTGAAAATGTACCCTGTAAAGTCTCAGCCAGGGTGTGAGCTATGAGTGCTTCCCGTCTCTTTAGCTTCTATATAAAGTCACTCACAAGTTAAAGTATGTTTTGGGGGTATATTTATTATACACATTTTTGGGGAAAAGACCCTAAAAATTGGGATACCCTTAAAATGTACAGTAAGTATTCCCTCAAAGTATTTCATAGGTTCTGCAGCATATATCAAAGATAGAGAATCTGATGTGCTTTCCCTGTTTCCCATCACAACAGCACTGGCGTTAGCCGTTGTAGTCTATAGGTTACATAACACAATTTATTGGGAGAGGGATTGTCCGAATCCCTCCCCGGTAACAGCCACTGGTGCATGCGCTGTCTAATGACCACACATGCGCAGTAAATACACATCATAAAGTAAAGTGGTCCACAATGCAATCACTTTAGTTTACACATTGCTGAGATGGGCTCGTATCGGATCACCTGTCCCTGGATGTGATTTATAATACAACTTGGCAGATATTAATTTCTCGCAAATAGTGTGTACACACTTGATAATGTGAACAATTTGTCGTTTCCATCCGTCGGAATCAGGCAAATCGTTCAAAAAGAGATTTATGGTAGACTTACCATAGTTAGATCTCTTTCTGTGAGGTACACTGGATTCCACAGGGAATAACATAGGGGTATAGAGGTGGCTCTTGATCCGAGGCACCAACAGGTTAAAGCTTTGACTGTTCCCAGGATGCACTGCACCGCCTCCTCTATAACCCCGCCTCCAGGCACTGGAGCTCAGTTTCGTTAACCAGTCCAATGAAGTAACAGGTAAAAGAGACGGCAGATGTTAGTCACATAGAACAACATTCTCACGACAGGAGAAGGGACTAGCAGCTAATGCCGTACAAACCCAAAGAAGCTAAGTACATCAGGGTGGGCGCCCTGTGGAATCCAGTGTACCTCACAGAAAGAGATTTAACTATGGTAAGTCAACCATAAATCTCCTTTTCTGCAGCGGGGTACACTGGTATTCCACAGGGAATGACATTGGGGGATGTCCTAAAGCAGTTCCTTATGGGAGGGGACACACTGTAGCGGGCACAAGAACCCGGCGTCCAAAGGAAGCATCCTGGGAGGCGGAAGTATCCAAGGCATAGAACCTTATGAACGTGTTCACTGAGGACCATGTAGCCGCCTTGCACAATTGTTCAAGGGTCGCACCACGGCAGGCCGCCCAAGAAGGTCCAACCGACCGAGTAGAATGGGCCTTTATGGTAGCAGGAGCTGGAAGGCCAGCCTGTACATAAGCATGTGCAACCACCATTCTAATCCATCTGGCTAGGATCTGCTTGTGAGCAGGCCAGCCATGTTTGTGAAAACCAAACAGAACAAAGAGAGAATCCGACTTCCTGATGGAGGCAGTTCTCTTCACGTAGAAACGGAGAGCCCGTACCACATCCAAAGACCGCTCTTTGGAAGACAATTCACGAGAGGCAAAGGCCGGAACCACAATCTCCTGATTAAGGTGGAAAGAAGACACCACCTTAGGTAAATACCCGGGACGTGTTCTAAGAACCGCGCGATCACGGTGAAAATCAGATACGGTGACCTACAAGATAAGGCACCCAAATCCGACACCCGTCTAGCAGAGGCAAGAGCCAGCAGAAAAAACACCTTAAAAGAAAGCCACTTAAGATCTGCAGCTTCAAGAGGCTCAAACGGAGACCCTTGCAACGCCTCCAAAACCACAACAAGTCCCAAGGGGCCACAGGCGGGGCGTAGGGAGGTTGAATCTGCAACACACCCTGAGTAAACGTATGTACACCAGGTAAAGTTGCAATTTTTCTCTGGAACCAAACCGACAAGGCAGAAATATGAACCTTGATGGAGGCCAGACGAAGGCCCAAGTCCAGGCCTTGTTGTAGAAAGGCCAAAAGTTTGGCAGTACTAAACTTGTAAGCGTCATGATTGTTAGATGCGCACCAAGCAAAGTAAGAGTTCCAGACCCTATGGTAAATCCGAGCAGAATCCGGTTTCCGGGCCTTCAACATGGATTGAATGACCGTCTCAGAAAATCTTTTGGCCCTCAAGACGGAAGCTTCAAGAGCTACACCGTCAAGGCCAATCGGGCTAAATCCTGATATACAGTACACAGGGGCCCTGAACGAGGAGATCTGGGCGTTGTGGAAGTAGAAGGGGACGCTCTATTGAGAGACCCTGAAGGTCTGAGAACCAGTGCCGTCTGGGCCATGCTGGAGCGAACAGAAGTAGGATTCCTCCTTCTTGCTTGAACTTCCTTATTACTCTGGGCAGGAGTGACACCGGAGGGAACACGTATGGCAGCTGAAAGTTCCATGGACTTGCCAGTGTGTCCACGAACGCTGCTTGAGGATCCCTTGTCCTTGCTCCGAAGACCGGAACCTTGTGATTGTGTCGAGATGCCATCAGGTCCGCATCTGGAAGGCCCCACTTGTCCACGAGGAGTTGAAACACTTCTCGATGGAGGCTCCACTCTCCGGCGTGTACGTCCTGATGACTGAGAACGTCCGCTTCCCAGTTTAGGACCCCCGGAATGAATACTGCCGATATGGCTGGCAGATGGCGTTTCGCCCACTGAAGAATCCGTGATACTTCTCTCATTGCCATGCGGCTTCGAGTGCCGCCTTGATGATTGATGTACGCCACCGTAGTGGCGTTGTCCAACTGTACTTGAACAGGTCTGTTCTGTATTAAATGCTGAGCCAAGTTCAGAGCATTGAACACCGCCCGCAATTCCAGAATGTTTATCGAGAGGAGAGACTCCTCCTTGGTCCACCGACCCTGAAGGGAGTGTTGCTCCAACACCACGCCCCAACCTCTCAGACTGGCATCCGTCGTCAGAAGGACCCAGTTGGAGATCCAGAAGGGACGACCCCTGCTCAATCTTTGGTCCTGAAGCCACCAGCTCAGTGACAGACGGACCTCCGGAGACAAGATGATCATTTGAGACCTGATCCGGTGAGGCAGGCAGCCCCACTTGGCAAGAATCAGCTTCTGCAGAGGGCGGGAATGGAATTGAGCGTACTCCACCATGTCGAAAGCCGACACCATGAGACCTAGCACTTGCATTGCCGAATGTATCGACACTTGCGGACGAGATAGGAAGCATCGAATCCTGTCCTGAAGCTTCAGGACTTTCTCCTGAAACAAGAACAACCGCTGGTTGTGAGTGTCCAACAACCCCCTAGGTGCACCATGCTCTAAGCAGGGACCAGGGAAGATTTCTTCCAGTTGATGAGCCACCCGTGGGCTTTCAGAAGCTGGATAGTCAGATCCAGATGGCATAGGAGAATTTCAGGGGAATTTGCCAGGATCAACAAGTCGTCCAGGTACGGTAGGATCCTGACCCCTTGACGGCGGAGTACAGCCATCATTACCACCATGACCTTGGCGAAAACTCTCAGAGCCATGGTCAAACCAAAAGATAACGCCTGAAATTGGTAATGGAGGTTGCCAACTGCAAACCTCAGGTACTGCTGATGCGACACTGCAATGGGAATATGCAGGTAAGCATCCTGTATGTCCAGGGAGACCATATAATCCCCAGATTCCAATGCCAGAACAATAGAGCGAAGAGTTTCCATACGAAACTTGGAGACCATCACAAATTTGTTCAAGGACTTGAGATTGAGAATGGGCGGGAGGACCCGTTCGGTTTCGGGACTAGGAACAGCGGTGAATAGTACCCCTTGCCTCTCTGAGCCAGAGGCACCTTACTACCACTCCTGTGTCCAGGAGGGACTGTACCACCGAATGAAGTTTTTGTCTTCACCTGATCCGAAGGGACGTCTGTCAGGCAAAATTGATGAGGGGGACGATTCTTGAAGGATACGGCGTAACCTCGAGTGACGACTTCCCATACCCAGGCATCGGAAGTGGTCTTCAACCATTCCTGGGTAAACCCTAGGGAGGCCCGCCCCGTCATGCGGCAGGTTTGTCAGTTTTGGAAGCAGGCTGACAGGCAGCCAAGGCCCATTTGGGTTTGGGCTTATTGGGTTTGGAAGTGCGAACCTGTTTCGGGTACACCTCACCTTTTGCCTTCACTGAAGGACGAAAGGAGCAAAAGGGAGTACTCTTAGCCTTCGGCACCGAAGGACCAGTACTAGGTAGACATGTTGTTTTAGCAGAAGCTAAGTCAGCTACTATCTTGTTGAGGTCTTCTCCAAAATGAATGTCTCCCTTAAAAGGGAGTACCTCCAGGGTTTTCTTAAGAGTCCAGATCCACAGACCAGGACCGTCACCAGAGAATCCGGCAAGCCAAAATGGACATAGTAGAAGCCTTGGCCGCCAGAATACCGGCATCAGAAGCTGCCTCCTTAATATAATGAGACGATGTGACAATATATGACAGACATTGTCTAGCATGATCAGAAGCGTTGGAAGGCAACTCCACCTCCAGCTCCTGAGCCCATGTTTCAACAGCCTCTGCAGCCCATGTCGCTGCAATGGTGGGCCTATGCGCAGCATCAGTTAGGGTGTGAATTGCCTTTAAACTACCCTCCACACGCTTATCCGTCGGTTCTTTCAGAGACGTAACGGTAGTTACAGGCAGAGCAGAGGATACCACCAGCCTCAACACCTGCGAATCCGCTGGCGTGGGTGTTTCCCAACTTTTACTTAGCTCCGCTGCGAGGGGGTAGCAAGCCAGCATCTTCTTGTGAGGCGTGAATTTCTTTCCTGGATTTTCCCAGGACTCCTGACGTATGTCAACTAAATGGTCAGAATGAGGTAAGACTTGTTTAACCACTTTCTGATGCTTAAACCTGTGCGGGTTCTTAGGGGCAGCATCAGGCTCCGGGTCATCAGTAATTTGAATAATGAGCCTGATAGCCTCCAACAAGTCAGGGACATCCACCTGTGAAACAGCTTCCCCATCAGAAGCGTCGGGATCAGAATCTGTGGGGTCAGTATAAACACCATCCTCATCAGAAGAGGTGTCTGGGACGTTGGTGGATTGTGAGGAAGTAATGGCCCGCTTAGATGACGTCTTGGTCTTAGGCGGGCGAGGGTTAGACTTTTGAGTAGTCAGTGATTGGTTCAATTGCTGTAACTGAGCGGACAGTTGATCTGCCCATGGCGGATTAACCGCGGGGACCATAAGCGGTTGTACCGGCACAGGAGGTCCCATAGGGGACGTTAGTCTAGTTACCAGCGTATTCAATAGCATGGAAAAGGTAGCCCAAGGTGGGTCATTTTGAACCCCCGTTGCTACAGTCCCACTAGGCTGCTATGTTTTCCTCAAATGTGTCTGCAGCATCGAAAAATACACACTGAGTATATCCTGTGAACTACCTATATTAAATGATAAACCTGATGCACTTAGCCCCCTCAGGTTATAGAATATAGGGATAGCAATCTGAGTGAGATACACGAAATGGAGGTCACACAGCAGCTATATGCACACACACATAGTCACAATGTACAATGCAGAAATTATGACATGCAATAAAACTGCACTGGACTAGCAATACAGAGTAGTACTATGTATAGCTATACACTCAATAGATATAACAATGCACAGTAAAGACTGGATGTATATCACAGGGTACTTGTACCACATAACCCTGACTAAATGCACTCTTTCTTAACTAACACTGTCAGCAGACATGTAGAATACTTAAGTGTCCTGTAAAATGCACAGCGCTGACATGCAGGCGGCTTTACAGAGGAGGATTTGCTCAAACGGTCCCAGGATCTGCTCAGCTTGTCCTAATGGCGCCCAAACGCTGACAGGGAGTGAGGGAGAGAGAGAGATGCAGTTCCAGGGTGGGAACATTTACGCTAAATGGCGCCCTGAGGCTGGGGGAGGGGCTACAAGTCAAAGCCTTATCCCCCTGCTGGACTTCACCACCCGGTACTGTGGGCTTATATAAATGGTTTATGAGAGAAAACCGACCTGTGCCCTTGCCCTGGTGGTCTAGTGGGGTCCCTGTACTACTACAGTGTCCATGCCAGCGCGCACGGCCTGCCTCCCACCGGCCGCGCGGGATCGCGATTTACAGCGGGTCCCGCTGGGGAGACCCACTTACCTCCTCCCTGAGTGCGGCCACGCGATCCAGGAGAACAGCGGTCATGTGTGTGACTACCTGGAAGAAAACCGGAGCCTCCGCTGTAGGTACCCGGCAACCAGGGCGCGGGAGTGTACAGCGCCGCTGGGAGAGGTGATGGAGTTGCAGCAGGAGATGTCTGACTGGGTGGTCTTCGGTATGCCGTATGTCGGGATCCCGGCGCACAGTATACCGGCGCCGGGATCCCGACACCCGGCATACCGACAGCTATACTCCCTCGTGGGGGGCCCACGAACCCCCTGGAGGGAGAATAAATAGCGTGTAGCGCGCCACCGTGCCCGCAGCGTGGCGAGTGCAGTGAGCCTGCAAGGGGCTCCTTTGCACTCGACACACTGTCGGTATGCCGAAGGTCGGGCTCCCGGCGCCAGTATGCTGGTCGCCGGGAGCCCGGCCGCCGGCTTACCATACTACACCCGTCTGACTGACATCTAACACAGTCAGTGTCTCTGCTGCAGCCCTTGAAGTCTTCATTTTTCTTAAAAAGCTTCTTCTCAGGGCTGCTGGGGCAGCCCCCCTGTTGTATGCCTGCTTATTTCATGGCACCAACTACAAAACTGAGCTCCTGTGCACGGAGGCGGGGTTATAGAGGAGGCAGCGCTAGGCATTCTGGGAAGAAGGTCAAAGCTTTGAGCCTGTTGGTGCCTCGGATCAAGTTCCTACTCTATACCCCAATGTCATTCCCTGTGGAGCCCAGTGTACCCCGCAGCAGAAATTCAGATAACAATACACTTGTTCTTAACGAACACTGTCTAAAATGACATGTAGAATACTTAAGTGTCTGTAAATGTACAGCGCTGATGAGGCAGGCAGCTTTACAGAGGATAGAGAGCCCTGCAGTCCCGGAGATCAGCCCAGCTAGTAGTGAAGATGGTGCCAAACTCTCTGTCAGGGAGTGAGGGAGAGTGAAATGCAGCTCCAGGGCGGGAACACCAGCAGTAGATGGCGCCCGGAGCTGGGGGAGGGGCTACAGGTCAGCACCTTATCCCCTATGCTGGTCCTCACCACCGGGTACTGTGGAGCCTATATAAAACGGATATTAGTAAATCCGACCTGTGCTCCCTTACCCAGGTGGATATAGTGGGGTCCCTGTGCAGTACAGTGTCCCCGCCAGCGGAGCGGTCCATCTCCTGGGACCGTGACCGGACCGCGATTAACTGGCGGGTCCCACCTGGGGGACCCTCTTACCGCCTCCCTGATGTGCTGCCACGCAATCCTGGAGAGCGTCAGCTGTGGTGTGCCTGACTGGTGAGCATCCACTGTAAGTACTCGGGAACCCGGCCGCGGGAGTATGCAGCGCTGCTGGGGAGGTGATGGAGCCGCAGTACAGAATGTCAGACTGACATAAAAAGTGCTGCGACCCTTGAAGTCTTCTTAAAAAGCTCTTTTCAGAGCTGTCTAGCGCAGCCCCATCTGTTAGTGACCTGCACTGCAGGCACCAACTTATAAACTGAGCTCCAGTGCCTGGAGGCGGGGTTATAGAGGAGGCGGTGCAATGCATCCTGGGAACAGTCAAAGCTTTAGCCTGTTGGTGCCTCGGATATACCAGTGTACCCTGCTGCAGAAATATTGTCTAGTGTGTACTCAGCTGTTATCTGCATTCCCCATCGTGTCCTTTATGCTGTTCTTTTACATAAATGTGTGCATATGTGTGTGTATGAATAGATAGACAGACAGACAGACAGACAGACAGATAGATAGATAGATAGATAGATCGATCGATCTCTATAATCAGGTAGGCGGTGTGGTGGGTATGTCCAGCTGCCCGAGAGCGTGCCATAAAGCGATAAGGGGCGCCAAAATGAAATCATATCTCACCCCTTCCCCCAAAAAATAAAAAAAATGTTGTGGCTCCCCTGTTTACAAGGACAATCATTTATAACTTTGGGCTAATACTCCCCAAGTCCAAGTTAAGTCCAAGTCAGCAGATTAGATGCATATCAGCAGTAACAGCAACATCTACTCTATCTGTATACTGCTTGTATGAAGAATAAAATATGTACACTGCTTTCAAGATACAAGACTATTGACCTGCTGCAGTGATGGAAGCATGTGGAGTGTAATTACTCCTTTGCGCACAGGGAAATAAATGTGTACACTGGCACATATGCAGAGTTCTGCAAATCTTCATGGTCACCTGCCCCCAACCTACACGCTTAGTTTCATAGTCATCATCACCCTACACGAAGCACTGCCAGCCAACCCTGCAGAACCTGCAATGTGGTCTACAACCCACCCAGTCTGAAATCTGCCTATGTGGGAACGCTCTGTAACAGCCCACTTACACTCCTTCAGACATAACAGGAGATGCAACTGAAGTGTTACACCTCTGCATTGCACACACTTTCTGCTGTGGTAGGAATACTATAGAATGACAGGAGGGATACTCATTCCTTACCTTGAGGCATCCATGAACGGTTTGTAGGCTATCACCATCCATTCTTCCTTTGTAGAGTATTTAGGCTCCCGGATTGTTTTTGTGACCGTATCCAAATCAACCAAATAGTGACACTTGCCAATATCTACCTACAAGATATTTCAGGACAAAAAACAGAAGTTAGATTAAAATACTTATTTGGAGATAAAGAACTAAAATTGTCCCCACAAAGTCAGTATACATGAACAATACCTTTAGTGTACTTTGGCCGGTATCCTATACCTTTAGTGTACTTTGGGCAGAATCCTATACCTTTAGTGTACTTTGGGCAGTATCCTATACCTTTAGTGTACTTTGGGCAGTATCCTATACCTTTAGTGTACTTTGGGCAGTATCCTATACCTTTAGTGTACTTTGGGCAGTATCCTATACCTTTAGTGTACTTTGGCCGGTATCCTATACCTTTAGTGTACTTTGGGCAGAATCCTATACCTTTAGTGTACTTTGGGCAGTATCCTATACCTTTAGTGTACTTTGGGCAGTATCCTATACCTTTAGTGTACTTTGGGCAGTATCCTATACCTTTAGTGTACTTTGGGCAGTATCCTATACCTTTAGTGTACTTTGGGCGGTATCCTATACCTTTAGTGTACTTTGGGCGGTATCCTATACCTTTAGTGTACTTTGGGCAGTATCCTATACCTTTAGTGTACTTTGGGCAGTATCCTATACCTTTAGTGTACTTTGGGCGGTATCCTATACCTTTAGTGTACTTTGGGCAGTATCCTATACCTTTAGTGTACTTTGGGCGGTATCCTATACCTTTAGTGTACTTTGGGCGGTATCCTATACCTTTAGCATACTTTGGGCGGTACTTTATCGCTGCTAATAGGATTGCTTGAGGCTATCCTATTAGCCCTGATGCCGGCATCCTTTTCACTTGATGTTGGCACTTATCAGGGATTATGTTTCGGGTCCCTCAGGAACCAGAAGCATAATACGCGATAAGGGGCCACAAGGTCTGCAATAAAACATGGGATGGGGACGTATCGATCAAAACGGCCTTTAATTGGATATTGCAATAATGACCATCAGTCACTGATCACAATATCCGGCTAATAGGAGAGAGAGTCCTCTTTGGAAGGAAATTATCAGTTCTCTAATACTAGCAACATCTGGAGAGCTCAATGGAAAAGCTAGGAAAACATTTTATTTTATTAAAAATACATAAACATATATTAGGAGGTGTTTATTGCCGAGTAGTATCAATACAGATCAAAAATGCTGAATTTAGACATCGCTGCCACACTAAATGTGCTCAATTACTCAACTATGGGGCCATAGGTACGGGTCTGTGGAAAGTATCATGCCTTACTGCACCTCTCCTCTGACCAGAGATGCACAATAGCAGGAAAAAAAAAAAAACCTTTAAAAGTTACCCATCAGCTAAATTCCAAGCACCCAGCATGTAATTGGGTCATAGACAAATGAACATCATTTAAATTAATCAAAACATTATAGATCCAGGAGAAATAAAGGACTGTGAGGTGTATAACAATTATAAAAGATTAGTAATAAAAAATAGGATTTTAATTACCTACCTGTAAATCCTTTTTTTTGTAGTCCGTAGAGGATACTTGGGCTCCATTTAGTACCATAGGGTATAGATGGGTCCACTAGGAGCCATGGGCACTTTAAGAATTTGATAGTGTGGGCTGGCTCCTCCCTCTATACCTCTCCTACCAGACTCAGTCTAGAAAACTGTGCCTGAGGAGACGGACATACTTTGAGAGAAGGATAGATAAAGATAGTGTTGAGATTCCGAACCAGCATACACAAAACAGAGGAAAGCTAACCTAACCTAACCTTAAACAGGAACAGCAACAGCTGAGCCAACAATACTTAACCAAGAAACAGAGCAGGAAGAAAGAAGTAACGGGTGGGCGCCCAGTATCCTCTACGGACTACGAGTTAAAGGATTTACCGGTAGGTAATTAAAATCCTATTTTCTTTTACATCCTAGAGGATACTGGGATTCCATTTAGTACCATGGGGATGTTCCAAAGCTCACAAACTGGGTGGGTGAGTGCTGAGGTTCCTGTAGAACTGATTGACCAAACTGAAGGACCTCAGAGGCGAAAGTATCGAACTTGTAGAACTTTGCAAACGTGTTCGAACCTGACCAAGTAGCTGCTCGGCAGAGCTGTGAAGCCGAAACACCCCGAGCAGCCGCCCAGGAAGAACCCACCGACCTAGTAGAGTGGACCTGTACAGATTTTGGAACCGGCAAGCCTGCCGTGGAATAAGCATGCTGGATAGTGAGCCTGATCCAGCGTGCAATTGTCTGCTTTGAAGCAGGACACCCAATTTTACTGGGATCATATAGGACGAACAGCGAGTCAGATTTCCTGTGACGAGCTGTCCTCTTTACGTATACCTTCAAAGTCCTCACAACATCCAAAGACTTTGAAGTAGTGGAAGTGTAGGTGATAACCGGAACCACCATAGGTTGGTTGATGTGAAATGCAGATACCACTTTCGGAAGAAATTGCTGACTAGTTCTGAGTTCAGCTCTGTCCTCATGGAAAATTAAATAGGGGCTATTGTGAGACAAAGGCCCCAGCTCCGACACACGTCTTGCTGAAGCCAAGGCCAAGAGTGTGACGGTCTTCCACATAAGATATTTTACGTCCACCTCCTGTAATGTTTCAAACCAGTCCGATTGGAGGAGCTGCAGCACCAAATTGAGATTGCAAGGTGCTGTGGGAGGCACATAGGGAGGTTGGATGTACAGAACACCTTTCAAAAACGTCTGGACCTCAGGGAGAGAAGCCAATTGTTTTTGAAAGAAAATAGACAAGGCCGAAATCTGAACTTTTATGGAACCCAGACGTAGAGCCCACATCCACACCTGCCTGCAGAAAAAGCAGGAAATGTCCCAGGTGAAATTCCACCGCAGAATAAGTTCTGCTCTCACACCAAGAGACGTATTTTTTCCAAATGGTAATGGTAATGGCTTGGATCATAGTCGGGATAACTTTATTAGGGATCCCTCTTCTGGCTAGAATCAGCCATTCAACTTCCATGCCGTCAAACGTAGCCGCGGTAAGTCCTAATAGACGAACGGGCCCTGTTGCAGAAGATCCGCACAAAGAGGTAGAGGCCACAGATCTTCGAGGAGCATCTCCAGACGGTCCGTGTACCAGCCTTCTTGGCCAGTCCGGATCAATGAATATTGCTTGAACCTTTTCCCTTTTTATTCTTTTGAGAATTCTTGGGATCATAGGAAATGGAAGAAACACGTACACCATCTGATAGACCCATGGAGCCGTCAGAGCGTCTACTGCCACTGCCTGTGGGTCTCTCAATCTGGAACAATACCGCTTGAGCTTCTTGTTGAGCCGAGAGGCCCTCATGTCGATTTGTGCATATACCCATCGACGTGTCAAGCACCTGAACACTTCCGGATGTAGGCCCCACTCCCCCAGTTGCAGGTTGTGTCTGCTGAGGAAGTCTGCTTCCCAGTTGTCTACTCCCGGAATGAAGACCGCTGACAATGCCACAGTGTTTTTTTTCCGCCCAGAGGAGAATTCTTAACATCTCTGACATTGCTGCTCTGCTTTTCATTCCGCCCTGTCGGGTTATGTATGTCACTGCCGTCACACTGTCTGACTGGACTTAAATGACCTGATTCTGAAGAAGATAAGAAGACTGCAGAAGGGCGTTGTATATGGCCCTGAGTTCCAGAATGTTGATTGGAAGGATGACTTCCTGACTTGACCATCTTCCTTGAAACTGCACCCCCTGGGTAACTGCTCCCCAACCTCGGAGGCTTGCATCTGTGGTTAACAGGATCCAGTCCTGAATTCTGAACCTCCGACCCACCACAGAAGGGAGATCCTGGCTTTTGGCGTCAGACAAATCCTCTGGTGCATGTGAAGATGCGATCCGGCCCATTTGTCCAACAGATCGAGCTGGAAGGGTCTTGCGTGAAACCTTCCGTATTGAATTGCCTTGTAAGAGGCCACCATTTTCCCCAGAAGGCAAATGCAAATATGCACTAATATCCGGGTTGGCTTCAGGTCATCCCGAACCATCGACTGCATTACCAATGCCTTTTCCAATAGAAGGAACACTTTCTGCGACTCCGTGTCCAGTATCATTCCCAAGAATGGGAGTCAACACGGCTCTAGGTGAGATTACGGAAGGTTCAGAATCCCCCCGTGATCCTGGAGAAGTTTGGTTGAGAGGCCAATGCTGTTCAGCAACCTCTCCCTGGACGGCGCCTTTATCAGACGATCATCCAGGTACGGAATTATGTTCACTCCCTGCTTGTGGAGTATAATCATCATCACCTTGGTCTTGGTGAACACCCTCGGTGCCATGGAAAGACCAAATGGCAGGGCCTGGAACTGGTAGTGACAGCCCTGCAGTGCAAACCATAGATAAGCCTGATGAGGCGGCCAGATCGGAATGTGAAGGTATGCATCCTTGATATCCAGAGACACTAGGAATTCCCCTTCCTCTAGACCTGAGATCACCGCTCTCAGATACTCCATCTTGAACTTGAACATTCTTAAGAACGGGTTCAAGGTCTTGAGGTTCATAATTGGTCGTACCGAACCGTCCGGTTTCGGTACTACAAACCAGTTGGAATAGTACCCCTTGTTGTGTAGATGAGGTGGAACTGGAACAATGACTTGAGTCTGTACCAGTTTTTGGATGGCCTGCTGCAAAGTTATACTTGCCTCTTGTGAAGCTGTTAAGCCTGACTTGTAGAATCTGTGAGGTGGGAGCTCTTGGAACTCCAGTCTGTAGCCCTGGGAAATAAGATCTATGACCCAGGGATCTCGGCACGAACTTGACCAGATGTGACTGAAGAATTTTAGTCGGGCTCCCACCTGAAAGTCCTCCAGGCCTCGTGATCCACCGTCATGCTGAAGGCTTTGAGGAAGCAGAGCCTGAGCTCTGTTCCTGAGCACCTGCAGTTGCTGGTTTGCGTGGTTTACCCCTTGTGCCACTGGAGGCCGTAGAAGCACCTCTGGATTTTCGCTTAAACCTGGCTGTCGGAATGGACTGTAAATTTGAAGCTGAATAAGCTTTCCTGGCCGGGGGAGCTGCGGAAGGAAGATACATAGACTTACCCGCAGTAGCTTTGGAGATCCATTTGTCTAGTTCGTCTCCAAACAAGGCCTCTCCTGTGAATGGTAGGCCTTCCATGCCTTTCCTGGAGTCCGCATCAGCAGGGTTCCGGTATGAAAGATAGATAGTGTCTAGTTAGACAGTCAATAGATAGACACCATGGGGGTAATTCCAAGTTGATCGCAGCAGGATTTTTGTTAGCAATTGGGCAAAACCATGTGCACTGCAGGGGAGGCAGATATAACATGTGCAGAGAGAGTTAGATTTGGGTGTGGTGAATTCAATCTGCAATCTAAATTGCAGTGTAAAAATAAAGCAGCCAGTATTTACCCTGCACAGAAAGAAAATAACCCACCCAAATCTAACTCTTTCTGCACATGTTATATCTGCCTCCCCTGTAGTGCACATGGTTTTGCCCAATTGCTATTAAAAATCCTGCTGCGATCAACTTGGAATTACCCCCCATATGTTAGATGGACATTAGGTCGACAGGGTCAAAAGGGTCAAAAGGTCGACATGGAAAAGGACGACAAGTCAAAAGGTCGACAGGTCAAAAGGTCGACAGGGTCAAAAAGTCGACATGAAAATGGTCGACATGAAAAAGGTAGACACCATGTTTTTTGCATTTTTGTGGTTTGTGTGGATAGTTTTGTCATCTGGGACCCCCAATTGTAGAAAGGCATACCCTCGCTGCGCTCGCCACAAGGTTTATAACCAACTCTATGCCGACATGGATAGAGAAAGTATGAAATAATCCAAAAACATGTTACATTTAAAAAAAAAACATTTGTCTATCTTTTTTATGTCGACCATTTTCATGTCGACCTTTTGACCTGTCGACATTTTCCATGTCGACCTTTTGACCTAATGTCTGTCTAATATATGGTGTCTATCTATTGACTGTCTAACTAGACACTGTCTATCTATCAAACGGATAGGCATCAGCAGTCCACTGGCGTAGCCATAAGCCCCTGTGTGCTGACACAGCCATAGCGGTGGTGCGTGCATTAAGCAAACCAATCTCTTTTATGGCTGCCACCATAAAGTTCGCAGAGTTCTGTATATGCTGCAGGAGTAAAACAATATCCCCCCTAGACAAGGATTCTAACCCCTCAATTAGGTTACCTGAACATTTAGCAATGGCTTTTGTGATCCAAGCACATGCAATAGTGGGTCTCTGGGCACCCCAGCCGCTGTGTACAATGATTTGAGTGTAGTCTCAATTTTACGATTAGCCGTATCTTTTAGGGAGGCTGCACCAGGGACAGGCAATACAATTATTCTTGACAGCCTAGAGACTGATGCGTCCACTATCGGTGGATTTTCCCATTTTTTCCTATCCTCCAGAGGAATAGGAAAAGATGAGAGCAACCTTTTAGGGATTTGAAATTTCTTATCAGGATTAACCCAAGGTTCTTCAAACAGGTATTCAATTCCTTTGACGCAGGAAAAGTGACTGAGGACTTCTTTTTTACATTAAAATAAGATTCCTCACACTCCTCTGACACCTTATTAGGAATTTGCAGAACATCTCTGATAGCCTCTACAAGAGCCTCTATTCCCTGTGACAGAGTAGCATCCCCCTCCCCCTCCAAATCCACCTCACCCTCCTCCATGTCTGACCTGTTAGCGTCAGACTGCAGGATATGGGCCAGGGATTGCTTTTGCAGACAAATGGGAGGGGACTGAGTCTCTATTCATAAACTCATCCACAGTCTCTCTTAAGTATTGTCTCTTTCTCATTGCGGGATAGTTTTGTCGAAATATTTGAGATTATTCACATAATGGAATTAACCCACTCCGGTTTAGCCCTGCTATTCTGGGAAGGTGCACTGCCCAGAGTACCCAGTGGTGAAGAGGAACACTCCACTGTACAAGAAACACACTCTTTGCCTGACATAATGTAAATGTGACAACACACACACACACACACACACACACACACACACACACACACACACACACACACACACACACACACACACACACACACACAGGAAAAGGTAAAGCACAATTAACCCACAAAGAGCCCTTCCAGGGACACAAAGAAATTATGGAGCCAGCACACTGTGCTCTTATCGCTAATGCCAAGCTTAGCTGGGCCACAGACTAAGTACCCTGCTAGGCGACTTAGTACACTAATAATCGCTCCCCCCCTGCTATGACCCCCTGGTACCGCTGAGGTAATCTGGAGTCACTCCGGAGGAGCTGCGCTTCCCTGTCAGTCAGCATCTGTGTCCACTGCAGAGGGAAAATGGCGCTGGTGAGCTGCTGGATCCTCTCATAGTGAAGCCCCGCCCCTTCAATGGCGCGCGGTCTTCCCACTTTTTTTTATACTGGCTGAGGTAATTTGTTGCTTAAAATGGAGAGAAAACCGTTATAAGGCTGTTTTTGCCAGTGTGGGTACTGTGACGCAGCTGTGCACTGTGTCTGGAGACGCATTCCTCTCCGGTTAGAAGCCGTGTGTCTCCGTACCCTCATGTCGTCATAATGGCCGGTGATCCGCTAGCCAGGGCCGCCTGCTTAGTACTCAACACTCTTCATTCTTCTGGCTTTGTTAGGGGTGGCGGCATGCTGCGAGAATGTACGCTCGCCGTGGTGGGGCTTGCGAATAGTTCCCTCAGGAGCTCAGTGTCCTGTCAGCGGGGAACGGGACCATTAACCCTTCAAGAGGCTGCGCTGTCCCCGACCCTAAGTCCCACGAAGCAGGCAGGCTGGTGCCAACCAGCCCTGCCTAAAAATAACAAACATATAAAATAAATGCAAAAAACTCTTCAGGAGCTCATTTTCTAAACTGATTCTGGTAGGAGAAGCATAGAGGGAGGACCCAGCCCACACTATCAAAGTCTTAAAGTGCCCATGGTTCCTAGTGGACCCGTCTATACCCTATGGTACTTAATGGAACCCCAGTATCCTCTAGGACGCAAGATAAATAATATTCAGCAACAAATAATTCACTAAATAAAGTGCAAGAGATTCAAAACATTTCTCTCTCTATTTTTGGGTTCATATTTGTTTGCCAAACATATGGGCACAGAGAGAAAAGAGAGAAAAAGAAAAAAATCAATGCTCATTCTCTCCACATCACTCTCCCATTAGACGGAGGCCGAACGTCAGCTCCAGCCTGATAACATATTATTTGTTGATCTTGGCGTGTAGTATAAAGATTTCTGATAAAGACAAGTCTGTCATCTGTAAGATATATGATCTCTTACTGCCAAGTCTTAAACGCACTGTGCTCATTATAAAGTGCTACAAAGTAGAACATTGCTGCCACATAAGGTCAGCGTGAGAGTAATAACGTGTCCTTTACAGTGGGTTACTACGAAGACAATCTACAGGATATATAGGGGGTGAAAGTATGAAGATTGCCAAATACTCCAGGATAGGTGGGCTACAGGTGAAACTCAGAAAATTTGAATATCGTGCAAAAGTTCTTTTATTTCAGGAATTCAACTTAAAAGGTGAAATTTATATATTATATAGACTCATTACATGCAAAGTGAGATATTTCAAGCCTTTATTTGTTATAATTTTGATGATTGTGGCTTACACCTTAAAATAACCCCAAATCCAAAATCTCAGAAAATTAGAATATTACATAAAATAAAAAAAATAAAAATAAAAAGATTTTAAATACAAAAATGTTGGCCCTCTGAAAAGTATAATAATGCATATGTACTCAGTACTTGGTTTGGGCCCCTTTTGCATTAATTACTTCCTCAATGCGGCGTGGCATGGATTCAATCAACCTGTGGCACTGCTGAGGTGTTATGGAAGATCAGGATGCTTCAATAGCGGCCTTCAGCTCTTCTGCATTGTTCGGTCTCATGACTCTCATTTTTCTCTTGGCAATGCCCCTTGGATTCTCTACGGGGTTCAGGTCAAGCGAGTGTGCTGGCCAATCCAGCACAGTAATCCCACGGTCATTGAACCAGGTTTTGGTACTTTTGGCAGTGTGGGCAGGTTCCAAGTCCTGCTGGAAAATGAAGTCAGCATCTCCATAAAGCTTGTCTACAGAAGGAAGCAAGAAGTGCTCTAAAATGTCCTGGTAGACAGCTGCGTTGACTCTGGACTTAATAAAGCACAGTGGACCAACACCAGCAGATGACATGGCTCCCCAAATCAACAAAGACTGTGGAAACTTCACATTGGACTTCAAGCATCCTGGATTATGTGCCTCTTCCTTCTTCCTCCATACTCTGGGACCTTGGTTTCCAAATGAGATGCAAAATTTGCTCTCATCAGAAAAGAGGACTTTGTACCACTGAGCAACACACCAGTTCTTTTTTTCTTGTCAGGAAAAGGCCATTCAAAACTGTGGGGGAGCTTCACAAGGAGTGAACTGAGGCTGGAGTTAGTGCATCAAGAGCCACCACACACAGATGGATCCTGAACATGGGCTTCAAATGTCGTATTCCTCTAGTCAAGCCACTCCTGAACAACAAACAATGTCAGTAGCGTCTTACCTGAGCTATAGAAAAAGAGAATCTATGGGGCACTGCCAAGAGAAAGATGGGAGACATGAGACCGAACAATGTAGAAGAGCTGAAGGCCGCTATTGAAGCATCCTGGTCTTCCATAACACCTCAGCAGTGCCACAGGCTGATAGAATCCATGCCACGCTGCATTGAGGCAGTAATTCATGCAAAAGGGGCCCAAACCAAGTGCTAAGTACATATGCAAGATTATACTTTTCAGTGGGTCGACATTTCTGTATTTAAAATCCTTTTTTTATTGATTTTACGTAATATTCTAATTTTCTGCGATTTTGGATTTAGGGTTTTCTTAAACTGTAAGTCACAATCATCAAAATTATAACAAATAAAGAAATATCTCACTTGCATGTAATGAGTCTACATAATATATTAGTTTCACCTTAAGTTGAATTCCTGAAATAAATGAACTTTTGCACGATATTCTAATTTGTATGTGTGAAATTGTTGAACTAAGGAAGATACTATTAAATATGCATGATAATTTGAAGGAGTGATTATTTAACCTGTACATAGAAGTCCCAAACAATCTGGTAGCCAAGTTCTAGAATGCAAGACACATAGGCGACTCGGCTCAAGTGACACCAGCTCTACAGTGCAAGACACATAGTAGATCGCAGCTCTACAATGCAAGAGATGTAGGTGACCCCGCCTCTACAGAACAAGAGACGTAGGTGACCCCAGCTCTACAGAACAAGAGACGTAAGTGACCCCGGCTCTACAGCGCAAGACACGTAGGTGACCCACATTCTACAGTGCAAAACACGTAGATGACCCCGGCTCTACAGTGCAAGAGACGTAGAAGACCGCAGCTCTACAATGCAAAAGACGTAGGTGACCCCGGCTCTACAGAACAAGAGACGTAGGTGGCCACGGCTCTACAGCACAAGACATGTAGGTGACCCGTACTCAACAGTGCAAGACACGTAGGTGACCCCGACTCTACAGCACAAGAGACTTAGGTAACCCCGGCTCTACAGCGCATGGGACGTAGGTGAGCCCGGCTCTACAGCGCATGGGACGTAGGTGAGCCCGGCTCTACAGCGCAAGAGACATAGGTGAGCCCGGCTCTACAGCGCAAGAGACATAGGTGACCCCGGCTCTACAGCGCAAGAGACATAGGTGACCATGGTTCTACAGAGCAAGAGATGCAGGGGACCCCGGCTAACAGTGCAAGAGGCGTAGGTGAACCTGGCTCTACAGAACAAGAGATGTAGGTGACTCTGGCTCTACAGCACAAGACACGTAGGTGACCCCCATTCTGCAGTGCAAGACACGTAGGAGACCGCAGCTCTACAATGCAAGAGACATAGGTGACCCTGGATCTACAGAACAAGAGACGTAGGTGACCCGGGCTCTACAACACAAGAGACATAGGTGACCCCGGTTCTACAACACAAGACACGTAGGTGACCCTGACTCTACAGCACAAGACATGTAGGTGACTGCGGCTCTACAGCGCAAGAGACGTAGGTGACCATGGCTCTACAGCGCAAGAGACGCAGGTGACGCCGGCTAACAGTGCAAGAGACGTAGGTGACCCCAGCTCTACAGCGCAAGAGACATAGGTGACCCCGGCTCTACAGCGCAAGCGACATAGGTGACCCCGGCTCTACAGCGCAAGAGACATAGGTGACCCCGGCTCTACAGCGCAAGCGACATAGGTGACCCCGGCTCTACAGCGCAAGAGACATAGGTGACCCCGGCTCTACAGCGCAAGAGACGTAGGTGACCCCGGCTCTATAGCGCAAGAGACATAGATGACCCCGGCTCTACAGTGCAAGACACATAAGTGATTTGACACTACAGTACAAGATAAGTATGTGGACCCTGGTCTACAGTGTAAGACATGTAGGCGACTCAGGTCTACAGTATAAGACGTGTCGTGAATCAGGTCTACAGTATAAGACGTGTCGTGAATCAGCTCTACACAGTGAGACCTATAGTAGACCAGATATAAACAGTCTAGAACATGTAGGTGACCAACTATACACAGTTTAAGGCATGTACGTGACCAGCTACATACACAGTATAGGACACTTAAGTGACAGCTACAGACACAGTGCAGGACATGTAAGTGACCAGCAATTTACAATGTCTAGGATATGTACGGTAGGTGACCAGCTATATACACAGTATAAGACATGTAAGTGACGAGCTATACAGTGTAGATCATGTAAGTGATCAGCTATATACACAGTGTAAAACATGTAATCTGTAATCTCTCTCTCTACTGGTATCATTCCTTCTGTGCAGTGATTACTCCCATTCCGAAAAGACAGAATTCTGACCCTAACTTTCTCTCTAACTAGGGATGGCCATCGACCATCAATGATTCAAAATCATCAATGGTTTATGGCTGATGTAGAATACTTTTGCCATCGATGAGGGAGAACCAGATGGTTCCCTCCATCAATTGAAAGGTATAACCAAATAATTTTTTTTTAATGTGGTGCTGGGACACGGAGAATAACTCTGCCCCCTGACACCCGCTAAGCCCCGACCCTGGTTTTTTATTGGTCCGCAGACCAGCCAGCACCTTTCAGTGGTGGCCACTGAGTGGTGCAAACCATCGAAGGATCACCATAGATGGTTTGTGTACCACTGATGGTTATCATCGATGGCAACCATCGATGGACACCCCGATGGCCATTCCTATCTCTAACTACCTCCCATCTCTCAGCTCCCATGCTCCTCCAAGCTACTTGAGAGACTTGCCTACAATCGCCTCACACTTTTTTAACTCACACAACTTATTGGACCCACTTCAGTCAGGCTTTTGTTCCCAACACTCCACAGAGACAGCACTGACTAAAGTACAGATGTGTCCTCTTACATCCTTGCAGTCACTTTAAACAGCCCTTCTAGTCATGCCATGCATGTGCAACTTTTTCTGTTTAAATGCGTCTAAGTCGCGTTGCTATGTAAATAGGACGCACAAGCAGCTTATGCTGATTAAATGATATGCGACACAACTCTATTCTGTGTGTGACTGTGGCTGTATCTGCATACAAAATGGTATGTTACAGCGGTTTTCTGGAAATCACTGTAATGTAGCATTTCATATGCAGATACAGACGCAGTCACACACTGAATACAGGCATGCACATATCATTTTAATCACCATAAGCTGCTTGTGCGTCCTAGTCACATAGCCATGCAAATGCATTTTCGGCAAAAAATGACGACCAACATTAGCAGAGCTGCCTGCTGATTCATGCCAATCATCTCCTGCTGCATGGCACATTGGGGCAGGATGTACTGTATTAGGACACATCAGTAGTGAATCATCTGGGCACTGCCAAGTCTAAAGGCCATTACTCACTTATTTCTTCTTCTAGATCTCTCTGCTGCTTTTGACCGCTCTCTTCTCATACAAACACTATAATCCCTAGGTCTTCAGGAAACAGCTCTTTCTTGGTTATCATTCTAACTATCTAGTTGCTTCTTCATTGTTCGCTTCTCTGAATCTACCTCGTCTTTGCTACCTCTCTCAGTTGGAGAAACGCAAGGCTTAGTCATAGGTGCTTTTCTCAATCTAAACCACAACTCTTGGCAAACTAATCCGCTCTTTTGGATTTCAGTATCACGTGTATGCAGATGATACTCAAATCTACCTATCCTCCCCAGATTTGTCACCATCTGTATTAGTCCGTGTCACTGAATGCTTTCTGCTATTTCCTCTTGGATGTTACCTCGCCACTTCAAACTTAATATTTCCAAAACAGAATTAATTATTACCATACCTTACACAAGACACTGCTAAAACTCTAATCCATGCTGTCATTATCACATTGATTATTGCAATAGTCTTCTTACTGGACTCTAGCTACAATCCATTCAGAAAGCAGCTGCAAGGCAAATTTTCCTCGATAGACTTTGATAGTCTGCAGATCCATTCTGTCAGTCCCTCCATTGTTTACCTCTATTCTACCGAATTTGTTATAAAAATACTGTACTTTTACTCACACACAAGGCCATTAATCAAACTACACCAATGTACATCTCTTCGCTTATCTCAAATTATCTCCCAACCTGACCTCTTTGCAAGATCTATGGTGGTCATTCCGAGTTGTTCGCTCGCTAGCAGTTTTTAGCAGCCGTGCAAACGCTATGCCGCTGCCCACTGGGAGTGTATTTTAGCTTAGCAGAAGTGCAAACGAAAGGATCGCAGAGTAGCTACAAAGTTTTTTGTGCAGTTTCTGAGTAGCTCAAAACCTACTCAGCGCTTGCGATCACTTCAGACTATTCAGTTCCTGTTTTGACGTCACAAACATGCCCTGCGTTCGCCCAGCCACACCTGCGTTTTTACGAACACTCCCTGAAAACAGTCAGTTGCCACCCAGAAACGCCCACTTCATATCGATCACTCTGCGGTCAGCAGTGCGACTGAAAAGCTTCGCTAGACCGTGTGAAACTACATCGGCCGTTGTAATAGTACATCGCGCATGCCCAGAAGTTACTTTTTTTGCCTCATCGCTGCACAGCGAACGAATGCAGCTAGCGATCAACTCGGAATGACCACCTATGTCTCTCATCCACACTCATTCGCTCCAATTCAAGATTGCAGTACTTTCTTCAGGCTGCACCCACTCTGTGGAATGTCCTCCCACGCACAATAACACTCTCCTCTAGTCTCCAAACCTTCAAGCGTTCCCTGTAAACTCACCTCTTCAGGCAAGCTTATCACATTCCGGAACCGCTCACATAACCTCCATAAACATTCCTATCAAATTGAATCCCCACTGTACATGCCACACATATCTTCACGTGTTTTCTCTTTCTTCACTTTCCCATCCTCCTGACCAAAGGCCAACATTGCTATCTGACCACATCATACAGCCCACCAAGAACCTTTGCAATCTGGTGGACCCTTATACAATGAATGACACTTACCCTTGTGTATCAATGCCTATTTCCCAACAGATTGTAAGCTTACCAGCAGGGCCTTCCTGACTGTTATTATGCAGTTTTGTTTTATCATTATTGTTTCCAATTGTAAAGCGCAACGGACTTTGCTATGCTATATAGGAAACTGTGAATACATAATGTAGGTGACCAGCTATATACACAGTATAAAAATGTAGGTGACTATATATAGAAGGACAGTGACCAGCTACAGTATATACAGAGTGTAAAAGGAGAATAACAGAGTCAATGCGCAATCCCTATATATTATATCTAGTGTTCTACAGAACCAGTAACTGGTAGAGAAACCAAGTTACTAATGCCCAGAGCAGTATTATGTTTATATATATGTAATGATAAAGAATGTATTCATATCTTACATACTGTAAGGGGAAAAAACATTCTCTGATACATAAACCATTAGGAAGGATATAGCTTTCTTACAAAAGAACTGTGCACTGGGAGATAAACAAATGAATAGCTCTCATGGCAAAGTCTAAAGGTGGGTACACATTAGGCGATGTGCTCTATGAGCGACGTCGCCTAGTGTTGCCCCTCCCGGGCCGGTCGGCGGCAGTGCGTACACACATAACTATGCAAACGATATTGCTCAGTGACGTCACGCCGCGGTCGGGCTGTGTACGCAGTACGGCTGACAGCAAGGGTCGTTAACCACCCGTGGGGTGCAACGAAACTACTTTTTGTAGACCAGAGAGTTATCCATAGGAAAATTACCTGAAAAAAGTGCCTCTACAAAGCAAGGGCAACCCCTTAGAGTGTAGGTGGATACACCTCTCGCATTGCTCAATAAAGGAATGAAGATACTAAAGAGCCCTAAGCAATAAAGAGTAAAGTTCATATATTATCACTTCATGCTAAACTTATTTTGCACATCTATATTCATTTTATTTCGCTGTGCATGGTGTTACAGATATACAGAAATATAAAACAACAGAAATAAAGGTCAACATTCTAATCACACAAAAGGACACCTTTTTTTCTTGACGTACGCTGTGAAAACATTATGCAGATAAAAAAATATTTTAATACTCTGTACTTTGAAATGATGAGAAATACTATTTCTGGCAGCTGTTGTGACCATATTACTGTAACGGAAAATCTTTTCAACAATCACAGAATGACTTCTTCGATCACCTATAACAAGCCCATTTTCTAAGCATGGAACGTAATACTAACAGCTCTGTTGTGTCCTATGAAGGGATTTCACCTCCCCACGTCTGTGCCTTAGGGTCCAGTGTGGCATCTCTGCACTGAATGATGGCATATAAAGCGAACGGGCCGCTTCTCCAGGGGACAACAAAACAAATTGTGGATTGACGTCATATAGACCACTTCCAGCCAGGGATATTATCTTCTCTATAAATATGTCTCTTGCAGAGCTCAATAGATATAAATCACACGCCTAGAACTACTGAGCTGTACCGAGCTGAGAGCAGCACAAAAGGAGGACCTGCACGCTGCAAGGAAGCAATTTGGGGGCTGAAGCTCTATCCTATTCTGTGGATTCTGAAGATTTCTGGCTTCGGGTGGGTCCTGTTAATAGCTTTGGCAACTTAAAACGATAATGTCAAGTGAAAAACAAAAATCTAATCATCTGTATACAGAATATTCTTAACCACTGAGTTACATGTTCAGCATTCAGCACACAGGGGCCAATAATCTTATATTCGGTAGATATTTACTTTTAAAACCATTTTAAACAACATGTAGGGATACTTGTGGCTAGACCCAACTGACTGTGGGCCTGACTCAGAGATGGACAAAAATAGAATGCTACATGTAAACAGCACTGTATATTTGTCCCATCTGAAGGAGGAACACGCTGGAGATGCCTCAGTAGAAGAGACGCCTCCTGCATGTAACTGCGATCCCAGCACTGCAACCGCTGTCGCAAGCAAGGATCTAACATCACGACCATCGGTCGAGATGTTCCACGCAGATGGCCAGCTGAGTAAGCTCCAGCTTATTCAGCTGGCCGACGGAAACAGGCACTGAGAGGCCAGGAAGTCTGTGTGGAGACATGCAAACCCCTGGCTTTCCCCT
The DNA here is from genome assembly GCF_028390025.1 of Pseudophryne corroboree. NCBI lineage: Eukaryota > Metazoa > Chordata > Amphibia > Anura > Myobatrachidae > Pseudophryne > Pseudophryne corroboree. The sequence continues at coordinate 265,709,704 of NC_086453.1, read as the reverse complement.
TCCAGAAAATGAGGGGCGCGACACGACCCGTATGTGGGAACGCAAGCCTCTCCCGTCCCCTCTCAACGCCACTGCCTTTCAATCAAGCAGCAGCAGAGGAGAAGTGCAGGTGAGATCACAAGGCCCATTTTGCGCAAGCGCAAAACAGATCTTGCGCAGCCAGAGATTCCCGATAACTGGGAATCTTATGCTGCTTTCACATCGCAAATGCCGGATCCTACCCGGTAAGAAAAACGTGTACTTACCGGGTGGGATCCGGCATTTGCGCTCCGTTGCTGGCTTTCCGACCCGGCAATATACCGGGTCGGTTGCCATAGCAGCGGAGGGCGCAGCAGCAGCAGGGGCGGGGGTGGAGGCGGCGCCGGGAGATGAGCTCATCTCCTGCGCCGCCTCTGCCTATACTGTGAATGGGAGCCGTGTCGCATCGGAACGGCTCCCATTCACACTGCGCCTGACCCGGTAATCAACCCGGTAATAACCCTTCTTTTTTACCGGGTTGAATTACCGGGTCAGACGACCCGCTAATTCACCAAAGGACCTTTCACATCGCACACGGACCCGTTTCGACACGGCAATATGCCGTGTCGATACCGGGTTTTTAGTGCGATGTGAAAGGGGTATTAGTGCCACTCTGTATTAGGCCCAGTATACAATATATTTAATATAACAGGCCCAGTATACAATATATTTAATATAACAGCACTAACAGCAAACAAAGCCAAATTTGCCTTACGTGTACTGCATTTCTGAATGAAGTGAAATGACTTGTTTGTTTTGTTTGGCCTTTCAATGGCAGGCAGAGACACTTGATGGTTAAAACTCTCCATTTTCAGACAATAATGTCTGTCCACCACTTGCAGCAATTTAGAGACAGTCAAGTCCTAGAAGCACGAGGACTGATGCAGGACCAAGCTGGTGAGAAGGAATACCAGTGTTAATTACGTCAACGAAAATTTAGACTAAAACTAATCGTTGACAAAGGTTTTTTCATGACTAAATTATAACGATAACAAAAACAGAAGATTCTTAATAACGAAAATGATGACGAAATATTAGTCATTGAAGTCCTGACGAATAATGACGAGACGAAAGGCCTGTGTCTATTTCGTTTGGACGCCGCCGGCCCCACCCGCAGGTCTCGCGATAGTAACTACCCAGGAAGCACTGCAGGACACTGGACGTGGGATATGGGACTCGTGGCGTGGTGTACTGGAGTGGAGTCTAGATTCGGAGTGGGAAAAATTGAGTCACTGTGTGGTGGTCACACTGCAGTGTCACTGTTACTGTGACCGGACGGACAGATGAGAGTCTGCTTTCACAATTTCAAGCAACACAGGCGCCAGAGCACTGACCGGGAGTCAGACCGGGTAAGAAACGAAAGAAGGACTGAGGAGATGCTTTTACATATACTGTACATGTATTACAGTGTGCTGCGGTGGCATGATGTACAATTTGAACTGGGGCGGGGGCATAATGCACATACAGTGTGTGGCATATAATATGGGGAGGGGGCATGCACAGGCAGTGTTGCATATATACTGTATATATATATATATATATATATATATATATATATATATATATATAGTGTGTTGCAGTGGCAAGTGTATTGTGAACTGGGGCAAGGGTGCATGCACATACAGTGTGTGGCACTGGCATATGTGGAGGCATGCACAGGCGCTTGGCATATATATATATATATATATATATATATATATACACACACACAGTGTGTTGCGGTGGCATGTATAATGTGAACTGGGGCGGGGGGGGCATGCACATACAGTGTGTGGCACTATCATATAATATGGGGGCATGCACAGGCAGTGTGGCATATATATATATATATATATATATATATATATATATATACACACACACACACAAAAACAGCGGGCGGTGCGGCACTCCAAGCGGCTAAAGCAAACTAGCAGTCAAGTCTTCTGTGCAGACAACGTTTCAATGCAACTTATTGATGCATTTTCGGCAGGTCAATATAATCAAACAATGAACTCACCTAAATACCCAGAGAGACCAGCGTCTTTTCCCGCGCGTCCGGAGCTCAGGCACCCGCCAGGCCCGTCGGCACTGCATAGTGACGCAATCAGACAATGCCTATCACCATAGAAACATGATACACAACAGCGCTCTGCACAGAACATGCACAAAACATATATATATGCCAAGACAGAGTAAAATACACCATAGTAACCAGCAAAATGTAAACACATATATAGCATTGGCTTATGTTACTATAATAGATACAAGGAGATGCACGGAATGTGATCCCTTGGGTAGGTCAGTTTAGTCCCGCCAGTAAAGGGATAAATCGTATATCCCAAAAACTTTGGAATATAGTGCAATCAGATCAAGATCTAGATCTTCAACAGACCCGTCTTATGTCATGCTATACCAGACGGCGTAACATTAGAGACATGCTGGTAAAAGCAGACATCTCTCCTAATCCACATATTGCGCTACATGCCAACCCACGTGGCTGCATCAGATGTACCTGCACTACTTGCCAATTTATGATCAGTGGCAGGATTTTTCAGCATCCCCTCACTGGACGGTCTATGATAATTAATTTCACACTGACTTGCTCGTCTAAATTTGTTGTGTACCAAATTCTTTGCCCATGTGGGCTGTCAAACGTTGGAAAGACAGAGCGTATGTTTAAGGAGCGTATGGCAGCACATAGGTCGGCTATTAAAGCAGCCATCCATAAGGGCTCTAGCGACCAGCTTGTCGCCCGACACTTTATGTCGGCTCGACACCCACTTGCCGCGCTACGCTACCGCATGATAGACCATGTCCCTCCCTTGGTACGGGGTGGTGACAGGGGTCGTAAATTAGTACAACTTGAGGTTGGATGGATCCACCGTTTGGGGACCCTCCAACCAAAGGGTCTCAATGAGCAACTGGGTTTGAATGCCCTGTTGTGATATAGCTGTGCCCCTGCTGGTAACTATGGCTATTCTTGCTGGCTTATCCGGTAATTAATTCATTCTTTATTTAATTTTCAAATAGGTAGATAAATGTTTCTTTTGTTTTATTTTGGTTGTTGTTCTTTTATATGTCATAATTTTCTTACGGGTGGCTATACACAGGCGTTTGTATGTGTCTGGCTTCCTGTGATGTATGTACATGCTATAAGGACATTCCGTGCATCTCCTTGTATCTATTATAGTAACATAAGCCGATGCTATATAATGTGTTTACATTTTGCTGGTTACTATGGTGTATTTTACTCTGTCTTGGCATATATACAGTATATGTTTTGTGCATGTTCTGTGCAGAGCAATGTTGTGTATCATGTTTCTATGGTGATAGGCATTGTCTGATTGCGTCACTATGCAGCGCCGACGGGCCTGGCGGGTGCCTGAGCGCCGGACGCGCGGGAAAGGACGCTGCTCTCTCTGGGTATTTAGATGAGTTCACTTGTTTGATTATATTGACCTGACGAAGTGCCGCACCGCTCGCTGTTTGTACACTATCTTTGTGAAGGCTGTTTGTACACTATCTTTGTGAAGGCATTGGCTTTATTAATGGGAGAGCCGGACCCACCTGTTGCCTATATATATATATGCGCCACACTGAAGTGGCTCAGCAGCTTAACATGTGTTTGCAAACGTGTCACTAATTCTCTGAATTTATATTACCAGATAGGTTCAGGTATGGTTACAGGTAATTTTTAGTGTACTGAAGGGAAATTTAGGGGTGGGATTTGCAAACCCCCCCTCTCTGTCTGATATATATATATATATATATATATATATATATATGTACTATGATCAATTCCAGTCGCACAGGCACAGCAGCGTTGGACAGGGGTCAGGAGGAAGAGAAGAAGTGAAGAAAGAGAAAATATGTGTGGAGTTGGGAGGACTGTGTAAGCTGGGTATGTAATTAGACAGCTTGTGATGTCAAGCAGTTTCGCAAGTCTTCAGTTGCAATGGAGAAACTTCGCCGGCTCTGTGGACTTACTCTAATTAAAGATTGTTGATAAGATGGCCCAGCAGATTTCATATGGTTTCACGGCTTCTTCAGGTAAAAGATTCTGTGGTCCATGTTGCAGATGAGATGGGTTGGGATTGTCTCCTGCCAAGTTAGTGGATGAAGCTAACTGCTGTACGAGATCTCTTGCTGCCCTTTGCTGACCATACAAAAACACTTCAAAGTGATATAATGTCTCTGTCTTTGATGGTGCCAGCCTTACTGCACTTGATTACTCACCTCTCCCAGTTCTCTCTGGTATCAGCTCACAGAGACCTGCGTGGACTGGCAGATAAAATGAAAGTAAACCTGGAACAACATTTCAACTGCTTCATATTTCCCAATGAGCCACGGTTCTCTCCACTTGCAGCCGCTGCTTGTTTTCTTGACCCAACAGTTGCTGGAGATGCACTCATTGAAAACACAATAGAATCAATGAACTTTTGGAAGAAGCAGAAAAATGTGTCCTCAGTGCATCCACAACACAGGTGCAGGATGGGTTGAAGACAGATGATGGGGATACATCAATGAAGGATGATGATGCAGATGTTGAAGAGGTGCCCCCAGGAGTAAAGCGACCGCGATTTAGGTTTTTGTCCATCAAGTCGGCATCTTCACTGTCAAAACTACCCAAGCCCAGTGTTCAACGGGATATAAGGAAGTACAAAGATGAGCTTTCATCTCAGAAGATCTCCAATTTGGAACGTAGGATGGACTTTTGGTTGACACAGAACTCTGTGGCAAATGTGAATTTAAAGCCTCTGGCCCTATATTTACTTGCAATGCCTGCCTCACAGGCTTTTGCCGAGCGGGTGTTTAGTGTAACAGGAGACCTGACAAGGGCCCGTCACAATAGGGCAAGGGTCATCTTAGACAGAAGTGCCTTCCTGAAATTAAACCGAGATAAGTAACGTCAACTGTATGTAAGTCATGAAAATCACTCAGTTTAGTTAAATAGCTATATATTATGATATGCATCCTTACGGCTTAATATTTTTTGGAGTAGTAGTACTACTACTACTACTTACTTGTATTAGGATCAACCAGGTTGTATTTTTTTAGTGATTGATTTTTGCATTCTTTAATTAATAATACTGTAATTTATACAGTTTTATCCATCCTCTCTGGCCCTAGATTTACTTGCGCTGTGCAACAACTCTTTGTGTGCAGCACGAATGGTGTAATGGTTAGCATTACTGCCTCACAGCACTGAGGTCATGGGTTCAATTCCCACCATGGCCCTAACTGTGTGGAGTTTGTATATTCTCCCCGTGCTTGTGTGGATTTCCTCCGGGTACTCCGGTTTCCTCCCACAGTCCAAAAATATACTGGTAGGTTATTTGGCTCCCAACAAAATTAACCTTAGCGTGAATGTATGTACATGTGGTAGGGAATATAGACTGTAAGCTCCACTGGGGCAGGGACTGATGTGAATGGCCAAATATTCACTGTAAAGCGCTGCGGAATATGTGTGCGCTATATAACTGTTGTTAATAATAATAATAATAATAATAATAATAATAATAATAAATTTGTCATGAGAATCACTCAGTTGAGCTAAATAGCTATATATTATCATATGATGTTATGCATTCTTACGGCTTAATTTTTTGCAGAAGTACTGTACTACTACTTGTATCAGCCAGGTTGTATTTTTCTAGTGCTTTATTGTATTCTTTAATTAATACTGTATTTTTTTATTCTGGCCTTAGAATAGTTGCAATGCCTGCTGCTGCATCACAGGCTTTTGCCTGCCAAACAGGTATATTTCTGTTGTCATGTTATAGGGCACAGGGAAGGGACCTGAGCGATCTGGACCCGTCGCAACAGTTTTATTTTATCAGTATGTACTACTAGTATGTTTATGTCTTGTTGTGTGAAGTGAACGTCAACTACTACTTACAGTACTTAAGTAGGGTAAGGTTTTAACATTTTTAATTAATGAACAGTTGTATGTGAAGGAAATATCATTGTGTTGCACTTGTTTGTGGTTACTTAGCCTACTAAACATATAGTGACAGGTACACAAAGTATTCAAGGGAATAATAGAGAAATGTTCTTTATTACACTGCAAAGTTACGACTAAAACATTGACTAAAATTAGACTAAAATGTTAACTGAGATCCACTGACTAAATCTTGACTAAGACGAAAATAAGATTTTAAACCTACCGGTAAATCTTTTTCTCCTAGTCCGTAGAGGATGCTGGGGACTCCGTAAGGACCATGGGGTATAGACAGGCTCCGCAGGAGACATGGGCACTATAAAGAACTTTAGATGGGTGTGCACTGGCTCCTCCCTCCATGCCCCTCCTCCAGACCTCAGTTAGAGAAACTGTGCCCAGAGGAGACGGACAGTACGAGGAAAGGATTTTTGTTACTCTAAGGGCAAGATTCATACCAGCCCACACCATCCACACCGTATAACCTGGAATATACGCAACCAGTTAACAGTATGAACAAAACAGTATCAGCTAACGACTGATCCCAACTGTAACATAACCCTTATGTAAGCAACAACTATATACAAGTCATGCAGAAATATGTCCGCACTGGGACGGGCGACCAGCATCCTCTACGGACTAGGAGAAAAAGATTTACCGGTAGGTTTAAAATCTTATTTTCTCTTACGTCCTAGAGGATTCTGGGGACTCCATAAGGACCATGGGGATTATACCAAAGCTCCAGACCGGTCGGGAGAGTGCGGATGACTCTGCAGCACCGATTGAGCAAACAGGAGGTCCTCCTCAGCCAAGGTATCAAACTTGTAGAATTTAGCAAAAGTGTTTGACCCCGACCAAGTCGCCGCTCGGCAAAGCTGTAAAGCCGAGACGCCTCGGGCAGCCGCCCAAGAAGAGCCCACCTTCCTAGTGAAATGGGCCTTTACCGAATTTGGTACCGCCAATCCAGCCGTAGAATGAGCCTGCTGAATTGTGTTACAGATCCAGCGAGCAATAGTCTGCTTAGAAGCAGGAGCGCCAACTTTGTTGGCTGCATACAGGACAAACAGTGCCTCTGTTTTCCTAATCTGAGCCGTCCTGGCTACGTAAATTTTTAAGGCCCTGACTACATCAAGGGACTTGGAATCCTCCAAGTCTCCCGTAGCCACAGGCACCACAATAGGTTGGTTCATATGAAACGATGACAGCACCTTAGGCAAAAATTGAGGACGAGTCCTCAACTCTGCTCTATCCACATGGAAAATGAGATAGGGGCTCTTATGAGACAGAGCCGCCAATTCGGACACCCGCCTTGCAGATGCCAAGGCCAACAACATGACCACCTTCCAAGTGAGAAATTTTAATTCAACTGTTTGAAGAGGTTCAAACCAGTGAGATTTTAGGAACTGTAACACCACGTTAAGGTCCCATGGTGCCACTGGGGGCACAAGAGGAGGCTGGATGTGTAGCACTCCCTTTACAAAAGTCTGGACTTCTGGGAGAGAAGCCAATTCCTTCTGGAAGAATATAGATAGGGCCGAAATCTGTACTTTAATGGAGCCTAACTTTAGGCCCATATCCACTCCTGCCTGTAGAAAGTGGAGAAAACGGTGGAAATCTTCCGTAGGAGCATTCTTGACTTCACACCAAGATACATATTTCCGCCAGATACGGTGATAATGTTTCGCCGTCACCTCCTTCCTAGCCTTAATCAGAGTAGGGATGACTTCCTCTGGAATACCTTTCCCAGCTAGGATTCGGTGTTCAACAGCCATGCCGTCAAACGTAACCGCGGTAAGTCTTGGAACACGCAGGGCCCCTGCTGCAACAGGTCCTCCCTGAGAGGCAGAGGCCATGGATCTTCTGTGAGCATCTCCTGAAGATCTGAATACCAGGCCCTTCGAGGCCAATCTGGAACAATGAGTATTGTCTGCACTCTTTTTCATCTTATGATTCTCAATATTTTTGAGATGAGAGGAAGAGGAGGGAACACGTAGAGCGACTGAAACACCCATGGTATCACCAGGGCGTCCACCGCTACTGCCTGAGGGTCCCTTGACCTGGCACAATACCTCCGAATCTTTTTGTTGAGGCGTGACGCCATCATGTCTATTTGAGGAAGTCCCCAAAGACTTGTTATCTCTGCAAAAACTTCTTGATGAAGTCCCCACTCTCCTGGATGGAGATCGTGTCTGCTGAGGAAGTCTGCTTCCCAGTTGTCCACTCCCGGAATGAATACCGCTGACAGAGCGCTTAGGTGATTTTCTGCCCAGCGTAGAATCCTGGTGACTTCCGCCATTGCCACTCTGCTCCTTGTCCCGCCTTGGCGGTTTACATGAGCCACGGCTTAGACGTTGTCCGATTGAATCAGAACCGGTAGGTCGTGAAGAAGATTCTCCGCTTGTCGTAGGCCGTTATATATGGCCCTTAATTCCAGTATGTTGATGTGTAGACAAGCCTCCTGGCTTGACCACAGTCCCTGAAAATTTCTTCCTTGTGCGACTTGCTCCCCATCCTCGGAGGCTCGTGTCCGTGGTCATCAGAACCCAGTCTTGAATGCCGAACCTGCGACCCTCTAGAAGGTGAGCACTCTGCAGCCACCACAGGAGAGACACCCTGGCCCTGGGTGACAGGGTTATTTTCTGATGTATTTGAATATGGGACCCAGACCACTTGTCCAGAAGGTCCCACTGAAACGTCCTCGCATGAAACCTGCCGAAGGGGATGGCTTCGTAGGTCGCCACCATTTTCCCCAGTACTCGAGTGCATTGATGGACTGACACTCTTTTCGGTTTTAACAGGTCTCTGACCATGTTCAGGAGTTCTTGGGCTTTTTCCATCGGGAGAAAAACCCTCTTTTGTTCTGTGTCCAGAATCATGCCTAAGAAAGACAGTCAAGTCGTTGGAACCAACTGTGACTTTGGTAGATTTAGAATCCAGCCATGCTGCTGCAGCACTCTCAGGGAGAGCGACACACTTTTCTGCAACTGTTCCTTTGATCTCGCTTTTATCAGGAGATCGTCCAAGTACGGGATAATTGTGACTCCTTGTCTGCGCAGGAGCAACATCATTTCCGCCATTACCTTGGTGAAAACACTCGGGGCCGTGGAAAGCCCAAACGGCAACGTCTGAAACTGGTAATGACAGTCCTGCACAGCGAATCTCAGGTATGCCTGATGAGGAGGATATATGGGGATGTGAAGGTATGCATCGTTTATGTCCAGTGACACCGTAAAATCCCCCCCTTCCAGGCTGGAGATAACTGCCCTGAGCGATTCCATCTTGAACTTGAACTTTTTCAAGTACAGGTTTAGGGATTTTAAATTTTAGAATGGGTCTGACCGAGCCATCCGGTTTCGGGACCACAAATAGGGTTGAATAGTACCCTTTTCCCTGTTGTATTAGGGGAACCTTGATAATCACTTGCTGTTGACACAGCTTTTGAATTGCAGCTAAAACTATCTCCCTCTCTGGGGGAGAAGCTGGTAAAGCCGATTTGAAGAATCGGCGAGGAGGCACGTCTTCGAATTCCAGCTTGTAGCCTTGGGATACAATTTCCATCGCCCAAGGATCCACGTCCGACTGAACCCAGACGTGGCTGAAGAGTCGAAGACGTGCCCCCACCGGCGCGTACTCCCTCAGTGGAGCCCCAGCGTCATGCGGTGGATTTAGTAGAAGCCGGGGAGGACTTCTGCTCCTGGGAACTAGCCGTAGCAGGCATTCTTTTCCCTCTACCCTTACCTCTGGCGTGGAAGGAAGAGCCCCGACCTCTTCTGGACTTATGCGACCGAAAGGACTGCATCTGATACTGTGGTGTTTTCTTTTGCTGTGGGGAAACATAAGGCAAAAAGGTAGATTTACCTGCGGTAGCTGTGGAAACCCGGTCCGTGAGACCTTCCCCAAATAAAACCTCCCCCTTGTAAGGCAAAACTTCCATATGCCTCTTTGAGTCGGCATCACCCGTCCATTGGCGGGTCCACAGTGCTCGCCTAGCAGAAATCGCCATGGCATTGGCTCTCGACCCTAGCAGCCCAACGTCTCTCTGAGCGTCTCTCACATATAAGACTGTGTCTTTGATGTGACCTAAGGTCAATAAAATGGTATCCCTATCTAGGGTATCAATATCAGCTGACAAGGTATCTGTCCAAGCTGCTACCGCGCTACAAACCCAAGCCGATGCTATTGCCGGTCTGAGTAAAGCACCCGTATGTGTATATATTGATTTTAAAGTCGTTTCCTGTCTGCGATCAGCAGGATCCTTGAGGGCTGCCATGTCTGGAGACGGTAGCGCCACCTTCTTGGATAAGCGCGTTAAAGCCTTGTCCACCCTGGGCGAGGATTCCCACCGTACCCTGTCCTGAGCAGGGAAAGGATACGCCATAAGAATTCTTTTGGGAATTTGCAGTTTCTTGTCTGGAGTTCCCCAAGCTTTTTCAAATAACGCATTCAGCTCACGAGATGGGGGAAAGGTTACCTCAGGTTTCTTTTCCTTAAACATGCATACCCTCGTGTCAGGGACAGAGGGGTCATCTGTGATATGCAAAACATCTTTTATTGCAATAATCATATAATGAATACTTTTGGCCACCCTTGGGTGTAACCTTGCATCATCGTAGTCGACACTGGAGTCAGAATCCGTGTCAGTATCAGTGTCTGCTATTTGGGATAGGGGATGTTTTTGAGATCCTGAAGGGCCCTGTGACAACGTCAAAGCCATTGATTGACTCCCTGTATTATCCCTGGACTCTGCTTTGTCTAATCTCTTATGTAATAAAGTCACATTTGCATTTAAAACAACCAATGTCCAACCAATCAGGTGTCGGCGTTGCCGACGGAGACACCACAATCATCTGCTCCACCTCCTCCTTAGATGAGCCTTCCGCTTCAGACATGCCGACACACGCGTACCGACACCCCCACAAACACAGGGATATATTTATATGGAGACAGTTCCCCAATAAGGCCCTTTGGAGAGACAGAGAGAGAGTATGCCAGCACACACCCAGCGCCAACTGACACTGGAAACACAATTCCCAGATAAACAGCGCTTTTATATAATTATATGTATATATACACTCACTGCGCCTTACAAGCGCCCCCCCCCCCCTCTTTTTTGCCCGGTGTCACCGTGTTCAGCAGGGGAGAGTCCGGGAAGCCAGCTTCTCTGCAGTGTGCTGTGGAGAAAATGGCGCTGGTTAGTGCTGTGGGATCAAGCTCCGCCCCCTCAGCGGCGGGCTTCGGTCCCGCTCAATTTTTCAATACTGGCGGGGGATTATAATATATACTGCCTCCGCAGGCTATATATGCCTGTTAGCCAGTCCTAGAGGTTTATAATTGCTGCCCAGGGCGCCCCCCCTGCGCCCTGCACCCATCAGTGCCTGCAGTGTGTGTTGTGTGTGGGAGCAATGGCGTGCAGCGTTACCACTGCGCGTTACCTCAGAGAAGATCTGAAGTCTTCTGCCGCCTTTGAAGTCTTCTTTCTTCTTATACTCACCTGGCTTCTATCTTCCGGCTCTGTGAGGAGGACGGCGGCGCGGCTCCGGGACGAACGGCGAGGGTGAAACCTGCGTTCCGACCCTCTGGAGCTAATGGTGTCCAGTAGCCTAAGAAGCAGAGCCTATCATTTAAGTAGGTCTGCTTCTCTCTTCTCAGTCCCACGATGCAGGGAGCCTGTTGCCAGCAGTGCTCCCTGAAAATAAAAAACCTAACAACAAAATTATTTTTTCAGAGAAACTCAGGAGAGCTCCCCTGTAATGCACCCAGTCTCCTCTGGGCACAGGATCTAACTGAGGTCTGGAGGAGGGGCATGGAGGGAGGAGCCAGTGCACACCCATCTAAAATTCTTTATAGTGCCCATGTCTCCTGCGGAGCCCGTCTATACCCCATGGTCCTTATGGAGTCCCCAGTATCCTCTAGGACGTAAGAGAGCGGGGGGAAAAAAGACTAAAATGTGACTTTTAATTTAGTCAAATTTTAAGTAAGTGACTAAAACTAAATTGAAAATCCTTGACAACATTAACACTGAGGAATACTTCACAAATATAGCACTACACAGCCTAAGCACCAGCTCAGGGGGGCTGGCTAGGGCTGAAGACCTGTAGGCATATCACAAGTCAAGTCAGTATGTAACCAATAAGGGCCAGGAGTGTGATCTCCCACTTTCCTGCATGGGCTACAGTGGTAATGGTAAAGTAGAGGGGCATGTGTGGAATGGTTGATAGACAGAGGAGGGATGTGAGCGAAAAGCTGCTGGGCAGAGGGAACATGTGAGGAAAAGCTGTTGGACAGAGGAGGGATGTCAGCAATTTTCTTGTACTTACCCCCCCACACCCTTGATTAGGAATTTACATTTTAGGAGAAATTCAATTGGGCGTGAGGTTTAGCGAGACAGAAAAAAACCCATTTTGGATTACCGTGGTTATGCGCACCCTTGATGCCCACGGCATTCAATTAAAAAAGTACTTGCAGGTTTCTCCGCAATGAAAACCCCATAGTACGATTTAAAAAACCTAATAAAAATTATAGTCACCTCTCCAGTGGTCTCCACTACATCCATGCACCGGGGTGGGGGCTGCTGGGAGGCTCTGGGACTGCTGGGACATGCAGTTCGCACAACTGCTGCATGAAGGTGGGGGGGTGAATATATGTCATGGGAGGGTCACACACACATACTTACACTCACCGCTGCTTCTGGAAACCCGGCTCCGGACTCTGCTTCGGAAAGGTGAGTAATTACTGAATAAATTAAGCTAATTGGAAACTTACAATTGCCTTATTAGTTTCCCGCCCTCAATTGAATTCCCCCTTAATGTTTTCTGGCGGTAAACAGACACTTATTCAAAGGATCTGAGAAATAGCCAACATATAGTCAACTGGTGCCTGTTTATGGTCACAATTTTCTTTTTCTTTTTTTAAGGATAATATTTTGAAATCCGCACCACTATAAATATTGCTTTTGCCCCTGGGCAGCAGTGGAGCCTGGATACTGTTGTACATCAGACATCAAAGCTTCTGGACAACAACCTTGCCATAGAGAGAAGGGAAGAGTCATTTATTTCACAAAGCAAAAGCATGTGAGGTTTTAGGAAACCGGTCTTTCTTATTTATTTTTTTTGTGTGGGGGGGCATTGCTAGTGGCACCAAGCAACCTTGCAAAAGCGCTATAAGTGAGGGAGACAGAGGGAAGGAGGGGGAGGAAATGCCCACTCCAAAAGGATATCCCCTTAAAAAACCTCACTGTGACTGGCAGCAACCTATGGCCTGCACTGGGGTTGTGCAAAAATATAATTGTCTGAGAAGGCGCCAAAGAATATCAATTTTTAGAAACCTCATACAGTATAAAAAATACTTTCTTCCTGAGAAACATGGTCCAAAGTCTGCACTCCTGGCTTTCAATAGTGTAGATCAGACCAATCAGATTCTGCTTTCCCTGGGCTCAGCTCACATACATACTCTTTTCCATGTGTGAGCAGTAAAGGTTCTCGCAGCATTGATGGAGCAGAGACTAATCTTTTTTTTCAGGTCCCTTCATGGAAACTTGGAACTACCAAAACTCCCGATAAAGGCAGAACAGTTCAGACTAGAGTGGAGTGTACCATGCTTCAGGATTTTTGCCCCAATTCAATGACAGTTGGGACGCTATGTCCCACTGAGTCAGAGCCATCTTAACAGCAGTGTAGGCCCCTGGGCACAGCAATGCACTGGGGCCCCTACCCACCCATCAGCGGTAGGGGTGGGAAGTGCTATCAGTGGCAGCTTTGATGTCCTGCGGGCGGTAGAGGGGGTTCTATCTTTCGCTCAGCATGTAGGACATGGAGAAATAATTTATGCTAATTACTCCTTTACTGCACAGATGGGGCAGGAGGGAGAACACTAAACTGTAGAAAGGGGCATTGGACTGAATGAAAGGGCCCTGGTACATGACTTCCAGGGTGGTAGGGGGTGTTTAATACGCAGAGGAGGGGTCGATAGCGGAAAGGGCTTAATATTCATAATTTTCTGGTGGGAGGGCTGCTTGCTTGACTGCAGATATCTTCGGTTCCTGGAAATAGATTTCTTAGTTTTAATGGGATAAAAATAACTAGAGAGTCCCATCTTTCAGGAGGTACTGGGGACTTGGGGATCAGAGTTCAGGAGCCAGAGCAATCCACCAATGAAAATATAAAACTGCATATTATGCGTGTGGAGCTGTAGCAGGGACCAGCTGCTGGAAGGCTGATATCTCTGGTTCTGGGCATAGTAGAGACAAGCTGCCAGTGTTCGCTGAAAGGGGAGAGTCCCGGCTTTTGGAGTATACCCTCAGAAAAACTCTAAGTCAGACAGAACCAGAGATATTTGGCTGGGAAGAACAATTCACAGGCGTGGATGGGGACCACTGCTTTGAAGTCAGATATCTCCAGGTCCCCATGGCCGATTTTCAAAAATCTGGTACCCCTGGAAAGAGGGGACCCTCAGCTATCAGCCTAGGGCCCTTTTACTCCTGGGGCCCTTGGGCAAGAGCCCACTGAGCCATACGAAAAGACGGCCCTGCACTGAGTGATGCCCCTTCAATGCCACGTGTACCAGTGCCAAGTGTGTGTGCAACAGTGATGACGTGTTCTAAGGGAGGGGCTTGGGTGAAGTTTATGCAAATACATTTTTTTTAAATAAATTCTTATTTGAGCATCATCTTGGAGCTATCTGTTTCAGTTCAAATCAAGCTAATATACAGTTCAATTTGCATATTTATTCTTATGTCGCATAACCTCCTCTGGTGATAAGAAGAAGGTCGGTTGTACAATTTCTTTCTATGCAAACAGAAGCATGAAAACACAGCATTCAAGGGTTGTGTTTTAGCAAGCCAGACATTATATATTGCTGAAGATGCTGAGAGTTATGCAGTAAGCCATTTATTTTCCCAAACGTAATGGAAAAAACCTTCCAGCAATATTCCTGCTAAAGGAAAGCTTTTTTTTATTTCTCCTTATATAACCTACAGAGCTCTCTTGAGAATTTGGCAGTACACTCAGACTTTAGGTTATATGCAAAAGGCATCCAACCTGTACATAAGCACTCATTTGAGGTGTTCTTTAGCTCTTTTAATTACTGGGCAATGTAAAGGCTTATCTTTAATCTCCATGAGCAATTGCACACAACTTGCAGTTGCTACATAGAGTTAAATCCTCGCAGACATTTCAACCTGCTGAAAAATGTGTTCTGAAGCTTTCCCGCAGTAGTTCTCAAGCCAAAAAGTGCACGTTAGAATTACTCCCCTCTCCTTCCCTGTTGATCCAATCTGTACCATTCCTCTAATAGCCTTTGACAATGGGGCTGACGAGCTTTTCAGAGTTTTTTAGCCCGTGCTGATTTATCCTGAATGCGCTTCTGATGGCAACGTGTGGAGCTACGCTCTGAACTCACAAGACAGGCCCTGAATAGGATGGTAACAAGCTACGCTTCTCCCCGTGTTCTACCCACTCTTAGGGAAACATGGCTGTTAAAAGATAGAAGACGCGCAACATTATTACACTGACAATGGATGAGCAAGTTGAGGAAAGACAAAGCCTGGTTTATGAAGCAGGGACCGCCGGCCAAAAATTCAGATTGGTACTTTCTTCCTCTTTTGTCCCCACCAGCGAGCTTATTAAAGTCTCATTAGCCGTACTTCTTGTTACACCATACTACAATTAACTATGTGAGAGGTTGGCAAGAGGAAATAGTAAGAATGTAAAATCTATATATAGTAACTGAATTTTAACATTTTATGTGCCACAATGCTGTCCTGCTGAATATATCACAGCAAATCGGTTTCATATCTACCAATGGCAGAATGGAAGAAAATAACATTTACATTTCTCCTTCCTCCATCTAAGGGCACAAGCAAAGGTTGAGGAGCTAGCACCTAATATCTGAACTTTTTGTAGTATATAAGCTCCTTCCCTCCCAGCCCTTCCTCAGTTTTAAAATTAAGTAGAGCAGCACTAGCTTTTATAATTTTTTTTCTTTTTATCTTTAACTTTTATTTTTTGTCCCTCTACCGCCTCTCTCCTTACCTACAAAGCAACAACCGGAGGTCATCGGGACTGCTGTATGGCTCTAGTGCACGGCTGGAGGAAGGATGTGGGTGACGGTGGTCCACAGGGTGACTGGCAGTCTTGGTGGTCATGGAGAACGGGTGAGGGTGCAAGTGCATCCTGCTCATGAAATGCCCAGTTAGCAGAAATCCGTCAGCAGAAACCGCGGTCCAAAGCAAGTGCATGCTGGGACCCGCTGCCAGACACGTGATGGAAGTGAGTGCAAAGTTAGTGGCAGTGTGGCGGCAGTAGCCACATTCAAGAGGAGACACTGCTGGCCATTACAGAGGACATCGGCTGGCAGCTGTGCATCTGGACTAGGCCACCCTGCATAGTGAAAGGGGGGGTGGGGTGGTTGGATACTCTCTCACTCTACTCAAAGGGTCAGATTATGGAAGAGAAGTACCCAGGGTCTACCCTTAACCAAATGGGTAAAGCAATGAGGTAAGGCTGACCATCAGGCAGCCTGGACGAGATGCAGCAGATGGTAGAGCTGATAGGATGATCAGTGATGACTGCTATAAAGCTCCTCTCAGTGACATGACGTAGTTGGAAGTTTGTGATAAATGTTTGACAAATATTATTTCTATTTAAATATTTATGTATTTTTTCGCTATGAATGCTGTGTAAATAATGTATATTACTATGTTTTGTTGAATCATCTCCTTATTTGCATGCTCACTGTGCTGCCTGCGAGGATGCTCATGACCCACGACCACCTTCTGAGGTCTCCGTTGGCCCTGTGGAAGAGCTTGTCTTTGGCTCTATCCATAGCTTCAGTTATGAGCGGAATTGTTGCATTTTGTGTCCCGCCAGAGTAATAAAGTAACTGATACTCCGTTTCAGGTTAGACACAGACAGAGGTTATTTTTTTTAGTTATCAGGGTCCGAGGCTTTAGGGACCTTAGAAGTGCCATCTTGGGTGAAGGAAATGGAGAAGTCTACTTTAGGTCTTGAAAAGACATCCTCTTTGCTAGAGAAACTGTCTTTAGTTGGGCCAAAAATGGGTAAGCGACAGCTCATGGAGCAGTTTCATCTGTCTAGTTTTTGTGAGTCTGATGAGATGGATAAGGAAGAAGATTAGGAAGATTTTGAGGATCCAGTATACTTAACAGAGGAAGGGAATATGTGTTCAGGGAGTAGATGATCTAGCCAAAGCAGTGTGTCAGGTCTTGGACCTTAGAAATACTGAAAATCAGGAGATTACCTATGATTATTTATTTAGAGAGAAGAAAGAAAAGATCCACGTTATCTACTTCATCCACACAATTGTCAGACTTGGTAGCTGAAACCTGATAAGAAATATTGGTGATGTTACTACCAGAGAGTTCCAGCATAACACACATCTACAGTCTCCTAAGACTTCTGTTATTTCTCATAATAAATGATCACATACCACTTAGAGGTCTATTTATCACCATCTGCATCTGATGACGCGGATGACAGGTGATAAACTCGAACAAACTCGCACTGCAATAATTGAGTACATTGCATGGATGTATCAATTATCGCATGCAGGGACAGAGCTTGCAATCTAGCTCTGTCTATGCGATGCCTCTTCTCAGCATTATCAGGGTATTTTTCGTAAAAAATACCCAGATGTCCTGCTGCTCATGCGCCGCCAGGTTCCCCACCTTCTCGACTGCCCCCGTGCCGGATAAAGCACCCCTACCCGATTCATACTTACCAGTCCCAGGAGCCGGTGTCCGCTGTGCGCTGCCGGGCCCTTCTTCTGTGCTGTGACTCGCGGTGCTGTAAAGGGAGCTGCCGTTTTGCACCAGGGTCACAGCGCATCATATGGGGTAACTTCTTTTTTTTTTTTTACACTATCAGCTTGCACACACAAAGTCAGCACTGTCATCGGACACACATAGCTAATCAGTGGAGCCAGGTCCCCGCACAGCTTTCTCCCAGGGGGCAGAGAAAGCTGGGCAAAGGGTGCAGATTGCAGTACTGCCCTGTGATCTCGCCACCCTGAGCTGGCGAGATTATCACAGGGCACACTGCGGTATTTTTTTATTATTATTTTTTTTTTTGTAGATTCGGCCACATCGCATTTCCCATTATAAGTATGGGGAATGCGATGTGGCTTACTAAAAAAATTACAATTAAAGGGTTTGGAGCAGTTTTTCATGAAAACTTCTCCAAATGCCCTTTAATACTGTACATTGGAGTGATGTCAATGTTAATAAATAGGCCCCTAAAAGATTAGAACACAGGCACTCCTCAAAATCAACCAACTACTCCACTGGAAATTCATAACCAAAAATGTTTAACCGTACAGAAGCAGAAAGACACACATGGATGCACAGGCCACATACAGATGTGTCCTCATACATCCAGCCTCAATACGCCACAAACCGCGAGATGCCTGGCGTGAATGAGCCGGCAGCTCCCATGCAACTCTGCTAACGCCATGTGTCTGTTTTGCTAATTTGTATTAGCAACACTATGCAGACTTTGTTGTTTAGAATTATATGTGCAACTGCGGCTGTATCTACATACAAAATGCTATGTTACAGTGTTGAAAACACTGCAACTTAGCATTTTGTATGCAGATATAGCCGCATGCAAATAACATGCATTTTTTGGGGGAAAATCCACGAAAAGACACCCGGAGTTCGTAAACACGCTCATGACTAGGTGCGACTAGAAGGGCTGTTTAACGTCACTGCAGCAACTATGAGAGAGGATACATCTGTACATCAAGAATAAAATAAAATACTCTGTACAGAAGAAAAAATGAGGACATCCCGAAACAACATGCTAAAATTAATCTATATTATAAACGCAAGTGCCGCAGTTGCATATTTATTAAAAAAAAACTATTCATTAATATATACAAAAGCTAAATGCAAGCATCTATATAAATAAACTAAAAGAATTGTATTTTCTACTGTCATTTGCCAGGTTGTTAGCTAGTGTGGCCACAACCCTGTCTCCCTTAAGTGCCCCCCCCCCCCCCATCTCTCGGTCTCTGTCACACCCCACTTGCATCTCTGATCTCTCTCCCCCTTACCCTGTTGGGTGGAGCTGCAGGAGTGCAGTGGAGTAGGAAGGTGCCATCTCCAAGCCTTAACTGATGTATTCCCTCAGCTTGCCATCTGTCCCCCTCCACACTATCCCCCCCCCCCATCTATTTCTCTAATATCTGTCTCTCCCTTTCCACCTCACTTTTTCATCCCTCTCATCTCTGTCCCCCTCCTTCTCACTAATACCCCTTTTCCACCTGTAGCACGGGTCGCAGCCGGGAGCCAGACACGGCTGCGACCCGTGCTACAGCCACCTTTCCCACAGCTCTCACCAACCCGGCATATTGCCGGGTTGATGACGCTGCTGCTGACGCGGCAGGGGCGGCGCTGGTAGATCACATGATCTCCCAGCGCCGCCCTTCCATTTAATGTGAACGGGAGCCGTGTCGCATCAACGCGGCTCCCGTTCACACTACACAGCTTACCGGGTTGAACACGTGTTCAACCCGGCAAGCTACCCGGGTAGGATTTCCGGATCACTTGATCCAGGAATTTGCAGGGGGACCCTTTTCCACTAGGAAAAAATACAGGTAAATGCGCGCCCCCGCGCATTTACCCGTGTTTTTAAAGCTAGTGGAAAAGGTGTATCTATCATCTCTCAAACGTCCGCTCCCAGCTACATACGCTGACAGGACTCAGATTAGTCCTAATGCGTACAGTGCTGGCTGCATGTAAAAGTAAGACTGTGACTGGGAGCAGATAGCAGCTAGTGAGAGCTGTAAGGGGAAAGAGCAGCTTCCTTCCAGCTAACTACTGGACAGCTATTAAAGACAAGCCTTACAGCTTTATATAACAGATACAGTATATCTCATAAAGGCAATTCATTTTGGTCATGTTCTGTATAAAATGATATAAAATAAATATACATTTTTACTTAAGTAAATCTGTTTTTTTGTTTACTTGTTTATTACAATTATCATTTCAGAAAAAAATCTGAACTATGCTTTACATGCTGTTGTATATGGGGCATGTACTGCCAACTGTTGTATATTCACCAACCGTTCACTGGACCTTGGATCGCTACTGAGACAGAAATTCCGTTTGTATCAATTCTGCTTATGCCATAAAATGCATGTGAAGAGTCACCCGGAAAGGAAAGACACCCACCGCTGCATTTGCAAATTTGCGTATGCCTTTGCATAAGGGCGATGCATACCCAGAAAATGGAAACCATCGCCCACCATCGACAGTTCCAGTTGACCCATGCCAACGCAGGATATCAGCAGCTGTAGTCGTAGCGGTGCTGTGTTTTCAATTACAGCAATCGCAGATGCCGACAGATGGGGTGGTCTTCAGTATACCGAATGTCGGGATCCCGGCGCACAGTATACCGGCGCCGGAATCCCGACACCCGGCATATATTCTCTGGAGGCAGAATAAAATAGCGTGTGGCAAGCGCAGCGAGCCCGCAAGGGGCTCCTTTGCGCTCACCACGGTGTCGGCATGCCGGCGGTCGGGCTCCCGGCGCCGGTATGCTGGTCGCCGGGAGCCCGGCCGCCGGCATACCATACTACACCCGACAGATGCACGCCCCAAAAACGGCCATGACACGCCTGCGTTTTCCCAACCACTCCCCACAAACGCCATGTATCCTCCCACTAATGGTTACTTTGTTATGCGACCACACTTTGCTGGGCCTGCGATCGAATTGCAAACGCATTTTGGCCTTTGCACATGCGCAGTCACCCGATAATCAGCTGATTAGCAATTTTGCAGAATTGCAACTGAAGCCGAATAAGGCCCACTGTCCCTGTGTGAAGCCTGAATAAGGCTGTCCCAATTCTTACTCACATATTGCAAGGGTGAAATGCAGCAATAATATTCATCAACACAGGATTATATTGTGGTCTGCTTAATCCACATGGACTGTACAGTGAATGTAGCTTAGGACAAAGGGCCTAATTCAGACCTGATCACTGCACGGCAGCGATCACAGCCTGAAGCCCTTTGTGCACATTTTAGCACATCTACGATCAGCTCTGAATTAGGGGATCCGGTCTGAAAATCGACACTGCCTAGGTCGACAATGTTTAGGTCGACAGGTCAAAAGGTCGACATGCACTTTTAAAAAAATAAATTTTTGGGGGAACTTTTTCATACTTATCGATCCACGTGGACTACGATAGGAACAGTAATCTGCCCGAAGCATGGTGAGTAAAGCGAGCAATGCGAGGGGACATGGTGCACTAATTGGGGTTCCCGGTCACTCTACGAAGAAAACTACACCAAAACCCCCCAAAAAACCCTCATGGCGACCTATTGACCTGTCGACCTAGCACTTCGACCTAGAAACCCTGTCGACCTTCCAACCCTGCCGACCTAGTGACTGTCGACCTAAACACTGTCGATCTAATGATCCACACCCCTGAATTAGGCCCAAAGTGCCTACTTACTCTTGATACTAAAGATTAATTCTGTGCATCTTAAATTATTCTGTGAGAAAAACATATAAACCATTATTCTTTATGCTTCAAATGACAAAAATAGAGCATCATTTCAAAACATAATGTGTATTAAAAATGACGGATACAGGATTATCATTACAGGTTTAGGGCATTGATTCTGTTGCAGATCTACACCAGAAGACAGATATCATGTGACATGTGGACCAACCAACTAGAGAAGTATGTTGGTCTTGACATTGCAGGCAGAAACCTAAAGTATTACTTAGAAATACAAAGCAAACGGGCGATATCTCTTTAACAGTCCCGAAACATGCACAAATCTTTACATGTATTTAAAAATCCAAACTCCTAGTTACTTTTCCATATTTATAAAAATAACCAGTGCGTAAGTGCGGAAGGTGCTGGCGGTGTGATGACGTTAGCCAATGTTCGCTGCTTGCTGTGTGCAGGCAGAAATAGGAACGTTTCTGAGTCAGGTCTGCAAATAGAATTATTTTGGGTCTTATTCTGATTGAATGCTGACAGATCACTAAGAAATCATGCTCAGCGTGAGACACACAGCAGCCACTTAAAATGTTGCGGATGTCACAACAAATTAACCTTCGTGTTTTGGGAGACAATTCCGAGCACGATTCTAATCATCTAACATAAATGCATTTTTCCCCATATTTCTTTCCCTTTTTTTTTCAGAACGAACCATTAGGTTTTCATTTATACAGCGCACACTCTGCATGAATCCCTTCAGAAAGACAACACGCAGTTATAATCAAGCTGTTAAACAGGCAGAGATGAGACAAGATTTCCATACCCAATCTATGCTACTGATCTGAGGCCAGTTCCGGTAAATAAACAATCTCAACCCTTGGTGTCCTATTTGTATTTGCATGTTTCTGCTGCCATGCTAGCACCACTTGGCAACATCACGTATCATAACATGGGTATCGAAACAGCAAGGTAAACACCATTTACACAGTGAATTGGTGCTACTACAGTACCTACAGTATACGCACACGCAAGAGGGGGAAGGAAGGGTTTCTGAGTATCTAGAAACCCCGCCTGGCTGGCAATCTTTCGCCAAGGAGCTGAGCAATTGTTTTCCCCGGTAACATGTCTGGAGCTCAGCCTGGCAGTGTGCCACTCTCCCTGTGCGTCTTGAGGATGGCCGCTCAGGTTGGCATGCAGGGGAAGCAGCTCCTCTTGCAATGTCCTGTGAGAGATGAGAGGCGCTGGTGCAGTAACTTTGCTTATAACTTCACTCCCAGCCAGCGTGCTGGCACTGACTCTGTAACTCCGTGGAGCAAAGTAAGGTGAAACATAAGCTGGGGGCGAGCGCCAGTACTCCTAATAGCGGTAACCAGAAGTTTTGACCAGGGAGAATGATGGCGCAGGTGCCCATGAGCTTTCCGTCTATGAGAGAGGGAAATGATGGTGCTTTGCTGTCTATTGGGGGGGGGGGGGGGGGTTGATGGTGCTGTCCTGTCTGCCTAGGGAGGGGAGGGGGGTGATGGTGCTATGCTGTCTGTCTATGGTGGGGGAAGGCGGCCTGTGCTGTGTCTGTCTATGGAGGGGAGGGGGGTGTTGGTGCTACGTTGGCTGTCTGAGGAAGGGTTGCCGGGGGGAATGATGTGCACGTACTGTTTATGTATGGGGGAGGTGATTTGCTGTTTTGATGCTGGGGGGATAATGGTGGCTATGCTGTTTATGGGAGATGGTGCCAGGGAGGGGGGGAGGAGTGGGGGGGGGGGTTGGGGGGGTCTGGGGGGCAATGATAATGGCTGTTCTTGTATGTATGTATGTATCTATCTATCTAGATATTTATATATATATATATATATCAACCCCTGCAATCCATACAGCGGCACTCAGAGTCTTAAGTAGATGTATAAAAAGTGCTTTTTAATAAATCATAACATCAATTTGCATTCCAACGTTTCGGGGCATACGCCGCCCCTTTTTCAAGGTGAGCAAACAAGAAGTGAATGTGAAACAAAACAAACGTACCTTTATGTGTGAAGGAGACCCGTGGGCGGGAAGAACAGCTGTGTGCAGAGGAGATCGTGAGCTTCCGTCCAGCTGAGTGTGACGTGTGTGATCTGCCGGCTGTGACTCCGTTGTCGCGCTACTCGGCACGGCTCTCGGGGGTTGCCATGGTTACTTACCAGTAACCGGACGTGACACGGGATTCCTGTTGTGGTCATAGCAACCAGGACACTCCGTATGCTCGTGTCCAGAGCGCGATCACAGTTCACAGCTGTAAAAATATAATTGAGTGTGGAATCAAGTGTATCATATATATGATGATGATCTGTTGCAATATAGAGAAACTAAAGAGCTGGATGAACTATGTAGTTTGTGCTGTGTATCTGCCCTATAAAGAAATAGATAATTCGTAGGTTATTAACAGGCAGATCACGCGGCCAGTGTTATACATGAACACTAATGTCTAAGCGTTAATGTCATGAATGAGAGAGTATCAGTCTGATGTGAGTGATGGCTGATTATCTTTGTATGTTCTGACTTTAAATCAGTATCTATATGTGCGCAAATCACTCACTGATATTCAATGTATAGCTTATGACCTATCCAGCCATGTTTATCTTGAGAAAAGAAAAAAAAAAAAAAAAAAGAAAAGGGAAAAAGAAAAAAGAAAAGAAAAGAAACAAGGAGAAAAAGAGAGAGAGAGAGAGGAAAAAGGACAACACCGAAGGGATAACGTGAATTGAAAACCAATAATGCTAAAAAATAAAAAAACAATAATTCAAAAACCAATATTTCATAAAACAAGAATTCAAAAAACACTCCACTGTATCCTATCATTGAGGCCCATTGGTCTGGTGGTATTCAGTTTGTACTGCCATCGTGCTTCTAGCTTTAGTAGGGAACCGGCTCTGTCACCTCCTCGAATCCTCGTCGGAATGTGGTCGATAATCTGAAATTTTAATTCGTTCAGCGAGTGGCCCCTCTCCATATAGTGTCTGGCTACTGGTTGTTCAGACTTTCGTTGGCTAAGCGCCATTTTAACTGCAGACCTATGCATCGCGAATCGCTCCCTGGCTGTACGCACTGTCTTGCCCACATACTGCAAATTGCATGGGCAGGTGATTAAGTAGATGACATGCGTAGTAGTGCATGTGAGGACATGCCGTATGTTGTAGGTTCGACCAGTTTCGCTGGAAGCGAATGTTGCACCTGTGGTCATGTATTTGCATGTTTCGCATCCCAGGCATTTGTAACACCCGGGGCTTTTTGACAGAAACGTGCTGGGTGGAGCAGGCTTAAAGCTCGTGATATCTGTGTGTACCACGAAGTCTCTAATGGATTTGCCCTTAGTATGACATACCAGGGGTCGTTTCTTGTGCAATGTGGGAAGATTCTGGTCGGTCGCTACTATGGGCCATAAAGCTCTCAGCGCCCTGGGTATTACAGGGCTAGTGGTATTGAATTTAGAAACGAAAGGTATAATTTGAGTTGCCTTCTTAGGCTGTGGTTTCAAAAGTTCCTCTCTTCTACTACTGGCCGTCCTTCTCTCCAAATCCTGTAGCTTGTTATGCTGATATCCTCTATGTACAAACCGCTGGGTTACGTCTGTAAGTGCTTCCTTGAGCATATCGGGATTGCTGGTAATTCTAGCTGCCCGAACGTACTGAGATTTTGGTAGGCCTTTCTTTAGTGCCACTGGGTGGTGGCTATTGTACCTTAGCAGCGTGTTTTTGTCAGTAGGTTTATGAAACACATCTGTTTGTAGTCCATCAATGGTGATTGAAACATTGACGTCCAAGTAATTCAGTTGTTTGGCGTCGCTTTGAGCTGTCACTTTGATGGAAGACGTCCTGTTGTTAATAAATCGGATCATTGCCTCAAACTTGTCTTGTCCACCCGTCCAAAGGATAAATACGTCATCTATGTACCGTGAATAGTGAAGTATATACTGTGAAAATTCATTGTTCATGAAGAACATGTGTTGTTCCTCTTCCATCATAAAGACGTTTGCAAAGGACGGGGAGACGTTACTTCCCATGGCACATCCACTCCGTTGGCAATAGAATTTGCCGTCGAACAGGAAGTAATTGCGTGTTAACGTTAGTTCGAGTAGTGTAAGAAAGAGGTTGTGATCCAGTGACTTCATACCTGATTGTGATAAGAATTGCTTCATTGCTGCTAACCCCTCTTTGTGGGGGATGCTTGTGTACAAGCTGCAGATATCTAATGTGCATATTAGAGTATCTGGTGGTACCGTAGTGATGGATTCCAATTGATTCAGAAAGCTGGTGGTGTCCTTCAGATGACGGGGTTGTTGACCAATAAGTGGTTGTAGCAGGCTATCCAAAAATATGGAAATAGGTTGATAAATAGATTTATGTGCTGAGATTATGGGCCTGCCAGGCGGATTCATCATGCTTTTGTGTATTTTTGGCACCGTAAACAAAATGGGTACCAACGGGAATGGTTGTTGTAGGGCCTTGCATAGCTTCTGAGATATAAATTGGGATTTGACGGCCATGTCCAAAACGTTGTCCAATTCCTTCTTAAACTGCATGGTGGGATCCATCGTCAGTGTCTCATATACTTCATGATCCGCCAGTTGTCTGTATACCTCCGTCTTGTAATCGGTCAGATTCTGAATCACAACTCCGCCCCCCTTGTCGGCTGGGCGGATCACAATGTCTTGGCACTCCCCCAGTTGTTTAAGTGCTCTGTATTCAGATTTAGATAGGTTGTAATGAATGTTAGTAGCGGCAGCGGCATACTTGGACACTGATTCATCAACCAACCGTGTGAAGGTTTTGATGGAAGGGTTTGAGGAAGGTGGATCGAATTTGGAGTCACGCATGGTGTTTATGAACTCTTGATGAGGATCTGGAGGGAGCTCGGAGACATGGTCTTGAAAATACTCCTGCAGGCGTAGTTTTCGGGCAAATTTGTATAATTCGGTCTGCCAACCGAGTTCGTCAAACCTAGTGGTGGGAACAAATGATAGGCCATAGTTGAGGACCTTGGATTCCAGGTCACTCAACGGCCGAGCTGAGAGGTTGAAAATCACGTCTTCTTTCTGGTGGAGGTGTTTCTGGAGCCGCGTATTTTGTTGTCCCCGGCGGGTGGGCGTCCTCTTACCTTTGCGCCTGCCTGATCGGCAGGCTTTGTCGGTAAAGGGGTATGGGCGTGATCGGATGGGCCTTCAGAATCGACTATTGCGAAGTCGCTGTCGCTGTTGGAAGTTGCTGCTTCCTTTGGGCGCTCCTCCCTTCGCCTCCGCCAGCTGTTTCTAGATCTATAATTATATGGTTTGTGGTTACCTGGCTCTCCCCCGGCTAACCATCTGTATACCTGGTTGTTCTCATAATCCTCCTTCACCACTGTTTGCTTCCCTCTCTTGAACTTGATAAGTTCTTTCTTATGAAAATCGATTTGTGTCTGTATTTTCTGTACCAGTTGTTGGTTGGTTTCTGCCGATAACAGGTGTCGATGTTCCTCTTCAAATGCTTGTATCTTGTCTCTGGTGATTTTAAGCTCCCTCCCCGCTTCCTCAATGACAAGTAACATAAGGTCCATACTGCACTTGTTTAATATCCCAATCCAGCGGCCACAAAATTCCGTATTGAATCGGCCTATGGTAGGGACATTACGCACGCGAAATCCTCTGGGAATCATTTTCTCGCGGTGATAATTCGAGAGGGAGATGCCATGCATCAGAAAGTCCAATTCTCTCTTTTTTAATTTAATTAGGCGATGTTGCACATCCTCCATGCTAAGTTCTTCATCGGCCTCTGTGAGTTCTTCCGTGAACAGTAACCGGTCTGCGTCGGCATTGGTAAAGCTATATTGATTGGCCAAGTTGGTCACTTGTCCACTCTGGCTGGATGTTTGAGACATTTTATACACCAAATGGTGGATAGTGTTAAGTGGGCCCTGTATATATACACTTCGTATTAGAGAGTGTCTAAAAAATTGTCAATAAATAAAAATGGTTGTTCCTTAAGCAGTCAAAAAAAGCAGGAAAAAACAGAAGAAAACAACAGAAAAGACTTGTTCCATAGGTAAAGTGATCCTCGTGCTGGTGATGAAATAAAGTGCCAGTGCTAAAGTGCTTTTACAGCTGTGAACTGTGATCGCGCTCTGGACACGAGCATATGGAGTGTCCTGGTTGCTATGACCACAACAGGAATCCCGTGTCACGTCCGGTTACTGGTAAGTAACCATGGCAACCCCCGAGAGCCGTGCCGAGTAGCGCGACAACGGAGTCACAGCCGGCAGATCACACACGTCACACTCAGCTGGACGGAAGCTCACGATCTCCTCTGCACACAGCTGTTCTTCCCGCCCACGGGTCTCCTTCACACATAAAGGTACGTTTGTTTTGTTTCACATTCACTTCTTGTTTGCTCACCTTGAAAAAGGGGCGGCGTATGCCCCGAAACGTTGGAATGCAAATTGATGTTATGATTCATTAAAAAGCACTTTTTATACATCTACTTAAGACTCTGAGTGCCGCTGTATGGATTGCAGGGGTTGATAACAATGGATTTCCAGATGGCACCGGAGCACAGTAACACCAGCTAGGTGAGTGCCGATCCGCATACAGCTACTACCTATGGACTATTTTGGAGACCTCGGTCCCCATGGCCTTTTGGGATAAGGCACCCCCGGATCATTATTTCTTTGGCTTGCATTTAAGTACATATCCTGTCTGTGAGGAAGGAGCCACAGGAGTCAAGCACAGCACTTTAGCACTGGCACTTTATTTCATCACCAGCACGAGGATCACTTTACCTATGGAACAAGTCTTTTCTGTTGTTTTCTTCTGTTTTTTCCTGCTTTTTTTGACTGCTTAAGGAACAACCATTTTTATTTATTGACAATTTTTTAGACACTCTCTAATACGAAGTGTATATATACAGGGCCCACTTAACACTATCCACCATTTGGTGTATAAAATGTCTCAAACATCCAGCCAGAGTGGACAAGTGACCAACTTGGCCAATCAATATAGCTTTACCAATGCCGACGCAGACCGGTTACTGTTCACGGAAGAACTCACAGAGGCCGATGAAGAACTTAGCATGGAGGATGTGCAACATCGCCTAATTAAATTAAAAAAGAGAGAATTGGACTTTCTGATGCATGGCATCTCCCTCTCGAATTATCACCGCGAGAAAATGATTCCCAGAGGATTTCGCGTGCGTAATGTCCCTACCATAGGCCGATTCAATACGGAATTTTGTGGCCGCTGGATTGGGATATTAAACAAGTGCAGTATGGACCTTATGTTACTTGTCATTGAGGAAGCGGGGAGGGAGCTTAAAATCACCAGAGACAAGATACAAGCATTTGAAGAGGAACATCGACACCTGTTATCGGCAGAAACCAACCAACAACTGGTACAGAAAATACAGACACAAATCGATTTTCATAAGAAAGAACTTATCAAGTTCAAGAGAGGGAAGCAAACAGTGGTGAAGGAGGATTATGAGAACAACCAGGTATACAGATGGTTAGCCGGGGGAGAGCCAGGTAACCACAAACCATATAATTATAGATCTAGAAACAGCTGGCGGAGGCGAAGGGAGGAGCGCCCAAAGGAAGCAGCAACTTCCAACAGCGACAGCGACTTCGCAATAGTCGATTCTGAAGGCCCATCCGATCACGCCCATACCCCTTTACCGACAAAGCCTGCCGATCAGGCAGGCGCAAAGGTAAGAGGACGCCCACCCGCCGGGGACAACAAAATACGCGGCTCCAGAAACACCTCCACCAGAAAGAAGACGTGATTTTCAACCTCTCAGCTCGGCCGTTGAGTGACCTGGAATCCAAGGTCCTCAACTATGGCCTATCATTTGTTCCCACCACTAGGTTTGACGAACTCGGTTGGCAGACCGAATTATACAAATTTGCCCGAAAACTACGCCTGCAGGAGTATTTTCAAGACCATGTCTCCGAGCTCCCTCCAGATCCTCATCAAGAGTTCATAAACACCATGCGTGACTCCAAATTCGATCCACCTTCCTCAAACCCTTCCATCAAAACCTTCACACGGTTGGTTGATGAATCAGTGTCCAAGTATGCCGCTGCCGCTACTAACATTCATTACAACCTATCTAAATCTGAATACAGAGCACTTAAACAACTGGGGGAGTGCCAAGACATTGTGATCCGCCCAGCCGACAAGGGGGGCGGAGTTGTGATTCAGAATCTGACCGATTACAAGACGGAGGTATACAGACAACTGGCGGATCATGAAGTATATGAGACACTGACGATGGATCCCACCATGCAGTTTAAGAAGGAATTGGACAACGTTTTGGACATGGCCGTCAAATCCCAATTTATATCTCAGAAGCTATGCAAGGCCCTACAACAACCATTCCCGTTGGTACCCATTTTGTTTACGGTGCCAAAAATACACAAAAGCATGATGAATCCGCCTGGCAGGCCCATAATCTCAGCACATAAATCTATTTATCAACCTATTTCCATATTTTTGGATAGCCTGCTACAACCACTTATTGGTCAACAACCCCGTCATCTGAAGGACACCACCAGCTTTCTGAATCAATTGGAATCCATCACTACGGTACCACCAGATACTCTAATATGCACATTAGATATCTGCAGCTTGTACACAAGCATCCCCCACAAAGAGGGGTTAGCAGCAATGAAGCAATTCTTATCACAATCAGGTATGAAGTCACTGGATCACAACCTCTTTCTTACACTACTCGAACTAACGTTAACACGCAATTACTTCCTGTTCGACGGCAAATTCTATTGCCAACGGAGTGGATGTGCCATGGGAAGTAACGTCTCCCCGTCCTTTGCAAACGTCTTTATGATGGAAGAGGAACAACACATGTTCTTCATGAACAATGAATTTTCACAGTATATACTTCACTATTCACGGTACATAGATGACGTATTTATCCTTTGGACGGGTGGACAAGACAAGTTTGAGGCAATGATCCGATTTATTAACAACAGGACGTCTTCCATCAAAGTGACAGCTCAAAGCGACGCCAAACAACTGAATTACTTGGACGTCAATGTTTCAATCACCATTGATGGACTACAAACAGATGTGTTTCATAAACCTACTGACAAAAACACGCTGCTAAGGTACAATAGCCACCACCCAGTGGCACTAAAGAAAGGCCTACCAAAATCTCAGTACGTTCGGGCAGCTAGAATTACCAGCAATCCCGATATGCTCAAGGAAGCACTTACAGACGTAACCCAGCGGTTTGTACATAGAGGATATCAGCATAACAAGCTACAGGATTTGGAGAGAAGGACGGCCAGTAGTAGAAGAGAGGAACTTTTGAAACCACAGCCTAAGAAGGCAACTCAAATTATACCTTTCGTTTCTAAATTCAATACCACTAGCCCTGTAATACCCAGGGCGCTGAGAGCTTTATGGCCCATAGTAGCGACCGACCAGAATCTTCCCACATTGCACAAGAAACGACCCCTGGTATGTCATACTAAGGGCAAATCCATTAGAGACGTCGTGGTACACACAGATATCACGAGCTTTAAGCCTGCTCCACCCAGCACGTTTCTGTCAAAAAGCCCCGGGTGTTACAAATGCCTGGGATGCGAAACATGCAAATACATGACCACAGGTGCAACATTCGCTTCCAGCGAAACTGGTCGAACCTACAACATACGGCATGTCCTCACATGCACTACTACGCATGTCATCTACTTAATCACCTGCCCATGCAATTTGCAGTATGTGGGCAAGACAGTGCGTACAGCCAGGGAACGATTCGCGATGCATAGGTCTGCAGTTAAAATGGCGCTTAGCCAACGAAAGTCTGAACAACCAGTAGCCAGACACTATATGGAGAGGGGCCACTCGCTGAACGAATTAAAATTTCAGATTATCGACCACATTCCGACGAGGATTCGAGGAGGTGACAGAGCCGGTTCCCTACTAAAGCTAGAAGCACGATGGCAGTACAAACTGAATACCACCAGACCAATGGGCCTCAATGATAGGATACAGTGGAGTGTTTTTTGAATTCTTGTTTTATGAAATATTGGTTTTTGAATTATTGTTTTTTTATTTTTTAGCATTATTGGTTTTCAATTCACGTTATCCCTTCGGTGTTGTCCTTTTTCCTCTCTCTCTCTCTTTTTTTCTCCTTGTTTCTTTTCTTTTCTTTTTTCTTTTTCCCTTTTCTTTTTTTTTTTTTTTTTTCTTTTCTCAAGATAAACATGGCTGGATAGGTCATAAGCTATACATTGAATATCAGTGAGTGATTTGCGCACATATAGATACTGATTTAAAGTCAGAACATACAAAGATAATCAGCCATCACTCACATCAGACTGATACTCTCTCATTCATGACATTAACGCTTAGACATTAGTGTTCATGTATAACACTGGCCGCGTGATCTGCCTGTCAATAACCTACGAATTATCTATTTCTTTATAGGGCAGATACACAGCACAAACTACATAGTTCATCCAGCTCTTTAGTTTCTCTATATTGCAACAGATCATCATCATATATATGATACACTTGATTCCACACTCAATTATATTTTTACAGCTGTGAACTGTGATCGCGCTCTGGACACGAGCATACGGAGTGTCCTGGTTGCTATGACCACAACAGGAATCCCGTGTCACGTCCGGTTACTGGTAAGTAACCATGGCAACCCCCGAGAGCCGTGCCGAGTAGCGCGACAACGGAGTCACAGCCGGCAGATCACACACGTCACACTCAGCTGGACGGAAGCTCACGATCTCCTCTGCACACAGCTGTTCTTCCCGCCCACGGGTCTCCTTCACACATAAAGGTACGTTTGTTTTGTTTCACATTCACTTCTTGTTTGCTCACCTTGAAAAAGGGGCAGCGTATGCCCCGAAACGTTGGAATGCAAATTGATGTTATGATTTATTAAAAAGCACTTTTTATACATCTACTTAAGACTCTGAGTGCCGCTGTATGGATTGCAGGGGTTGATAACAATGGATTTCCAGATGGCACCGGAGCACAGTAACACCAGCTAGGTGAGTGCCGATCCGCATACAGCTACTATATATATATATATATATATATACATATAAAAGGAGATATATATATATATATATATAAAAAAGGAGATTTATGGTAAGAACTTACCTTTGTTAAATCTCTTTCTGCGAGGTACACTGGGTTCCACAGGGATAACATCAGGGTATAGAGTTGGATCTTGATCCGAGGCACCAACAGGCTAAAAGCTTTGACTGTTCCCAGGATGCTTAGCGCCACCTCCTCTATATCCCCGCCTCCAGGCACTGGAGCTCAGTTTCATTAACCAGTCCAATGCAGTAGCAGGTAAGAGAGACGACAACAGTTAGTAACACATATACTACATTCTCACGACAGGAGAAGGTACCAGTGGCTAATTTCATACAAACCCAAAGAAGCTAAGTGCGTCAGGATGGGCGCCCTGTGGAATCCCGTCTACCTCGCAGAAAGAAATTTCTCCTTTTCTGCAGCGGGGTACACTGGGGTTCCACAGGGATAACATCGGGGATGTCCTAAAGCAGTTCATCATGGCAGGGGACGCACTGTAGCGGGCATAAGAACCCGGCGTCCAAAGGAGGCATCCTGGGAGGCGGAAGTATCGAAGACATAGAACCTTATGAACGTGTTCACTGAGGACCATGTAGCTGCCTTGCACAATTGTTCAAGGGTTGCACCACGGCGGGCCGCCCAAAAAGGTCCAACAGACCGAGTAGAATGGGTCTTGATGGTAGCAGGAGCTGGAAGGCCAGCCTGTACATAAGCATGTGCAATCACCATTCTAATCCATCTGGCCAAGTTCTGCTTATTAGCAGGCCAGCCACGTTTGTGAAAACCAAAAAGAACAAAGAGGGAATCAGATCTCCTAAGAGAAGCTGTTCTCTTCACATAAATATGAAGAGCCCGTACCACGTCCAAAGACCGTTTATTGGAGGACAAACCTGGAGAGGTAAATGCCGGAACCACAATATCCTGGTTAATCTGGAAAGACGACACCACCTTTGGCAAATAACCAGGGCGAGTTCTAAGAACCACCCGGTCACGGTGAAAAATCAGAAAGGGTGACCGACAGGACAAGGAACCCAAGTCTAAAACCCGTCTAGCAGAGGCAAAAGCCAGCAAGAACGAGACCTTAAGAGTAAGCCACTGAAGGTCCACAAACTCAAGAGGTTCAAACGGAGACTCTTGTAAGGCGTCCAGAACAACAGACAAATCCCAAGGAGCCACAGGCGGTACATAGGGAGGTTGAATCCGTAAAACACCCTGAGTGAATGTATGAACATCAGGCAGAGTCGCAATTGTTCTCTGAAACCATATCGACAAGGCAGAAATATGAACCTTGAGGGAGGCCAGACGAAGGCCTAAGTCCAGGCCCCGTTGCAGGAAAGCCAAAACATTGGCAGTATTGAAATTGTATGCGTCATAATGGTCGCACACCAGGCAAAGTAAAAATTCCAGACCCAATGAAAAATCCGAGCAGACGTCGGTTTACGGGCCTTTAACATAGTTTGAATGACCGCCTTAGAAAATCCATTGGCCCTCAGTACGGAAGCTTCAAGAGCCACGCTGTCAAAGCCAGCCGGGCCAAATCCTGATAGACACAAGGGCCCTGAACGAGGAGGTCTAGGCGTTGCGGAAGTAGAAGAGGACGCTCTATCGAGAGACCCTGCAGGTCTGAGAACCAATGCCGCTTGGGCCACGCCGGAGCGATTAGAAGTAGTATTCCTCCTTCTTGCTTGAACTTCCTTATCACCCTGGGCAGAAGTGACACCGGAAGGAACACGTACGGCCGCCGAAAGTTTCATGGAATTGCCAGTGCATCCACGAACGCTGCTTGAGGATCCCTTGTCCTTGTAATGAAGACCGGAACCTTGTGATTGTGTCGAGACACCATTAGGTCTACATCTGGTATGCCCCACTTGTCCACTAGGAGTTAAAAGACTTCCGGATGAAGACTCCACTCTCTGGCATGTACGTCCTGACGACTGAGGAAGTCCGCTTCCCAGTTGAGGACTCCCAGAATGAACACTGTCGATATAGCTGGCAGATGGAGTTCCACCCAACGAAGGGTATTTGATACTTCCATCATTGCCTTGCGGCTTCGAGTGCCGCCTTGATGATTTATGTACGCCACTGGAGTTGTCTGACTGTACTTGAACAGGCCTGTTCTGTACCAGAGGCAGGGCTAGAGTCAACGCATTGAACACTGCCCGCAATTCTAGAATGTTTATCGGGAGGAGAGATTCCTCCCTGGTCCACCGATTATGAAAAGAGAGTGTTGCTCCAACACTACGCCCCAGCCCTGCAGACTGGGATCCGCCATCAGTAGGACCCAGTTGGAGATCCAGAAGGGACGACCCCTGCTCAATTGCTGGTCCTGTAGCCACAAACTCAGTGACAGGCGGACCTCCGGAGTCAAGGAGACCATGTGAGTCCTGATTCGGTGAGGCAGGCCATCCCACTCGGAGAGTATCAACTTCTGCAGAGGGCGGGAATGAAATTGAGCATACTCCACCATGTCGAAAGCCGACACCATGAGGCCTAGTACTTGCATTGTCGAGTGTATCGAAACACGTGGGCGAGAGAGGAAGCATCTTATCTTGTCGTGAAGTTTCAGGACCTTCTCCTGAGACAAAATCAACCGCTGATTGTGGGTGTCCAATAGTGCTCCCAAGTGTACCATACTCTGAGCAGGGACCAGGGAAGATTTTTCGAGTTGATGAGCCACCCGTGGGCTTGCAGGAATTGGACTGTCAGTTCCAGATGACAGAGGAGAACCCCTGGAGAGTTCGCCAGGATCAACAAGTCATCCAGATACGGCAGGATCCTGATACCCTGACAGCGGAGTAGAACCGTCATGACCGCCATGACCTTGGTGAAAATTCTTGGAGCCATCGTCAGACCAAAAGACAAGGCCTGGAATTGAAAAAGAAGGTTGCCAATAGCAAACCGCAGGTATTGCTGATGCAACACTGCAATAGGTATATGCAGACAAAAGGGACCAAAACAGAGAACTGGAAATTAGACTCTTGTGTGGGAGCACTCTAATTCAGAGGATTTAGTACAATATATTAAATACTGCTAAAAATCATAACTATATTAGGGTTTTTTTTAAACTGAATTGTAGGAGTAAATTATAAGTAAATCAAATAACTTAGCGAAAATATAGAAGTAAATTAAATATAATTCGTGGTATAAATGCCACAAAATATAGAAAGCCGGAAATTGATATATGTTGCCAACTGAATTAGTTGTCACACAATTACACAGTGTTCCTCATGTAATATATGTATGACCATCATTTATTCTGCAGATATACATTAAGGATCATTTTTAATGCAGATAATTAAATCATAGGTCATATGGATCCGGGTGCCAAGTGGTATTATTGCGAGTGACAATCAGGCAGCAAAATTTCTTGCAGTACCAGGGTACTTTATGCTGAAATGTAAACCCAGCAAGTACAGTGAGGTATATCCGCGACCGTTATGTTGCCCCTATGCGCTACTGAAATTATTGTTATTAGTTGGCTCTACTATGTCACTGTGAGTTACATGGTAGAAAAAAACTATTTTTTCAGCCATAGAATTTTCCTTCCTTATATTTTTGTAAGGGTTTTTTGATATCACCATAACCAAGTTATGTTCAGCTTCATGATTTATATATACATTAATTTCAGTAGCGCATAGGGGCAACATAACGGTCGCGGATATACCTCACTGTAATTGCTGGGTTTACATTTCAGCATAAAGTACCCAAACAGTGAAGGCTCTGCCATAATTGTTGCCTCTCTATATACCACTGCTTTATTTCTGCCATAGTTGCAGGATTATATGTGCAGAGTAATTGTACCTGGCACATAGATATATGATATCCAAAACGGCCACATTGGTGATCTAATTATTTATTTATGGGTACAAGGCAAGTCTTGTTTTGGAATGCATGTGGTATTTATGAATTTTTCCACATAAGAGACCTCCAACTTACCCGTGTATCTTGTCTATGGTCAATGTGTCACATGTATATCAAATAGATAATTACATATTTTCTCATATTTTCGGTATTGACGTTACATGTGCTTTCAATCCATATTACTGTGGATATTCAGTGGATACAGTATACACACTTTTGGAGTGACAAAATAGGCAAGCCCAATATTTGCGGACATACCCTACTGGAGATACCCGATCTCTTCTGATCTTGTAAGCTAAGCAGTAGAGGGCCGGGTTAGTACTTGGATGTGAGACCACCTTGGAACACCCTGGTACTGCAAGAAATGTTGTTGCCTGATTGAGTGTCACTCGCGATAATACCACTTGGCACCCGGATCCATATGACCTATGATTTAATTCTCTGCATTAAAAATGATCCTTAATGGATATCTGCAGAATAAATGATGGTCATATATATATATTACACGAGAAACACTGTGTAATTGTGTGACAACTAATTCAATTGGCCACATATATCAATTTCCGGCTTTCTATATATTGTGGCATTTTTACCACAAATTATATTTTATTTAATTCTATACTTTCGCTAAGTTATTTGATTCACTTTAAAAAAAACCCTAATTAAGTTATGATTTTTATCAGTATTTAATATAATGTACTAAATCCTCTGAATTAGAGTGCTCCCACACAAGAGTCTACTTTCCAATCCTCTGTTTTGGTCCCTTTTGTTTGATATTTCCTGAGTCTAGGAAGCACCACTGAAAGCAACATACATATGCAATAGGATAGATAATCCTCACGTACATAGTTGCTATATCCAGAAGCGATTCTGTTATAAAATTCAGTTTTTCAGCGGACATTATCTGTATAATGTAAGACTGGTGCGGTTCCCACCAAAACCTTTTTTCCATAGGTATATGCAGGTAAGCATTCTGTATGTCCAGGGATGCCATATAGTCCTTGGGCTCCAAAGCCAGAACAATAGAGCGAAGAGTTTCCATACGGAATTTGGAAACTTTCACAAACTTGTTCAAAGACTTGAGGCTGAGAATGGGCCGGGAAGAACCATTCGGCTTCGGAACTAGGAACAGCGTTGAATAGCACCCCCTGCCTCTCTGAGCCAGAGGCACCGGCACTATCACTCCCGTGTCCAGGAGGGATTGCACCACCAGATGGAAGAGTTTTTGCTTTCACCGAATCTGTAGGGACGTTTGTCAAGTAAAACTGACGAGGGGGACGTTTCTTGAAAGAGATGGCGTAACAGTGAGTGACGACTTCCCATACCCAGGCGTCCGAAGTGGTCTGTGACCATACCTGAGAAAACCGTAGAAGTCGGCTTCCCACCCTGGGATCCCCCAGAGGGAGGCCCGCCCCGTCATACGGCAGGCTTGTCTGTTTTGGAAGCAGGCTGATGGGCAGCCCAGGCACATTTAGGTTTGACCCTTTGCTTTACCAGGAGGTCAAAAGGAACGAAAGAAAAATAAGATTTTAAACCTACCGGTAAATCTATTTCTCGTAGTCCGTAGAGGATGCTGGGACTCCGTAAGGACCATGGGGAATAGACGGGCTCCACAGGAGACATTGGCACTTTAAGAAAGAACTTGACTCTGGGTGTGCACTGGCTCCTCCCTCTATGCCCCTCCTCCAGACCTCAGTTAGAGAAACTGTGCCCAGAGGAGATGGACAGTACGAGGAATGGATTTTTGTTAATCCAAGGGCAAGATTCATACCAGCCACACCGTATAACTCGTGATAAACTACCCAGTTAACAGTATGAAAACAACCACATAGCATCAGTCCAAGACCGATGAGCTATAACATAACCCTTATGTAAGCAATAACTATATACAAGTCTTGCAGAAGTAGTCCGCACTTGGGACGGGCGCCCAGCATCCTCTACGGACTACGAGAAATAGATTTACCGGTAGGTTTAAAATCTTATTTTCTCTAACGTCCTAGAGGATGCTGGGACTCCGTAAGGACCATGGGGATTATACCAAAGCTCCCAAACGGGCGGGAGAGTGCGGATGACTCTGCAGCACCGATTGAGCAAACAGGAGGTCCTCCTCAGCCAGGGTATCAAACTTACAGAATTTTGCAAAGGTGTTTGAACCCGACCAAGTAGCAGCTCGGCACAGCTGTAGTGCAGAGACCCCTCGGGCTGCCGCCCAAGAAGAGCCCACCTTCCTAGTGGAAGGGGCCTTAACCGATTTTTGTAACGGCAATCCTGCCGTAGAATGCGCTTGCTGAATCGTGTTACAGATCCAGCGAGCAATAGTCTGCTTTGAAGTAGGAGCGCCAATCTTGTTGGCCGCATATAGAACAAACAAAGCTTCTGTCTTCCTGACCCTAGCTGTTCTGGTCACATAAATCTTCAAAGCCCTGACCACATCAAGGGACTCGGAATCCTCCAAGTCACGCGTAGCCACAGGCACTACAATAGGTTGGTTCATATGAAAAGATGAGACCACCTTAGGAAGGAAGTGAGGACGAGTCCTCAATTCCGCCCTATCCACATGAAAAACCAGATAGGGGCTTTTATGTGACAAAGCCGACAATTCCGAAACTCGCCTTGCTGAAGCTAAGGCCAACAACATGACCACCTTCCAAGTGAGGTACTTCAACTCCACCGCGTTGAGTGGTTCAAACCAATGTGACTTAAGGAAACTTAACACCACGTTAAGGTCCCAAGGCGCCACCGGAGGTACAAAAGGAGGCTGAATATGCAGTACTCCCTTCACAAAAGTCTGTACTTCAGGTAATGAGGCCAATTCCTTTTGAAAGAAAATGGATAAGGCCGAAATCTGAACTTTTAATGGAGCCTAATTTAAGGTCCAAATTCACTCCAGTTTGTAGGAAGTGAAGAAAACGGCCCAGGTGGAATTCTTCCGTAGGAGCATTCCTGGCCTCACACCAAGAAACATATTTTCTCCATATTCGGTGATAATGTTTAGATGTCACGTCCTTCCTAGCCTTTATTAGCATAGGAATGACCTCATCCGGAATACCTTTTTCCACTAGGATCCGGCGTTCAACCGTCATGCCGTCAAACGCAGCCGCGGTAAGTCTTGGAACAGACAGGGACCTTGTTGTAACAAGTCCTGCCTTAGAGGAAGAGGCCACGGATCTTCTGTGAGCATTTCTTGCAGATCCGGATACCAGGTCCTTCGTGGCCAATCTGGAACAATGAGAATTGTTCTCACTCCTCTTTTTCTTATTATCCTCAACACCTTGGGTATGAGAGGAAGAGGAGGAAACACATATACCGACTGGAACACCCACGGTGTCACTAGGGCGTCCACAGCTACCGCCTGAGGGTCTCTTGACCTGGCGCAATACCTTTGAAGGTTTTGTTGAGACGGGATGCCATCATGTCTATTTGGGGTAGTCCCCACCGACTTGCAAACTGCACGAAGGCTTCCTGATGAAGTCCCCACTCTCCCGAATGCAGAGCGTGTCTGCTGAGGAAGTCTGCTTCCCAGTTGTCCATTCCCGGAATGAACACTGCTGACAGAGCGCTTACATGATTCTCCGCCCAGCGAAGAACTCTGGTGGCTTCCGCCATTGCCACTCTGCTCCTTGTGCCGCCTTGGCGGTTCACATGAGCTATTGCGGTGATGTTGAGCACTGTTTAGCCACCCCAGGAGAGATACTCTGGCCCTGGGGGACAGGGTGATCCGCTGACGCAATTGCAGATACGACCCGGACCATTTGTCCAATAGGTCCCATTGGAAGGCCCTTGCCGTATGGAATGGCTTCGTATGTTGCCACCATCTTTCCCAGAACTTGAGTGCAATGATGTACTAACACTTGTTTTGGTTTCAACAAGTTCATGACTAGAGTCATGAGTTCCTGCACTTTTCCCTTCGGAAGAAAAACCCTTTTCTGGTCTGTGTCCAGAATCATGCCCAAGAAGGGCAGACGAGTTGTAGGATTCAGCTGCGACTTTGGAATATTGAGAATCCAGCCGTGTCGCTGTAACACATTCAGTGAAAGTGATACGCTGCTCAGCAACTTCTCCCGTGATCTCGCTTTTATGAGGAGATCGTCCAAGTACGGGATAATTGTGACACCCTGCTTGCGCAGGAGCACCATCATTTCCGCCATTACCTTGGTGAAAATTCTCGGGGCCGTGGAAAGCCCAAACGGCAACATCTGAAATTGGTAATGACAATCCTGTACCGCAAATCTCAGGTACGCCTGATGAGGAGGATATATGGAGACATGCAGGTATGCATCCTTTATGTCCATAGATACCAAAAAATCTCCCCCTTCTAGGCTGGCGATGACCGCCCTGAGTGATTCCATCTTGAACTTGAACCATTTTAAGTAAAGGTTCAGGGGTTTTAAATTTAAAATGGTCTGACCGAACCGTCCGGTTTCGGAACCACAAACAGAGTTGAGTAGTACCCCTGCCCTCTTTGAAGCAGGGGAACCCCTACCACCACTTGTTGCAGACACAATTTTTGAATCGCATGTAACACTATCTCCCTTTCCAGGGGTTGTTTCGGTAGGGCCGAATTGAAAAACCGGCGAGGAGGCACTTCTTCGAATTCCAGCTTGTAACCCTGGGAAACAATTTCTATTGCCCATGGATCCACCTGTGAGTGGACCCAGACGTGGCTGAACAGTCGAAGACGTGCCCCCACAGGAGCTGACTCCCTCAGGGGAGCCCCAGCGTCATGCAGTGGATTTAGCAGAGGCCGGGGAGGACTTCTGTTCCTGGGAACTAGCTATGTTGTGCAGCTTTTTCCCTCTGCCCTTACCTCTGGCAAGAAAGGACGAACCACGTGCTCTCTTGTTTTTATTGGAACGAAAGGACTGCATTTGATAATGAGGCACTTTCTTAGATTGTGAGGGAATATATGGCAAAAAATTTGATTTACCTGCCGTAGCCGTGGACACGAGATCCGAGAGGCCCTCTCCGAACAATTCCTCACCCTTGTAAGGCAACAACTCCATATGCCTCCTTTAGTCGGCATCACCTGTCCATTGCATGTGCCACAGGACACGTCTAGCAGAAATCGACATAGCGTTGACTCTAGAACCCAGTAGACTACCGTCTCTTTGGGCATGTCTTATATATATATATATATATATATATATATATATATAAGACAACATCTTTTATGTATATATATATATATATATATATATATACACACTAGGGACAATAACATGGTATCCTTATCTAGGGTTTCAATCTCCGCTGATAAGATATCTGTCTAAGCTGCTACAGCGCTATAAACCCATGCCGACACAATCGCCGGTCTGAGTAGTGTACCAGAATGTGTGTAAATGGGCTTCAAAGTACTTTTACTGCATGCTATCTGCAGGATCCCTGAGGATAGCTGTAAAGTCAGCGCTACCTTTTTGGGTAAACGTGTCAATGCCTTTTACACCCTAGGGGAAGATTCCCATCGTATCCTGGCCCCATTAGGGAAAGGATACTCCCTGAGAATTCTTTTTGGGAAGCTGCAGCTTCTTGTCTGGAGATTCCTGCTCTTTTCCTTCATGAGAGGAGGGAAATTTACCTCAGCTTTCTTCCCCTTAAACATGTGTACCCTCGTGTCAGGGACAGATGAGTCATCAGTGATAAGCAAAACATCTTTTATTACAATAACCATATATTGAATACTTTTCTGCCAGTTTGGCTGTACTTTGCATTATCGTAGTCGACACAGGAGTCAGACTCCGTGTCGATATCAGTGTCTATGATTTTGGATAGTGAGCGTTGTGAGACTCTGAAAATCTCTGTGACATAGGGACAGACATGGGTAGATTCCCTGTCTGTTCTCTAATCTTTTGTGTAATAATTCATCTTAGCCCTTAATTTCACATATCCAATCAGGCGTCGGCGTTGTCGACGGCGACACCACACACACACACATTTGCTCCATCTCCTCCATAGGAGAGCCTTTTACCTCAGACATGTCGACACACACGTACCAACACACCACACACTCAAGGAATGCTCTTCTGAAGAC
Organism: Pseudophryne corroboree; assembly: GCF_028390025.1. NCBI lineage: Eukaryota > Metazoa > Chordata > Amphibia > Anura > Myobatrachidae > Pseudophryne > Pseudophryne corroboree. The sequence goes on along the minus strand of NC_086453.1, from coordinate 265,667,326 downwards.
AGTTCCCCCACAAGGCCCTTTGGAGAGACAGAGAGAGAGAGTATGCCAGCACACACCCCAGCGCAATATGACCCAGGAAAAACACAGCAATTTAATGTTTAGCCCGTAGCGCTGTTATTATCATCTGCGCCGAATTATGTGCCCCCCTCTTCTTTAAAACCCTCTCTTCTACCGTGGTATAAGCAGGGGAGAGTCCGGGGAGCTTCCTCTCAGCGGTGCTGTGGAGAAAAACATGGCGCTGGTGAGTGCTGAGGGAGAAGCCCCGCCCCCTCGGCGGCAGGCTTCAGTCCCGCTAAAAGTGTAAAATTGGCGGGGGCTCATGCATATATACAGTGTCCAGCTGTATATATGCTCTCTTTTGCCAAATAAGAGGTTTATATTGTTGCCCAGGGTGCCCCCCCTGCGCCCTGCACCCTTACAGTGACCGGAGTATGTGAGCTGTATGGGAGCAATGGCGCACAGCTGCCGTGCTGTGCGTTACCTCAGTGAAGCTCACAAAGTCTTCTGCCGCCTTTTGAAGCCTTCTTTCTTCTCATACTCACCCGGCTTCTTTCTTCTGGCTCTGTGAGGAGGACGGCGGCGCGGCTCTGGGACGAACGTCCAGGGCGAACCTGGAGCTAATGGTGTCCAGTAGCCTAAGAAGCAGAGCCTATCATTTAAGTAGGTCTGCTTCTCTCCCCTCAGTCCCTCGATGCAGGGAGTCTGTTGCCAACAGTGCTCCCTGAAAATAAAAAACCTAAAAAATATACTTTCTTAGCAGGAAACTCAGGAGAGCTCCCTGCAGTGCACCCATCTGCCTCTGGGCACAGTCTCAAACTGAGGTCTGGAGGAGGGGCATAGAGGGAGGAGCCAGTGCACACCCACAGTCAAGATCTTTCTTAAAGTGACCATGTCTCCTGTGGAGCCCGTCTATTCCCCATGGTCCTTACGGAGTCCCAGCGACCTCTAGGACGTTAGAGAAATAGGATTTTAATACCTACCGGTAAATCCTTTTCTCCTACTCCGTAGAAGATGCTGGGGACGCTTCAAGAACCATGGGGTGTAGACAGGATCCGCAGGAGACATGGGCACTTTAAGACTTTGAATGGGTGTGAACTGGCTCCTCCCTCTATGTCCCTCCTCCAGACTCCAGTTATAGGAACTGTGCCCAGGGAGACGGACATTTCGAGGAAAAGGATTTATTGTTAAACTAAGGGTGAGATACGGACCAGCTCACACCACCAAACACACCGTACAACCTGGCATTAAACAGAATTCCAGTCAACGGCATGACAAAATCAGCAACAGGCTGATCATAACCAAAACACAACCTTTGTGTAACACAAGCAATAACTATTAAACAAGTACTGCATATAGAGTCCGCACTGGGATGGGCGCCCAGCATCCTCTACTGACTAGGAGAAAAGGATTTACCGGTAGGTATTAAAATCCTATTTTCTCATATGTCCTGGTGGATGCTGGGGACGCTTCAAGAACCATGGGGTTTATACCAAAGCTAAAGAACGGGCGGGAGAGTGCGGATAACTCTGCAGCACCGATTGACCAAACGGCAAAGCTGTAACGCCGAGACCCCTCGGGCAGCCGCCCAAGATGAGCCCACCTTTCTCGTAGAATGGGCCTTCACCGATTTCAGTAACGGCAATCCCGCCGTAGAATGAGCAAGCAAAATCGTATTACAGATCCAGCGTGCAATAGTCTGCTTGGAAGCAGGAGCCCCAATCTTGTTGGGAGCATACAGGACAAACAGAGCCTCCGTTTTCCTAATCTGAGCCGTTCTGTCGACATAGATTTTCAAAGCTCTGACCGCATCTAGAGACTTCGATTCCGCCAAGGCTTCAGTAGCCACTGGCACCACAATAGGTTGGTTCATGTGAAACGATGAAACCACCTTTGGTAGAAATTGCTGACGAGTTCTCAATTCCACTCTATCTACATGGAAGATTAAATAGGGGCTCTTGTGAGACAAAGCCGCTAATTCCGACACCCGCCTTGCGGACGCCAAGGCCAACAGCATGACCACTTTCCAAGTGAGGAATTTGAGCTCAACCTTATGTAAAGGTTTAAACCAATGAGATTGCAGGAACCGCAACACCATCCCACGGTGCCACTGGGGGCACAAAGGGAGGCTGAATGCGCAGCACTCCTTTCACGAAGGTCTGAACTTCTGGAAGGGAGGCCAATTCTTTCTGAAAGAAAATTGATAAGTCCGAAATTTGCACTTTAATGGAGCCTAACTTTAGGCCCGCATTCACACCTGCTTGCAAAAAATTGAGAAAACGCCCCAGCTGAAATTCTTCCGTAGGAGCCTTCTTGGATTCACACAAAGACACATATTTTCTCCAAATACGGTGGTAATGCCTCGCCGTTACTTCTTTTCTAGCCTGAAGAAGTGTGGGAATGACTTCACTGGGAATACCCTTTCGGGCTAGGATTTGGCGTTCAACCGTCATGCCGTCAAACGCAGCCGCGGTAAGTCTTGATACACGCACGGTCCTTGCTGTAATAGGTCCTCTCGTAGAGGAAGAGGCCAGGGATCTCCTATGAGTAATTCCTGAAGATCCGTATACCAGGCCCTCCTTGGCCAGTCTGGAACAATGAGTATCGCCTGAACCCTTGTTCTTCTTATGATCTTTATCATCTTTGGAATGAGTGGAAGTGGAGGGAACACATAGACCGACTGAAACACCCACGGTGTCACTAGGGCGTCCACCGCTATTGCTTGAGGGTCCCTCGACCTGGAACAATATCTCTGAAGTTTCTTGTTGAGGCGAGACGCCATCATGTCTATTTGAGGCATTCCCCAACGACTTGTCACTTCTGCAAACACCTCTTGATGAAGACCCCACTCTCCTGCATGGAGAACGTGTCTGCTGAGGAAATCTGCTTCCCAGTTGTCCACGCCCGGAATGAAGACTGCTGACAGAGCGCTTGCATGTCTTTCCGCCCAGCGAAGAACTTTTGTGGCCTCCGCTTTTGCCGTTCTGCTCTTTGTTCCGCGCAGGCGGTTTATGTACGCCACTGGTGTTATGTTGTCCGACTGAATCAAGACAGGCAGACCGCGAAGAAGATGTTCCGCATGCAGAAGGCCGTTGTAAATGGCCCTTAATTCTAGAATGTTTATGTGCACACAAGCTTCCTGGCTTGACCATTTTCCCTGGAAATTTTCCCCGTGTGACTGCTCCTCAGCCTCGGAGACTTGCATCCGTGGTCACCAGGATCCAATCCTGGATCCCGAACCTGCGTCCCTTTAGGAGGTGAGAACTGTGCAGCCACCACAGGAGAGAGATTCTGGTCCTGGAAGATAGGATTATTTTCCGGTGCATGTGCAGGTGAGACCCGGACCACTTGTCTAACAGGTCCCACTGAAACACCCTGGCATAGAACCTGCCAAACTGAATGGCCTCGTAGGCCGCCACCATCTTCCCCAGCAACCGAGTGCATTGATGAATCGACACTCTTGCCGGTTTCAGAATCTGTTTACAATGTTCTGGATTTCCAGAGCCTTTTCCACTGGAAGAAAGACTCTCTGTAATTCTGTGTCCAGAATCATACCCAAGAATGAAAGCCGTGTTGTCGGAACCAACTGTGATTTTTGGCAAGTTTAGGAGCCCACCATGTTGTTGCAGGATTGCCGGGGAGAATGTAACGTTTTTCATTAATTGCTCCTTGGATCTCGCCTTTATCAGGAGATCGTCCAAGTAAGGGATAATTGTGATTCCTTGCTGGCGCAGGAGAACCATCATTTCCGCCATTACTTTGGTGAAAATCCTCGGAGCCATGGACAGACCAAACGGCAACTTCTGAAATTGGTAATGACAATCCTGAACAACAAACATCAGGTAAGCCTGATGCGGAGGATATATGGGGACGTATAAGTAGGCATCCTTTATGTCGACCGACACCATAATATCCCCCTCCTCCAGACTGGAGATCACTGCTCGGAGAGATTCCATCTTGAATTTGAATTTTTTTAGATAGAAATTGAGGGATTTTAGGTTCAGAATTGGTCTGACTGAGCCGTCCGGCTTCGGGACCACGAACAGGCTCGAATAAAAGCCTTCTCCCTGCTGTGACGGGGGTACCGTGACAATGACTTGATTTTGACACACCTTTTGTATCGCAGCGCATACTACCTCCCTTTCCGGAAGAGAAGCTGGCAAGGCCGATTTGAAAATTCGGTGAGGGGGCACGTCTTGAAACTCCAATTTGTACCCGCGAACCCACACCTGACTGAAGAGTTGGAGACGTGCCCCCACCATTGCGGACTCCCGCAGAGGAGCACCAGCGTCATGAGGTAGATTTGGCAGAAGCCGGGGAGGACTTCTGCTCTTGGGAACCTGCCACAGCCGGTGACCTTTTTCCCCTTCCTCTTCCTCTAGTAGCAAGGAAGGAAGACCCTTGTCCTTTTTTTATTTATTGGGCCGAAAGGACTGCATCTGATAGTGGGGCGTTTTCTTTTGTGGTGCAGGAACATAAGGCAGAAATGATGACTTACCCGCGGTAGCCGTAGATACCAGGTCAGCGAGGCCGTCACCAAACAATACACCACCTTTATACGGCAGAGACTCCATAGTCAGCATCAGCATTCCATTGATGAATCCACAATGCCCTCCTAGCCGAGACTGCCATGGCATTGGCCCTTGATCCCAAAAGGCCAATATCCCTCGCAGCTTCCTTTAGGTAGGCTGCAGCGTCCCTGATAAAACCCAGTGTCAAAATAATGCTATCCCTATCCAGGGAATCTATTTCTGATGACAAGTTATCTGCCCACTTTTCAATAGCGCTACTCACCCATGCCGATGCAACGGCAGGTCTGAGTAGCGTACCCGTAGTGACATAAATGGATTTCAATGTATTTTCCTGCTTACGATCCGCAGGATCCTTCAGGGATGCCGTGTCAGGAGACGGAAGCGCCACCTTTTTGGACAGACGCGATAGAGCTTTGTCTGCATTGGGGGTTGACTCCCACGTTTCCTGTCCCCAGAGGGGAACGGAAATGCCACTGCAATTCTCTTGGAAATTTGTAACATTTTGTCAGGATTTTCCCAAGCCTTTTCAAAAAGCACGTTCAGTTCATGAGAGGGAGGGAACGTTACCTCAGGTTTCTTTCCTTTAAACATACAGACCCTTGTGTCAGGGACAGCAGGGTCTTCCGTGATATGTAAAACGTCTTTTATCGCCACTATCATGTACTGAATGCTCTTAGCCAGTTTAGGATTCAATCTGGCATCACTATAGTCGACACTGGAGTCAGAGTCTGTGTCGGTATCTGTATCCGCTATGTGGGTAAATGAACGCTTCTGTGACCCCGATGGGGTCTGTACTTCTGATAATGCATCCTCCATGGATTTTCTCCATGCCTGGTTCTGAGACTCTGATTTATCTTATCTCTGATTCAATAGAGCCACATTTGCATTCAAACCACTCAACACATTTACCCAATCAGCAGTCGGCGGTGCCGACAGCGTCACTCCCACAGTCTTTTCTGTTCCCCAGACATGTCGACACACGTGTACCGACACCCACAACCACACTGGGGCTATAAGGGATAGAGGGAGTTTTGCCAGCTTACAACCCAGCGCCTATCCCGGTACTGAAACGTTTAAAATAATGCCTCAGACCTGTTAGCGCTATTAATATTAATAACACAGCACCTAATTACTGTGCCCCCCCCCCCCGTTTTTGCACCCTGTTACTTATACAGCAGTGTAGGAGGCCAGGACCAGCGTCTCTGCAGCTCTGTGAAGAGAAAATGGCGCTGATTAGAGCTGTGAGGGATAAGCCACGCCCCCTTAATGGCGCGCTTCAGCCCAGCTATATTTCACAGTATGTATACTGGCGGGGGTGAACAGGGCTCTCTTGCTGTGTGTGTGGGAGCATGGCGCACAGCGCGGCCGCTACGCGGTACCTCAAAGCCGTCACTGAAGTCTTCTGATCTTCTTCTACTCACCCGTCTTCTGACTTCTGGCTCTGCAAGGGGGGTGACAGCGCGGCTCCGGGAACGAGCATCTAGGCGTACCTAGCGATCAGACCCTCTGGAGCTAATGGTGTCCAGTAGCCTAAGAAGCAGGGCCTTAAAACTCACAGAAGTAGGTCTGCTTCTCTCCCCTCAGTCCCACGAAAATAAAAAACCCAACATAAAGTCTTTTTCTGAGAAACTCTGGAGAGCTCCTCAGTGTGCATCCAGTCTCACTGGGCACAGAATCTAACTGGAGGAGAGGCATAGAGGGAGGAGCCAGTTCACACCCATTCAAAGTCTTAAAGTGCCCATGTCTCCTGCGGATCCCGTCTATACCCCATGGTTCTTGAAGCGTCCCCAGCATCCTCTAGGACGTATGAGAAAGTACTCTTAGCCTTCGGGGCCGAAGGTGTAGTACTAGGTATACATGCAGTCTTAGCCAATGCTAAGTGAGCAACAATCTAATTGAGGTCTTCCCCATAAAGTATGTTTCCCTTAAAAGGGATCACCTCCAAGGTCTTTTTAGAGTCCAGATCTACGGACCAGGACCGCAAACAGATGATTCGGCGAGCCAGAACAGATGTAGTAGACGCTTTGGCCGCCAGGATACCTGCATCAGATGCCGCCTCCTGAATATAATGAGAGGCTGTAATAATGTATGAAAGACACTGTCTAGCATTATCAGAAAAATTAGATGGTAGTTCCGCTTCAACTTCCTGAACCCAGGCTTCAATAGCTTTAGCAGCCCAAGAGGCCGCTATAGTAGGCCTGTGCACAGCTCGAGCAAGAGTGTAAATAGATGCTTATCCGTTGGTTCCTTCAGAGAGGTGACGGTAGTGACAGGCAGAGCAGAGGACACCACCAGACGCGCGACTTGTGAGTCAACCGGCGGCGGTGTTTCCAATTTTTTACTTACCTCTGCAGCAAGGCGATAACGAGCTAGCATCTGTTTAGACAGGGGGAATTTCTTTCCTGGAGACTCCCAGGATTCCTGACGTATGTCAACTAAGTGGTCAGAATGGGGCAAAACTAATTTATTAACCTTCTGACGCTTGAACTCATCTGGTTTCTTAGAGGCAGGTGGAGGTTCTTCGTCATCATCAATTTGAAGGATCAGCCGGATAGCCTCCAAGAGGGTCAGGAACGTCCACTTGTGTCATAAATTTCCCATCAGAAGCATCTGCATCAGTGTCTGAGTAGTCAGTATATGTGTCATCCTCATCAGATGAAGTATCTGAAACATGTGTGGATTGTGAGGAAATAATAGCCCGCTTAGATGACCTCTTGGTCTTAGACGGGCGAGGGTTAGGATTTTGTTTAGCCAAAGACTGATTTAATTGCTGTAACTGAGAGGACAGAGTATCTGCCCATGGCGGATTAACTGCAGGGACAATGTGTGTGTGTAATGGCACAGGAGGTCCCATAGGGGGCGCAAGTCTAGTTACCAGCGTAGTCAGTAAATTAGAAAATGTAGCCCACGGCGGGTCATGATTCAGCCCTGTTGCTGTAAACTGACTGAGGTGTATAAAACCCCCAGTACCTGAACCCTCAGCTGCAATATTCTCCTGAGAGACATCCATGGCAGTAGCATTGCATGTTGCAGCATCAGCCATAGAATTATCACCCTGTTTAGCTGACATTATATGAAAGCATAACCATAGGGCAAAATAGTACAATAGAAGCAAAGTACCTGCCAGAAATCCCCCTGTATAGTGTGCAAGCAGAGCACACACGGAGGATTTAAGAGGTATGTGGTGACTGTAATACACAGAGAAAAATATCACAAGAGTATATCCTGTGAAACACTATATTATATGTGAACCCTGATGCACTTAGCCCCCTTCAGGGTACAGAATATAGGGATAGCAGTATATGTGAGATACACAGAATGGAAATCACACAGCAGCTACTGGCACACACACAGTCACATGTACAATGCAGAAGTTATCACAAACATCAATAAAACTGCACTGGACTAGCAATACTAAGTAACTGCACTACAAAGTAATGATATATATGTATATAGATATAACAATGCACAGTAACAACTGGATGTATATCCCAGGGTACTTGTACTAAATAGCCCTGAATGTATGCACGTGTTCTTAACTAACTGTCTAAAAGACATGTAGAATACTTAAGTGTCCTGTAAATGCACAGCGCTGATGATGCAGGCGGCTTTACAGAGGAGACATTGCCCAGCAGTCCCAGAATCAGTTCAGCATGTGTGTAATGGCGCCCAAACGCTGACAGGGAGTGAGGGAGATAGAGAGATGAGGCTCCAGGGCTTGAACATTAGCAGTAAAAGGCGCCTGGGGCTGGGGCTATAGGTCAGAGCCTTATCCCCTTGCTGGGCTTCACCACCGGGTACTGAGGGCCTTAGCAAAACGGATTATGAGGTAATTCGACCTGTGCCCTTGCCCTGAGGGTCCCTGTACGGACCCAGTGTCCACGCCAGCGCACGCGGTCCATCTCCTAAAGACCGCGCCTGATCGCGATTTGCAACGGATCCCACCTGGGGGACCCTCTTACCTCCTCCCTTGATGCGGCCACGCAATCCTGGAGAGCAGCGGCAAGTGTGTGTGTGCCCTAAAGGAAACCAGAGCCCTCCGCTGTAAGTACCCGGCAACCAGGGCGCGGGAGTATACAGCACCGCCGGGGGAGGTGAGGGAGCCGCAGCATGATATGTCAGAATGACATATAGCACTTGTAAGTGACTATGCTGCGGCCCTTGAAGTCTTCTGAAAAGCTGTTTACAGGGCTGCCCAGCGCAGCCCTCCCTGCTAGCTGCCTACACTGCAGGCACCGACTTACAAACTGAGCTCCAGTGCCTGGAGGCGGGGATATAGAGGAGGCGCCGTTAAGCATCCTGGGAACAATCAAAGCTTTTAGCCTGTTGGTGCCTCGGATCAAGATCCAACTTTACACCCCGATGTTATTCCTGTGGAACCCCAGTGTACCCCGCTGCAGAAATATATATATACATACACACACACACACACACACACACACACACACACACACACACACAATTGGACACCACACTGCACTCATTGCGGAATAATCAGTCAACAGACAATCCAATCTAAAGAACTACAAAAGCCAGCTACTACTCACACAAAGTACCTGTGGTCTAATTCAGATCAGATCGCAGCAGCAAATTTGTTCTCTAATGGGCAAAACCATGTGCACTGCAGGTGGGGCAGATGTAATATGTGCAGAGAGAGTAAAATTTGGGTGTGGTGTGTTCAAACTAAAATCTAAATTGCAGTGAAAAATAAAGCAGACAGTATTTACCTTGCACGAAAACAATATAACCCACCCAAATCTCTGTGGACTTAATACCACATGGTTTTATACTCCACCATTCTGGTGTGAAACACGCTGCACCAGCAGCTGTGCAGGTCCTGGCATATACAGCAGTGGGTGCAGCGTGTTTCACAGTATACAAGTTAAATTATAAAATAAGAGTTCCCTTTAGCGTAGGGGTGGGCAAAATACGGCCCGCGGGCCGGATGCGGCCCGCGAACTGGTCCTGCCTGGCCCGCTGCCTCCAACCTGCGCGCAATGACAAGCGGCCCGACTGGGCCGCTTGTCATTGTCCCGGTCAGCTTCCAGCCCAGGTCACCGGCAGCGAGATGATGCCTGCGACAGCGCGGCTCTGTTACCCGCAGCCGGCACTGTGTGATCTTTTGCCCCCTGTCATGCGCTGACAGGGAGCAGGGGACAAAAGATCACATAGTGCCGGCTGCGGCTAATAGAGCCGCAGCCCCTCCTCCCCCTGCTAGTCTCACCTTCCCAGCCAGCCCAGGCAAAGCTCCGCCTGAGAGATGAGGGGGATTGGGGAAGGACTGCTTGCTTTGCAGTGGGAGAATGGTGGGCTCTCAGCAGCAGGGGTCTCTCGGGGCATATTTACTTCAATGGGACCAGGCTGCAATGCAAACACTGTGGCATACCACATTGTGTTCACATTGCAATCCCACTACAGCTTGCTTCTATGAGTGGCAACGCTGCAGCGGGACACATCTGTACATATATGGCATTAATACTGCCATGTAGCTGGTACCATGTACAAAATTGGTGTAACCAAGCGCAGGCATATTTATTTTCTGTTTTGATTTAAAAAGAAATGTGCCTAGTGCTTTCATGGCAGCTTTCAGTCACGGCTATAAAGGGCCTAGTTGGGTGTGGCTCACAAGCCAGCCCTGTATAGAGCTCCCCTTTATATCTGGGAGGGGAGTACATGTAACTGCAATGTAATGGTGTGCCGGGTATTTATGCTAATGTAGAACAGAAACTTGCAGAATATTGGGGTCCCTTAATGGGCTGCAAGCTAAAATATTTTGATCAAAATATGTCCAAATCCCCAATGTTTATTTGCTACATACACACAGAATTACAGTATATTATTGTTAGTGTAGATAGGAAATGTCTTTGTTTTGTATACACATTAATACTGCCACGCAGCTGGTACCATGTACAAGATGCAGATCAGCTCTGCCAAATACCTCAGGTGAGTTACCGGTATAAATATGTATCATTGTGACAAAATAATGGCAATAATATATAACTGTAAATAGCAGCTGAATGTACCTCTTTTAGAGTAAGCTGCCACTCTAGATGTCCACTTACAAATGTAGACCCACTGACTTCCCCAGCTACTGTGCTTCTGGAAAGTATTCACTGCATTTCACTTTTTCCACATTTTGTTATGTTACAGCCTTATTCCAAAATGGATTAAAATATTTTTCCCCCCTCAAAATTCTACACACAATACCCCATAATGCCAATGTGAAAAAAGGTTTTTTTTTTTGTTTTTTGTTTTTAGAGTTTTGCAAATTTATTAAAAATAAAAAAACTAAGAAATCACATGTACATAAGTATTCACAGCCTTTGCTCAATACTTTGTTGATGCACCTTTAGCAGCAATTACAGCCTCAAGTCTTTTTGAATATGATGCCACAAGCTTGGCACACCTATCTTTGTCCAGTTTCGCCCATTCCACTTTGCAGCACTTCTCATGCTCCATCAGGTTAGATGGAAAGCGTCGGTAGACAGCCATTTTCAGATTTCTCCAGAGATGTTCAATAGGATTCAAGTCTGGGTTCTGGCTGGGCCACTCAAGGACATTTACAGAGTTTTCCTAAAGCCACTCCTTTGATGTCTTGGCTGAGTGCTTAGGGTCGTTGTCCTGCTGAAAAATTAACCGTCACCCCAGTCTGAGGTCAAGAGCGCTCTGGAGCAGGTTTTCATTCAGGATGTCTCTGTACATTGCTGCATTCATCTTTGCCTCTATCCTGACTAGTCTCCCAGTTCCTGCCAATGAAAAACATCCACACAGCTTGAAACTGCCACCCCCATGCTTCACTGTAGGGATAGTATTGGCCTGATGATGGGCGGTGCCTGTTTCCGCCAAACATGATGCCTGGCATTCACGCCAAAGAGTTCAATCTTTGTCTCATCAGACCAGAGAATTCTTCAGGTGTATTTTGGCAAACTCCAGGCGGGGTGCCATGTGCTTTTTACTAAGTAGTGGCTTCCGTCTGGCCACTCTACCATACAGGTCTGATTGGTGGATTGCTGCAGAGATGGCTGTCCTTCTGGAAGGTTCTCCTCTCTCCACAGAGAAATGTTGTAGCTCTGACAGAGAGACCATCGGGTTCTTTGTCACCTCCCTGACTAGGGCCCTTCTCCCCCGATTGCTCAGTTTAGACGGCCGGCCAGCTCTAGGAAGAGTCGTGGTGGTTCCGAACTTCTTCCACTTACAGATGATGGAGGCCACTGTGCTCATTGGAACCTTCAAAGCAGCAGATATTTTTCTGTACCGCTCCCCAGATTTGTGCCTCGAGACAATCCTGTCTTGGTGGTCTACAGCCCATTCCTTTGACTTCATGCTTGGTTTGTGCTCAGACATGCACTGTCAAGTGTGGGACCTTATATACACAGGTGTGTGCCAATCCACATCATGTCCAATCAACTGAATTTACCACAGGTGGGCTCCAATTAAGTTGTAGGAACATCTCAAGGATGATCAGTGAAACAGTATGCACCTGAACTCAATTTTGAGCTTCATGGCAAAGGCTGCAAATACTTATATACATGTGATTTCTTAGTTTTTTATTTTTAATAAATTAGCAAAAATCTCAAAAAAAAAAACTTTTTCCATGTTGTCATTATGGGGTATTGTGTGTAGAATTCTGAGGGAAAAAATAATTTATTCTATTTTGGAATAAGGCTGTAACATAACAAAATGTTAAAAAAGTGAAGCACTGTGAGTACTTTCCAGATGCACTGTAGCTATATTTGCAAGGGACAGTCCCTGTTAAGGGTCCTTATACCCATTCCCAGGGAAGTATGTTTTTTCAAATGGTATACAAGGAGGGCTTCATAATATCAAACCTACATCTATAGTAGGAGTGAATTTGAACATATACTTCTAACATTTCACAACATAGGGACAGATGTATTAAGCCTGGAGAAGTGATAAAGCAGTGGTAAGTGCAAGGTGATAATGCACCAGCCAGTCAGCTCCTGTCAAATTACATATTGGAGCTGATCGGCCGGTGCGTTATCACCTTGCCCTTATCACTGCTTTATCACTTCTCCAGGCTTAATACATCTGCCCCAGCCTGTGTGGTGAAGTATGCCAATACTACTCATTAACTACCATAGTGGGTCATCCAATTATTTTGTTGACAGCCAAGTACAGCTCAACTGTAGAATGACAGTCCATAAGGGGGGAAAACACTGGGGCCTATATTTACTAATAATCCGAGTTTGACCGATTTGTGTTTTTTTTTCTAAGTCCCAACACGGGAATTCACTAAGCACAAATCTCGGCAGTGTTTGGGCTATTCGTAATGGTTTTACTGGCAAAGTTCAGAAATACGAATGAATAGACCATCGGTCAAACGCGGCTGTTATTTCATACAACACGGGTATTCACTATTCATTCGTATTTGGGTGTTAGTCTCTGAGTGTTCAAGTGCGGGTGTTTTTTTTTGCGATTCGTTAAAAAAAGCAGCAAAAAAATATACCTGTTTTTTCCAGGCGAGTTTGGATAATCATGCACGGATCAGTGAGATCTGTGCATGGTTATCTATGGGAAAGGGTCTGTTTACTGTAAAAACTGAAAAAAAAATTGCGTGGGGTCCCCCCTCCTAAGCATAACCAGTCTCGGGCTCTTTGAGCCGGTCCTGGTTGTAAAAATACGGGGAAAAATTTGACAGGGGATCCCCCATATTTAAACAACCAGCACCGGGCTCTGCGCCAGGTCCTGGTGCCAAAAAATAAGAATTTACTTACCGATAATTCTATTTCTCGTAGTCCGTAGTGGATGCTGGGAACTCCGTAAGGACCATGGGGAATAGCGGCTCCGCAGGAGACTGGGCACATCTAAAGAAAGCTTTAGGACTATCTGGTGTGCACTGGCTCCTCCCCCTATGACCCTCCTCCAAGCCTCAGTTAGGATACTGTGCCCGGACGAGCGTACACAATAAGGAAGGATTTTGAATCCCGGGTAAGACTCATACCAGCCACACCAATCACACCGTATAACTTGTGATCTGAACCCAGTTAACAGTATGATAACAGATGAGCCTCTAGAAAAGATGTCTCACTACAACAATAACCCGATTTAGTTAACAATAACTATATACAAGTATTGCAGACAATCCGCACTTGGGATGGGCGCCCAGCATCCACTACGGACTACGAGAAATAGAATTATCGGTAAGTAAATTCTTATTTTCTCTGACGTCCTAGTGGATGCTGGGAACTCCGTAAGGACCATGGGGATTATACCAAAGCTCCCAAACGGGCGGGAGAGTGCGGATGACTCTGCAGCACCGAATGAGAGAACTCCAGGTCCTCCTCAGCCAGGGTATCAAATTTGTAGAAATTAGCAAACGTGTTTGCCCCTGACCAAGTAGCTGCTCGGCAAAGTTGTAAAGCCGAGACACCTCGGGCAGCCGCCCAAGATGAGCCCACCTTCCTTGTGGAATGGGCTTTTACAGATTTTGGTTGTGGCAGGCCTGCCACAGAATGTGCAAGCTGAATTGTACTACAAATCCAACGAGCAATAGTCTGCTTAAAAGCAGGAGCACCCAGCTTGTTGGGTGCATGCAGGATAAACAGCGAGTCAGATTTTCTGACTCCAGCCGTTCTGGAAACATATATTTTCAGGGCCCTGACTACGTCCAGCAACTTGGAGTCCTCCAAGTCCCTAGTAGCCGCAGGTACCACAATAGGTTGGTTCACATGAAAACTGCGACCACCTTAGGAAGGAATTGGGAACGAGTCCTCAATTCCGCCTTATCCATATAAAATACAGATAAGAGCTTTTGACAAAGCCGCCAATTCTGATACACGCCTGGTCGACGCCAAGGCCCACAGCATGAACACTTTTCACGTGAGGTATTATAGCTCCACGGATTTAGGTGGCTCAACTCAATGCGACTTCAGGAAATCCAACACTACGCTGAGATCCCACGGTGCCACTGAAGGCACAAACGGGGGGCTGACTATGCAGCACTCCCTTAACAAAAATCTGAACTTCAGGCAGTGAAGCCAGTTCTATTTTTGGAAGAAAATCGATAGAGCCGAAATCAGGACCTTAATGGAACCCAATTTTAGGCCCATAGTCACCTCTGACTTGTAGGAAGTGCAAAAATTGACCTAGCTGAAATTCCTCCTTTGGGGCCGTACTGGCCTCACAGCACGCAACATATTTCCGCCATATGCGGTGATAATGGTTTGCGTTCACTTTTTTCCCAGCTTTAAATAGCGTAGGGATAACTTCCTCCGGAATGCCTTTTTCCTTCAGGATCCGGCGTTCAACCGCCATGCCGTCAAATGCAGCCGCGGTAAGTCTTGGAACAGACAGGGCCCCTGCTGCAGCAGGTCCTGTCTGAGCTGCAGAGGCCATGGGTCCTCTGAGATCATTTCTTGGAGTTTTGGGTCCCCCGGAACAATGAGTATAGTTCTTATTCCTCTCCTTCTTATTATTCTCATTACCCTGGGTATGAGAGGCAGAGAAGGGAACACATACACCGACTGGTACACCCACGGTGTTACCAGAGCGTCCACAGCTATCGCCTGAGGGTCCCTTGACCTGGCGCAATATCTTTGTAGCTTTTTGTTGAGGCGGGACGCCCTCCTGTCCACCTGTGGCCTTTCCCCACGGTGTACAATCATTTGGAAAACTTCTGGATGAAGTCCCCACTCTCCCGGGTGGAGGTTATATCTGCTGAGAAAGTCTGCTTCTCAGTTGTCCACTCCAGGAATGAACACTGCTGACAGTGCTAACACATGATTTTCCGCCCATCGGCGAATCCTTGTGGCTTCTGCCATCGCCATCCTGCTTCTTGTGCCGCCCTGTCGGTTTACATGAGCGACCGCCGTGATGTTGTCTGACTGGATCAGCACCGGCCGGTGTTGAAGCAGGGGTCTAGCCTGACTTAGGGCATTGTAAATGGCCCATAGTTCCAGAACATTTATGTGTAGGGAAGTCTCCTGACTTTTCCATAGGCCTTGGAAGTTTCTTCCCTGTGTGACTGCCCCTGCAGTCACCACCACAGCGACACCCTGGCCCTTGGAGACAGGGTTATCCGCCGATTCATCTGAGGATGTGACCCGGACCACTTGTCTAACAGATCCCTTGCATGGGAATTGACGAATGGAAATTCTTCGTAAGAAGCTACCATCTTTTTCAAGGCTCGCGTGCATTGATGCACCGATACCTGTATTTGTATTAGGAGGTCTCCGTCTAGAGACGCCAACTCCTTGGACTTCTCCTCCGGGAGAAACCCATTTTAACCTGTTCTGTGTCCAGAACCATATCCAGGAACAGTAGACGCGTCGTAGGAACCAGCTGCGACTTTGGAATATTCAGAATCCAGCCGTGCTGTTGTAGCATTTCCCGAGATAGTGCTACTCCGACGAACAACTGCTCCCTGGACCTCGCCTTTATAAGGAGATCGTCCAAGTACGGGATAAGTACTTCGGCCATTACCTTGGTAAATACCCTCAGTGCCGGGGACAGACCAACGGCAACGTCTGGAATTGGTAATGACAATCCTGTACCACAATTTTGAGGTACACCTGGTGAAGAGGGTAAATAGGGACATGCAGGTAAGTATCCTTGATGTCCAGTGATACCCTGAAATTTTCCAGGCTTGCAATAATCGCCCTGAGCGATTCCATTTTGAACTTGAACCTTCGTATATAAGTGTTCAAGGATTTCAATTTTAGAATGGGTCTCACCGAACCGTCTGGTTTCGGTACCACAATATTTTGGAATAGTAACCCCGGCCTTGTTGAAGGAGGGGTACCCTGATTTCACCTGCTGGAAGTACAGCTTGTGAATTTCCACCAGTACTACCGTTCCGAGGGCAGCAGGCGAGGCTGATGTGAAGGCAACGGCGAGGGGGAGTCGTCTCGAACTCCAGCCTGTATCCCTGTGATACTACTTGCAAAACCTAGGGATCCACCTGTGGGCAAGCCCACTGGTCCCTGCAGTTCCCGAGATGCGCCCCCACCGCACCTGTCTCCACCTGTGGAGCCCCAGCGTCATGCGGTGGACTCAGAGGAAGCGAGGGAAGAGATTTGATCCTGGGAACTGGCTGACTGGTGCAGCTTTTTCCTTCTTTCCTTGTCTCTGTGTAGAAAGGAAGCGCCTTTGACCCGCTTGCTTTTCTGAAACCGAAAGGACTGTACCTGAAAATACGGTGCTTTCTTAGGCTTTTGTGAGGAAACCTGAGGTAAAAATTTTCTTCCCAGCTGTTGCTGTGGATACGAGGTCCCAGAGACCATCCCCAAACAATTCCTCACCCTTATAAGGCAGAATCTCCATGTGCCTTTTAAATGCAGCATCACCTGTCCACTGCCAGGTTTCTAATACCCTCCTGGCAGAATGGACATTGCATTAATTCTGGATGCCAGCCGGCAAATATCCCTCTGTGCATCCTTTATATATATGACAACGTCTTAAATAAGCTCAATGTTAGCAAAACATTATCCCTGTCTTAGCTATTATCTGACAGGGTATCAGACCACGCTGCAGCCGCACTATTTATGCTGAGGTAATAGCAGGCTTCAGTGTATAACCTGAGTGTGTAATTACAGACTTCAGGATCGCCTCCTGCTTTTTATCAGCAGGTTCCTTCAAGGTGACCGTATCCTAAGACGGCAGTGCCACCTTTTGACAAACGTGTGAGCGCCTTATCCACCCCAAGGGATATCTCCCAACGTGACCTATCCTCTGGCGGGAAAGGGTACGCCATCAGTAACTTTTTAGAAATCACCAGTTTCTTATCGGGGGAAACCACGCTTCTTTACACACTTCATTCATTCATCTGATGGGGGAACAAAACACTGGCTGCTTTTTCTCCCCAAAAATAAAACCCTTTTATGGTACTTGGGTTCATGTCAGAAAATGCGTAACACATTTTTAATTGCCGAAATCATGTAACGGATGTTCCTAGTGGATTGTGTATATGTCTCAACCTCGTCGACACTGGAGTCAGACTCCGTGTCGACATCTGTGTCTGCCATCTGAGGTAACGGGCATTGTTTGAGCCCCTGATGGCCTTTGAGACGCCTGGGCAGGCGCGGACTGAGCAGCCGGCTGTCCCACAGCTGTTACGTCATCCAGCCTTTTATGTAAGGAGTTGACACTGTCGGTTAGTATCTTCCACCTATCCATCCACTCTGGTGTCGGCCCCACAGGGGGCGACATCCCATTTATCGGCCTCCGCTCCGCCTCCACGTATCCAACATGTCGACACAGCCGTACCGACACACAGCACACACACAGGGAATGCTCTGATAGAGGACAGGACCCCACTAGCCCTTTGGGGAGACAGAGGGAGAGTATGCCAGCACACACCAGAGCGCTATATATATATATATATATATATATATACAGGGATAACCTTATATAAGTGTTTTTCCCCTTATAGCTGCTGTATTGTTATACTGCGCCTAATTAGTGCCCCCCTCTCTTTTTTAACCCCTTTCTGTAGTGTAGTAACTGCAGGGGAGAGCCAGGGAGCTTCCCTCCAACGGAGCTGTGAGAGAAAATGGCGCCAGTGTGCTGAGGAGATAGGCTCCGCCCCCTTCTCGGCGGCCTTTTCTCCCGTTTTTCTGTGGAATCTGGCAGGGGTTAAAATTCATCCATATAGCCCAGGAGCTATATGTGATGTATTTTTAGCCAGCCAAGGTGTTTCTATTGCTGCTCAGGGCGCCCCCCCCTAGCGCCCTGCACCCTCAGTGACCGGAGTGTGAAGTGTGCTGAGAAGCAATGCCGCACAGCTGCAGTGCTGTGCGCTACCTTGTGGAAGACAGGATGTCTTCTGCCGCCGATTTGCCGGACTCTTCTTGCTTCTGGCTCTGTAAGGGGGCCGTCGGCGCGGCTCTGGGACCGAGCTCCAAGGCTGGGCCTGTGAGCGGTCCCTCTGGAGCTAATGGTGTCCAGTAGCCAAGAAGCCCAATCCACTCTGCACGCAGGTGAGTTCGCTTCTTCTCCCCTTAGTCCCTCGATGCAGTGAGCCTGTTGCCAGCAGGTCTCACTGAAAATAAAAAACCTAAACTAAAACTTTCACTAAGAAGCTCAGGAGAGCCCCTAGTGTGCACCCTTCTCATTCGGGCACAAAAATCTAACTGAGGCTTGGAGGAGGGTCATAGGGGGAGGAGCCAGTGCACACCAGATAGTCCTAAAGCTTTCTTTAGATGTGCCCAGTCTCCTGCGGAGCCGCTATTCCCCATGGTCCTTACGGAGTTCCCAGCATCCACTAGGACGTCAGAGAAATATGGGGGACAAAAAGCGTAGGGGTCCCCCGTATTTTTAACACCAGCACCGGGCTCCACTAGTCAGAGAGATAATGCCACAGCCGGGGGACACTTTTATATAGATCCCTGCGGCCCTGGCATTAAATCACTAACTAGTCATCCCTGGCCGGGGTACCCTGGAGGAGTGGGGACCCCTTAAATCAAGGGGTCCCCCCCTCCAGACACCCAAGGGCCAGGGGTGAAGCTCGAGGCTGTCCCCCCCATCCAAGGGCGGCGGATGATAGCCAAGTGTAAAAATAAGAATATTGTTTTTTTGTAGCAGTACTACAAATCCCAGCAAGCCTCCCCCGCAAGCTGGTACTTGGAGAACCACAAGTACCAGCATGCGGGGGCGGGGGGAACGGGCCTGCTGGTACCTGTAGTACTACTATAGAAAAAATACCCAACAAAAAACAGAACACACACACCGTGACAGTAAAAATAAGATTTTACTTACCGGTAAATCTATTTCTCGTAGTCCGTAGTGGATGCTGGGGACTCCGTAAGGACCATGGGGAATAGACGGGCTCTGCAGGAGACATGGGCACTTTAAGAAAGAAATTGGATTCTCGTGTGCTCTGGCTCCTCCCTCTATGTCCCTCCTCCAGACCTCAATTAGAGAAACTGTGCCCGGAAGAGCTGACAGTACAAGGAAAGGATTTTGGGAATCCAGGGTAAGACTCATACCAGCCACACCAATCACACCGTATAACTTGTGATAACTTTACCCAGTTAACAGTATGAACAACAACAAAGCATCAGATCAACCCTGATGCAACTATACATAACCCTTATCTAAGCAATAACTATATACAAGCATTGCAGAAGAAGTCCGCACTTGGAACGGGCGCCCAGCATCCACTACGGACTACGAGAAATAGATTTACCGGTAAGTAAAAACTTATTTTCTCTAACGTCCTAGTGGATGCTGGGGACTCCGTAAGGACCATGGGGATTATACCAAAGCTCCCAAACGGGCGGGAGAGTGCGGATGACTCTGCAGCACCGAATGAGCAAACACAAGGTCCTCCTCAGCCAGGGTATCAAAGTTGTAGAACTTTGCAAAGGTGTTTGACCCTGACCAAGTAGCCGCTCGGCAAAGCTGTAATGCCGAGACCCCTTGGGCAGCCGCCCAAGAGGAGCCCACCTTCCTTCCTGGGCCTTAACTGATTTAGGCAGCGGCAACCCTGCCGCAGAATGAGCCTGCTGAATCGTGTTACAGATCCAGCGAGCAATAGTTTGCTTTGAAGCAGGCGCCCCAAGCTTGTTGGAAGCATACATTATAAACAAAGAATCTGTTTTCCTGACCTTAGCCGTTCTGGCTACATAAACCTTCAAAGCCCTGACCACATCCAGTGACTCGGAATCCTCCAAGTCAGTAGTAGCCACAGGCACCACGATAGGTTGGTTTATATGAAAGGATGAAACCACTTTCGGCAGAAATTGTGGGCGGGTCCGCAATTCTGCTCTATCCGCAAGGAAAACCAGATAAGGGCTTTTATGTGACAAAGCCGCCAATTCTGACACACGCCTAGCCGAAGCCAAGGCTAATAGCATGACCACCTTCCACGTGAGATATTTCAATTCCACCGTTTTGAGTGGTTCAAACAAGTGTGACTTCAGGAAACTCAACACCACGTTTAGATCCCAAGGTGCCACTGGAGGCACAAAAGGGGGCTGAATATGCAGCATTCCCTTTACAAACGTCTGAACTTCAGGCAGAGAAGCCAGTTCCTTTTGAAAGAAAATGGATAAGGCCGAAATCTGAACCTTAATAGAACCCAATTTAAGGCCCAAAGTCACTCCCGCCTGTAGGAAGTGAACGAAACGGCCCAGCTGGAATTCCTCCGTAGGGGCATTCCTGGCCTCACACCAAGCCACATATTTTCTCCATATACGGTGATAATGTTGAGCTGTCACATCCTTCCTAGGCCTTTATCAGCGTAGGAATAACTTCCTCCGGAATGCCTTTTCTGCCAGGATCCGGCGTTCAACCGCCATGCCGTCAAACGCAGCCGCGGTAAGTCTTGGAACAGACAGGGCCCCTGTTGCAACAAGTCCTGTCTTAGAGGCAGAGGCCACGGGTCCTCTGTGAGCATTTCTTGCAGATCTGGATACCAAGTCCTTCTTGGCCAATCCAGAACAATGAGTATTGTTCTCACTCCTCTTTTTCTTATGATTCTCAGCACCTTGGGTAAGAGAGGAAGAGGAGGAAATACATAGACTGACTGGAACACCCACGGTGTCACCAGTGCGTCCACAGCTATCGCCTGAGGGTCCCTTGACCTGGCGCAATATCTCTGTAGCTTTTTGTTGAGGCGGGATGCCATCATGTCCACCTGTGGCAGTTCCCACCGACTTGCAATCTGCGTGAAGACTTCTTGATGAAGTCCCCACTCTCCCGGGTGGAGGTCGTGCCTGCTGAGGAAGTCTGCTTCCCAGTTGTCCACTCCCGGAATGAACACTGCTGACAGTGCGCTTACGTGATTCTCCGCCCAGCGAAGAATTCTGGTGGCTTCTACCATCGCCACCCTGCTCCATGTGCCGCCTTGGCGGTTTACATGAGCCACTGCGGTGATGTTGTCTGACTGAATCAGAACCGGTTGGTCGCGAAGCAGGGACTCCGCTTGAAGTAGGGCGTTGTATATGGCCCTTAGTTCCAGGATGTTGATGTGAAGGCAAGTCTCCTGACTTGACCACAGCCCTTGGAAATTTCTTCCCTGTGTGACTGCCCCCCACCCTCGGAGGCTTGCATCCGTGGTCACCAGGACCCAGTCCTGAATGCCGAATCTGCGACCTTGGAGAAGGTGAGCACTCTGCAGCCACCACAGGAGAGACACCCTGGCCCTGGGGGATAGGGTGATCAACCGATGCATCTGAAGATGTGATCCGGACCACTTGTCCAACAGATCCCATTGAAAGGTCCTCGCATGGAACCTGCCGAATGGAATGGCCTCGTATGATGCCACCATCTTTCCCAGGACTCGCGTGCAGTGATGCACCGACACCTGTTTTGGTTTTAATAGGTCTCTGACCAGTGTCATGAGCTCCTGAGCCTTCTCCATCGGGAGATAAACCCTCTTCTGGTCTGTGTCCAGAATCATGCCCAGGAAAGGCAGACGAGTCGTAGGAATCAACTGCGACTTTGGAATATTTAGAATCCAGCCATGCTGTTGTAACACTACCCGAGAACGTGCTACGCTGATCAGCAACCGCTCTCTGGACCTCGCCTTTATGAGGAGATTGTCCAAGTATGAGATAATTGTGACCCCTTGCTTCTGCAGGAGCACCATCATTTCCGCCATTACCTTGGTAAATATTCTCGGTGCCGTGGAGAGACCAAACGGCAACGTCTGAAATTGGTAATGACAATCCTGTACCACAAATCTGAGGTACGCCTGATGAGGTGGATAAATGGGGACATGAAGGTATGCATCCTTTATGTCCAGAGACACCATAAAATCCCCCCCCTTCCAGGCTTGTGATGACCGCTCTGAGCGATTCCATCTTGAACTTGAACCTTTTCAGGTATATGTTCAGGGATTTTAAATTCAATATGGGTCTGACCGAACCGTCCGGTTTTGGTACCACAAACATGGTCGAATAATAACCCTTTCCTTGTTGAAGGAGGGGAAGCTTGACCACCACCTGCTGAAGATACAATTTGTGAATTGCAGCTAACACTATTTCCCTCTCTAAGGGGGAAGCTGGCAGGGCCGATTTGAGGTATCGGTGAGGGGGCATCTCTTCGAATTCCAGCTTGTATCCCTGAGACACAATCTCTATCGCCCAGGGATCCACCTGGGAGTGAACCCACTTGGGCCTAGCTCCGCCTGTGGAGCCCCAGCGTCATGTGGTGAATTTAGTGGAGTCCGGGGAGGACTTCTGTTCCTGGGAACTAGCTGTGTTGTGCAGCTTCTTTCCTCTGCCCCTGCCTCTGGCAAGAAAGGACGCACCTCGGACTTTCTTGCCTTTTTGTGATCGAAAGGACTGCATTTGGTAATACGGTGCTTTCTTAGGTTGTGAGGGAACATATGGCAAAAAATTTGACTTTCCAGCAGTAGATGTGGAGACCAGGTCCGAGAGACCCTCCCCAAACAATTCCTCACCCTTGTAAGGTAAAACCTCCATGTGCCTTTTTGAGTCGGCATCGCCTGTCCATTGCCGAGTCCACAGGACCCTTCTGGCAGAAATCGACATTGCATTTATTCTAGAGCCCAGTAGGCTAATGTCTCTTTGAGCATCTCTCATATACAGGACAGCGTCTTTTATATGCCCCAGGGTCATTAATATAGCATCCTTGTCTAAGGTATCAAGTTCCTCAGATAAGGTATCCGTCCATGCTGCTACAGCACTACACACCCAGGCCGACGCAATTGCCGGCCTTAGTAAGGTACCTGAATGTGTATAAATGGACTTCAGGGTACCCTCTTGCTTTCTATCCGCAGCATCTTTTAGGGTGGCCGTATCCTGTGACGGCAGGGCTACCCTCTTGGATAAGCGTGTTAAAGCTTTGTCCACCCTAGGGGAGGATTCCCAGCGTAACCTGTCCGTTGGCGGGAAAGGATACGCCATAAGCATCCGTTTGGAAATCTGCAATTTTTTATCTGGAGATTCCCAAGCCTTTTCACATAACTCATTTAGCTCGTGTGAAGGGGGAAAGGTCACCACCTGCCTTTTTTCCCCATACATATGAACCCTCTTGTCAGGGACTGGGGTTTCCTCTGTGATGTGCAACACATCCTTAATTGCTATAATCATATAACGGATTGATTTAGCCAATTTAGGCTGTAACTTTGCATCATCGTAATCGACACTGGAGTCAGAATCCATGTCGGTATCTGTGTCAACAATTTGGGATAGTGGGCGCTTCTGAGACCCTGACGGCCTCTGCGACATAGGATCAGGCATGGGCTGAGACCCCGACTGTCCTAAGGTTTCAGCTTTATCCCACCTTTTATGCAAGGAATTAACATTATCATTTAAAACCTTCCACATATCCATCCAATCAGGTGTCGGCGCCATCGGCGGAGACACCACATTCATTTGCTCCCGCTCTGCTTCCACATAGCCTTCCTCGTCAAACATGTCGACACAAGCGTACCGACACACCACACACACAGAGGATGCTCTTTTTGAAGACAGTTCCCTCACAAGGCCCTTTGGAGAGACAGAGAGAGAGTATGCCAGCACACACCCCAGCGCTATATGTCCCAGGAATCACACAGTAACTTAGTGTTAACCCAGTAGCTGCTGTATATTATGTTTTTGCGCCTAATTTATGTGCCCCCCCCTCTCTTTTTACCCTCTTCTACTGTGAATCTGCAGGGGAGAGCCTGGGGAGCTTCCTCTCAGCGGAGCTGTGGAGAAAAAATGGCGCTGGTGAGTGCTGAGGAAGAAGCCCCGCCCCCTCAGCGGCGGGCTTCTGTCCCGCGTTTATGTACAATATTATGGCGGGGGCTCATACATATATACAGTGCCCAACTGTATATATGTCCAATTTTTGCCAAGAGGTCCTAATTGCTGCCCAGGGCGCCCCCCCCCCCCCCTCCTGCGCCCTGCACCCTACAGTGACCGGAGTATGTGGGTCAGTGAAGACTGGAGTCTTCTGCCGCCGATTTCGAAGTCTTCTTGCTTCTTTCACCCGGCTTCTGTCTTCCGGCTCTGCGAGGGGGGCGGCGGCGCGGCTCCGGGATCGGACGACAAAGGGTGAGATCCTGTGTACGATCCCTCTGGAGCTAATGGTGTCCAGTAGCCTAAGAAGCAGGACCTATCTTCAGAGAGTAGGGCTGCTTCTCTCCCCTCTGTCCCACGATGCAGGGAGGCTGTTGCCAGCAGAGCTCCCTGAAAATAAAAAAAAACCTAACAAAATACTTTCTTATAGCAAGCTCAGGAGAGCTCACTAAACAGCACCCAACTCGTCCGGGCACAGATTCAAACTGGGGTCTGGAGGAGGGACATAGAGGGAGGAGCCAGAGCACACCAGAATCCAAATTCTTTCTTAAAGTGCCCATGTCTCCTGCAGAGCCCGTCTATTCCCCATGGTCCTTACGGAGTCCCCAGCATCCACTAGGACGTTAGAGAAACTTTATTGCATACATGCACACCTACTTACCTATGTTCACATGAGGCTCGGTCCACTTCTCCATGTAGAATCCACGGGGTACCTGTGAATAAAATTATACTCACACAATCCAGTGTAGCTCTGTCCTCTTTGTAATCCACGTACTTGGCAAAAAAACAAACCGGAAAACCCGAACCACGCACTGAAAGGGGTCCCATGTTTACACATGGGTCCCCTTTCCCTGACTGGCGGGACCCCCCGTGACTCCTGTCAAAGAGGGTCCCTTCAGCCAATCAGGGAGCGCCACGTCGTGGCACTCTCCTGATTGGCTGTGCGCTCCTGAGCTGTCAGTGAGGCTGCGCACTGAAGATACAATGTACCGCATAGGCGCTCCATTGTATCCAATGGTGGGAACTTTGCGGTCAGCGGTTGACCGCGAGTAACCTCAACCGCTGACCGCAAAGTGCGTGGTTCATGTTTTCCGGTTTGTATTTTTGCCAAGTACATGGATTACAAAGAGGACAGAGCTACACTGGATTGTGTGAGTATAATTTTATTCACAGGTACCCCGTGGATTCTACATGGAGAAGTGGACCGAGCCTCGTGTGAACATAGGTAAGTATGTGTGTATGTAGGTGTGCATGTATGTAATAAAGTTTTACTGTCACGGTGTGTGCGTTCTGTTTTTTGTTTTTGTAGTAGTACTACAGGTACCAGCGGGCCCATTTCCCCCCCCGCATGCTGGTACTTGTGGTTCTCCAAGTACCAGCTTGCAGGGGAGGCTTGCTGGGACTTGTAGTACTGCTACAAAAAACAATGGGGGTAATTCCAAGTTGATCGCAGCAGGATTTTTGATAGCAATTGGGCAAAACCATGTGCACTGCAGGGGAGGCAGATATAACATGTGCAGAAAGAGTTAGATTTGGGTGGGTTATTTTATTTCTGTGCAGGGTAAATACTGGCTGCTTTATTTTTACACTGCAAATTAGATTGCAGATTGAACACACCCCACCCAAATCTAACTCTCTCTGCACATGTTATATCTGCCTCCCCTGCAGTGCACATGGTTTTGCCCAATTGCTAACAAAAATCCTGCTGCGATCAACTTGGAATTACCCCCAATATTCTTATTTTTACACTTGGCTATCAGCCCCCCATCCGCTGCCCTTGGATTGGGGGGACAGCCTCGGGCTTCACCCCTGGCCCTTGGGTGGCTGGAGGGGGGGACCCCTTGATTTAAGGGGTCCCCACTCCTCCAGGGTACCCCGGCCAGGGGTGACTAGTTAGTGATTTAATGCCAGGGCCGCAGGGACCTATATAAAAGTGTCCCCCGGCTGTGGCATTATCTCTCTGACTAGTAGAGCCCGGTGCTGGTGTTAAAAATACGGGGGACCCCTATGCTTTTTGTCCCCCGTATTTTTGGCACCAGGACCTGGCGCAGAGCCCGGTGCTGGTTGTTAAAATATGGGGGATCCCCAGTCAATTCCCCCCCCCCATATTTTTACAACCAGGACCGGCTCAAAGAGCCCGAGGGTGGTTGTGCTTAGGAGGGGGGACCCCACGCAATTTTTTTCTGTTTTTTAACTCTTTAAACACTGTTTTTAAGGCACACAATGAAGCCCTGCATGGATCTCACAGATCCGGCCGGGATTCCTTGTGTTTTGTCAGGCAGTGTTTTACTCATCACTCCCGTAAAACACTGCCTGACATTACGAATCACATCGACATCGGAAAAGACGAATGAGGAAAACTCGGCAGCTTAGTAAATGACCGTATCAGGATTGAAAAAGTTGCAGTAAAATGCACCCGATACCATTCGAGATCAAACACCCTTAAAAACGGCTAAAACACGAATATTAGTAAATATACCCCTGGGAGTCTATTAGTCTAAGAACTAAATATTCTCAGTACATACTTCAAATGAGTAGTAGCATAGACTCCGAAGGAAGAAAAACCCATTTTGATATGTCTGTAACTGTACAGAAGGTAAAGCAATTTTTATTTTTTATTAGCAATACACATTATGAGGATCTAGAGTACAGTAATATGGGCATGAGAGGTCGGTTATGCCAACCATCCCAAGAACACCTATTTTGCACAGCCTAATAAGGGAGTACCATGGCAAGATTTCCAACACAAAGAAAAACCAGCAGTACTCTTCTTGTCACCTACAAAGATCTACTGTCAACAGCATAAATCTGCTATAGCTCATGTCACTGCGGAACCCTGAACTATACAGGGTTATGGTCTGAACACTATAACGGGGAAACCAATACAGGCCAAGAAAAAGAACTAACCTACTAGCAGCAGCTTGCAGCAATTAAGGTACCTGCTACCATATAATCAGATAAACTAGCAGAATACATGATGTTAATTGTTATATAATTTAAATAGGAGCAAAATGATGTGTCCATGTCTAGGGCTGCATGGACTAATCCGGAACAACGTAGAAGGTAGAGCCCGTACCCTACTGAGGAACAGACTCAGAGATGCTCTTATACAATAGACTACGAGCCCTGTGAGGTAGCATAATGCCTTGCCTTGAACCTGAGGCTCATGTATGTAAAGCGCTCAGTGTACTATTTGCGCACAAAACCTTCAGTGTAACCACTATTTCAACAGGCTCACACCAGACTGAATTTTTTGGTGCACCGGTTACTGCAATACTAGGATGCAAGTAATTATAGGAGGTAACACAGTCTTGAACAGATGCAGGCATAGGCATTTACAATAGGCTATCAGGAGACCACTGATTTACTGTAGTAGATGTGCTGCTGATGTTAGCACTAAGCCCTAAGTTAACGCTGAAGCTGTAAGCTAAAATTTCTAGTCTATCACTCTGTTTCCGGAAATCGAACCCAGGACCATGGGCATGACAGCCAGACGAGCTACCGCTCGAACCAAGAACTTTTCCTTTGTCCACGCTTATGACCTGTGAAGTCAGCTCATACCAAGGGCGGTTGATACACATCTCCTAAAGCTGAGAACATAATTATGCCTGCAAGACAACAGTAGGGGTCACTGGTGCATAAAACCAGCTGCTGTAATATAAAATGGCGGAAACTAACATAGGAGTGTGCCAATATGAGTGGGGATGTTAAAACACACCAAGGGCAAAAAAGTGACCTGTAACTTGGGGAGCACCACAGTGAGGATACCCCAACACGGTCAGCAACAGGGGTGCGGAAGACCTGTGCCACAGTGTTGCCCGCCCCCAGTCTGGTAGGCACCTTGCGGAGACAGCATGTCCTAGACGTGGGACTGTGGTGCTTTACTGCAGGATGCCCTGTGGGCTAATAGAGAGCCAGCGCTGTAATGTGTGTTATACAGACCTCTCTGCTCTTACAGGCAGCTGTGTATTGTAGGTAGAACCTGAGCAAGTAACTTACCTGTGGCTCTAGAGGAGCAGGGGAAACTGCACCAGAGCTCTTTTGATAGGGAGTCATTATTAGGATGCTGTGACACAGACTGATCGCTGCCATCACTGCTAATATGAGGCGCTCATGTCTCACTCTCGACGCTAGCGCCAAACATACACACGCCCGGGCTGCACCTGGGACCAAGCAGCACATGATGCTGAGCCTTGCAGTGGCATGCTGGCTGCAAACCTCTTCTACTGTGTGCGCACCTACATGCGTTTGCACGCTATGGGCTGGGGGACTTATGTCTTAAGGTGGGTATACACGGAACGATTATACCCACGATATGGGCATTTCCGATCGATCGGGTATGAATGATAATGATGGCGATGCGTACACCCGTGGGTCGCTAGCGTCAGATCTTTTGAACATGCAAGAAGATCTGGGGCTGTCGTTAGCGATGCCATGTTGGCGAATGCAGCATGGCCCGCGCATCCCCCTCCGTCGTTTGGCGCCACCGACATCGGCAAGTGTGCATGCATGTCGTTCAGTGACACATCGTGCCATGTATACCCACCATTACTCACCGCCTTGGAGTGGGGTTGTGTGGACCCAGAAACGAGCTGCAAGCGGTTATGGCGGGTCCGCAGAATCCGATAGCTCTGTGCCCAGGACCTGCAAGTAGCAGCGGCTGGTCCCCCCCTGGCAACTTCCACGTCGCAGACAGCCTGCTGCAGCTAGCAGACTGCCTGTGTGGATCTCCTGCAGCTACAGGAGCTGCTAAATCAAATTTAAGTAATAAAAAGTAAATAGAAGAAAATAAAAGTAATAAAGGCTGGAGACAGCTTAAAAGTGGGCGCTAAAAATTACTTATTACTAAAATGCGAACTATGAAAAGCTAAACATTTGCACAAATTCTTGGCAAAAACACAGAAATTGCAGTTTTGTAAAAAAAAAATGTCATCAAAACTTTAGGTCACAAGTGTATTCAATGTAGCTATTTTCATTCTGAATATTGCATTTGGTAAAATATAAATTTAGTCAAGTAATACTGTAGGTAAATCATCGTATCAAAAGATCAAACAGAGAACTACTGAATACCTGTACATATTGAATCCACTTACATATCTAGATGTCTCTTCCAGATTCTGGTCATTCATGTTCTTTGGAACAAGTCTTGTTGCTCGACGCCCCTTGGAATAAGGTTTTGGGAGTTGACCTCTGAACTCTGATTTAATGAACTGGAGTTGCCAACTACATTATACAGACATCAAAATATAGAACATAATTATGGAATTGTTGAGGGACTCTGGTGCTAATTAGAGTGAAGTAGCTTGTGTCCTATCAGACAAAGCAGTTAAGCTATGGGTGAGACTTATACAATTTTGAAGAGAAATAAAGTGGAGAGAGACAAAGTACCAAACAATCCACTTCTGTCATTTTACTGGCTGTGCTAGAAAATTTGATAAATCTACCCCATATGTTTTTCTCAATATCAGATTTCTGCACACAGCTACATCATATATACCGAAGACTGCAAATTGCACAACACACAGCAATTAATAAATCTAGGACAGAGCCAAGCGCAAATAAAATTCTCATTCAGGTTACAGTCAGTGAGAAAAATTAAGTGTAAAAAAATGGTTGGGAGCAGATTATAATTTTGAAGGCACTGTAGTTCTACACCAGAATAAAAGTAACAAAGAATCTGGTAAGTAATGAGAACAAGAGATATAGGGGTCTATTTACTGAAGGTCCGTACACATTAGATGATGTCGCTCTGTGAGCGACACAGTGTAATGTTTCCCCTCCCGGGCCGGCCGGTCGGCGGCCGACTGTACACACTGAGCGATATGACCGCTTATATCGCTCAGTGACGTCACATCTCCGCCAGCCCTGCATGCAGGTCGTGGACGACAGTCTAGATCCTTCATGCATGCACTGGCGACAGCGACGATCATTGCTGACCCGCGGGGCCGCGCATCGGTCGTAGCTGGCGGCATACACACTTGCCGATAAAATGAGCGACGTCGCTCAGGGAGGGGGAAAATGAGCGACGCTGCTCATTTTATCAGCAAGTGTGTATGGGCCTTAAGCATTGGAGAGGGATACAGTGGAGAGAGATAAGGTACCAACCAATCAGCTCCTAACAGCCCGTTTTCAAACAGCCAGTACTTAGCCATCAGAAGCTGATTGGCTGGTACTTTAGCTCTATTCACTTTATCACTCTCTAAGGCTTAGTAAATAGACCCTATAGTTCCAAAAGAATTTGGTATATCTGGCTACCTAATCACTATAATTTGGAATCTGTAACAATTGTTTGGAACAATAGGACACATCTGAATTTTAATTGGCATATAGAGCACATAAGCAAAACAAAAATGTAATGCAGTGAGTGATCACTTAATCAGCTAATTTACCGTAAATCCTTATTCTTGATTGGGTATATTTTTCATTCAAATATAAACAACTTACAGGGTCGCCATGGGGGAGGGTAGAAAGTACTGGGCCTAGTTAAGATTCTACAGTTTGGAGCCTGACATTAACAACACGGCTTGTCCATATCCACTCATTACAGGGACACAACATTTCTCATGGCGGCCCTGCCAACTTACACTATTAAAACTGATTTTGCAACCATTCTCAGAGGGTACTTTGGGTCTGCCCTGTTCAGAGCTGATCCATTTTTTACTTAATCCCTTGGCTGGTGTGGTTGCCAAGTCGGGCTTTCCCTGATATGGTTGCATATGATGCGACTGTGTCAGATACGGGTATGGGTCATTAGGTCAACAGTCATTAGGTCAACCACTATTGGTCAACATGCATTAGGTCGACAGGGTGACTAGGTCGACACGCATTAGGTAGACATGGTCATTAGGTCGACATGGAAAAGGTCGATGTGAGATTTTCTACTTTTTGTGGTGTTGTTTTCTTCGTAAAGTGACGGGGAACCCCAATTAGTGCACCGTGTCCCCGCTGCGCTCGGCACAGGTTACCATTCCCAATTGTAGTCTATGTGGATCGTAAAGTATGAAAAAGTTCAAAACATGAAAAAAAAGTGAAAAACTCATGTCAACCTTTTTCCATGTCGACCTTGTTCATGTCGACCAAAAGTGGTTGACCTAATGACTGTCGACCTAATGACTGTCGACCTAATGACCGTAAACTGTCAGATACTGAAAGGTAATCTACCAGCGGCAGTAGGGCTCAGGAGGCAGTGCCGACCACGCTGCACCCTTCGATCCCCCGCAGCCCTCCCCTCCCACCCTGGGCACAGCATGAGGATTGCAGCTATGGATGCAGGAAGACAGTTTTCCTGCAGTGCGACCTCACAGTGCTCAGGGCAGCAATGGATGGATCCACTTCTCTCTATTTAGACTGTGTTTGGAATCCTGACAGGATATTCCAGGTATGTCCCCAAAATTGTTTTTTTTTTAATGATCAAATTGTGTATAAAAATAGGATTTTAATTACCTACTGGTAAATTCTTTTCTCGTAGTCCATAGAGGATACTGGGGTCCACATTAGTACCATGGGGGTATGGATGGGTCCACTAGGAGCCTTGGGCACTTTAAGAAATCAATAGTGTGCACTGGCTCCTCCCTCTATGCCCCTCCTACCAGACTCAGTCTAGGAAACTGTGCCCAAGGAGACGCACATACTTTGAGAGAAGGATATAAAAGGATAGTGGTGAGATTCCGAACCAGCACACACAAACAAGAGGAAAGCCAAGCTAGCCTTGAAACAGGAACAGCAACGGCCGAACCAACATTACTTGACCAAATAACAGTGCAGGAAGAACGAAGACCGGGCGGCTGCCCAGTATCCTCTACAGACTACGTGAAAAGGATTTACTGGTAGGTAATTAAAATCCTATTTTCTCTTATTTTCTCTTACGTCCTAGACGATGCTGGGGTCCACATTAGTACCATGGGGATGTACCATAGCTCCCAAACCGGGTGGGAGAGTGCTGAAGTCCCTGCAGAACCGATTGACCAAACTGAAGGTCCTCAGAGGCCAAAGTATCGAACTGGTAGAACTTTGCAAACGTGTTCGTACCAGACCAAGCAGCTGCTCGGCACAGCTGTAAGGCCGAGACACCCCGGGCAGCCGTCCAGGAAGAACCCACTGACCTAATAGAGTGGCCATGTACAGATAGATCTAGGAACCGTCAAACTTGCCATAGAGTAAGCATGCTGGATAGTAAGCTTGATCCAGCGAGCAATAGACTGCTTTGAAGCAGGACACCCAATTTTATAGGGATCATAGAGTACAAACAGCGAGTCCGATTTTCTGTGATGAGCTGTCCGTTTGACATAGATTTTCAAAGCCTGCACTACATCCAGGGACTTTAAAGTGGAAGAAGTGTCAGTAAGCACCGGAACGACAATAGGTTGGTTGATGTGAAACACAGACACCACATTTGGAAGAAATTGCTGATGAGTTCTGAGCTTAGCTCTATCTTCATGAAAAATCAAATAGGGGCTCTTGTGAGACAGACACACGTTTTGCCAAAGCCAAGGCCAGCAATGTGACTGTCTTGCACGTAAGAAACTTTACATCAACCTCCTGTAAAGGCTCAAACCATTCAAATTGTAGAAACCGCAACACCACGTTGAGATATCAAGGTGCCGTGGGAGGCACAGAGAGCGGCTGAATGTGCAGAACAACTTTGAAGAACGTCTGAACCTCAGGAAGGGAAGCCAACTGTTTTTGGATGAAAACGGACAAGGTCGAAATCTGGACTTTTATGGAGCCCAGGCGTAGGCCCACATCCACACCAGACAGCAGAAAAAGCAGAAACCGACCCAGTTGAAATTCCACCGCAGGAATATTTCTGTTTTCACACATATTTTCTCCAAATACGGTGGTAATGTTTAGACGTTACCCCTTTTTTGGCTTGGATCAGGGTAGGAATTACCCTGTCCGAAATTCCTTTCTGGGTTAAAGTTTGACACTCAACCTCTATGCCGTCAAACGTAGCCGCGGTAAGTTTTGATAGACGAATGGCCCCTGTTTCAGAAAATCTTCTTGGAGAGGTAGAGGCCACAGATCCTCCAGAAGCCTGTCTATTAGATCAACGTGCCAAGCCCTTCTTGGCCAATCTGGAGCAATGAGAATTGCCTGAACCTTTTCCCTTTTTATTCTTTTGAGAATTCTTGGGATCAGTGGAAGTGATGGAAACACATACACCATTTGGTAGGCCCATGGAGCCACCACAGCATCCAACACCACTGCCTGTGGGTCTCTCGACCTGGAACAATACCGTCTAAGTTTCTTGTTGAGATGAGAGGCCATCATGTCGATTTGTGGAGTTCCCCAGTGACGTGTCACGCGCCCGAACACCTCCGGGTGAAGGGCCCACTCTCCTGGGTAGAGGTCGTATCTGCCGAGGAAATCTGCTTCCCAGTTGTGTACTCCCGGAATGAAGATCGCAGACAACGCCACAGCGTGTCTTTCTGCCCAGAGGAGAATCCGTGTTACCTCTGACATTGCTGCTCTGTTCTTCTTTCCGCCCTGTCGGTTTATGTACGTTACTGCCGTCACACTCTCCGACTGAACCTGGATAACCTGATCTTGAAGAAAATGTGCTGCCTGTAGAAGGGCATTGTTTATGGCCCTTAGTTTCAGAATGTTGATTGGAAGTATGGTTTCCTGACTTGACCATTTTCCTTGGAAGTGTTCCCCCTGGGTGACTGCTCCCCAACCTCTGAGGCTTGCATCTGTGGTTAACAGAATCCAATTTTGAATCCCGAACCGCCGGCCCTCGGTCAGGTGAGAAATCTGGAGCCACCACAGCAGAGAAATACTGGCTTTTGGCGATAGATGAATCCTCTGGTGCATATGGAGATGCGATCCGGACCATTTGTCCAACAGGTCCAGCTAGAAGGGTCTGGCGTGAAACCTTCCGTACTGCAGTGCCCTGTAAGCGGCTACCATCTTTCCCAGAAGGCGAATGCAGATATGCACCGATATCGGGGTTGGTTTGAGAACATCCTGCACCATCGACTGGATCACCACTTCCTTCTCCAATGGAAGGAATACCTTCTGTACTACCGTATCCAGTATCATCCCCAAGAACGGAAGCCTCAGTGTTGGTTGCAGGTGAGATTTCGGTAAGTTCAGAATCCACTCGTGATCCCAGAGAAGCGGAGTTGAGAGGGCAATGCTGTTCAACAACTGCTCCCTGGATGGTGCTTTTATCAGGTACGAAATTATGTTCACTCCGCGTTTGCGGAGGAGGAACATCATCTCCATTACCTTGGTGAACACCCTCGGAGCCGTGGAGGGGCCAAAAGGCAGAGCCTGGAACTGGTAGTGACAGTCCTGTAAGGCAAACCTGAGATAAGCCTGATGAGGCGGCCAGATCAGGATATGAAGGTATGCATCCTTGATATCTAGAGACACCAATAATTCCTCTTCCGCCAGTCTCGAGATCACTACTCTCAGAGACTCCATCTTGAATTTGAACACCCGTAAATACAGGTTCAACGACTTGAGGTTTAAAATGGGTCTCACCGAACCATCCGGTTTCGGTACCACAAACAGGTTGGAATAATACCCTCTGTTCCGTAACTGAGGTGAAACTGGAACAATGACTGAGTCTGTATCAGTTTTTGAATGGCATCCTGTCAATTTATACTTGCCTCCTGAGAAGCTGATAAGCCTGACTTGAAGAATCTGTGAGGTGGGAGGTCCTGAAACTCCAGTCTGTATCCCTGGGCAATGAGCTCTTTGACCCAGTGATCCTGGCATGATGTTGACCATACGTGACTGGAATGTTTTAACCGGGCTCCCACCTGCCTGTCTTCCAGGCAGAGAGGTCCACTGTCATGCTGAAGGCTTGGGGGAAGCAGAACCGGAGTTCTGTTCATGTGAAACTGCAGTTGCTTGTTTTCTGGGTTTACCTCTATTGCCTTTGAAGGCTGTAGAAGAACCCTTGGCTTTATTTTAAAATTTTGCTGTCTGAAAGGACTGCACAGTCGGAGCAGAATAGGCCTTCCTAGATCGGGGTCTGCGGAAGGAAGATATGTGGACTTAACCGCCATAGCCTTGGAAATCCACATATCCAGTTTGTCACCAAATAAGGCCTTGCCTGTGAAAGGTAGGCTTTCTACCCCCTATCTGGAATCCGCATCTGCCGTTCACTGACATAGCCATAGGCCCCTGCGTGTAGACACTGCCATGGCCGTGGTGCGTGCATTGAGCAATCCGATTTCTTTTATGGCTTCCACCATAAAATTTGCAGAGTCCTGTATATAGTGCAGGAATAAAAGTATCTCACCTCTTGGTAAGGAATCTAACCCCTCAATTAGGTTTTTGCAATGGCCCTAGTGATCCAAGCACAAGCTAGAGTGGGTCTCTGGCCCACCCCCGCAGTGGTGTATACAGACTTGAGAGTGATCTCAATCTTGCGGTCAGCCGCATCCTTTAAGTAGGCTGCCCCAGGGACCGGTAAGACTATCTTACGGGACAATCTAGATACTGATGCGTCAACAATCGGTGGGTTTTTCCCATTTTTTACTGTCGTTCTGAGGAACAGGGAAGGATGTCAGTAACCTTTTAGGGATCTGAAACTTCTTGTCAGGATTAACCCACGTTTCTTCAAATAGGGAATTTAATTCCTTAGATGCAGGGAAAGTAGCAGAGGATTTCTTTTGTACATTAAAATATGATTTCTCCTCACCCTCTGTCGCTTTGTCAGGAATGTGCAGGACATCTCTAATAGCTTCTATCAGGGCCTGTATTCCCTGTGACAAAGTTGCATCTCCCCTCCCGAGTACACCTCACCCTCCTCAACGTCTGATACATCATCATCATCTGATACATCATCATTAGTATGAGTCTGCAGGATTTGGGCCAGTGTACGCTTTTGTGGACAAATGGCAGGGGTCTGAGACGTTGGAATGGCCACTGAATCTCTATTCATCTGGTCATCTACAGACTGTCTTAAGTATTGCATCTCCTTCTCATTTTGGGATAATTTATGGGAAATATTCCAGATCATCCCTTTCAATGAATCTAACCATACAGGTTCAGATCCAACACAAAATTGGGCGCTAATGTTTGAATAAAAATGCTAGCCGCACGTTCCTGGGGCCTGGTTCGTAAGCCACCAATTAATTAACAAGACAAAACGATTTGAAACAGCGCTTAGCATTTAATTAAAACTTTTTTTTAATTAATTATATTGCTATAAAATTGAATAGAAATACAAATGAAAATAAAAGAATTATATGATTATACAATTACCGGCCGGATTTCTTGTTTTATACAATCAATACATGAAACAATTAATATGTATAAAATGCATAACTGTTATACACAGCGAGAAATTCTCTCCTGTAAATATATATTTGTGCACAAACGGGTGTACTCCACTAATTAAGAGAACACTACTTTAGTAACAGTTAGGACTTGGCAGGCGTCCCTGCGCTGTAGATTGCCTAATACTGTCCGTTTAATTAAGGAAAAGGATTTGGTGAATTGCTACCTTGATTATTAAATCGTTGCAGGCTTTCCTGAAAACGCAGATGACAACACAATGTTTGGACAGGTGTTATACACTTTGTCCTTCCTTTAGGCAACAAAATATGATGGCAGTCTCTGTATGAAATGTGAGGGAGTTCAAGTGACAGGATGTCCATATATCAGTACAACGACATATCTTACAGCTGTTTGTATTGAGCTGATATTATGATCCTCCCTTTAGCCCCAGGTGCCGCACCAACCTCTATGTTGTAATGTGGTCTTTGCTCAGATGTAGGAGAGCCCTCCTTATTCCCCCTTAGCACTGGGGTCCGGACAACCGGGTACTGAGACAATAGATGTATTAAGGCAGCAGGCGGTTCCTGGAATATTTAAATAAGCCGGCCGGCTGTAACTCACTTGTTTCTTCACATACGCGTTTCTCCGCCTTCCTGTATCCTCGGCGGCTTCCTCAGTGTGTATAGAGCCTCTCGATCTTTACCTGGCTTATAAGCCAGGTCCGTCTCTCCGTCTTCCTGTTTCATTGATTGACACGTGATACGTTGCGTGTCAGACCTCTTTATGGTTCCACATTATGTGCCGCAAATCACAGCCTGGGATCTCGTCCTGAACCAAAGATCTTTTTAAATGTCAACCAATTATTCCATCCAAATTTGAATTGCATTATGATGTAACATAGCAATACGGGGATTATCCTTAATTAGTGGAGTCACCCGACAGTTTTATATATATATGCATAATTAAACACATAATTCTAACAAAACAATTTATCAATTAAAATATGACTTTTAGAATAACCCCAAATATTTAATATTCTCATTAAACTTTCTCCGTCAATAATACATAATACTCATCAATTTGTATTTCCTATAATTTCATACTAATATTGATCAATAATTATACATATTAATTTAAATTCTCAGTATTTAATATATTTAGCTTCTACTATCCTTTTTTGTAATTAATTGTACTTATGATAATATTTATTATACATTGGATTATGAACTTGTAAAGTTTTAATTTAACCAACTTGATTGAGTATTGTTGTAATAAATACTGCACACGGTGAACACACATCCTTAAATCCTCATGGCCGGTAGTCCTATTTTGACTTAGAAATCTGTACAGTGATGGGAACTGATGTACCACATTAAACTCTTACATCCTGATTTACACTAAACCCCATTCAATTCGACAGTGTCATTTAATCCATTCGGCATCATTGTATCGAGTTGGAAAATCCAGTATGCTTCACGTCTACATAATGACCCATATCTATTTCCCCCCCGTTTAGTTGATGCAATTTGTTCTATAGCTAGCATGGTCACACCTTCAAATCTACCTTTACAACATCGATTTATATGATTCGATACTGGATGCTGTGCATTTTTTCTCACATTACGCCTATGTTCCATAAACCGCACATGCATGGTTCGTGTAGTGCGACCTACATATTGTCTGCCACAAACACACGTTAATAAATAAATAACGTATGTGGATGAACAATTAATAAATTCTTTTATTTGAAATTTTTCTTTGGTCACAAATGACTGAAATTCAGTACTTTTACGAGGGAGGTAAAAACATGATAAACAGTCTAATTTACCACACCTGTGAAATCCACTAGGTTTTTGTGGCAGCCAGTTTGTGTCAATATTTACAGCCTTTTTACCTTCATAGTGGCTAGTCACCAATTTTGATTTAAGATTATCAGCCCTTCTAAAAATAACTGTGGTTCAGATCCACTAGCCTGAGAATGTGTACTATCCTGAGTACACTGCAGTGATCCCCCTGAGTGAGAAAAATACTCTGCCGTGCATGAGACACACTCCTTTGACATAGTTAAATGTGAAAGAACCTCCACACACAGGACAATAGGTTAAAAGCACAGTTAACCCACACAGAGCCCCTTACAGAAACACAGAGTATGATGGAGCCATCCACACCGCGCCCCTATAGCTAACTTCCAAGTTTAGCTGGGTTGCAAACTAATCCCCCTTAATAGGGGCTTAGTATTCTATTATTGCTCCCCCCCTTGCTATGACCCCATGGTACCGCTTAGGTGATCTGGAGTCTTTGTGGAGAAGCAGAGCTTTCTTGCCAGCCTGTCTGTGTATAGCTGCAGAGGGAAAATGGCGCTGGTCAGCTGCTGGATCCGCTCATAGTGAAGCCCCGCCCCCTTAATGGGGCGCGGTCTTCCCATTTTTTATACTGGCTGAGGTAATATTTCTGCTCTACAGTGGGTTGAAACCACTGTAAGATGTATGCCAGTGTGGGTATTAATAGTTATGGCTTCAGCTTGCCCCTTACAGCGGACCACGCAGCACCATGCATGTTTCTGAAGCCTGGAGCCACAGCCTGCTTGTCAGCGCTGCGCTCCTACCCTTGTGCCGCCATTACAACCGGAGACCCGCTAACTGGGACGCCGGCCACCTACTCACCACTCTGCTTACTTCTGGCTCTATTAGGGGAGGCACCGTGCTGCGGGTCTGTACACTCGCCATGGTGGGGCTTGCGAATAGGACCCTCAGGAGCTCAGTGTCCTGTCAGCGGGGAACGGGACCATTAACCCTAAGGAGGTTGGGACGTTTCCCCCCCTAAGTCCCACAAAGCAGGCAGTCTGTTGCCAACCAGACCTGCCTGAAAACAAAAAATAGAAAATAAACGCAGAAAACTTTTCAGGAGCTTCCCAAACGTGACCGACTCCTCCGGGCACATATTCTAAACTGAGACTGGTAGGAAGGGCATAGAGGGAGGAGCCAGTGCACACTACTGATTTCTTAAAGTGCCCAAGGCTCCTAGTGGACCTGTCTATACCCCATGGTACTAATGTGGACCCCAGCATCCTCTAGGACATAAGAGAAATAACTTTATAACCTTGATTGCTGAATCAGGTTTAAATAGCTATTATTTACATAATTTGATAATAAAAAGAATATAAAATAAAATTTCAAAAATGGTCAATTTTAGGGATATTTTTGAAAAAAATATTAGTCATTTGGGGGAGGGGGATTCAATTAGCCACGACAGTGCTGCAGCCATGAAATACAGGGGTATTTTGATTTTTTTTTTATCATCCCTAATCAATTATCCCACATGAAAACCAGCCATTTTTTGTGTGAAAATACACAGGTCTCGCGATAAACTACGAGTCAATGTACTTTTGCAGCACTTATTCCAGGTAAAACAGAGTACCTATCGCAGATTAGGATTCGCCTGAACCAAACCTTCAATAGATGCTGGGTATTGGGGCTAAATGAACAGCCCCCAGTGAATCAATTAGCTACGTTAAATTACCGCGGCTAATTGAATTCTGGCCTACTGTAAGTGGTTAAGGGAAAGAGCAAGCAAATTAACCAATTTCCAATTAACTTGGCAGATTGTGACTCTTAATTTAACTTTGTTGACTGACTGATTTTATAACCATAATCAAATGAATACACACTTATTCATATAGGATTTATTTTATTTTCCGTGATTCTGCAAAGACAACCATATATTTACATATTTCTTGTATGATAATGAGCTCTGTTTGCTGTGCAATGACTTAACAAACGACCTCACAGACAGGGCTAACAACCCTTGTTTAATAAGTACTTCTGTACAAAACATATTGGGGAAGGGGGACACATTGTCCTATATATAATCACCAGACTCATCTGGACACATTTCTGGGGTTGCACTTATTATCTAAAAACATTATTATTATAGTTTTATTGAAGAATTATATAAGTGCAAGTAATTTTCTAGTCATTAGTCACTATTTTCCCCCTTATATATACCCCATGATATAAATATTCCAATATACAACCAAAAGACAGCCATCTGTAACATAAAGTTTGCTTGGCTACACCACAGGAAGTTATTCCTATGGAAACTGATGCATGTAGGAATAGGGATGGCCATCGACCATCGATTATTCCTAATCATCGATGGTTTAAGGCTGATGTCAAATAGTTTTGCCATCGATGGGAGAGAACCAGATGGTTTCTCTCCATCGTTGGCTTAGCCTAAACAAGTTTTTTTTAAAGATGCTGGGACACGGAGCATAGTTCCGGCCCTAGCACCAGTGAAGCCCCGTCCTCGGTCTGTGATTGGCCCGTGGGTCATTCACAGAAATAACAGGGATGGCCATCGATGAGTGAATCCATCGATGGTCTCCCACAGCATAGTTAGTGACCCTCGATGGTCACTCACAGTTTCACCATCGATGGCGAACACACCGATGGCCATCCCTATGTAGGAAACAAAAGCTGGTCTGGACAGGAAGTAGAAATCGCCTCTGGTTATGGAGCATGTCTACTTAATGTATATCTACTGTGTTTCTGTTCAACTTTTTAGATACAAATTAAATTTGAACATTAATGGTTGGATAAATAAAAGATCTCTATGGAGTAGCAAACAAACAAAAAAAAAAAGGTCTGATTTCAGGAGACAGTCACATACTGACCTTGGCCTCCAGAAAGAGTACATTGACTTTCTCTTGTGTGCAGATGTGTCCTCATACACTTAGGCGCGAGATGCCTGGCACAAGTGAGCCGTGTCGAGATCGCACACAGATTTACAAGTGTTGCATATCAAACTAATCAGTGTTGTGAAGCAGTTTTGTCACGTAGCACAGCGACTAAGATACATATTTGAGTGAAAAAGATGCAAAAAAGGGACCTGGCGTGGCGAGAAGGGATGTTTGGTGCAACTGCAGCAGTAATGTAGGACGACACATCTGTACCATATGGATATGTTTCATGTAGCTGTAGGCACACTGTGTACAGAATAAAGGACTTATTTATGGCACTCACTTGTCTGGTAGAAGGAAATTACTGGGAAATCTATACCATTCTTTCCCCACACACACGTTTACGGTCTTGCTCTCTGGCACAGTGTGAACAGATGGGTCTTTGGCAAGTCGGTAGAACTCAGGATAGAGATCTAATGGTGCATGGTAACCTGGAACACAGAAGAGGCTTTAAACACCAAGCAAATGTAAAACTCAAAATCTGTATGTATTCTGCGTGTGATCATGGCAGAGTTGGATAATTTTGTACCAAAGTAGCACTTAGCCAGGTGATTGACTGAAGCTGCCGCTATCTAGTCAGCTTCAATTGGCACTTGCCAAATCCTGAGTGTGGGCACCAAGGCAGATTGTAGCTTTCAAAACAGCACCAAAAAAGTGTTCTCCTCAGGGGTATGACCACGCCCCGTGTCATAAATGTGGCCATGACTTTTCACACACTGCACCAACATGACGACCTCCAATGTAATAAGGTACGAACTGATGTCACAGCAGCTTAATAGACTGCAGTTTCAGCTTTTTGACCTGGTCACAAAAATGGGGCAGGCACTACATCTGTCTAATACCACTTTCACACATGCAGCTAAATGTCGGGTTTTTGCATATGAACAGCATCAAACTGGGATTTCTGTATGTGTAAATGCAGACTACCTGGGACTAAGGGTCGGGATGAGACCCTGGAGTTTGCCGGCTTTTAGACTCTGAAACATCCCGGCTCGCATATCTGAAGGGTGTATTAGGGGTTACATAAATAATACTTTACTTTAGCTGTTGTCTACTGCAGTATTAGGGCAAAACTGGACCATGTATTTTTACCTTCATGGTTTACAGTAGAAAAATTAAAGTTTGGGATTACAAATGTTTTCATGGGATATACTTTCGGGACATAGCAGTGTACTGACCACTAAATATAACGACAGAACAAATTATCCCGGAAATAATTTATAAGCATATACCCTCAGGAGTTAAGCTCCTTCTCTTCCCTAAAGGTGCAATCTTATTAGCCTACAAGCACCCTCAATGCCCTAGCGGGATGCATATGATATCCTGGCTGAAGGGTCGCAGGCAGTCATATGACCAACACCGGCATCCCGAAACAAAGAATCCCGTGGGTCGGGTAAGTATGTATACCCTTCCTCCCTATCCCTCCCTGCCCGCAGCCTAACCCTAACCTTTCTTCCCCCGCAGCCTAAGCCTAACCTTAATCCTCCCCGGGGTGCCTAACCCTAACCAACCACCCCCCACAGCCAGAGCCGGCCCTAACCAATATGATGCCCTAGGCAATATTTTGGCTGGTGCCCCCTAGCACCACCGCTAGTTCTGCAGGAGATGCCTGGCATGAGTCAGCTGGCAGCTCTGCTAACGTCAGGCGCCTTTTGTTTATGAAAATGCATCTTATTTGCATTACTATGTGGCTAGGATGCACATGCAGCTTCTGCTGATTAAAATGATATGCAGTATGGCTATATACTGTGTGCGACTGCGGCTGTATCTGCATACGAAATGCTACATTACAGTGGTTTCCAGGAATACACTGCAACGTAGCATTTCGTATGCAGATACAACCGCAGTCACACACAGAATATAGGCATGCCGCATATCATTTTAATCAGCAGAAGCTGCTGGTGCCCCTAAGCATACCAAATGCCCTAGGCAGTTGCCTAGTTTGCCTATGCCTAAGGCCGGCTCTGCCCACAGCTTAAGCCTAACCCTAACCATATATCCTATGATCACTTCCAGCAATAATAAGGACCTTTTCACAATATTGGCCCCCCACTTGACTATACACAGCTGAAGCTTATCCCTTAGCTTTAGGACTGTTCATTAGAGAACAACGGCTGGTAATTGCTGTTATCTGAGCTACTGCAATTCACAGATCCTCTCCTGTTGTACTGTATAAAACCAACAATATCTTTTGATTCTACATGCAGCCTTTACATGTTTGCTATATTTTGATCTGTCCTGTGGCATGATTCTATTTTATTTCAAACCGCTCAAACGCTTCTCCAATCCTACATCTCTGGCCTCCTCTCAGTCCTCACTCCCTTTGCACTCTTGTTCTGATTGTTGCCTTGCCTCTGACCAGATTACCTCCTCTAACTCCCACATACACATGCTGCTCTATCTTCTGTAACTCATGCCCCTACCCTATCAGACTGTCTAATATAGCGTGCACGGTTTTAATTGTGTCCCGAAAATGCACCTATTCATAAAATCCTATCAGCTTGACTAGCACTCTTAACTCACACTCCCTGTCCTTCTTCCTCATCTCTTTATAGTCCAGTTATATCCACCACCCTAGTAGACTATTAATGCACAAAGTCAGGTCCCTCAGCCTTGTTCTCACTCTCCAATACCCTTGTTTCCAGTCCCAATTACAGTCAGTCACTTTGATCCTTTCTGTCTGTCTTTCCCAGGGTGCTACTGCTAATAACATTCATTTAGTTTCATTTTCTCACTGTTTGATTCCCCCCCAACCCCCCTTGGAATGGTCTGTTTAAATCTTTTTAGATTGGGTTGTTTGCAACATTGTAATTTTTTCGTATATGGCGCTACAGATATTGGGAGCACCATATAAATAAAAGAGAATAGTAATAACACAGTATATTAAATGTGTGATCCACTAGCAACAATGGTATTTCAGCCCCACATCCAGAAGAGCATAAGGAACAGGAGGCCAACATTCCATAAGTTAAGAAGGCCACACATAAACCAAAATGTTTTATACATTTATACATACAGAAAATGTGTATCTTCTATGGGCATTAAAATATATATGTATATATATATGTATACGCTTTTTAAATCAATGGGCATTAAAATGTATTAGTTTGGCATTTCATATATAATAATTTTTAATTCATTCAAATGTGATCTCCTTGTTGTTAACCTCACAAAATGTTACCAGTTTTGGCTTTACACTGTTCAATACCTTCACTGTTAAGAACAGGTGGGACTCGTCCTCCACATTGCCAGGGGTCAAATGGGGAAGAATGGGTCGAGAGGAGTAGTGTTAGAAATCACTAAACCATGGATAGGATTACATCATCAAGCCCTGCCCTCTCCAGACACTACACTACAGACATATTAAAAAGCAGTGAAAATGGGTGAGTGCATTAAAAGTGCTCTCTCTCACTTAATCTGGAACTCAGAGTCAGGGGTCCCCTCTTT
Organism: Pseudophryne corroboree; assembly: GCF_028390025.1. Classification (NCBI taxonomy): domain Eukaryota; kingdom Metazoa; phylum Chordata; class Amphibia; order Anura; family Myobatrachidae; genus Pseudophryne; species Pseudophryne corroboree. Next base: position 265,622,663 of record NC_086453.1, on the reverse strand, counting down.
CAAATTAAGGGACCCCCTGATAAAGTTATTCACTTGTGATCATGTATGTTCACCAGTGAACACATCAGCAGGAAGTCCAGGTATGGTGGAATTTCTACTAAACACAAGGTATTAAACTCAAGGGCACCATCAGGCAAAAGAAGGGAGTCCTCTATTTTAATTGAAGTGTCCCCTTAAGCTGGGAACCGCCATTCAGGCACTGTCCCGCTGTCACGTATCATTGGCTGACAGTGCCAGGATCCCTCCGGACGGTGTGAAGGGCTGCCGACCAGAGATCGGTCGCCTGCTCCGGTCTTAGCGGCCTACACACTTTACATTGGACTACTGGTCAGCGTCAGGTATCTAGGTTTTTAAGCATGTTTAAAAACCAGAAGACCAACAAGCAACCATGATAAGGTCATTCGGCTGAGGGTACACACTTGTAAACCGACTGAGTGGAGTTGGATTTCCCGAGTATTGGACAAGTGTGTACCCAGCTTTAGTGGTTATTCTCTGGTGACCATAGACATTATAAACTTGAACTGCCAAAATATTATTAGAGCCGGCGGACGGGGAGGGCATGTAACGCAGTCAATCGTTTCCATCCTGGCATCTACACACTTGGGGGCACCCTCCTTTGAAATAGATAGACCCACTTTCAAATGATGTGACAACTTACCGTCAGACTGTAACACCCTATACAACAGAAAGCTGGGTGGTTATAATGATCAGATGCACTTAAATCCAGCATCAATTTACATATGGAACCCTCATTTGATGCATAGGTTGTCTACTTTCAAAAAGGGTCTAGTACGTTATGCCGGCGCTTAGGATCCCGGCGCCGGGATCCTAACTGCCGGTATGCAGGCAGCGGGGTGAGCGCAGAAAAGCCCCTTGCGGGCACGGTGGTGCGCTACGCTATTTATTCTCCCTCCAGGGGTGTCGTGGACACTCCAAGTGGGAGAACAGTTGTCGGTATGCCAGCTGCCAGGATCCCGACAGCCGGCATATCAAATGCATCCCTTTCAAAAAGGTATGTCTTGTTGGACTACCACCTTACTATTACATTTTATTCAGACACGTTAAAAAATAAATATACAACAATGCATTATCGTTTCCAAGTGCAACTTTTAGGTCTGTTTGCGGTTTGGGGAAGGCAGATTAATGATGAAGTAGGAGAAAAAATAAGATTTTAAACCTACCGGTAAATCTTTTTCTCGTAGTCCGTAGAGGATGCTGGGACTCCGTAAGGACCATGGGGATAGACGGGCTCCGCAGGAGACATGGGCACTTTAAGAAAGACTTTGACTCTGGGTGTGCACTGGCTCCTCCCTCTATGCCCCTCCTCCAGACCTCAGTTAGAGAAACTGTGCCCAGAGGAGATGAACAGTACGAAAGTATTTTTTTTAATCCAAGGGCAAGATTCATACCAGCCACACCAATCACACCGTATAACTTGTGATAAACTACCCAGTTAACAGTATGAACAAACAACATAGTCTCGGTCCAAAACCGATGAAACTACAACATAACCCTTATGTAAGCAGTAACTATATACAAGTTTTGCAGAAGAAGTCCGCACTTGGGACGGGCGCCCAGCATCCTCTACGGACTACGAGAAAAAGAGTTACCGGTAGGTTTAAAATCTTATTTTCTCTTACATCCTAGAGGATGCTGGGACTCCGTAAGGACCATGGGGATTATACCAAAGCTCCCAAACGGGCGGGAGAGTGCGGATGACTCTGCAGCACCGATTGAGCAAACAGGAGGTCCTCCTCAGCCAGGGTATCAAACTTATAGAACTTTGCAAAGGTGTTTGACCCCGACCAAGTAGCAGCTCGGCACAGCTGTAGTGCCGAGACCCCTCGGGCAGCCGCCCAAGAAGAGCCCACCTTCCTAGTGGAATGTGCCTTAACCGATTTTGGCAACGGCAAACCTGCCGTAGAATGCGCCTGCTGAATCGTGTTACAGATCCAGCGAGCAATAGTCTGCTTTGAAGTAGGAGCGCCAATCTTGTTGGCCGCATATAGAACAAACAAAGCTTCTGTCTTCCTGACCCTAGCTGTTCTGGCCACATAAATCTTCAAAGCCCTGACCACATCAAGGGACTCGGAATCCTCCAAGTCACGCGTAGCCACAGGCACTACAATAGGTTGGTTCATAAGAAAAGATGAGACCACCTTAGGAAGGAAGTGAGGACGAGTCCTCAATTCCGCCCTATCCACATGAAAAACCAGATAGGGGCTTTTATGTGACAAAGCCGCCAATTCCGAAACTCGCCTTGCTGAAACTAAGGCCAACAACATGACCACCTTCCAAGTGAGGTACTTCAACTCCACCGCGTTGAGTGGTTCAAACCAATGTGACTTAAGGAAACTTAACACCACGTTAAGGTCCCAAGGCGCCACCGGAGGTATAAACGGGGGCTGAATATGCAGTACTCCCTTCACAAATGTCTGAACTTCAGGAAGAGAAGACAATTCCTTTTGAGAAAAAAAATGGATAAAGCCGAAATCTGAACCTTTATGGACCCTAATTTTAGGCCCAAATTCACTCCAGTTTAAAGGAAGTGAAGGAAATGGCCCAAATGGAATTCTTCCGTAGGAGCATTCCTGGCCTCACACCAAGAAACATATTTTCTCCATATGCGGTGATAATGTTTCGATGTCACGTCCTTCCTAGCCTTAATCAGGGTAGGGATGATCTCCTCCGGAATACCTTTTTCCGCTAGGATCCGGCGTTCAACCGCCATGCCGTCAAACGCAGCCGCGGTAAGTCTTGGAACATACAGGGCCCCTGTTGCAGTAGGTCCTGTCGAAGAGGAAACGGATCTTCTGTGAGCAACTCCTGCAGATCCGGATACCAAGTCCTTCGTGGCCAATCCGGAGCAACGAAGATTGTTCTCACTCCTCTTCGTCTTATTATTCTCAACACCTTGGGTATGAGAGGAAGAGGAGGGAACACATAGACCGACCTGAACACCCAAGGCGTCACCAGGGCGTCTACCGCCACCGCCTGAGGGTCCCTTGACCTGGAGCAATACCGCTTTAGCTTTTTGTTGAGACGGGACGCCATCATGTCTATTTGGGGCAGTCCCCACCGACCCACGATCTGTGCGAAGACTTCCTGATGAAGTCCCCACTCTCCCGGATGCAGATCGTGTCTGCTGAGGAAGTCCGCTTCCCAGTTGTCCACTCCCGGAATAAACACTGCTGACAGTGCGCTTACATGACCTTCCGCCCAGCGAAGAATCCTGGTGGCTTCTGCCATTGCCACCCTGCTCCTTGTGCCGCCTTATGCTGTGACATTGTCCGACTGAATCAGAACTGGCTTGTTGCGAAGTAATGCCTCCGCTTGACGTAGGGCGTTGTATATGGCCCTCAACTCCAGGACGTTGATGTGGAGACAAGTCTCTAGACTTGACCAAAGACCTTGGAAATTTCTTCCCAGTGTGACTGCTCCCCAACCTCGGAGGCTTGCGTCCGTGGTCACCAGGATCCAGTCCTGAATGCCGAACCTGCGACCCTCTAGGAGGTGAGCACTGTGTAGCCACCATAGGAGAGATACCCTGGCTCTGGGAGACAGGGTGATCCTTTGATGCATTTGTAAATGAGACCCGGACCACTTGTCCAGTAGGTCCCATTGAAAAGTCCTCGCATGGAACCTGCCGAAGGGGATGGCCTCGTAAGATGCCACCATCTTCCCCAGGACACGTGTGCAGTGATGCACTGAAATCTTTTTTGGCTTCAATAGGTTCTTGACCAGAGCCATGAGCTCCTGAGCCTTTTCCATCGGAAAAAAAACTTTTTTCTGGTCTGTGTCCAGAATCAGGCCCAAAAAGTTCAGACGCGTTGTAGGAACCAGCTGTGACTTCGGAATATTGAGAATCCAGCCGTGTTGCTGTAACGTCTTCACAGACAGTGATACGCTGTCCAGTAACTTCTCTCGAGATCTCGCCCTTATGAGGAGATCGTCCAAGTATGGGATAATTGTGACACCCTGCTTGCGCAGGAGCACCATCATTTCCGCCATTACCTTGGTAAAAATCCTCGGGCCGTGGAAAGCCCAAACAGCAACGTCTGAAATTGGTAATGACAGTCCTGTACCGCAAATCTCAGGAACGCCTGATGAGGAGGAAAGATCGGAACATGAAGGTATGCATCCTTTATGTCTAGGGAAACCATCCAATCCCCCCCTTCCAGGCTGGCGATGACCGCTCTGAGCGATTCCATCTTGAACTTGAACTTTTTTAAGTACAGGTTCAGGGATTTTAAATTCAAAATGGGTCTGACCGTACCGTCCGGTTTCGGTACCACAAACAGGGTTGAGTAATACCCCTTTCCTTGTTGCAGAAGGGGAACCTTGACTATCACCTGTTGAAGATACAATTTTTGAATTGCATTTAACACTAACTCCCACTCTGAAGGAGAAGCTGGCAGAGCCGACTTGAAAAACCGGCGAGGAGGCACCTCTTCGAATTCCGGCCTGTATCCCTGAGAAACAATCTCTAGTGCCCAGGGATCCACCCGGGAGTGAACCCAGATGTGGCTGAAAAATCGAAGACGTGCCCCCACTTGAGCTGACTCCACCAGGGAAGCCCCAGCGTCATGCGGTGGATTTTGCCGCAGGGGAGGACTTCTACTCCTGGGAACTAGCTGTGTGCAGCTTCTTCCCCTTGCCCTTACCTTTGGCAAGAAAGGACGATCCCCGTACCTTTTTGCCTTTATTTGAACGAAAGGACTGCATTTGATAATGAGGCGCCTTCTTAGGTTGCGGGGGAACATAAGGCAAAAAATTAGATTTACCTGCTGTAGCAGTAGAGACAAGGTCTGAGAGGCCTTCTCCAAACAACTCTTCCCCCTTGTAAGGCAACGACTCCATATGCTGTTTTGAGTCGGCATCCCCCGTCCACTGCCGGGTCCACAAGAGTCGCCTAGCAGAAATAGACATAGCATTTATTCTAGAGCTTAGTAAACAAATGTCTCTTTGAGCATCCCTCATATATAACGCAGCATCTTTTATATGCCCTAGGGTCGTTAAAATGGTATCCTTATCCAGAGTTTCAATCTCTGCTGATAGGGAATCAGTCCATGCTGCGACAGCACTACAAACCCAGGCCAATGCCATAGCCGGCCTAATAATAGTACCAGAATGCGTGTAAATGGACTTCATGGTAACCTCCTGCTTGCGATCAGCAGCATCTTTGAGGGTAGCAGTATCCTGGGATGGCAGTGCTACCTTTTTTGATAAGCGTGTTAACGCCTTGTCCACCTTAGGCGAAGATTCACATCGTATCCTGTCCTTTTGTGGGAAGGGATACGCCATAAGAATCCTTTTGGGAATTTGCAGTCTCCTGTCTGGAAATTCCCAAGCCTTTTCGCACAATTCGCTTAGCTCATATGAGGACGGAAAGGTGACCTCAGGTTTTTTCTCCTTATACATGTGTACCCTCGTGTCCTTGACAGGGGGTTCCTCAGTGATATGCAAAACGTCTTTTATAGCAATAATCATATAACGAATACCCTTAGCCACTTTTGGCTGTAACTTTGCATCCTCATAATCGACACTGGAATCTGAATCCGTGTCGGTATCTTTGTCATTGATTTGGGATAATGTGCACTTCTGAGACCCGGAAGGTCCCGATGCCACTGGGACAGGCATGGTCTGACTACCTGACTGATCCCTAGCCTCAGTCTTGTCTAATCTCTTATGTAATAAATTTACATTAGCACTCAAGACATTCCACATATCCATCCAGTCCAGTGTGGGCGCTGCCGACGGCGACCTGACATTCATGCACTCCCCCTCCTCCTTAGGTGAGCCTTCAGCGTCAAACATGTCGACACACACGTATAGACACCCTGCACACACACAGGGAATCTCTTTTCTGAAGACAGGTTCCCCCTAGGCCCTTTGGAGAGACAGTGAGAGAGAGTATGCCAGCACACACCCCAGCGCTATAACCCAGGAAAAAAACACAGTATGTTCCTTCCAATAGCGCTGAAACACCTGTATACGGCCAATTATGTGCCCCCCCCTATTGAAAACCGACTGTCACCGTCTGTAAGCAGGGGAGAGTCCGGGGAGCTTCCTCTCAGCGCTGTGCTGTGGAGAGAAATGGCGCTGGTGAGTGCTGAGGGAGAAGCCACGCCCCCTTGGCGGCGGGCTTCTGTCCCGCTGAAAATATGTAAAATATGGCGGGGGCTCTTTTATATACATGTACAGTGCCCAACTGTACATGTATATATCTCTGTTTGCCATAGGAGAGGTTTATATTGCTGCCCAGGGCGCCCCCCCTGCGCCCTGCACCCTTACAGTGACCAGAGTGTGTGAGGTGTATGGGAGTAATGGCGCACAGCTGCCGTGCTGTGCGTTACCTCAGTGAAGCTCACAAAGTCTTCTGCCGCCTTTGAAGCCTTCTTTCTTCTCATACTCACCCAGCTTCTTTCTTCTGGCTCTGTGAGGAGGACAGCGGCGCGGCTCTGGGACGAACGTCCAGGACAAACCTGTGTTCCAATCCTTCTGGAGCTAATGGTGTCCAGTAGCCTAAGAAACAAGACCTTGCAACTCAGAGAAGTAGGGTTGCTTCTCTCTCCTCAGTCCCTCGATGCAGGGAGTCTGTTGCCAGCAGTGCTCCCTGAAAATAAAAAACCTAACAAATATACTTTCTTAGCAGGAAACTCAGGAGAGCTCCCTGCAGTGCACCCATCTCCTCTGGGCACAGTCTCAAACTGAGGTCTGGAGGAGGGGCATAGAGGGAGGAGCCAGTGCACCCAAGAGTCAAAGTCTTTCTTAAAGTGCCCATGTCTCCTGCGGAGCCCGTCTATCCCCATGGTCCTTACGGATTCCCAGCATCCTCTAGGACGTTAGAGAAAAGTATATTGCTGACACTTAGAGAAAACCATGCAAAGACATAAGGGTCTATTCAATGCATGTCAGATCCATTCTGACGGAAAAGATCCGACAATGCAGTATTCAATTTGCAGTCAAATCAGACAGGTTTTGCCCGTTCTCGACAATGTTAATCCGACTTTTTTTAAAGTCGGTTTGACATTGTTGAACGGGACTAAAAGCTGTCGGATTTGGCTGCAAATCTGACAAATGTGGGTCCGCAGCTAATCCGCCGATCCACGTGTTTTCGACAAGTCAGAATTGTCTACCTGTCGGTCAAACGGTAGCCCCACTGAATAGGTCGAATCATGATTCGACTTAAAAAAGTCAGAAACTGCCGTCTTTCCGACAAGACGGCAGTTCCGACTTTAATTGAATACACCCCATAGCCTGCAATGTTTTTTTTTTTTTGCAATTTCAATTAAAAAAGGCAATGTTAGGTACACTGTCATTGCCGTGTGAAGAGAAATGAGCAAACTAATGCTATTTTCTGGAAAATAATTTGTTGTGAGAACTGCATAAAGAAATACTAATACTGGATATTGGAATGTGCCATCTAACACACCCAAAGAAAGGGGTGGTCTTCTGTATGCCAGCGGCCGGGCTCCCGACGTCCGGCATCCCGACCGCCGGCATACAGACATTTATTCTCCCTCTTGGGGGTCCACGACCACCCTGGAGGGAGAATAAATAGCATAGCGCGCCACCGTGCGCGCTGCGTGGCGAGCGCAGCGAGCCCACAAGGGGCTCATTTGCGCTCGCCCAGCTGTCGGTATGCCGGCGGTCGGGATTCCGGCGCCGGTATGCTGGTCGCCGGGAGCCCGGCCGCCGGCGTACACTACTACACCCGAAGAAAGAACCAGGCTTCAATGATTTGCAGTGGCATCCACATACTGCATTATATACACAGTATCTGCCTACAAATGATTATTAAAGCACACTTTAGCTCACCTCTAAACAAGGCTATGGAACGGGAAAAAGATAGGACGCCGAACAGCAGAACAGTGCCAAGTGCAAGCCAGTTAGATGAAACCGTGTAGTGCTCTAAACGATATCTCTGGAATAAAAAGTGGTAACATTTCTAGAGAGAGGAGAGAAAAACACAAATGTTAGAGGGAATGAAGATTAAATTATGAGCAGCAACAAGTACATTTAAGACTTAAGTTTGATATAGTACATTGTACAAAACAATAACATCTTGCAAACAAGTTGACATATAAAAGAGGTATTAACAGAAGTCACCAAATAACAAAAAAACAAAACTTTGCTATTGAATGTGAGAAGAGTCTTAATTTCCATGTCTTCATTTGCATTACTGACCGGAAGTATAGAAACCCGAGTGCAGGAAACCTTCTCCCTGAACTGTCCCAACTTTATTTCAAATATGATCAATAGCCTCCAGAAACGGGATGAGTTTAGCATCACGGCTGCTGGGATGGCGGCAGTCATGTGACGGTCACCGGAATCATGTCACAACTCAGAGAATGGCACCAGAAGACCGACAGCCACCATCCAGAAAGATAAGTATCAGGGTAACTTTTAGGGTTTAGGCCAGGGGAGGAAGAGGAGGGGTTACAGTTAAGCACTAGGGGAAAGTTAGGCACTGGGGCGGGGGGGAGGAGATATCCCTAGTCTCTACGCCCTGAGGGTTAGCCCTAGCCGCCACCCCCAGGGGGTTGGGGTAAAAATACTTACCCCTTCCGATGTCGGGATCTTCAAGTTCTGGATGCTGGTATGGTCATGTCACCACCAGCATCCCGACAACCAGGATATCATACTGAGGGGCAGATGTATTAAGCCTGGAGACGGCATAAGGAAGTGATAAACTAGTGATAAGTGCAAGGTGATAAACGCACCAGCCAATCAGTTCTTAATTTACATATTGGAGCTGATTGGCTGGTGCGTTTATCACCTTGCACTTATCACTGGTTTATCACTTCCTTATGCCTTCTCCAGGTTAATTCATTTGCCCCTGAATCCCCTGAAACGCTGACCTATAAATGCATGAAGGTTATTGTTAGCAGTTTTACATCTAAAAAATAAACCATTAACAATAACGTTAGTATTTTAGGTTTTGCTCCAACTGCAGGCAGACGTAATAAATATGAACTACACCAAACTATTTTTAAACGATACAAATACTTCATTAATGCATTTTGAAGTCTTAATATCTCATCTCCCAGCTTAAGCATTGAATATAAACAAGGGAAAGTAGAGACCCTGTAAATCCCTGTCTAATACTGTATAAACAATACTAGATAAACTCTTTCGTGACCAAAAGGTGTTATACTGGAAGCAACTTTTTATTTCAAAACCAATCATATACTGAATAGATATATTTCAGGGTTGTAGGGCTCCTATACCATTGACTCCGGCAATTCTATGTCACACATACACAGGAACTGATAGTATCGGCATCAATTTTAAAAGATGACACAGGATGGAACGGACAGTCCATTTGGGTAACTGCAACGGATGCAAGGAGATATAAACTACTGGCTACATTAGTATTACCATCCCAACAGAGAGTTAATGCCAGCACCCGGAGTGTTGTGCTAAATTTAGAACATGCCTTAAACCTACTCACATCACTGATGAACAGACCTAATCTCCACACTAAAGTAGTACCAACAAGCCAGGAGTCGGGAGCAGCGGTAAAGAGGTGGGAGCGGGAGAGGTGGCAGTCAGGGTAGAACAAAGGTATTGGGAGTAGAAAAAGGAGCGAGAGAGGTTTCACAGTAAGAAGGAAAGTGGGAAAGGTGTTTGGGAACCTCGGTTCAGTGAATTAAGGAATTCTAAGGAGGTCTAGTAAGTGGGTGTTTGAAGGTGGGATCATGATAGTTAACGTGTTTAAGGGAAATATGAATCCACAGTATGAGCTTTACTAAGTCATTAACTGTAAGTTGCTGTTTTCCGGTTTGATTATTTATGTACTCTGTAATTGGGCGTCGCGGAACCCTTGTGGTGCCATATAAATAAAGGATAATAATAATAATAATAATAATAATAATAATAATATAAAGTAGTATTTGTTAACTTTCACAACCTGTCAAGTAATGTTTCATGAACAGGTTTAGCTATAGGGGTATATTCAATTGAAGTCGGATCCATTCCGACATTCATTTGTCGAAATGGATCCGACCTTCGCTATTCAATGCAATCTCAATTCGACTTTAAAAAAAGTCGAACTGAGATGCGGGAGATGAGACGGGGGAGAGCCGCGGGCAGACAGGGGAGAGCAGCGCTACACAGCGTAGCCGGAGGATGTATCACAGCCGCCGCTCACAGCAGCGTCCATCCAGCTCCAGCAAGCGAGCCGCTGTGAGCGGCGGCTGTGACACATCCTCCGGCTACGCTGCCGCTGCTGTAGCGCTGCTCTACCCCCCCCCCCCCGTCTCTGCTCCCGCATCACAGCCACCGCTCACGGCATCATCCACCCGGCTGCAGCAAGCGAGGTCTCACTTGCTGGAGCTGGGTAGACGCTGCTGTGAGCGGCGGGTGTGATACATCATCCGGCGCTGCTCTCCCCCGTCTGCCTGCAGCTCTCCCCTGTCTCTGTTCCCGCATCTCAATTCGTCTTTTCTTAAAGTCGAATTGAGATGGTCGACACAAGCACGCGGATCGGCAGCTATTCCGCCGATTCACGTGCTTTTCGACAAGTCGAAATCCTCAACTTGTCGAATAATTTAGGGGTTAGATTGAATAGGTCGGAAGCCCTTCCGACCTAAAAAAGTCTAAAACTGCAGTCTTTTTTCGACAGACGCTAGCTTTCGACTTCAACTGAATATACCCCATAGTGTAGAATGTAGGCAAATTAGTGTGACAGACATCCTATGGAAAACAATATTATACATGTGAATTGTAGATAAAACCCAACCGCTAATCCCACATCTCACCATGCCAACCCCTCATATTTCTAATAGGAAACAAAAACTCCATATTAGCCCATCCCACACACCATACTAAGATAACCTGAGACATTTTGTTACTGACACACAGCATCATCATGATGAAAATAGGATTTTAATTACCTACCGGTAAATCCTTTTCTCGTAGTCCGTAGAGGATTCTGGGGATCCATTTAGTACCATGGGGTATAGAAGGGTCCACTAAGAGCCATGGACACTTTAAGAATTTGTTAGTGTGGGCTGGCTCCTCCCTCTATGCCCCTCATACCAGACTCAGTCTAGGAAACTGTGCCCGAGGAAACAGACATACTTTGAGAGAAGGATATAAAAGGATAGTGGTGAGATTCCGAACCAGCACACACAAACAAGAGGAAAGTCATGCTAACCAAACTTGAAACAGGAACAGCAACAGCTGAACTAAACAACAATACTTAACCAAGTAACAGTGCAGGAAAAACGAAGACCGGGCGGGCGTCAGTATCCTCTACGGACTACAAGAAAAGGATTTTCCGGTAGGTAATTAAAATCCTATTTTCTCTTACGTACTAGAGGATACTGGGATAGGGAAGTACCAAAGTTCCAAACCGGGTGGGAGAGTGCTGAGGTTCCTGCAGAACTGATTGACCAAACTGAAGGTCCTCAGAGGCCAAAGTATCGAACTTGTAGAACTTTGCAAACATGTTCGAACCTGACCAAGTAGCTGCTTGGCAGAGCTGTAAAGCCGAGACACCGCGGGCAGCCGCCCAAGAAGAACCCACTGACCTAGTAGAGTGGGCCTGTACAGATTTTGGAACCGGCAATCCTGCCATGGAACAAGCATGCTGGATAGTGAGCCTGATGCAGTGCGCAATTGACTGCTTTGAAGCAGGACACCCAATCTTATTGGGATCATAAATAACAAACAACGCGTCCGATTTCCTGTGACGAGCTGATCTCTTCACATAGACCTTCAGAGCCCTCACAACATCCAAAGACTTTGAAGTAGAAGAGGTGGCGGTAACAACCGAAACCAGAATAGGTTGGTTGATGTGAAATGCAGACACCACCTTAGGAAGAAATTGCTGACGAGTCCTGAGTTCAGCTCTGTCCTCATGGAAAATTAAATAGGGGCTCTTGTGAGACAACGCCCCCCAGCTTCGACACACGTCTTGCTGAAGCCAAGGCCAACAGTGTGTCGGTCTTACACAAAACATATTTTATGTCTACCTCCTGTAATGGTTCATACCGATTGGAGGAACTGCAGCACCAAATTGAGATCCCAGGTTGCTGTGGGAGGCATAAACGGAGGTTGGATCTGCAGAACACCTTTCAAGAACGTCTGGACCTCAGGAAGAGAAGCCAATTGTTTCTGAAAGAAAATGGACAAGGCCGAAATCTGGACTTTTACGGTGCCCAGACATAGGCCAACATCCACACCCGACTGCAGAAAAAGCAGGAAACGTCCCAGATGAAAATCTACCGCAGAATATCTTCTGTTCTCATACCAAGAGATGTATTTCTTCCAAATACGGTGGTCATGTTTAGACGTTACACCCTTCCTGGCTTGGATCATAGTCGGGATGACCTTGTCAGGGATGCCCCTCCTGGCTAGAATCAGACATTCAACTTCCATGCCGTCAAACGTAGCCATGGTAAGTCACGAATGGGCCCTGTTGAAGAAGATCCTCGCGAAGAGGTAGAGGCCACGGATCTTCGAGGAGCTTTTCCAGAAGGTCCTCGTACCAGGCACTTCTTGGCCAGTCCGGAGCAATGATAATTGCTTGAACCTTTTACCTTTTAATTCTTATCAGAATTATTGGGATCAGAGGAAGTGGAGGAAACACGTACACCATCTGATAGACCTATGAAGTCGTCAAAGCATCCACTGCCACTGCCTGTGGGTCTCTCGACCAGGAACAATACCGCTTGAGCTTCTTGTTAATACAAGAGGCCAACATGTCGATTTGCGGATATCCTCCATGGCCTGTCAAGCACCTGAACACTTCCGGGTGAAGGCCCCACTCACCCGGGTGCAGGTCCGTGTCTGCTGAGGAAGTTTGCTTCCCAGTTGTCTACTCTCGGAATGAAGACCGCTGACAATGCCACAGCTTGTTTTTCTGCCCAGAGGAGAATTCTTGACAATTCTGAACTCCGAACCGTCGGCCCTCAACGAGGTGAGAAGTCTGTAACCAACACAGAAGGGAGATCCTGGCCCTTGGCGACAGACGGATCCTCTGGTGCATGTGAAGATGTGATCCGGACCATTTGTCCAACAGATCGAGCTGGAAGGGTCTTGCATGGAACCTGCCGTACTGAAGAGCCTAGTAAGAAGCCACTATTTTGCCCAGAAGGCGAATGCATAGATGCACCGATATCTGGGTTGGCTTCAGGACATCCCGAACCATCGACTGGATTACAAAAGCCTTTACCAACGGAAGAAAAACTTTCTGCGACTCTGTGTCCAGTATCATTCCCAGAAATAGGAGCCTCCGAGTTGGCTCTAAGTGAGATTTCGGAAGGTTTAGAATACACCCGTGATCCAGGAGTAGTTTGGTTGTGAGGCCAATGCTGTTCACCAACCTCTCCCAATCAGGAGATCGTTCAGGTAGGGAATTATATTCACTTCCTGCTTGCGAAGGAGAAACATCATCTCTGCCATCACCTTGGTGAACACCCTCGGTGCCGTGGAGAGACCAAAAGGCAGGGCCTGGAACTGGTAGTGACAGTCCTGCAGTGCAAACCGTAGATAAGCCTGGTGAGGCGGCCAGATCAGAATGTGAAGGTATGCATCCTTGATATCCAGAGACACTAGGAATTCCCCCCTCCAGACCTAAGATCACTGTTCTCAGAGACTCCATCTTGAATTTGAACACTCGTAAATACGGGTTCAACGATTTTAGATTCAAAATCGGCATTACCGAACCGTCCGGTTTCGGTACTACAAACAAGTTGGAATAATATCCCTTGTTTTGTAGATGAGGTGGAACTGGAACAATGACCTGAGTCTGTACCAGTTTTTGAATGGCATCCTGTAAGGCTATACTTGCCTCTTGTGAAACTGGTAAGCCTGATTTGAAGAATCTGTGAGGTGGGAGCTCCTGAAACGCCAGTCTGTAGCCCTGGGAAATAAGATCTATGACCCAGGGATCCTGGCATGATGTTGTCCAGATGTGACTGAATTTTTTTAGTCGGGGCTGCTATTTTCCATGGTTTACCTCTAGCGCCTCTGGTGGCTGTAGAAGAACCTCTGGTTTTGTCCTTAATCTTGGCAGTCCGAAAGGACTGTAGGTTAGGTCCTCAGTAGGCCTTCCTGGCTGGGGGAGATGCAGAAGAAAGATACGTGGACTTACCCGCAGTAGCTTTGGAGATCCATTTGTCTAGTTCAACTCCAAATAAGGCCTCTCCTGTGAAGGGTAGGCCTTCCACGCCTTTCCTGGAGCCCGCGTCCACTGGCGTAGTCATAAGCCCCTGTGTGCTGACACTGCCATAGCGGTGGTACGTGCATTAAGCAAGACTACTTCTTTTATGGCTTCCATCATAAAGTTTGCAGAGTCCTGTATATGTTGCAGAAGTAAAACAATCTCCCCCTAGGTAAGGAATTCCAACCCCTCAATTAGGTTACCTGACCATTTAGCAATGGCCTTGGTAATCCACGCACATGCTGTAGTGGGTCTCTGGGCCACCCCAGCAGCTGTATACAAAGATTTGAGTGTGGTCTCAATTCTACGATCAGCCGTGTCTTTCAGGGAGGCTGCACCAGGGACAGGCAACACTATTTTCCGTGACAGCCTGGATACTGATGCATCCACTATCGGTGGATTTTCCCATTTTTTCCTATCCTCAGGAGGAAAAGGAAAGGATGAGAGTAACCTTTTAGGAATTTGACATTTCCTATCAGGATTAACCCACGGTTCATCAAATAGGGTATTGAGTTCCTTTGACACAGGAAAATGACTGAAGACTTATTTTTTATATTAAAATAAGATTCCTCACTCTCCTCTGTCACCTTATCAGGAATTTGCAGAACGTCTCTGATAAAGCCTCTATTCCCTGTGACAGAGCAGCATCACCCCCCCCCCCCCCCGAGTCCACCTCCCCCTCCTCCATGTCTGACCCGTTATTATCGGAGTCAGACTGCAGGATATGGGCCAGAGAACGTTTTTGCGAACAGATGACAGGGGACTGAGAGACTGGTTTGGGGATTGAGTCTCTGTTCATAAACTCATCCACAGACTGTCTTAAGTATTGCGTCTCTTTCTCATTGCGGGACAATTTAGTAGAAATATGGGAAATCATTCCTTTTATAGAATCCAGCCATGCTGGCTCTGCCCCGCTAGCCTGGGAAGGTACACTGCACTGAGTACACTGTAGTAAGCCCCCGGGGGAAGAGGAACACTCTGCCATACATGAAACACTCTCTTTGCCTGACATAATGTAAATGTGACAGCACACACACACAGACACAGGAAAAGGTTAAGCACAATTACCCACAAAGAGCCCTTCCAGGGACACAAAGAAATTATGGAGCCAGCACACTGTGCTCTTATCGCTAATGCCAAGCTTAGCTGGGTCGCAGACTAAGTACCCAGATGGGGAACTTAGTACACTAATAATCGCTCCCCCCCTGCTATGACCATCTGGTACCGCTGAGGTAATCTGGAGTCACTCCGGAGCAGCTGCGCGCCCCTTTCAGTCAGCGTCTGTGTCCACTGCAGAGGGAAAATGGTGTTGGTGAGCTGCTGGATCCGCTCATAGTGAAGTCCCGCCCCCTTAATGGTGCGCGGTCTTCCCGCTTTTTTTATACTGCCTGAGATAATTTGATGCTTAAAATGGAACCATAACTGTTTTAAGTCTGTGTATGCCAGTGTAGGTACTGTGTACAGTGTACTGAGACTCAGTTCGCCCCCTCAGAAACTGTGCGTCTGCACTGTGTACTGAGTCTGGAGACGCAGTCCGCCCCGGTTACCCTCATGCTGCCATAATGGCTGGCGACTCGCTAACCGGGACGCCGGCGTAATACTCACCACTCTTCTATCTTCTGGCTCTGTTAGGGGTGGCGGCGTGCTGCGAGAATGTACGCTCGTGTGGTGGGACATGCAAATAGTTCCCTCAGGAGCTAGTGTTCTGTCAGCGGGGAGCGGGACCATTAACCCTTCAAGAGGTTGGGCCATTCCCCCCCTAAGTCCCACGAAGCAGGCAGGCTGGTGCCATCCAGTCCTGCCTGAAATTAACAAACAGAAAAATAAATGCAGAAAATTCTTCAGGAGCTTCAATAAGCGTGACCGACTCCTATGGGCACATTTTCTAAACAGAGGTAGGAGGGGCATAGAGGGAGGAGCCAGCCCACACTTTCAAATTCTTAAAGTGCCCATGGCTCCTAGTGGACCCATCTATACTCCATGGTACTAAATGGATCTCCAGTATCCTCTAGGTCTAGGACGTAAGAGAAAATGTATTTATAAGGTGCCACAGGTTTCGCAGCTCAGTACAGAGTAACACAGATATGACAGATAGAAACCATTTGAGCAGAATGAAGAGTGCATGGATGCAATTAATAGCTAAATGTCAAGGCATACAGACAAGAACCGCTTGATGACATAAATTAAAGTCACATTAAGCCGCATGAAAATGAATGGATGTACAGTAATTGCATGAAGTGACAGATCATTACAATAGGAAGGAGATATTATAATCTAGGCAAATCGTATTGGGGTGGGACTTTGAATTTCAGTATCCATGTATAGGACCCAGTTGGAAGACACTGGAATTCAATTGCCAGCAAGAAATTCGAAAAACCTTGCAGCTACAAAGTATTGCTCTTCACTGAAAAGGAGACAACTTTTTTTCTTGCACATCCAGAGCAGCCTGATTTTTCCTAAAATCGTTATGTTTAGGAGACCCCAGCGGCAACTGCCTGGGGACTAATTAGTCTGTAATTACTAACCTTCTGAAGCGGTGTGTTCTCCCCCCAGCATCGGGATCCGGACTTCTGCAATAGCGGTGAGTATAATGGATGTGTGTGTGTCAGTCAGTGTGTTTAAGTGTGTGAGTATTTGTAAGTATGTGTGTGTGTGTGTGTGTGTGTGTGTGTGTGTGTGTGTGTGTGTGTGTGTGCGTAACATCCCCTTTACTTGATCTTCTATAGTTCAATTCGATCAGGCACGGTACCAAAATATTGGCGAATGGCGGAGGTAGTGTCCTTATTTAAAAAGGGAAGTAAAAGTCATCCTGGTAACAACAGACCAGTTAGTTTGACATCTATAGTATCTATAGTAGGGAAAATATAGGAAGGAATTTTAAGAAATAGCACAGAGGATTATCTGCAGACTGCTAAGATTATTAGCATAAACCAGCATGGGTTTGAGGGACAGATCATGCCAAACTAACTTAATTAGTTTCTACGAGGAAGTGAGCGACAATCTTGACCAGGGGAAAGCTGTGGATCTGGTCTATTTAGATTATGCAAAAGTCTTCGATACAGTGCCGCACAGGGGACTGATTGTCAAATTAATGGAGCTTGGTCTAGGAAAAATAAGATTTTACTTACGGATAAATCTATTTCTCGGAGTCCGTAGTGGATGCTGGGGTTCCTGAAAGGACCATGGGGAATAGCGGCTCCGCAGGAGACAGGGCACAAAAAGTAAAGCTTTTTCCGATCAGGTGGTGTGCACTGGCTCCTCCCCCTATGACCCTCCTCCAGACTCCAGTTAGGTACTGTGCCCGGACGAGCGTACACAATAAGGGAGGATTTTGAATCCCGGGTAAGACTCATACCAGCCACACCAATCACACCGTACAACTTGTGATCTAAACCCAGTTAACAGTATGATAACAGCGGAGCCTCTGAAAGATGGCTTCCTTCAACAATAACCCGAATTAGTTAACAATAACTATGTACAATTTATGCAGATAATCCGCACTTGGGATGGGCGCCCAGCATCCACTACGGACTCCGAGAAATAGATTTATCGGTAAGTAAAATCTTATTTTCTCTATCGTCCTAGTGGATGCTGGGGTTCCTGAAAGGACCATGGGGATTATACCAAAGCTCCCAAACGGGCGGGAGAGTGCGGATGACTCTGCAGCACCGAATGAGAAAACTCCAGGTCCTCCTTAGCCAGAGTATCAAATTTGTAAAATTTTACAAACGTGTTCTCCCCTGACCACGTAGCTGCTCGGCAAAGTTGTAATGCCGAGACCCCTCGGGCAGCCGCCCAAGATGAGCCCACCTTCCTTGTGGAGTGGGCCTTTACAGATTTAGGCTGTGGCAGGCCTGCCACAGAATGTGCAAGTTGGATTGTGCTACAGATCCAACGAGCAATCGTCTGCTTAGACGCAGGAGCACCCATCTTGTTGGGTGCATACAATATAAACAACGAGTCAGATTTTCTGACTCCAGCTGTTCTTGCAATATATATTTTTAATGCTCTGACAACGTCCAGTAACTTGGAGTCCTCCAAGTCACTTGTAGCCGCAGGCACTACAATAGGCTGGTTCAGATGAAATGCTGACACCACCTTTTGGAGAAAATGCGGACGAGTCCGCAGTTCTGCCCTGTCCGAATGGAAAATCAGATATGGGCTTTTGTAAGATAAAGCTGCCAATTCTGACACTCTCCTGGCAGAAGCCAGGGCTAGAAGCATGGTCACTTTCCAAGTGAGATATTTCAAATCCACCCTATTTAGTGGTTCAAACCAATGAGATTTTAGAAAATCCAAAACTACATTGAGATCCCACGGTGCCACTGGAGGCACCACAGGGGGCTGTATATGCAGCACTCCCTTAACAAAGGTCTGGACTTCAGGGACTGAAGCCAATTCTTTTTGAAAGAAAATCGACAGGGCCGAAATTTGAACCTTAATAGATCCCAATTTAAGACCCATAGACAATCCTGATTGCAGGAAATGTAGGAATCGACCCAGTTGAAATTCCTCCGTCGGAGCACTCCGATCTTCGCACCACGCAACATATTTTCGCCAAATTCGGTGATAATGTTGCACGGTTACTTCTTTCCTTGCTTTAATCAAAGTAGGAATGACTTCTTCCGGCATGCCTTTTTCCATTAGGATCCGGCGTTCAACCGCCATGCCGTCAAACGCAGCCGCGGTAAGTCTTGAAACAGACAGGGACCCTGCTGAAGCAAGTCCCTCCTTAGAGGTAGAGGCCACGGATCTTCCGTGATCATCTCTTGAAGTTCCGGGTACCAAGTCCTTCTTGGCCAATCCGGAACCACTAGTATCGTTCTTACGCCTCTTTGCCGTATAATTCTCAATACTTTTGGTATGAGAGGCAGAGGAGGAAACACATACACCGACTGGTACACCCAAGGCGTTACCAGCGCGTCCACAGCTATTGCCTGCGGATCTCTTGACCTGGCGCAATACCTGTCCAGTTTTTTGTTGAGGCGAGACGCCATCATGTCCACCATTGGTCTTTCCCAACGGGTTACCAGCATGTGGAAGACTTCTGGATGAAGTCCCCACTCTCCCGGGTGAAGATCGTGTCTGCTGAGGAAGTCTGCTTCCCAGTTGTCCACTCCCGGGATGAACATTGCTGACAGTGCTATCACATGATTCTCTGCCCAGCGAAGAATCCTTGCAGCTTCTGCCATTGCACTCCTGCTTCTTGTGCCGCCCTGTCTGTTCACATGGGCGACTGCCGTGATGTTGTCCGACTGGATCAACACCGGTTTTCCCTGAAGCAGAGGTTCTGCCTGGCTTAGAGCATTGTATATTGCTCTTAGTTCCAGAATGTTTATGTGAAGAGACGTTTCCAGGCTTGTCCATACTCCCTGGAAGTTTCTTCCTTGTGTGACTGCTCCCCAGCCTCTCAGGCTGGCGTCCGTGGTCACCAGGATCCAATCCTGTATGCCGAATCTGCGGCCCTCCAATAGATGAGGACTCTGCAACCACCACAGAAGAGACACCCTTGTCCTTGGAGACAGGGTTATCCGTAGGTGCATCTGAAGATGCGACCCTGACCATTTGTCCAACAGATCCCTTTGGAAAATTCTTGCGTGGAATCTGCCGAATGGAATTGCTTCGTAAGAAGCCACCATTTTTCCCAGGACTCTTGTGCATTGATGTACAGACACCTTTCCTGGTTTTAGGAGGTTCCTGACAAGCTCGGATAACTCCTTGGCTTTTTCCTCCGGGAGAAAAACCTTTTTCTGAACCGTGTCCAGAATCATCCCTAGGAACAGCAGACGAGTTGTCGGCATTAACTGGGATTTTGGAATATTCAGAATCCACCCGTGCTGTTTTAGCACTTCTTGAGACAGTGCTAATCCCATCTCTAGCTGTTCTCTGGACCTCGCCCTTATTAGGAGATCGTCCAAGTATGGGATAATTAATACGCCTTTTCTTCGAAGAAGAATCATCATCTCGGCCATTACCTTTGTAAAGATCCGAGGTGCCGTGGACAATCCGAACGGCAGCGTCTGAAACTGATAGTGACAGTTTTGTACAACGAACCTGAGGTACCCCTGGTGTGAGGGGTAAATTGGAACGTGGAGATACGCATCCTTGATGTCCAAGGATACCATAAAGTCCCCCTCTTCCAGGTTCGCTATCACTGCTCTGAGTGACTCCATTTTGAACTTGAACTTCTTTATGTACAGGTTCAAGGACTTCAGATTTAGAATAGGCCTTACCGAGCCATCCGGCTTCGGTACCACAAAAAGAGTGGAATAATACCCCTTCCCTTGTTGTAGAAGAGGTACCTTGACTATCACCTGCTGAGAGTACAGCTTGTGAATGGCTTCCAAAACCGTCTCCCTTTCGGAGGGGGACGTTGGTAAAGCAGACTTCAGGAAACGGCGAGGTGGATCTGTCTCTAATTCCAACCTGTACCCTTGAGATATTATCTGCAGGATCCAGGGATCTACCTGCGAGTGAGCCCACTGCGCGCTGTAATTTTTGAGACGACCGCCCACCGTCCCCGAGTCCGCTTGAGAAGCCCCAGCGTCATGCTGAGGCTTTTGTAGAAGCCGGGGAGGGCTTCTGTTCCTGGGAAGGAGCTGCGTGTTGCTGTCTCTTCCCTCGACCTTTGCCTCGTGGCAGATATGAATAGCCCTTTGCTCTCTTATTTTTAAAGGAACGAAAGGGCTGCGGTTGAAAAGTCGGTGCCTTTTTCTGTTGGGGAGTGACTTGAGGTAGAAAGGTGGATTTCCCGGCTGTAGCCGTGGCCACCAAATCTGATAGACCGACTCCAAATAACTCCTCCCCTTTATACGGCAAAACTTCCATATGCCGTTTTGAATCCGCATCGCCTGTCCACTGTCGCGTCCATAAAGCTCTTCTGGCCGAAATGGACATAGCACTTACCCGTGATGCCAGTGTGCAGATATCCCTCTGTGCATCACGCATATAAAGAAATGCATCCTTTATTTGTTCTAACGACAGTAAAATATTGTCCCTGTCCAGGGTATCAATATTTTCAATCAGGGACTCTGACCAAACTACCCCAGCACTGCCCATCCAGGCAGTCGCTACAGCTGGTCGTAGTATAACACCTGCATGTGTGTATATACTTTTTTGGATATTTTCCATCCTCCTATCTGATGGATCTTTAAGTGCGGCCGTCTCAGGAGAGGGTAACGCCACTTGTTTAGATAAGCGTGTTAGCGCCTTGTCCACCCTAGGAGGTGTTTCCCAGCGCTCCCTAACCTCTGGCGGGAAAGGGTATAATGCCAATAATTTCTTTGAAATTATCAGCTTTTTATCAGGGGCAACCCACGCTTCATTACACACGTCATTTAATTCTTCTGATTCAGGAAAAACTATAGGTAGTTTTTTCATACCCCACATAATACCCTGTTTAGTGGTACCTGTAGTATCAGCTAAATGTAACGCCTCCTTCATTGCCAAAATCATATAACGTGTGGCCCTACTGGAAAATACGGTTGATTCGTCACCGTCACCACTGGAGTCATCGCCTGTGTCTGGGTCTGTGTCGACCGACTGAGGCAAAGGGCGTTTCACAGCCCCTGACGGTGTTTGAGTCGCCTGGACAGGCACTAATTGATTGTCCGGCCGCCTCATGTCGTCAAACGACTGCTTTAGCGTGTTGACACTATCCCGTAGTTCCATAAATAAAGGCATCCATTCTGGTGTCGACTCCCTAGGGGGTGACATCCTCATATTTGGCAATTGCTCCGCCTCCACACCAATATCGTCCTCATACATGTCGACACACACGTACCGACACACAGCAGACACACAGGGAATGCTCCTAACGAAGACAGGACCCACTAGCCCTTTGGGGAGACAGAGGGAGAGTTTGCCAGCACACACCAAAAGCGCTATATATATATCAGGGATAGCCTTATAATAAGTGCTCCCTTATAGCTGCTTTGTTATATAAAAATATCGCCATAAATGTGCCCCCCCCTCTCTGTTTTACCCTGTTTCTGTAGTGCAGTGCAGGGGAGAGACTTGGGAGCCGTCCTGACCAGCGGAGCTGTGAGAGGAAATGGCGCCGTGTGCTGAGGAGATAGGCCCCGCCCCTTTTCTGGCGGGCTCGTCTCCCGCTATTTAGAAAAATTAGGCAGGGGTTAAATATCTCCATATAGCCTCTAGGGCTATATGTGAGGTATTTTTAGCCTTTATAGGTAATCATTTGCCTCCCAGGGCGCCCCCCTCCCAGCGCCCTGCACTCTCAGTGACTGCCGTGTGAAGTGTGCTGAGAGGAAAATGGCGCACAGCTGCAGTGCTGTGCGCTACCTTTTGAAGACTGCAGGAGTCTTCAGCCGCCGATTCTGGACCTCTTCTGACTTCAGCATCTGCAAGGGGGCCGGCGGCGTGGCTCCGGTGACCATCCAGTCTGTACCTGTGATCGTCCCTCTGGAGCTTGATGTCCAGTAGCCAAGAAGCCAATCCATCCTGCACGCAGGTGAGTTGACTCCTTCTCCCCTCAGTCCCTCGCTGCAGTGATCCTGTTGCCAGCAGGAATCACTGTAAAATAAAAAACCTAGCTAAACTTTTTCTAAGCAGCTCTTTAGGAGAGCCACCTAGATTGCACCCTTCTCGGCCGGGCACAAAAATCTAACTGGAGTCTGGAGGAGGGTCATAGGGGGAGGAGCCAGTGCACACCACCTGATCGGAAAAAGCTTTACTTTTTGTGCCCTGTCTCCTGCGGAGCCGCTATTCCCCATGGTCCTTTCAGGAACCCCAGCATCCACTAGGACGATAGAGAAAACTATTTGTACATGGATAAGCAATTGGCTGGATAACAGGGAACAGCAAGTAGTGGTCAATGGGATGTTCTCCACCTGAGCAACAGTTGTCAGCGGAATACCACAAGGGTCCGTACATTAGTGGAAAAAGATTTGGGGGTACTCATAGATAATAAGCTTAATAACAGTACACAATGTCAAAGTGCAACAAAGAAGGCAAGCAAGGTGCTAGCGTGCATAAAACGAGGAATTGAGGCAAGAGACGAGAGTGTAATCCTGCCACTGTACAAATCATTGGTACGTCCGCACATGAAATATTGTGTTCAGTTTTGGTAACCGCATTATAAAAAAGATATCTGGGAAATTGAAAGAGTTCAAAGGCGAGCTACTAAATTGATTAAAGTGATAGAGGCACTGGGTTACGAAGAAAGACTTAATAGGTTGAATATGTATACCCTAGAAAAGAGGCGTCTAAGAGGAGACATTATTAGTATCTTCAAATATGTAAAGGGACAATACAAGGAGTTATAAAGGGTTATTGTTCACTAAAAAAAAACTCTGTATAGGACACGTGGGCACTCGCTGAGGCTAGAGGAGAAAAAATTCCACACACAACATAGGAAAGGGTTCTTCACAGTTAGGGCAATAAAGATTGGGAACTCCCTGCCAGAGAAGGTGGTAATGGTGGACTCGGTAAACACATTCAAAAGCAGATTAGATACATTTCTAACTAAAAAAGATATCCAAGGTTATAGCATTTAAAAAAAAAAAAATTTTTTACATTGATAAACTGGGAGGTACATGAATTATAGTTGTTAATTAAACCTAAAAACTTTACTTCAGCAGGTACATGATAGTGAGCTCAGCTTAATACAGAATACAGGTTGAATCCGATGGGCATTTTACCTCTTTTCAACCTCATTAACTATGTTACTATGCTACCTAGCTGCCTTTGAGCCAGTGGGAAAATGGAGGGGAGACCACCAGAGCAGTAAGTGTCTTTTTTTTTCATGCACCCAGTATTTTAAATTGTACACCACATGTATCGGGAGCAAGATCAGAAAAGTGTTATTATTTTGCACCTAATTGAATTCTCCCCTACTGTATGTTACAAATTGCCTGATTCATGGACACTAATTCTGTAAAACAAGATAGACATAGTATACACCAAGATGGTGCAACACCCTTTTTTCATAAATTATCTTTTTCATACTTTACTCAGCCCAGACATTAAGCAGAACGACTGGGTTCTATGCTTTGCCTGCAATATACATGTACATAGATTTTTCTTTGCCAGCAAGACTGTGGTTGATAAGTTATTATGTACATTTTTACTGTGTATTTGGTAGGTTAACATATTCCTGGCACAAAATAACTTTATCATCATATACACATAAAAAAAATTTTTATAGGGGAACCCTTTTATCCTTTTTCATATCTAAATCAGGCTAAAATAAACAATGAGACGTCTTTCCAGCTACAACTAAATCTGTAGCAACAGATTTCATTTATTGTCAACATATTAAATCTCTTCTATTCCTTTGTCCCTACTCTAGGAGCAGGAGCAACATTTATTCTTCTTCAAACAGTTCGTCTTACTTGGCTCCCCTATGATGATGGCAATGTTTAACGGAACGTTCTCTCTCTCTCTACTTCATGTCTATTCACTTCCCTGCTCCCTCTTTCTAATCCTGCTTTTATTTCTAATTGCATCCCTGCTGGTAACTTATATTTGTCTCTAAATGCTTCAGCGTACCCCAAACCCATCAAGTGGCCACTTCTAGCGGCAATCTGGACGGAGGCCCTGCATGGTGGGAGAGCAACTCTTCAGATTTTAAAAGGGACAATTTAATTCCTAAATAAGTCTATCCACCTGAAATTTAGAGTTCAAAGAACAATTAATGCCTAAGGAGCAAAGTGTTTATTTCCTAGCAGGGAACGGGTTAGATTATAAGTGATCGCTGTCAGAAAGCTCTTTACGATTCTGAAAAGCCTCACAACGTAACAAATGACTGAGCAACTGAAATGGTGTGTTATTGTGAGACATTTTCCATTGTAAACTGGAAACATCTTATTGTTCCTTTCAATGCATCTTCCGTTCAGCAAATGTACAGCAATTTCATTGTGTGGATAGAATATAAAAACCTACACTACCAATCAGGGCTAAAACATTGTCTCATGTGTCACTCTGAAAAAAAAAGTTAGGAAACATTTTCAACCCAGTGCGTCTATAAATTGCATGTATTCTTGTCTGTAACATTTTTAACTCCATGAGTGACTTGCCTAAACTCGCCTCACACAACTTATTGTACCCAATTCAGTCAGGCTTTCATCCTCAACACTCCACAGAGACAGCACTGACTAAAGAAGTGAACGATCTGGTCACTACTAAGTTCAAAGGCCATTACTCACTTCTTATTCTTCTAGATATTTCCACTGCTTTTGACATTGTTGACCACTCTCTTCTCATACAAACACCACAATCCCTAGGTCTTAAGGACACAGCCTTTTCTTGGTTCTCATCCTACCTATCTAATTGCTCCTGCAGTGTTCACTTCTCTGATTCTACCTCCTCTTCACTATCTCTATCAGTTGGAGTACCGCAAAGCTCAGTCATAGATGCTTTTCTCAATCTATACCACAACTCTTGGCAAACTAATCAGCTCTTTTAGATTTCAGTATCATCTGTACAGGATGATACTCAAATCTACCTATCCTTCCCAGATTTGTCACCATCTGTATTGGTCTGTGTCACTGAATGCCTTTCTGTTGTTCCATCTTGGATGTCATCTCGCCACTTCAAACTTAATATTTCCAAAACAGAATTAAAACCACTTAACTGGCATGGTCAGATTTCATGCAACTGCGCCGTCCCACCCTGTCCCCACGTTTTTGACGAGGAGATCCGTTCTGCAGATGTGCATAATATAATGTTTAAATATTTTAAAAAATACTTTTTCAACTTTATTAAATAAAATAAATTTTAAAAAACAATGTTGTTAACGCATTTGAAGGGAAAAATCGTCAGTTAAGTGGTTAATTATACTTCGACCAACCAATAGTAGTTACCAACCTGATATCTCTATCACTGTTGAGAACTCGATGATCAATCCTACCCCACAAGCTCGCTGACTAGGTGTCATCCTTGACTCTGAACTGTCCTTTGTTCCCTACTTTCAATCAGTCTCTTATACCCCTTTTACACCGCCGCTAAAAACCCGGGTTATTGCTGTGATAGCCTGGGAGTGGCTCACTGTAAAAGGGTTTTCCTGGGTCCAGTTACCTGAGAATCCAAACCGGCTAGCTTACAGGGCTGGTTCTGGGAAGGACCCAGGTCGCGGTGCAGTGTAAACAGGGTAAACCGGGTCGATGTAACCCGGCACCCGTTCACACAATAGGAAGAGGTGGTGCTTAAAGATCATCTGATCTCCATGCGCCGCCTCTGGAACATGTCGCCGCTGACGTCACCAACCCGGCAATGTTCCAGGTTGGTGCCACAGTCTGAAAGGGGTCTCAACCAGGTTGCACCCGGGAAGCACCCATGTATGGCTCCAGGGTGTGAACCGACATTTAGGTATAAAAGCAGTACAAGTCTTGCTACATGCATCTAAAAATATAAAAAATATGACCATACCTTACATAAGACAAAAAGCCTGCAAAAACTCTATTCCATGCTCTCATCATCTCCTGCATTGATTATTGATCGTCTTCTTACAGGCCTTACCAATAAGAGACTCTCACCATTACTATCCATTCTGAATGCAGCTGGAAGGCTAATCTGTCTCGCTAGACGTTCATCGTCTGCGGATCCACTCTCAGTCCATCTATTGGTTAATGGTATTCTATCGTGTCACAAAATGGAACCGTCGTGGACTCCCCAGCCATGCACTATGTCACCTGACTTACAGGATCGGGTAACTAGTCAGCCCAGAGGAACAGCTAATGTGTAGGCAACGGCTCAGAGACCGCATCCCACCATACAAGCCTGTGTAGCTGGTTTTACCTTGCATTCCAGCTCTCTCTCCTAGTACTAGATACAGTACTGTCCCGTCTGCATTACAGTCTAGTTATGTTACAGCATGAGAAAGAACCAGATTAGATCTCCCATTTTCTGCCCAGGTACTTCAGTCCCCAATCCATTAACACAAAATAGTCAGAATTCACAAACAAACACATCCGTGACATACTGCATTCAATATAAATATTTTACTCACACACAAGGCCATTAACCAAACTATACCAATGTATATCTCTTCCCTTATCTCAAAATATCTCCCAACCTGACCTCTTCGGTCTTCATCCACACTCATTATTTGCTCCCATTCACGACTGCGGGACTTTCTTCGGGCTGCACCCACTGTGTGGAATGTCCTCCACACACAATGAGACTCTCCTCTAGTCTCCAAACCTACTCTGAAAACTCCCCTCTTCAGGCCAGTTTATCAGAATTAAGAACCGCCCACATAACCTTTATAAACTTTCCTATCCAATTACATCTTCCCTGTACAGTCCACACAGATTCAGTATGATTTACCGGCGGACGAGATGCCAGCTGTCAATATCCCGACAGCGGCAGCTCGCCCGCCGGAATGCCAGCAGCGGGGCCAGCGCATAGAGAACACTTGCGTGCTCGCCACGCTGTGGGCTTGGAGGCTCCCTGCGCTCGCCACACGATCTATTCCCACTCTATTGGTGCCGTGGACACCCACAAGTGGGAATTGTCCTGTTGTGCCTAAACGTATCCCGTCCACACAACTCCAATTTTTTTTCTTTCTTCACTTTTCCATCCTTCTGACCCCAGGCCAATGTTGCTGTGTGACCATATCAGACATCCCACCAAGAACCTTTTCAACCTTGTGGACCATTATGCAATCAATAACAACTACCCTTTGTGTATCAATACCTACTTCCTTATAGATTGTATAGTGTTCACTCTAGGTGTCTTTCACAGGGCGCTGCGCCCTGCCCCTTTTTTAGACACCTAAATGCCGCCCTGCCCGTTTGCGTGCGCCCTCCCGCCCCGCACTTTGCTGCCCGCCGGACCCCACCACGCCGCTGGACACATTAAGCACACTGTCCCCAGTGATTGCAAAGACCCGGTGACGCGCTCCTCATTAGGCCAATCCCTAAGGGGGATTTTTGTATGTTTGCCTGATGCTGGTCCCGGGCTGAATGATGTAAAGAGGAGGTGGAGACAATTTCCCTTCCTCTTTGGCGCCTGGCTGCTTGCGGCAGGTGAGTGAAGGCTAGTGCCGAGTGCGGGTGATGGATGGGTTGCCACAGCGTTTCTGGGGGGTGCTGGCGATTTGCAGGGATCGGTGTCCTCCATGATCTTGTAGGTAAAGCTGGGCTTTGTGACTGGGGCTTCCCGCGGTGCCGTCTGAGGCGGTGGCCGCGCTGTCGCTCTTGCTTTGAGGTGTCCGCTACGGCCCTGGGGGGGGGGACAAGGTGGTTACTGCAATGTGCCTCAGTGCTCTTACCTGGTGCAGTGTGCCTCAGTGCTCTTACCTGGTGCAGTGTGCCTCAGTGCTCTTACCTGGTGCAGTGTGCCTCAGTGCTCTTACCTGGTGCAGTGTGCCTCAGTGCTCTTACCTGGTGCAGTGTGCCTCAGTGCTCTTACCTGGTGCAGTGTGCCTCAGTGCTCTTACCTGGTGCAGTGTGCCTCAGTGCTCTTACCTGGTGCAGTGTGCTTCAGTGCTCTTACCTGGTGCAGTGTGCTCTACCGGGTGCATTGTGTATAACGCGCTCTACCGGGCGCAGTGTGTATAACGCGTTCTAACTGGCGCAATATGTATAACGCGATCTGCCTGGCGCAATGTGTATAACGCGCTCTGCCTGGCGCAATGTGTATAACGCGCTCAGCTGGCGCAATGTGTATAACGCGCTCTGCCTGGCGCAATGTGTATAACGTGCTCTGCCTGGCGCAATGTGTATAACGTGCTCTGCCTGGCGCAATGTGTATAACATGCTCTGCCTGGCACAATGTGTATAACGTGCTCTACGTGACGCAATGTGTATAACGTGCTCTACCTGGTGCAATGTGTATAACGTTCTGTACCTGGCGCAATGTGTATAACGTGCTCTACCTGGTGCAATGTGTATAACGTGCTGTACCTGGTGCAAAGTGTATAACGTGCTGTACCTGGTGCAATGTGTATAACGTGCTGTACCTGGTGCAATGTGTATAACGTGCTGTACCTGGCGCAATATGTATAACGTGCTCTACCTGTCGCAGTGTGTATAGGAGGTTCTACCCGGTGCAGTGTGTATTAGCTGCACTACTGTGTGGTGTAATGGGAAGTGCCACTATTATGTGGCCATGCCCCTTCCCCACGAAAAACAACGCCCCTAAATTTTTGCACTGTCCATTCTTTAGCATGTGGGAATGGGAGGACCAAGCATTTTAGTATGTACCTAATTTTGCCCTTCTAACTGAAAAATGTGCCCTCCCAAATGAAAAATGTGCCCTCCCCGTGATCAGCACCCTGCCCTAAAAAAATCCTAGAGTGAACACTAGATTGTAAGCTTACGAGCATGGCGTTCCTACCTTTATGACTGTCTGTTACGACCCAGTTTTGTTTTATCACTGTTCCTTCGAATTCTAAATCGCAACGAAATTTGCTGCACTATATAAGAAACTGTTAATAAACAAATAAATAAACAAATAAATAAATACATAATACGTAATACTCCATATGAAATCATCCCTGGTGCATAATTAAAGAGGCAATGTTTGACACAACGTAGGCTATGCACATATCCGCAATATACTGTATGGTACATTGCTGCTTCTTTCAACCCCACCCCCCTTCCCTTCCCCTCTTTGACTCATAGCAAAGTGCCCATGGCAAAACACTGGTATGTGGAGAGATTATTGACAACTAGATACATGTTTTCATGGAAAGATAAGAAGCAACCACAATTTGTCACTTTTACATACAGATATGTCCTTATACAACTTTGCTGCAGTCACACCAAACAGCCCCTCTTGGCACGCCAGGACACGTGACAATCTTCTAGCACCAGGCTTCTTTTTTGTCTAAATGTGTCTCAGTCACAATGCAATGTGATTAGGACGCACAAGAAGACTGCTGATTAATTTGATACATGACACCTGTATATCTGAGTCTCCGAATCTGTACACAAAGTGCAGCCACATATTTTTTCCAATACAAGTTCTATTCTGCTCTGTATACAGACTCAGTCACACACATATATCAAATTAATTGCGTTGTGACTAAGACGCAATTCCGGCAAAAAACGACGCCCACTTCAGCAGAGTCGCACGGGACTCACTCATGCCAGGCAGGTAGGCCCATAATTATAATTATGGGCCTACAGTACCTCATAGGACATATCTACAAGCGCTTCCTGCCACAAAAAAAAAAAAAAAATGATCTGTAAATTATGAATCCACGCTGCAATTGACATTTCATGGATTCCTGCCACAAGTGCTTTTCTATAGCTTTTCAAATTGGTGAGGGAGAATCTTTTAAGCTAGCTGGGTATGCACTATAACATATATCGTGTGATATTGATACTTTTAACCAATCTACACAACCATCGTATAGTGAACCATACCATTTGATGTTCTGCATGTCCAATGAGTCTATTCCACGGTCAACGTGGTATTGTTACCTGCAGCATGTAACAATACACTGCACCATTGTAAAGGCAGTTTGTACAGAGGGTGCAATGGATGGTTATATCTCATAGCTGTCATAAGGTGTATACCCAGCGTTAGATTTAATTCAGTTGAAAATCAACACATACAATCAAACAGGATCTTAAGGTAATGTCTTTCTCTTGTTTCGGAAAGATTACAAGAAAAGGTTGGGGAGTATGACTGGGATTCTGCCCTCAGTAAGAGAAGGAAGATGTGTATTCATGGCGTACATGTCACAGACTCACTATTTAAAAGATTTTTTATTTTTTGTTAAGTGACTCAGATGCTGTTTACAAGACACCAGAGAAAAACCCTAACAAAATAACCTATACGATATCTCTGAAAGCAGACAGGACACGGATTTTGTGTTGACCGCTTTCTTGACCTATTAATGTGATTTGAACTCCCATACCTTTGATCTTCCAATTCAAATGAAATTACTCCCAAATGTATAATAACCCCCACTTCTTCATCAGGCCATGAGTATTATAGAGACAATTATAACATTTGCTACAGTGAGCTCTCCAGTGGGCTAATTCAGTCATTTACACATTATTTTTTGTTCTGTTTCAAAAAACATTTTGAACATCACTGATAGAAAACACAATGCCCCCCCCCCCCCCCCCCCCCCCTCCTTCTTCCAGCGATTACAAATCCTGAAAGCTTTTCTAACATTACATAAACACTTTGGGGCTGTTATCACAATTTTTTGCCCAATTGTGTTGTTGGGCAATTCAATTCAAGTCTTTTTTTTTCTTGGGCTGAAAATGTACCCGTTTTCGTGCAAGAACACATGGATCCGGAATAAATTCACGGATCCATGTGTTTTCGCAATTGTGGCCGCAGAAGAATTTAATTTTTCACTAATTTTGTTTCTCCACCCTCTGGGCAGTGAAACAAAATCCCTGATATTGCGCATATCACTGCCCTGTCAAACGTTTATACAGCAGTACATGCCAGGATGTTATATATTGCTTTACTGGCAAGCAGGAATAAGGAGATTTATGGTAGACTTACCATTGTTAGACCTCTTTCTACGAGGTACATTGGATCCACAGGGAAACATCGGGGTGTAGAGATGGATCTTGATCCAGGCACCAACAGGCTAAAGCTTTAGACTGTCCCAGGATGCATTGGGGCCTCCTCTATAACCCCGCCTCCAGGCACTGTGAGCTGAGTTTCGTTAACCAGTCCAATGCACTAGCAGGTAAAAGAGAAGGTAGATGTTAATCACATAGAACCACGTACTCATGACAGGAGAAGGAACTAGCGGCTAATGCCATACAAACCAAAAGAAACTAAGTGCGTCAGGGTGGGTGTCTTGTGGAATCCAGTGTACCTCGCAGAAAGAGATTTAATTATATTAAGTCTACAATAAATCTCCTTTTCTGCAGCGGGGTACACTGGCATTCCACAGGAAATACACCGGGGATGTCCTAAAGCAGTTCCTCATGGGAGGGGACGCACTGTAGCGGGCACAAGAACCCGGCGTCAAAAGGAAGCACCCTGGGAAGCAGAAGTATCAAAGGCATAGAACCTAAAGAATGTGTTCACTGAGGACCATGTCTGTAGTCGCCTTGAACAATTGTTCAGCGGACGCGCATCGGCTGGCCGCCCAAGAAGGTCCAACAGACCGAGTAGAATGGGCTTTGATAGCAGCAGAAGCAGGGAGTCCAGCCTGCACATAGGCTTGTGCAATCACCATTCTAATCCATCTGGCCAAGGTTTGCTTATTCGCAGGCTAACCACGTTTGTAAACACCAAAAAGTACAAAAAGGGTATCTGACCTTCTGATAGAGGCCGTCCTTTCCACATAAATACGGAGAGCCCGTACCACATCCAAAGACAGCTCTTTGTAGGACAAACGAGAAGAGATAAAGGCCGGAACCACAATCTCTTGGTTAAGATGGAAAGATGACACCACCTTAGGGAGATAACCGGGGCGAGTTCGAAGAACTGCGTGGTCATGGTGACAAAATCGGAAAGGGTGGACGATAGGACAAAGCGCCTAAGTCCGACACCATCCTATCAGAGGCAATAGCCAACAGAAAAACAACCTTAAGCATAAGGCATTTAAGGTCCACAGACTCAAGAGGTTCAAATGGAGACTCTTCTAGGGCATTCAAAAAAACAGACCGATCCCATGGAGCCACAGGAAGGACATAGGGAGGCTGAATCCGTAAAACACCCTGAAAGTTTGAAAGTCAGGAAGAGAAACAATTATCCTCTGAAACCACACCGACAAGGCAGAAATATGAACCTTGAGGGAGGCCAGATGAAGGCCTAAGTCCAGGCCTTGTTGGAGAAAAACCAAAAGTCTGGAAGTTTTGAAAGTATATGCACCATAATTCTTACCAGCACACCAGGTGAAGTAAAATTCCAGACCCTATAATAAATCCGTGCAGAAGCTGGTTTGCGGGCTTTCAACATAGTTTGAACAACCGCCTCAGAGAATTCCGTGGCCTTCAGGACTGAAGCTTCAAGAGCCACGCCGTCAAAGCCAGTCTCGCAAGTCCAGATAGACACAAGGGCCCTGAACGAGGAGGTCTGGGCATTGAAGAAGTAGAAGAGGACGCTCTATCGAGGGACCCTGTAGGTCTGAGAACCAATGCTGTCTGGGCCACGCTGGAGCGACTAGAAGTAGTATTCCTCTTTCCTGCTTGAACTTCCGCAGCACCCTGGGCAGTAGTGTCACTGGAGGGAACACGTATGGCAGCCGAAAAGTTCCATGGAATTGCCAGTGCGTCCACGAACGCTGCTTGCGGATCCCTTGTCCTTGATCCGAAGACCGGAACCTTGTGATTGTGTCGAGATGCAATCAGGTCTACATCTGGTAGACCCCACTTGTCCACTAGGAGTTGAAAGACCTCCGGATGAAGACTCCACTCTCCGGCGTGAATGTCCTGACGACTGAGGAAGTCCGCTTCCCAGTTGAGGACTCCGGGAATGAACACTGCCGATATTGGTGGCAGATGGCTTTCCGCCCAATGAAGGATTTTTAATACTTGCAGAATTAACATGCGGCTTCAAGTGCCGCCTTGATGATTTAAGTACGCCACCGTGGTGGCGTTGTCTGATTGTACTTGAACAGGCCTGTTCTGT
Source organism: Pseudophryne corroboree (assembly GCF_028390025.1). NCBI lineage: Eukaryota > Metazoa > Chordata > Amphibia > Anura > Myobatrachidae > Pseudophryne > Pseudophryne corroboree. The sequence goes on along the minus strand of NC_086453.1, from coordinate 265,588,963 downwards.
ATTAGAGGCAGGGCCAGTGTCAACACATTAAACACTGCCTGCAATTCCAGAATGTTTTTCGGGAGCAGAGATTCCTCCCTGGTACACCGACCCTGGAGAGAGTGTTGCTCCAACACTGCGCCCCAACCCCGCAGACTGGCATCCGTCGTTAGGAGGACCAGTTGGAAATCCAGAAGGGACGACCCCTGCTCAACTGTTGGTCCTGTAGCCACCAGCTTAGTGACAAACGAACCTCCAGACTCAATTATATCATTTGAGACCTCATCCGATGAGGAAGGCCGTGCCACTTGGAAAGGATTAACCTATACAGAGGGCGGGAATGAATTTGAGCGCACTCTACCATGTCGAAAGCCGACACCGTAAGGCCTAGTACTTGCTGGAGCAAGAGAGGAAGCATCTGATCCTGTCCTGAAGTTTCAGGACCTTCTCTGGAGACAAAAACAAATCGGTTGTGTGTGTCCAGCAGTGCCCCCAGGAGCACCATGCTCCGAGCAGGGACCAGCGAGGACTTTTTCCAGTTGATAAGCCACCCGTGGGCTTGTAGGAATTGGACCGTCAGTTACAGATGACTGAGGAGAACCTCTTGGGAGTTCGCCAGGATCAGCAAGACAGACAGATATTGCAGGATCCTGATTACTGGACGGCGGGGAAGGGCCATCATTACGGCCATGACCTTGGTGAAGATTCGAGGCGCTGTGGTCAATCCAAAAGGCAAGGCCTGGAATTGATAATGTAGATTGCCAATAGCAAACCGCAGATAATGCTGATGCGACATGGCAATAGGTATGTGCAGGTAAGCATCCTGTATGTCCAGGGATACCATAATAGTCTTTGGGCTCCATGGCCAGCGCAATAGAGCGCAGAGTTTCCATACGGAATTTGGAGACTCTCACAAATTTGTTCAATGATTTGAGGTTGAGTATAGGACGGAAGGACCCATGTGGCTTCGGAACTAGAAACAGGGTCGAATAGTATCCCCTGCCTCTCTGGGACAGAGGTACCGGCACTACCACTCCTGTGTCCAGGAGGGATTGAACAACCAAGTGTGGAGCATGCGCTTTTAACGGATCCGAAGAGATAATCGTAGTGCAAAACTGGCGAGGGAGACGTCTCTTGAAAGAAACTGCATACCCATGAGAGAAAACTTGGGCACCCAGGCCGTCCAAAGTGGTCTTTAACCAGGCCTGGGCGAACTGCAGAAGTCGGCCTGCCACCCTGGGATCCCCCAGGGGGAGGCCCGCCCCGCGCCCCGTCATGCAGCAGCCTCTTGTTTAGAAGCAGGCTGACGGGCGGCCCAAGATTGTTTAGATTTGGGCATAGTGGCTTTGGAAGCACGAGCCTGTCTCGGGTACGCCTGGCCTTTTGCTTTCCCTGGAGGTCGAAAGGAATGAAAAGTGGTACTCTTGGCCTTCCGAGCAGAAGGATTAGTACTTGGGAGAAACGCAGTCTTGGCAGTCGCCAAGTCAGTTACAATCTTGTTCAAATCTTCCACAAATAGTATGTCTCCCTTAAAAGGGAGCACCTCCAAGGTCTTTTTGGAGTCCAGGTCCACCTTCCAGGACCTCAACCACAGAATCCGGCGAGCCAGGATAGACGTAGTAGACGCTCTGGCCGCCATTACGCCTGCATCAGAGGCCGCCTCCTGAATATAGTGGGAGGTTGTGATAATATAAGATAGATATTGTCTGGCAGTGTCAGAAAAAACCTGAGGCAGCTCACCCTCAATTGCCTGAACCCAGGATGCAATTCCTTTCACAGCCCAGGAGGCTGCCATAGTGGGTCTATGTACAGCACCGGTAAGAGAGTAAATAGACTTCAGACAACCCTCCACATGCTTATCCGTCGATTCCTTCAGTGAGGTGACAGTGGTTACAGGCAGAGTAGATGACACCAAGAGACGGGCGACATGAGAGCCCACCGGTGGCGGAGTTTCCCACTTGTTACTCAACTCCGCAGGGATAGGATAACGAGCTAGCACCTTTTTAGACAGGGAAAACTCCTTTCCTGTAGACAACCAGGATTCCTGACGTATGTCAATTTAAAGGTTAGAATGTAGTAGAACTACTTTAGCAACCTTCTGACGTTTGAACTTATCAGGTTTCTTAGACGTAGCAGTAGGCTCGATCTCATCATCAATTCGGAGAATCAGCTTGATAGCCTCAACTAGGTCAGGAACATCAACCTGGGTTGTAGATTCCTCATCAGAAGCAACTGTATTAGTGTCTGACGGATCAGTATATTCCCATCCTCATCGGAAGGATTATCTGAAATTTTAGTGGATTGCGAGAAAGAAATGGCCCGCTTAGATGACCCCTTGGCCCCAGATGGGCATGGGGTAGACTTCTGTCTAACCAAAGATTGATTTAATTGTTGTAACTGGGTAGACAGTGTGTCCGCCCAGGGCAGATTAACTACAGGGTCAATATGTGGCTGTAATGGCACAGGAGGTCCCACAGGGGGCATAAGACATGTTACAAGCATAGCAAGCATACCTGAAAACGCTGCCCAAGGTGGGTCCTGATTGGCCACAGGTGCCGCAGGTGGACTGGGAGATGTATGGCACCCAGCGCCTGAACCAGCAGCTAACACTTCCCCCACCGGTAAATCCATGGTGACAGCACTGCAGGATGCAGAAGTGTCCGCGGATTTCCCACCCTGTGTGGCAGACATTATAGGGAATGTAGCCTTAGAGCGTAACAGTACAATATAGCCAGACAAACACAATACCTGCAAATAACCCCCTGTGTTATGTGACAGTAAATGCAGAGCACAAACAATAGGATTTTAATACCTACCGGTAAATCCTTTTCTCTTAGTCCGTTGAGGATGCTGGTTCTGAATGTGACCCCAGCATCCTCTAGGACGTATGAGAAAGAGGATTTAAGCGGTATGAGGTGACTGAAATACACAGTAAAAAATACAAAACAGTATAGCTGTTAAAGGTAGACAGGTTCAAAAGGTCAACAGGTTCATGTGGCTGACATGATGTTGGTCGACATACATAAGGTCAACACGACTTTTGGGTTTGTTCATGTTTTTGGAATTTCCGTCCTTGACTATCCATGTCACAAATCATAACCTTTAGTAACCTTGTGGCGAGCAAAGAATAGTGAGACACCGTACCTGGAGCGTGGCGAGCGGACGTATTTCTACAAATCATGGTCCCAGATGAAAACACTATCCACACTAACTCTCCCCCCCCTCCCCCCCCCAAAAAAGTGTGTTGATCATTTTGACCTTTTCCGGTGTTGACCTTTTGCCTTTCAACCATATGGGGCTGATCTAATTGACTGTAGACCTACTGAATGTAGATGTTCTATAACACACGCCAGCAAGTGTAGATGGAAGGCACAGATCTCGTGCAGAGAAATAGAGTTGGGCGATGATTTGAGACAAATGAAGCAATGCAGTTGATGCAGTTTTGTTAATAGATTAGTATGTTAGTAGAAGTATTATATATTTAGTTTGGTAGAACTATTAAGTACAGGCACCTAATAAAGGAAAGCCTGACTGAAGAGGATTCTATAGGCAGGGCCGGCTCTACCATTAGGCAGCTGCCTAGGGGCGCCGGTCACTGGAGGGCACCACTGAATTCATCTGGCAAAAAACTGAAGGATTTCTCTGTAGGCGGGTTAGTAATGATCTTACAGATGGGCAAATGGAACACAATAAGGAGCATACAAATATATGTATGTCTGTGTGTATATATGTATGTATACACATACAATTAACGGGATGTTGGCGTTCATAATACTGGCACAAAAATCTCAACACATGTCAGAATGCTAACGCTGGAATCCCAACATCTGGCATCCTGAATGTTAGTATGACAAGGTGGGTTAGAGTTGGGTAAGTTCAATTCATTTTATTCAAAATGTTGGTATTATGGTGGTCGGGATGCCACTGTCAGTATTCTGAACGGCAGCATCCCATACCCAACTCCATTTAAATATCCCCACCAGACCCCATATACAGTATTATACACTATATAAATAATAGATGGCACTCAAGGACTTTTAAAGTGAAAGTAAATTGTGAACAAAATCACAAAATCTTGTGACTTATTTACAATATAATTTATCACTTGAAAAGTCCTTGAGTACTGTCCCTTTTCTCTGTATATGTATAATGATGCAATTCTCCCCAGCCCACCTAGTGGCCACCTGCGTCTCACCTACGGTAGGTAGTGGTGGTGTTGGCGGGGGATTGCAAGTTAGGGGGCGCTAGGCTGAAACTTTGCCTAGGGTGCACGGAGACCTTGCACTGGCCCTGTCTATAGGTTATGTGAGGAAGCTTGGAGTGACATAGAAATGGAGTTTGAGGCAGAATTAGTTTTTCGATAATAAGAGTAACTATAGAATAATGAAGGAAAGACAACACTAGGGCAAGAGAGATTACAGGTGACAGGACGGGCTCTAGTTGGAAGTTAGAGCATGTGTATCTACAGTACATGGATTTCTTAGCTCATATCCTATGGGAACGATTACAAATAAAAACACTGTGGATATGTGTATTTCATCTTAATAAATTTGCTTCCATACCAGTATTATTTTGTCCAACAGTCGCTATCCCCAACTTCAACCAAAACCTGTATTACCGGATTGCAACAAAGTAGATCCATAATGCCGCAACACAATCCATTATCCATCCTTCTCTACGGTATTATCCAGTATGGACAACGTTCATATTGCAATGCTATCCAACAAATTAGTTCAATGCCATGTCAAATGGGAAATGATGGAGTCCCATTCCGAGCTGGCACACACATTTGTAATATTTACGGAGATGGTCTAATTACCCCCATTAATCCCTCAGGTGCTACGTTCATTTACATAATTCATGTTCATTTGCATATATTTCATAACATGACCAAAGATTCAGTAGATATTAGTTCCCATTGCAAGTAAATAAATAAATAAATAGGAAGAGAAGGATTTTTTTTCTGAATTACTACCACTAGGTGTCCAAATACACAAAGCAGGAAACAAATGGAACCCACTATAGAAACAAAGACGTACATTCAGTGCTTTCCTGGCTTTATGCTAAATTAGTTCAACAAACGTCATCCCTTCTTACCTATTCTCAGAACTTGGTGAAACAAGGTAATAAATCAAAGCACTAACTGCGTTACGTGGTCTAAGAGCAATCAGGTAACTCACAAGCAAAATCCACTTCCTTTAAAATCCTTGACTTTGACATTTACAGGCTATCTTTATAACAAATGACATTGATTGTGCATTTTGGCAGACTACTTGTTTACCTTAAGAGGTGAGGTTAAGCCTTACATTTACTAAATGGCAAGAAGTGAACCTCATCAGACTGCAATTCTGAACTCGTTGCCCAACCACTGCATGTACAGATAGTCTTGTATTCCTCATCTCAGCTATAGAGAAAGCTGGACTGAATCGAAAAACATCTGATGAATGTGGTAATCATCATTTCACCAAATGTTTTTAAATAAATAAAAAAGTACTGATATAGCACATAAAGTAAACAGTGTAGATAAAGAATGAAGCATGTCATCTTGTATATGTAACTATCAGTACCTACTGACAGATACAAGTGCATTACCTGGAGTGCAGAGAGTGCCACCGCCCCAGATAGACAGATCAGTGGGTAGATTGGAAAGAGAAATCTTTCTTCCTTATGGGGCCGTGTGAAGAAAATCAGAATCCAGATATACATGGGAGCCAAAGTAAGCCAATATGGTCGTCCGAGGTTCTGGGCTGCTGGAGCAATAAAATTATTATGTTAGTCACTCAATTCTGGTAGGTTTAAGGAACATTCACAGAAAGGGACTCACTATTGGGGAGGTGTATCAAATCTACTAAATGGTGGAAAAATGGTTAAATGTGGAAGCTGCCCAAAGCAACCAATCACATTCTGGCTAGATTCTATTAAATACATTCTATAAAATGATAGGTAGATATCTATACACACAGATGTGTCCTCATACAGCTTTGCTGCAGTCATGCCAAACAGCTCCTCTTGGCACCCATGTCGCGTGAGACTCTGCTACCCATCAGGCTTTGTTTTTTTTTTTTCTTCATTCTAGCCAAAAAGGGTCTAAGACGCAATGCGGTGTGGCTAGGATGACCCAGGAGACTGTGCGGATAAATTTATATATGACACTTGTGTGAGACTAAGTCTCTGAATCTGCATACGAAGTGTTACAATGCAGTGCCCGCTGCATTTTTCCATGTCAAGTTCTGTTGTGCTCCATATACAGACTCAGTCGCACACAGATATACAAGTGCAGCACATCATATGAATCACAACTACAATCAAAACATTTTCTCACAGGCCATGCCAAGTATGTGACCATTGACTGACTGACACCCAATGAAATGAGTCTGCCTGCCTTTTGTTACCACACAATAAATTGCTACAACATAAAATAACAACACGTCATGGTCAGGAAACCTCACCATTGCAGTGGTGGCCACCTGAACCAATCCACCCGATGGTTACAATAACATATCATTTGATTCCCCTCCCTAAGTGTCTGGAAAGATTAGATTGCAATTTCTGCATCTCTAACAAATCACAAAAGGGTCAAACTTACCATTCACAACTGTAACCTATAAACCCAACTCCACTGTAAGAAAAATTACTTTATATTTGCAGAAACCCTAATGACACATCTTGTGCCTTCCATTTCCACATCAGAAGAGAAACTTATTTCTAGGTACATTTTACCTAATACTGTATAATAAACACTTTAAATACAAAAAATGTCCCATCTGTAATAACGGCAGCTCAAAGTAATACTAATCTCAACAGTATATTAGGTAAAAATAGGATTTTAATACCTACCAGTAAATCCTTTTCTCTTAGTCCGTAGAGGATGCTGGGTACTCCAAAAGGACCATGGGGTATAGAAGGGATCCGCAGGAGACATGGGCACACTATCAGACTTTGAATGGGTGTGAACTGGCTCCTCCCTCTATGCCCCTCCTCCAGACTCCAGTTAGAGAACTGTGCCCAGGGAGACGGACATTTCGAGGAAAGAATTTATTGTTTAAACACGGTGAGTGTCATACCAGCTCACACCTCGAACATGCAGCAGAATATGGCATTCAAAAGAACACCAGCTGACGGCATGAAAGATATACAGCAATATGCTGACCGAAAATGTAACACAACCTGTGTGTAAACTAGAGATGAGCGGGTTCGGTTCCTCTGAATCCGAACCCGCCCGAACTTCAGGTTTTTTACACGGGTCCGAGCAGGCTCGGATCTTCCCGCCTTGCTCGGCTAACCCGAGCGCGCCCGAACGTCATCATCACGCTGTCGGATTCTCGCGAGGCTCGGATTCTATCGCGAGACTCGGATTCTATATAAGGAGCCGCGCGTCGCCGCCATTTTCACACGTGCATTGAGAGTCATAGGGAGAGGACGTGGCTGGCGTCCTCTCCGTTTAGAGAAGAGAGAGACACAGTATTTTCGGGGAGCATTATTAGGAGGAGTACTACTGTATACTACTATACTACTTGCTGAAGTGATATTTATAGATTAGATAGTGTGACTGTAAGTGTATTATCTGACTTGTGGGGGAGACACTGACAGTGGGGAGCAGTTAGAGTCTGAGAGCAGGACTCAGGAGTACATATAACGTACAGGGCACACTTTTGCTGCCAGAGTCAGTGCCACACTGCCATTGTTGTGACCACACTGACCACCAGTATAATAATATATTTTGTGATTGTCTGCTTAGGCCTCGGAGTACTAGTTGCAAGTCACCACCAGTTTAATATATATATATATATATATATATATATATATATATATATATATATAAAATTGTATATAATATATATATATATATATATATATATATATATATATAATATAGATTCATATTACCGGCACTCCTCTTTGTGGCTGTTTCATAACTGCGCTGGTTGCCCTCACGAATGGTGATAAATATTGTCGGATGGTGCGGCACTCCAGTCAGAAAAATTACTCATGTAAGCAAAATAAATTGCAACGTTTCAATGCCTTTATTGCGGCATTTTCATTATAAGCCTGATGAAAATGCCGCAATAAAGGCATTGAAACGTTGCAATTTATTTTGCTTACATGAGTAATTTTTCTGACTGGAGTGCCGCACCATCCGACAATATATATATAATATTGTATACCACCTACCCGTGGTATTTTTTTTTTTTCATTCTTCTTTATACATACTACTATAGTAGCTTACTGTAGCAGTCTGCGGTGCTGTGCTGACCTGACAGTGTCCAGCAGGTCCGTCATCAGTCATTACATAATAAATATATATAGTACCTGTCCGGCTGCAGTACTAGTGATATTATATTGATTTCATCTCATTATCAATAATTTATCATCCAGTCTAGACTCTATATTAGCAGCAGACACAGTACGTTAGTCCACGGCTGTAGCTACCTCTGTGTCGGCACTCGGCAGTCCATCCATAATTGTATACCACCTACCCGTGGTTTTTTTTTTTTTTTTCTTCTTTGTACATACTACTATAGAGTATAGTAGCTTATTGTAGCAGTCTGCGGTGCTGCTGAGCTGACAGTGTCCAGCAGGTCCGTCATCAGTCATCATTACCTAATAAATATATTATCTACCTGTCCGGCTGCAGTACTAGTGATATTATATATACATACATATATATATTGATTTCATCTCATTATCAATCATCCAGTCTATATTAGCAGCAGACACAGTACGTTAGTCCACGGCTGTAGCTACCTCTGTGTCGGCACTCGGCAGTCCATCCATAAGTATACTAGTATCCATCCATCTCCATTGTTTACCTGAGGTGCCTTTTAGTTGTGCCTATTAAAATATGGAGAACAAAAATGTTGAGGTTCCAAAATTAGGGAAAGATCAAGATCCACTTCCACCTCGTGCTGAAGCTGCTGCCACTAGTCATGGCCGAGACGATGAAATGCCAGCAACGTCGTCTGCCAAGGCCGATGCCCAATGTCATAGTACAGAGCATGTCAAATCCAAAACACCAAATATCAGTAAAAAAAGGACTCCAAAACCTAAAATAAAATTGTCGGAGGAGAAGCGTAAACTTGCCAATATGCCATTTACCACACGGAGTGGCAAGGAACGGCTGAGGCCCTGGCCTATGTTCATGGCTAGTGGTTCAGCTTCACATGAGGATGGAAGCACTCAGCCTCTCGCTAGAAAACTGAAAAGACTCAAGCTGGCAAAAGCACCGCAAAGAACTGTGCGTTCTTCGAAATCCCAAATCCACAAGGAGAGTCCAATTGTGTCGGTTGCGATGCCTGACCTTCCCAACACTGGACGTGAAGAGCATGCGCCTTCCACCATTTGCACGCCCCCTGCAAGTGCTGGAAGGAGCACCCGCAGTCCAGTTCCTGATAGTCAGATTGAAGATGTCAGTGTTGAAGTACACCAGGATGAGGAGGATATGGGTGTTGCTGGCGCTGGGGAGGAAATTGACCAGGAGGATTCTGATGGTGAGGTGGTTTGTTTAAGTCAGGCACCCGGGGAGACACCTGTTGTCCGTGGGAGGAATATGGCCGTTGACATGCCTGGTGAAAATACCAAAAAAATCAGCTCTTCAGTGTGGAGGTATTTCAACAGAAAAGCGGACAACAGGTGTCAAGCCGTGTGTTGCCTTTGTCAAGCTGTAATAAGTAGGGGTAAGGACGTTAACCACCTCGGAACATCCTCCCTTATACGTCACCTGCAGCGCATTCATAATAAGTCAGTGACAAGTTCAAAAACTTTGGGCGACAGCGGAAGCAGTCCACTGACCAGTAAATCCCTTCCTCTTGTAACCAAGCTCACGCAAACCACCCCACCAACTCCCTCAGTGTCAATTTCCTCCTTCCCCAGGAATGCCAATAGTCCTGCAGGCCATGTCACTGGCAATTCTGACGAGTCCTCTCCTGCCTGGGATTCCTCCGATGCATCCTTGCATGTAACGCCTACTGCTGCTGGCGCTGCTGTTGTTGCTGCTGGGAGTCGATGGTCATCCCAGAGGGGAAGTCGTAAGCCCACTTGTACTACTTCCAGTAAGCAATTGACTGTCCAACAATCCTTTGCGAGGAAGATGAAATATCACAGCAGTCATCCTGCTGCAAAGCGGATAACTGAGGCCTTGACAACTATGTTGGTGTTAGACGTGCGTCCGGTATCCGCCGTTAGTTCACAGGGAACTAGACAATTTATTGAGGCAGTGTGCCCCCGTTACCAAATACCATCTAGGTTCCACTTCTCTAGGCAGGCGATACCGAGAATGTACACGGACGTCAGAAAAAGACTCACCAGTGTCCTAAAAAATGCAGTTGTACCCAATGTCCACTTAACCACGGACATGTGGACAAGTGGAGCAGGGCAGGGTCAGGACTATATGACTGTGACAGCCCACTGGGTAGATGTATGGACTCCCGCCGCAAGAACAGCAGCGGCGGCACCAGTAGCAGCATCTCGCAAACGCCAACTCTTTCCTAGGCAGGCTACGCTTTGTATCACCGCTTTCCAGAATACGCACACAGCTGAAAACCTCTTACGGCAACTGAGGAAGATCATCGCGGAATGGCTTACCCCAATTGGACTCTCCTGTGGATTTGTGGCATCGGACAACGCCAGCAATATTGTGTGTGCATTAAATATGGGCAAATTCCAGCACGTCCCATGTTTTGCACATACCTTGAATTTGGTGGTGCAGAATTTTTTAAAAAACGACAGAGGCGTGCAAGAGATGCTGTCGGTGGCCAGAAGAATTGCGGGACACTTTCGGCGTACAGGCACCACGTACAGAAGACTGGAGCACCACCAAAAACTACTGAACCTGCCCTGCCATCATCTGAAGCAAGAAGTGGTAACGAGGTGGAATTCAACCCTCTATATGCTTCAGAGGTTGGAGGAGCAGCAAAAGGCCATTCAAGCCTATACAATTCAGCACGATATAGGAGGTGGAATGCACCTGTCTCAAGCGCAGTGGAGAATGATTTCAACGTTGTGCAAGGTTCTGATGCCCTTTGAACTTGCCACACGTGAAGTCAGTTCAGACACTGCCAGCCTGAGTCAGGTCATTCCCCTCATCAGGCTTTTGCAGAAGAAGCTGGAGACATTGAAGGAGGAGCTAACACGGAGCGATTCCGCTAGGCATGTGGGACTTGTGGATGGAGCCCTTAATTCGCTTAACAAGGATTCACGGGTGGTCAATCTGTTGAAATCAGAGCACTACATTTTGGCCACCGTGCTCGATCCTAGATTTAAAGCCTACCTTGGATCTCTCTTTCCGGCAGACACAAGTCTGCTGGGGTTGAAAGACCTGCTGGTGAGAAAATTGTCAAGTCAAGCGGAACGCGACCTGTCAACATCTCCTCCTTCACATTCTCCCGCAACTGGGGGTGCGAGGAAAAGGCTCAGAATTCCGAGCCCACCCGCTGGCGGTGATGCAGGGCAGTCTGGAGCGACTGCTGATGCTGACATCTGGTCCGGACTGAAGGACCTGACAACGATTACGGACATGTCGTCTACTGTCACTGCATATGATTCTCTCACCATTGAAAGAATGGTGGAGGATTATATGAGTGACCGCATCCAAGTAGGCACGTCACACAGTCCGTACTTATACTGGCAGGAAAAAGAGGCAATTTGGAGGCCCTTGCACAAACTGGCTTTATTCTACCTAAGTTGCCCTCCCACAAGTGTGTACTCCGAAAGAGTGTTTAGTGCCGCCGCTCACCTTGTCAGCAATCGGCGTACGAGGTTACATCCAGAAAATGTGGAGAAGATGATGTTCATTAAAATGAATTATAATCAATTCCTCCGTGGAGACATTGACCAGCAGCAATTGCCTCCACAAAGTACACAGGGAGCTGAGATGGTGGATTCCAGTGGGGACGAATTGATAATCTGTGAGGAGGGGGATGTACACGGTGATATATCGGAGGATGATGATGAGGTGGACATCTTGCCTCTGTAGAGCCAGTTTGTGCAAGGAGAGATTAATTGCTTCTTTTTTGGTGGGGGTCCAAACCAACCCGTCATTTCAGTCACAGTCGTGTGGCAGACCCTGTCACTGAAATGATGGGTTGGTTAAAGTGTGCATGTCCTGTTTATACAACATAAGGGTGGGTGGGAGGGCCCAAGGACAATTCCATCTTGCACCTCTTTTTTCTTTAATTTTTCTTTGTGTCATGTGCTGTTTGGGGAGGGTTTTTTGGAAGGGACATCCTGCGTGACACTGCAGTGCCACTCCTAGATGGGCCCGGTGTTTGTGTCGGCCACTAGGGTCGCTTATCTTACTCACACAGCTACCTCATTGCGCCTCTTTTTTTCTTTGCGTCATGTGCTGTTTGGGGAGGGTTTTTTGGAAGGGACATCCTGCGTGACACTGCAGTGCCACTCCTAGATGGGCCCGGTGTTTGTGTCGGCCACTAGGGTCGCTTATCTTACTCACACAGCTACCTCATTGCGCCTCTTTTTTTCTTTGCGTCATGTGCTGTTTGGGGAGGGTTTTTTGGAAGGGACATCCTGCGTGACACTGCAGTGACACTCCTAGATGGGCCCGGTGTTTGTGTCGGCCACTAGGGTCGCTTATCTTACTCACACAGCTACCTCATTGCGCCTCTTTTTTTCTTTGCGTCATGTGCTGTTTGGGGAGGGTTTTTTGGAAGGGACATCCTGCGTGACACTGCAGTGACACTCCTAGATGGGCCCGGTGTTTGTGTCGGCCACTAGGGTCGCTTATCTTACTCACACAGCTACCTCATTGCGCCTCTTTTTTTCTTTGCGTCATGTGCTGTTTGGGGAGGGTTTTTTGGAAGGGACATCCTGCGTGACACTGCAGTGCCACTCCTAGATGGGCCCGGTGTTTGTGTCGGCCACTAGGGTCGCTTATCTTACTCACACAGCTACCTCATTGCGCCTCTTTTTTTCTTTGCGTCATGTGCTGTTTGGGGAGGGTTTTTTGGAAGGGACATCCTGCGTGACACTGCAGTGACACTCCTAGATGGGCCCGGTGTTTGTGTCGGCCACTAGGGTCGCTTATCTTACTCACACAGCTACCTCATTGCGCCTTTTTTTCTTTGCGTCATGTGCTGTTTGGGGAGGGTTTTTTGGAAGGGACATCCTGCGTGACACTGCAGTGACACTCCTAGATGGGCCCGGTGTTTGTGTCGGCCACTAGGGTCGCTTATCTTACTCACACAGCTACCTCATTGCGCCTCTTTTTTTCTTTGCGTCATGTGCTGTTTGGGGAGGGTTTTTTGGAAGGGACATCCTGCGTGACACTGCAGTGACACTCCTAGATGGGCCCGGTGTTTGTGTCGGCCACTAGGGTCGCTTATCTTACTCACACAGCTACCTCATTGCGCCTCTTTTTTTCTTTGCGTCATGTGCTGTTTGGGGAGGGTTTTTTGGAAGGGACATCCTGCGTGACACTGCAGTGACACTCCTAGATGGGCCCGGTGTTTGTGTCGGCCACTAGGGTCGCTTATCTTACTCACACAGCTACCTCATTGCGCCTTTTTTTCTTTGCGTCATGTGCTGTTTGGGGAGGGTTTTTTGGAAGGGACATCCTGCGTGACACTGCAGTGACACTCCTAGATGGGCCCGGTGTTTGTGTCGGCCACTAGGGTCGCTTAGCTTAGTCATCCAGCGACCTAGGTGCAAATTTTAGGACTAAAAATAATATTGTGAGGTGTGAGGTATTCAGAATAGACTGAAAATGAGTGTAAATTATGGTTTTTGAGGTTAATAATACTTTGGGATCACAATGACCCCCAAATTCTATGATTTAAGCTGTTTTTTAGTGTTTTTTGAAAAAAACACCCGAATCCAAAACACACCCGAATCCGACAAAAAAAATTCGGTGAGGTTTTGCCAAAACGCGGTCGAACCCAAAACACGGCCGCAGAACCGAACCCAAAACCAAAACACAAAACCCGAAAAATTTCCGGCGCTCATCTCTAGTGTAAACACGACCAACAATAGCATACCGCATGCCATGGTATGAATAACTTCAGCAACAGACTTGACTGAAAAGAAACACCACCTGAGTGTAACCATCAATAGCTGCAGATACAGTACGCACTGGGACGGGCGCCCAGCATACTCTACGGACTAAAAGAAAAGGATTTACCGGTAGGTATTAAAATCCTATTTTCTCATACGTCCTAGAGGATGCTGGGGACTCCAAAAGGACCATGGGGTTTATACCAAAGCTCCAGACCAGGCGGGAGTGTGCAGACGACTGCAGCACCGATTGAGCAACATGAGGCCCTCATCAGCCAGGGTTTCAAACTTGTAGAACTTAGCAAAAATGTTTGAACCCGACCAAGTAGCTGCTCAGCAAAGTTAAACCGCCGAGACTCCTCGGGCATCCGCCCAAGAAGAGCCCACCTTCCTGGTAGGATGGGCCTTCACCAACTTCGGTAACGGCAATCCAGCCGTAGAATGAGCATGCCGAATCTTATCACAGATCCAGCGTGTAACAGTCTGCTTAGAAGCAGGAACCCCAATCTGGTTGGGAGCATACAGGATAAACAGAGGCTCTGTTTCCCCAATCTGAGCTGTTCTGGCGACATAGATATTCAAAGCTCTGACTACATTGAGAGACTTCGAATCAGCCCAAGCTTCAGTAGCCACAGGCACCACAATAGGTTGGTTCATGTGAAACACAGAAACCACTTTCGGCAGAAATAGTTGCCAAGTTCTCAATTCCTCTCTATCCACATGAAAGATCAAATAGGGCTCTTATGAGACAAAGCCGCTAATTCCGACACCCGCCTTGCGGACGCCAAGGCCAACAGCATGACCACCGTCCAAGTTAGAAATTTAAACTCAACCTTCCGTAAAGGTTCCAACCGGTGTGACGTAAGAAACTGCAACACCACGTTAAGGTCCCATGGTGCCACTGGGGCGACAATGGAGGTTGGAAGTGCGGCACCCCTTTCACGAAAGTCTGAACTTCTGGAAGGGTGGCCAATTCTTTTTTGAAAGAAAATTGATAAAGCCTAAATCTGAACTTTAATGGAGCCTAACTTTAGGCCTGCAGCCACACCTGTTTGCAAAAAATGGAGAAAACGACCCAGCTGAAATTCTACCGTAGGAACTCTCTTGGATTCACACCAAGACATATACTCCCTCCAAATACGGTGGTAAAGCTTCACCGTTACTCCTTTCCCAGCCTGAAGCAACGTGGGAATGACTTCACCGGAAATACACTTTCGGGCTAGGACATGGCATTCAACTTCCATGCCGTCAAACGCAGCCACGGTAAGTCTCGATAAACGCCCAGACCTAGCTGTAACAGGTCCTCTCGTAGAGGAAGAGACCAGGGATCTTTTATGAGTAAGTCTTGAAGATCTGGATACCAAGCCCTCCTTGGCTAGACCGGAACAATGAAAATCGCCTGAACCATTGTTCTTCCTATGTTTATCACCTTCGGAAAGAGTGAAAGTGGAGGGAACACATAGACCGACTGAAACACCCACGGTGTCAGGAGGGCGTCCACTGCTATTGCTTGAGTGTCCCTTGACCTGGAACAATATCCCTGAAGTTTCTTGTTGAGGCGAGACGCCATCTTGTCTAATTGAGGAATTCCCCAAAGACTTGTCACTTCTGTGAAAACTTCTTGATGAAGACCCCACTCTCCCGGATGGAGATTGTGTCTGCTGAGGAAGTCTATTTCTCCATTGTCTACACCCGGAACGAAGACCGCTAATAGAGCGTTTACATGCCCTTTCGCCTAGCGGAAAACTTTTGCGGCTTCTGCCATTGCTGCTTTCCTCCTCGTTCCGCCCTAGTGGCTTACTTACGCCACTGCTGTTAAGTCGTCCGACAGAATTAAGACGGGCAGATCGTGAAGAAGATGTTCCGTTGTAAATAGCTCTTAATTCAAGAATGTTTATTGCAGACAAGCTACCCGGCTTGACCTTTTCTGGAAATTCCTCGCCTGGAAAGAATGCTCCCCAGCCTCGGAGACTTGTATCCATGGACACCAGGATCTAATCCTGGATCCCGAACCTTCGTCCCTCTAGGAGGTGCAAACTGTGAAGCCACCACAGGAAAGATATCTTGGATCTGGAAAATAGGATTATTTTCCGGTGCATGTGCAGGTGAGACCAGGACCACATGTCCAACTGGTCCCGCAAAAACCACTCTGGCATTTGACCTGCTCACCGATTGGCCTCGTATGCCGCAACCATCTTCTTCATCAACGAAACGTATTGATGGGTTTACATTGTAGCAAATCTGAACCGACTCTGGATCCTCAGATCTCTTTCCACAGGAAAAAACAAACTCTCAACAGTTCAGTATCTAATCTTATTCCCAACTCCGACATCTGCGTCGTCGGGAACAGCAGCGATTCTCTGTGTTGAAGACTGTCAGAGAGAAACAACGATTTGTACCACTTGTTTCCAGACCTCGCCGTAGTCAGGAGAGCGTCCCAGTACAGAATAATAATGGCTCTTACTATTGAAGGAAAGCCATCATACTGCCATCACCCAGGTAAGCTTAATGCGGATGAAACCGCATTTAAACCCTCTTTCTTCTTTTAGAGGTCGGAGATCCCTGGCCTGAGAGATTCCATCTTGTAGTTCAACTTCTTAAGTAGAAATCCTTTGGGATTGTTCTGACCGAGCTGTCCGGGCTCAGCAGCACGAAAAAACTTTTATAACAACTTTTTTTTTTGTGACAGGGACAGTAGGCCAATGTTCTGATCCTGACCCAACTCTTGTATGGCGTCGCATAATACCTCCCCGTCCAGAGGAGAATCGGTAAGCTCTATTTTGAAACATCAGTGAATGGAATCATCTGGAACCTCCAGTATGTCCCCCTTTGGACTCCATTCTTAACTCACTGGTCCAAGTCCATTCCAGGACTGACTGAAGAGTATTAGATGAGTTCCCACCTGTGTGGGCTCCAGCAAGATAGACCCAGCGACATGCGGTGGATGTGGTAGAAACAGAGGACGATATCTGTTTCTGCAACTTGAAAAGTCTGCAGACCTCTTACCTTATCACCTTCCTCCACCTGCAAAGAAAGGGAAAAAAACGGTCAGAATGACTGCATCCTACAAAAAATGCGTCACCAACCGTTGTGAGGGACATAGCTCAAGAAGGTAGACTTACCAGTGGTATCTGCCAAGATCAACTTAACCAAGCCATCCCCAAACCAGGTTACACCTTCCTAGGGAAGATACTCCAGTATTCCTCGGAGCCAGCCTCAGCATGCCCTTGGTGAATCCACCACGCCCTCCTAGACGAGAGGGCCATGGAAGTGGCCCACGAACCCAAGAGGCCCATACTACGCGTATTCGCACGGCAGCATGCTGCAATGTTCTAGAGAAGACACAACTTAAGGAATATCCCCTCTCTCTCTAGGGTCATTATATCGGATGCCAAGGTAACCGACCATTTCTGAATGTAAGCACTCCCCCCATGCGTATGTAATGCAAACATCATCAAAGCATATAATTAAAATATCACTTAGCTTCCTGTATACGATCCTTTGTGACAGGGCCCCGTGCAGACCAGGGGTTGACTTTCACTTTATTCTATCCACGGCGGGAAAAGAATAAACACTCGGACTCCTCGTGAGGATTTGAGACCATCTCGTCACGGCTGACCTACAGCTTTATCAACAGAGAGACCAGCACATGAGAAGGAATAACTTTACTTCAGCATTCATTAGAAATCGTAATATGAATATACATATTTAAATACACATATACCCACATATTCTATATATACATCATACATATATGTATCTTGTCAGGAACAGCAGGGTCCCTAGTGACATTAATGTGTTCTGAATGTGTATGAACATGTACTGAATGCCAATGTTGTGGATCTAACCAGGAAACATTATGGTCGACATAAGTCATAGTATTCGTTGACAACAGGGAGTAGTAACCGGGCAAAATAACATTATTGCGACCCCGAGGGGTCTGAGGGAAATATATATATAATTTTAATATCCCTCCCCCACAAATACTACTACGTCTGTGCTCGAGCTACAGCTCAATGGAATCGTACCATACATATATATATATATATATATACACACACACACACACACACACACACACACACACACACACGTATAGGTTTTTACATTATCATGTTAATTTACACCCAGTCATAACAGTAGGTACCGACAGGGTCACCCACATACGACTGTGTCTCCCAATACAGTGTTTACTTTGGAAAAGCTTACAACTACCGACATGCTGACACGTCATCTACTGACTCAAGTACCATCAGGAGTCGGCAATGCCGACAGAGGGATTCCCATAGCTGTTTGTGGCAGAGCACTCACACATGTCGACACACGTGTACTAAATAGCTATAATGGGTAGATTCCCGTATTTGACAGGGAAAACACAACTCATGTACACACGCTATATATATATATATATATATATATATATATATATATATATAGTGCTTCATATATGAACCATAGTGCACTAAACAACAGTGCCCCCCTCCGTTTTACACTGTTAGTTGTTCCATAGTGTTTTGGCGGGGCCAGCGTCTCCGTGAGGAGAAAATGGCGCTGGATAGAGTTGTGAGGGCTAAGCCACGCCCCCTTCTCAGCGCGCTTCAGTCCCGCTCATTTTTTACTTTTGTATACTGGCGGGGGTCAGTATACAGTGCCTATGCACTGTATACCTCTTTGCCAGGCATGTATATGAGGTATTATTGCTGCCCAGGGCGCCCCCCCCGCGCCCTGCACCCTTGTAGTGCCGCTTGTGTGTGGGAGCAATGGCGCGCAGCGCGACTGCTGCGCGGTACCTCCGAGACCTGAAGTCTTCTGCCGTCACTGAAGTCTTCTGTTCTTCCTTTACTCACCCGGCTTCTTTCTTCTGGCTTCTGTGAGGGGGGTGACGGCGCGGCTCCGGGAACGAGCAGCTAGGCGAACCAAGTGATCGAACCCTCTGGAGCTAATGGTGTCCAGTAGCCTAAGAAGCAGAGCCCTTGAACTCAAAAGAAGTAGGTCTGCTTCTCTCCCCTCACTCCCACGATGCAGGGAGCCTGTAGCCAACAGGTCTCCCTGAAAATAATAAACCTAACATAAAGTCTTTTCAGAGAAACTCAGTAGAGCTCCCCTAGTGTGTGTCCAGTCTCTCTGGGCACAGAGTCTAACTGGAGTCTGGAGGAGGGGCATAGAGGGAGGAGCCAGTTCACACCCATTCAAAGTCTTATAGTGTGCTCATGTCTCCTGCGGATCCCTTCTATACCCCATGGTACTTTTGGAGTCCCCAGCATCCTCTAGGACGTATGAGAAAAACTAAGACTAACTAACAAAACGGGGGAAATTTTTATGGAGCACTAAGACTAACTAACAAAACGGGTGAAATTTTTATGGAGCTTACAGTCTCACGTTTGCAGAAACTGTTTCCAGATAAAGTTTGTGCACCTTAATACAGTATGTGCTGCACCATCTAGGCGTCCTTGTGGCAAAGCCACGCTTAATGCATTATACATCCAGTGTACAATGCATACCTCCCAACTTTTGGTGCAGGTGATGTGGGACTTGCAGCACCAGGGGCACAGCTGCTGCCGAAAAAGGGTCATGGCCTCAAATGGAGTGGGTGTGGCCTTGGGTGGAGGGGCCTGGCAAAGTGCCGCGACCCCTTTACCCCCGGCTACCCCTCCCCGCACTGATAGATGTCGTGCACATCTATTCAGTGATCACCGGCTGCTTTGCAGAGCAGAGCAGCAGTGATCACTGGCTCTCCCAATCTGCCCCTCTGTCCACGGGACACTGCGGCCCGCGGGTGGAACAGCTGGATATTGCCCAATTAGCAGGACTGTCCCGCTGTATTGGGGACAGTTGGGAGGTATGACACTGTTAGTGAGATGATCTGTCTTTACAGATCTCAGCATATCACTACTGGTGAAGATGTGGAGACGTGTTCTACAAGAGAGGCTGCTCTTCCAATGCCCATGTGCTCCTTGTGTTTGGGTGATGCACCCTCTCCATGCTTTTTCGTTGCTGTTTTCATTTGTACCTTTCAAAGAATAAATGTTACACTTGTAGCAGCCGTACGTATCATGTGAGTAGCCGGACACACTGTCTGTGACAACTGATATACCTGAAAAACTGGATAGCTCTAAATGGAATAAAGAATTGTGTTCAAGCACTTAATAATTAACAGTACCTGTCGCCTTTTAAAAGGGCTCTACCAATGAAAAGGAAAAATGTATCTAAGTTACTCCTTTGCAAAAGCAAAGCCACAGAAAGTGTATGCGGCGATATCTCCTACTGTGCTGCCTATGTACCCTGTGGAACAGTCACAGTGCAGACCAATCATCTCTCTGCTTGTAGCTTCCTATTTGTCTGTGGGGTAATGTCTCTATCTGGCAGACATCTTAGGATGATTGACATAAAAGTCTTACATATCGCCACAAAAGGGCAGTTCATAATAAGTCCTAATGTCAAAGTGAAAATGAGGCCTGAGCATTTTCTTCTGGGGTGTAGTACTGGTGACCGGCGGTCTCCTGACCGCCGGTCACCTTACCGATGCCGGGATCCCGGCAGCATACCGACGCCGGGATCCCGGCGGGGAGGGGCGAGTGCAGCAAGCCCCTTGCGGGCTCGCTGCGCTCGCCACGCTGCGGGCTCGGTGGCGTCCTGCGGTCGCCACGGGTTCTATTCCCACTCTATGGGTGTCGTGGACACCCACGAGTGGAAATAGTCCCTGTTGGTCGGCATGCCGACCATCGGGATAGTGAGCCGTCGGGCTCACGGAGGAGGTCATGTGACTGTCGGTCAGCTGACCGGCGGTCACATGAATACCACCCTTCTTCTGTAATACATAGCAGAGACTATCACATCGAATGAATGGTTTCCAGAAATTTTTGTACACACAGACCATCTACATTTAATGATAAAATACACATAAATGGCTTATGTTAAGATACCATGTACAGTAGTCTTTGGTAAGCAGGCACAGAAATCACACTAGCTAACAATAAAAAGACTAATATGTGCTTAGTGTGTATAGTGACTTGCAATGAGATGTCACCAGAGCTGGCCCTAACCAATTTGATGCCCTAGGTAAAATTTTGGCTGGTGCCCCCTAGCACCACCGCTGGTTCCGCCTCTGACCTTGCACCTTTTTCCCAGCACCATCACCCCTCACCTATAGCAGTCCTTATTTTGGTGTTTGTACCCCCTATATTTTAAATAGGAACAGTTCGCACATTTGGCACACAGCCCAA
This sequence comes from Pseudophryne corroboree, assembly GCF_028390025.1. NCBI lineage: Eukaryota > Metazoa > Chordata > Amphibia > Anura > Myobatrachidae > Pseudophryne > Pseudophryne corroboree. Next base: position 265,567,757 of record NC_086453.1, on the reverse strand, counting down.
AAAGGGGTGTGTTTTTGCTGGCAAGGGGCATGGCCACACAATATTAACACCAATTCCAATTACGCCACACAGTACTGCAACTTTATTCACATTTTATCTTGCGATAGTGTCCATAATTCATATTACATCCCACAGTAGCATCACTTTACCTTATAAACGTTACTCCTCACAGTAGAGCCCCTTATTCACATTACATCACACTGAATTGCTCCTTATTCACATTACACCACATTCTATTGCTCTTTATTCACATTAGATGACACAGTAGTGCCCTTTCTATATGCAACGCCACATAGTAGAGCACCTTATACAAATAATGCCACACATTAGTAATGCATTTATATACCTAATTCCACACAGTAATGTCCCTTACACATATTAGACACCTTATTAATGTCCTTATAAACATAATGCGCCTTACACATTATGACAACCTTTATTAATGCCCTTTTACACATAATGTCCCTTACACATATGCCGCACATTATTAATGCCCTTATACACATAATGACACACATAGTGCCCCCTACACATTTGCTGCACATTATTAGTGCCCCTATACACATAATAACACACATAGTGCCCCTTACACATATGTTGCACATTATTAATGCATTTTTCCATGACACACATAATGCTCCTTACACATATTCCGAACACTACTGCACAACCAACCCACTCACATGCACACAGCACTCACACTGCCACTAACACTGTGACCTCTGCCTCTGCTTGGATACAGATGTGTCCTCATAAATCTTGCATCAATGCTAACGTCTGGCACACCTTTTTTTTATGAAAATGCATCTTATTTGCATTGCTATGTGGCTAGGATGCACAAGCAGCTTCTGCTGATTAAAATGATATACAGCATGCCTATATACTGTGTGAGACTGTGGCTGTATCTGCATATGAAATGTTACACACAGAATATAGGCATGCCGCATATCATTTTAATCAGCAGAAGCTGCTGATGCCCCTAGGCATATCAAATGCCCTAGGCAATTGCCTAGTTTGCCTATGGCCGGCTCTGGATGTCACATGAGAACAGAAGGGCAATTTCCAAAGTTGACTGAGCTGGTCTATTAAAATGGCACTTTACTTCTTGATCATAGGACATGATTTACTGTTTTACAGGTTGGGGTGGGGTGGGGGTTGAAACTATAACTGGAAGCGTTTGTTTGATTGCATATTATAATGGACAACAAACTACCAATGTTAAGGCTGCATTTCTATAAAGACTGAAATAAAGTAAATGATCACTCTGGGGGAAAACTACCCTTATATCTTTATGTGTAATAAGGGGCCACACTGTGCTGGTATAATTTGTAATAAATGTTCTTACTGTGTGAGCATAATGTGTAATACGAGTCCATACTGTGCCTGCATAATGTGTAATAAGGGGCCATACTGTTCCTGCATAATGTGTAATAAGGGGCCATACTGTGCTGGCATAATGTGTAATACGAGTCCATACTGTGCCTGCATAATGTGTAATAAGGGGCCATACTGTGCTGGCATAATGTGTAATAAGGGGCCATACTGTGCTGGCATAATATGTAATAAGGGGCAGAGGCGTAACTAGGGTTTTTGGAGCCCAGGGCAAGATCAATAATGGCGCGCCCCCCTTCCCCCCAAAAAACAAAAAAACAAACAAAAGGAAAGTATGTGCGCACGCCACTGGCGCACTCTGAAAAAAATGTCCATGAGGGGGCGTGGACACTGAAAATAGGATGTGCCAACATGACACGCCAGCTGTTTCATGTCATACTGGGAACATTCTTTATAATTCCACATGCACCTTACCATCATCATCTCCTACACAAATAGGTGTGACTGTATATAAAGATGTCAGGGTGTGTATGTATAGATGTAGGTGCAGTGGTTGAAGTGGAAGTTTTGAAGTAAGGGTATGGAAAAGTGAAGGGTGTAATTATGCTCCGGAAAAGGGGGCGTGGCCACTCAAAAGGAGTGGTGTCCTTCAGTGTAGTAGGACCCCTTATACTATCTAGTGCTGGTTATACTAGTACTAGACCTTATACTATTCTTATACTATTTAATACTAGACCTTTCACATTTTAGCACACGGTATGAGCCTAAATTCACATTATAGCACATAGGATGAGCCGAAATTCACATTATAGCACACAGGACGAGCCGAAATTCACATTATAGCACACAGGATGACCCGAAATTCACATTATAGCACACAATGAGGCGAAATTCACATTATAGCACACTGAATGAGCCGAAATTCACATTATAGCACACTGTATGAGCTGAAATTCACATCGTAGCACACTGAATGAGCTGAAATTCACATTATAGCACACTGTATGAGCTGAAATTCACATCGTAGCACACTGAATGAGCCGAAATTCACATTATAGCACACAGGATGACCCGAAATTCACATTATAGCACACAGGATGACCCGAAATTCACATTAAAGCACACTGAATGAGCCGAAATTCACATTATAGCACACAGGATGCGCCGAAATTCACATTATAGCACACAGGATGAGCCGAAATTCATATTATAGCACACAGGATGACCCGAAATTCACATTAAAGCAGACTGAATGAGACGAAATTCACATATATATATATATATATATATACACACATATACATACATACATACACACACACTCACTCACAATGGTGGCGGCACTCGGATATAAATACAGTAGATGCAGAGTTTTACTACAACAATAGTAGCGGGGGCGACTTGCCTCTGCTTTGTGTATGCCCCCCCTATTCTATGTCTCTCTTTCTGTGTACCTCCCCCCATTCTATGCATCTCTTTGTTTATAGTATACCCCTCTTCCCCTATTCTATGCCTCTCTTAGGCATAGGGGAAGGGGGGGTATACTATACATTAAACAAAGAGAGGCATAGAATAGGGGGAGGGGGGTATACTATAACACTATAAACAGAGAGAGGCATAGAATAGGGGGAGAGGGGTATACTATAATACTATAAACATAGAGAGGCATAAAAATAAGAATTTACTTACCGATAATTCTATTTCTCATAGTCCGTAGTGGATGCTGGGGACTCCGAAAGGACCATGGGGAATAGCGGCTCCGCAGGAGACTGGGCACAAAGTCAAAGCTTTAGGACTAGCTGGTGTGCACTGGCTCCTCCCCCTATGACCCTCCTCCAAGCCTCAGTTAGGATACTGTGCCCGGACGAGCGTACACAATAAGGAAGGATTTTGAATCCTGGGTAAGACTCATACCAGCCACACCAATCACACCGTACAACTTGTGATTTGAACCCAGTTAACAGCATGATAACAGAGGAGCCTCTGAAAAGATGGCTCACAACAATAATAACCCGATTTTTGTAACAATAACTATGTACAAGTATTGCAGACAATCCGCACTTGGGATGGGCGCCCAGCATCCACTACGGACTATGAGAAATAGAATTATCGGTAAGTAAATTCTTATTTTCTCTAACGTCCTAGTGGATGCTGGGGACTCCGAAAGGACCATGGAAATTATACCAAAGCTCCCAAACGGGCGGGAGAGTGCGGATGACTCTGCAGCACCGAATGAGAGAACTCCAGGTCCTCCTCAGCCAGGGTATCAAATTTGTAGAATTTTGCAAACGTATTTGCCCCTGACCAAGTAGCTGCTCGGCAAAGTTGTAAAGCCGAGACCCCTCGGGCAGCCGCCCAAGATGAGCCCACTTTCCGTGTGGAATGGGCCTTTACAGATTTTGGCTGTGGCAGGCCTGCCACAGAATGTGCAAGCTGAATTGTACTACAAATCCAACGAGCAATCGTCTGCTTAGAAGCAGGGGCACCCAGCTTGTTGGGTGCATACAGGATAAACAGCGAGTCAGATTTTCTGACTCCAGCCGTCCTGGAAACATATATTTTCAGGGCCCTGACTACGTCCAGCAACTTGGAATCCTCCAAGTCCCTAGTAGCCGCAGGCACCACAATAGGCTGGTTTAAGTGAAATGCTGAAACCACCTTAGGGAGAAATTGAGGACGAGTCCTCAATTCTGCCCTGTCCGTATGAAAAATCAGGTAAGGGCTTTTATAGGATAAAGCCGCCAATTCTGAGACACGCCTGGCTGAAGCCAGGGCTAACAGCATTACCACTTTCCATGTGAGATATTTTAAGTCCACAGTGGTGAGTGGTTCAAACCAATGTGATTTTAGGAATCCCAAAACTACATTTAGATCCCAAGGTGCCACTGGAGGCACAAAAGGAGGCTGTATATGCAGTACCCTCTTGACAAACGTCTGAACTTCAGGAACTGAAGCTAGTTCTTTTTGGAAGAATATTGACAGGGCCGAAATTTGAACCTTAATGGACCCTAATTTGAGGCCCATAGACAGTCCTGTTTGCAGGAAATGCAGGAATCGACCCAGTTGAAATTCCTCTGTAGGGGCCTTCCTGGCCTCACACCACGCAACATATTTACGCCAAATACGGTGATAATGTTGCACAGTTACATCCTTCCTGGCTTTGATCAGGGTAGGGATAACTTCATCCGGAATGCCTTTTTCCTTCAGGATCCGGCGTTCAACCGCCATGCCGTCAAACGCAGCAAGTCTTGGAACAGACATGGTCCCTGCTGGAGCAGGTCCTTTCTTAGAGGTAGAGGCCACGGGTCTTCCGTGAGCATCTCTTGAATTTCCGGGTACCAAGTCCTCCTTGGCCAATCCGGAGCCACGAGTATAGTCTTTACACCTCTCCTTCTTATGATTCTCAGTACCTTGGGTATGAGAGGCAGAGGAGGGAACACATATACTGACTGGTACACCCACGGTGTTACCAGAGCGTCCACAGCTATTGCCTGAGGGTCCCTTGCCCTGGCGCAATATCTGTCCAGTATTTTGTTGAGGCGGGACGCCATCATGTCCACCTTTGGTTTTTCCCAACGGTTCACAATCATGTGGAAGACTTCTGGGTGAAGTCCCCACTCCCCCGGGTGAAGATCGTGTCTGCTGAGGAAGTCTGCTTCCCAGTTGTCCACTCCCGGAATGAACACTGCTGACAGTGCTATCACATGATTTTCCGCCCAGCGAAGAACCCTTGCAACTTCCGTCATTGCCCTCCTGCTTCTTGTGCCGCCCTGTCTGTTTACGTGGGCGACTGCCGTGATGTTGTCCGACTGGATCAACACCGGCTGACCCTGAAGCAGAGGCCTTGCCTGACTTAGGGCATTGTAAATGGCCCTTAGTTCCAGGATATTTATGTGAAGTGACGTTTCCATGCTTGACCACAAGCCCTGGAAATTTTTTCCCTGTGTGACTGCTCCCCAGCCTCTCAGGCTGGCATCCGTGGTCACCAGGACCCAATCCTGAATGCCGAATCTGCGGCCCTCTAGGAGATGAGCACTCTGTAACCACCACAGGAGAGACACCCTTGTCCTTGGAGATAGGGTTATCCGCTGATGCATCTGAAGATGCGATCCGGACCACTTGTCCAGCAGATCCCACTGAAAAGTTCTTGCGTGGAATCTTCCGAATGGAATCGCTTCGTAAGAAGCCACCATCTTTCCCAGGACCCTTGTGCATTGATGCACTGACACTTGTCCTGGTTTTAGGAGGTTCCTGACTAGCTCGGATAACTCCCTGGCCTTCTCCTCCGGGAGAAACACCTTTTTCTGGACTGTGTCCAGAATCATCCCTAGGAACAGTAGACGTGTTGTTGGAATCAGCTGCGATTTTGGAATATTTAGAATCCACCCGTGCTGACGTAGCACTACCTGAGATAGTGCTACTCCGACCTCTAACTGTTCCCTGGACCTTGCCCTTATCAGGAGATCGTCCAAGTAAGGGATAATTAAGACGCCTTTTCTTCGAAGAAGAATCATCATTTCGGCCATTACCTTGGTAAAGACCCGGGGTGCCGTGGACAATCCAAACGGCAGCGTCTGAAACTGATAATGACAGTTTTGTACCACAAACCTGAGGTACCCTTGGTGAGAAGGGTAGATTGGGACATGGAGATAAGCATCTTTGATGTCCAGAGATACCATATAGTCCCCTTCTTCCAGGTTCGCTATCACTGCTCTGAGTGACTCCATCTTGAATTTGAACCTTTTTATGTAAGTGTTCAAGGATTTTAGATTTAAAATCGGTCTCACCGAGCCGTCCGGCTTCGGTACCACAAACAGCGTGGAATAATACCCCTTTCCCTGTTGTAGGAGGGGTACCTTGATTATCACCTGCTGGGAATACAGCTTGTGAATAGCTTCCAATACTGCCTCCCTGTCGGAGGGAGACGTTGGTAGAGCAGACTTCAGGAACCGGCGAGGGGGAGACGTCTCAAATTCCAATTTGTACCCCTGTGATACTACCTGCAGGATCCAGGGGTCCACTTGCGAGTGAGCCCACTGCGCGTTGAAATTTTTGAGACGGGCCCCCACCGTGCCTGAGTCCGCTTGTAAAGCCCCAGCGTCATGCTGAAGACTTGGCAGAAGCGGGGGAGGGCTTCTGCTCCTGGGAAGAGGCTGCCTGGTGCAGTCTTTTTCCCCTTCCTCTGCCCCGGGGCAGAAATGAGTGGCCTTTTGCCCGCTTGCCCTTATGGGGACGAAAGGACTGAGTTTGAAAAGACGGTGTCTTTTTCTGCTGAGAGGTGACCTGGGGTAAAAAGGTGGATTTTCCAGCCGTTGCCATGGCCACCAGGTCCGATAGACCGACCCCAAATAACTCCTCCCCTTTATACGGCAATACTTCCATATGTCGTTTGGAATCCGCATCACCTGACCACTGTCGCGTCCATAACCCTCTTCTGGCAGAAATGGACATCGCACTTACTCTTGATGCCAGGGTGCAAATATCCCTCTGTGCATCTCGCATATATAGTAATGCATCCTTTAAATGCTCTATAGTTAATAATATACTGTCCCTATCCAGGGTATCAATATTTTCAGTCAGGGAATCCGACCAAGCCACTCCAGCGCTGCACATCCAGGCTGAGGCGATTGCTGGTCGCAGTATAACACCAGTATCCTTTTAGGATATTTTCCAGCCTTCTATCAGCTGGTTCCTTGAGGGCGGCCGTATCGGGAGACGGTAACGCCACTTGTTTTAATAAGCGTGTGAGCGCCTTATCTACCCTAGGGGGTGTTTCCCAACGCGCCCTAACCTCTGGCGGGAAAGGGTATAGTGCCAATAATTTATTAGAAATCAGCAGTTTTTTATCGGGGGAAACCCACGCTTTATCACACACCTCATTCAATTCATCTGATTCAGGAAAAACTACGGGTAGTTTTTTCACACCCCACATAATACCCTTTTTTGTGGTACTTGTAGTGTCAGAAATGTTCAACGCCTCCTTCATTGCCGTGATCATGTAACGTGTGGCCCTACTGGACATTACGTTTGTCTCCTCACCGTCGACACTGGAGTCAGTATCCGTGTCTGGGTCTGTGTCGACCATCTGAGGTAACGGGCGCTTTAGAGCCCCTGACGGTGTTTGAGACGCCTGGACAGGCACTAACTGATTCGCCGGCTGTCTCATGTCGTCAACAGTTTTTTGCAAAGTGCTGACATTGTCACGTAATTCCTTAAATACGACCATCCAGTCAGGTGTCGACTCCCTAGGGGGTGACATCACTAAAACAGGCAATTGCTCCGCTTCCACATCATTTTCCTCCTCATACATGTCGACACAATCGTACCGACACCCAGCACACACACAGGGAATGCTCTGATAGAGGACAGGACCCCACGAGCCCTTTGGGGAGACAGAGGGAGAGTTTGCCAGCACACACCAGAGCGCTATATCTGTATAGGGATAACCTTATATAAGTGTTTCTCCCTTTTATAGCTGCTGTATTTATATTAACTGCCAAATAGTGCCCCCCCTCTCTTGTTTTACCCTGTTTCTGTAGTGCAGGACTGCAGGGGAGAGTCAGGGAGCCGTCTTTCCAGCGGAGCTGTGAGGGAAAATGGCGCTTGTGTGCTGAGGAGATAGGCTCCGCCCCCTTCACGGCGGCCTTTTCTCCCGCTTTTTTTAGGAAAACTGGCAGGGGTTAAATGCATCCATATAGCCCAGGAGCTATATGTGATGCATTTCTTTAGCCATATAAGGTTTAAACCGTGTTTTATTGCGTCTCAGGGCGCTCCCCCCCAGCGCCCTGCACCCTCAGTGACCGGAGTGTGAAGTGTGCTGAGAGCAATAGCTGCGGTGCTGTGCGCTACCTTATTTGAAGACAGGAACGTCTTCTACCGCCGATTTTTCTGGACCTCTTCGCTCTTCTGGCTCTGTAAGGGGGCCGGCGGCGCGGCTCCGGGACCCATCCAAGCTGAACCTGTGATCGTCCCTCTGGAGCTAATGTCCAGTAGCCAAGAAGCCCAATCCGCTCTGCAGGCAGGTGAGTTCGCTTCTTCTCCCCTTAGTCCCACGATGCAGTGAGCCTGTTGCCAGCAGGACTCACTGAAAATAAAAAACCTATTTAAACTTTTACTCTAAGCAGCTCAGGAGAGCCACCTAGATTGCACCCTTCTCGTTCGGGCACAAAATCTTAACTGAGGCTTGGAGGAGGGTCATAGGGGGAGGAGCCAGTGCACACCAGCTAGTCCTAAAGCTTTTACTTTGTGCCCAGTCTCCTGCGGAGCCGCTATTCCCCATGGTCCTTTCGGAGTCCCCAGCATCCACTAGGACGTTAGAGAAATAGGGGTGGAGGGGTATACTATAATACTATAAACATAGAGAGGCATAGAAGAGGGGAAGAGGGGGAGAGGGGGTAGTCTCTTTGTGTGTCACTGTCTAGTGTGTCCCCCCCCCCCTTCCCCCTCACCTCTCAGTGGCAGGCAGAAGTTCGGCCTCTTCCCCTTCATCTTCCACTGACTCGCACCGGGGCCTCTGCAGCATCTTCAGCCTCCTCCGCCTCATCGCTGTCCTCCTCAGACCCGGGCCGCGGCCTCTCCTCCGCCATCGTCTGTGGGTCCCGCCGGCAACAGCAGGCCCGTCCCCTCAAACGCAGGGATCCCCCTTTTCCATCCTCAGCACTCAGCGGCAGGTGGAAGTTAAGGGAGCGTGACACTGGCATCGCTGTCACGCTCCCGGCAGCAGCAGTAACGCCGCCGAGCACCACAGCGGGACTTGCTCGGCGGCGTACAGGTGCGCTGGCAGTGACGGCGGCTGTGGGTACGTGGGCAGGAGCGATGTCCTGGATGGCGGCCCGGGTACCCCCCTTATCTGTGCCCGTCACGGCGCCCAGGGCACATGCCCTGCTCGCCCTACCCAAGTTACGTCTCTGATAAGGGGCCATACTGTGTGAGCATAATGTGTAAAAAATAAGAATTTACTTACCGATAATTCTATTTCTCATAGTCCGTAGTGGATGCTGGGAACTCCGTAAGGACCATGGGGAATAGCGGCTCCGCAGGAGACTGGGCACAAAAGTAAAAGCTTTATGACTAGCTGGTGTGCACTGGCTCCTCCCCCTATGACCCTCCTCCAAGCCTCAGTTAGGATACTGTGCCCGGACGAGCGTACATAATAAGGAAGGATCTTGAATCCCGGGTAAGACTCATACCAGCCACACCAATCACACCGTACAACTTGTGATCTGAACCCAGTTAACAGTATGATAAACGTAGGAGCCTCTGAAAAGATGGCTCACAACAATAAACAACCCGATTTTTGTAACAATAACTATATACAAGTATTGCAGACAATCCGCACTTGGGATGGGCGCCCAGCATCCACTACGGACTATGAGAAATAGAATTATCGGTAAGTAAATTCTTATTTTCTCTGACGTCCTAGTGGATGCTGGGAACTCCGTAAGGACCATGGGGATTATACCAAAGCTCCCAAACGGGCGGGAGAGTGCGGATGACTCTGCAGCACCGAATGAGAGAACTCCAGGTCCTCCTCAGCCAGGGTATCGAATTTGTAAAATTTAGCAAACGTGTTTGCCCCTGACCAAGTAGCTGCTCGGCAAAGTTGTAAAGCCGAGACCCCTCGGGCAGCCGCCCAAGATGAGCCCACCTTCCTTGTGGAATGGGCTTTTACAGATTTTGGCTGTGGCAGGCCTGCCACAGAATGTGCAAGCTGAATCGTACTACAAATCCAACGAGCAATCGTCTGCTTAGAAGCAGGAGCACCCAGCTTGTTGAGTGCATACAGGATAAACAGCGAGTCAGATTTTCTGACTCCAGCCGTCCTGGAAACATATATTTTCAGGGCCCTGACTACGTCCAGCAACTTGGAGTCCTCCAAGTCCCTAGTAGCCGCAGGCACCACAATAGGCTGGTTCATGTGAAACGCTGAAACCACCTTAGGGAGAAATTGAGGGCGAGTCCTCAGTTCTGCCCTGTCTGAATGAAAAATTAGGTAAGGGCTTTTATATGATAAAGCAGCCAATTCTGAGACACGCCTGGCTGAAGCCAGGGCTAACAGCATGACCACTTTCCATGTGAGATATTTTAATTCCACAGTGGTGAGTGGTTCAAACCAATGTGACTTTAGGAGACTCAACACTACATTGAGATCCCAAGGTGCCACTGGAGGCACAAAAGGAGGCTGTATATGCAGTACCCCTTTGACAAACGTCTGAACTTCAGGCACTGAAGCCAGTTCTTTTTGGAAGAATATTGACAGGGCCGAAATTTGAACCTTAATGGACCCTAATTTTAGGCCCATAGATAGTCCTGTTTGCAGGAAATGCAGGAAACGACCCAGTTGAAATTCCTCTGTAGGGGCCTTCTTGGCCTCACACCACGCAACATATTTTCGCCAAATGCGGTGATAATGTTTCGCGGTTACATCCTTCCTGGCTTTGATCAGGGTAGGGATGACTTCATCTGGAATGCCTTTTTCCTTCAGGATCCGGCGTTCAACCTCCATGCCGTCAAACGCAGCCGCGGTAAGTCTTGGAACAGACAAGGTCCCTGCTGGAGCAGGTCCTTTCTTAGAGGTAGAGGCCACGGGTCCTCCGTGAGCATCTCTTGAAGTTCCGGGTACCAAGTCCTCCTTGGCCAATCCGGAGCCACGAGTATAGTTCTTACTCCTCTCCTTCTTATGATTCTCAATACTTTGGGTATGAGAGGCAGAGGAGGGAACACATACACTGACTGGTACACCCACGGTGTTACCAGAGCGTCCACCGCTATCGCCTGAGGGTCCCTTGACCTGGCGCAATATCTGTCTAGTTTCTTGTTGAGACGAGACGCCATCATGTCCACCTTTGGTTTTTCCCAACGGTTTACAATCACGTGGAAGACTTCTGGGTGAAGTCCCCACTCCCCCGGGTGGAGGTCGTGTCTGCTGAGGAAGTCTGCTTCCCAGTTGTCCACTCCCGGAATGAACACCGCTGACAGTGCTGTCACATAATTTTCCGCCCAGCGAAGTATTCTTGCAGCTTCTGCCATTGCCCTCCTGCTTCTTGTGCCGCCCTGTCTGTTTACGTGGGCGACTGCCGTGATGTTGTCCGATTGGATCAATACCGACTGACCCTGAAGCAGAGGCCTTGCTTGACTTAGGGCATTGTAAATTGCCCTTAGTTCCAGGATATTTATGTGAAGAGACGTTTCCATGCTTGACCACAAGCCCTGGAAATTTCTTCCCTGTGTGACTGCTCCCCAGCCTCTCAGGCTGGCATCCGTGGTCACCAGAATCCAGTCCTGAATGCCGAATCTGCGGCCCTCTAGAAGATGAGCACTCTGCAACCACCACAGGAGAGACACCCTTGTCCTTGGAGATAGGGTTATCCGCTGATGCATCTGAAGATGCGATCCGGACCATTTGTCCAGCAGATCCCACTGAAAAGTTCTTGCATGGAATCTTCCGAATGGAATCGCTTCGTAAGAAGCCACCATCTTTCCCAGGACCCTTGTGCATTGATGCACTGACACTTGTCCTGGTTTCAGGAGGTTCCTGACTAGCTCGGATAACTCCCTGGCCTTCTCCTCCGGGAGAAACACCTTTTTCTGGACTGTGTCCAGAATCATCCCTAGGAACAGTAGACGTGTTGTTGGAATCAGCTGCGATTTTGGAATATTTAGAATCCACCCGTGCTGACGTAGCACTACCTGAGATAGTGCTACTCCGACCTCTAACTGTTCCCTGGACCTTGCCCTTATCAGGAGATCGTCCAAGTAAGGGATAATTAATACGCCTTTTCTTCGAAGAAGAATCATCATTTCGGCCATTACCTTGGTAAAGACCCGTGGTGCCGTGGACAATCCAAACGGCAGCGTCTGAAACTGATAATGACAGTTTTGTACCACAAACCTGAGGTACCCTTGGTGAGAAGGGTAGATTGGGACATGGAGATAAGCATCTTTGATGTCCAGAGACACCATATAGTCCCCTTCTTCCAGGTTCGCTATCACTGCTCTGAGTGACTCCATCTTGAATTTGAACCTTTTTATGTAAGTGTTCAATGATTTCAGATTTAAAATCGGTCTCACCGAGCCGTCCGGCTTCGGTACCACAAACAGCGTGGAGTAATACCCCTTTCCCTGTTGTAGGAGGGGTACCTTGATTATCACCTGCTGGGAATACAGCTTGTGAATAGCTTCCAATACTGCCTCCCTGTCGGAGGGAGACGTTGGTAGAGCAGACTTCAGGAACCGGCGAGGGGGAGACGTCTCGAATTCCAATTTGTACCCCTGTGATACTACCTGCAGGATCCAGGGGTCCACTTGCGAGTGAGCCCACTGCGCGTTGAAATTTTTGAGACGGGCCCCCACCGTGCCTGAGTCCGCTTGTAAAGCCCCAGCGTCATGCTGAAGACTTGGCAGAAGCGGGGGAGGGCTTCTGATCCTGGGAAGAGGCTGCATGCTGCAGTCTTTTTCCCCTTCCTCTGCCCCGGGGCAGAAATGAGTGGCCTTTTGCCCGCTTGCCCTTATGGGGACGAAAGGACTGAGTTTGAAAAGACGGTGTCTTTTTCTGCTGAGAGGTGACCTGGGGTAAAAAGGTGGATTTCCCAGCCGTCGCCGTGGCCACCAGGTCCGATAGACCGACCCCAAATAACTCCTCCCCTTTATACGGCAAAACTTCCATATGCCGTTTGGAATCCGCATCACCTGACCACTGTCGTGTCCATAAACTTCTTCTGGCAGAAATGGACAGCGCACTTACTCTTGATGCCAGGGTGCAAATATCCCTCTGTGCATCTCGCATATATAGTAATGCATCCTTTAAATGCTCTATAGTCAATAATATACTGTCCCTATCCAGGGTATCAATATTTTCAGTCAGGGAATCCGACCAAGCCACTCCAGCGCTGCACATCCAGGCTGAGGCGATTGCTGGTCGTAGTATAACACCAGTATGTGTGTATATACCCTTTAGGATATTTTCCAGCTTTCTATCAGCTGGTTCCTTGAGGGCGGCCGTATCAGGAGACGGCAACGCCACTTGTTTTGATAAGCGTGTGAGCGCCCTATCTACCCTAGGGGGTGTTTCCCAACGCGCCCTAACCTCTGGCGGGAAAGGGTATAATGCCAATAATTTATTAGAAATCAGCAGTTTTTTATCGGGGAAACCCACGCTTTGTCACACACCATTTAATTCATCTGATTCAGGAAAAACTATGGGTAGTTTTTTCACACCCCACATAATACCCCTCTTTGTGGTACTTGTAGTATCAGAAATGTTCAAAGCCTCCTTCATTGCCGTGATCATGTAACGTGTGGCCCTACTGGACATTACGTTTGTCTCGTCACCGTCGACGCTGGAGTCAGTATCCGTGTCTGGGTCTGTGTCGACCATCTGAGGTAACGGGCGCTTTAGAGCCCCTGACGGTGTTTGAGACGCCTGGACAGGCACTAACTGATTTGCCGGCTGTCTCATGTCGTCAACAGTTTTTTGCAAAGTGCTGACACTGTCACGTAATTCCTTCCATACGACCATCCAGTCAGGTGTCGACTCCCTAGGGGGTGACATCACTATTACAGGCAATTGCTCCGCCTCCACATCATTTTCCTCCTCATACATGTCGACACAATCGTACCGACACACAGCACACACACAGGGAATGCTCTGATAGAGGACAGGACCCCACGAGCCCTTTGGGGAGACAGAGGGAGAGTTTGCCAGCACACACCAGAGCGCTATATATATACAGGGATAACCTTATATAAGTGTTTCTCCCTTCTATAGCTGCTGTATTTGTATTATCTGCCAATTAGTGCCCCCCCTCTCTTGTTTTACCCCGATTCTGTAGCAGGACTGCAGGGGAGAGTCAGGGAGCCGTCCTTCCAGCGGAGCTGTGAGGGAAAATGGCGCTTGTGTGCTGAGGAGATAGGCTCCGCCCCCTTTTCGGCGGCCTTTTCTCCCGCTTTTTTTAGGAAAACTGGCAGGGGTTAAATGCATCCATATAGCCCAGGAGCTATATGTGATGCATTTCTTTAGCCATATAAGGTTTAAAACGTGTTTTATTGCGTCTCAGGGCGCTCCCCCCAGCGCCCTGCACCCTCAGTGACCGGAGTGTGAAGTGTGCTGAGAGCAATGGCGCACAGCTGCAGTGCTGTGCGCTACCTTATTGAAGACAGGAACGTCTTCTGCCGCCGATTTTTCCGGACCTCTTCGCTCTTCTGGCTCTGTAAGGGGGCCGGCGGCGCGGCTCCGGGACCCATCCAAGCTGAGCCTGTGATCGTCCCTCTGGAGCTAATGTCCAGTAGCCAAGAAGCCCAATCCACTCTGCATGCAGGTGAGTTCGCTTCTTCTCCCCTTAGTCCCACGATGCAGTGAGCCTGTTGCCAGCAGGTCTCACTGAAAATAAAAAAACCTATTTAAACTTTTACTCTAAGCAGCTCAGGAGAGCTACCTAGCATGCACCCTTCTCGGCCGGGCACAAAAATCTAACTGAGGCTTGGAGGAGGGTCATAGGGGGAGGAGCCAGTGCACACCAGCTAGTCATAAAGCTTTTACTTTTGTGCCCAGTCTCCTGCGGAGCCGCTATTCCCCATGGTCCTTACGGAGTTCCCAGCATCCACTAGGACGTCAGAGAAATGGGCCATACTGTGCCGGCATAATGTGTAATAACGGGCCATACTGTGCCGGCATAATGTGTAATAAGGGAATGTGTAATAAGGGGCCATACTGTGTGAGCATAATGTGTAATAAGGGGCCATACTGTGCCGGCATAATGTATGATAAGGGGCCATACTGTGCTGGCATAATGTGTAATAAGGGGCCATACTGTGCTGGCATAATGTGTAATAAGGGGCCATACTGTGCCGGCATAATGTGTAATAAGGGGCCATACTGTGTGAGCATAATATGTAATAAGGGGCCATACTGTGCTTGCATAATGTATAATAAGGGGCCACACTGTGTGAGCATAATGTGTAATTAGGGTTCTTACTGTGTGAGCATAATGTGTAATACGGGGCCATACTGTGCCTGCATAATGTGTAATAAGGGGCCATACTGTGCTGGCATAATATGTTATAAGGGGCCATACTGTGCCAGCATAATGTGTAATAAAGGGGCCATACTGTGTGAGCATAATATGTAATAAGGGTTCTTACTGTGTGAGCATAATGTGTAATACGGGGCCATACTGTGCTGGCATAATGAGTAATAAGGGGCCATACTGTGCTGGCATAATGTGTAATAAGGGGCCATACTGTGCTGGCATAATGTGTAATAAGGGGCCTTACTGTGTTGGCATAATGTATAATAAGGGGCCATACTGTGTGAGCATAATGTGTAATAAGGGTTCTTACTCTGTGCGCATAATGTGTAATACAAGGCCATACTGTGCCTGCATAATGTGTAATAAGGGGCCATACTGTGTGAGCATAATGTGTAATAAGGGTTCTTACTGTGTGAGCATAATGTGTAATACGGGGCCATACTGCATAATGCATAATGTGTAATGAGGGGCCATACTGTGCTGGCATAATGTGTAATAAGGGGCCATAATGTGCTGGCATAATGTGTAATAAAGGCCATACTGTGTGGCCATAATGTGTAATAAGGGGCCATACTGTGTGGGCATAATGTGTAATAAGGGGCCATACTGTGTGGGCATAATGTGTAATAAGGGGCCATACTGTGCGAGCATAATGTGTAATAAGTGGCTATATTGTGCTGGGATAATGTGTAGTAAGGGGCCATACTGAGTGTGCATAATGTGTAGTAAGGGGCTATACTGAGTGGGCATAATGTGTAATAAGGGGTCATACGCTTTCAATGTGTTGTGCTTTGACAAACACAATCAGGGGACACACAGATTGGCGCACAAGAAAAAGGGTCTGGAAAGGTCTCTGAAGGAAGAGACTCCACTAAAAATGGTGCATACAAAGAATGGCCAGCTCACTGACTGTAGTGCATGCTTTTACACTCTGGGAGGAATTTATGTAGCCTCAAAATTCTTTTCTACTTTTTCTCTCTACCAATTCAATTATCCCCCATGTTTTGCACCAAAAAAATTTAAGATTTTCAGGCATAAACACATAGGTCTGTGAACTCATCACAGACATGTTTTTTGGCCACAATCATGAAAAGGGGTTGATTGTGTGAATGTGACTATAAAGCAATTTTAACATATTTTTATTACACCAATAATCCTCTATGGGGGAATTAAAATGTTTGAAAAGTCGGTTGGGTGTCTGTTTTTTCCTGTCTATTAGATAGGAAAAAACAGACACCCAACTGACTTTTCTAACATTTGAATTCCCCCCCATGTGTCAATTTCCCAACTTAAATCCCAAAACTTGTAGTATAGACATAAAAAAACAGAAACATTTGATTCATATTTGCTAGTCCAGAATGCCAATACAAATTTTTCTGTATTTTAGCAGCGCTATGGAGAGGCCTTATGTTTCTTCAATAATGAAGGACACTTCCTAAATCCTTACTGTTTATCTTCTGCAACAGGCGCTCCATCAGCCACGTCAGGGGCAAAGCAAATAGGGCCATTACAAAGACAATGTTGAAGTTGAGGAAACCATTAATGAAATAGAAAGTCCAAGGTTCGGTGCCTGCAAATAAAGCAAATCAAACCATTAACATTCCATGCAATCTATGTGTATGGAAACTATATTTCACTACAACAGACATCCTAAAGAAGTGCGCTGATTTAGTAAATGATGTAATATTAGGATATGAGTTGCCAAAATAATAGTGAAGTTGTACTGAGATTTCCAACCAGTGGGACACCACATGCATTTCGTGATACCAGAGTGGATGTCACCCTAACATTGTATGTGCAACAAGGGGGGGGGAATTCATAAACGAATTTAAAAACGTTGGGTGAAATACAACAGCCTGTGAGCTGCACCTGTGTGGGACTTTGTGTGAGTCTGCCCGTATTTTTAAAGAGGCAATCATTTACATGGCATAACCAACCTTGTTTTCCTGTGTAAATGATTGCCGCTTTAAAAATGCGGGCAGACTCGCACAAAGTCCCACAGAGTCTGCTCCTCTCAGGCTATTACACTCCACCCATTAACTGTAAAGGTTTACTACACAAACTAAAAATTAGACAAAATAGCTTTAATACGGTTTTATTTATATTATTTCCAATATCATCATTATGGAGAGTCTTTGCTAACCGTTGTGTCAAAGCACTGCAAAGGTCAGCAGCTTCGGTTGCATCGTTTGCTAGAAAGATTTTTCCTGATGATGCTAATTTACTAAAAAATGTAGATACTAAAAGGATTTAATTGCAGAACCAGTGTGGAGCCCTATTGTATCTATACAATGAACGGGATCAATATTAAATGTCGGCCGACGGGATCCCGGCTGTAATGATCCCGACAGCAGCAACTTGTCTGCTGTAATGCCGGCAGTGGGGTGAGCACTAAAAATCCCCTTGCGGACTCACTGCGCTCGCCGAGCTGCTGGCCCAGTGGTTCGCCGCGCTCGCCACAGGTTCTATTCTCCCTCTATTGGTGTCGTGGACATAGCCTGTGTTGCCAGTATTCTGGCGTCGGCATTTCACCGCCAGTCTGTATCCTGATTAGCGGTACTTTAACCGCTTCCCCAATGAACGGCTCTTTCATTTTTCATGTGATTGAAATCACACAAGAGCTTACACAATGTACTGCACACTTCTCTTGTAACAAATGATTAAACACTTGATGTGCAATGAAACATGTCAAGGGTACTTAATTGAGCTAGAAAGCAAGCAGCACATCTAAGAGTACTATATTACATGCCATTTAAACGCCCGCAGGTTTTCATTAACTTCAAATACTCCTGTTTTGCGCCCAAAGGGCTCTAAGCTATCACTTAAATTCTTCAGAGAACAAGCAATGGCAGAAATAGAACCTGATCATTCTTTATTCCAAACAGACTGAAAATTAAAATTTCAGTTTAGTTTTTGACTACATGTGTAGCCAACATAGCCAAGAAGATGACACTAACACAGACAGGTTATAACATGTGTTTCACCATGGACGTTTGGCCTTCACAACATTTGAGCTCTTTATGAACTTCATCCATCAGTAGGAACACAACAAAAAATGAATAAATGAAAGAAAGACATCTAAAAAAATACAGAAACTAAAGTACCTTAAAACAGGTTGACTAGTTATGCCTGAGCCTCAGTGGTGGGCAGAAATAGGGTCAATGTCCCATTAAACTATCAGCAAATATGTCTTGAAACTACTGCAGCTTCCATATACAAACACTTTGCAGTTTCTATTAACTTGACTATGCTATAAACTTGTCCCTGTGTGGAGTTTGTATATTCTCCACGTGCTTGCGTGGGTTTCTTCCGGGTACTCCGGTTTCCTCCCAAAACCCCAAAATATACTGGTAGGCTAAATGGCTCACAAAAAAATTAACCCTAGCGTGAATGTGTGTGGTGTACATGTGATAGGGAATATAGACTGTAAGCTCCACTGGGGCAGGGACTGATGTGAATGGCCAAATATTGTTTGTAAAGCGCTGCGGAATGTGTGCGCTATATAAATAACTGGTAATAAAATAAGAATTTACTCACCGGTAATTCTATTTCTCGTAGTCCGTAGTGGATGCTGGGTACTCCGTAAGGACCATGGGGAATAGACGGGCTCCGCAGGAGACTGGGCACTCTTAAAAGAAAGATTAGGTACTATATCTGGTGTGCACTGGCTCCTCCCTCTATGCCCCTCCTCCAGACCTCAGTTAGGGAAACTGTGCCCGGAAGAGCTGACATTACTAGGAAAGGATTTGGAATCCAGGGTAAGACTCATACCAGCCACACCAATCACACTGTACAACTCGTGATAACTATACCCAGTTAACAGTATGAACAATAACTGAGCCTCTCTCAACAGATGGCTCATACAATAACCCTTTAGTTAAGCAATAACTATATACACGTATTGCAGAGAGTCCGCACTTGGGACGGGCTCCCAGCATCCACTACGGACTACGAGAAATAGAATTACCGGTGAGTAAATTCTTATTTTCTCTGACGTCCTAGTGGATGCTGGGTACTCCGTAAGGACCATGGGGATTATACCAAAGCTCCCAAACGGGCGGGAGAGTGCGGATGACTCTGCAGCACCGAATGAGCAAACTCAAGGTCCTCCTCAGCCAGGGTATCAAACTTGTAGAATTTTGCAAAAGTGTTTGAACCCGACCAAGTATCAGCTCGGCAAAGTTGTAAAGCCGAGACCCCTCGGGCAGCCGCCCAAGAAGAGCCCACCATCCTCGTGGAATGGGCTTTTACTGATTTAGGATGCGGCAGTCCAGCCGCAGAATGTGCTAGCTGAATGGTGCTACAGATCCAGCGAGCAATAGTCTGCTTTGAAGCAGGAGCACCTAGCTTGTTGGGTGCATGCAGGATAAATAGCGAGTCAGTTTTTCTGACTCTAGCCGTCCTGGAAACAAAGTTTCAGGGCCCGGACTACGTCCAGCAACTTGGAATCCTCCAAGTCCCTAGTAGCCGCAGGCACCACAATAGGTTGGTTCAAATGAAACGATGATACCACCTTAGGGAGAAATTGGGGACGAGTCCTCCACTCTGCCCTTTCCATATGGAAGATCAGATATGGGCTTTTACATGACAAAGCCGCCAATTCTGACACAAGCCTAGTCCAAGCTAAGGCCAAAAGCATGACCACTTTCCACGTGAGATATTTTAGCTCCACGGTCTTAAGTGGCTCAAACCAGTGTGATTTTAGGAATCCAACACACGTTAAGATCCCAAGGTGCCACTGGAGGCACAAAAGGGGCTGAATATGCAGCACCCCTGTAACAACGTCCGAACTTCAGGCAGTGAAGCCAGTTCTTTTTGAGAGAAAAAGGGATAGGGCCGAAATCTTGGCCTTTATGGATCCTAATTTTAGGCCCATAGTCACTCCTGACTGTAGGAAGTGCAGGAATCGACCCCCTGGAATTCCTCTGTAGGGCCTTCCCGGCCACACACCAAGCAACCTATTTTCGCCATATACAGTGAAAAAGTCTTGCTGTCACGTCTTTCCTAGCCTTTATCAGCGTAGGAATAACTGCATCCGGAATGCCTTTTTCCGCTAGGATCCGGCGTTCAACCGCCATGCCGTCCAACGCAGCCGCGGTAAGTCTTGGATCAGACAGGGTCCCTGTTGCAACATGTCCTGACTGAGAGGCAGATGCCATGGGTCCTCTGAGAGCATTTCTTGCAGCTCCTGGTACCGAGTCCTTCTTGGCCAATCCGGAGCAAAGAATATTGTTCACACTCCTCCGTTTATTACAATTCTCAGCCCTTGGGTCTGAGAGGAAGAGGAGGGAATATATAGACCGACTGGAACACCCACGGTGTTACTAGTGCGACCACAGCTATCGCCTTAGAGTCCCTTGACCCAGCGTAAAACCTTTTTTATCTTTTTATTGAGGTGGGACGCCATGTAGTCCACCTGAGGCAGTTTCCATCAATTTGCAAAACTGCGTGAAGACTTCCTGATGAAGTCACCACTTTCCCGGGTGGAGGTCGTGTCCACTCCCGGAATGAACACTGCTGACAGTGCGCTTACTTGATTCTCCGCCCAGCGAAGAATTCTGGTGGCTTCTACCCTCGCCACCCTGCTCCTTGTGCCGCCCTGGCGGTTTACATGAGCCCCTGCGGTCTGACTGGATCAGAACCGGTTGGTCGCGAAGCAGGAACTCCGCTTGACTTAGGGCGTTGTATATGGCCCTTAGTTCCAGGATATTGATGTGAAGGCAAGTCTGTTGGCTTGACCACAAACCTTGGAATTTTCTTCCCTGTGTAACTGCCCCCCACCCTCGGAGGCTTGCATCCGTGGTCACCAGGACCCAGTTCTGAATGCCGAATCTGCGGCCCTCGAGAAGGTGAGCACTCCGCAGCCACCACAGGAGAGACACCCTGGCCCTGGGGGATAGGGTGATTAACCGATGCATCTGAAGATGTGATCCGGACCACTTGTCCAGTAAGTTCCATTGTCCTTGCATGGAACCAGCCGAAGGGGATGGCCTCGTATGATGCCATCATCCTTCCCAGGACTCGAGTGCAGTGATGCACTGACACCTATTTTGGTTTTCAATGGATTCCTGACCAGTGTCATGAGCTCCTGAGCTCTCTATCGGGAGATAAACCCTCTTCTGGTCTGTGTCTAGGATCATGCCTAGGCGAGGCAGATGAGCTGTAGGAACCAACTGCGACTTTGGAATATATAGAATCCAGTTGTGTTGCCGTTTCACTTCCAGAGAAGGTGATACGCTGTCCAGCAACTGCTCTCTTGATCTCGCTTTTATGAGATCATCCAAGTATGTGATAATAGTGACACCTTGCTTCCGCAGGAGCACCATCATATCCGCCATTACCTTGGTGAAATTGGTAATGACAATCCCGTACCGCAATTCTGAGGTACGCCTGATGAGGTGGATAAATGGGGACACGAAGGTATGCATCCCTTATGTCCCGATTCATTTCAGGCATGCAATGACCGCTCTTAGCGATTCCATCTTGAACCTGAACCTTTTCAGGTATATGTTCAGGGATTTTAATTCAATATGGGTCTAACCGAACCGTCTGGTTTCGGGATTATAACATGGTCGAATAATAACACCCTCTTGTTGAAGGAGGGGACCCTTGACCACCACCTGTTGAAGATACAATTTACGAATTGCAGTTAACACTGGCTCCCTCTCTTGGGGGGAAGCCCGCCGGGTCCTCGGTGAGGGGGCATCTTCTCACAGTCCAGCCTGTATCCCTGCGATACAATTTCTATTGCCCAGGGATCTAACAGGGAGTGAACCCACTTGTGGCTGAACTTACGAAGGCGTGTCCCCACCGGGCCTAGCTCCGTCTGTGGAGCCCCAGCGACATGCGGTGGATTTTTGTAGAGGTCGAGGAGGACTTCTGTTCCTGGGGACTAGCTGTGTTGTACAGCTTCTTTCCTCTGCCCCCGGCTCTGACAAGAAAGGACGCACCTCAGACTTTCTTGTTTCTTTATTCGAAAAGCTGCATTTAATAATGTCGTGCTTTCCTAGGCTGTGCAGGAATATAAGGCAAAATATCAGAATTACCAGCTATAACTGTGGAGACCAGGCCCGAGAACCTTTCTCCACACAATCCTCAGCCTTCCATATGCCTCTTAAGTCGGCATCATCTGTCCAATGTATATTCTACAGGACACGTCAAGCAGAAATCGACATAGCTTTTGTCTCTAGGACCCAGTATACTCATGTCCCTTTGGGCATGCTTTATAATTATATATCTATCACTTAAGACAGCATCTTAAAATATTTATATACATACTAGGGTCTCAATCTCTGCTGATAAGGTACCTGTCCACGCTGCCACAGCGCTATAAACCCATGCCGACACAATCGCCGGTCTGGGTAGTATACTAGAATGTGCACGCTATCTGCAGGATCCCTGAGAATAGCTAGTGCAAACAGGACACCCAAGGGGAAGATTCTCAACACATCCTGGCCCTAGTGGGGAAAGGATACAGCCTGAGAATTCTCTTGTGGGAAGCTGCCGTCTCTTGTCTGGAGATTCCCGCTCTTTTTCCTCATGAGAGGAGGGAAATTTACCTCAGCATTCTTCCCCTTAACATGTGTACTCTCGTGTCAGGGACAGATGAGTCATCAGTGATATGCAAATCATCTTTTATTCCAATAATCATATATTGAATATCTTTTAGCCCTCTTGGCTGTAACTTTGCATTATCGTAGTCGACAGTGGAGTTAAACTCCGTGTCGATACTTTGTTATTTTGGATAGTGAACATAGAGAGACTCTGAAGGACTCTGTGACATAGGGACAGACCAGGGTAGATTTCCTTTCTGTTCCCTAACCTTTTGTGCAATAATTTTACCTCAGCACTTACACATATCCAAACAGGTGTCGGCGTTGTTGACGGAGACACCCTCCCACACACTTATCCGCTCTATCACCTCCTTAGAGGAGCCTTTTACCTCAGACATGTCGACACACGCGTACCGACACACCACACACACAGGGGATGCTCTATTTGAAGACAGTTCCCCCACCAGGCCCTTTGGAGAGACAGAGAGAGAGTATGCCAGCACACACCACAGCGCTATATAATACAGGGATGTACACTATACTGAGTGATTTTTCCCCTATAGCAGCTTATATACACAGTTTTGCGCCTAAATTTATGTGCCCCCCCCCCCCTCTCTTTTTTACCCTTTGTGTACCAGGATACTGCATGGGAGAGCCTGGGGAGCTTCCTTCCAGCTGAGCTGTGAAGAGAAAATGGCGCCGGTGTGCTGAGGAAGAAGGCCCGGCCCCCTCAGCGGCGGGCTTCTGTCCTTTTATGTACTTTAATGGCGGGGGTTAATGCACATATACAGTTTATCAGACTGTATTATGTGCTTTTCGCCAAGTAAGGTAATCTAATTGCTGCCCAGGGCGACCCCCCCCCCCCCAGCGCCCTGCACCCATCAGTGACCGGAGTGTGTGGTGTGCTAAGGGAGCAATGGCGCACAGCTGCAGTGCTGTGCGCTACCTTAATGAAGACCGGAGTCTTCAGCCGCCGATTTTCAACTTCTCTTCGTTCTTCTGGCTCTGCAAGGGGGACGGCGGCGCGGCTCCGGGACCGGACGACCGAGGACTGGGCCTGTGTTCGATCCCTCTGGAGCTAATGGTGTCCAGTAGCCTTAGAAGCCCAAGCTAGCTGCAAGCAGGTAGGTTCGCTTCTCTCCCCTCAGTCCCACGTAGCAGTGAGTCTGTTGCCAGCAGATCTCACTGAAAATAAAAAACCTAACAAATACTTTCTTTTCTAGGAAGCTCAGGAGAGCCCCTAGGGTGCATCCAGCTCTGGCCGGGCACAGATACTAACTGAGGTCTGGAGGAGGGGCATAGAGGGAGGAGCCAGTGCACACCAGATATAGTACCTAATCTTTCTTTTAAGAGTGCCCAGTCTCCTGCGGAGCCCGTCTATACCCCATGGTCCTTATGGAGTACCCAGCATCCACTAGGACGTCAGAGAAATATATGTACATAGGCTGTGAAGGAAAATGTGTCTTAAGCGTGTGTTCTGGAGGACAATTGCCATTCGCTTTTTTTGAGACGTATAAGTGCTCTGGATTTTGCCCGTTACAAAAGTTAATGAATAAAGCATAACATAAGGGTTTTAAAAACCTTGCATGATAAAATTGTCAGGCAAGTGCCAGAAAACAGCAATGTAAGAAATAATTAGTGATTTCCTTAAAGTGGCTATTTCAGTTAATAGGAAATCCATCAGGAAGTCTAAGCAGGCTTTTGCCATATTTGAAATAAGACTATATAAGAAATACTGACTTTATTTTCCCTACGTTTGAAATGTATTTGTCACTTATTAAACTGCAATGTTGAGGACATAACAGGTCACCTTTTAAAATGTCTGAGACACATATACAGTAGAACAATGACTCATGTGCCTTAAATTTCCTCACGACCCCATGATACCCTATCCAGGCTCTGATTTGTAACACATACATAGGCAAAGTTCCAGGAAATAAATAGGATAGATAGAGTCACCCATTTGTTGAAGCAATATTTATAGTATCCATAATGTGATGATGCTGCAGTCAGCCAGAAGGTGATTTAACATGGCATAGCCAATTAGTAAGCGTTACATTCTGTGGTGTGGGCATAATAGTGAGAGTGGTGTCTATCACATGACAGTCTCAGTGATGGTAATCTACTCCTAGTACAACAGATAGGAGCAAGACTGTGGTTCACTGCTTAAAACGGATTGGTTGCTATGGGCAACACCTCAATTTCTAAAAATCTGCATTTTAGTCAATATACCCCTTCCACTCTGTTTGGGTGGTAGGTATAGTTTAAAGAACAATTATCTTACTTCAGCAAAAGCAAGAAAAAAACAACTTCTGGCTGAAAGCTCTCAAGTCACGTTATATGCTGCTGTAAAGATGGGATTTATATATTTAAAACAAATGCCTATGGTTTACAAACTATCCAGTTACAGCACATGATTAAATACACATACTAAAGTAACTTATTCACACATGCATTTTTTTTTTTCTCCATAAGTTTTTTATTGACGGGTTAAATAAAAAGACATAAAGCAGTATACATATAGGGGGATATTCAATTGTTTGAAAAGTCAGTTGGGTGTCTGTTTTTTTCCTATTAGATGGGAAAAAAAGAGATACCCAACTGACTTTTCAAACAATTGAATTCCCCCCACAGAGTGATGTTGCAAGAATGCGTGTAAACATACAGAGAAAAGAAATCACATACACAGGTGTGATGCACCAGCATAAAATGAAGTACATGAAAATCATATACTCCTGGACAGAGACACAATATGACATGACAGTAGAGTTTAAACAGAGTCTAGAATCATGTTATAAGGAACATCAGAAGGGTGGGTCATTGCGGAGTACTACTAGATTGTACCATTCAGTAAGGTGGAAACACTTTCTCCATGTCTCCATAACTGTAGACAATGTTTGAACACACGGTAACCACACATCAGAAAATTTGCCCGCCAGATTATCTTTATTCAAGGAGACCTCTGTCCAATCCATGGAGAACAGGAATGCCATTCTAGGATGGAAAAGAGTTATAGCTAATTGGTCTGTGGCGATCCACTGAGATAATATAGTTTTCTTCGTGCCCCCTGCTAGTTTAATAATATTTTATTACCTTTGGTCAAGGTGTTACTGCCGTCTTTAGGTTAAAAGCCCCAGAAAGACCAAGATTTATCAATTAAAAAAGGTATCTTTAGTGAGTCACGTATATACAGTATAGTTCTGCAGAGCCAATCACAACTCCTGCCCTAATAAACAGTGAACTATGCCGGCCTCTGGCTCTCCACATTTGTAACAATCAAGGTGGGTACACACTGATAGATATATCTGCAGATCAATTGATCTGCAGATATATCTATGGATGGATCGGGCAGCGTGCTGTGCATACACACTGCCCGATCCGTCGGGGACTGGCGTCATGAACTGGGCGGGCGTGAACACACACCCTACCAGTTCAGCTGTCAATCACCGCCGGCTGGCGCAGCATGTGTACGGGCGGCCGGCTGGTCGCCCATACACACACAGCGATGCGCCAATATATCGGTAGATATATTGGCCGTCAGCTGTGCTGCAGGGCCGACGCGATATGTCTGTGAACAACGGAGTTGACAGACATATCGCCCATACACACTGGCCAACGGTCGATATATCGGCCAGTGTATACCCACCTTTAGAGTTCAGAGCATCTCCTATCAAATGTTTCAGTTTAGGGGTGATGTAAGATCTATGCAAAATCGTTTGATGCATTTCAGAGTAGCACAAATGTATTTTTAATAGGGGTTTAGAGCTCATGCTAGGCTTCCCAATGCAATTACATGCTGTAAAAAAAAAATAAAAAAAATAAAAGTAGACTTCTGCATTGTGCAACACAATGTAACCCGAATGCAGACACCAATGGGTAAGGTAATAGCAATGGTGTTTGGGGATCCATTTGCAAATATACCTGTACGAGCACTAAATTACCAAATCGATCACACATCAGTTGTACTGCACAGAAGAATGTGTATTGCATGGACTGCTCAACTAAACTGAAACTATTATGTACATGGCCGGTATCACGTGTGAGCTTTCTGTCCCTGTGCACTGCACTTGTGCTTCAATAGTAAAACAGATAGTTGACAAAAAATATGTATCATTGCTGATTGGCAGAGACACAGGAGCGGATTCCGAGTAGCATGTAATGCTGACATTTGTGCAAATGGTCAATGTTTGCAACTGCACATACGTCTATAGGGTCTACGTGTGTACTAAGACTTGGCGAGAGAAAAAGATGACGGAGATGATGTACCAGCCAACCAGCTCCTAACTGTCCGTTTTCAAACAGCCTGTAACATGGCAGTTAGGAGCTGATTGGCTGGTACTTTACCTTCGCCCACTATATCCTTCTCGGTTCCGGTATGAATGGTCGACAATGTTAAGGTTGACAGTCAGGTCGACCACTAATGGTCAACATTGACGTGGTCGACATGCACAAATGGTCGACACATGAAAAGTTCGACATGAGTTTTTTTACTTTTTTGGTGTCGTTTTCTGCGTAAAATGACGAGGAACCCCCAAGTAGTGTACCGCGCCCCCTCGCATGGCGAGCGAACTTTGGGCAAGGTTACCGTTCCAATTGTAGTCCACGTGGATCGGAAAGTATGTAAAAGTTCCAAAAAAGAAAAAAAATTGATGTCGACCTTTTTTCACGTGTCGACCATTTGCCCATGTCGACCATTAGTGGTTGACCTAATAAGAGTCGACCTTAACACTGTCGACCATCTGAACAGATACAATCCTTCTCTAAGGCTTAGTACATAGACCCTTGAGTCACTGAAATGTCTCAGTTTGGTTTGAGACAAGCACTATTTGAAGCCTCTTGGAAATGTGCTGGGTGGTGGCTTCAGTTGCACAAAGACAGCTTTGTCTTATGGCCATGCAAAGAACGTTTTTGCTCAATTGATAAAGACCTCAGATGCTTATAGGAGGCCATACTCAGACAGACAATCTGTACCTATCAAGGGGCAAGTTTCTAAAGATGCTGAAAGTAGGCGTCCCTGTAATTGGACATTCACATTCACGCTTGAAAACCAAGAGAAGGCTTTGTACTAACATCAACATTAAGTCACTGTCATGACTACAGCAAAAGACACTAAAGCAGTCACAGCAGCAGCACTGTGAATCAGCCTCACAATGTAGTAGGAAACTTATGGGCAGGTAGAGAGGAAGAGCAGACGCCTGATACTCAGGTTGGTGTGCTGTGTCATATCATATGTAAAGCGTTTGCCTGCAGGGACTTCAGCTTACATCTGGCCTGCAGATCTCTATGCAGTGTGCTTTGGGCAATGGAACACATACAACCAAATCATGCACCAGTTCTGTGCTTCATATCCCCAGATAGTCGTCTATACAGACAAAGGACACCATATAGGAAGATAGCACAACTCTACATTTGATCCATGTGAGCTCCTTGTGGAAAGCAACGGCACAGGCAAAGGAAGGAGCCCATCTAGTTTATTACTGCTGCCAATACACATATTAGCTAGGACTATCTCTGAAGTGGCAACAGCACAGCTAGACAGACATCGGGTAACTGTCCCATGCCTAAGATTTAACGCCTGAATTAGAGTTCTTAACATTCCAAGAATAAGCAAAGTATGGATTTGTGATTAAATAGAAGATCAAATGGATGGATTGCTCTTATCAGGGATAGAGTAGGTCAACGTGTGGTTAAGTGAGTAGCACAATGCGTCAGCCACACACAGGCCTTTTTACACTTAACATTCCACTTGTGTGTGTTCAGCTGATAAACCTGTCATTTGTAATTGGTGAATCATTGTTGCCATGTTACTTACGGAGCTCCCTTAATGGGACAAGCAGAATTAACTGCTGTGTACTTGAAAGGTATTAAAATGATTTCCATCAGATTACAGAGTTACACAGTAAATGGCTTACAGATTAATGGATATGAAAGCGATAAGATGTTGATCAGTGCATCACACACACCAATCTTCAATAAAAGTAATAAAACAAAAAACAGAAAAAAGTAATAAATAAAAGAATATGTATATAAAAGTACATATACGCACAAATACATATTTATATATATGTACGTTGTTGCCTTATAGGTAATTGTCTGCACTTAGTATAATATTAGGGCAATGGATATTGTCTGAATCAAAATATAATTCATTATAAATAGGCGATGTTACCATAGTGGACAGTATAGTGGATATATATAGTAAGGAATAGATATGAAATAAGTTTGAATGTATGAGGTAATGTTTAGCTGATTTAAGAAATTAGGTTTGTGTATGTGTTTATATAGATATACTGTATATTAGTGTAGGGAACAGGTTTATTCTGCTCTAGTCATAAATAAGGCCAGAGAGGTTACAGTAATATCATGAGTCATTGTAGAGAAAAGGTATTAGGCCATAAATGATAATAGGTATGTGACAGAGCTCTGTTGGTCATTGGAATTCACAGGTGTGCTTACAGTAGATCAGAATCTACTGGTTTGTCTATTGTCCAGTGAAGGTTAAAAGCTAGGGAGTATAAATTAACTACTATGAAAAGAGATCACATCCATTGATAAAACATTGTGTAACCGACCCCAGGAAAACTTGTCAATACAACAGAACTTTGGATGAAAAGACATTCCAGATTTTACAATACTATACTTGCTTAAGGCAGTGTGGACACCACACTTTTATGACACCATGCCTCCGTGAACAGGACACGACAGCCCAGTTCAATGTTTGTTTTATTACACCTTGGAATCTGACAAACCTATAATTACCTATTCCATTGGAAACTATGAGAATATGATAGTTTGAATTGGTAAAATATGAGATAAAAGGACCAGACTTGTAGTTAGGAGTTAGAAGGAAGAGGGAGAGGGAGAAGAAGAAGGAGAAGGAAGGAAGTCAGTCAGGAGGAGAAGTCATGGAGAACATGCAGAAGGAATGATTCTTGGGATGGCAATCTTTAACTTGCAAGTATACATTTTATGTTAGCAATTGAAACTGTTTGTGAAACTTATGTCATGTTGTTTTATGTTATGTAACGAAGGAAGCATATATAATTATAATTAGTATATATATCACTACTGTGTATATCTTATTCTGTACGATTTGATCTGCCTGTAAATAAAGAATCATATAAAAAGAGCGGTAATATTCAAGCTTGAACTCTCTTTAAGGAATCTTAACTTAATAACTTCATAAGTCATATGTATAAGGACTGCATATATGTATCAGCCAATTAGTTTGTAAGCCTGACATAATATATTTGCAGATATATATGATAAATGCATATTAATTGAAATATATCCATATATTAAATACCATATATGATATATTAAATATTAATATTCATAAATAAGATTCCATAAATCAATATTGGCGACCACGAATTGGACTTGTTATTACTGAATCTGATTATCTGATCTATAATATTTATGAGGAGTAGCAGATGCTATAAGCTGGCTACCAAATCTGCAGAATCACGGTGGGGATGTATCTATGAAAATTTATTACCATTGTGTAATGTCAATTTTGTATTCTGTATAACCTAGGATAAATGTGTTAGTGCAATATACGTTATTTTAACTAACATAATATCTATTAGGAAGCAGCACCAAAGGCTATAAGCCTGCTGGCAAAATACAAGATCACAGTGGAATAGGTTACAAATGAGAATAAAGAATTTAAAGGCCTAGAATAGAAAATGTGCACAGTGGAAAAGAGTATTTCCAAATAAATGTATAAATGTACCAGGTATTAGAGTTTAACCTTAAGACACCGGTCAATCTTAAGGAGAGGATACCTTCAGTACTAAAAACAAAGAATATATAAATTTAGCATTGAAATGTTAAAAATGCAAAAGTTTTCTGTAGCATTTAGAAAAATGCGCAGAACTGCGGCTCTAGAAGCCAAACAGAAATGTAAAGAAGAATCAGGTTCACGTCTTCGTAAGGCGTGCCTGACCATTAATGCAAAAATGCATTCGTTATTTAAGTCCCTTAAACAGAAAAATAAACAGAAAAAGTTTGGGGCAGAAGCGAAAAGCCTGACAGTTTGTAATCAAATTGTCAAGATCTCTGATGAAGAGATAACATCCAGCAAGCAAGCTGAGATAGAAACACCAAACAGGAATAGTGTTGAGGTATGTGAAACTCTGTACACAGAGTCTACAGGAGTCAGAAATGACTTAATCAGTCAAGATCCTAAAATTAAGGAAAGTTACATGTTGCAGGACTGCATCAATGTGCAGCGCATGGAGTCTGCTATGGTCACACAGACCACCAGCAGAACAGCCTCTGTGGTAAAGGAAGAAAGTAGCAATGTGCCGGATGTGTCTATCATCAGACAGCACATTAATGTAAAGGAGGTAGCAGCAATAGGAGATGTCCCCTATACTGTGTCTAGTAAGGGGGAAGATCATTGTAACTCAGATTATGAGTATTCTGCTGAATACACTCTCAGAGTTCCCAATGTAAATGAAGAATTTGTTATGCCCTTAGGCAAAGGTGAATTGTCAGCAGATTTAAACACTGATAGCAGCAGTACAGTGCACACAGGGGTGGGGAAGTTCCCCATGGTGAAAACTCCCATGGCAACCAGAGTTGCAAACCTTGAAATGTATTCACCTGGAAACATGTTTAAAGGGAAAATCCATGAAATTAATTCAGGAATGCATGTTTACAAACAAAGTTCCCAAACTTATGTAACCCCCACAGAGCACTCAGAGACTTCTAGTGATGGTGCAAATGTTTGCATGCTCTCAGAGAGACCACATGCAGAGTGTCATTCTGCAAACCACACACCAATTAACAATGACAAAAAGGATCACCAGGATGAAAATGTTTTTATGCCCTGGTGCCATAACCATTTTATTACAGGTGTGGAAAGACAGAAAGCCCTGGGACCTGCAATACATATTTGGCAAAGTTTAACAAGTTTCTCTCCCCACAAAAGTAGGTTTTTTCAGAAGCTCCAAGATTCTTCCAAACTAAGGAGCCACACCAAGCAGCAAACGCTATGGTTAAAGACAGTCTGGGACCAGGCTGCATCACAAGGGAGTATGGTCACAAGTGAATACGGTAGTATCATTCCTTTACTTGTTAGATCCAATGAAGCCATTGTTTGCTTTGATGTTCAAACAGCCACAGTTTCCAAATTAAACCTGCATCATATCTGCAGCGACAATTGTGCTGTCATTGACACACAAGGTGACAGGAAAGATTGGCACAGGCCAGAAACAATTGTTTGTTTGTTATTCAATCTTTAAAGACACATTTGTAAATTCTGTACCTGATAACATGCAGCAGATAGGACAGAATGCATAGCACGGTATGTTAAATCACTGTATAAATATCTGTGATATTCATTGTATGTCTTTTTGTTTGATCCATAGTAATCCTGGCAACCTGTATACAGAATGGTGCAAGACTCCAAAAAAGACTCCAATTTACAAGGGAAAAGGTCTTCATTAACCCTTTCATCGCTGCTATCCAGCAAAATCTACATAGCATCCCTAAAGACTGATATATGGACAAATCCTCAAGGAGTTTTCCAGTTTCACAAGAAAGGGGAAGGTTTTCATTAACCCTTTCATCACAAGTAATCATTACTTGTCTTTCAAACTACATGTACACCCCCACAACAGTGTACAGCACATCTCATCACTGTGATTATACAGAACTGTCTCATCCCTTCATATACCTTAATCAAATATATGTAAACATTTGTCTGATATATATATATATATATATATATATATATATATATATATATATTATGTAATTGTATTATATACCTTGTAAATATTTTATGTTTTTTTTTATATTACACAGTAGATACTATCTATGCTTCCTTCGTAAAAGCTTCAAAAGTAATTAAATATCTAATACTGGATGGAATTAGATTTAGTTAAAGCCATTCCTAAATGATATTTAATATCTGTTTGAAGCAAAATTATATTCATTTATTGTATTGATAGGATGTTACTATATACACATCAAAAGCATTTTAAATAATTATTAGTCAAAATATAGGTAGGATAGAAAACGCCTTTATATGGGTTAAACTGGTATAAGTTTATGTAAGATTGAGATGTATAAATAGGTACAAGGTAGAATAAGGAGATTTAAGACTGCATGGTAATTTATTCAGTGAGGAAATACAGAACAGAGTAGGTGTACTACTCACAGCCATTTGTGGTACTATTGCCCGAAGACAATTAAGACCTACTATTAACAAGCAAGGAAAGAAAGAAAGAAAGAAAAAAAAAAAGACTGTTTCATATATGCCTGTTCTATTCAAAATCACAACCTGTTTGTGCAAAAGCAATATGGACACTGGTCACAACTGCGGCATTGGATAAACGCAAAGGAAACAGAACTGCTAAAGACTGTATAAAGACTATTACTATTACTGAGGGTCGTCACAAGTACTGAATGTTCAAGACACAGCACTCGACGTACACAGCCCTCTGCCTCAAACAGCGAAATGGCAAGCAAAGGAGCAGCTGCTACGAAGAATTCTACTTCTAGTAATGGTGCAAATGTTGCAAACGCAAGGCCATAATGCAAACGCAAGGCATCTCCAATTGCAAGCAAACCACGCAGATGACAGTCTTATCCCAGTAAATTGCTACATACAAGAACAGCAAAAATGTCCAAACGTACTGATCCAGATACAGAAAAAAGGTCTACAATTGGGCTATGGTATTCCAAATGTCTGTAGAAATTAGTTTTCCTCATGAATACTGAATAAAAACCTCAGTTTTGTCTGCTTTAGTTAAAAAGTAGAATAAGGTTAGGTAAGCTAAGAATTTTTAGAGATTTTTAAAATCATAATGGTTATTATTATTACACTTATGGTATATATTATGGTTACAACGAAAGTTATGTTTGAAGGAATATTTTGAAATGTATTTGGAAGCAATTACGCTAGTTTAATGTGTGGCCAATCAAAAGAATTTCTCATGGCCACAAGGGGGCGACTGTTGCCTTATAGGTAATTGTCTGCACTTAGTATAATATTAGGGCAATGGATATTGTCTGAATCAAAATATAATTCATTATAAATAGGCGATGTTACCATAGTGGACAGTATAGTGGATATATATAGTAAGGAATAGATATGAAATAAGTTTGAATGTATGAGGTAATGTTTAGCTGATTTAAGAAATTAGGTTTGTGTATGTGTTTATATAGATATACTGTATATTAGTGTAGGGAACAGGTTTATTCTGCTCTAGTCATAAATAAGGCCAGAGAGGTTACAGTAATATCATGAGTCATTGTAGAGAAAAGGTATTAGGCCATAAATGATAATAGGTATGTGACAGAGCTCTGTTGGTCATTGGAATTCACAGGTGTGCTTACAGTAGATCAGAATCTACTGGTTTGTCTATTGTCCAGTGAAGGTTAAAAGCTAGGGAGTATAAATTAACTACTATGAAAAGAGATCACATCCATTGATAAAACATTGTGTAACCGACCCCAGGAAAACTTGTCAATACAACAGAACTTTGGATGAAAAGACATTCCAGATTTTACAATACTATACTTGCTTAAGGCAGTGTGGACACCACACTTTTATGACACCATGCCTCCGTGAACAGGACACGACAGCCCAGTTCAATGTTTGTTTTATTACACCTTGGAATCTGACAAACCTATAATTACCTATTCCATTGGAAACTATGAGAATATGATAGTTTGAATTGGTAAAATATGAGATAAAAGGACCAGACTTGTAGTTAGGAGTTAGAAGGAAGAGGGAGAGGGAGAAGAAGAAGGAGAAGGAAGGAAGTCAGTCAGGAGGAGAAGTCATGGAGAACATGCAGAAGGAATGATTCTTGGGATGGCAATCTTTAACTTGCAAGTATACATTTTATGTTAGCAATTGAAACTGTTTGTGAAACTTATGTCATGTTGTTTTATGTTATGTAACGAAGGAAGCATATATAATTATAATTAGTATATATATCACTACTGTGTATATCTTATTCTGTACGATTTGATCTGCCTGTAAATAAAGAATCATATAAAAAGAGCGGTAATATTCAAGCTTGAACTCTCTTTAAGGAATCTTAACTTAATAACTTCATAAGTCATATGTATAAGGACTGCATATATGTATCAGCCAATTAGTTTGTAAGCCTGACATAATATATTTGCAGATATATATGATAAATGCATATTAATTGAAATATATCCATATATTAAATACCATATATGATATATTAAATATTAATATTCATAAATAAGATTCCATAAAGCAATAACGTACATACATACATACATCTATTACCAGGCATCTTTGCGAACACCTGACAGTGCACTGAGTAGTAGCAGAGCTACTGACCAAACATTCCAGGCAGTGCAAGTTTCCCCTCACCACATTACTGTTTTGCTACTGATATGGTAAAAGAAAACTAAACCAAAAACTGCTTTGTGATATTGTAAAATCCATGCTTATACACACTTTTAAGCTTCACACCTACCGATGGTGCAACCTTGCGATGCGATGTAATGATACATCACACCATCTTACACACTACACAAATGCTGCACAACAACTTGATGTATGGTTACATGCTGCATGTAACTACAATATGTCGGCCATTGAACTGCTCCATTAAGCGTGCAGCACATCCAACAGGGCGATTCAGGCCGGAATGACAGCTTGGGACTATAGACTATACAATGTGTACAATATACTGAATCCAATCCGCATCAGAATGATATATTGGATCGATCATATAGTGTGTCCATCTTAAAGGGGGGTACTCACGGAGCGATATTCTAAGCAATCTGACTAGATTGCTTAGAATATCGGCATGATCGCTCCGTGTGTAGCCCCCTCGGCGATAGCGATGCGCGTCCCCGCACATCGCTATCGCTGCTGCTAGATTGGCCTGCATGCAGGCCAATCTAGCAGGTCGCTCACTTCACCCGCTGGGTGAAATGAGCGGCCCCCCCGTCTCCCCCCGCACGCTCAGCACAGATCGCGCTGTGCTGAGCGGCAGGAGAGATGTGTGCTGAGCGGTTCGCTCAGCACACATCTCTCCAGCGTCGGCCCGTGGGTACTGGGCTTAAGTCTTTCAAGTGGAGTGTTTTCTCTGAAGCAAGAGGTCTCCATACTGCAGCTCAGGGAGAGCATAAATGAGAACTACCTATATGTCATTGGTTCATTGTCATCCATTCTACCCCATGCTACACCTGCACATGAAAGGAATGCTAGGAACACACTGCAAACCAGGAAACAATAACAGGTATTGCAGCATCACTGTCACTAAACTCTAGACCATGCAATGATGGTTCTGGCATAAACAGAGTTAAGACGACAAACGCCGCCATGCTGCTTCAGGCTGCGGGAGTTCACCTTCCTCCATACATCCGCTCCTACTTTTCCCCTTCTATCTGATCGATGCAATCAGGCGGGAAATCACAAGCGCTGCTCTTAATCACCGCAGTGTTGTGACAGCTGCTACCAGCTATGGCAATTTGCTGCAATCAATCCCACTTAAAAAGTGAACAGCGTAGTGGAGGAGGGAGGAAAGAGAACAGAGGGGAATGGGAAGAGGGGAGAGCTACCGAGGTGGGAGCAGAAGGCGAAAATGGAAAGCTTAGATTTACGACTGTCAAAAAAGAGAGACACACAGGATTATTCACAGCATCAGAAAGCCACAATATCTAAGCTGTTAGATAACTTTTCCTATCAGTGCTCTAGAACCTGCCCCGTGTACAGTCATTCAATTCAGCCCATCCTCTGCAATGGGTGCAATGTATCAGACACCACTCTGTTTAAATGTCCCTAACAAAAAATGTTATGCCCATTTAGATGTAAAGTGTTGCAGCTCTGCTCTGGAAGGGGGAGGCAGAATTCCACAGAACTATTCCCATTATTAAAGTGAAGTCATTCTCAGAAAATAGGATCTAAAATGATGGCTCAGTAGAGATTTACTGTTTAATCACAGTAGATCAATAGCTAATTCAATGCCTTAAAGAAAGGTTTGGTGAAATGGCCACTGCTGCTGTTGCGCTACAAGCCCACTTAAAGAAATGACCACACACATTCTCTGTATGTAGCACTGCTAAATTATTTTGAGGAAAAAAAGCACTTAATTATCCTCATCCTTATCGCTGTACAGTAGTGCCAACTTATTACGTGTTCCAGGGAAGGGGGGCGCGGGGGGGGTTTGGTGAAACGTAATAGGTCCTGATTCTGTAGTAGTGCAGACTTTTCCGCTATTTTGCAGCAAATATGTAAAGCAATGATTTTTATCAGATAAAACCAATCTGGGTTTTGTGATTTGAAAATGTGTAGCTTTAATTCCCACCAGGTGCAATAAATTGCTTTGTTAGATACATATGCTTCGAGAAACATTTTTGAAGCATCACAAAGTTTGTCACTTTATCAGAACTAGACACATCACATCTCCCTCAGAGTAGAACAAACTGCATCAGGCAAATCAATTTAGATGTAAACGTAGGTGAACATAGGTCAAGTATAGGGCTTATATACTGATTTAGAGTACCCCTTTTCCACTAGCTCAAAAAACACGGGTAAATGCACGGGGGCGCGCATTTACTCGTGTTTTTTGCAAGTGGAAAGGGGTCAACCCGGATCAAGTGACCCGTGAATCCTACCCGGCTATCTACCTGGGTAGGACACGGGAATGATCCGGGTAGGGTTGTAGTGTAAACGGGAGCCGTGTCGATACGACACGGCTCCCGTTTACACTGTATGGAAGGGCGGCGCTGGGAGATCATGTGATCTCCCTGCGCCGCCCCTGCCGCGTCACTAGAAGCGTCACCAACCCGGCATATGCCGGGTTGTGACTGCTGATGGGAAAGGGACCGAGCACGGGTCGCAGCAGGGGGCAGTTCCCGTGTCAGGCACCCGGCTGCGACCCGTGCTCGTAGGTGGAAAAGGGGTAAGGGTATTCATCATATAGTGACATTGTAAACAGCCCAGTGTTGCATTCTGCAATGTTATCAACGGGTGTGGATCATTAGATCGACAATGTTTAGGTCGACAGTCACTAGGCTGACAGAGTTTAAAGGTCGACAGGGTTTCTAGGTCGACATGTTCTAGGTCGACAGGTCAAAAGGTCAACATGAGTTTTTCATGGGTTTTTTTGTGTCGTTTTCTCCGTACAGTGGCCCTCATTCCGAGTTGTTCGCTCAGAGTTTTTCATCGCATCGCAGTGAGAATTCTCTTAGTGCGCATGCGCAATGTTCGCACTGCGACTGCGCCAAGTAACTTTACTATGAAGAAAGTAAGTTTACTCACGGCATTTTCATCGCTCCGACGTTCGCATTGTGATTGACAGGAAATGGGTGTTATTGGGCGGATGCACGGCGTTTTAGGGGCGTGTGGCTGGAAACGCTACCGTTTCCGGAAAAAACGCAGGAGTGGCCGGAGAAACGGTGGGAGTGCCTGGGCGAACGCTGGGTGTGTTTATGACGTCAGCCAGGAACGAAAAGCA